>NC_056448.1:21580764-22925764 GCF_018296145.1 Oncorhynchus tshawytscha
TGTCGTAGACCGTGTGTGTGTGTGTATGTGTGTACCTGGTGATGTCGTAGACCATGAGTGTGTGTGTGTGTGTGTGTACCTGGTGATGTCGTAGACCATGAGTGTGTGTGTGTGTGTGTACCTGGTGATGTCGTAGACCATGAGTGTGTGTGTGTGTGTGTACCTGGAAATGTCGTAGACCATGAGTGTGTGTGTGTGTGTACCTGGTGATGTCGTACACCATGAGTGTGTGTGTGTGTGTGTGTGTGTGTACCTGGTGATGTCGTAGACCATGAGTGTGTGTGTGTGTGTGTGCGCGTGTACCTGGTGATGTCGTAGACCATGAGTGTGTGTGTGTGTGTTTGTACCTGGTGATGTCGTAGACCATGTGTGTGTGTGTGTACCTGGTGATGTCGTAGACCATGAGTGTGTGTGTGTACCTGGTGATGTCGTAGACCATGAGTGTGTGTGTGTACCTGGTGATGTCGTAGACCATGAGTGTGTGTGTGTACCTGGTGATGTCGTAGACCATGAGTGTGTGTGTGTGTGTGTGTGTGTGTACCTGGTGATGTCGTAGACCATGAGTGTGTGTGTGTACCTGGTGATGTCGTAGACCATGAGTGTGTGTGTGTACCTGGTGATGTCGTAGACCATGAGTGTGTGTGTGTGTGTGTACCTGGTGATGTCGTAGACCATGAGTGTGTGTGTGTGTACCTGGTGATGTCGTAGACCATGAGTGTGTGTGTGTGTACCTGGTGATGTCGTAGACCATGAGTGTGTGTGTGTGTGTGTGTACCTGGTGATGTCGTAGACCATGAGTGTGTGTGTGTGTGTGTGTACCTGGTGATGTCGTCGTAGACCATGAGTGTGTGTGTGTGTGTGTGTACCTGGTGATGTCGTAGACCATGAGTGTGTGTGTGTGTGTGTGTGTGTGTGTGTGTGTGTGTGTGTGTGTGTGTGCCTGGTGATGTCGTAGACCATGTGTGTGTGTGTGTGTGTGCGCGCCTGGTGATGTCGTAGACCATGAGTGTGTGTGTGTGTGTGTGTGTGTGTGTGTGCGCCTGGTGATGTCGTAGACCATGAGTGTGTGTGTGTGTGTGCGCCTGGTGATGTCGTAGACCATGAGTGTGTGTGTGTGTGTGTGTGTGCGCGCCTGGTGATGTCGTAGACCATGAGTGTGTGTGTGTGTGTGTGTGTGTGCGCGCCTGGTGATGTCGTAGACCATGAGTGTGTGTGTGTGTGTGTGTGTGTGTGCGCGCCTGGTGATGTCGTAGACCATGAGTGTGTGTGTGTGTGTGTGTGTGTGCGCCTGGTGATGTCGTAGACCATGAGTGTGTGTGTGTGTGTGTGTGCGCCTGGTGATGTCGTAGACCATGAGTGTGTGTGTGTGTGTGTGTGTGTGCGCGCCTGGTGATGTCGTAGACCATGAGTGTGTGTGTGTGTGTGTGTGTGTGTGCGCCTGGTGATGTCGTAGACCATGAGTGTGTGTGTGTGTGTGTGTGCCTGGTGATGTCGTAGACCATGAGTGTGTGTGTGTGTGTGTGTGTGCCTGGTGATGTCGTAGACCATGAGTGTGTGTGTGTGTGTGTGTGCCTGGTGATGTCGTAGACCATGAGTGTGTGTGTGTGTGTGTGTGTGTGTGTGTGTGTGTGTGTGTGTGTGTGTGTGTGGTGATGTCTGGTGATGTGTGTGTGTGTGTGTGTGTGTGTGATGTGTGTGAGTGTGTGTGTGTGTGTGTGTGTGTGTGTGCGCCTGGTGATGTCGTAGACCATGAGTGTGTGTGTGTGTGTGCGCCTGGTGATGTCGTAGACCATGAGTGTGTGTGTGTGTGTGTGTGTGTGTGTGTGCGCCTGGTGATGTCGTAGACCATGAGTGTGTGTGTGTGTGTGTGTGCGCCTGGTGATGTCGTAGACCATGAGTGTGTGTGTGTGAGTGTGTGCGCCTGGTGATGTCGTAGACCATGAGTGTGTGTGTGTGTGTGTGTGTGTGTGCGCCTGGTGATGTCGTAGACCATGAGTGTGTGTGTGTGTGTGTGTGTGTGTGTGTGTGTGTGTGTGTGTGTGTGTGTGTGTGTGTGTGCGCGCCTGGTGATGTCGTAGACCATGAGTGTGTGTGTGTGTGTGTGTGTGTGTGTGCGCGCCTGGTGATGTCGTAGACCATGAGTGTGTGTGTGTGTGTGTGCGCCTGGTGATGTCGTAGACCATGAGTGAGTGTGTGTGTGTGTGTGTGTGTGTGTGCGCCTGGTGATGTCGTAGACCATGAGTGTGTGTGTGTGTGTGTGTGTGTGTGTGCGCCTGGTGATGTCGTAGACCTTGAGTGTGTGTGTGTGTGTGCGCCTGGTGATGTCGTAGACCATGAGTGTGTGTGTGCGCCTGGTGATGTCGTAGACCATGAGTGTGTGTGTGTGTGTGTGTGTGTGCGCCTGGTGATGTCGTAGACCATGAGTGTGTGTGTGTGTGTGTGCGCCTGGTGATGTCGTAGACCATGAGTGTGTGTGTGTGTGTGTGTGTGTGCGCCTGGTGATGTCGTAGACCATGAGTGTGTGTGTGTGTGTGCGCCTGGTGATGTCGTAGACCATGAGTGTGTGTGTGTGTGTGTGCCTGGTGATATCGTAGACCATGAGTGTGTGTGTGTGTGTGTGTACCTGGTGATGTCCTGGTGACCATGAGTGTGTGTGTGTGTGTGTACCTGGTGATGTCGTAGACCATGAGTGTGTGTGTGTGTGTGTGTACCTGGTGATGTCGTAGACCATGAGTGTGTGTGTGTGTGTGTACCTGGTGATGTCGTAGACCATGAGTGTGTGTGTGTGTGTGTGTACCTGGTGATGTCGTAGACCATGAGTGTGTGTGTGTGTGTGTGTACCTGGTGATGTCGTAGACCATGAGTGTGTGTGTGTGTGTGTGTACCTGGTGATGTCGTAGACCATGAGTGTGTGTGTGTGTGTGTGTACCTGGTGATGTCGTAGACCATGAGTGTGTGTGTGTGTGTGTGTACCTGGTGATGTCGTAGACCATGAGTGTGTGTGTGTGTGTGTACCTGGTGATGTCGTAGACCATGAGTGTGTGTGTGTGTGTGTGTGTGTGTGTGTACCTGGTGATGTCATAGACCATGAGTGCGCCCGCGGCCCCCCTGTAGTAACTACGCGTGACGGCCCTGAAGCGCTCCTGGCCCGCCGTGTCCCAGATCTGCAGCTTGATCTTCTGGCCGCTCACCTCGATTATCCTTGTGCCAAACTCCACGCCGATCGTATGGGGGCAGTCCGCCATGACTGGAGGAGACAGAGAGATGGGGAAAAGGCACTGGTTGTTTGGCTAGGCAAGGAGGAATCTAATGAGGTTCCCTTAAATCCTACAGAAATGTATTTAAATCAAAGATGGCAGTGGAATTAATTAAATCTCACATATTAACAAGAGTCATGAGGAGCCTCAATGGAAAGAACCACATCTCCCATCATGCAAGACTGACTCAGTAGACAGAACACTTCCTCAGCCTGCCTCGTCTCCTCCCTTCTCTCTGGAGTGTGAACAATCTGAAATTCCTTTTTGATACTGTCGCAAAGCTAACTAAAAAGCAGCATTCCCCAAGAGAGGATGGCTTTCATGTGTCGGGGGGCTAGGGTCAGTTTGTTATATCTGGAGTACTTCTCCTGTCCTATCCGGTGTCCTGTGTGAATTTAAGTATGCTCTCTCTAATACTCTCTTTCGCTGTTTCTTTCTCTCTCTCGGAGGACCTGAGCCCTAGGACCATGCCTCAGGACTACCTGACATGACTCCTTGCTGTCCCCAGTCCACCTGGCCGTGCTGCTGCTCCAGTTTCAACTGTTCTGCCTGTGATTATTATTATTTGACCATGCTGGTCATTTATGAACATTTGAACATCTTGGCCATGTTCTGTTATAATCTCCACCCCAGCACAGCCAGAAGAGGACTGGCCACCCCACATAGCCTGGTTCCTCTCTAGGTTTCTTCCTAGGTTTTGGCCTTTCTAGGTTTTTCCTAGCCACCGTGCTTCTACACCTGCATTGCTTGCTGTTTGGGGTTTTAGGCTGGGTTTCTGTACAGCACTTTGAGATATCAGCTGATGTACAAAGGGCTATATAAATACATTTGATTTGGTGATTAGATCAGACTGACTCAGTAGACAGAACACTTCCTCAGCCTGCCTCGTCTCCTCCCTTCTCTCTCTCTCTCTCTCGAGTGTGATTAGACAGGGGGGCACACTACACCATGTGGAGCAGACAGGGGGGCACACTACAAGATTCTTCTCTTGGTCGTGAGGATTCTCCATACCACGCGGCCAAAACAATGATGTTCTAGGTACGTTAAGTCTAATCACAAAAGGTGACTCAAAGCAGCCTCAAACATTTTTTGTCAGATATTCATGCTTGCCATACAGAGTTGAAATTAGAGGTCGACCGATTAATTAGGGCCGATTTCAAGTTATAACAATCTGTAATCTGCCTTTTTGGACGCCGATTACATTGCAATCCACGGGGAGACTGCGTGGCAGGCTGACCACCGGTTACGGGAGTGCTGCATCAAAAGGACCTTGTGCCTGCAAGGAGTCAAGGTAAGTTGCTAGCTAGCATTAAACGTATCTTACAAAAAAACAATCAATCCATTAACTACAGATGGTTGATGATATTACTAGGTTAACTAGCTTGTCCTGCGTTGCATATAATCAATGCAGTGCCTGTTAATTTATCATTGAATCACAGCCTACTTCAACTTCGCCAAATGGGTGATGAATTAACAAAAGAACATTCACAAAAAAGTACAATCGTTGCACCAATGTACATAACCATAACCATCAATGCCTTCCTTAAAATCAATACACAGAAGTACATTTTTTTTTAAAACCTGCATATTTAGTTAAAAGAAATGCATGTTAGAAGGCAATATACATCACACTGTATATAGACTTTTCTATTGTATTATTGACTGTGTGTTTGTTTATTCCATGTGTAACTCTGGTGTTGTTGTTTGTGCTGAACTGCTTTGCTTTATCTTGGCCAGGTTGCACATGTTTCATTATTTATTTGAGACTAAATTGATTTTGCTTAAAGGTAAAATAAAGTGTTCATTGTTCATTCAGTATTGTTGTAATTGTCCCTATTACAAATATATATCTTTTATTTTTAAACAGACCAATTAAATCGGTATCAGCAAATCGTAATTGTTTGACCTCTAGTTGAAATATTTAGCCTGTGAACAGAGGTATAAAATATATCGTATTTGCTTGTGAACAGAGGTGTAATGATTTGACACTGGCTTTGGTTAAAGGCAAGTACAAATGCATACTAGTAGTCACATTCTGGGTGATGTGATACAACGTCTGGCGAACTCCCATTGGCTTTTGCTGGTCACCACGCTCAAATGTTCACATCTCACACTACAAGGTAGGGTGGCAGGTAGCCTAGTGGTAAGTGAAAGGTCGCTGGTTCGAATACCCGAGCTGACAACGTGAAGAGTATGTTGATGTTCCTTTGAGCAAGGCACTTAACTCTAATTAGCTCCATGGGCGCCGTACTACTATGGCTGACCCTGTAAAAGAACACATTTCACTGCACAATGTGTGACAATACATTTTAAAAAGCATTGCCGATTGTGCTGATAAAATCAAGCATGTGAATATATCGGCATGTCTGGGACTACTCAAATACGGCATTGGTAGCCCTCAGATTGTGTCTCTAACCCTCTCACATTAAACGACCACCGGTGACGGCCGCGTGGCCTGAGTAGGCAACGACATGGGGATTTCGTCTCCGATCTCAAAAACTTGTCTGGGACAGCTTAATCAGGGCCAAAAGCATGTAGTGTACACCCAGCTTTACTGTAACTACACTCCCTCATTCCCCTGCTCAATCTCCCTCTCGCTATAAACTACCATACAGAACAGCCTTCCTGTGACACAGCTAGCACCAACTGAAAGTATTAACAGAACCCATATACACACACAGTACGACAGGCACATCCAACCACACAGAAAAATCAGGTGCTCTCGATCGTATACAGACACTTCACCTCCATTGTGAGGCAACAGAGAAGGCAGGTGGTATCAATTTCAGACTGGCAGATCAGCCTGCCAGTTGGTTTTTACCACCTGCGTTTCAATGTTACCCAGTGGCAGGGAGGAAGCCTTCAAACCTGACATTCAGCACTGACAAAGCAGCAGCCTGTTCATTTAGAGCCACGTCTATGGGCCACTTGTATGACGAGACTGTGCCATGCAGATTGAGATGCGAGATAGACCAATGAAGAGCAGAGCATCTGCACATACTGCTGCTAATACTGCCATTAAAAAAAAAAAATCATAGCCAGGCGCTAAAATAGAACTTGGTTCTATATTTGACACTTGACGCTCTGCAAGTCCTGCCTCTCCCATCTCCTCATTGGTTTTTAGGAGCATATACCCACGCGGGTGATTGAAAGATGAACTGAGGTCCAGACTCCAGTCCAGTTGGTAGTGGTAATGGACTTTAAAAGTTGGTTGCCAACCACCATATAAAGTCCACAGAAGGAGAGTTTAGCTAGAAACAAATGAATTCATCCGATTAATTATCGGAGTAGAGAACACACAATTTTGTGTGACTCAAAATTCTACAAAGATCCAGAAAGAAAAAAAACAAGTGCATTTCAGGTCAAATAACAACCCAATGTTAATGTCGAAGGACAAATTAGCTAGCAACAGCAAGCTAGCTAGCTAAATGGCCATGAATGTTTGTGTTTCGACCTGTCCTCTAATTTATATAGTTGGTTCAGAGTTTGCGTTGCTATTTCAACCTGCGTGTCCTGATCATGTCTGTGGTGGATGGACAAAATCAACATGCGCACGATGACAGACGCAGACTCGTGCCCGGTCTAGTCAGTGTGAGTCTGATGGCATCAGAGGGGATTTAGAGTAGATGGAGTCGGAGGGTTGGGTCTGTCTGGAGTCAGTGGGGAGCTGGGATGTACTTACATTTCTTCTCTGTGAACTGATGAAGCAAACACGACTTCCCTACCCCCATGTCCCCTATGGAGAGAGAGGAGGTGTTAGGATCCATGTTCAATCTCAACATAACATACAAGATGGAGACTCATTTTTTTGTTGATTTAACTTATTTCCCATGTCATATCTAGGGAGGAGTTTTCCCTGACCACTTGGTCTGACCAGGAAAGACTCTGGGCCCTAGTTGTAGCAGAGAAAGAGCATCTTCCCTCTCCTCTTCAGACATTATTAACAGATTCTATCTACACATGCGAGAGCACTTGAAGAGGCAGTATGAATAGGCCTGCAGGGCTTTGACTGAGTGGAAGGCTGGTATGGTTACCTCCAGTCAAGTGGGGGAGAGGAGAGCACCTTTTGTTTGTTTAGGCCTATACACTAATGTCTGCTCTAGCTATGGGGCTAAAGTGGTGTGTAAAGTGTGTGTTTGTGTTGTATGACCATGTTTGATGTCTGCATAACAGACAGCAAACAAAAGAAGAACATGACAGAGCCTTTTGGCTGTTCTCAGGTCCACAATCAGACAAGGAAGGGAAATGTGTTGACATTAAGGTGGGGCTTTTAAGGCCTCAATGCACCACAGTAAACTACCTACAACTAGTTGGAGAGATGTTGAGATAGTGATTTAACTGCCCTGTTTTAAAAAGGTCCCAAACAGATGGGAAAACACTATTTGGAAAAGTGGACCACCTCCACAAATGTAAGCTATTTATGCTCATTACTCACTTTTTTTCTGTTAGTAATATAGACCAGACAGAAGGAGAGCAATAATTAATGTATTCGTGTAATTTATTTAATAGCCTGCTCTAGTACATTGTTGGTTCATTATAACAAACAATTTAGCTTGGCTTAGGCTAGCTTCCTGGGGAAAAAATTATTGATGAAAATGTTTCAAGTCACTTTAGGTGGTAACCTCATACTACATACAAATAAGCTGCTGTGATAGAGGTCATGGGTAGGGCCTGGGGTTTTAGTCTCTAGTCTCCTGATGGGAACTCTTCCAGGGCTTGTGTAGGGAGAGCAGCAGTAGCGTCTCGCTGAGTTGTGTACTAACTGCAGCCACTGGGCGACCCACATACAGCACAGTAGTATACAAATACAGGTCTCCACGCCACTCCCTCAGCACACTTACCGATGATGATGTATTTGAAAATGTAGGAGTAGTTGTACGGTGCGGTGGCCATTGTGGCTCTGAAAGAGAGAGAGAGAATGCTTATAGGATTCAGAGACAATGTTTGTGTGTTTGTGGGTCTATGAATCAATTCTATCTTGTATCATGCAGAAACCACACATTATCAATACATTTTGTCTGTCGACATCACTCACAATCCCATTTAATTGTACAGTGCTTGGGCTGACCACACAATTACAGTGCCTTCAGAAAGTATTCATACCCCTAGACTTTTTCCACATTGAGTTACAGCATGATTTCAATTGATTTCTCACCCATCTACACACAGAAACTCCATAATGACAGTGAAAACATGTTTACAAATGTATTGAAAATTAAATACAGAAATCTCATTTACCTACGTATTCACACCCCAAGGGATCAATACTTTGTATAAGCCTCTTTGGCAGCGATTACAGCTGTGAGTCTTTCTGGGTAAGTCTAAGAGCTTTCCACACCTGGATTGTGGAACATTTGCCCATTATTCCTTTCAAAATTCTTCAAGCTTTGTCAAATTAGTTGTTGATCATTGCTAGACAACCATTTTCAGATCTTGCCATAGATTTTCAAGTAGATTTAATTCAAAACTGTAACTCGGCCACTCAGGAACATTCACCGTCTTCTTGGTAAGCAACTCCAGTGTTGATTTGGTCTTGTGTTTTAGGTTATTGTGCTGCTGAAAGGTGAATTAATATTCTAGTGTCTGGTGGAAAGCAGACTCAACCAGGTTTTCCTCTAGGATTTTGCCTGTGCTTAGCTCCATTCCGTTTCTTTTTTATCCTGAAAAACTGTGTTGGATTTGCCCCAAACATAACACTTTATATTCAGGACAAAAAGTTAATTGCTTTCCTACCTTTTTTGCAGTATTACTTTAATGCAAACAGGATGCATGTTTTGGAATATCTTTGTATTCTGTAAAGGCTTTCACTTTGTTAATTAGGTTAGTAATGTGGAGTAACTACAATGTTGTTGATCCATACTCAGAGTTTAATGGGTTGACGGGGGAGACTGTTTTAAAGTCACCATCGACCTCATGGCGAAATCTCTGAGCGGTTTCCTTCCTCTCCAGTAACTGAGTTAGGAAGGACGCCTGTATCTTTGCAGTGACTGGGTGAATAGATACATCATTTTTTATTTTACCCATCTACCAATAGGTGTCCTTTGCGAGGCATTGGTAAACCTCTGGTCTTTGTGGTTGAATCTGTGTTGGGAATTCACTGCTCAACTGAAGGACCTTACAGATATTTGTATGTGTGGGGTACAGAGATGAGCCAGACTTTTACAAATAACGTTCAACACTATTATTACACGCAGAGTGAGTTCATGCTACTTATGTGACTTAAGCAAATGTTTACTCCTGACCTTATTTTGGCTTGCCAATAACAAAGGGGTTGAATACTTATTGACTCAAGATATTTCAGCGTTTCATTTTTAACTAATAAAAAATAAAATTGAGAAACAACTCCTCTGACATTATGGGGTACTGTGTGTAGGCCAGTGACAAAAAAATCTAAATGTAATCATTTTAAATTCAAGATGTAACAACAAATTGTGGAAAAAGTCAGGTGTGAATACTTTCTGAAGGAACTTTCTCTACTGCAACATTAGGCCTATGGATTTATCAATATGGTCAGTATTGTCACCATGTCTCAGAATGTACTATACAGACAGAGCAGCTGGTTTGCTGTCTGAGAAATAAACAGAATTCTAGGTAGTATGAATCATTCCTGATTTCTCAAGATTCCCATCATGTGATTTCTCAGTTAGAAGGCAGGCCCAGCAGCACTGATCTCTCAAACATATGGGTAGGATTCAACCTCGTCTCAAAAACCCCACCCTAGGCAACAGTAACTAGGGTCTGGTTTCAATGATGGACTCCTCTGGCAACTTCGATAAAGGAAAAATATTTTTCAGGGGTGGGTGCTCTTCAGAGACAACTCTCCCAACAAATCACAAGGCAGACATGCTAGAACGCTGCGATCCGAAACCAAAAGTTTACAAGCTAAACCTTTAGAGGTTTTAGTAAAAGGTAGTAGTTGAGGCAAACTAGCCAATTGTGAAATGTACTCATTAAAAGTAACCTCTAATCTCCCTTTTGCTAGATTATTTGGTATTTTATTCAAACGGATAAGGTAGTGACATCGGCAGTAATGTAGTTGCTCTATGCCAAAAGAGTCCATCATTGAAACCAGCCGGTAGTCACTGTTGTGCCTAGGGTCTGGTTTGAGACTAGATTCAACACAGCTGGAGATGAAACCATCAGATAGCAATGTATCTGACCACAAAGTCAACACAGTCAGTATCTTTAACTCCAATATCTATATGAAATGAATCTACATGGCCTAACCAAACCAATGTCTGTCCATCAAATCAGCATGAAGTCATCAAGCTTCAGACAACTGACACCGGCTTCGTCCCAATTAGGCCATCTCTTGTTCCTCCCAAAGTGTGCACTTGCTCACTGCCCTTCATTGATTTGAAAGGAAATGACTGGAATAAAAAAAAATGGTGGAAACTCCCTCTAGCCCATGCCTTCACCAATCTAATTATTTTAGATTTGATGGAAGTAGTGAACAAGTGTACACTTCAGGAGAACGAAAATATCATTTGGAGTCGGGACGTACTTTGTGGGCAGGTTGTGTAAAAGGACTAGACAATGGCCTAAGCCTAGATGAGGAAGCGAGGCCAAACAAGTACTCTCAGGCTGGGGCTCATCATAGATCACACATGCACGCACACACGGAGATGGCCTGTCCGGGGAGTTATTTCAAGAAGCCTTAATCCTATTTACAACAGAACTATGGACTGTAACAAGATGAGATGCAGCAGAGCCAGACTCCTCGTTATTACCATCCCATGATGAACCTACAATCTGTAGTTTTCCATTACAATTAGGGATATGACAAACGGACAATTTTGCTTAACATTTAAACCAGGAGTTGGAAGCGAAATTGTTTTCTATTAGTTTCATTCTTAACAGAAACAATTTATTTTGTTCCTTGAAATTCTGCGATCGGGGAGAGCGCGAGAGGGTGGAGGAGCCGAGGAGGAAGCTTTGCTTGAAGTGCTGGGCATCTTGTTATGACATGCATTATGGAAGTGGTGTTGGAGGGCCAGTAGGAGGCACTCTTTCCTCTGGTCTAAAAGAATATCCCAATTCCCCAGGACAGTGATTGGGGACACTGCCCTGTGTAGGGTGCCGTCTTTCGGATGGGACGTTAAACGGGTGTCCTGACTCTCTGAGGTCATTAAAGATCCCATGGCACTTATCGTAAGAGTAGGGGCGTTAACCCCGGTGTCCTGGCTAAATTCCCAATCTGGCCCTCAAACCATCACGGTCACCTAATAATCCCCAGTTTACAATTGGCTCATTAATCACCCTCCTCTCCCCTGTAACTATTCCCCAGGTCGTTGCTGCAAATGAGAACGCGTTCTCAGTCAATTTACCTGGTAAAATAACAGATAAATAAAAATAATCTGAATTAGACCCACAGAATTATACCTACGAAGGAGCGGCTTCTATGGAAGAACTTGAATATCTTTGAACTTCCAACCAGAGCTAGCTAGCTAACAAGCTTGAGTGTGCAGAGCGTAACCAGAATGAAAATAAACACGTCTTACCTTTTTGTAGTTAATAAATCCAATTTGAAACATGATAACTATAGTTTCCTTAATTAGCATTGAACAAGTTATTCCATTGTTCTCTAATAAAAAATCTCTATTCCTAATTTCTGAATCACGCTTGTAATGTCAATAGACTCCAGTAGCCTAAGTTTCGGAGGAGTTTGAAGCCTACACGCACTGGCAAAGATTTTCAGCTAGCAGGCAGACACTGGAATAAGTTTGAGTGACAGAGTGAAGGCATTGCATAGGGGCTTTGCTGTGTTTTTGGTGGCCTAAAATAAAAAATAAAATGTTTTTTAAAAAGTGTTATTAACCTGTTCCCATGCTTTTAAAATGACGGTTCTGTTACAGAACAGTATAGATCACTTTCGTTCCCAGTTCTGATCCTCAATTTTGGTTCCAAACACTGGTTTAAAAAACAGCCATTATTTTTTGTTTGTCTGTAAAGGAATACCGCTTCTGAAGCACGACAAACGTCCATCACTAGGCAACCAGAATTGTCAATCAAATAATCTCAAACTGTCTGTGCATAGACTTTCTGCCTGCACACAGACATCCCTCTCCTAAAAATTACCTCAAAGTTAGTTAAATACCGTGACATACCAAGACATTCAGTAGAAACAAAAAATCTTCTGCTCGGAATCGACTCCTAAAGATTCAGTATTTTGGAACAAAGGAGACTTATTAGCCACCGTACTTTCGAGAACGGAGAGCCGTCCACTCTAGGAGTTCAGATACAATCATTTAATTACCAACGTTTGGACAGACAAGCCGTCTTCATCAGGGTATAATGACAAACACTGCGGGTCACTAGTTTATATAGTGTCAAATGACGCACAGGTGTCTGTAATCATGGCCGGGTGTGCCCTGACATCATTGGTTAATTCTCAGATAAACATGAATGGATAGCATATGATCATAGATACAATTTGGCTACGTAGACACAAGAATGGCTTCAGATCAAAGTCTACGTTGAGACCGTACTTCCGAGAACAAACACTTGCATCTTTCATAGCGAGCTAGCAAGGGACAGAGAGCGAGCGGGGAGAGGCACAGTATAGGCAGGTCAGCCACCAGGCAATGTCTCACAACTTCAGTAAAGCAGGGCCTATCATCAAAGAATAGGCTAATATATTGTACACGCAACAGACCGAAGACTAACGATGCGAGTGTGTTTAGCGATGAGAGAGCAGGCGAGCAAGCTGCAATGTGATTTAAAATTTTAAGGGGGGAAAAACATTTTTCCATTAGTGATATTTCTTAATGTTAAGGATCACAGATTTTGCTTAAAAGTTTAAACATTCACACCCCTAATTACAATCTCTAGGTCAGCAGTCAAATCAGTAAAATGGTTAGTTAATTGGTTATTATTCATCTACGAAATGAATGTCAAATTTGTGAGGTTAAATCAATTTTAAAAACCGCTTACCCCCTTGTTTTTCCATCATGACAAAGATAGAGAACTTCTCTGGAGATGTAGCCTAATCTCACTCAATGAAAGCTAGAACTGCATAGCACCAAATAGGTGTTTATGTTGGGGTTGTTCATTATCATTATGCGCCATGTTCAATGGAGTGTTTCCTAGCCATGGGGGCTCCCACTCTGCCTCATCAAGCAACAAACTGCTCTGAGGACTCACAGATAGTCAGAGTAAAAGGGGTATGACAGTAGTTTACAGAGGAGTCAGTCCACCTCAAAAAGCACAAGAAGGAGACTCACCTTTCCATAGAGGGGTTATAAAAGTTACTATGGCCAAACCGGTCTGGCGTTACAGACATTGTTGTGAGAAGACCGATTTTCAGGATGTCTCATGGTCTGACACTGCTCTAGCTCTACCACCTTTCACCTCAGGTGTGGAAGGGCGACATCGGCGGATTGAGACGCAGCCCATGCAAAAAAAATTTTTTATGTCTCTAACTTAAAACTAACAGATTTTGATGGGGATTTTTTATATTATGATAATTAGATTTCGACGGGGGTACGGACGTCGACTCTAGGGGGGGTAAATGGATAACATTTTCTTTGCAACTTTGGGTAAAAAGCTTTTGCTCATGGTGAAAATGCATTGTGTGGTCGAGCCAGTCCTCCATGAAAGCAATTCAGCTTGTCCTTCAACCCAACTCGACCTTGAATAGTCAAAAATGGCAGCTCTCAGAGGGCTATCTGTATGGTGCAATTCTCATATGAAGACTTTTCTTACAAGCCCAAACTTTGATGGAGAAATCAGCTAGTGACTAAAATG
Organism: Oncorhynchus tshawytscha; assembly: GCF_018296145.1. Taxonomy (NCBI): domain Eukaryota; kingdom Metazoa; phylum Chordata; class Actinopteri; order Salmoniformes; family Salmonidae; genus Oncorhynchus; species Oncorhynchus tshawytscha. Next base: position 21,594,768 of record NC_056448.1, read on the forward strand.
CTGTGACAACCCTAAAAAAATACAATTGTATTTTTCAATCAAATTCTTAGAAAACATGTAGTGTGATTAGTGACATTTACCATTACACCCAACCCCATTGGAAAACACTATACAATGTGTTAGGGATTTTTACCATTGAAGACCATAACATCGAAACCATTATAACGGCTTTAGTTTAATGGGTTTGCTTGTTTCCCAATCGCCAAGAATGGTATAACTTTTTTTCTGGTTAGGCTATATTGATCTCCGACACCCTCTTCAGTAATCTGTGTATTAATTTTTAATCACAGTGCTTTTGGCATCAGACAAGCTTATATAGTTGATATGATTCAAACATAGGGTGTGTCTAAATATGGAAAATACACGTCTCGGTCGACCAATATATATATTTTTTTTTGGGGGGGTCTAACACTGGAGTTTGAGAGCTGACATCTGTAATGCAAGTCGAATTCAAATTCAACCACCCTGGATAGTAGCCTATAAAGTACAACCTGTGAATACCAGTGACTAAGTCATCTATTATCATGGTAATCCCAGTGTCCCATTTTGTTTCCCTCTATCCGGGAAATTCCTCTTTAGCCTGTGGTTAAGTACACAGTAGATATAACGGCATTGCAGTTAAAGCAGGTTTGTAGATTCAAATCGCTATGCAACAGAGCCTGGTGCCAACCAGAAAAAGAGCTGTGCTATGGCCTGCTGTTCAACGACCAAGTTTTCCTGCTAAACAATTTAGCACTATGACAAATGCTTCTGTTTTGAGCTAGGGTGAATTGAGAGAAGATGGGAGAAGGTGAAAGACAGAAGTAGAAAGTGAAAAGAAGACTGGGGAGCAGGATGAAGAAAAGGGATGCTCTCATTGTGATATGCAGAGGCAGATTGAGTAAACTACACAGGGAAGAGAGAGCAGTGTCATCCAGAACAGAAGTGAGTGGATGCGTGCTAATTGGCTGAGTGGGGTAATTCCAGGTTAAGGTGTCATCTAACCCTTTTCCTCTCAGTACGTGGTTGGTCAGAGACCCTTGGGGGCCACACACCCCTGCAGCAAAACACTCCCCTTTGCAGCTCTAGCTGCTTGAAAAACAATAGTGCAGAGAGTTCAGAAGAGAAGCTGTGGGGTAAACAAGGACAAAGGCAATTGATGAGGTAGGGGAAATCATGTACTTAGGGTGTGGGATAAGCTCTGGTGAGGGATTTGATACACTGACCGTGAAGTGGTCTACCAACACCTGACTGCTTTTCTAAGGAACCAATTTAAACTGGTGGTAAAACTATTTTCCCCTGGAGTTAACTGTGTCAGTGGTGTGTGAGGTCCTGACTACTTGCTTGCCTTGCTGCTAACCTGACTGCCACCCCTCACATGACCCTCTTGTGGTGCCACCAGGCTCATATGTGAGAGTTTCTCCATAAGGCGGCAACTATACGACTACAAGAGCCGTACACACACAAACACATATATTCTGGACACTAACGCTAGGCCCATTCCTTCTTTGGGTAAATGGGGGAAAACTCCCCTTTTCCTGAGTGAAGCCCAGGTGGAGTATCCATCCAAGGAGAGGGCGATTGAGAGCAGCATGTGACCAAACTGCAGTCTCAATGCTTATCCATCCACTCACACCGATTCATAAAACAGAGAGCGGTCACCTCTTTCTTTTTAATCACATCCATTTCCTGTTGTTGAACAAATATAAAAATCATTGTCACACACATATATGGGCTGTTTGCTCTCTTCTCTGACTCATTGCCATATTGTTATGCAGTCACACAACATCCAAATCCTGTAGTAAATTGCACATGCCTTTGGGTTGTGATCAGAACCAAATGCAGAGATGGAATGAACAAAACACTTGCATAACGTGGTTTTAATCAACGCACATACAGTGCATTTCTTTTCATTTACTGTGTGATGTGCAATTGTAATAAGGGACTTAATATAAATAAAATTCAAGGCCAAGAAAATACCAAATGCCTCTGCTCATGTCACACAGATGAGTATCTGTCATATGGTGACACTTCTACATGAATACATTCATATTCCAACCTAATTTGTATCATAACAAATAAATATTTATGTGATTATGAGCTGGCTGAGACGAGGCTAGATAAGGATGCATGGTGTATGTGTGTGGGGGGGGGATTATATGTCGGAATATTATTGTTTTGACAATATTATGTTTGCGTTAGATGGCTGTACCTGCACCAAAACTCCAGTAGTTTTTCCCTCATAGCTTGTTCTCCATCTTTCTAAAAAGGAAGCCAACTTGTTTTACTCATGGCTCTCCCTTGTCCCTCTGCAGAAGACTTATGGTGAGCAATATGTTTGGAACATCGAATCTCAATAAAATCACAATATAGAATCGGAATAAATATAATATCGGTACCTAAGTATCGTGATAATATTGTATCGTGAGGTCCCTAGTCATCTGTGTGATTACTGGATAGCTGGCTGAGCTACTGAACAAATATATAAATGCAACATGTAAAGTGTTGGTCCCATTTTAATGAGTTGAAATAAAGGATCCCAGAAATGTTCCATACACACACACAAAAAAAAGTGCACCAATCTTTTTAGATCCTTGTTAGTGAGCATTTCTCCTTTGCCAAGATAATCCACCTATCTGACTGGTGTGGCATATCAAGTAGCTGATTAAACAGCATGATCATTACACATGTGCACCTTGTGCTGGGGACTATAAAAGGCCACTAAAATGTGTAGTTGTGTCACACAACGACACAAATGTCAAGTTTTGAGGGAGTGTGCAATTGGCATGCTGAATGCAGGAATGTCCAACAGAGGTGTTGTCAGAGAATGTAAACTTCACTACCATACGCCGCCTCCAACATAGTTTTAGAGAATTTGGCAGTACTCCCGAGTGGCGCAGCGGTCTAAGGCATTGAATCTCAGTGTAAGAGGCTTCACTTACAGTCCCTGGTTTGAATCCAGGCAGTATCACGTTCGGCCGTGAGTGGGATCCCCATAGGGCGGCGCACAATTGGCTCAGCGTCTTCCGGGTTGGGCCATCATTGTAAAAAAGTATTTGTTCTTAACCGACTTGCCTAGTTAAATAAATAAAAGGTTCAATAAAACATAAATAAAATTACATCCAACGGGTCTCACAACCACAGACCACATGTAACCACACCAGCCCAGGGAGGTGCTGAAGAGTATTTCTGTCTGTAATAAAGCCCTTTTGTGTGTGTGTGTGTGTGTGTGTGGTGTGTGTGTGTGTGTGGGGGGGGGCTGACTCCCCAGTGGGTAGGCCTACACCATTCTAGGCCCACCCATGGCTGCGCCCCTGCCCAGTCATGTGAAACCCATAGAGTAGGGCCTATTGAATTTATTTCCTTATATGAACTGTAACTCAGTACAATCTTTGAAATTGTTGCCTTCATATTTTTGTTCAGTAAGTTAATAATGATGTACTTCGATGAATGACACAATATCGCAGAACAATACAGTTGGCTTGTGACTGATCTTTGACATTTCAAGTAGCTACACGTCTGATTATAGCTAGCTACATGAAATGGAAAAGATTGACAAACTAATTTGGCTAAGGATTCAGCACCATAAAGCAGCACCATCCATCAGCTGGCCATGGGTGGCTACCTAGCTGTCGGGCTAACTGATGTTAACACAAACCGTGGCAACGTCAGTTGGTGTCTGTTGAGATAGCTGGCTAGCTAACATCTATTTATTGTAGATGATTGGACGCTAAGAGAAATGTATATCTAGCTAATTCAGGCAAAGGAGCTTGGAGAGAGGTGGGTAGCTAATTGGAGTAGCTACATTTCTAGCTATGACCATAACATTGGGCCTAGTCTCGTACGTCGTTAGCTATCGTCCCTGACCTGCTAACTAACAAGCTAACTAGCCAGCTAGAAACAAGCTAATCATAATGCGTGTCATCATTTATTGGCTCTACAAATAGGTAGCTAGATAACTATGTCGGTCAAAAAGACAGTAACGTTACCATGATAACTCTAACATAAACTAGCTACCTTAAGTGAAATGTTGCGCCAACAATTGTGATAGGTACCGAACATTAGCCAACTTACTCTTCCGGTCAGCTAGCTAGCTACTTATACTAGATAGTTACCGAAATTCAACAGCCTGTTCCCGAAATACAGATAGACCGAAAACCACCATGGCTAGCCAAAACCACGGGAACTGAAGAATGGTAAAAACAAATATATACAAAGCAAAATACATCTCGTTAGATAGCTAGTAGTCACCCTTCTAGTAAACGTTGCCAATTTATGAAACTCGTTGACTGGAAACGTTAACTAGGCTTGACAGCTAGCTGCAATGTTAGCAAATTAGCGTAGCACGTTAGCTAGTTGTTAGTTTACTATGTAAGACAACATGTTTACAGTTTTATAAATGTGTTGTATGTGGATACGAGCACGTCTATATCGTGTTTTTGTTCTCACCGGGAATTGTCGGTTTTATGTCTTGAGCTGCTCAGAAGGGATCTGTAGGTTATCCTGCCTGAAGTATCTGCCTTGGCTGTCTATCCAAGATGGCTGCTTGCACTGCACAGGGTTTCCTCTGTTGTATATGGGCTTCTTGGACAAAGGCACTGCGGTATAATAAGAACTGGATACTGCGTCCAAGATGTCCGCCCGTTGTTTTCAAGGTAATCTACTCACGTTCCCATACGCCAATTCATAGACCGTCTATATCCGGGTTGCATCCGGTTTATACTTATTAAGCAATAACGCCTCAATCACACTAACAGTGTTTTCGCGCAAAATAGTACATAGCATCATCTGAATATGTTCACCATTCACCTTCTGCTACCATGTGAAGCCGTCTATGGGTAAAGTTTGACGCATACCTTCAATAAATCCAACGTGTGCACCACACAGAACTATTGCAACTGCCTCTGCAACCAATGCTGCAAGGCAAACACAGCATTCCATTGGTAATGAATGTACCAAACTGTTGGCACTGTCGGTGGGATCGAGGCGTAAGCGGTATAAGGCTAATAATATATGATGGCTAAGGGCTATTTCTTATGCGTAGCTCAATGCAGAGCGCCTGGATATAGCCAATGGTGGTATATTGGCCATATCAAATCAAATGTATTTATAGAGCCCTTTTTACATCAGCAGATGTCACAAAGTGCTTATACAGAAACCCAGCCTAAAGCCCCAAACAGCAAGCAATGCAGATGTAGAAGCACAGTGGCTAGGAACAACTCTGTAGAAAGGCAGGAACCTAGGAAGAAACCTAGAGAGGAACCAGGCTCTGAGGGGTGGTCAGTCCTCTTCTGGTTTTGCCAGGTAGAGGTTATAAGAGTACATGGCCATTAAGGCCAGATTGTTCTTCAATATGTTGAAATGTTCATAGATGACCAGTAGGGTCAAATAATAATCACAGTGGTTTTAGAGGGTGCAACAGGTCAGTACCTCAGGAGTAAATGTCAGTTGGCTTTTCATAGCCAAGCATTCAGAGGTCGAGACAGCAGGAGCGGTAGAGAAAGGGAGAGAGAGAGGGAGAGTAGAAAACAGCACTGTGGAATAAGGTAGCATGTCCGGTGAACAGGTCAGAGTTCCGTAGCTGCAGGCAGAACAGTTGAAACTGGAGCAGCAGCACGACCAGGTGGACTGGTCATATGAATCACACATTGTGTATGAGAGAGAGAGAGAGAGAGAGAGAGGAGAGAGAGAGAAAGAGAAAGAGAGAGTGTTTGTGGTGATATATTTCCATAATAATGGATTGGAGAGTTTTTTATGTGAGTGGGTACCTGTTTAATGGCATCTGGTTGACATCAGAATACTTTAATTAATTCATTAAATTAAATCCATTATTAAAGGGGCAATTTTGAATTGGTACATATATTTTTTTTACCTTAAAAGTATTAATATGTAGCCATTGATTCTTGAAGAATGTAACTTTTAAATGCCTTATGAGCAAAGGTCTTACCCCATCAGAACTCAAATGTATGCATGTTTTACTCCATGTAATTTTTTAACAAACACTGTATAGCTTCAAAACATGGTTAAAACCTGTATATCATGCATGCTTTTTTTTAGTTTGGTTTTGGGGTGGGACTCTGTTAGAGTATGGGGGAGTTGGGGTGGGTTTGATTTGGTAGGGGATCTGTGTGTTTTGCCCTCTACCTGTTCTGTCTGTGTTATCTGTATAATTATAAATAAGGCCCAAAAAGAGAGTCCTTGCATCGATATAAATGAGTGATTACATTTCTCCTGCCCCTTTCCTCAGCTGTAAAGTGTCAGGGAGAACACTTTGGTCACACTTTATTTATTTATTTGGATAGTCCATATTTACCATCTGTAGAGCATACTATCACAATCATGACTTACTACCAATCTCACAATAATGACTTAGTATCTTGTTATTATTATTATTATGACTTACTATTGCATAATTATGACCTACTAGCTCATAATAATGACTTACTATCTCCTCATAATTCTGATTTAGTATCTCATAATAATTACTTACTATCTCATAATTCTGATTTAGTATCTCATAACTTGTAGTCAGATTTTTTGTGGGGAGTGGCGGGAACAGCCTTCCATATTTATAGACCTACACTTAAAAAAATACATATATTGGAATGGGATCTGGGCCCACTGCAACTCACTCCATAGGATAACTAGGTTCATATTTTGTAGGCCCCCTAGATCAAATTTCTTTGCTGATTCACATCCAGACATAAAAACAATACAATGATATAGCTTGTGAACTTGTCATCCACATCACCAACAAATTAACATGGTCCAAGCACACCAAGACAGTCGTGAAGAGGGCACGACAAAACCTATTCCCCCTCAGAAGACTAAAAAGATTTGGCATGGGTCCTCAGATCCCCAAAATGTTTAACAGCTGCACCATCGAGAGCATCCTGACGGGTTGCATCTCCGCCTGGTATGGCTACTGCTTGGCATTCGACCGCAAGGCACTACAGAGGGTAGTGTGCATGGCCCAGTACATCACCGGGGCCAAGCTTTCTGAATTGCAGGATCTCCATAACAGGCGGTGTCAGAGGAAGGCCCTAAAATTGTCAAAGGCTCCAGCTACCCTAGTCATAGACTGTTCTCTCTGCTACCGCACGGCAAGCGGTACCGGAATGCCAAGTCTAGGTCCAAGACGCTTCTAAACAGCTTCTTCCCCCAATCCATAAGACTCCTGAACATCTAATCAAATGGCTACCCGGACTATTTGCATTGACCCCCCCTCTACACTGCTGCTACTTTCTGTTATTATCTATGCGTAATCACTTTAATAACTCTACCTACATGTACATATTACCTCAATTACCTCGACACCGGTGCCCCGCACATTGACTCTGTACCGGTACCCCCCTGTATATAGCCTCTATTTTCTTAAAACTGCGTTGTTGGTTAAGGGCTTTTAAGTAAACATTTCACTGTAAGGTTGTATTCGGCACGTGACAAATGAAATGTGATTTGGTTACTAATGAACAATATATGCAAGTGTATGTTGTAGGATAGAGAACATGGTCTTATTAGTTTAATTACTTTAATACAGTATTTCACAACATTTCACTTTTACTGGACATTTTCTTACCATCTTACAATCTGAAATAAAAGCCACATGCAACGTGCATCTCAGCTTGAATCAAAGAAAACAATAAAAAAGCAAACAAGCTTTTCCTTTTCTTTGCTAGCCATACTGATGGTTTTATTAAATGAACATTACTCTCTGGGACACTTCCTGAACTGATTTAATAACTGTATAACATCATCATTATAATCAATTATGAGAACCTTGGCTTAGTTATTTGCCTTTGTTTCTCACATTGGGATAAAAAAAATAAAAAAACAGCGAAAATTCATCTTCACAAAACCTGCTCTGATGTACAGTGTTGTACAACCCTCCTCTCAGTCTCAGACCCTTAACACATGGAGCTGAGAAGAGACACGGAGAACTAGCCATGTAAAGTGTCATTCATAGATGGTTTATCCAGAGTTCCATCTGTCCAAGTACAAGCTGTGTGACCTCATATCACAACCACAACCTCAGCAGCAGCAGGCTTGCCAGTGTGTAGATGTAATGCAATGTGCTCGCTTGACAGTTGGGGGTGCTGTTACACAGGTCTGAGGTGCAGCAGTGGATGCGCACTCCAGGCAGCTCTTGTTGCTGGCAGTGTCTTGATGTGGCACATCCACTGGTCAGGACAATTCCCAGGGCTGCTGAAATGACAGGAAGACAGAGACAAGTCAGTGTCAAAGAAGAGTGACAAGTAGATGGTGAGATCAGCAGGAAAGAGGCAGAAGACACAATGAATGGTATGTTGTATTCATGTGTGTTTTGAAGTCCTTGAGAGCCAAAGGAGTGCAGAGAGGGATGCTGTCATAGAACAGAATTACATCATCGGATCGCTCCCTTTTCCTTGTGATAAACTGTTGAACGTAATGGTAGTTTAGTACACATCATATGTGTACAATAGATTGAAAAATGTGCATGTCTGTAAGTCAGAGCAAAAAAGTTCAAACTAAGGACATCCAGCTAAGCCATCAAACACTCCATAACACTTGGCACATAGACAACCCTTGATAAAAAATGCCCTCCTCAATGCTTTCTTTAAATCCAAGCGGAAAACGTATGTCTCTCACGAGCTATAAATCCCACATTAGTCATAAGAAAGGGACAGCTGAGGCCTCCCGGGTGGTGCAGTGGTTAAGGGCGCTGTACTGCAGCGCCAGCGGTGCCACCAGAGACTCTGGGTTCGCGCCCAGGCTCTGTCATAACCGGCCGCGACCGGGAGGTCCGTGGAGCGACGCACAATTGGCCTAGCGTCGTCCGGGTTAGGGAGGGTGTGTCCGGTAGGGATATCCTTGTCTAATCGCGCACCAGCGACTCCTGTGGCGGGCCGGGCGCAGTGCGCGCTAACCAAGGTTGCCAGGTGCACGGTGTTTCCTCCGACACATCGGTGCGGCTGGCTTCCGGATTGGATGCGCGCTGTGTTAAGAAGCAGTGCGGCTTGGTTGGGTTGTGTATCGGAGGACGCATGACTTTCAACCTTCGTCTCTCCCGAGCCCGTATGGGAGTTGTAGCGATGAGACAAGATAGTAGCTACTAAAAACAATTGGATACCACGGAATTGGGGAGAAAAAAGGGGTAAAATTCAAAGGAAAAAAAGAAAGGGACAGCTGGATACAGAGACGGTGGTACAGTCCAGGTGGGGACCAGCCGTGTCAGTCCCCAGCTGGGGACAAAGCGAGGGGAGTGGGACTCTAAGCCAGTTCTGAAACAGCAGCCGTCTCTACGGCCAGCCGCCCGTGCGGAGCTGAACCCATGGGATTAATATGAAGAATAGGTATAGATTATCTACAAAACGCTGTTTAAAGGGATCCTGCTTCCCATTTCAGCACAGCCCTGTCATTCTTGTCTTCTCTGACCCCATTATTTCCCTGAGCAAATGGAAAACAGTGCCACATCAGCCCTTTACATGAGTGGCTCCTTCAGCTGTCAACAGCAGAACAGCTGGATCTTACATGCATGGATGTCAGCAGAACTCCTTATGTGGTAATCATTAAGTGTTTAATATTACGTCTTCTCTATTTTGATTTTACGTAAGCTAAAGGAATGACTGACTGTTATTTACAACTTTGGTGGAATAAAGCCCTTGTTGTTATTTATGTAGTAAGATGCCATGGAATCTTCACATCAAGATAAGATCTTGCCCTTTTGACATACAATTGTGTGGCTAAAGAGTGCAGAGGAGAGGTTAGGGGATTTCCTCCTGTTTATTCTCTATATACTGGACAATGTGGGTCAATAAACACTCTTACATCGACATATTCATTAACAGACAAGGAAGACCGTGAATGAGAAAATCTATAGCATCCAGCTAAGATGAAGATGAAGACAGGCATTGGTTGAGACAGTCATCAGTTCAGGAACATTAGAAACAGACTCACTGCTCTCTGTCTTGATGCAGAAGCGATGTTTGAAGCCCTTGTGTGAGTGGGTGCAGGTGATGACCTCTGGGTTGGAGCAGCCAATGTCCATGTACCTCTGGCCCTGGATGATGTTACAGCCATAGCACTGCAGTCCATGGACTAAGGAAGAGAGAGGAGAGACACAGTATATCACCTTGTTAGTGTGAACCGGTAGACATGTCGACTTGTTAATGTGCACCCTCGAGTATGTGATGTTACCATAGCACTGCAGTCCATGGACTAGCGAGGTGGGAGGGGACATGTCATCTAATTAGTGTGCAGCACTAGATATGTCAACTTATTAATGTGCAGCACTAGATATGTCATCTTATTAGTGTGCAGCACTAGATATGCCATCTTATTAGTGTGCAGCACTAGACATGTCATCTTATTAGTGTGCAGCACTAGATATGTCAACTTATTAATGTGCAGCACTAGATATGTCATCTTATTAGTGTGCAGCACTAGATATGCCATCTTATTAGTGTGCAGCACTAGACATGTCATCTTATTAGTGTGCAGCACTAGATATGTCAACTTATTAGTGTGCAGCACTAGACATGTCATCTTATTAGTGTGCAGCACTAGACATGTCATCTTATTAGTGTGCAGCACTAGATATGTCAACTTATTAGTGTACACCCTATGGGGTGTTACAGCCATAGCACTGCAGCAACATGGACTACAGGGGAGCTCTGAGCAACATGACTGACATCTTTAAAAAAGCTATCATGTATTATTTTATGCATTATGTTTTCTCAAGTTTTCCAATATTCCCTACTTACAAAACAATTAATTTGCTTTGACTATAAAAGCATCTACATCTAGCGTTTGACTTTCTCTGAAGCCATAGCTTACTTCTGGGGCAAATGAGGCTATGGAGTGCCATCTACTCCGTCTTGTGGTAACTTGGATTTAGCATATATTTAGACATTTACCCTGTAGAATAACCTCACGCTTTGTTATGTCATCAGTTCTGAAGGAAGAAAGAGCTCCTCAAAAGTCAATGTCTAAATTTCTCTGATCTCTTGCTGGTCTTGTCTGTCAGCCATAGTGGAGTATGTCTCTTTCTCAAGTTGACAGTGACACATCACAAGATTGTACAACCATGACTCACCCTTACTGTCGTTGTCTGATGAAAACCTAGCAAATACATTTTTGTATTTTTCATATAATTTTACATCTATTGAAAGCAGTAACTCCCCTTAATATGCTCTGAACAATTCATGACTTTAGGTCATTTTTTTCAATTTCCTAATATGTTTCTGTTTTGGATATACAACGCTGTATGCTGTATTTTGAGCCTGTCTGTTCTGTAAGGTTGTGATCTCATGGTAAACCCCTGTCTCTATCTGGTCCCAGAGTAGTAAAAATATACACCTATGACCATAGAATTACATATAATGTCTATGCTCATGACCATCAGAAACTACACCCAGTTCACATCTGAACTATTTTGATATGGTGTTTCTGATTATGCAACCTGATCTCAGAGCATTTTGTATTATTCTGTACGTAAATTCATGACACTCTATATGTTACGTTTTGTATGGTATGTATTATTTTATGGATGTCCAACACTCATTTCATATGATATGTTACGAATTACAATTCGTATTATATGTTACAAATTTGCTAAATGTACAATATGTTACGAAAACATATGATATGTTACAAATTCTAGCGAGTTGGCTAGGTGGCTAACCTTAGCTAGCTGGCTAATGTTAGCTAGGTTAGGGGTTAGGGTTAAGTTTAGGAGTTAGGTTAAAGGGTTAAAGTTACGGTTAAGGGCAGGGTAAGCAGAAAGGGTTAACATTAGGATTGGGCTCAGGGGAAGGGTTAGGTAACATGCTAAGTAGTTTCAAAGTAGCTGAAAAGTTGCAAAAATGCTAAAGTTGTCCGGTGATGAGATTCAAACTCGCAAACTTCGGTTGCTAGACATTCACATTTTTTGACCACCCATCCTACTTTTGTTTTTGCCTTAAGTTATCATCTGTTTTATGTAACCATACCAAACACAACATCTGATACTAATTTGAGTACCCGGGATTTACGTTTACTATGTTACGTCTAGTCTATGAGACCAGGCTGGATTATATGAGTCAGCTATGAACGTAAGCAAAACTACATGAATGATTATCAGGTTGTGCAATTGAGGTCCATAACAGAAACAGTTCAATTAAACAGAGAATCACAAACTGATTAAAAACTTACAAAAGACCCATCCATGGATCATGCTTACCAATTACTATAGCCTATTGAGTTCATGAGTTCATCACCCAGTCTCAACTCCTAAATGGTCTGACTTACTTTCAAGTAAGTATCGTGCAGCTTAGTGGTGTATATCCATTAGGCCTAAGGGGATTGGTAATGAGACTGGACTGGACTCTCGTACACCTGTAGCTGACCTACAAAATCTTGTGCACAAGTTGGGAGATCAGCTTTGCCTGACAGCAATTCCCTCTCGTTATCAACATCCCCTCATCTAGTGCTGCTCAGAGCTGGGTCTGTAAGGTAATGCTGACCTGCCTCTCTGTTAAATAGCCAACCAAAAGCTCTCATGCAGCTTTCAGAGGCAAACTAATCCCCGCCAAATGCTCTTACAAAAATGTAATGCCTCAGAGGGAAAGAAAACACATGCCAGCCTTCAGGGAACATGTAATATTACACTAGTGCAGAGCAGTGGCGGTTCAAGCTTGTACCCCCCCACACACACACACACACTCTTCCTTGGTGCAAAGTCATCAATTACATCATCATAAGAAATATTCCCAGCATGATTAATAATGATGACAGCAAGGCCACTAAGGCGTTCCTGTGACGTGGTGGACCTCAGGTAGAATTTGATGAGCTTCAGCTTTGAAAAGCACCTCTCTGCTTCCGCTACGGTCACTGGAAGAGTAAGACACATTCTGACAGCAGTCCACAAATTTGGAAACATTTCTGAGAGCTCCCTTTTGTGTATAAATATCAGCAGCTCAAGCAGGGTCATGGTCTTCGATAGCAAGTCAGGCAAGATATTCAGTTCCTGTGCAAGCTCTCTGCCATCCAACTCTGAGTGTTCTTTATAGTGTAGTGTCATACTGAGGGCCTCACATGGTTCTGTCAGCTCCTCATTTGAGAGACTTTGGTTGACAGCACTCCAAACTTCTCTCCCACATTTTCCAATATTGAAAATCTTTCCTGAAGGGCTGAAGTTGCAGCATCAACAACGACATTCGAAAATGTAACCTCCAGCTTCTTTAGGGCATCACTCAAAGGCTCATCAAATGATTCGTATGAAAAGAGCCGCTTTGTGGACCACAGCCTTTTTTGTTGTCGAACGGCCTCTACATTCATACTCTCGCAAATATCCTTGGCTGATGTTTGTGCAGTCATCAAGCCTGTTGCCCTGTAGTTGCTGAGACCTCTCTCTGTCTTTCTGAGAAGACTGACTGCAACATCCACATGCATACTGGGAGACTGCATCAGCTCACTCACATGTTGGATCTGGCTCAAGATGTCATACCACACCACCGTACAGATGCTGAAGAGGTATGATCCCACCTCCTCTGACAAGGACTGGGCCTCAATCTTTATCACAGGGTCTTTGGTTTGACCCCTCACCTCAATCAGTGCCTCTCTCACCGCTGCTGCCTGAGACTCTTAACTTTACTCTCCCACCTTGTCTCAGTCCACATCTTCAAGTGAGGTCCACATGTTTTTTCAGGATGGCCCATCGCTGTGTGGAGGCTGAGAACAAGGTGTACAGTTTGTGTAAGTTGCCAAAAGTAACCTGTGGTATCGACATAACTTTTAGCAGCATCAGCCACGACCAGGTTCAATGTGTGAGCCCCACATGGCACAAATAGAGCTCTTGGATTCATTTCCAGGAGTCTGGCTTGGACACCTTTGTTTTTGCCTCTTATGTTGGCCCCATTATCATAAGACTGTACTCTGCAGTCCTCAAAAGGAATTGTTAGCTCCGATAATCTTTTGAGAATCAGGGATGCCAAATGTTGGCCCGTGGACTCCTCTGCCTCCGAAAACCCCATACAATTTTCCTTTTATGTGGTGCTCCTCCTTCAGTGACACAATTCTAATCACAAATGACAACTGTTCAGTGTGGCTGACATCTGAGGTGCAATCTAGAATGATAGAGAAACATTTAGCCAGCTTGATGTCACTCACCATTATTGAAATGACCTTGCTGCGCAACAAAACAATGACTTCATTCTGTATTTGGTGGCCAAGGTAGCTGGTGGTGTGACTCGAGGTCCCTTTTTGAACAGGGTTAAGGTGCTCTTCATGACTGGATCAAATTGTGCCATCAGTTCAACCTCTTTGAGGAAATTTCCATTTGATGGAGAATACAGTGTTTCTGTGTGTCCCCTTAGTGCTACATTTCTATTTGCCAGAGACTGCACAATAGCAGTCAAACGTGTCAACACCTCTCTCCATCTTATCCTCTCAGCCTCCATTAGTGCCATCTCATGCTTATCAAATGTTCCCCTTTTTTGATCCTCATTGCCAGTTCTTTCCATGTTTTCATGCAGTTTTGGTATTCTGGACTGCTGTTTTGTGAAGTCAGCAAAGAACGTGCATGTTTCCAGTCTGTCAGTCCTGAGTTTGCTAAATTAATTTTCTTCTCAGAAAAGAGTGTGCAGCAGAAGCAGAAGAGGCTGTTGTTTCTTTCAGAAAACACCAACCAACTTCTAGGGATATTTTCACCACTCACCAAGATCTTCCTGAAATACTGGTGGTGGCAACTTCTTCCATCACTCTCATTCCTTGGGAAAACAAAGTTAGGTGGTACCTCACTTGGTCCTCTGCAAACAAGTTGTGTCTGAATTCTGTCAGTCAGCAGGGTCTGTAGATAGTGGTTCATCGTCGGCAGCAGGGTCTGTAGACAGTGGTCCATCCTCAGCAGCAGGATCTGTAGATAGTGGTTCATCCTCAGGCAGCAGGGTCTGTAGACAGTGGTTCATCCTCGGCAGCAGGGTCTGTAGACAGTGGTTCATCCTCGGCAGCAGGGTCTGTAGACAGTGGTTCATTCTCAGCAGCAGGATCTGGTGGGAATGCTGCTAAAAGCATTTCTAATGGACAACACATTAGCATTAGTTTACACACGTTATTCACAGCATTTATAGTGGAGGAACATCCCACATACATACCCAGTAATAATAAAATCATCATTGTTACCTACAATATGGAAACCTAAAACTCTGCAAAAATAAAATTATGTATTTTGTTATGTTATGCAGGGATGCACACATAAACACATGTGTGTGTACCCACACACACACTTGCCCATGCGCACAAACACACCTGAAGAATCCTGCTGGGGAGAAGTGGAAGCAAATGGGTCTTCAACCTCAGGCTCAGACAACATTTGTGAAGACACCTGTGTGGCTGAGGAGGTGGATGGTTCCTCATCCTGAGGCTCTGAGGTCATTTCTGAAGAGGCCTGTGTGGCTGAGGAGGTAGATGGATCCTCATCCTGGCCAGTGCCAGAGGGTACTCCAAAATATTTCAGAAGTGCCCCTGAATTTGCATTGAAATACAGTATATGAGTCTGACACCCTAAATACATTTGTTGCACAATTAAATATACATGTCATAATGCACAATTGATCAAACTTTCAGAATAGGAACCAAATGACCCATACAACCTCCTTGGTTCATTCTAGGTTCTAATTCTAGGTTAATTCTAATTCTAAGACACTCCAAAAGACTCATTATATCACAAAAGATACAAAATATCAGCATAATATAGACATCTTTTAAGTTAGCCTACAGCATTGGAAATTCCCCTTATTGAGCTCAGGACCTAGCCAATACAATCACAGAAAACCATTATGATGTCACCTCAATGAAAGTTAACCAAATCAATAATGTGCTAGTTAGGTTGTAATCGTTTTGCTGCAGGCTCCACACATTATCATGATGAAACTGTGTGAAATTATATCCAATGTTATGGAAGCTAGTTGAAAAGAAAATTGAATATTTTTGCCCTATGTGTAATAGCAAAGCAAGCAACATAGGCTAACAAACATAAGTGTTCTACGAGCCTATTTCATGACAAGCATAATATTATACTCATAAAGAGATGACGTAGCTGCATACCTTGATCTTTTGCGCGTTTCTCTTCTTCTGTCCTCATTTTCCTAAACTGGGCACCTGATGGCTTAGACCTTTTCTTATCCATTTTGTGTTGATTTGGCACTTGAGCATCATTACATTACCCATCCCCCAACACTGTCAACCAAGAGTCAAGACTAAACCAATTCACCTTGGTGGTGTGCAGACTGGTTTATATTATTCTTAATGATTTCGCACAAACCAGAAAAAAATGCAGCAATATGTCTGTGAAACTATATATTCACAGTATTATGAATGAATTGTGGTTTATTTGGTAGCATTTCGTAGTGTGACTGATTTTACTAATTGCATTATTACAAAGTTAGGGGTGCGCTATTAGATTCACCCACTCCCCCTACCTCTGGCTTCCAGTGGGGAGACCTGAGGTCAACCTAGACCCGCCCGACTCTCCATCTCGTACTTCTGAGTGGGAGACCTTCTCAGGCAGTAGCCTGTCTAGCTCACAAACTAGAATCAGGGCGCCCACTCCGACAAGGTTAATTGACCCACAGTCCCACACGGTGACATGATATCATTGATGTATCGTGCAAATAAGCGATAGAAAACCGATGCAAATGTCACCATTCCAATTTTTTGTTGTGCGGGTGCCCTGTGCCGCCCCTGGCAAGATGCCTCCCTGGGCGGTAGCCCATGTCACCCATACCTAAATCCGCCACTGGTGCAGAGAAAGAGCTCCTATAAATGTGCAGTCTATCCACAGGGTATATGTGATGGGGATAAGGATGAATAGCAGTAGAGTACTCAATGGCTGTTGCCTGCCAATTTGACTTGCTGAACTAAGGTTGCGTGGCTGGGTGTTTTATCTTGTACTCATTAGACATTGAAAAGGCTCCCCTCTGTGGCCATCTATTACATTCATTAAGACAGACAGAATATACAGCCCCAGCGTTAACTGCAGATTCATTGCTATGAATGGAATATCCGTTGGTGATTTTGATCTTATTTTAGAGGATCCATATCCAGTTCAGAACGCTGATGGAGTAAGAACACTTGTCATGCTTGATGGTACATCACTAATGCCCACAAACATTTTTACTGTCAAATATGTCCAGTATATTGTTTTATCTACACAGTATACAAAACCATGCTGTCAATTGACTAGAAATCATCACATCAAATGAGCTTCCTTTGCATCTTTTAGTACTTTGATACCCTTCTACTCTTTCTGTTCAGATCCATTCTCTTTGTGTGTAAACACACCACTTAATGTGTATTGTTAAAACAGTTACTGCAGGGGTATCAGATATGGCATGTCCTTAATATATGCTGATGTGAATAAACGTGAATATGATAGATTAGTTGATGTGTGTCACAATGTTCCTGAAATACTGCGGATTGCGTGTGAATGTAGGAAAATCTGCCTTAATAATCTCAGCATGTTGACCACATCATCGAGCTGAGTGGGCAGTGTATCTATTGATATAAATACTTAACCAGTAATCTGACCAAGAGCTTACTGGACCCTCAGTTTCATCCATAAACAGATCAAATGAGCTTTGATACATAAGTCATTATGACAGTGAAAGGAATACGAAAATAAAAAAATCTATGGCTGAACATCAGGGAACCTATTTTACATTTTTTTGCCCCTAGCAAGAAAAAGACATTCAGCAGGTTAAAGTCAAAACAAGTCATGTCAATCCTTATTATCTCTTTAAGGAAATGTAGTTTGACCCCCTTTGTTATAGTTCCATTGGAAGGTTTATGGATATTCCCCCTCATGACAATTGTTTGCATCATAAAAGCAATGTTATTGCCCACAATTTGGTGTCCATTCATAAAAATTAAAATTAAATTCTCCCTTTTTCTCCCCAATTTCATGGTATCCAATTGGTAGTTACAGTCTTGTCCCATCGCTGCAACTCCTGTATGGACTCGGGAGAGGCGAAGGTCAAGAGCCGTGCGTCCTCCGAAACACGACCCAACCAATCCGTACTGCTTCTTGACACAATTCCCACTTAACCCAGAAGCCGGCCGCACCAATGGGTCGGAGGACACCGTACACTTGGCGACCGTGTCAGCGTGCACTGCGCCCGGCCCGCCACAGGAGTCGCTAGTGTGCGATGGGACAAGGACATCCCTGCCGGCCAAACCCTCCTCTAACCCGGACGACGCTGGGCCAATTGGGCGCCGCACCATGGGTCTCCCAGTCGTGGCCGGCTGCAAAAGAGCCTAGACTCGAACCAGGTTCTCTAGTGGCACAGCTAGCACTGTACATTCATTATTTTACGCACGCACGCACGAACGCACACACACACACCTGAATTCAGTATGCCCATACTCACCCTGCGTGATGAAAAAATAAGATATCATAGTAAATCCAAGTCCATACACCAGCCAAGCATGTAAAGTCATGGATGCAGCACAGGTGACGGTCTATAGTCAGAGGTAGGAGAAAGAAAGAGACTTCCACTGTTCTCATCCAATATTCTACTGGGAAAGGAAGAGTAGAGAACCACTCCACAGCCTGCACAGCGTACACTCCACCTTAGCCTGAGACAAACGCACTCTCACACACACACCCTCACTCGCTGAGAGAGAGGAGCCAGTGTGAGCCCAGTCAGCCACGCAGGCAGAGGGGGGAGGAAAATAGATGAGTGAAGGAACTAAATAAATGAGCCTCCTTCAGCTGTCTGTGCACGTCTAGGGCACGAGAAGCAACAGCCAGATGCTTGTTGTTGTTGTAGGTAGTGTGGCTCAGTGGGGGGGTATCTACACCTCTAACACTGTATCTACACCTCTAATTCCTCTCCTGACTCACCTCCTCTTGTGGAGCATGATTCATTCCAAATTGATAATCCATGACTTCTAATATTAAGATATAACATTGTGTTAGTGCCGGCCTGCAAGGGTCAGACTAATGGTGTGACTATTTATCAACATACTCCTCTCTGGTCAGGTTATTGCTTCTCTGTGTATCACTCGGAGTTTGCTCTGTGGAGAAATTCTATCTAATCAAGAATTAAAGAGTAAATCCTTTCTTAGAGACCGTAATGCTGTGGGGATAAGGCAGGCTTTGCAGTAAGCCTCTGTTCCCTCCCTACCCAAAGCCACATACGGTCAGTCTTGATAGATGACTGCCAGCAATGCTGTCACTCATATTGAGACATACACTAAGACGTAGATTTTCACATCCAAAACCCTTCCTCTCTCCTGTGTAGTAGAATCTTGGTGTGTGTGCTCCCTTTGTGTATCCATCTATGTCGGTGTGTGTGTGAGTTGGTCTGTAGTGTTTTAAGTGCCTATATGTGTGTCAGTGTGCAGGTATGTTGCTGTGGTTGTGTCAGTGTGGGTGTCTCTGAATATATCACCTCTGTTAGGCTTCTCTGTTAGGCAGAATCATGTGGAGATCTCAGAATGGAGGCAGAGTTAGGAAGGAATCAGGATACCTGTGAACCTCCATCATCAATATTCCCCTCAGATGTGTGCTGTGTGAAATCAGGAGACACTTCCCAGCTGAGAGCCATTTCTCTGTCAGTAGATTAAGCCCCCATGTTTTTATTTATTTGATTTATTTCACCTTTATTTAACCAGGTAGGCAAGTTGAGAACACCTTTATTTAACCAGGTAGGCAAGTTGAGAACACCTTTATTTAACCAGGTAGGCAAGTTGAGAACACCTTTATTTAACCAGGTAGGCAAGTTGAGAACACCTTTATTTAACCAGGTAGGCAAGTTGAGAACACCTTTATTTAACCAGGTAGGCAAGTTGAGAACACCTTTATTTAACCAGGTAGGTAGGCAAGTTGAGAACACCTTTATTTAACCAGGTAGGTAGGCAAGTTGAGAACAAGTTCTCATTTACAATTGCGACCTGGCCAAGATAAAGCAAAGCAGTTCGACAGATACAACAACACAGAGTTACACATGGAGTAAAACAAACATACAGTCAATAATACAGTATAAACAAGTCTATATACGATGTGAGCAAATGAGGTGAGAAGGGAGGTAAAGGCAAAAAAAGGCCATGGTGGCAAAGTAAATACAATATAGCAAGTAAAACACTGGAATGGTAGTTTTGCAATGGAAGAATGTGCAAAGTAGAAATAAAAATAATGGGGTGCAAAGGAGCAAAATTAATTAATTAATTAAATACAGTAGGGAAAGAGGTAGTTGTTTGGGCTAAATTATAGGTGGGCTATGTACAGGTGCAGTAATCTGTGAGCTGCTCTGACAGTTGGTGCTTAAAGCTAGTGAGGGAGATAAGTGTTTCCAGTTTGAGATTTTTGTAGTTCGTTCCAGTCATTGGCAGCAGAGAACTGGAAGGAGAGGCGGCCAAAGAAAGAATTGGTTTTGGGGGTGACTTGAGAGATATACCTGCTGGAGCGTGTGCTACAGGTGGGAGATGCTGTGGTGACCAGCGAGCTGAGATAAGGGGGGACTTTACCTAGCAGGGTCTTGTAGATGACATGGAGCCAGTGGGTTTGGCGACGAGTATGAAGCGAGGGCCAGCCAACTAGAGCGTACAGGTCGCAATGGTGGGTAGTATATGGGGCTTTGGTGACAAAACGGATTGCACTGTGATAGACTGCATCCAATTTGTTGAGTAGGGTATTGGAGGCTATTTTGTAAATGACATCGCCAAAGTCGAGGATTGGTAGGATGGTCAGTTTTACAAGGGTATGTTTGGCAGCATGAGTGAAGGATGCTTTGTTGTGAAATAGGAAGCCAATTCTAGATTTAATTTTGGATTGGAGATGTTTGATATGGGTCTGGAAGGAGAGTTTACAGTCTAACCAGACACCTAAGTATTTGTAGTTGTCCACGTATTCTAAGTCAGAGCCGTCCAGAGTAGTGATGTTGGACAGGCGGGTAGGTGCAGGTAGCGATCGGTTGAAGAGCATGCATTTAGTTTTACTTGTATTTAAGAGCAATTGGAGGCCACGGAAGGAGAGTTGTATGGCATTGAAGCTTGCCTGGAGGGTTGTTAACACAGTGTCCAAAGAAGGGCCAGAAGTATACAGAATGGTGTCGTCTGCGTAGAGGTGGATCAGAGACTCACCAGCAGCAAGAGCGACCTCATTGATGTATACAGAGAAGAGAGTCGGTCCAAGAATTGAACCCTGTGGCACCCCCATAGAGACTGCCAGAGGTCCGGACAGCAGACCCTCTGATTTGACACACTGAACTCTATCAGAGAAGTAGTTGGTGAACCAGGCGAGGCAATCATTTGAGAAACCAAGGCTGTCGAGTCTGCCGATGAGGATGTGGTGATTGACAGAGTCGAAAGCCTTGGCCAGATCAATGAATATGGCTGCACAGTAATGTTTCTTATCGATGGCGGTTAAGATATCGTTTAGGACCTTGAGCGTGGCTGAGGTGCACCCATGACCAGCTCGGAAACCAGATTGCATAGCAGAGAAGGTATGGTGAGATTCGAAATGGTCGGTAATCTGTTTGTTGACTTGGCTTTCGAAGACCTTAGAAAGGCATGGTAGGATAGATATAGGTCTGTAGCAGTTTGGGTCAAGAGTGTCCCCCTTTGAAGAGGGGGATGACCGCAGCTGCTTTCCAATCTTTGGGAATCTCAGACGACACGAAAGAGAGGTTGAACAGGCTAGTAATAGGGGTGGCAACAATTTCGGCAGATAATTTTAGAAAGAAAGGGTCCAGATTGTTTAGCCCGGCTGATTTGTAGGGGTCCAGATTTTGCAGCTCTTTCAGAACATCAGCTGAACGGATTTGGGAGAAGGAGAAATGGGGAAGGCTTGGGCGAGTTGCTGTTGGGGGTGCAGTGCTGTTGACCGGGGTAGGAGTAGCCAGGTGGAAAGCATGGCCAGCTGTAGAAAAATGCTTATTGAAATTCTCAATTATGGTGGATTTATCAGTGGTGACAGTGTTTCCTATCTTCAGTGCAGTGGGCAGCTGGGAGGAGGTGTTCTTATTCTCCATGGACTTTACAGTGTCCCAGAACTTTTTTGAGTTAGTGTTGCAGGAAGCAAATTTCTGCTTGAAAAAAATGTTGGCCTCTGCCAGTTATTTACAGAGCTGATGTAACGAGTGCGCTGAGAGTCGGGAAGCAAGTTCAGGGACTGAGTGTTTTAATAAATAAAAGAAACAATGAACACAAAACACAAACAATGCACCGACATGAAAACAGCATCAATAACACCTGAGGAAAGAACCAAGGGGAGTGACAGATATAGGGAAGGAAATCAAGGAGGTGATCGAGCCCAGGTGAGTGTCATGAGGCTCAGGTGCGCGAGACGATGGTGACAGGTGTGCGGGATAATCAGCAGCCTGATGACCTCGAGGCAGGAGAGGGAGTATACGTGACAGCTGAAATGGAAGGCCACAGTGTGTTTACCAAAACAATTGAGCCTTTTTCAGATATGGTGCATTCGGAAAAGTATTCAGACCTCTTTACTTTTTCCACATTTTGTTACGTCACAGCCTTATTCTAAAATTGATTAAATTGTGGGGGGGTTTTCATCAACAATATTGACACGCTACTCCATAACGACAAAGCAAAAACTGTTTTTTAGACATTTTTTGCAAAAACAAAATGTCTATCACATCTGCATAAGTATTCAGACCCTGTACTCAGTAATTTGTTGAAGCACCTTTGGCAGTGATTACAGCCTTGAGTCTTCTTGGGTATGACGCTACAAGTTTGGAACACCTGTATTCGGGTAGTTTCTCCCATTCTTGTCTGCAGATCCTCTCAAGCTCTGTAAGGTTTAATGGTCTATTTTCAGGTCTCTCCAGAAATGTTAGATCAGGTTCAAGTCCAGGCTCTGGCTGGGCCACTCAAGTACATTCAGAGACTTGTCCCGAAGCCACGCCTGTATTGTCTTGGCTGTGTGCTTAAGGTCGTTGTCCTGTTGGAAGGTGAACCTTCACCCAGTTTGAGGTCCTGAGCGCACTGGAGCAGGTTTTCATCAAGGATCTCTCTGTACTCTGCTCCGTTCAATCCTGACTAGTCTCCCAGTCCCTGCCACTTAAAAACATCCCCACAGCATGATGCTGCCACCACCATGATTCAGCATAGGGATGGCGCAAGGTTTCCTCCAGATGTGACGCTTGGCAATCAGGTCAAAGAGTTCAATCTTGGTTTCATCAGACCAGAGAATCTTGTTTCTCATATTCTGAGAGTCTTTACCTGCCTTTTGGCAAACTCCAAGTGGCATGTCATGTGCCTTTTACTGAGGAATGGCTTCCGTCTGGCCACTCTACCATAAAGGCCTGATTGATCGAGTGCTGCAGAGATGGTTGTTCTTCTGGAAGGTTCTCCCATCTCCACAGAGGAACTCTGGAGCTCTGTCAGAATGACCATCGGGTTCTTGGTCACCTCCCTGACCAAGGCCCTTCCTCCTCGATTGTTCAGTTTGGCCGGGTGGCCAGCTATAGGAAGAGTCTTGGTGGTTTCAAACTTCTTCAATTTAAGAAAAATGGAGGCCACTGTGTTCTTGGGGACCTTCAGTGCTGCAGAAATGTTTTGGTACCCTTCCACAGATCTGTGCCTCGACACAATCTTGTATCGGTGCTCTACGGACAATTCCTTTGTCTTCATGGCTTGGTTTTTGCTCTGACATGCACTGTCAACTGACAGGTGTGTGCCTTTCCAAATCATGTCCAATCAATTTAATTTACCACAGGTGGACTCCAAGCAAGAATGATCAATGGAAACAGGATGCACTTGGGGGGGGTCTGAATACTTATGTAAAAAAGGTGTTTCTGTTTTTAATACATTTGCAAAAAGGTCAAAAAACTGTTTTCGCTTTGTCATTATGGGGTATTGTGTGTAGATTGATGAGGAAAAAAATATATTTGATCAATTTTAGAATAAGGCTGTAATTTGGAAAATGTCAAGGGGTCTGAATACTTTCCGAATGCACTGTATAAATAAAGACAATTCATATAAATGTGTATAATTTTCACAAATAATACTGTAGTAAACCCCAATAAATTACTTCCTATAAAAATCATAATATGACATTCAGATTTGCACATCGAATTACTCTTTTCCACCCTGTCCCTTTTCTCCCTGTGAATTTGTATTCTGGTGAGCTGTTTGAGTCTTTGAGTGATAAGGCTATAGAGAGCCGAGTGGGAAAAGGGTCCGGTAGTCCCATGGTGCAAGTCTCCTGAGAAGCTCCTGACTTATCTTATGGCACACAATGGCCTCTTTAAATTCCCAGAGGGAAGCCAAGCGGGAGTGAAAGGAATAGAGAACGCTGCAATTAAAAAAGGAGCGAGAGAGCGAGTGCGAGAGAGAGAGCGCAAGGGCCAGGCAGCCAAAAGAAACAACAGGAGTGAGAAGATGGACATAATACATAAAAAGTTAATTCTGCTCCCAGGCTTTAATTCTGGGTATATATCATCTTACACATCCCAGAAAGGATGAGACAGAAAATGGCCATTAAGTCTCATGTATTAAAAGTGCAATGCTAATCGGCAGTAATCCAACAGTGTTTGACCAAATACAAATGGGACTAACACATCTGAATCAAAACAGAGAGTATGAATGTATTGCATGTAGGCTACAGGGGAAAGTATTGAGGGTGGTATCAAGTGTGGGTGACAGTGAATCCTCAGCTGGTTTCACTGATGTGAGACATCCTCTCTGGTCTGTCTCTAATAATGTCCTTTAGGGATAGTTTTTGAGCTTGTGTCACATGTGCCATGATGATCACCTTAATGCTGACACTAGCTGTGAGAGGAGCGGCTGGTGGCTTGAAGGGAAACAGCCTTTTAACGCTGGAATATCAAGTCATTGAAAGTTGACCGGATGCATGTGCCGCTGCAGTTTTTGCGAAGAAAGGTCTTCAAATCCAGATTCTCCTTATACAGCAAAGGGGTCATTTCAGCAAAGGGCTTAGCTTCCTTCAGATGTGGAAATGCAAGCAGTTCTGAATGTTGCTTATTTGCACATTAAATGATTCAGTGCATGGAAAATATGAATGTACCAGACTTTGGCCAATGAAACTTGCATAGCATACAGATCAAATGTATTTATTTGTGGCTCCATCAGACACAGTTGAGACATGTTGCAGATGGAGGAATTTTAGATGTACTGTGAAGGTGATAATGTAGTCAATGCTATGCTACACTAGCATACTGTAACCCAACACCATGGCAAGCCATAATATCCACAATCTGGGGGGGATGGAAAGCCCAAGCACATTTTCACTCTTCCTCACAGCATCTTATTAGCCCATGAGAGGCTGAGATTATCACACAGGACGAGACTCGTAATCATCTGCACAATATGCGTGGCATGAAAGCCAAAACAACACAGCACAGGTACTCACACGACCAACGGACTTTGGAACAATAATCGACAGGACAATGGTAAACAAAGGGCACACTTATACAATTACTAATCAATGGGAATAGGGACCAGGTGTGCGTAATGATAGTTCCGGAGGGATCCTTGACAGATGCAAATCCAACAGAGAGCATTCTTTGTCATTACACTCATAGACTTGATTTTCACTGAAGGTACTGGAGTGAGATTTTGAGACGAATCGCCAGTGTCTTATAACAGTGTCTGATGCTTTACCAGTAAACACGCCCGTCTGATTCGCCAGCAAGCTTGGCTCGTGATGCTAATTGGATGGTCTGTCTATTTTTATAAAGGTTAGCTGAGCGCAAGGCCTGGCTTTTAAATAATTACATTTGACACAGATATGGCCGACGTCTTGAACCGAAGCTCTCATTTACAGGGTTAGCATTAGCCTTAGTTAAACCATCAATTTAACGTTCATCTACTCTCTAAATCTTACAGTACAGTCAACATCTGCACCACACACTGTCTGGGTACATATTCATTAAAGAAATAAAACCAGAGACATGTTGACATCTGTCTTCCTAATGGCCTTCATTGAATGTAAATTCACTGATTGACTGCTTTCTGAACCACAAGCCATATCCCTACCATACTAATGCTGCAATCTATCTCCAATATCAGTCAGCACCATATGTATATCGTTTCCTTATGTACACTAATACAGATGTTAATGTAAATGTTTGACTGACTGACTGACAAGGCAACCTATTTGTAAGTATTTATTATCGATGCTCCGGATCTAGTGGGAGTAACAGAGGTGAAGCTTTACACAACGGTGGCAATGAGCTGCAACCATGCTGCGTGCCCAGAGACATCCTGTATGACGCACAGGAGCATGAAATCTTTAGCTGCCTCATGAATAATGAATGCACATCATAATACAAATATAAGAACAACAAAGTAGGGAATGCAGGCAGGGATTGAGTGACATGTTTTCGATCCAGGGCTGGACTGACGGACAGTGAACGGAGACTGTGAGTTAAGGAGGTTGGAGCTAATATGCTGTGGGTGTCAGTCTGCCAAATACCCTTGGGCAAACCCAGAGATGTTGAGCCCCCTGACAGTTCCCGAGGCCTTATATTCTAAACCACCAGTAAAGGTGGGGGAAATAGTTCCACGTTAGCGAGTGAGTAAGCTAGCCCTCGACACCGTGTGTCTCCATCAGGGCAGGCACTGTACCTGGAAACTTCCAACCGCCAGCCAACCCTCTGTATCAGGGCAGGCACTGTACCTGGAAACTTCCAACCGCCAGCCAACCCTCTGTATCAGGGCAGGCACTGTACCTGGAAACTTCCAACCGCCAGCCAACCCTCTGTATCAGGGCAGGCACTGTACCTGGAAACTTCCAACCGCCAGCCAACCCTCTGTGATGGAATATGAATGGGATCAGGGCCTGGATGATGCCATGGTGTTAACTTATTTACTACACTGGCTTCAAATAAACCAGCTTTTTTGCATTTGGTTTTCCACTTTATTGATATCATTACTGTATGTATAATCTCTCATGGGCTGACTACGTAAACATATTGAGCATCTGACCCTATTACGCAAAATTTTAGTTCTGGGTTAACCGAGATTACTGCATCTACTGTAACATTTGTTGAGCTGTTGTGTTCCAGTCGCTCAAGTGAAGACAAACAAAACATGTCCACCAGATGGAGAACAGGCAGAAAACCTGGTGGTTGCAAGTGGCAACATCTTCCTGTGCTGGCCCTAATGAGCAAATAACCATTAAGCTTCAATGGGGTTTTGATGTCTGACACAGCTGTTTGTGAGCAGCAGCTGGTCTGGTGTAGGATGAACTTAAAAGTAAATGCTGATCTTGGGCCAGTTTTGCATTTTTCCCACTAATGGTTAAGGTTAGGATTTGGAGAGGGGATGCTGATCCTAGATCTGCAAATAGTGGAAACTTCACCCAGGAGCCAGTAGGTCCCATAGCTAGTGCATGTAGAATACCTTGATGACATCAAACAAAACAAAGTCAAAGGCAAGACTCGAGCAGGTTGGAGAGATTCCTAGTCAGTGCTACACTGACCTCTAGCTTCAGTTGACCATTATAGGAATAAGAAAGGTCTATAACTGCAGCTTCAGCACTAGTCCCACTCAAAGACATGACCTTTATTGTTATGAATCTTGCCCTGAAGGCAGAACTGAGAGATTTCCGTTAGATTGGAAGCTGCAAAGTCAAAATTGTCTATATTATAAAAACTCATGAAAACAAAAATGAGCTTTTCGGTCCTAATTTAAGGTAAAGATAGCAGTGGGGTTAAGGTTAGGGTTAAAATCTAATGTTATGAGCTAGTGACCACTCTGTAGAGCTGCCTCCAGAACAAGATTCATGACAATAAATGCCTACCTGCTGCTCAGAGGCTGTCATTGAAGCAAGAAATGCACCACAGGACAACCCTTGAGCAATTTTTAGTTTTTGCATATTCTCATGTGGGTATGAAAAAGTAATTGCATTTTGTATCTAATCTTGTACCTTGGAGAATAAGCTTGTACCTTAGAGAATAAGAATAAGGACAGATCCTAGGTCAAAGAGCAGCCCTGGAAATACAGTTCTTGGTTGTGTTAATCTTGATCATATTACAGACTGAAAGGCAATAGTGGAATTAAATCTGTGTATTATATTGAAATACCTAAATGTGCCTTTGGTTATTGTTCATTTGAGTTGGTACAAAGATGATCCATGTGGTAACACACCATGTTGATCACTATTGGATATATTGTAGGCCTACTGGGAATACATTATAATCCACAGATGGTGTAGTCCCATCTAGACACCAGCTAGGGAAAACAAATGATAATCAAATACAGTAGGCTGTCTGAGAGGGTTTTTGGAAGGACCATTAAAAAAACATATGGCCTCTCCAGATGACATAGGAGAGATTGCAGGTTTTAGTAAATAATTACATGTTGGCACATTCCATGTTTTCCAGAGAGACCCTCTCCAGTCTATTCATTTAATCTATTGTTTGCTGGTTCTTCTCTGATTTCATAAACTGTGCCGATGACCAACACAACAGCTTATAATTGGCTCATTCATCCCCCCTCCTCTCCAGTGTAACTATTCCCCAGGTCATTGCTGTAAACGAGAATGTATTCTCAGTCAACTTACCTGGTAAAATAAAAACACATGTCAGATGGTAGGTCTAGCCTAGATCTATTTAAGTCAATTTGCTGTACATACATAATATACAGTAATAGTGTAATCTAAGCACTATGTATTTTTTATTCACTGTATATCAGCAAAGTATCTGATGGCATGGCACATGACTTTAAATGGCTTGAATGGTACATTTAGTATATATTTTTTCTCACAAAAAATACTAACTTTCTACATAGGGGTATACACATTTAAACAAAAAGACATAAGGATTCACAGGCATTTGGGGTTTGCTTTGATTTACCTTTTGTTTTATAAAGCATTTTAAAATAAAGTTCCATTTTAAAAGTAAGAATATTTGCTTTTATTTAGCCCACTTTCATTTATGCATGAAATATTTACTATATATAATAGAGTCATTATGTACACTTTGTTCTGCTCCAAACCCTGATTATTAAATAAAAGTACAACATTGATACATTTATCTAGGATACCAGACTACTCACAAGAAAGGGACACACTCTTTTCCCTCCATTTCAACCGGTGGGCGGTGCTATACGGCTAAAAGTCAAGTTGGGCGTGGGTGTAAGGATTGTGATGCTTGTTCGCGTTCAACCAATAACTTTCTGTCTGGGACCTCATTCATGAATTAATTTAGGGTTTATACTTTATAGTTTACAATTGCACGTTCATATTACTACATCATTTTGCTTCGTTTGAACTAACAATAGCTAGCTACCAAGTGGCTGGACCAGTTTTCTCAAAAGTGAACGATGTGTATCATGAAGTTTTGCTTGCTATTCAGCCAACAACGTCAATGCATCTATCAAGTCAATCCTCTAAATTCACCCGAATAAAATATCTGAAAGTGATCGTGACTAGATTTAATCTAATTTCGCTCTGATTTGTTAGTCAACATTTAATAATACCTATGATTGTCAATCACTAAAATTAATTGTCTGCGTTGCTGTTAATCTGATGGATTTTGCATGTCCTTGGTTTTATTTATTTGTTCAAGGGCCTATACATGAGGTTAATTGTACCATATTATCCTGGAGGCATATTTACCAGCCTGGTCTCATAAACTAAACGCAGTGGTGTAAAAGTACTTAAGTAAAAATACTTTAGAGTACTACTTAAGTTGTTTTGGGGTGTATCTGTCATTTACTTTACTATTTATATTTTTGACTACTTTTACTTTTACTTCACTACATTCCTAAAGAAAATAATGTACTTTTTACTCCATACATTTTCCCTGACACCCAAAAGTACTCATTTTGACAGGAAAATGGTCCAATTCACACAATTATCAAGAGAACATCCCTGGACATCCCAATTGCCTCTGATCTGATGGACTCACTGAACATAAATGCTTCATTTGTAAATTATGTCTGAGTGTTGGAGTGTGCCCCTGGCTATCTGTCAATAAAAAATACAAATAAATTGTGCTGTCTGGTTGACTTAATATAAGGAATTTGAATTGGTTAATACTTTTACTTTTGATACTTAAGTACATTTTTGCAATTCCATTTACTTTTGATACTTAATTAAGTATATTGAAAACCAAATACTTTGAAACTTTTACTCAAGTAGTAGTTTACTGGGTGACTTTTACTTTTATTTTCTATTAAGGTACAGTGCCTTGCGAAAGTATTCGGCCCCCTTGAACTTTGCGACCTTTTGCCACATTTCAGGCTTCAAACATAAAGATATAAAACAGTATTTTTTTGTGAAGAATCAACAACAAGTGGGACACAATCATGAAGTGGAACGACATTTATTGGATATTTCAAACTTTTTTAACAAATCAAAAACTGAAAAATTGGGCGTGCAAAATTATTCAGCCCCTTTACTTTCAGTGCAGCAAACTCTCTCCAGAAGTTCAGTGAGGACTCTGAATGATCCAATGTTGACCTAAATGACTAATGATGATAAATACAATCCACCTGTGTGTAATCAAGTCTCCGTAAAATGCACCTGCACTGTGATAGTCTCAGAGGTCCGTTAAAAGCGCAGAGAGCATCATGAAGAACAAGGAACACACCAGGCAGGTCCGAGATACTGTTGTGAAGAAGTTTAAAGCCGGATTTGGATACAAAAAGATTTCCCAAGCTTTAAACATCCCAAGGAGCACTGTGCAAGCGATAATATTGAAATGGAAGGAGTATCAGACCACTGCAAATCTACCAAGACCTGGCCGTCCCTCTAAACTTTCAGCTCATACAAGGAGAAGACTGATCAGAGATGCAGCCAAGAGGCCCATGATCACTCTGGATGAACTGCAGAGATCTACAGCTGAGGTGGGAGACTCTGTCCATAGGACAACAATCAGTCGTATATTGCACAAATCTGGCCTTTATGGAAGAGTGGCAAGAAGAAAGCCATTTCTTAAAGATATCCATAAAAAGTGTTGTTTAAAGTTTGCCACAAGCCACCTGGGAGACACACCAAACATGTGGAAGAAGGTGCTCTGGTCAGATGAAACCAAAATGGAACTTTTTGGCAACAATGCAAAACGTTATGTTTGGCGTAAAAAAGCAACACAGCTCATCACCCTGAACACACCATCCCCACTGTCAAACATGGTGGTGGCAGCATCATGGTTTGGGCCTGCTTTTCTTCAGCAGGGACAGGGAAGATGGTTAAAATTGATGGGAAGATGAATGGAGCCAAATACAGGACCATTCTGGAAGAAAACCTGATGGAGTCTGCAAAAGACCTGAGACTGGGACGGAGATTTGTCTTCCAACAAGACAATGATCCAAAACATAAAGCAAAATCTACAATGGAATGGTTCAAAAATAAACATATCCAGGTGTTAGAATGGCCAAGTCAAAGTCCAGACCTGAATCCAATCGAGAATCTGTGGAAAGAACTGAAAACTGCTGTTCACAAATGCTCTCCATCCAACCTCACTGAGCTCGAGCTGTTTTGCAAGGAGGAATGGGAAAACATTTCAGTCTTTCGATGTGCAAAACTGATAGAGACATACCCCAAGTGACTTACAGCTGTAATCGCAGCAAAAGGTGGCGCTACAAAGTATTAACTTAAGGGGGCTGAATAATTTTGCACGCCCAATTTTTCAGTTTTTGATTTGTTAAAAAAGTTTGAAATATCCAATAAATGTCGTTCCACTTCATGATTGTGTCCCACTTGTTGTTGATTCTTCACAAAAAATACAGTTTTATATCTTTATGTTTGAAGCCTGAAATGTGGCAAAAGGTCGCAAAGTTCAAGGGGGCCGAATACTTTCGCAAGGCACTGTATCTTTACTTTTACTCAAATATGACAATTTAGTACTTTTCCACCACTGACTAAATGTAACATAGTATGGTTACAATAGAGAGAAGGTTCATTAAGGCAAAAACAAAAGTAGGGTTTTTGGTCAGGGTGGATGGATGGGTGTATACCGCGAACATCTAGCAACCCAAAGGTTGTATTTGAGTCTCATCATGGACAACTTTAGCTAATTAGCAACTTTTCCACTACTTACTACTTTTTAGCTACTTTGCAACTACTTAGCATGTTTGCTAACCCTCCCCCTAACCTTAACCCTTTAACCTAACTCCTAACCTTAACCCCTATTCTAGCTAAAGATTACCCCCAAACTAACATTAGCATTAGCCACCTAACGGATGTTAGCCACAACAAATTGAATTTGTAACATGTCATAAGTTTTGCAAATTTGCAACATATTGTACGAATTGCAATTGGTAACATATACAAATTGTAATTCGTAACATATCATATGAAATGGAAGACAGACAGCCACACATGAATACATACCATACGAAACATAAGATATCATATTAATCATACTGCCGGATGTAGGTTTACTATGTTACGTCTACCCCTGAGTCAAGGTTGCAGTCCAACCCATTCATGCACTCATTTGCTTGCTGAAATCTATCCCACCATGACATATAGAACCACCCACTGGACTAAATGGAAACTAGTTGGCTCGTTTGAGCGGTAAAGGCAAAAGAAACCGACTGTAAATGAGAGTCAAGGAGTGCAGTTGGGGGAGGTGCATCTGTGACAGCTGAAAGTCAGACACTGATGTTTACCAAC
The DNA here is from genome assembly GCF_018296145.1 of Oncorhynchus tshawytscha. Lineage (NCBI taxonomy): Eukaryota > Metazoa > Chordata > Actinopteri > Salmoniformes > Salmonidae > Oncorhynchus > Oncorhynchus tshawytscha. The sequence continues at coordinate 21,627,313 of NC_056448.1, forward strand.
AGCAAGGCTCAGCGCCATATGGCAGTGTTGCCATTGTTTATAAAAGTTGTTCTTTATAATGTTTAAATAAACATGTCTCCAATGCCCATATCACACACTCACAAACTGAAAATATAAGTGTGTATATTGTACAATCAATTTGTGAGAGAGAAGGCCTCAAATATCATATTCATTTGTACATATCCACTATATACATGAATTGAGGCAAAGTTGGTTCCTGTCATGTTAAAGTTGGTTCCTGTGGGTAAAACAAAAACACCCTAATGATAGAGCCTCCCACAATGTAGGTGATGGCTGCAGGGTGAAGTTTGTGAAGAGCAACTGCAGAAACTTGCAATAGAATGAATTCAAAACTTCATGACCTTTGAACCCATGATTTTTATAGTGTTCATGCAGTCGACATGTATGTTCAAGTTGGCAGGGGTGGAAAAAGTACCCATTTGTCATACTTGAGTAAAAGTCAAGATACCTTAATAGAAAATGACTCAAGTTAAAGTGAAAGTCACCCAGTAAAATACTAATTGAGTAAAAGTCTAAAAGTATTTGGTTTAAAATATACTTAAGTAAGTTTATTTAAGAAGAATGCCCCTCTCCCCACAGGTGTGATTACTACTTCTGAGGGTTTAGAGCTTGAGGCAGTCACCTCATGCAAGTACTTGGGAGTATGGCTAGACGGTACACTGTCCTTCTCTCAGGACATATCAAAGCTGCAGGCTAAAGCTAATTCTAGACTTGGTTTCCTCTATCGTAATCACTCCTCTTTCACCTCATCTGCCAAACTAACCCTGATTCAGATGACCATCCTACCCATGCCAGATTACGGAGACTACATTTATAGATTGGCAGGTAAGGGTGCTCTCGAGCGGCTAGATGTTATTTACCATTCGGCCATCAGATTTGACACCAATGCTCATTATAGGACACATCACTGCACTTTATACTCTTCTTTATAAACTGGTCATCTCTGTATACCAATCGCAAGACCCACTTGTTGATGCTTATTTCAAATCAAATAAAATCGTACTTGTCACATGCGCCAAAAACAGCATGTGTAGGCCTTACCGTGAAATGCGTACTTACAAGCCCTTAACCAACAGTGCAGTTCAAGAAAGAGTTAAGACATTTTTTACCAAATAAACTAAAGTAAAAAATTAAAAAGTAATACAATAAAATAACAATAACGAGGCTATATACAGTGGCTACCGATACCGAGTTAATGTGCGGGGGTACAGGTTAGTCGAGGTCATTTCAACATGTACGTAGGTAGGGGAGAAGTGACTATACATTGATAATTAACAGTGAGTAGCAGCAGTGTGTATAACAAATGGAGGGGGGTTGTCAATGTAAATAATTCGGTGGCCATTTGGTTAATTGTTCAGCAGTCTTATGGCTTGGGGGTAGAAGCTGTTAAGGATCCTTTTGGTTAAATACTTGGCGCTCCGGGACCGCTTGCCGTGCAGTAGCAGAGAAAACAGTCTGGAGTCTTTGACAATTTTGGGGGATTTCCTCTGAAACTGCCTAGTATATAGATCCTTGCTACCATGTTGTTGTCATGTTGTGTTGCTGCCTTGCTATGTTGTTGTCTTAGGTCTCTCTTTATGTAGTGTTGTCTCTCTTGTCGTAATGTGTGTTTTGTCCTATATTTAAAAATATATACATATATATTTATCCCTGCCCCCGTCCCTGCAGGAGGCCTTTTGCCTTTTGGTAGGCCGTCATTGTAAATAAGAATTTGTTCTTAACTAACTTGCCTAGTTTAAAAAAGGTTAAATAAATAAATCAAAAGTATCTAAAGTAAATGTAATTGATAAAATGTACTTAAGTATCAAAAGTAAAAGCATAAATCATTTAAAATTCATTATATTAAGCAAACCAGATGGCACCATTTTATTTTTATTATGTACGGATAGCCAGAGGCACACTCCAACACTGACATAATTTACAAACAAAGCATTTGTTTTTAGTGAGTCCTGCAGATCAGAGCCAGTAGAGGACCATGGATGTTCTCTTGATAAGTGCGTGAATTGGACCATTTTCCTGCCCTGCCAAGAATTCGAAAGTACTTTTAGGTGTCAGGGAAAATGTATGGACTAAAAAATACAATATTTTCTTTAGGAATGTACTGAAGTAAAAGTAAGTTGTCAAAAATAAAAATAGTAAAGTAAAGTACAGACACAAAAAAAAACTACTTAAGTAGTACTTGAAAGTATTTTTACTTAAGTAATTTACACCACTGCAAGTTGGACCATCCCCATAATGCAACACACTTTGAAAGGCAGAGACCAACGATGGTCACCGATTTGACAAAAGTGTTACGCTCGAACGCGCCCAGTGTGTTCCACAAGAACGAAACGTCAAGCGAAACACAAAGACGTCATGTCATGCGCCGACGCAGGATTCTGACGTGAAGAATCTCGCCTGTTTCAAAATGTCTGCTTTCTGTGTTGTTGTCATGTGCTGAGTTGCTGATTTATTGGCAAGCACCATTTTTTTAATTTTTTATATTCTAACAATATCAAAGCGTTGAACAAAGTTAAACAAGTTAACGGTGCAGAACTTATCGCAATGGCTCAAAGAAACAAGAAGCTGATGAAGAAAAATAGACACATTGGCCACCGGGAGCATGACGAGTCGGATGGTGGGGACTTCGAAGTTGCTGCTAAAATAGAACATGTTTATGTTATTGTAGCTAGGTAAACAAACGTTCCGCTTACCTCCGTTTAATAAACGTTTTGCAACAGAGACCATCGGGGTTGTCACTAGTTGCCACAAAGTCAAAATTGTCTTTGGTAAAAACGTATTATTAAACTTATTATTTTTGGGGGTCAGTATTTAAGTTTAGGCATAAGGTTAGCATTGTGGTTGGGGTTAATTCTAGGGTTATGTTTAAAATCAGATTGTATGAAGAGAGATTGTGGTAATAGGTGGGGTTTAGCCATTTGTGGTTGTGTAAACTAGTGACGACCCAGAATCAGCGACATAAATATGCCTCTTTTGTGGGTCTCTGTAATGTCAGGTCTAGAATTGATTTATTGCCAATTACATGAGAATTTTAAAGTCATGCTAGATTTGGTTTTGAGTGTGATATGATTATGAGCTCATCTATCTCCATAATAACAATGTTATTTAATGTAATATGTTTTTCAGCCTGGAAGACAGTTACCTCGGTTCCCTGGAGCTTCATCAGAGTGTCTGTCTGATGTGGAACCAGGGAGCTGGTCAGAGCTCAGAACAAGAAGAAAAATAAGTCTGCGGGCTTCCAGTCCATGGGTAAGAAATTGTGGTAGGCTTACCTGTAGGCCATCTTTTTGAGACAATGAAAGATTTTATACAGCAATGTGTCCTGCGTATGTCCTAACCTCCATATTTTGGTAATTGCAGGTCTCAGTTACCCAGTTTTTTAAAGGGGCCATGAAGAAAGGGTACAAAGTCCCTACTCCAATCCAGAGAAAGGTATGCCATTGCCCCGGATCTTTACATTTCACTGATATATCAGGTAGATTATTTACAGGACCTCTCTCTCCCCCTTTTAGACTATCCCAGTGATTCTAGATGGCAAGGACATGGTTGCCATGGCAAGGACAGGCAGTGGGAAAACAGCTGCGTTCTTGGTGCCCATGTTTGAGAAGGCCCATCTCTGAAGGGCCCCCAGGCCCAGACAGGGGCCAGGGCTCTCATTCTCACCCCCACCAGAGAGTTGGTGCTGCAAACCATGAAGTTCACCAAAGAGGTCAGGATAGGCTTTTCATAGTCTATTTTTCATCCATCATTTTACACTATAATATACATATTTGTACATAAACTAGGGCCAAGACGATAACCATATTGCGATAGTCATTAATATCGTGACAAGGAAACTATCCACAAAGCGGATTTAACTTCTTTAGGAAAACAGCCCTAATGTTGGAAAAGCATAATACATTTTCCAAGCTATAGCGCACAATATTTTACATACAGCAGGTTTTTAAAGGCCCAAAGAGTTGTCTGCTTCATGTTTTCATTTTTGCATTGAAAAAAATATTGCCATATTGGTAACGTCACAGCCCTATCATAATTTTTTTAATTTAACCGCTTAACTTTTTTTTTTTTTTTTATGTAAATGGGGGTAATCTTTGTCATTTTTTTAGGGACAGTATGTTTTGTTTGTTGGGCAGTACCAGAAAATAGTAACTATTCATTTTATTGTGTTTCAGTTGGGGAAATTCATTGGCCTTAAGACTGCTTTGATCCTTGGTGGAGACAGGTATTATTAATTAAATCTTCAGTCTTGTTGTGTTGAAAATTGTTATTGTGCTTACAAGCATCAACTGTACATCTTGTTTCTTTTCAGAATGGATGATCAGTTTGCTGCACTTCATGAGACCCCAGACATGTATGTACACTATGGTCTTCACAATGTACTGCTGTAATTTGCTATAATGCAATTTTAAATTATAGTAAGGTTGTAGTTTTTGTTCTGTCCTGTTGATTTGCGTTATGTCTTCTGCCTACAGAATTATCGATACCCCAGGTCGTCTGATGCATGTTGTCATGGAGATGAACCTGAAGCTACAGAGCGTGGAGTACGTTGTGTTTGACGAGGCTGACAGGCTGTTTGAGATGGGCTTTGCTGACCAGCTCCAGGAGATCATCCGGAGGCTTCCAGACAACAGACAGACACTGCTGTTCTCTGCCACCCTGCCCAAACTACTGGTGGAGTTTACTAGAACTGGTGAGCCCAGCCACATCCCTTCAATGGCAATCTAAAGCCCACCCACAACCTATGCGTTCTTGTGCAGCCTTTTGATATTGAGTTGTGTACAAGGCAAGATGTGTAGTGTTCTGAAAGGATTGTGTTTTGTGTAGGGTTGACTGAGCCGGTGCTGATTTGTCTGGAAGTGGACAGCAAGCTGAGTGAGCTGCTGAAGGTTAAGCGAATAGACTCGCTAAAACCCACATTCATACAATTTGAAGTTTGGTTACACTCAGTTGGATTCCCTTAAAGTGTTGAAATGTGAAACCTGTGTTTGAGTCAATGACATAATATAAAAGTTGTAGCATAACATTGTATTTTCTCCTCTCCCAGCTGTCGTTCTTCCACCTGAGGATGGATGATAAGCCGGCTCTGCTTCTCCACCTGCTGAGGAATGTGGCGACGCCCCAGGAGCAGACAGTAGTCTTTGTTGCCACCAAACACCATGTGGAGTACCTCAGAGGTGAGAGCCTCGTGAATAGAAGGAGAAGCTAGTCATTGAATAAGGTTTGGTTGTCCTCAGCCTTGTACCTTGTTTTGAATGTAACTCTGTGTTACCCTATGGTTAGCTGCTGTCCTCTGAGGGCGTGGAGTGTGCCTACATCTACAGTGTCCTGGACCAGACTGCCGGGAAGATCAACATCGGTAAATTTTTCCACCGCAAGGCCATGGTGCTGGTTGTTACAGACGTGGTTGCTCGTGGTATAGACATCCCCCTGCTGGACAACGTCATCAACTACAACTTCCCTCCAAAGCCAAGCTCTTCCTGCATAGAGTTGGTGGGTAACACCAACAACAGGGGGAGCATTAGAACTATAATATGGCCAACATACTGTTTTAGGTTATCTTGAATTGTAACTTATGTACGTTGGAAAGAAAGGCCAATGACAACCATCTGAGTCGATGATATATAGTGTAATGAAATGAAATGAAATTCACCTTCCTCACAATGGTCTCATCTGTGGTTTTTCAACCCCAGGTCGAGTTGCATGCGCAGGCCGCGGTGGCGCTGCCTACAGCCTGGTGTGTACAGATGAGATACCTTTTGTCTTTGACCTCCATCTCTACCTAGGGAGACCCATTCAGCTGGCTACACCTGACCATCAGCAAGGTACCAGCACTGGACATAAACATGTCATACACAGTGTGGGGGAATGGAGCCATTGCTCACCCCTGCAATTGTTTTGTCACACTTGTTTTCTGTTATGGATACTCAATTCTCTTGCTTACTTTCATATATTTCTGTCTCTGTCCCTTCCTCATGCCTCTCACTCACTCTTATCACTCTCTTTCTCCATCTCCTCTTAATTTCTATTTTTCTCTCCCTCCAGAGTCGGACGGTGTGTTTGGTCATGTTCCCCAGAGCATCCTGGATGATGAGGAGTCCCAGCTGATCAAGGCCCATTAGAGCTCTCATGACCTGCAGAACCTGCGCCGCATAGAGGACAACGCCTACAAGCAGTAGACATCAGAAACACTTCGGAACAGTTTGTGCATATTTTGTGACGTTTTCGGACTGTTCGAGTACAATTGTTTTTTTCTTAGGCAAGCCAAATTTCGGTATCCAAGTCTACGCCCCTTCGTTGGTCATTGGTCAACAGTAGGGATTCTTCAATTAAGTATTTGTTGTCATTCAATGATAGACTACTTGTTTTCATGCAAAGTTTTTCACTTGAGAAATACTTCACTAAAACATCTTAGATGTAAAATTCCGCGACTAAGATCTCAGCAAAAAATGTCCGAATTAATAAACATCAGAATTAATGACTGATTTCTTGTTCTTTTATCTAGTTTGAGGAAGTCTATACTGGCTACGGCATCGAAAGATGTTTTTCAAGCAGCCTTTTAAGGGAATATGCGAGCACACCCATTGGGCTAGGCGCCAGCTGTAAGGAAGCATGAGGAAGCCTTTAGATGACTGACCTAGTAATGTGGGATGTTAAATCAATGAAGTTACTGTCTCAGTGGATCCTCATCGGATCTAGGGTTCCCATGAAAATCACACACATATGCTCCCTTACTCTTGCTATGATATTAACCCACATTGCTTTGGTCTATTTTCAGGGTCAGGCTTAGAGAAAATGGAACTGGAGCGCCTTCAAATAGTGGACTGCATTAAGGACTACAAGGCTAAAGCTGTGAGTTTACATCGGAAATGTATATTGGAAGCCATTCTCTATGAATGAATGAATGACTAACCTGTAGTAATACTGTTTAAACGACCACAGCACCTTTTCTCCAGACAATCTTTGAGATCATCTCGAACAGCAAGACCAACGCCAGCATGGGGATGTGAGCCAAGCGTTCTAGGGACACGGCTGGTGGATAATTTCACCCAGAATGTGGTGGTTCTGGCTGCAGAGGGCAGGTATCATGTTCCTGTCACTGCTCAGCCCTCCACACACCACACGACAAACCAGGAGGACAGTGAAGAGGAGGACCTTCAGGTTAGTACTAATACTCTAAGTATCCATCTACATGGTATAAAACTTAGCAAGTCAATATGTGGTGGTGCTAGTGAATAGCACCACCACAGACAAAGTAGTATCATATGACCAATTATGCTGTACTTCTGTCATTTCTCCACCAGGGGGTGTTCTCTGAGGTAGTGGGGGGGGAGAGGAGGAAGCCCCAGGGCGAGGCGGAGAGGCCAGACAGTAAGAAGGCCAAACAGACTGACCACTGTGAGAACTACATCCCCTACAGACCCAAAGACTTCAACTCTGAGAGAGGGTATGAGGAAGGCTGACTACACAGTCCATTCTGCTTTACAAAATACCTAAATAGTCATTCTGTGAATGTGGGATAATGGTGATATAACTCGGTGTTTGTTTGCAGACTGAGCCTGGGAACAGAAGGCACAACGTTTGAGCAGCAGGCTTCTACTGCTGTACTGGACCTGATAGGAGACAGACTCAACCAGCACAAACACATGATGAAGTGGTAAGAAGGAACACCATGAGACACACACACAATGCAACCTCACTTGACATATAAATCGTCTCTCTGCAGAGATCGCAAGAGAAAGCGCTTTGTCAAAGAAACAGGAAAGGAGGCAGACCAGAAGAAGATGAGAACAGAGACGGGACAGATGATCAAGAAGAACTTGTATCCTTTTTGTCATCTCAAACTGGTCTTTACTGATGAAAGCTATTAAAAAGGAAATTACAACACCCTCAGCTTATTGTGTATACCAGTAAGTCCTCACTTGTAATTATAAGGATGTTCCATCTCCTTGACCCTGTTTCTCAGCTATGAAGAGTGGAAGAAGAAGTACAAGGTGGATGACTGAGGAGATTCAGATGGAGAGGCAGAGGAAGGAGGTGTGGAGGTAGGAGTGCACTTCATCAGAAGGCTCTAGCTAGAGTTTGGATCAGTTGTTTGTGATGGGTATGATGTGGGGTCTGTAAGTAAAGCAGACATTGTTACATCCCTTTGGGACATTCTCCAAGCTCCAGTCTTTGGGCTCTACTACTACCTCAGATCTATTCCAAGACACTTAGAAAAAAACTAGAGCAATGTCCAGTTTGATGTACTTTCAAAATTGCCATGTTTCTTTCAATACATCATGATAAAATAATGCTAAACAATTGAAATGCTGCCCTTCTCTTCTCTAACCCTGTTTCCCTCACCTCTCTTCCAGGCCGAGGCAGACCAGACCAGGGCCGAGGTTGCCCATCCCGGGGGCCCAACTCCCAGCCCCTGGGTCCCCCTGGCCAGCAGAGGCGTGGTGGCTCCCGGGGCCCGCGCTCAGAGCTGAAGAGCTGTGACCAGATCCTAAAGCAGTGCAGGAAGACAGAGAAACAGAGGTTCCTGCTGAGTGGAGGCTTGAAGAAGCTCCGGGGCATGGGCAAGCAGCGCCTCAATGACCAGAAGAAGTTTGGCTTCGGCTGTGGTGTCCACAAGAAGGGCAAGATGAAGAAGAGACTGTGAGGGAGGGGGTGATGAATAGATGAGGTATGTGGAAAAAGAGGTAGTGAGAGTTGGAAGAATTGACGAGGAGATGAGGCAATGGATGGAGAAGCTTTTGATCCCAAGTTGGAGGGATATGGAAGGTGGATGTCAATAGTTTAAAGTTGCCTTTCTCTCCATGACCCCCCCCCCCCTCCATCTGGACTGGTTGGTCAGTGCATATGTAGGAGGAGAAACACGCAGAGAAAGCCATTTTGAGACTATTGAGATGCACCCCAGCCCAAAGGGTGCTTGCAGAGCTTTGTGTATGGCACCGCAGTGTGGTGTCATGGGAAGATCCGTGTCCACATTTTGTGTGCCCCTAGCCTGTGTGTGGACTGCATGACGGGGCTAGAGCGATTTGAAACTTGTGTTTTGCAGATCTATTTGCATCATAACCTATCCAGATGGATTGCCATGTCAATATATTTGTTTGTGTATATTATTAATTCAAAGCTAAAGTGTGATTGTGTTATCTGTGACTGTCATTCTTTATTATAAAGTCCTAGGAGGAGCAGAGAAACTCATGACACGAGGTTGTACAAAGCTGCCCATTGTGCAGTGTGAAATTAATTTCTGTTTTTTCTGGGCAGTCAAACCGTTCGATGAGGTCAACCACATTTGTGCAAAGAATAACCTGCCAGTCTACCAGAAGGTGTCAGTAAAGCCTAGAGAGAGGTCTGCCAGAGGAACTTGGGTCACTACCAACATGTTTTCATTTCAGACATCTGTATTCATTTGACCCAGCTGACAGCGGAGCAACCAGAGGGGTGTTGAGAGATTGACTCCGGGACAAGAGTGTGGTGGAGATGGAGGTTCACTAGAATAAGGAGAATTGGGGAACGTTTCTGTCAGCAAAGAGCCACAAAGCCAACGTCCCGCCTCCCATCGCTCGGCTATAAGATAGCTGCGTTCTAAATACTTAACAGGACATGTTTGGGAAATGGCTTTATAGTCGAGGGAGAAGTAATATACATGATCAAAACTCTTTCTTCAAAACATGTTTTTTTTTCTCTTTCTGTTACATTTTAATATACTACAAAAGTATTCATTTCATAAATGAATACACTAAAACATACATTAGATAAATACAGTCAGTATATTTTTTGCAGATCATTTTTTCCATATCCAATTGTTTTTGTTGACTGTAGCCAACACTGAACTTTGCATACAGCATAGTTTATGTACAGAATATGTGAAGTTGAACAAACTAACCAAACCTATTTGCTGTGGTCCCTTTTTGAACTTTACAGGAAAAATATATATGTAGGCTTACCCTAAACCTAAAAACAGGGTCAGAGATGCAGTGTGTTTTGAAGTCCTGCCATTGTACTACAGAGCAAGGGAGCTGACATGACTGGAGAAACCCACTCCATCTGGATGTGGTTAGATGCAAGTTGTTTGATGATATGTGTACATGCTATCACACGTTATCTATGGTCAAAGTTATCTGTAGGCCAGCTCTGCCCGAATGAAGATTTGTGGCTTCCATTTCTGTTTGTGAATTTACTCAAGGAAAATGAAGACGGCTGCTAGGTACAGTGCCTTTGGAAAATGTTCTCACCCCGTGACTTTATCCACCTTTGTTGTGTTACAGCCTGAATTTAAAATGTATTAAATTACCAAAAAAGTCACTAGCCTACACACAATACCCCATAATGTCAAAGTGGAATAATGTTTATTTTTTTTTTTTACATTTGTACAAATTAATTACAAATGAAAAGCTGAAATGTATTGGGTCAATAAGTATTCAACCCCTTTTTTAGGACAAGCCTAAATACATTCAGGAGTAAAATTGTGTTTAATAAGTTGCATGGACTAACTCGGTGTGCAATAATGGTGTTTAATGTGATTTTTGAATGACTACCTCATATCTGTACCCCACACATACAATTATCTGTAAGTTTAATTGTAATGATTCAACCACAAATACCAGGTAGGTTTTCCAATACCTTGCAAAGAAGGGCACTTAGTGGTAGATGGGTAAAAATAAGAAAAGCAGACAATGAATATCCCTTTGACCATTGTGAAGTTATTAATTACACTGAATACACCAGTCACTACAAATATACAAGTCGTTCTTCCTAACTCAGTTGCCGGAGAGTATAAGGTAACCGGTTGCTCAGGGATTTCACCGTGAGGCCAATGGTGACTAAAACAATTACAGAGTTTAATGGGTGTAATAGGAGAAAACAGGCTGGATCAACAACATAGTTACTCCACAATGCTAACCAAGTTAACAGAGGGAAAAGAAGGAAGCCTGTAGCAAATTAAAAATATTCCAAAACGTGCATCCTGTTTGCAAAAAGGCACAAAAGTAATACTGGCAAATGTAGCAAAGCAATTGTTTTTCTTGGGACAAATCCAATACTTTAAAAATTATTATTATACCTTTATTTCAACGAGGAACAGACTGAGGCCAAGGTCTCTTTTACAGCTGGGTCCTGCATATACAGTGGGGCAAAAAAAGTATTTAGTCAGCCACCAATTGTGCAAGTTCTCCCACTTAAAAAGATGAGAGAGGCCTGTAATTTTCATCATAGGTACACTTCAACTATGACAGACAAAATGAGAAGAAAAAATCCAGAAAATCACATTGTAGGATTTTTAATGAATTTATTTGCAAATTATGGTGGAAAACTTTTGTTATTGACCAAATAATTATTCATCTCAATACTTTGTTATATACCCTTTGTTGGCAATGACAGAGGTCAAACGTTTTCTGTAAGTCTTCACAAGGTTTTCACACACTGTTGCTGGTATTTTGTCCTATTCCTCCATGCAGATCTCCTCTAGAACAGTGATATTTTGGGTCTGTTGCTGGGCAGCACAGACTTTCAACTCCCTCCAAATATTTTCTATGGGGTTGAGATCTGGAGACAGGCTAGGCCACTCCAGGACCTTGAAATGCTTTTTACGAAGCCACTCCTTCGTTGCCCGGGCGGTGTGTTTGGGATCATTGTCATGCTGAAAGACCCAGCCACGTTTCATCTTCAATGCCCTTGCTGAAGCTAGGCTTTGTTACTTAGGTCCCAGCTCTCTGCAGGTCATTCACTAGGTCCCCCCGTGTGGTTCTGGGATTTTTGCTCACCGTTCTTGTGATCATTTTGACCCCACGGGGTGAGATCTTGCCTGGAGCCCCAGATCGAGGGAGATTCTTTTGCCCAACTGTACATGTTTACACATACAGTTTAGGTACAATGATTAAGAAACTACACAAGACAAACAAAACCATCACAGGTAACACAAAGAAATACAGCAACAGATTACATTTTACACATAGGTTATTCCCCTAACAGCACAAGAACTTGCATTACCCGAAACAGTTGCAAAAAATATACCTGCCGAATACGACGGTTATAGATAGACCTTACAGTGAAATGCTTACTTACAAGCCCGAACCAGCAATGCAGTTTACTGAGTACCACTCTATATTTTCAAGCATAGTGGTGGCTGCATCATGTTACTGGTATGTTTGTAATTATTAAGGACTGGGGAGTTTTTCAGGATAAAAAAGAAACTTAATGAAGCTAACCACAGGAAAAAGTCTATAGGAAAATCTGTTTGAGTCTGCTTTCCACCAGACACTAGAAGATTAATTCACTTTTCAGCAGGTCAATAGCCAAATATACACTCAAGTTGCTTATCAAGAAGACAATGTCCCTGAGTGGCCCTGTTACAGTTGACTTAACCCTTGTGTTCATGTTTTTGTTATTCAGTCAATGTTCGCGGGTCTGATGGACCCACAACATTATCAAATCAAATGTTATTTGTCAAATGTGCCGAATACGACAGGTATAGATAAGACCTTACAGTGAAATGCTTACTTACAAGCCCAAAACAGCAATGCAGTTTCAAAAATACACAATAATGAAAGAATAAGAAAAGTAACAAATAATTAAAAAGCAGCAGTAAAATAACAATAGTGAGGCTATATACAGGAGGTACGGGTGCAGAGTCAATGTGCGGGGGCACCGGTTAGTCGAGGTAATTGAGGTAATATGTACGTGTAAGTAGAGTTATTGAAGTGACTGCATAGATATATTAACAGAGTAGCAACAAAGAGAGGGGGGGGACAATACAAATAGTCTGGGTAGACATTTGATTAGATGTTCAGGAGTCTTATGGCTTGGGGGTAGAAGCTGTTTAGAAGCCTCTTGGACCTAGACTTGGTGCTCCGGTACTGCTTGCCGTATGGTAGCAGAGAGAACAGTTTATGACTAGGGTGGCTGGAGTCTGACAATTTTTTGGGCCATCCTCTGACACGCCTGGTTCAGAGGTCCTGGATGGCAGGAAGCTTGGCCCCAATGATGTACTGGGCCGTACGCACTACCCTCTGTAGTGCCTTGCGGTCGGAGGCCGAGCAGTTGCCATACCAGGCAGTGATGCATCCAGTCAGGATGCTCTCGATGGTGCAGCTGTAGAACCTTTTGAGAATCTGAGGACCCATGACAGATCTTTTCAGTCTCCTGAGGGGGAATAGGTTTTGTCATGCCCTCTTCATGACTGTCTTGGTGTGCTTGGACCATGTTCGTTTGTTGGTGATGTGGACACCAAGGAACTTAAAGCTTTCAACCTGCTCCACTACAACCAAACTTAATGATGGTGTTGGAGTTGTGCCTGGCTGTGCAGTCATGAGTGAACAGGGAGTACAGGAGGAGACTGAGCATGCACCCCTGAGTGGCCCCCGTGTTGAGGATTAGCATGGCAGATGTGTTGTTACCTACCATTACCACCTGGGGGTGGCCCGTCAGGAAGTCCAGGATCCAGTTGCAGAGGGAGGTGTTTAGTACCAGGGTTCTTAGCTTAGTGATGAGCTTTGAGGGCAATATGGTGTTGAACCCGGAGCTGTAGTCATGGAATAGCATTCTCACATAGGTGTTCCTTTTGTCCAGGTGGGAAAGGGCAGTGTGGAGTACAATAGAGATTGCATAATCTGTGGATCTGTTAGGGTGGTATGCAAATTGGAGTGGATCTAGGGTTTCTGGGATAAGGGTGTTGATGTGAGCCATGACTAGCCTCTCAAAGCACTTCATGGCTACAGATGTGAGTGCTACGAGTCGGTAGTCATTTAGGCAGGTTGCCTTAGTGTTCTTGGGCACAGGGACTATGGTGGTCTGCTTGAAACAAGTTGGTATTACAGACTAGGTCAGGGACAGGTTGAAAATGTCAGTGAAGACACTTGCCAGTTGGTCAGTGCGTGCTCGGAGTACACGTCCTGGTAATCCGTCTGGCCCTGCGGCCTTGTGAATGTTGACCTTTTTAACGGTCTTACTCACATCGGCTGCGGAGAGAGTGATCACACAGTCGTCTGGATCAGCTGATGCTCTCATGCATGTTTCAGTGATACTTGCCTCGAAGCGAGCATAGAAGTAATTTAACTCGTCTGGTAGGCTCGTGTCACTGGGCGGCTCTTTGCTGTGCTTCCCTTTGTAGTCTGTAATAGTTTGCAAGCCCTGCCACATCCGTCGAGCTTCAGAGTTGGTGTAGTACAATTCGATCTTAGTCCTGTATTGCTACTTTTCCTGTTTGATGGTTTGTCGGAGGGCATAGCTGGATTTCTTATAAGCTTCTGGGTTAGAGTCCCGCTCCTTGAAAGCGGCAGCTCTACTCTGTAGGTCAGTGTGGATGTGCGGATCCATAGCTTCTGGTTTGGGTATGTACGTACAGTCGACATCATCGATGCACTTATTGATGAAGCCCGTGACTGATGTGTACTCCTCAATGCCATCAGAAGAATACCGGAACATATTCCAGTCTGTGCTAGCAAACAGTCATGCAGCTTAGCATCTGAAAAAAAAAAACATTATTGGGTTTTATAACAATACAGCCATAAAAATTTACATAAAAATACGTAATACTTAGATGTTGACTTATCAATTACATGCAATATAGACTGCATACATGGTTAATATTTGCCATTTTTCTCTGCTAGATCACATTTATCAATACATTTTTTTAAACAAAAATCTATTATAGTCAAGACATGAGTGGAATAAATCATATTTATCTTGAACAAATATAAATGAAGGTTTTCATCACTATTGATGTGTATTGCTTTGAACTGAAGAAATTGGAAGGACAAATTTTACATACAGTATTTTATGGAAATTATAATTGAGTTCCCATTGAACACAAATTAAGGCCGGTCTACACACCACGAGGGACAGAATTTTACTGTGTGTGTGTTGCAAATGTATTTGATAAATGTGTACTGTTTCTTCCTGTCCTTCTTGGTTCCACACACATCGCAGCGCTTCTTCTTGTTGCTACCGGCTGCAATCTAGAATGATGAAAACACTGAGTTCAGGAATTTCGTATATATAGTTACAGCAGACCAAGGTAGGAGAGTCAGACACACACATGCAACAACAATACTCACACTTACTTCTGGTATTGGAGTTGTTGGTTCTGTGGGTCGGGCGAATGGGGCACCAGCATCCTCCTCCTGAATCCTCCTCACAATGGCTGCAGAAGCTGGGGTCCTTGGGATATCTTGCTTCCTCTGGATTTGAGGTCTTACCAATGCCTTGCCCAGCTCCTCGAGAAAGCGCAGACTCTTCTCTGGAGATTCCCTCTGTTCCAATCTGGGTTCAATGCCATCCAGATGACAAACACATTGTACGGCGAAATATCCAAGATGTTGAAGAATATCACAAGTGGCCAGCATAGGGTTCTTATTTAGCAGCTGTAGCCAGTCACCAGCTTGTCTAAATTGTTCACCCCTCCTTTTGTGGCATTGTAATCCATTGTGATTTCGGTTTTCTGATGTTCCTGGCTACAGATTCTCCCATACCGATGCAGCGTACTCATGAGTACCACATTTTTGCCTTTCTTTGGCATGTTGGACACGAGGGACGTGTCGGCCGTGAACACAAACTAAGAGGAATTGATAGGCCTGTTCGGTGTATTCAACAGCTGAGGTGGAGCTCTGGCTTGTTTTTTCATACTGCTCCTTACATTGTCAGCTTCCTCTTGAGAAGCTCCTCTGCCAGCTTGTAAAGTAAAACAGTTATTGTGTGTTATGTGGTGGTCACAGAGTTCCTGTGTCACGTCCAGGACAATCCGCATCTCTTGGTTTTTCTCAGGGGCTTCTCCATCTGGCTTGCCCGTATACACTTGCAAGTTTCACGCATATGATGAAGCAGCATCACAGGCAGCCCAGATCTTGATTCCATATTTTGCGGGTTTAGAAGGGGTAGCGGCCCGTAAATGGCATATCAACAGTAACGTTGGGCCCAGGGTTGTAAAAATGGGAAGGCGGTCCACCCACTTGTCCCACACTGACCTGATTGCAGCTAGCTTGTCTCTCTCTGCCACCGAGCTGGTCTGGTGTCATGGTTATTGAAGGGGATAATCCTGGAAATAATGTGACAGTTTTCCAGAGACATTGTTGCACTGAAAAGTTCTCTGCCAGTTTCTGCATCCCACAGGGATTCTGTGGATTCCCCATTGGATCTAAAAACACCAGCAAGGATAAGAAACCCAAAGTATACATGTAAATGAGTTTGGTCCATCTCCTTCCATCTCTCTACAAAAACACGCCTTCCCTCAAAATTAGTGATGTCCAGAATGATTTCCTGGATGGTGTCTGACTAACCTCCATCCGCGTCAGCTCTGGTTGCATCCATATCACATTGGCAGCCATGCGTGGTGGCTCATTCCTTGGCCATTCAATTTCAAAAATTTTTGACATCCATATTTTTCCTTCTGCAGGCTGCTGATG
The DNA here is from genome assembly GCF_018296145.1 of Oncorhynchus tshawytscha. Classification (NCBI taxonomy): domain Eukaryota; kingdom Metazoa; phylum Chordata; class Actinopteri; order Salmoniformes; family Salmonidae; genus Oncorhynchus; species Oncorhynchus tshawytscha. Next base: position 21,643,722 of record NC_056448.1, read on the forward strand.
AGCTCGTTGCTGACGGGCTGCTCCTGTGGCAGGCTGAGGGTCACTCTTATCCTCTTCTTCCAAGTCTTTGTGAGACTCCAAATTGACAGAGACATGATCCGTATATTCTGAAAATCTTCCAACGTGGAAGATGTACCTTTCTCACTAGCTTCTCTTTCTGCAAAAATGATTTCTAAGGCACTCTGAGCAGAGATGATTTTTTCCATACTGATTGATTGTGGTATGGAGCCACAGATGCAAAGCTATTTTTTTGTTGCGTCCCTCCCCCAATTTGCACTTGGCTGGGGTAGAGTGGGAAAATAATGTATTGTAATAACATTGTGCAGGTTCCTGCAAGATGTTGTGTAGTTTCACACACTACAAAGGCTAAAGAGTGCGAGAAAAGTGGGAGAGAGGCAGGGAGACAGACAGGTTATTGGTGCTTGTTTTCACCTACACACACACTTTTGCACACTTTTATTACCCCCGGGTCCAGTGGACACGAACACCACATATGTAATATATAAATGTGTAGAGGGGTGCACAGTGTGCATCCAACGAAAATGTTTAGTTTACATGTTCTTCACAGAAAATGAGCCAAGGCCAATGAGTCTCAGGTTGAAAAAGTAATTCATTGTATCATTTTTCTTTTCGTAAGCATTGAAAATGGATCCCACAGACCCAAACACCACACAAGGGTTAAATCTACTTGAAAATCTACAGCTGTGAGTCTCTCTGGGTAAGTCTCTAAGACCTTTCCACACCTGGATTGTGCAATATTAGCATGTTAGTCATTTTTTAATTCTTCAAGCACTGTCAAATTGGTTAGCTGATCATCGCTAGACAACCATTTTCAAGTATATTATTAGTTTTTTTAAATTTTTCAAGCTCTGTCAAATTGGTTGTTGATCATCACTGAAAATGGTTGTTGTGTGACAAACTTCCAAATTCCAAATTGTTTGCATAGTCAAAAAGACATGCCACCAGGGGTCCCCAAGTCCAGAACAAATTCAAGTATACGTACAGTACTATATAGAGCCATGAGTGCATGGGATTCCTTCCCTCGCATATAGCACAAGTGAACAGAAAACCTGGTTTAAATTTAAAAAACACCTCACAGCACCAACATCTCTCCCCATGTGACCTACATGTTGTGTGGCATGTACTGACATGTATGTGTAACTGATAGATGCGCACACACACACACTACATATTCAGAGTGTAATGTTTTTTTTTGTTGGTCTGTAATGTCTTTTTCGTTGGCTAATGTGGATCCTAATAAATACAATAAAATAATTACAAATATAGTGCCTTCGGAAAGTATTCAGACCCCTTGACTTTTTCCACCTTTTGTTACATTACAGCCTTAACCTAAAATCATCAGCAATCTACAAACAATAACCCATAATGACAAAGCGAAAACAGTTTTTTTTTACATTTTTGGAAATAAAATATACAAAACTGACCCTTTGCTATGAGACTCGAAATGACGTTAGGTGCATCCTGTTTCCATTGATCATCCTTGATATGTTTCTACAACTTGATTGGAGTCCACCTGTGGTAAATTCAATTGATTGGACATGATTTGGAAATGCACAAACCTGTCTATATAAGGTCCCACAGTTGACAGTGCATGTCAGAGCAAAAACCAAGCCATGTGGTCGAAGGAATTGTCCAGTGAGCTCTGAGACAGGATTGTGTCGAGCCCCAGATCTGGGGAACAGCATTGAAGGTCCCCAAGAACACAGTGGCCTCCATCATTCTTAAATGGAAGAAGTTTGGAACCACCAAGACTATTTACAAAATACTTTTAAACTGGAAGAACTTGTCCCGATTGGTATTTTTAAATCACTGATGAATGATCTTGAGACTGATTCCCTGACCTGTCAATGTTTTTAATTTGCTGTTTATGATTTTGTTATACTCTTGTGAATTCTATGGTTTTTACTAGATTACTTGTAGTTTTTCATGTTGTTTGTCTGTAATTTGTGTAATGCCTTGGTGCTGCCTACCTTGGCCAGGACACTCTTGAAAAATAGATTTAAAATCTCAATGAGCCCTTCCTGGTTAAATAAATAAAAAATATTCCTAGAACAGCCCACTTGGAGTTTGCCAAAAGGTACCTAAAGACTCTCAGACCATGAGAAACAAGATTCTCTGGTCTGATGAAACCAAGATTGAACTATTTGGCCTGAATGCCAAACGTCACGCCTGGCACCATCCCTACTGTGAAGCATGGTGGTGGTAGCATCATAATATGGGGATGTTTTTTAGAGGCAGGGACTGGAAGACTAGTCAGGATTGAGGGAAAGATGAACGGTGCAAAGTACAGAGAGATCCTTGATGAAAACCTGCTCCAGATCGCTAAGGACCTCCGACTGGGGCGAATGTTCACCTTCAAACAGGACAACGACCTAAGCACACAGCCAAGACGATGCAGGAGTGGCTTCGGGACAAGTCTCTGAATGTCCTTGAGTTAAGCAGCCACAATTTAACCCGATCGAACATCTCTGGAGAGACCTGAAAATAGCTGTGCAGCAATGCTCCCTATCCAACCGTGCTTCAAAGGTGCTTCAATGAAAGTACTGCATAAAGGGTCTGAATACTTATGCAAATGAAATATTTACGTTTAATTTTATTTTTCTATAAATTAGGAAAAAAATTCTAAAAACCTGTTTTTGCTTTGTCATTATGGAGTATAGTTTATAAATTGATGAGTGAAAAAAACAATTGAATACATTTTAGAATAAAGCTGTAATGTAAAAAAAAATGTTGGAAAAGTCAAGGCATTTCAATACTTTCCGAAGGCATAGCTTCAAATTTTGGCCTCAAACGCTTTGTCATTTTTCCTTTTGTTGAGTAGGCTACACAACCCCAGACATTGCCTACGTGTACTGTACGGGCCTTCTTGCAGGGCAAAAACTATCCTAGAGACCCAGTATCCTCCCTTTTTGATTGAATAGCACGCATAGTGTAGAGATACAGGCCAGTCTGGCTTCTCCTCAGCCTACCCGCTATCAGATGGCCACTCCGTCCCCCCTCTAAGCCAGTCCATTGCAGTGCAGCAGTGGTTCTAGAGTTGACTAAGAACGGCAGGCTTATCTGTGTTCCCGGCCATGACACAGCATCCACTTGTGTACGTATGGAGATGATTGTAGCGGAGAAGGACTGACCATACCACTCCACACTAAACAGTCGGCTACTGTTACTGAGGAGGAGGCCTTGGTGGTTGTCTCGGCCAGGCCAAGTTTTTTTTTAGTTCTCTATAAGTCTAGTTAGATAAGGAAAAAATATTTGTCAGCAACACACAGCTCTCTCTCTCTTTCTCAACACCATACAAATACTAAATGTATATCATGTGGAACCTTTTTTGATATTTTCTGCCATTTTCAATTAACAGCTGTTTATGTTTGTGTAAATATGCATACTTTTGAATGTGTACTATTTTAGCCAGCCAAATGTCCTATGGCTCTACGGTCTGCAGACTGTCCTAAGGGGGCTCCAAACGTTGATAAGATGGCTGCTATTTCTCAGGCTATTGCTCACAAGGCAAAGGGCACTCCTGGAATGACAGGACAGACACGACTGACATTAGCACAGCAGCTGCCTTAGCAATTTCAGTCTCCAATGTGCAAAACCTCTTACAGCAACACATTACCTATGGGGATTATCAGTGGACATTCCTATATATGTTTGCATATGGTTATGTAGTATTAGGGAGGATTTTGTGGAGTGAAACCTTTCAGTGTTCTCTTGGGTTGCTGCGGGGTTAGTTTGGTTGAACTTTGTGTTGTAATTAGGTTGGCTGTGTGTTAGAAATAGGTGTGTAGGAACACAGACACCTTCTTCACAGGCCTTTAAAATGGTCTTAAATTGTCTCCTAACCGCAAGATATAACTGTAGGACACTTTTAATGTAGCAAGGAAGTCATGAAGAGAAGTCCTCGGTTCTGCCACAGCTCAACAGCTCATTTATTCATACAAAGTTTATTTTAGTCAATGACTATGTTGACCTCAAAAGGCATGTTGGGCAAATGACATTACTACTATTTTATTATTATTTTATCACAACCTTCACCGTTGATTCTAATTTTTTTATTGGTACGAATACTATTGCTCTTCCTTAAAACAGGCTGACTACACCGCTCGCGTCGCTTGCGCGAGTGTTGCAAAATAAATGTAGAAATCTATGTTATTCAGTTATTGTACCCATACTGGACACGGGCGTCTGCATTGCCAAGGGCTAAAATAGAAATCAGTTCTATTTCTGACGCAGATCGCACTGCAAGTCCTGCCTCTCCCATCTCATCATTGGTTTATAGAGGCAGGTACCCACGTGCCATTTCCTCATTGGTTATACCCATGTGGGTGACTGAAAGACGAACGAGGGCAGTGTCGGTAATGCACGTAATTTGTGAAAGTTGCCAGTCGCAATAAATGTCAAGAGAAGAAAAGGCCTGGAAGTAAGAGAGATGACTAGAAATGATTTGGTTGACCGTTTTATGTGTGGATTAATTGGCGGAGTAGAGGACCTTGTGCATTTCAGGTAAAATAACAACTCAATATTTATATCCCATGAGAAATTAGCTAGCAACAGCAAGCTAGCTAAATAGGACAAATTAGCTAGCAAGTGCAAGCTAACTAGCTAAATTGCCATAAATGTTTAATGCTTTTCGACCTGTCCCCAAATTAATATAATTGGTTCAGAGTTTGTTTTGACATTTTAACCTGCGTGCCGTGATCGCGTTTGGTGTGGGGGGACAAAATAAATGTATGTACGATGGTGCACGCGTGAAGCCGGTTTGGGTTCCGTGTTTGTGTCCACGGTCATACAGTAAAATCTGTCTGGAGTTACCAAGAGGTGGCATTGAAGGGTAGTGGGAAACAAAAGCATATTCCAAAAATTCCTCACTTATCCAGAAACTGTGGCTATTTTTACCACCTCACCTCCCATAGTTAATCTGTTATTTCCCCTGTAAGTCCCTAGTTCACTGGCACCCTGGTGTGCCTTACTGGGCTTTACTAATTAGGACCTCAGGACACCCTCGTTTTTTCAGATGTGGTAGACTGGTACAGTACTGTCTGTCTGCCCACCTAAACACATCCAGTCCCACCCACTACACAGGAACGCCAGATGCTACCGCAGAGCTGATTGGCCTCTGTTGGAGCCAAATGAGGTCCTGACTTCCAGACACTGACCGTGGTTTGGGAGGCTCTGTGAAGGGGTGGAGTGCATGCGCTGGCATGAGAGGAGCGTTTAGTATTCATCTGATGGCTTTGTCAAGATGATAATTCTAACATGTCAACAACTGCAGACCAAAAGTGTTGGTAACATTGCCACTTAACATTCTGATTACATTATGCCCCTCCCATTTCTTTGATGACAGACAGTATAATGATTCCCATCCATCCTAATAAAGCAGAATGGAATAAAACCCTTTGTCCAGGCACTACCATAACCACCTGTCAGTGACGTATGAGCCGTGGGCCGAGGCCATACTGTAGAAACGACTGCTTTATGACCTGCCTGAGTCTCTGTCCCCATGTAGTAAATCTCCATGCACTCTCTTGTAGACAGGAAAGAGTATTTTCCGCAAAGCCGATTAGTTACACCATACTGCAGGGGAATGTGCTGCTGCCTCCTCTGGGAAGTAGACTCAGCACGCAAAGAGACCTTTTTAGGGCCCATTTTGCACCTCCTTTTTTGTCCTCCTTTCTTACCCTCCTTCTCCATTATGTGTTCAGTCGCTGAGAGGGCCAAGGTTTTAAAACCCTCTTGAGGGACGGTTGTGAGCTTTTGGAGGTCCTAAAGTAAGTCTATGGCCTGTCCTAAGGTTGCATGTGAGTGAATGTATTTGTGGGTGGTGAAATACACTTAATTTTGTCATTCACTGTTTCACAATATAATACACAATAAATGCAAAATGTTCTACTTTAAATCATTCCACATACATCGACCCCCCCCCCACAATTGAGTCAGTCTATATTGCTGATCATCACAAAATAAAATGAAAAGCAACATGCAGTTACAAAAAGCACAAGACACCTGAAAAAATCTAAATGTTAGTATGATTCTCTCATTGACTGAACATTTGCATTGATTGGCCCTGTAGTATTCTGGAGATGTAGAGTTGTATGTATTCAGTGTTAGAGGAGAGGTTGTGCAATAGGACATAGGGCCTTGGGAGGCTGGGCTGGAGGAAGGGACGGCATGCTGGCAGGGAGCCATGCAGCATAGAGGTGGTTATTTTGGGGGAGGCTCAGGTGCCTGGGGCCTGATGAGAAAGCCCTTATAAAGACGTCCCTCTCAATGGGTGGAAAGTGGGTTATCATCCCACTGTCGCTCTTCACAAGGCCATCTCGTTTGCATCTAGTCAACACCTTCCTCCCCTCTCCAGCAGAGCCGACCCCGGCTTCCTAAAACGACCCTTTGGCTTCCCAAGCACTCCGAACACATCGGATTCTACTCAAGTGCTTTGGGGAACAAACAAGGTTCCCCTTCCTCCCTCGCTCTCTCCACCTTCTTCCTCATGTGTTTTGTATTATTTATGAGAAATAAAGGGCCAAGTGTGTTTTGGCTTGGCCATATCATGGAGTAACCAGTAGGTTAATAATGGTTTTCCAGTCTTTGGGGAGTCTTAATCATTGTTACAACTGAGATATGCAAACCTCTACTCCTGGGCGGACACATTCTGTGTGAGTTTGATTAGTTAAAACGTCAGCCCTCTGTTCTTTTGATTATGTGGCATGGAAGATGTAGTTATTTCTGTCATTACTTCAGGAAACTTTCACAGGGATAAAAGTGACTTCTTCCTCTTATTCATTTTCTATTATAATGTATTTAATCTCCTATGAAAACAAAGGCCATCAAACGTGTATGAATATTTATGGTTAATGTCAGTCAGCTCACTGCAGTTTTGCTTCCCTAGACCTTTGCACCACAAATCATTTAAAAAAAAATATTAATTCAAGAAAAGTACACACACTGTAGGTACAAATATGTTACATATTTATATATACAATATAAATAATCTCAGTTTGATGTTACTTGAATCTGCAATATATACAAATACATCTATTGTTACTATTTAAAAATAAAAATAAATCCCTCATTTCTTCTCTGAGGAATGTTTTCCCAGACTCTCTTTTCACCCTCTCAGAGAGTTCTGCCTCTCTGTGGTTAGGCACTTCATTTGTCTTCCCCAGGATCAGAGAGGCACTGGAAATCAAAATAATCACTGACTTCAGGTAGAAGTAATGCAACAAAGACAGAATGCCAAGATAACAATACGTCCTGGCTCACTGCAATAGAGCCCACTAGAAAAATCTAAGTCAAGACATTAAAGATGTACAGTCATTTATAAACTTTACTCTTTGTGGACAGCAAGTTCATATATATTTTTATGTTGTGGTTGCTAGGAATCAGTGTTGTTGAGGAGGATTCTATACTGTGAACACTAAAAGAGTAAGGTGTTCCAACATGGTCACTACTTCTACCACTGAGATCCCACATCTCACACCTAGTCCTAACTCTAATCATGTTACCAATTCATCATTAATTACAGTTATACAGTAATTATTAAACATTAGGATGTCCAGGGAACTCAGTGGTTTTATGCGGTGCAATAATCTTTTTTCGCCTAAAATGACATACCCAAATCTAACTGCCTGTAGCTCAGGACCTGAAACAAGGACATGCATATTCTTTTTTTTTTTTTAAATCTTTTTTAAAATTTTACCCCTTTTTCTCCCCAATTTCGTGGTATCCAATTGTTGTAGTGGCTACTATCTTGTCTCATCGCTACAACTCCTGTACGGGCTCGGGAGAGACGAAGGTTGAAAGTCATGCGTCTTCCGATACACAACCCAACCAGCCGTACTGCTTCTTAACACAGCGCGCATCCAATCCGGAAGCCAGCCGCACCAATGTGTCGGAGGAAACACCATGCACCTGGCAATCTTGGTTAGCGCGCACTGCGCCCGGCCCGCCACTGGAGTCGCTGGTGCGCGATGAGACAAGGACATCCCTACCGACCAAGCCCTCCCTAACCCGGACGACGCTAGGCCAATTGTGCGTCGCCCCACAGACCTCCCGGTCGCGGCCGGTTTCGACGGAGCCTGGGCGCGAACCCAGGGACTCTGATGGCACAGCTGGCGCTGCAGTACAGCGCCCTTAACCACTGCGCCACCCGGGAGGCCGGACATGTATATTCTTGATACCATTTGAAAGGAAACACTTTGAAGTTTGTGGAAGTGTGAAATGAATGTAGGAGAATATAACACATTAGATCTGGTAAAAGATAATACAAAGAGCATTCCTTTGTTTGTATTTTCTTTGGACCATCATCTTTCAAATGCAAGAGAAAGGCCATTGTGTATTATTCCAGCTCCGTTGCAATTTTGATTTTGGCCACTAGATGGCAGCAGGGTATGTGCAACGTTTTAGACTGATCCAATGAACCATTGCATTTCTGTTCAAAATGTTTGTATCGCGACTGCCCAAATGTGCCTAATTGGTTTATTAATAACTTTTTAAGTTCATAACGGTGCACTCTCCTCAAACAATAGCATGGTATTATTTCACTGTAATAGCTACTGTATATTGGACAGTGCAGTTAGATTAACAAGAATGTAAGCTTTCTGCCAATATCAGATATGTCTATGTCCTGGGATATTTTCTTGTTACTTACAACCTCATGCTAATCACATTAGCCTATGTTAGCTCAACCGTCCAGTGAGGGACCCACCGATCCTGTAGAGTTTTTAAGCTTACCGTATGCTTCCCAGTCGAAACAGTTTGCGCAAATATTATTGCAATTTTGTGACGTTTTTTGATCGTTTTAGTGTTCGGCAGCATTTCGGCTTGTTCGAGCACACACTTCGTCTGTGATTGGTCAACAGTGGGGCTTCATCAATGAGAGTCATTCAACGAGAGACGATTAGTGTCCATGCACATTTTTTCACTTGAGAAGTACTGCACCAAACATCTTAGATGTCAAAATGCCTGACTAAGACCTCCTCGGCAAAAACGTCAAAATTGATTACAGATTTATATTAGATTAATTCAGACTATTTTGGGAAGTGGATATTGGCTTTTTTCTAAATGTTCAACCAAAGGTATTTAAAGGTAGTATGCGAGGCACAGACATTCACTTTGCCTACCCGAGCTCTGCTAGGAGCCAACCCAACCTAGTATTCGGACACCTTTACATCTGACCATGCTTTCACTGCTGCTTTGGACTGACTGGTGAACTGCAGTGTTCTTTGTCTCCATGAGGTGGCATTACAGTCATTGGCTCAGCCTCCGCTTTCCTGACCTTTTTTCCTCGTGTCCTCGTTTTCAGATTTCCGATGTTTGTTAATGTGACGTTATCGCGACAAGCTGTAGTGGAAAAGGTTTTTGAAATGTGCTATTAATCAGGGATTAGACCAAAAACACCTTTACCCACTGTGCACTGTGCTGCATTTCCAATAATCCTGAAGTTTAAACCCTTTGAACCCCTTGAAGGAGGGGCTCATCACCAGCAACACATTGCAGCAGTTGAAGGAACTAAAGCTTAGTTCCTGCAAGTGCCCTGGCTCCATTCCCCATCTCCCTCTTGTCCCCTCTTCCACTCCTCCTCTCCCCTTCTCCCTAGACCCGGGTGGCTCATAGGCCCTGACCACCAGTACAGCGTGGCGCCGAGGGGGCAAGGGGGGGTGGAGGGGGGAGGGGGTGGAGACCGCATGGGTGAGGGCAGAGACCCAGGACATGTTCTGGAAGTGTGTAGTGGACAGGGGCCAGACAGGACGTGACCCACCGGAGGAAGCCCACTGCCCTATAGGAGGAGGAGCCATCAATCAACACCCCTGGCCCCGCCCATGGCCCACCACTTCAAACACACAGAGGATTAGATCCAAGGAGAGCCTCAGCCAGGCAGAGATGTTACACACCGTGACTTGGTAACATTCATTTTCTATTTGGTCTTTATTTCATGAGACAACTCCTGGTGAACTTGTAAATCATTATCTTTCAATGGTGACCTATGGGTCCAGCAATACAAACATTCCAAGCATCCATTTATAGACGATAAAGTAGAAAACTTTAAAAGACAGACATCCCCTTCAGCTTCCATTCATCTTATCCAGACAATAGTAAGGAGAGCATATCACACCACATGTCATTTTTCTAGTTTGGATATCATGGGATGCTGAAGATGCTATTTCCATAGTTGCTTGAATGGTATATACATTCCTTGCTACTTTTAATCTATTGTAATTAATCCATTAGTTTTTTGTCCTCCTGCTTAATTGGAGAATGTGACCTATGTAGGGCAGCCACCTGTAATTGGTGGACATGTTGCTTATTTATTTCTCTTTTGAAGCTCATTGTAATTTAGCAGGGTGACTTCATGACTCCCACTTACTACATAGCCAGAGGAGATCAAAGGGGCAGACTAATTTCTCTGTAGGGGTTCAGGGGTTCAGGGAGAGGAGGTAGGGCCCTGGACAAATGACCACAAGGTCAGGAGCTCAGTTCCGGTAAGGGCAGAAGGCCTGGACTGGCCAGAGCCACCACTGTAAGGCATGCAGCTGTGAGGGAATGTTGTTGTTATTGATGATGATGGTGGTGATGATGAGGAATGATATGAGAACTGAGAAGGAGGGGAATTTATTGTCAAGAAATTGATATTTCACTATTGCATATATTTGACAGACAAACGGACAGAGGTTGGGAAAATTTGGTTGGGCCGCTCTAGGTTTCTGTCATTCATGGGAAAAAGGCTCAAGGTGCTAATTAACAGGGCTGTCAGTGGTCCCTTGAAGTGAAGTGAGGCTGGAGATAAGCGGGCTGGTGGAAGAGGGAGACTGTCGGACCTAGAGGCCATCTGGACCTTGTTCTCCTTGAGTGGTGTTGGGGTACGAATAGGGCTGGTGTACAAATAGGGCTGGCTGGGGTACGAATAGGGCTGGCTGGGGTATGATTTGGGATGGCTGGGGTATGAATAGGGCTGGCTGGGGTATGATTTGTGATAGCTGGGGTATGAATAGGGCTGGCTGGGGTATGAATAGGACTGGGGTACAGTATGAATGGGGCCGGGGAGCAAATGGGGCTGGGGCACGAATAGGGTTAGGTTACAAATATGGCTGGCGTCAAATGGGGATGTGGTACAGATGGGGTACGAATGGAATTGGATATATTGGTTAGTGTTCCTAGCATGAAATTCTATGATGCCAACTTAGATTTAAAATCCCATTAAGATAAAACCCTGACTGTAATTTCAGATTGAAGTATACATAAATGCATGAGGCACAAGTCAGGTCAGATATTCACAGCAGGTGTCCGCATAGCAAATAGAAGTCTGGTGAGATCTGCTCTCTGTTCAAACAGTTTGAAAAAATGTCCAGCTGAAACAAGATACAAAGAGAGAAAGAGAGAGGGATTTTCTCTGTCACCTTGGCTACTGTCACTTAGGGGAGCCCAGTCTTTAGTGCCGTTGATAAAGTGTCATCCTGTGACTCGGGAGGGCCCACCTCGTCTCCTACAGGTAATCCTACATCATTCATTCATGCGGCAATGAGTGTGCAGTAAAGAGTCACTATCTTCCCTGCATTGCTCTGCCGACTGCCGGCAATACATTTTGCTACACGTTAGAAAACATGACGACCGCACTACCACTGAGCTCTCTGCTCTCCGACCCTGCCTTGCCTCTTGACATAATAGGTCAAGGCTAATGTCTTGCAAGGATGGTGTTTGACCCTGTATTTCCCTAAGAACATACACTAATATATCCATCCATAGGCTGCAATGCAGAGCAACGCCACGAAAGACATTGAAGCTCAATGTTGGTTCTATTCAGTACATTTATGCATTTATCCCCATTCCAGCTATAGATTGATCAGCGGAAGTAGATTTCTACTGTGAGTGAGTGTGTGTGTGCATATGAGGCAGCAGATATTGTCAGTGTTGTAATAACAGGATGGAATGATATCCAGAGCAGAGACATCAAACACCAGGAGCCAGTTGAGTTATGGACCATCGACTGCATGCAGCAAGAACAAAGAGAGCGATGGAGACGGAATTGGTGGAAGAAAGAAAGAGATAGACGCAGAGACTGAAAACAATGTTTGGGGTCTGCTGTGAGTTACCTACAGTACAGGCTCTGCGACTTATGGCAGGGAGGGCCCATGGAAAAGCTACTCCCTTGAGGAAAGCAGTGGAGAGGAGGAGAGGAGAGAGGGATGGAGGGGTGTGTGGGGTACTGTGGGTCTGGATGATAGGAGACATTGACCAGGCTTTTGTAGCCGAGCTGCCAATCCATTCCCTCCTCCTCTCTGCTCCTCACCTCCTACCTCTCTCCCCTCTCCTGACAGGACCCAAACTCAGAGCTGGGCCCAATGAATCAGGGGCCAGTATTGGCCACATCAAAGACACAAATGCATCACAGATAACAAAACTGTTCATTTGTCTATCTCTGAGGGGGAGGGGGATCAGCGCCATTTATTGCAATGACCCCAAAGTGACAAACAAACACTACAGAGATACACACACATACTCCGAAACAGACAGGCAGAAAGATAGACAGTTACACAAACACACTCATATGCACACACACAAACACACACACACGTTTGCCCAAGTTGCCGTCTGTGTCCTGTTCATGGTAAGCAGGTGCTATGTGCTGCTAGTGAGTTTCCATGCTCACTCTCTGTTTTTCTGGTGCATGACAGCTCTGTATGGGCAGTCTGTCTAGCTGCTGATGAATAACCGGGCCCTTTCTGGTTATCTAGACTTCCCTTTGAGTTTCACTGAGACACAGATGCATCTATCCATCTTCATCTGTCCTCTCTTTGAGTTTAGATTGAGTTGGACGCCAGATCATTTTTCAACACAGATGAAACATTTGAAAGGTACTTTTTATTTTCTGGGAATTTACTGACACAACATATATATATTTTTTTTGTTGAATAGGCTAGGTATGCTTAAAAATGGAGATTGTATAACCACATTCCCCTCAATGTATACACAAATAATACACAATAATTAAGAACATACAGTATCACAGCATTGAAAAAGCATCCAAACTAGCCCTTGTGATACGCCAGGTTGCTTTCTCAATGCGAGGATAAGGAGGCTTTTCTCTTGCTTTTGGGGTATTATGTTAAAAAATAATTTTAATGAAAATGAATACGACGTGATGATAAACAGATATGGCTCATAAATCTATATGGACCAAATAATGACAATCCAAACTGATTTGACAATATTTATAATAATCAAATTAGTCTCCAAGATACAAATAACTATATTATAATGGTAGGGGGATAGTTTTACAGTTTTAAGTATGTTCAACTATCATACTACCAACTATCACCGTCTGGCGCTTAAAGAGACTACAAATATTATGGACATGTTGGAGACTTAAAAACACGAATCTCGTAAAATATACTTGGAGGAGGCTTAATCCAGCTTGTCAGATGTATTATTTTCTGGTATCCTTTTCTATGGCGCCAAAAGTAAAAAAGGTGTTGATTGAGGATCGAATGCATTCAGATCATCAACTTCTATCCCTCCATATAACTATGACAGACTTTCCACGAGGACAGGGATATTGGAAATATAACCAGGGTTTATTGACTGACACTACCTAATGAGCATTTGACGTCAGGCGACTTCTTTTGGATGTCTTATTTTCCTGACCGGCCTTGATTTCAACATCTACAGATGTTGATTTTTGGTCCGATACAGACCGGCCTTGATTTAGCCCAAACATAGACGTCTATAATTGGTTCAGATTTGATCCAGTCTGGACAGTAGAGTACATCACAGTACAGCAGATTACAGTACATTACACAGTACAGCAAATAAAAGTAGAGTATAGTACAGTACAATACAGTAAAGCAGACTAGAGCACAGTCAAATCAAGAAAAGTTAAGAATAGTGTACTGTATTGTTCCCTACTTTACTCTAATGTACTCTATTCTACTGAACTAAACTGCATTGTACTGTATTGTACTCTACTGAATTAAACTATGTATTTTACTGTATTCTCCTGAATTAAACTATGCTGTACTGTAGTGTACTGCACTGTACTCTTGTACTCTACTAAATTAAACTCTACTGTGCTGTAGAGTACTGTACTATACTCTACTGAATTAAACTATACTGTACTGTACTCTACTGTAATGTCCTCTACTGTACTCTACACCAACGAGTTAAACTCTACTGTAATGTGCTGTACTCTACTAAATACAACTACTGTCCTGTACCGTACCATACCATACCGTATTGTACTGTGCTCTACTGTACTAAACTGTGCCGTACTGTACTGTGATGTTCAAACTTGTGAAACAGCCTAGAAAACTATGCTTCGTTCAGATTTAGATCTTGTCCGCACCAAATGTGTACTTGTTTTGGGGCAGAGGTCATTAGAACACCCAGCATACTTGGCAAGTTTGTTTTTACATTTACAGTTGAAGTTGGAAGTTTACATACACCATAGCCAAATACATCCTAGTAAGAATTCCCTGTCTTAGGTCAGTTAGGATCACCACTTCATTTTAAGAATGTGAAATGTCAGAATAATAGTAGAGAGAATGATTTATTTCAGGTTTTATTTCTTTCATCACATCTCACAGAAGTTTACATACATTCAATTAGTATTTGGTAGCAATGCCTTTAAATTGTTTAACTTGGGTCAAACATTTTTAGCAGCCTTCCACAAGCTTCCCACAATAAGTTGGGTGAATTTTGGCCCATTCCTCCTTACAGAGCTGGTGTAACTGAGTCAGGTTTGTAGGCCTCCTTGCTCACACACACTTTTTCAGTTCTGCCCACACATTTTCTATAGGATTGAGGTCAGGACTTTGTGATGGCCACTCCAATACCTTGACTTTGTTGTCCTTAAGCCAATTTGCCACGACTTTGGAAGTATGCTTGGGGTCATTGTCCATTTGGAAGACCCATTTGCGACCAAGCTTTAACTTCCTGACTGATGTCTGGAGATGTTGCTTCAGTAGATCCACATAATTTTCCATCCATATAATTTTCCTACCTCATGATGCCATCTATTTTGTGAAGTGCACCAGTCCCTCCTGCAGCAAAGCACCCCCACAACATGATGCTGCCACCCCCGTGCTTCACGGTTGGGATGGTGTTCTTCGGCTTGCAAGCCTAACCCTTTTTCCTCCAAACGATGAGAGAGGCCTGTAATTTTCATCATAGGTACACTTCAACTATGACAGACAAAATGAGAAAAAAAATCCAGAAAATCATATTGTAGGATTTTTTATGATTTTATTTGCAAATGATGGTGATTTTCTGGATTGTTTTCTCATTTTGTCTGTCATAGTTGAAGTGTACCTATGATGAACATTACAGGCCTATCTCATCTTTTTAAGTGGGAGAACTTGCACAATTGGTGGCTGACTAAATACTTTTTTGACCCACTGTAAGAATACAGGTTCACCGGACCCACTTATTGTATGGGATTCTTTTAATGTGCCTTTAGAGGCCATTCAATTCTCATCCCCAAAATGATATCGGTCAACGGAGAAAAGACAACATAAGTAGAAAATCTAACATTATACATCAATGGTGATGAGAATTTATACTACAGGAGCAATCTATAATCTAGATACAAAATCAAATGTGTTTAAGGAATTTATTCAGGAAAGATCAAGTTTAATTTATCCAAAAAACAAAGAAAATTGGATGGACAATGGCGAAAAGTTTTTCCTAAACCGTCAATATGGAAAAGGCAACCAAAACGAACCTACAGAAAATAATTACATTCGATGGAGAAATCCTTATCTTAACAAAGGAGATTCTGAATGAGGAAGGAAAATGGTTTAAACAAGTGTTATCTTGTCAAGTTCCTCCAACCTCACTCGACGATGAGTTTTGTGATATCCTTCTCCCAAAAAATCTATCTGTGACATAAAACAAGATCTTGTGAAGCCCTAATTGCACAGGACGAACTATGGTGGGCAATTGATTCCTTTCTGACAAGGAAAACCCCTTGCTTCGATGACATTCCAATAGAGATATATCAAACTTTTTATGAACTACTGAAATAGCCATTACTATCATGTTTTAATTACCCATATCTAAATGGTAAATTGTTGGACACACAAAAAGAGGGACTGATTCCTGTCCTACTAAAGCAGGATTTAGGGGGACAGTACAGTTTCTTAAAAAATGTTGCAACGCAAAAATATTGGCAAAATGTATTACTCATAGATTTAAAAAGGTCATTCCAGACATTATTCATTATGAACATCTAGGATTATTAAAATGACGATATAATGGAGACAACATTAGACAACAACTGTAACTAATTGAAAACTATGAGAATGTATAGAAACCAGGTATTATTTTCATAGAAGATTTGAGAAAGCCTTTGATACAGTATGTCTAGAATCTATGGCTGGAATTTTTCCACTTTGGAGAATCTCTCATAAAATGTACAAAATCCTTTGTGTAAAATAATAAATAATGGTTACTTCTCTGAGAACATTGAATTGTCAAGAGGATTAAAACAAGGTTGCCCTCTGTCACCATACTGATTTATATTGGCCATTGAACTGTTTTCTATATAAATCACATTTAATGAAGTTATTCTGGAGCTGAATAATTTCTCTAGTTTCTCTGGACTAAAACCCAACTATGATGTACTATATTACGGATTGGGTCTCTAAAAGATACAAACTTTAAATTGCCATGTGGTCTCCCAGTTAAATGGGCGAATGGCGAAGTTGATGTGCTTGGACATATCCCAGAAAAGTTGAGTGATCTTGCAACTATTAACTTGATAGAAAACTTAGCAAAATAGAAAGGATCTTGAAACCATGGAGAGGGAAACACCTGTCCATCTACTGGAAAATGACCCTGATAAATGTTCTAGTGATATTGCAATTTACGTATTTATTCAAGGTTCTACCGACTCCAGGAGAATCCTTTATCAAATAATGCAAGAAAAAAGTATTACATTTTATTTGGAATAGCAAACCAAATAAAGTTAAACGAGCATATTTATATAATCAACATGAGTTTGGAAGGTTACAACTATTACATATTAAGGCATTAAACCTCTCTCTTAAAGCTTCCATTATACCTAAATTATATTTGAATCCAAATTGGTTTTCCAGCAGGCTATTAAGTGAGGCACATCTAATATTCAAAAGGTTTTCGCCATCATACAGATTAAAACCAACCATTTCAGTTGGATTGACAATGGATCCCTGTTTAAAGTAGCCTATCCTCCTTTTTAAATTAAGCCATACAGAGTTAGTTATAATTTCAATTTCATACTCCTGATGTGGCAAAACAAATTTTACAGCAAGTAATATGGCTAAACTTTAAAGCGCTGATAGAGGAAAGACCAATTATCATGTATCATGTTTATGAATGACATTGTACATAAAGATGGTAAAAAGTGTTCACCAAGTCCTCCAACCAGGGGAGAGGGTGTAGGGGCGTAATGAAAAATAAATAAATAATCATTTAGATATAAAAAGGGGATTACAATTTATGCAGGTAATGTTATTTGTTAGACTTCAATTATATCTCCTGATTTCATAGATCTAGTTATCCACTATAAAGAGAAAAAAAGGGACTTCAATCATTTTGACAAAACAAAATGTGTTAAAAGGCCTCTAAAGGACCTGTTTTTGCTGTTTTTTTATTTTTATTTCCCATGAACAACAAATGTGATACACAAAAACCATGTCTGAGAGCAAGAGAAGAATTAGGGATAGAATTGTTACACATGATTAATTCCCAGAAATATCCAATATTTATTCTAGGTCTCAAGGATAGGAGAGTTTCATTCCTTTGGGTTGCTAGACATTTGCGTTATACGCCCATCTATCCTCCCCGACCAATCATCCTACTTTCGTTTATGCCTTAAGTAATCATCTGTTTTATGTGACAATACTAAACATGTATCATACTAATTTGAATGTCCCGGATATACGTTTACTATGTTACATCTAGTCTATGAGACTAGGCTGGGCCTACTAGTGTATTATCATGTGACACAATAAGCCTACAGTCCTCGAATGGCAACAGAGAAAGGGCATGCCCCATTTGTTTGTTTACAATTAGCACGGTTTCAGCGGTATCGTCCTTCGCGGATGACAAGCCACAGGCCAGAAATCTCCGTAGAAGTGTGGCGAGCAAATGTTTCCCGGTTGGGTAACCAAACAATGTCTGTCAACCATCTCCGTGTGACAAGACGGACAGGGTGCAGACATTTAATTAGAGAGAGCGCTATGAGCCCCCAAACCGCTAGTGTGAGCTGTGTTGGGTCATAAGCTTTTGCCTTCATCCTTAATGACTTTAGATGTTGTTTGTTTTGATAAATGACATACCACAGAATCCTGTAGCTGAACAGAACTGAATCCTGTAGCAGAACTGTTGAAAACTGACTTTGGGGAATTTGTTCAAAAATCATATTATTTTTCTATCATTAAATAGGCCTATACTTTTTCATAGGCTACTCTCGCTTATTTGCATGCCTTTCTCTTTCTTACACACACTTTGCTCCTTTGTTGGTTTTGATTGTATTTTTCAAGATTTCATTTAAAATCTTTGTAGTGTCTGGCATAACTAAATGTATTATTCGTAATTATGCAAATACTATCCTTCCATGTTGATGCCTGCTAACTAAGATAATGGAATACATTTAATAATACTTTTCCTATTGGTTATTGCTGACGTTTCTACATTACATATTGGACCAATAATTGACAGATTTGTATAATCCAGAAGGAGCCATGTTCTGGGCAGTGTTGCAGTTAGAGCTAGGGGCCCAGTCAGTGTGTTCATGGCATGTGATCCCTAAAGGAGTTGCACATGGCTGCAGCATATGTATGTTCACAGTGTGACTGCATTGTGCACCTGTAATTTATAGTAAACAGGTCTCTTGGCGTTTTTATAGCTTTTTCCAGTCTTGTTAATTCGGACACAGAAACAGGTCTCTTTCCTTGGGGCTCGCTGACTGCTCCATGAACATGCTTTTGTTATGGGCACCGTCGGTTGGGCTCCCTCACGGCTGTGTCAATACCAGGGACTGAAATCATATTTCTCCCACGATTGGCCTAACACTGGACAGTGTGTCTGATTGGGGATGGCTGATCACTGACACTTTGCTCAGGATCAAAACTATGTCTTTTAATTTCCCATCAGCCACTTGGTGATAGGGCTATATATTTTAAAGAGGAGGTACGGAAGTTCCATAACATTATGTGGCTGTGATGTTTGTAGAGTAGCTAGCTAATAGTTATGTAAGAGATGTAGGTTAAAAGTAAATCTTTAGTCTGAATCGTGTAGCAGGTTAACTATTTGAAGCCCAGGTATGGCCATGTCCTATTCCAAATGAGGCCATGTCCTATTCCATGTTATGGAACCTGATATAATGTAATTGAGTCAGGTAAAGTGTTGGACTGTAAGAGACTTTCCGGTAGCTTCTTGTTGTATAAATTATGGTCAATAATAATCTACAAATGTGTCCGAGTAGGATGAGAGGGGAGATGGAAGAGGGTGGGGAGTAAAAGAGGAGGGTGGAAGCGAATTCTTGTCCAAACATCCTGCATTTAGATTTGTATTTATTGTACCCCTGCTGCTATTGATATCATTACGCGGGGCGCTCATGCTGAGAGGGGGGGCAGGCCGGGAGACGGGGAGGTCATGGAGCCCAGGGCCCTAACAAGAAGTGACACTGGCTCCAGGTCGGCCAAGCATCCATCGGAATTCAATGGGAGCCGCACTTTCCCAGTCAGCGCATTAGATCAAAGATCATTACCTGCTAATCACAACACATGAGCTCGAGGGCTTCTCTTCCCTTCCCTTGGCTTCGCTACACTTCGCTGGGCTTAGTCCGGCTTTACAGGAGGCGGCAACTACTGGATTGGGCGGCCGGACCTCCACAGCCCCCTTGAGAACAGGAGGAGGCCCCCCCCACTCACCCACCCCATCCGTCCTGTCTCCCTCCTAGTGTTGGTCAGATTGGGAGACTACTGCTAGCTTGATGGGAGACTACTGCTAGCTTGATGAGAGACTAGTGCTAGATTGATGGGAGACTACTGCTAGCTTGATGGGAGACTACTGCTAGCTTGATGAGAGACTACTGCTAGTTTGATGGGAGACTACTGCTAGCTTGTTGGGAGACTACTGCTTGCTTGATGGGAGACTACTGCTAGCTTGATGAGAGACTAGTGCTAGATTGATGGGAGACTACTGCTAGCTTGATGGGAGACTACTGCTAGCTTGATGAGAGACTAGTGCTAGATTGATGGGAGACTACTGCTAGCTTGATGAGAGACTAGTGCTAGATTGATGGGAGACTACTGCTAGCTTGATGGGAGACTACTGCTAGCTTGATGAGAGACTACTGCTAGTTTGATGGGAGACTACTGCTAGCTTGATGAGAGACTACTGCTAGCTTGATGGGAGACTACTGCTAGCTTGATGAGAGACTAGTGCTAGATTGATGGGAGACTACTGCTAGCTTGATGGGAGACTACTGCTAGCTTGATGAGAGACTACTGCTAGTTTGATGGGAGACTACTGCTAGCTTGTTGGGAGACTACTGCTTGCTTGATGAGAGACTACTGCTAGCTTGATGGGAGACTACTGCTAGCTTGATGAGAGACTACTGCTAGATTGATGGGAGACTACTGCTAGCTTGATTATAGACTACTGCTAGCTTGATGAGAGACTACTGCTAGCTTGATGGGAGACTACTGCTAGCTTGATGAGAGACTACTGCTAGCTTGATGGGAGACTATTGCTAGCTTGATGGGAGACTACTGCTAGCTTTATGAGAGACTACTGCTAGATTGATGGGAGACTACTGCTAGCTTGATTATAGACTACTGCTAGCTTGATGAGAGACTACTAGCTTGATGGGAGACTACTGCTAGATTGATGGTAGACTACTGCTAGCTTGATGAGACTACTGCTAGATTGATGGGAGACTACTGCTAGCTTGATTATAGACTACTGCTAGCTTGATTATAGACTACTGCTAGCTTGATGGGAGACTACTGCTAGCTTGATGGGGGACTACTGCTAGCTTGATGAGAGACTACTGCTAGATTGATGGGAGACTACTGCTAGATTGATGGGAGACTACTGCTAGCTTGAGAATCTGACTCTCCAATAGTATTTGAGCTGTTGTAGCGTTAGCTGGTCTGGGATAAATCTACAGTTACAGTTGAAGTCGGAAGTTTACATACACTTAGGTTGGACTCATTAAAACTCGTTTTTCATCCACTCCACAAATTTCTTGTTAACAAACTATAGTTTTGGCAAGTCTTTAGGACTTCTACTTTGTGCATGATACAAGTCATTATTCCAACAATTGTTTACAGACAGATTATTTCACTGAAAACTCAGTGTATGTAAACTTCTGACCTACTGGAATTGTGATACAGTAAGTTGACTGTGCCTTTAAACAGCTTGGAAAATTCCAGAAAATGATTTCATGGCTTTAGAAACTTCTGATAGGCTAATTGACATAATTTGAGGCAATTGGAGGTGTACCTGTGGATGTATTTCAAGGCCTACAGTACCTTCAAACTCCGTGCCTCTTTGTTTGACATCATGGGAAAATCAAAAGAAATCAGTCAAGACTTCAGAAAAAAAATTGTAGACATCCACAAGTCTGGTTCATCCTTGGGTGCAATGTCCAAACGCCTGAAGGTACCTCATTAATCTGTACAAACAATAGTACGCAAGTATAAACACCATGGGACCACGCAGCCGTCATACCTCTCAGGAAGGAGTGGCGTTCTGTCTCCTAGAGATGAACGTATTTTGGTGCGAAAAGTGCAAATCAATCATGGAACAACAGCAAAGAACCTTGTGAAGATGCTAGAGGAAACAGGTACAAAAGTATCTATATCCACAGTGAAACGAGTCCTATATCGACATAACCTGAAATGCCGCTCAGCAAGGAAGAAGCCACTGCTCCAAAACCTCCATAAAAAAGCCAGACCACGGTTTGCAACTGCACATGGGGACAAAGATTGTACCTTTTGGAGAAATGTCCTCTGGTCTGATGAAACAAAAATATAACTGTTTGGCCATAATGACCATTGTTTGGTTTGGAGGAAAAAGGGGGAGGCTTGCAAGCCGAAGAACACCATCCCAACCGTGAAGCACGGGGGTGGCAGCATCATGTTGTGGGGGTGCTTTGCTGCAGGAGGGACTAGTGTACTTCAAAAAATAGATGGCATCATGAGGTAGGAAAATGATGTGGATATATTGAAGCATCATCTCAAGACATCAGTCAGGAATTTAAAGCTCAGTCGCAAATGGGTCTTCCAAATGGACAAAAAAACAAACAAATAATTCGCTCTATTATTCTGACATTTCACATTCTTAAAATAAAGTGGTGTTCCTAACTGACCTAAGACAGGGAATTTTTACTAGGATTAAATTTAGGAATTGTGAAAAACTGAGTTTAAATGTATTTGGCTAAGGTGTATGTAAACTTCCAACTTGAACTGTATACAGTATGTCTGATCAGTCAAATACTAATAGCCTTTTTTCTCTTTATTTAACATTAAAAATGTACAATTTTACCCATTGTTCTATGTGGTCCGCTATGTTTAACACTGCTACTGTGTCTATGTAATTAGCATGGGAACAGCCTTGGAGGTTGTGAAGTGCCTCTCCCCAGAGCACAGCGCCAAGAGGCCAGGCCAGGGAGGCCCAGCAGAGCTGTGGTCTAATAAACCCTCTCTAATCGCATTTGGACCTGCACCACTGGTGCCTCGTTAGGTCACATCCTCCACCCGAGCGTGGTCAAACAAGTTTGAGCTCCTGCGCTCCACGAGGGATTGAGACGACTCTCTTAAGGCTGGATGGAGACTGGCTGGATGAGGGGAGACCTTTTAGCCTCCTCTGTCCGACCGATTTGAACCTTTATTTAACTAGGCAAGTCAGTTAAGAACAATTTATTATTTACAATGATGGACTACACCGGCCAAACCTGGACGACGCTGGGCCAATTGTGCGCCGCCCTTTGGGACTCCCAATCATGGCCGGTTGTGATACAGCCTAGATTTGAACCAGGGTGTCTGTAGTGACGCCTCTAGCACTGAGATGCAGTGTTTTAAGTCACTGTGTCACTCGGGAGACACCAGGATGACTGTACAGTGTCCCACACACACACACACGCATGCATTCAATCTGGTCCCCTGATAGGTCCACAATGAGCGGCCATGACAACACGTTTCATTGACATGGGGCTACAGCAGCCATAGAAGACCCAAAGGCTGTAGCTCAATACAAATGGCTTTCATTATGTTCATGCTATGTCTTTGTGTGGAAACATTTTAATCTGGTTTGACACCTGTTGTAGTACATATTACATAATGTCCTTGGGAAATAGCTGCTGTGGCATGGTAGCATCGCTCACTCCTCCTCTGTCCTTACCCTGCCGGTTCAGGGGGCTCCACAGAACACAAAGCGGAGGGGGAAAGGGCTGGCAGAAATATGTAGTCTCTGTGCAGTGGCCTGGGTCTTGAAATGCCAGCCTCTGAACCCCGACCTACATGGGCGTATGTGGAAGGGAGGGATTGAGAGGGGGGAGTAGAAAAGGGGGAGGTATACCGAAGGCTCCATGAGCCATTAATCGTTTGTTTGAGTTTCCACCCTGGCGAGCATGTCATGTCTCCATTTGAAAGGGTTTGTTTCTTCTTCCTGTCCGCCTCTTGGCAGCAGGGGGCTCTCACACATCTCACTTGGCTGTGTGCTGTTGTCTGGTGCCAGGCAGACTGTGTGTGTGTGTGTGTGTGTGTGTGTGTGTGTGTGTGTGTGTGTGTGTGTGTGTGTGTGTGTGTGTGTGTGTGTGTGTGTGCGTGTGCGTGTGTGTGTGCGCGTGCGTGTGCGCGCATGCGCGCAGAAGAGTGGGAATCGGGCAGGGATTAATTGCATTGACTAAGGACTGGGAAGATGGGACGAAGGCTAGAGAGCTCACTAATTCATTAATCCCAGGTTTTGTATTTGGGCAGCCATTGTGTCTCAAGCATTAATTTCATGTACTCTATCTGTTGTTGATTTGAATTGAATACAGACAGTCAATAGCATTAATGAATTAGCGAACTGCTATTCCTCACATGAACACAAAATAGCAGCATGAACAAAATGGATAAGACTTTAATAGTGTCATTTAAATCCCTTGACTCTTCTAAAAAGTAAAGGCTTGCTTGCTTTTGATATTCAGCCAACACAACAGAGTGTAAACTTACTACCTGCTAATGCTACAACCACTATAACACATCTAGAATTGCTGTATTACACAATACAATATTACATACTGTAATATAATATAGTGATGTGTTAACATCATAACATAACAGCCAGTCTGTGGGTCTAGCCAGTCACCCTGCTGGTCTGGCGAGGCTGACCCGCGCTGTCATATCTTGATGTTAGTTTGACCTTTGACCATGTTATTCGCTGTAGACAGTGGCCTGCTGACCTGTCCAATGGACCCTTTTATTCCGCTGACCTGTTGAGCCTTTCTCTTTAACTTGAAATATGGCCGCCGAGCCGGCAGAAGCCAGCCAATTAGGGCCCAGACGGAGATCAGGGTGGCACAATGAGCCGAGACTAATGAAGAGTCCTCTTTATCTGCCTGCTGCCTGTCTGCCGTAACCTAGCCTACAGGGCTGGCCCCAGGCATAAGTGACATAGGGCTCGCCTAGGGTTAGAATAGTAAAATACACAAGGTGCAATTTCTAAATTTGATTGTGCATAGGGCTGTGCCGGTCATGCAATTTTGTCAGCAGGTAATTGTCATGCAAATAACTGCAGGTCTCATGGTAATATACCATTAATTAACATAAACATGTTTAGCATCTCCAGCCTTCCACAAATAGCCTACAAGCCACTGATGCGGACCTATGGAACATCCACATTTTAAAAAGTCGAATACATCCATTTAATGTAGCCTGCCTTACACCATCACAATAAATCCATTATTTATTTTAAGCAGTTCTAAAGATACATTATGATATGAAGAAAATGTAGCCTATTTAAGAAGAACAGAATAGCAGGTTCTGAGTAGTTGTTGAGCCCTGATCTGTCTGTGCCATATGCCTGTGGTCTAAGCTAGTTCATTGAGCAGACAAGATTTGCTTATAATTCCTGTGGCATTATTTTACAGTAAGAAGAATACAATTGAACATAGTTGAATAAAACATATTTTTCCAAAACGATTTACAAGGGAGTGCGCACATGTAAGGGATCATTTGAAACAGGTCCCCCAATATGCTTAATTTAGATTTATTTGTGCAACTTTAGTTGTCATACAAACCTTAGGCCTTCGGGATAGTATTCAGAACCCTTGACTTTTTCCACATTTTGTTACGTTACAGCGATATAAAAACAACACCCCATAATGACAACGTGAAAACAGTTTTGTATTCCATTTTTTGCACCTCAGATTGCAGCCCAAATTAAAATAAAAAACAGAAATACTTTATTTACATAAGTTTTCAGACCCTTTGCTATGCGAGTCAAAATTGAGCTCAGGTACATCCTGTTTCCATTGATCATCCTTGAGATGTTTATACAACTTGATTAGAGTCCACCTGTGGTAAATTCCATTGATTGGACATGATTTGGAAAGACACACACCTGTCTATATAAGGTCCCACAGTTGACAGTGCATGTCAGAGAAAAAAACAAGCCATAAGGTTGAAGGAATTGCCCGTAGAGCTCCAAGACAGGATTGTGTCGAGCCACAGCTCTGGAGAAGGGTATCAAAAAATGTGTGCAGCATTGAAGGTCCCCAAGAACACAGTGGCCTCCATCATTCTTAAATGGAATAAGTTTGGAACCACCAAGACTTTTCTTAGAGTTGAATGCCCAGCCAAACTGAGCAATCGGTGGAGAAGGGCCTTGGTCAGGGAGGTGACCAAGAACCCGATGGTCAGTCTGCCAGAGCTCTAGAGGTTCTCTGGGGAGATGGGAGAACCTTCCAGAAGGACAAACATCTCTGCAGCACTCCACCAATCAGGCCTTTATGATAGAGTGGCCAGAGAGAAGCCCGCTTGATCTCTTTGTCCTGAATGCCAAGGGTCACGTCTGGAGGAAACCTGGCACCACTCGTATGGTGAAGCATGGTGGTGGCAGCGTCATGCTGTGGGAGTGTTTTTCAGCGTCCGAGACTGGGAGACTAGTCAGGATCGAGGCAAAGATGAACGGAGCAAAGTACAGAGAGATCCTTGATGAAAACCTGCTCCAGAGCGCTCAGGACCTCAGACTGGGGCAAAGGTTAACCTTCCAACAGGACAACGACCCTAAGCACACAGCCAAGAATACGCATGAGTGGCATCGGGACAAGTCTATGAGTGTCATTGAGTGGCCCAGCTAGAGCCTGGACTTGAACCCGATCTCTGGAGAGGACTGACAGAGCTTGAGAAGATCTGCAGAGAGGAATGGGTGGAAACTCCCTAAATACAGGTGTGCCAAGCTTGTAACGTCATACCCAAGATTTGAGGCTGTAATCGCTGCCAAAGGTGCTGCAACAAAGTACTGAGTAAAGAGTCTGAATACTTATGTTATATTTGTTATATATTAAATGACAATTTTCCGTATTTTATTTGTAATACATTTTGAACATTTTTGAAAAACCTGTTTTTGCTTTGTCATTATGGGGTATTTTGTGTAGATTGACGGGAAAAAAAACATGTAATCAATTATAGAATAAGGCTGTAATGTAACAAAATGTGGAAAAAGTAAAAGGGTCTGAATACTTTCCGAATGCACTATATGTTTTGATTTCTAATAGATTCTAATGAACTTATCCTCTGCAGCAGAGGTAACTCTGGGTCTTCCTTTCCTATGGCGGTCCTCATGAGAGCCAGTTTCATCATTACGCTTGATAGTTTTTGCGACTGCACTTGAAGATACTTTCAAAGTTCTTGAAAGTATCTTGTATTAAAGTAATGATGGACTTTCATTTCTCTTTGCTTATTTGAACTGTTTTTGCCATAATATGGACTTGGTATTTGACCAAATAGGGCTATCTTCTACATACCACCCCTACAACTGATTAACCTCTTAAATGTAAAGTCCTCATATTTGGGGACCCTAATAGATTTTTAGTATTCATTTCAGTCTGGTATGAGAACGGTACCCCCTATATGCAAAAGCATGGTGTCTGCGGAAAGCTGAGTATCTTGGCTATTGATATTTGCCTTAAAGTCTTTGGTGTGACTTACACATTCATATGCCTATATATGGTAGTAAGGGAAGGCCATGCCGATGATCTCATTTCAAGATGGCTGCTACCTACATTCCGGTTAACGTATTCTGTGTTTTAAATGCAATAAACATGGAATACGTTAATTCACACCAAAAGCCGGGACTCCACAGATCATGACAATGTCTTATTTGTCTGCCTGTGACCTAACGTTATTGATGACCAGCCCTGAGAGTCAAAATGTTTATTTTATACAAAGTTTTTACCAAACAGCAAATATCTTACAAGGTAAGCTTCGATGTGGTCTGTGTTTGAGCTATTGCTACATGAGGGTATGAAATTAATCCTTAGGTTGGTAGGAACAAATCTAGCCTATTGCCAATGTTATCTAATGATGTATGACTTAATATAGCAACATCGAATGTCCTCCGAGTGACTATCTTTGCAAGTTAAAAATATGATGAAAACACTTGGATATTCCATGTATGTTCCCCGACACCACCACAATGTTTGAGAGAGGTTGGTGTTGTAGAAATGTAGTTTATATAGTGAACAATAACTTTTAGGCACATTCAGTGCGCAAAAACAGTGCAATTACCACATTCGGACACTTTGGAGAGGTTGAAAGAACACTTGAATGTACCCTGGATACCCCATAACACCACAATGTTTGAGTGAGGTTGATATGATATGGTAGAAATTATGTTTATATACTGAACAAATAGCATTTAGGTATAGCAACTATGTAATAGCACTGTAATGATCTAATTTACAGACATATTGGAGAGGTTTAGAGACACATAGAAACGTCCTGTGACCACACCTGACACCACTTACTAAACATCTGCCCATTTCTAGTTGTTATGTCTATCAATCCCATTTTTGTCTGATATTGTTTACATGTTGTGGAATACATCTGATGTGTTTCCAAGCACTGGGCATCAATAATAAAAATAAAAAAAGGTTATTTTGTGTGTGCTTGATCTTGTTTATTCTGAACTACATAACTTGCCATTACATCAAGAGGTTTTAAGAAAGAAAGAAATTCCACAAATTAACTTTTAACGAGGCATACCTGTTAATTGACATGCATTCCAGGTGACTACGTCATGAAGCTGGTTGAGAAAATGCCAAGAGTGTGCACAGCTGTCATCAAGGCAGAGGGTGGCTACTTTGAAGAATCTCAAATAAAAAATAAATTTTAATTTGTTTAACACTTTTTTGGTTACTACATGATTCCATATGGGTTATTTCATAGTTTTGATGTCTTCACTATTATTATACAATGTAGAAAATAGTCAAAACAAAGAAAAACCCAGGAATGAGTAGTTGTGTACAAACTTTTGACTGGTACTGTAAGTTAATTTATCCCAATTATTTTGGTCCCCTAAAATTGGGGGACTATGTTCAAAAAGTGCTGTAATTTCTGAACGGTTCACTCAATTACAAATGACAATATCTCAAATTAAAGCTGACAGTCTGCACTTTAATAAACTCAACGTCATTGTATGATTTCAAATCCAAAGTACTGGACTACAGAGCCAAAACAACAAAAATGTGTTACGGTCCTAATACTTTTGGAAATCACTGTATGTGTGAAATTAGTTTTGATTTTGAATGGGCCATCATCATTCACCTGTCAGAACGGGCTGGGGGAAAAAAGCAAATGGAGGACGCGTGGTTTCCCGTGGTTCATTTTAATGCCAACCGGGTAGGATAGTCTGGTTGGAAAGCAAAGCTCTTTAATTATTTGTTATTTTATTTCTTATTTATCTCTTTTTTACCCAACACTTATTTTTCTTAAAACTGCATTGTTGGTTTGTAAGGGCTTGTAGTAAGTAAGCATTTCACTGTAAGGTCTACACCTGCTTTATTCGGTGCATGTGACAAATACAATTTCATTTGATTTGAAGCAATGTGCTTAGTATCAGGAAAGTTGACAAATGAATATAGTAGGCCTAGCCTATAGAAAACTGATGGGATCCTCCTATTTTTAATAGAGGCCATCAAAGCTCTGTTTTCTCACGGAATTACATAGCCTATTGAAATGTTGCACAACATGAGTTTATTAGGAATACATTTCATTCCATGATCCTTTTCCACTCAAACTCTGAATGCCCGGGCTCTCATTAAGTATTTGATTTGATTTTCGATTGCTTTTGTATTGATATCAGAGTGAATAGTGGGAAAATAGAGCGCTGAGTACCAGCCTGTTAATGACTGGCCGTTAGCAAGTTTGGTAGGCGACTAATGACCATCAGCGGCATCACCACGCAGTTGAAGAAGTGTAGTTTCCGTGACTCAACAGTCACATGGAATTTGACTGAGGTCATGACTTGTGACTGTCAGTGCCGTCCGGTAATACGGTCACCGTAACAGCCCTAGTTGTGCATTAGCAGTTTTTCTCTTGCTATGTCAGTCACTGACGGTCACTCAATCAGCCATGTCAGCTAAAATATTTTAGATTGTTAAGTTAAGTCTAGCCAGCTATCTAAACGTGCGGTCCCTGACCTCTGGTGGGCCACCAATGACCAATGAATTTCACACAATTATATGTAAAACTTTACATTTCTTCTCCCTGCACAATGGCAAAATTAGTAGAATTGCATGAAATGTGTCATAAAATTGCAACATTTTCTCTCCGCCCATTGGCAAAATGTGTAAAATTGCATGACATTAATTTTAAAACATACGGTTTTCTCTCCACTTAAAATGGATGGTCAGGACTCAGGACTGATCATTATTATTGGCATACTCATTTAATGTATCTGTAATCTATGAGAGGATTGTGATTGTATATGGTCAGTAAGCAGATGCTTTATAAGTGACTTAAAGTAGGGTATCCCCCCACTCTACCCACAGTGGGTGAAAACACGCTTTGCTGGTGAAATTTCATTTCCTTATGTTATAAAATACATTTTAACGAGACAAATATATTATTCATGTTCTGAATCGTTCAGTGGGGTCTTTCTCTGATGTATCATTAACATTATATCCAATAAGTTGGATTTTGTAACCTAGTACATTCAAAAATAAGCACCAAGCTCTGACATAGCGGTGCAGGTTTATCATAAAACAACTTTTGACGATTTTAGATGTTGTGGTCGTCGTCTTCAAAGTTGTTTCTGATGGAAAAAATAGAATTAGCACAAATTATATGTAAAAGGTTTTAAAAATAAAACGCTTGGTATACGCGCAGTGCTCTGTTGCCATTTCACAGATACGCTTGTTATTGTGAGAAATCTTCTAAAAAGAAAAGGAATTTCAGATGAATATGAAAATCGTAAACTAAAATATGAAAATACTTCATGTCATATCTCAAAATCGATGTCCACCTTGCCTCCACATTGTTTTATGTCCTGCAGATTCGAGAAGAGAGATGACAAGTTCAATGGGAACGTGAGCCTGTCAGTTAGCCAGTAGCCTTAATTCTTACACAGAATCCAGTCTAGCTGACGCAATATTCCTGATTGTTGACCCCTTTTTTTCTCTGGCCTCCATTGATTTAGTCACCCTAATTCTGACCATCCTACAAGGGTAAAAACTCCAAGAACTTTTGAACAGATAGAGACATGAGGTTTGGACCACTGGTTTTCTTAGATGATTATCTCCAAAATTAACATCTTTTTTTTTACCCATTGGTCAAAAGATGCATATTTGATAGGACACGTGAATACATACATTCAATGCATGGCCCACTACTAGAGAATCAAACCCACTGATGTTCTCCTAACCTGCCGCCAAAATTCATCAACCAAATCAAGATTACTTTCTTGGCCTTATAGCAATATCGCTGAGTATTTCATATTTCAGCAGCTCAACAAAAACAGACGTTGAGGATAACACGTCAGCTTATGGTTCAGTTGGCTGGTGATGGGTAGAGAATCGCACCCTGCATTGTTAAGCCAAGCTGTCTGGCTATTGATTTTGAATATGTTGGTGGCTGCTGTGGTCTTACTGCTTGAGTGCCCCTGTCCCCCTCCACCTCTCATTGCATGTCGCTAACTCAGCCTGGCCTAGTGTTTGTATGTACGTGTATGAAGGACTACCATGTATATCCTTTCTCCGTTCATACTCTTAATCCCTCTTTTTCTCTTTTTTTCTTTGCACCCCTGACTGACTCTCGGTAGCGTTGGTCGTCCAGGGACACGGCCACAGCCGGACTGAACAGACTCAGTTTAATAACAGCGACAGCATCTCCAGAGGTGTTCCTTGACTGGCTCGCCACACATTTGAGGTCCCTGTCAAAAGACAACATCCTTTTTCTCTGCCTCCCGGAGGAGTCCAGAGAGTGCCACCAAGGCCGCAGAGTGTCCTGTGCCTTCCAGAAGTCGAGGACACAATCAATAGCTTACTAGAGTGGAACCATAGTGGGCTGGGCTGGGCTTCGAGCTTCCATTTGTCACCTTGTCACGGTGAAACCCAGCTAATGTTCCCCCATGTCTTTGTGTGCTGGATTGATATCTGTTGCGCTTCAAGGCTGTTGTCATAGTTAACCCACCAGGTTTGTCGATAGAGAGAATATACCGGCAGCCCAGTTGACTGTACCAGACCAGCTTGTAACTATTGTATAGAGATCAACTTGTAGCTATTGCGGCTATTGTATGAAGCTTCTAGTTGCCTGATCAACTTTTTTTATTTTTAAATATCATGTTTGTAAATCCTTATGTACGTCACCCATTGAATATTGCTTTGGTGCAGAGATCTTAGATTGAAATGAATATTCAGTGGAATTGAAATTATGTACTTGAACTTTCTATCTCTTCTCAAAATGTACAGAAAACATTTATTTCACAATACTAAACATTAACACATGATCAAACAGAGAGATGCTGAAACACAATGGCAGCATGGGAACCATTCATTACTGTCTCACTCTCCAACTGTATTTCAAATGCTGAGATAAGAGATAAGCCCTTCACAGAGATGAGAAGCAGGCCAGGGTATTTTTACCCGAGGATCCACTTCTGTCCACAGGCTCAGATAATGAAGATGGCCCCGGAGCAAAGATTACCACCGATCCATTCCAGCCCCCCTCATCTTTCACAGCACTTTCTCTGGGCAGAAGCTACTTTGTTAAGTAGTTGTTAAGTGTGTTATTCTTTGTACACACAAACATTGCCCTGGTGATGGTCCATTCTGAGCGTGCCTGTCATGTCCTGTGGGGGATGACTGAAGGAGAACGTGTGGGAGGAGACCAGACCAGAACAGACAACATAATTCACCACTTTGATCAGAAGGGAACATTAACCTTCCCTCAAGAGGCCTTGTGTATATTACAACTAGAGCCCGTGTTCTCATTATGAACATGTCTCTACGACTATGACTAATTTAACCCTCAACATGCCAACACACTTCATGTTGGACAAGTGTGAACAGCTAGAGACACTTCTCAGTGTGATGTGTAGTTAAGATGACAGGCTCAGTTCAGTTGCGCTGTAGGTGGAACGGATGTGTAAATATGCATGCATGATGAATGAAGCAAGTTCCCCTGTCTTGGCATATGACAATAAACCCATGTGAACATTTCTACGACAATGTTTGAATTCAGGATTCATCTTTTGTAATGACTCCACAACTGGACGGGAACTCTTTTGGTTTAATAACAATATTTAGCTTGTTTGCTTCTGTCATTGGAAACATGTCATGGAAGTCAGTCCTCAACGGCTGCTTGAACCAGGCTGATGCTGGAAGATCTTTGTACAAGTCGTGCTGGGAACCGTCTTCTGTACTCAAGAACTGGGTCAGAGGAGAATGCATCTCCTCAGATATCTATCTACCTGTCCAGAAGACATCAAACATTTGCCACCAAAGATGATGATGATGATGCCTATGACAAAGATCATTGCCCCCCCCCCACACACACACACTATGACCTAATAACAAGTTTCTTAAGAAGTCTCCCCCATCGCTGCTTTTCCATAGACATAAAAGGCCAAACCATACTTTGAACATTCCACTTTTCTTTCCCTGATCTCGGCACCCTTCACGTCATCACAATACCTCCCCACAGATCCATGCACCCCGGCGAGAAAGGTTAAGAGGGAAAGCGGGCCCTGAAACAGAGCGCTGTTTAACCTTGACCCGGCTGGGAGTCTTCTCAAACGTGTCTGTGTGTGACTACAGCTGCCCCCTTGCCAATTCACACATTGTTTACATTCTGGGAGAATTCTTTATCTCCCCTGGGCCTGGCGTCCCTCTGGGTGAGTTTACACAGCGAACACACACACACACACACACACACACACACACACACAGCCAGCAGGGCCCAGCCGCAGACCGGAGCCTCCCTGTGAGAGCGAGAGTAGCGCGCTGCCACACACTCATCCATCTCCACTATTTTCTGGGCCTTCTCCCAGACCCAAACACTGCAGAAGTAAGTTACCTGAAGTCTAGGGGTTGGAAGAGCTGAGAGCTGAACAAGAAAGCCTGTATAAACTCCAGCAAATGGATGTGTTGTCTACCTGTAAGTGTAAATGTTTGAACAGACACCCTTTTTCTTTGGGATCACATAGCTTACATTTTGTTACAATTGAACCCTAACAGCTGTATGTAAAATAAAATAAACGATGAGGTGTAGGAAGTTACTATATTGACCCTTCAATGATAGTGAGATTGAAGGGAAGAAGGTGAACCTACAGCTTCCCCTAAAATGCCCTTTTGTCATATTGAGGTATGATGTTGAAGATGAACACATCGATACAGTATGACTGGTATAACAGTGCTGTGTGTCCGGGTGGCATCCAGAGTCCTGCCTATCATTGCTGTTGTCTGGGTGTCTGTTTGTCTGTTTGTTTTCCTATCAATAGCTGTCTAACCATCCACTGTCCAGCCAAGCCAATCTATGTTGATAGGGCTCTCAGTTAAGATATGGGGCTGTGGGCTCTCTTCCACATTGTTATTGTCACCTGTCAAGTGTTAGTGTAGCAATTCTAACTATCAATCAATGCTGGTAACTAATTGGATTATAGAAGTAGGATCAATCTAGACATACTACAGTGAAGTGAGAGAACAAGACGTGAGTTAACTGTCAGTGAGACAAATGGGGACTCTTAAACCACTCTCTTTTATTAGAAACACAAACAGAAAACAAAAAAACAGTCAAAGTAATGAATAGGTTAGAAAAGCTATCGTTAAGATGATGATCTTTTGATAGCCCTTGAACATTTTGTTTTACACAGAACAATCATTTATATTGTCTCAGGGACCATTTGTTTTGAAGTGTGTGGGAGAATCAGACCACCAACAAGATAAAATGGACCCTTCAAACCCTCTCCAGAGAATGTTATACACACATGCACACGCACACACAAACACACACGTTGCCTATACACATTGAGGCTAAGAAGAAGAAAGGGACTATTCTGTTCGGGCGATAGCTAAGCTGCTAGAAAAGCCAAACAACCTGTCACGGATAAGATAAAAGGAGCAGCTGATTCACTGCCCTGCATTGGAGAATGATCTCTGTGACAATATGAAACACACCTTAGCAAAAACCTTCATCTGTGGATTTAGAGCTATGTGGTACCTTTCTTCAGACCTTATTTCTGGCTATTTCTCTCCATCCCTTACCTCTCTGGCCCTGTCACTCCTACCTCCCAGGGTTTTACTTGTGCCGGGACCGGTATCCGGCACCTATGATCTAAATGCCTTCTATGCTCACTTCGAGGCAAGCAACAATAAAGCAAGCATGAAAGCACCAGCTGACGACTGTGTGATCACGCTCTCCGTAGCCGATGTGAGCAAGACCTTTACACAGGTCAACATTCACGAGGCCGCGGGGCCAGATGGATTACCAGGGCATGGACTCAGAGCATGTGTGGACCACTTTCAAGTGTCTTCACTGACATGTTCAACCTCTCCCTGACTGAGTCTGTAATACTTACTTGTTTCATGTAGACCACCATAGTCCCTGTGCCCAAGAAAACAAAGGTGACCACCACACTGATCCTCAACATGGGGGCCCCTCAGGGGTGGGTGCCCAGTCCCCTCCTGTACTCCCTGTTCACTCATGACTTCACGGCCAGGCACGACTCCAACACCATCATTAAGTTTGCTGATGGCACAACAGTGGTAGGCCTGATCACCGACAACGATGAGACAGCCTATAGGGAGGAGGTCAGAGACCTGAACGTGTGGTGCCAGGACAACAACCTCTCCCTCAACCTGATCAAGACAAAGGAGATGATAGTAGACTACAGGAAAAGGAGGACCGAGCACGCCCCAATTCTCATCGATGGGGCTGTAGTGGAGCAGGTTGAGAGCTACAAGTTCCTTGGCATCCACATCACCAACAAACTAACATGGTCCAAGCACACCAAGACAGTTGTGAAGAGGGCACGACAAAACCTATTCCCCCTCAGGAGACTGAAAAGATTTGGCATGGGTTCTCAGATCCTTAAAAGGTTTTACAGCTGCACCATCAAGAGCATCCTGACTGGTTGCATCACTGCCTGGTATGGCAACTGCCCGGCCTCCGACCGCAAGGTACTACAGAGGGTACGAGAACGGCCCAGTACATCGCCGGGGCCAAACTTCCCTCCATCCAGGACCTCCATACCAGGGGGTGTCAGAGGAAGGCCCTAAAAATTGTCAAAGACTCCAGTCACCCTAGTCATAGACTGTTCTCTCTGCTACCGCACTGCAAGCGGTACCAGAGCACCAAGTCTAGGACCAAGAGGCTTCTAAACAGCTTCTACCCCCAAGCCATAAGACTCCTGAACAGCTAATCAAATGGCTACCCAGACTATTTGCACCCGCCCCCCACGCTGCTGCTACTCTCTGTTATTATCTATGCGTAGCCACTTTAACTCTACCTACATGTACATAATTATCTAAATTACCTCAACACCCGTGCCCCAGCACATTGACACATTGACTCTCTACCAGTACCTCCTGTATATAGCCCCGCTATTGTTATTTACAGCTGCTCTTTAATTATTTGTTATTCTTATCTCTTACTATTTGGGGGGATTATCTTAGAACTGCATGGTTGGTTAAGGGCTTGTAAGTAAGCATTTCACTTACAAATGTTGTATTCGGCGCATGTAACAAATAACATTTTATTTGATAATCTGCCTAAATGACTACCGCCCCATAGCACTCACGTCGGTAGCCATGAAGTGCTTTAAAAGGCTGGTCATGGTTCACATCAACACCGTCATCCCAGAAACCCTAGACCTACTCCAATTTGCGTACTGCCATTACAGATCCACAGATGACTCAATCTCAAATGCACTCCACACTGCCCTTTCCCACCTAGACAAAAGGAACACCAAGGTGAGAATGCTGTTAATTGACTACAGCTCAGCATTCAACACCATAGTGCCCAGAAAGCTCATCACTAAGCTAAGGACCCTGGGACTAAACACCTCCCTCTGCAACTGGATCCTGGACTTCTTGATGGGCCACCGCCAGGTAAGGGTAGGCAAAAACACATCTGCCATGTTGATCCTCAAGACGGGGGCCCCTAAGGGGTGCGTGGTTAGACCCCTCCTGTACTCATTCACATTGAAGGGGCTGTAGTGGAGAGGGTCGAGAGTTTCAAGTTCCTTGGTGTCCACATCACCAACAAACTATCATGGTTCAAACACACCGACATAGTTGTGAAGAGGACATGACATCACCTTTTCCCCTTCAGGAGACTGGAAAGATTTGGCATGGGTCCCCAAATCCTCAAAAATTTTGAGAGCATGCTGACCGGTTGCATCATTCCAGCTATGGCAATTGCGTGGCATACAGAGGTAGTGCCTACGGTCCAGTACATCACTGGGGCCAAGCTTCCTGCCATCCAGGACCTACAGTACATTTGAAATATTGAGACACCTTGACTATTTTTGATGGTGTCGGCATCAGTATATTTATTTAATTAAATGTTTTAATTTGAGTAGAATGTCATTTTAAAATGTCACCAGAACTGACTTTCTCAATGGTTCTACAAAAAAATGGTAGGTCCCTCTGCAACATCTGCCACTATGAACAAATGGTAGGTCCCTCTGCAACCTCTGCCACCATGAACAAATGGTAGGTCTCTCTGCAACCTCTGCCACCATTAACAAATGGTAGGTCCCTCTACAACCTCTGCCACCATGAACAAATGGCAGGTCCCCGTGCAACTGCCACCCTGAACAAATGGTAGGTCAGTCTGCACCTCTGCCACCATGAACAAAAAATATACTAAAATCCAAGGGAAACACTGACCAATTATTTCAATATTTCTGTTAAAGCCTGGACACTTCAATTGAAGCTTAAAGTGGAGTGACTTTTCCTGTTTGAGTATGAATTGTCTCTCCACTGCAATGTCATTATCTGAGCATTACACAAATCACATGCTATTTGGTTGTGATGAAATGTGGTAAACAGCTGCCAATTACAGCAGTTTATTAATTCATAGTCTGTAGTATGCTATCATGTTTGTTCCCCCACCTCGCAAATCCCAATGTAACCACGACTACCTTCCATAGCTCACCTTGGACGTGCATCGTTCCAGATTTTCTCCTATGTAAGTGGCGCTAACCAATAACCCAAACCCTGAAGACCCAGAACACAGGGAGGGGAAAAAACTGAGACATGGACTTGTATGGATCCGAGAGAACAGACCTGCCGGTGAGATATTGAGTGTTTGTCTCCTAGAGGGCTGTCCTCCATTGAGTCACTGTAGAGAGCCTGTCTCACTGTGCAGGGACGTGACCGAGGTCCATCTCAGGCGGTAGTTTTATTGATGGCATCAAGTCACACGTTGGCCTCTGTGGAGGTGAAGGAGGCTCTGGCTGGCCCTGTTAGTGTGGTGGGGCAGAGGGAGAGAGGGAGAGGAAAGGAGAAGGAAAGGGGCAGAGGTAGCCATAGCAGGACGTTGTTCCTCCTCAGAGATCAGCATGGAGGCCCCTGCATTAAGGGAGATCAATAACCCTCAACTAACAGCTCAGGGCCTCCCAGGAGACAGGTCCGTATCGACTGAGCACTGGTGTTAATAGAATGAGCATGACCTGATATAGTCCACTCTAAGTTATTTGGTTATTTCGGATCCTTTACCTCCAACACAATTAAAACACGTTTCTTCTAAATAAAAAAGCAACGTGTAGGAATAGAGCTTTTGTACCACATTTGATTGTGTTGAATGTTAATCATTTTCACACTGAAACATATTTCTTGGAAATAAATACTTAAACACATACTCAATTCTTGAAAACACCTACTTTCAACTGAAAGGAAATCTGTTTGTTTTGAGGCATCACCATGTGCTCTTTCAAGAAATGTATTGTTGGGGATGGATACCAGGTGAAAAGGCTGCCATAGTGGGTCAACGTGCTGCCCAAAACATGCAGGCCCCATGCTGCTGCCCCCAGACTCATTGACTCATTGACCTGGGGCCTTGTCTGTGTCTCTGTGGGCTCAGATTGTTGGGTGAGGTTATGCCATCACACCTCTGCTTCCCCTGGGCACCGCCACTCTGCAGGTACACAATTGATCCCTAGGCAGGGGTTACAGGGCTCCCTGTAGAGCTCCCTATCCTCAGCTGTGCTTTTCCAATAGCCTGGTGGCCCCTTCCTAGGGTATCCCATAGCTGGGGCACCATGTCTTACAGGGCCTTTGCAAGAGGGCACAGGCCACGCCTGTCACAATCGTGCCCCATCGACAGCTTTCCGTGACCAGATTACTTCCACCCAATGTGTCCTGCTGGCATCAGATTAGATGTGATCAGCGCCCTGATTATTCTTCCCCACCTTTGTACTGTGTATTGAGAGCTTTTCCGATACAGGCCACATGAATCAATTCTGTCACTTCGAATGAGATGAAATCAGTGCCCCTTAATCAAAATACTATGGAAGTGCATATGTCGTATGTTTGTCAATAGTGATTCATGGACTGCTATTGTCAAAAATGCAAACTGAATCCAGGTCAACGAGAAAAAAGTATGAGTATATTTGAATGGAAATTATAGGCATCATAAGGCTCATTCCCACAGCAGACAATTATTTGACCCCGGTTGACCTCTGTTTGTTTACTTGGTGTGAGACTTAACAGTCACTTCCAGACAAAACAGACCCAGTATCAAAAGGCTTGATGAAAATAATTACAATTTAGCTCTTTTTGTAGTGACAACACCACTTTAAGTAGTGAAAATTCATGATCTTCTGAGAACATAATTTAAAGAGTTGCCAGAAGCGTGAGAGGAAATTGAGGAATAAGGGAAAGGGGGATACCTAGTCAGTTGTCCAACTGAATTCATTCAACTGAAATGTGTCTTACGCATTTAACCCAACCCCTCTAAATCAGAGAGGTGCGGGGGGCTGCCTTAATAGACATCCAATACAGCACTACTGGGACAGAGGGCTACTAGTAAGGACGACTGGCTACTATTTTGAACTTTGTGTGGTGAGTTTCTGGTGCCCAGAGCTGCTGAAGCATCACCCAAGTGGGTGGTACACAGAGTGGAAGGGGAGATGTCCTCTCAGACCTACCCTCTACAAGATCATCAGCAGACTCCATCGCCATCATCTACCATCCTCTGACCAGCTGTCTCCGCTCAAGCTATGAACTGAACCTCTCCATTTTCGGAGAATGCAACTTTCAAACACTTCGCCTCTATCTGTTGACCTGTCATGAAATATTGCTTGATTGTTTTTTTTCCTCTTGAAGCGCTTTGAAATTCTATGAAAAGCACTATAGAAATCTAATGTATTACTATTATTACACAAAGGCTCAAATGTAAAAAGTAAACAGCAACATCAGGACTCTAGGCCTAATTTTAATTCCCAACAGACTTACAGGGGACTGTTCTCTGCTGTGTGTTTCTCCTTACCTCAGGAATCTACTTTTAATTCCCAACAGACTTACAGGGGACTGTTCTCTGCTGTGTGTTCCTCCTTACCTCAGGATTCTACTTTTAATTCCCAACAGACTTACAGGGGACTGTCTCTGCTGTGTGTTCCTCCTTACCTCAGGATTCTACTTTTCATTCCCAACAGACTTACAGGGGACTGTTGTGTGTTTCTCTGCTACTTTTAATTCCCAACAGACTTACAGGGGACTGTTCTCTCTGTGTGTTTCTCCTTAGGGGGGACTGTTCTCTGCTGTGTGTTTCTCCTTACCTCAGGATTCTACTTTTAATTCCCAACAGACTTACAGGGGACTGTTCTCTGCTGTGTGTTCCTCCTTACCTCAGGATTCTACTTTTAATTCCCAACAGACTTACAGGGGACTGTTCTCTGCTGTGTGTTTCTCCTTACCTCAGGATTCTACTTTTAATTCCCAACAGACTTACAGGGGACTGTTCTCTGCTGTGTGTTTCTCCTTACCTCAGGATTCTACTTTTAATTCCCAACAGACTTTACAGGGGACTGTTCTCTGCTGTGTGTTCCTCCTTACCTCAGGATTCTACTTTTAATTCCCAACAGACTTACAGGGGACTGTCTCTGCTGTGTGTTCCTCCTTACCTCAGGATTCTACTTTTAATTCCCAACAGACTTACAGGGGACTGTTCTCTGCTGTGTGTTTCTCCTTACCTCAGGATTCTACTTTTAATTCCCAACAGACTTACAGGGGACTGTTCTCTGCTGTGTGTTTCTCCTTACCTCAGGATTCTACTTTTAATTCCCAACAGACTTACAGGGGACTGTTCTCTGCTGTGTGTTTCTCCTTACCTCAGGATTCTAATTTTAATTCCTACCTCTGACAGTTAGTGGAGGGAGCCAGGGTGTCTTATCAACTCTAATGATGAGACAGCTGGAAGCCATTTTCCAGCCTGGTCCAGATTAGGTTTTGAAAACCCCATGGCCTGTCCTACCCACACTCCCCATGACAAGGACGGATGGGACCGCTCCGACATTAGCCATGCATTCAAATCTGATATGAATGTCTTTCTGCACAAATGCCATTATTTCACTCATTCTTTGTTATCTCTTTGTCGTAGACAGAGCATTTACCGTTGGAGTCGAGCGCTGCCCGTGTCATGGCAAGTCTTTGTAAACCCTTTTTGTATGATGAAAGCCTCATGTTCAAATTTTATGAATTATTTACTGTGTTGAAAATAAATCATTACTAAGATTCCACTGATTAAATGATAAATAGATGTACTAAGTAAATGATCAATAGATGTGTATCCCTTTCTCTTTATTAATCCAAACTTTTTACAGTTCAAATGAGATATAATCTAATAATAAAGTTTGGCATTCCACCGATGGAGCTGATGAGGATAATAAATAGCTAAGTTGCGTGAATAACAATTTTAAAAAATATATAATAATGGAGGATTTGTCCATCAAATACATTCTGCGTCCAGATACCCACAGTATGATCTCGCTATCAATATTATTTTTAGTGATACCAATACATTTCCCTACATTCAGATAGATATGAAAATAGAATAGGATTTAGATTTCCACTCCATCCATTCCCCTTGCTACACATTCCCCTACTGTACTCTACCGCATTCTGTGTTTACCTAGAGAGTTTTCATCCATACTTTTCGTGGCTGTTTATTTACCACCACAGACGAATGCTGGCACTAAGACTGCACTCAGTCAGCTGTATAAGGAAATAAGCAAACAGGAAACCGCTCACCAGAGGCGGCGCTCCTAGTGGCCGGGGATTTTAATGCAGGGAAACTTAAATCAGTTTTACCTCATTTCTATTAACATGTTACATGCGCAGAGGGGACAAAATGCCAGATCACCTGTACTCCACACACAGAGACGCATACAAAGCTCTCTCTCGCCCTCCATTTGGTAAATCTGACCACAATTCTATCCTCCTGATTCCTGCTTACAAGCAAAAA
The DNA here is from genome assembly GCF_018296145.1 of Oncorhynchus tshawytscha. Classification (NCBI taxonomy): domain Eukaryota; kingdom Metazoa; phylum Chordata; class Actinopteri; order Salmoniformes; family Salmonidae; genus Oncorhynchus; species Oncorhynchus tshawytscha. Next base: position 21,685,679 of record NC_056448.1, read on the forward strand.
TTAAAGCAGGAAGCACCAGTGACTCGGTCTATGAAAAAGATTCTAAACTACAGGACAATTTTGCTAGCACAAGATTGGAACATGTTCCGGGATTCTTCCGATGGCATTGAGTAAACCATATCAGTCACTGGCTTTATCAATAAGTGCATCGAGGATGTCGTTCCCACAGTGACTGTACTTACATACCCCAACCAGAAGCCATGGATTACAGGCAACATTTGCACTGAGCTAAAGGGTAGAGCTGCCGCTTTCAAGGTGCGGGACTCTAACCCGAAAGCTTATAAGAAATCCTGCTATGCCCTGCGATGAACCATCAAACAGGCAAAGCGCCAATACAGGGCTAAGATTGAATCGTACTACACCGGCTCTGACGCTCGACTTATGTGGCAGGGCTTGCAAACTTTTACAGACTATAAAGGGAAGCAAAGCCGCGAGCTGCACAGTGACATGAGCCTCCCAGACCAGCTAAATCACTTATATGGTTGCTTCGAGGTAAAGCAACACTGAGGAATGCATGAAAGTATCAGCTCTTCCGGACGACTGTGTGATCATGCTCTCCGCAGCTGACGTAAGACCTTTAAACAGGTCAACATTCACAAGGCCGTGGGGCCAGACGGATTACCAGGACGTGTGCTCCGGGCATGTGCTGACCAACTGGCAGGTGTCTTCACTGACATTTTCAACATGTCCCTTATTGAGTCTGTAATACCAACATGTTTCAAGCAGACCACCATAGTCCCTGTGCACAAGAACACTAAGGCAACCTGCCTAAATGACTACAGACCCGTAGCACTCACGTCCGTAGCCATGAAGTGCTTTGAAAGGGCAGGTAACCAGGTGAGAGTGTCAGGTCAGGTAGGGTGGAGGTGATATGTTAGTGGTAATGGCTCAAATTAACACCATTATCCCAGAAACCCTAGACCCACTCCAATTTGCATACCACCCAAACAGATCCACAGATGATGTCATCCCTATTGCACTCCACACTGCCCTTTCCCACCTGGACAAAAGGAACACCTATGTGAGAATACTATTCATTGACTACAGCTCAGCGTTCAACACCATAGTGCCCTCAAATCTCATCACTAAGCTAAGGATTCTGGGACTAAAGACCTCCCTATGCAACTGGATCCTGGACTTCCTGACGGGCCGCCCCAGGTAGTGAGGGGAGGTAGCAAAACATTCGCCACGCTGATCCTCAACACTGGAGCCACTCAGGGGTGCGTGCTCAGTGCCCCCCTGTACTCCCTGTTCACCCACAACTGCGTGGCCACGCACAACTCCAACACTAACATTAAGTTTGCAGATGACACAACAGCCTGATCACCGACAACGACGAGACAGCCTATAGGGAGGAGACCGGGTGGTGCCAGAATAACAACCTATCCCTCAACATTATCAAGACGAAGGAGATGATTGTGGACTACAAGAAAAGGAGGACCGAGCACGCCCCCATTCTCATCGACGGGGCTGTAGTGGAGCAGGTTGAGAGCTTCAAGTTCCCAGGTGTCCACATCACCAACAAACTAGAATGGTCCAAACACACCAAGACAGTCGTGAAGAGGGCACAACAAAGCCTATTCCCCTCAGGAAACTAAAAAGATTTGGCATGGGTCCTCAGATCTTCCGAAGGTTCTACAGCTGCAACATTGAGAGCATCCTGACTGGTTGCATCACTGCCTGGTACGGCAACTGCTCGGCCTCCGACCGCAAGGTATTTCAGAGGGCAGTGATTACATCCCAGTACATCACTGGGGCTAAACTGCCTGCCATCCAGGACCTCTACACCAGGCGGTGTCAGAGGAAGGCCCTAAAAATGGTCAAAGACCACCCGCCAACCCCTCCTTTTGCTACTGCTGCTCTCTGCTTATCATTTAATGCATAGTCACTTTAACCATACCTACATGTACATACTACCTCAATTAGCCCGACAAACCGGTGCCTGTATATAGCCTCACTACTGTTATAGCCTCGCTACTGTTATAGCCTCGCTACTGTATATAGCCTTGCTACTGTATATAGCCTTGCTACTGTTATAGCCTCACTACTGTATATAACCTTGCTACTGTTATTTTTCACTGTCTTTTTACTGTTGTTTTTATTTCTTTACTTATCTATTGTTCACCTAATACCTATTTTTTACTTTAAAAATTGCACTGTTAGGGCCTATAAGTAAGGATTTCACTGTTCGGCGCACTTGACAAATAAACTTTGATTTGATCTGTCAGTACTGTATGGAAATGTGTTAGTGTTCAGATTCTACCATGTACTGGAGGAAACACCCTGGCAAGAGTTGAGTTGAAAGCTCAATGCTACTGTACGTCCAGGCTTAACAGCTTTATCCCTCTTTCTTAGCGCTGCGACACTCTCTGGTTCTCACCCTATCAACACCCCACCTTCCTTCCCTGCCTCCCCCAGAGAGGAGCCCCCCTCCTCAGGCTCTGACAAAGGCTGGTGCTGAAAGACTGAATGGTGGGAGCTGGAGGGCCTCTGCTCCCATCTCAGCACTGGCTGGCCACAGAGCCAGAGCCGAAGGCTTCGTACACATGCTGGAGCCCCATCAGGGTGATGCATGTCTCTGTTGATACGCCCAACGTCTTTACATGAACCAGAAAATGTGTTATCTGATGGAGGGCTCTCCTAATTCCAGACCCCACTCCCACCTTCAGGCCTGGCCTCCAGCATGTGCCCTGGGATCCTGCCAAGAGATTGCAACTCTCCTCTCTTACCTGCCAGCACAGAGTAGAGCGAGCCCTCTACTCCGCATGTGCATGGCAGCCCAGGCCTCCGTGTGTGGACGGGAGCACAGGCCTCCCTGTGCCGAAGCCCAGAATCAAGCCTCCAGATTGGGGTGTGACAAGAAGCTCAGCCCCTTGGTGAGATGGAGCTTCTCTCTCTCTTTACAGGCATGGAGAGCCCTTTGACACTGTGGTCTCAGACTGCTGTCCAGGGGCTGTCAGAATAGGAATCGCTCCCAGGTTCGAATGATGCCTCTGAAGCTGCTACAGTTTGGCTCGGGCTGTCTTTTCAAAGCAGATGTGTGTCTCCAAAACGAGATGGATTTGTTTCTCCCCAAAACCCTGCTTTTTGAACTGCTCCATCTATCTTTGGCGAACAGCTTTTCAGTAAAGCTTAATAAAGTAATCCCTTGCTCGTTTTTCTCCCGGTAGGAATGCTCTTGTTCTTGCGCTCCTCTCCTTTGTCATGCGGGGCACCCTGGCTGTGATTTGTTTTGGTTTCACATTTAAGGTTGGCTCAGGCCATGACTCACTCTACGTTGACTCTGCTTTTAAAATATTCTCTCTACTGGATCTACAGTGTTGTGGGGTGCTCTACTGTATTGTATTTATGTTTAACTGTAATTCTACAGAACTATTAGAAGATTAACTAAATCAAATCATCAAATCAAATCAAATGTATTTATATAGCGCTTCGTACATCAGCTAGTATCTCAAAGTGCTGTACAGAAACCCAGCCTAAAACCCCAAACAGCAAGCAATGCAGGTATAGAAGCACGGTGGCTAGGAAAAACTCCCTAGAAAGGCCAAAACCTAGGAAGAAACCTAGAGAGGAACCAGGCTATGAGGGGTGGCCAGTCCTCTTCTGGCTGTGCCGGGTAGAGATTATAAGAGAACATGGCCAAGATGTTCAAATGTTCATGAATGACCAGCATGGTCAAATAATAATAATCACAGACAGAACAGTTGAAACTGGAGCAGCAGCACGGCCAGGTGGACTGGGGACAGCAAGGAGTCATCATACCAGGTAGTCCTGAGGTATGGTCCTAGGGCTCAGGTCCTCCGAGAGAGAGAAAGAAAGAGAGAAAGAGAGAATTAGAGAGAGCATACTTAAATTCACCCAGGACACCGAATAGGACAGGAGAAGTACTCCAGATATAACAAATTGACCCTAGCCCCCCGACACATAAATTACTGCAGCATAAATACTGGAGGCTGAGACAGGAGGGGTCAGGAGACACTGTGGCCCCATCCGATGAAACTCAGGGACAAACAGGAAGGAAAAAATTACCTGGGTTAATTGAAGAGAAGCAAAGCCACAAATGGCACAAATCAGTGAAGATAAGTATGCATTGTTTTTATTTTATTTTACTTAATACTTTTCCTCCCTTTTCTCCATATCTATACGGTCATCATTTAAATAAGTGTCAGGATCAGTGTTCATTAATAATTCAGTCTTTTGGTTCATTAGACATTCATTCCCTTCAACATATCTCTCTGCTTTCAACCACTGACCATGATGACTGAACCAGTGGCCAACAGTTCTGGCTCCCCCCTTTGAAAGCTGACTTTCTTTAAATGTTTAAAGAGCCTTTTGCATCATCATCCCTGGCCGGGCTTGCCCACTCGTGCATGTCTGGGTAAATGAGAGGATGATGCACAGGCTGTGGGGTGGCGGTGGGCATCAAGATACATAACGTGGTAAGCAGTGGAGTGGAGGCCAGTCAATAAAGCACATGACAGAATTATTATATAATGTTTTCAAATTCCCTGGTTTCTATATAAAGTGATCTGTGCATTTGAACCGTAGCATATATACGCCTATTTCACATTTGCCTGTTCAAAATCACCTCCGCTGCTAATGTGCTCTATTTTTAGAACAAGGCCCCAAGCATCAGCCAGCTCACAGTGCATCGGACAAGCACAAGGAAAATGCAACGAGCGCAGATGCGACGTGAAAACAAATGATCTAAACGGGGGATAGCTAGCTAACATAATGTTATAAGCATGATGAGCTTGCCAGTAACTTTAGTTACACTTAAAATAGTCGTACGAGCTAGCAAGCTAGCTACCGGTAGACAGCTAGTTTGCCTGTAGCATCTTACGCAGGGGAAACAAAAACAGTGTTGCAAATTGGGCACAGGACCAAAGCCATGTTTTTTTCCCCTACCAGATCCACGAGAAGGTTCTGGATAGTGTATCCGTCTGTCCTTTGACTGTTGACGGATGTGGATGTCCAGTTCAGGTCCCAGGCTCCCAATGATTGTCATGTTTTTTTATTTACAAGTTCATTGTACTTTTGTCTTTAGTATCATCTGTTCAGTACCTGAGAGAGCACACCCAGAAGACCTCGACACATTTCAATGGACACCCCTTACAAGTGGTGTAAAGCTCGCCACCATTGTACTCTTGAGCAGTGGAAACACGTTCTCTGGAGTGATGAATCACGCTTCACCGTCTGGCAGTCGGACGGATGAATCTGGGTTTGGCGGATACCAGTAAAATGCTACCTGCCCGACAGCATAGTGCACACTGTAAAGTTTGGTGGAGGGAGAATAATGGTCTGGGGCTGTTTTTCACGGTTTGGGCTAGGCCCCTTAGTTCCAGTGAAGGGAAATCTTAACGCTACAGCATACAATGACATTCTAGACAATTGTGTGCTTCCAACTTTGTAGCAACATTTTGGTTTAAGGCTCTTTCATTTTTCAGCATGACAATGCCCCCGTGCACAAAGCGAGGTCCATATTGAAATGGTTTGTCAAGATTGATGTGGAAGAACTTGACTGACCTGCACAGAGCCCTGACCTCAACCCCATCGAACTCCTTTGGGATGAATTGAAACGCCGACTGCGAGCCAGGCCTAATCGGCCAACATCAGTGCCCGACCTCACTAATGCTCTTGTGGCTGAATGGAAGCAAGTCCCTGTTATGGCTGTTATGGCACCAAAGGGTGGACCAACTCCATATTAATCCCCAAGATTTTTGAATCAAATCAAATCAAATGTATTTATATAGCCCTTCGTCAGCTGATATCTCAAAGTGCTGTACAGAAACCCAGCCTAAAACCCCAAACAGCAAGCAATGCAGGTGTAGAAGCATGAATGAGCTGTTCGATGAGCAGGTGTCCATATACTTTTGGTCATGTAATGTATCATCTTATCATCTTGTGATATCCTCTTATACCGAGTGACACATCTGTGTGCTGGGATGTGAAATGAATTGTTACAGGTTTTGGATCTTAATTTGACCTGTATTGTCACAGCAAAATAATCCTGTAGCAACAGGATTTGAACGTTTACTCCATAATGTTACTTGATCAGTGGTTAGGCAATTAGCTGGTCAAAATGAGGCTACATGAAAAGTGGATTACTGTTAATATAACTCTGTTTAGTGTGGATTTACAGTGAATTTATGCAAATCACGAAGCTCATCTGTACTTCCTGCAGCACAGCAAAAATTCTCGGCAACAAAAGAGTGATCAAATTAAGATCCACATTTGTATACTTCCACTAACTCAACCAAGAAAATAATTTCACATTGATCGATAGAGCTTTGCCACTCCGTGCGCTGCATCTCATTCTTTACCCGTTACAACATCAAACTTGTCCACATCCACATTTTTTACAGAAATTGTTTGTAGCATAATGAATTGATATAGCTTTCAATTAGATCATTCTAAAAAACTGTGTGCTATGTAGGAGAGGACACTTCATCATAAATGGTCCTGATCATGAAGTGAATTAATGTGAGTGAGAACCTTCCAAGCCTGATTTAGACTGTCCAACAACAAACTGTTCTGTAAAAAAATACAATGTGTGCATCAGGCTGTGGTTTGAAACAGTGGTCAAGGAGTGGTGCACTCTGGTCAATATGTCCTCGATGTCTAAGGTAACCGTTCAACTGCACCCAAGGGGTTGACTAGATTGTGTGAACCAGCACCACACACACACAATTTATGAGGGGCTCAGAGGGGTTGGCCAGACAGCAGACCTTTAATCCTCAGGATTATCAGTTGAATCAAGAGATGCTGGGAACAATTAGGCACAATTAGTTACTGCTGCCACCTACACTGTGATGACAAGATTTTCAACTTGTTGTTTTTATACAAATGATGTGTATGTAAACAAAGGACAAAAAGCATCATAAAAAAAGAGGTCAAATGAGAAAAGACAGAATGCTCTTAAATGTATTGCAAGTATTCTTTATTCTATTTACATGTGTTTATTTACAGCAACATAATCCACCTCTCTCTCTCTCTTAGACGTTTGACATCTAAATGAATGTCCTGATTTCTAAAGCAGTATGATTAAAAAAGAAAATAAATGGAGCCTAAATAACAAAGTAACAAAAAGAACAGGACCGAATTACAAGTTTAACTTTTGATACAACAGGAGCAAGTTGATTTAGAATATGGGAAAAAAATAAATACTATTGACAAGTAGCATTCTATCAACTACAAGTAATTCAAAAATAAGTCTTTGTACATTCGTCAAACTCACCTTTAACATATACCATGACTTCCATATATTGGCAGAATGTATGTATTGATGTGCATGTTTAGATCGTGTATAATCTCTGCAGTGACCATGCTTTTACACGATCATGGTTTGTCATTAATAATCTGTGCCTCTCGTCCTTTACATTCCACATTGTTAAATCATATATACCATACATATCTTTGTTGTTTGCTCAGTTTGAGTTTATGACTGTAGTCATGGGAGAAGTGCCAGTTGTCAAAACATAAATGAAAATATTGATATACAACACATTTGCTCGGTACAACATGGAAAATAAGTCTACTAATAAAAATTGGATTAAAAAAAGTTTTCATAATATGCAATCACCTTTTCAGCAATGCTGGCTTCAATCTCTTATAAGGGCCGTGTCTGAATGAGAACTATACCTGCTATTTGAGAAGGTTTCTTGTTTCTTAGCTTTCTCCCCATTGCAAAATACTACAGTTTACTATAGAATACTACAGTACTTACTATATTATTCTGCAGTAAACTGTAGTATACTGTAGAATACTATACTACACTGTAGTATCCCACGATCATGAGTAGTACTTACTATAGAATGTTGTAGTATACTGTAGAATAGTATACTACACACTGTAGTATCCCTCGATCATGTGTAGTATTTACTGTAGAATTTGGTAGCATAGTGTATAATACTATAGTAAATACTACAGTATTATCCACAAAAAAATACTGTGGTTTTCACCAATATCCTTAAACACTACAGTCCTCAAAAACACTACAGTTTAACTATAGTAAATACTAAAGTATTTAATTGCATATACCCTTACGATTCCCCTCCCATATCCCAATTTGTGCCACCCATAAGTGAGAAACCTACATTCCAAGTATAGACCATATAATGTGTTATAGAGGTTATAGAGAAGAGCAGGAGCTCTGAGCTATCTGTTCAGACCCCAGTCGTACCTACAGGTTGTGGAAAATTTGGCCTTTTAATATTTCTCTAGTAGGTTTACTCTGGGAGAAATCCTCCATTTCTATGTCAAAGATAATAAAAGAAAAACATTATATTAAATACTACAGTAAATACTACAGTATACTACAATCTGCAAAAACACTACATTAATTACTATAGTATATACACTAGTTATTTTACTACAGTATTTATACTGTAGTTAACTGCAAATACTACAGTATACTACAGTGAAGTTGGCAAAAACACTAGTGAATACTTTTAGTATTCATGCCATAATATCCTATAGTATTTTTTCATGCGGGTTGTTGCAAGCGAATACTGGGTCCATTTTTCACACACTGTTCCTAGACTTACTGCAAATAACAAATTGTTTCCATGTCAAAGTGTGTGTTGCTCCATGCCAGGGTTAGAGAGGATATCAATACACACTTCCTCTACAGTACATACTGTCACATACTGTCACTCTAAGGACTATTTTTTTCTGCTATTTTATTCAAACTAATGCAGACCAATGCAATGTTTTTCGTAAGTATCTAGTATGTTTTCTACTCTTAGAAATGTTGATTGACAAATCACCCATTAATTCAACAAGTACTTTTTTCAAAAGAGCCACAAAAAATAATCACAGCCTCTGAATTTCTGTAGAACGGTTTTATACTGAACAAAATATAAATGCAACATGTAAAGTGTTCCATGAGCTGAAATAAAAGATCCCAGAAATGTTTCATACGCACAAAAAGTGTGTTTCTCTTAAAATGTTGTGCACAAATTTGTTTACATCCCTGTTAGTGAGCATTTCTCCTTTGCCAAGATAATCCATCCACCTGACAGGTGTAACATATCAAGAAGCAGATTAAACAGCATGATCATTACACAGGTGCAACTTGTGGAGGAGACAATAAAAGGCCACTCTAAATTGTGCAGTTTTGTCATAACACAAAATAACACAGATGTCTCAAGTTTTGAGGGAGCGTTCAATTGGCATGCTGACTGCAGGAAATTCCACCAGAGCTGTTGCCAGTGAATTAAATAAGCCGCATCAAGTCGGCTTATTTAAGCCGCATCAAGTCGTTTTAGAAAATTTGGCAGTACATCCAACCGGCCTCACAACCTCAGACCATGTGTAACCACGCCAGCCTAGGACCTCCACACCTGGCTTCTTCACCTGCGAGATTGTCTGAGACCAGTCAGCTGGACAGCTGATGAAACTGATGAGTACTGTAATAAATCCCTTTTGTGCGAAAAAAAAACATATTCTGATTGGCTGGGCCTGGCTCCCCAGTGGGTGGGTCTATGCCCTCCCAGGCCCACCCATGGCTGCTCCCCTGCCCAGTCATGTGAAATCCATAGATGTGCGCCTAATAAATGTATTTCAGTTGACTGATTTCCTTTTATGAACTTGTAACTCAGTATATTCGTTGAAATTGTTGCATGTTGCGTTTATTTTTGTTCAATATAGAAGGTAAGCAGTTCACAACAACAAAAAAACAAATAAAATGAAAACCGGGAGGTATTTTTTTCCACAAAATTTTAAATCTACAAATCTACAGGATAAAGGTAAAAGAGCTTTCTATTGGCAGCAGAAAAAAAACATTGATAATGCAACACCAAGACGTAAAATACACTATCAAAACAGAACAGTTTTAAAATAGGGGTCTCCCGATGAAGCCACGTCTGTGCTTCTGTTACTCATGCAAAAGCATTGGGTTTTAAACTTGTTTAGTTTCCTTATAAGTCTCCTTAACTTCATGGCCAATGCTTTTCTCCACCTTGTTTTGCCCTCATGATGTTTGCCTTTAGGCACAGTAAGAAGTCAACTGCAAAGACAGTCACGCAGTTCCTCTGAGCACCAAAGTCCAATGCTCTAGGCGGTCATGCCTCATTAATCTCATGAGACTGCACTGCCGTACTGTACTGCTTCAAAAATATAAATATAGATTTATCTAAAGCCCAACCTTATCAAGGGCCTTTTTTTATCCAACTTCTCTATCCTTCCCTATGAAGAAAGTTATTTTAGCTGCTCTCATTCCACTCTGGCATGATGCTGACGCTGTGCACTGTGTGGTACTGATGAGGCGACAGCGTGCGCGGGATCCCGTGCGAGTACAGGTACTCATTGCCTTGGAGACCTGCGGTGGGCGACTGGATGCCTGCCCCAGGGCTACACTGGCGGCCCAGTGTCTGGTGGGCCATGGGGCCCTGGTACATGGCGTGATGGGCTTCGCCCAGCTGCGGGGAGGCGTGGCTTGCCACCCCGCTCAGTCTGGACACCAGGGGCCCCGAGGTAAAGTGGGCGGAGAAGTGCTGGTAGGGCAGCCGCTCCATTGGCTGCATGGAGGTGACGGAGCAGCTGCCATAGGGCGAAACACTGGCCCAGGTGTTGCAGCTGATGTCCTCCAGGCTGGGGACTGGCTCAGCCCCTTGGGAGGCGCTGGCGTACATACAGGCCTGCCTCTGGCCAGACTCGGTCCTGTAGGGCCCCCCGGGCAGGCCCAGGCTCTGTGGGTAGCTGACGGGACGGTAGTAATGGTCGTCCTCGCTGGAGGAGCTCTCCAGGTAAGCCTTCTTGTAGGTGTGCTCCCCTGAGTGACAGTCATCATCCACTACAGACAGACAGGAAACAGTTACAGCTGCAGTATTTACACATATTGTAGACTAATCAGCTGAGCAAAACAATTGATATATTTATACATTAGTAATCAACTATGTTTTCCCTTTTATATGCTTCCAACAACCCATTCCATTGGCATGCATATATCATGATAGCCTGGCCCACCTTTCCTCTTGATGCAATGGTAGTCCTGGCTGTGCTCGTGGGGGAGGGGGTAACAGCCAGACTGGGGCAGGAGGTCCTGTGAGGTGCTGGTGACCCCATTCTCACACTGGGTGTACTGGGAGGCCAGGCCACTGGGAGTGACCATAACCTGCACCTCCCCACTGAATGGGCTCTGGCTTGTGCCCACCCTCTGGCGCACCGTACTGCGAGGGACCACTGGGTATTCCTTAGTGCTGCAAACACACACACACACACACACACACACACACACACACACACACACACACACACACACACACACACACACACACACACACACACACACACACACACACACACACACACACACACACACACACACACACACACACACACACACACACATAGGGTTACGAAATGATCATAACACTTATAGTACTGTATGCTTCTTCCATTTACACTGAGTGTACAAAACATTTGGAACACCTTCCTAATATTGAGTCGCTCGCCCTTTTCCCTCAGAACAGCCTTAATTCACCGGGACATGGACATTACAAGGTGTCAAAAACGTTCCACAGGGATTCTGGCCCATGTTGACTCCAATGCTACCCACATTTGTCTCAAGTTGTCTGGATGTCCTTTGGGTGGTGGACCATTCTTGGTGGACCACATAGGAAACTGTTTAGCATGAAAAACCCAGCAGTGTTGCAGTTCTTCACAGTCAAACCGGTGCACCTGGCACCTACTATAATACCCCGTTCAAAGGCACATCAATATCTTGTCTTGCCCATTCACCCTCTGAATGGCACACACACAATCCATGTCTCAATTGTCTCAAGGCTTGAAAAAATCATTGAACCTGTCTCCTCCCCTTCATCTACACTGATTTGAAGTAGATTTAACAAGTTACATCAATAAGGGATCATTTCATCTGGATTCACCTGCTCAGTCCATGTCATGGAAAGAATGTTTTCATATCACCACCACTAGTACTACTACTACAACTACTATAATTACCATTACTATTACTAATAGTAGTGATTATTAAAGACCCAGTGCAGTCAAATGTGATTTTCTTGTGTTTTATATATATTTCCACACTGAGGTTGGAATAATCCTGTGAAATTGTAAAATGTTTGTGTAAGAGCTGTTTGAAAAGACGGCCTGAATTTCAGCCAGTAAATGAGTTCATAGACAATAAGAAATAGAGTTCCAAACAGCTAGTTTTCTTGGTTTCCTTCCCCATTCAGACCATTCAAAGACAGTACAAGAACAATTCTTGCTTGAGAAATTGCTCTTTGCTAAGAAGCTATTTAAAAAAATTTTTTTTAACCATTTTAATTGAAAACTATCACTGTAAGGTACTTAATTGTTACACAGACATGATTTGATATTGAGATAAAAATGACTGCATTGGACCTTTAATCATCACCTAATTATCCTAAATCAATCATCCTAATTATCTTTAGTATTCATTTATTTGCATTCATCATGGTTTTTCACATGCAAAAGAAGATGGATATGTTACTTGAGAACTGCCCCTGACCTAAGTCATTAACCATGGCTGACTTGTATACACTGTCTCTTTCATCCAATGATCTGACACTATACCCTTCTCAATACTAACAAACCACACGGACTATCAATGAGTCACACCCACTTAGGATCCACTGAGAAAGTGTTCGGGAGGATTGGTTTCCAGTGGAAAGAAAGGCATTTATTCCAGTTGCATTAATCTAGAGGATCTATGAATGGACCATTTTTGCTACTTCTGTTTCTTTGACTGTTTCTTTTGAACCAGTGACCTCATCTTGCAATAAGCTCTCCCTTGGAAATATTAACCAAGACCAGATGTGCTGAGCTTACTGTACTTGGCAAGACAGGACAGTGGCATGTCGGAGTTATGGTGTGGTTTGGCCTTTGGCCAATTGAAATCAATTTACAAATGTCTATACAAAATAACTATCCCACTTGCAGAAGTATTATATTGTGACATAAACCAACTTAATCAACATCTGACTGAGATAACCCAATATTAAATATACAATATAGATTTGTGAACACGCCAGTGATGAATAAAAAATGGATTATGTGTGCAGGTAAAATAGTTTTGGAGAAAAAGGACAAACATCCAAACTGTTCTGTCTTCTCTCACTAATTCCACTATAAAATTAGCTAAATGTGTACCACATCACCCAATGTGGAAAATCATAGTCAACCAAAACTACGAAAATTAGATTCACCTGCAGTGGCTAATTAGAGAGAATGTTCTGTTCTCCCATTCCAAATAAAATGTATGGGAGGCAAAGTGTCACTTGCGCATGGTAAACCAAAGTCCTTTAACATTTTTCTCAGATTTAGGAATTCTCTGTTTGAAAGCCCTTACAACGCCTTTGTTGGCCGATCTGGGCAAGTTTCAAACCAGATTTTCTTCTTTGAAAATGTGTTTTCCACACTGTGTGGATGCATGTGAAAGTACTCATCTGGAGTGAATAGGGAAAAGAGCCATGTGGTCGATGCTAATGCTGGACCAGCCATATCATCAATGCACAGACGACTGGTAGGAATATCCCTCCCGGTAAAGAGGGAGATGTCGCTAGTTCAGAAGGCCATGCCAGATCAGCCATAAAAAGCCCTGGGACATGAAGATTGGCCCCTGCTCAAGAACTACACTTACTCAGCTGGGGATAGGGGGGCAGGGGGTGGTGGGTCTCACTGAAAATAACACTCATCTGGTTTGCATTTCACTGATTCAGGGATTACAATGGTGCTTGTGAAGTGACACTGTGATTAGAATGTCAGTAATCCTTATCTAATTGTGGTTACATTGTCTAATGCATGCTTCCAGTTTACCATGTAGTGTGCCAAACAACCTCTAATGATGGTAATATTGGATTATTAGAGTTAGAAAAGTCAACCACTGAATCAAAGCTTAGCCATTGGCGATCATGGGTCTCTTTGTGACTGTAATAGGTCCTACCTTTGCATTCTGGACATCCGGTGGAGCTCCATGTCATCACTCCCACGAAAGCCTTTGGCAAACGGGTTGTTCTCTATCTTAAGTTGGGTTATCTGCAAAACAGACCGCACATTTGTCATAAGTGATTCAACCGTCAATTAGCCTACAATTTAATGTAAAAAGAAAACTTTACATCCCAATGTCATACACATTTCCTTTTTCCTATATTCTGTGAGAAGGACTTGTTGTGTCCTTCAAAGCCTCTTCAAAGACATCTTCACTCAAAACCAGCTTCTTCACCCTCCCATGTGGAACATCATAAAGCATCAAGATGGTTTTAGGATGAAACACTGGCCATAGGTCCACACACACACACACACGCTGGTCAGTAGTTGTATGACAATCTTAACTTTTCAAATAAGCACTCAAAAGGAAAGAAACCTCACAAAAGCATTGGCATAATAGGCCTACTGTACTAGTTGGTTGCTGTGCCCCTGGTTTAGTTATTAACATGTAGATTACATTACCATGTGCTCAGACCATTAAGCACACAATTTAATTCTGAAAAACATATTTCATTAATTTAATGTAAATATGAAAACGTTCTATCATCTAACATTAGCTTGCTGTACTATACAACTCTATACATATTAAAGTGGATCAGGCTACAGATCTAAAGTTGATGCCAGAAACGTAATTTCCCATGGAGCTATATACTGTAAAAGGTCATTAGCCCTGCTAACAATTTCTTTTGTGTGGAAACCCTTGCCTAGAACCAATCGAGTAACCCAACTCAAAGTATTTCAGTGTTCAATACTTAAACATATATGGTGATGTCACTTTATAACTTCATTTTTTAAGTTGTAAAATACTTAACAGTTTTTTTTGTGTGAACTTTTTGACACTAAATTGCATTGTTTTCTGAACTATAACTTTTGACATTACCTGAACATTAATTTTTGTTGTAGTGAACATATACATTTAGGGTCCCTTCTACTTAAATGATTTACCTTTGTGACAATTTTTTTTCAAGCATAAGTAGTTCTGATTGGTAATTTTGAGTGATCGTGTCTTCATGTTTAAAATGTGTATCTATTTGAAAATTTCGTATTTTAACCCACCTTAGCAGGCATTGTTGAGCACAGTACTCATTCCTCTAGCAGTAAGTGGAGGTAGAGCTGTGAGCATTACAGGATGCTACATATACCTCTCATTAAGAGTGCTGCACACCTTGTTGACGGTGGGAATGACTTGTCTCAATATTGAACATCAATTTGTCTAATGGTTTTGATATGTGTTCATCATGATCAATTACAACTCAGCACAACATACTGCTTAATACTATTTTAGAAATATAATTTACTTTCTTCAAACATGCATACAACATTGTGTAGAAGTATCATAAAGTGTAAACATTTTGAATTACCCACAATCCACTAAAAACAGAGCCACATGGCACTATTAGGAATTCATAACTTGCAAAAATGTAATTAATTATACATCAGAAAAACACAGATAAATCCAGTGTTTTTACTCAAAGATCAATGTCTGACTACTACTTTATTATATTAAGTAAAGATGTAAAACATTGAAATCGAGAAAGTACAACTTATTTAATAAATGCCAGATTGACTTTAAAACCTTAATTAATCATAATTTGTAAAAACGAACTATATTAGCAGAACACAAAGTTATTTACTCAATAATAAACAGTACTCGAAAATATTAAGTGATAAGAAATCGTAATGACATATGAGTTAGTACGATTTGAGTTTTAATGACTACTGGATACATTTTAGTAGCCACTACTCAATTTCTTTAATGGGTTAAGCAGTTACTTTTTACAGTGTAGAGAACAAGTAGCCCATCTAGGAAACAATTATATTATTTTCCAGATTGGACCAAAGCCATAGATTTTGGATAATGGATAATGGAATGAAGTTCTAACAGCCGCAAAAATTACGATTTGAGATTCAACAGAATGCAGGGCACGCGGTTTCTGGCAGGTAGGCCTAATTAGTTGGCTGGTCTGCTGTGTTTCATGCCTCACAATAAACCTGGATTTTTGTCCACGCGCTGGCTTTCACTTTCTACGAAACCTTGTAAAATATATCTCATTGAGACATACACGTTTTTAGCTTCTCGTTAATGCACTGTGCGTTTGGCAATAGTCTAGATTTTCTTTGGGAAGCAAATGTAGAATAAAGTGTGGATAATGTGGATAGTGTGGATAATGTGGATAGTGTGGATAATGTGGATAGTGTGGATAATGTGGATAGTGTGGATAATGTGGATAGTGTGGATAATGTGGATAGTGTGGATAATACAGGAGTATGAGGGTATTGAATCTTACCATATTTCAATAACATGATTCTCAAAATGATTTCTCAAAAAGTAACTAGCTTATTAAAAAAGCAATCATTTTGAAAATAACTGTTGGTGGTACAAAATGTTTGCAAAAATAACTTGTAGCCTACACATGCTCAACAAAATAGGCTATAGGCCTACCTAAAAGTCTAACTGATATTTAATCGCTTAATATCCCTATCTAATTGTAAATTAGGCCTATGCAGGATAATTTAAGGTGTTTCAGGTGAAAAGGCCTATGAAATTACAAAGGGTGGCATGAAAAAGAATGCTATCTTCAAATTTGAATAGCATAGTGAATGCAAATGTTAATGGCACGAAATGTTAATGCAGGTCAACCAGGTTACATACAGTATATTTACAATTGGACGAATTCATACCAGACTATACAAATGTAGGAATTTTTCCAAACTGAGCCCAAAGGTATACATATTGTATAGTGTGCCGTTGCATGAAAGCGCCATGCATGAACTAACCCTGTTCGTGTGAAAAAACTACAAGCCTGGGGTGACAGTTTCCTAACAATTCTGGAGACATTTATAGGCCTAAACACCCCGTTAAATACAAAGCAAGTTGTTACCAATGCTGGGTCGTTAGATAGCCTACTTGCCTTGACTACCAAGGATAGCAATCATGACAAACATTCAGCCATAATAGATTACTGCATTTGTTAATCAGGCCTATTTACCACAATGCAAATATAAATTGTAAGAGTTAGCCAATACGTTCAGATTCATAGGCCTAGGCCCAGTGTTTTCTGTAGCCTGTATAGAACTAACTAATTTGAGAACAGAAGATATGAAAAGGCGAGTTGTTTTCGAAATAGTTTATTCAGAAGGAAATGTTTTGTTTTCAATTCAAGTATATGCATGGGCATGTTTGGCCGTTCTGAATAAACTGTTAACAGGTGGTGCGAGTTCCCCCAAAAGGCATGGCATGATAACTTTTTCTTAGCTTAATTGGCAGATGTAACATTCTTTGATTAGGTATTCGTGGTAAAAGTTGAGGAAATCAGAATAGACTGTTTGTCTGGAAGTCTGGCAGGCCTAATAATAATAATTAGCCCATGTTGCATTCTCAGGAGCCCTCAAACTCCCTGATTTTAATTAATGTTTTCTTCAGAGTTTCAGTCATTTGTATTTCCTGTTTCTCAGAGTCTTTGGGAATTCGGATTGGCTCAGGACACATTAAGGGTCCTTACCCTCTGCACATTCCCTCTGTCCCACAGTAAAAATCTGACTCAGACATAGTTAAAAACGGATGTTAAACGGACGCAGAAATGATTGGGCAACACTCCTAAGATTATGCGTATGCCTGGTCGGATTTGAGGAAAATGTAATCGTTTGATATGATTTCTCTTTGTCTTCTCTTTGTAAATAAACGTTCCAATGCGCAGCCAAAATAAAGCGCATGCAACAGGTGGTTGCATGTTTGAACGTTCATAGAGGACAATATCACACTACATGATTGAAAATATACCCACTTTTGAATTTAAAACTTACTTAATAAGTAAATTAAAACACTTTAACCATTTATCTTCCAGGGATTTAAGTGCAGGTTTGTAAAATAGACTATGCCTATATTTTTCTTAGTGGTTTCATTTCAGTCTGAAAATATTTTGAAAATAATTTATATAGGCCTACATCACATTTGAGTAAAAAAATATATTCAAGTGAGGAAGTTGGCTTTCTGATTAATTAACAACCCTGAGCGTACCATGGGAGACGGATTGTGTCTAACCGTAACCATTAATTGCATAAAGACGAATAAATATTATTAAATACTGAAATGCTCTGAAGTCAGTGACAAACTTGTACTTTAAATATTTTTTAAAGAAAGCAGGACGCTAAACAGTTAATATTTTCGTTCATGTGCGAAATCATGTTCGAACCTGTGAATTAATTAGTCTACATTTACATTATACAAATAAAATACAGGCATGCATAAATAGATTTTTTGTAATCGATATTCATCACAATATATACTATTTCGAGATTTATTGCAACTTCGGGCTAAAAAAAAACAAGTTGGTTTAGGCCTATTTCTTACAGGCTACAGGCTAACACCTACATTTTCTCTAATATTAGAAATAATATGCATAGTCATAATAATAACTGTAGTAGCCTGTTAATAATACACTATTTATAAAGCTCGAACATAATAAAGCACATATAAGCATATAATAAAACGTTCAAAATGTATGGACTTTATACTTACTCCCTGAGCCTTATCTGCAATCCGTATCATTCACTAAAATTTAATGAAACTGCACCAGTTGAAATTTCCTAAAGTGTCTTGAGGTCGTGCTTTGTCCAATATTTCGGACATGCGGTTTCCCCGACCAATATTCACATCTGTCAATAATCTGAATATGATATCAGTGATAATCAGACGTGAACCTCATGTTCTGCCACTGCTCATGGTGACATAGGCCTACATCAGACTCCATTTGTGGCGAGAGGATACACTCCATCCGCTATATTATTCAATCTTTGATAATCAGCCCATTTATCAGTTTTCCATCTTCCCGGCACGTCTTTAGCAGCAATGTGGGCCTACATTCTGATGTTCAGGAACTGATTTCGATTTATCCATGAAGTGATTTTATAGACTATATGTGTTGTGACGTTGTTACTTTTAATTGAGAAGGCAAGGGCAATGCAACAATTCGATATCTCCATATGCCAAAACGTTTTCATTCGTTCTAAACTGATTGTAATTAGCCTTAGACATTTATAATGCACTTGCAAATTCACACAAATTTAGGCTATTCTTACATACATAATACCACTGCGTAAATATGTCCAAAATCGAAGGCTTAGGCCTACCTTGTGGTTCTGGTAAGATGTTACCGCAATGAAGGCAGTCTCGGGGAATACGTGGGTACAGAACGCCGTGTTTTTGGAGCCAAAGCCATTATTTTCATCCGCTTTCACGATGTGAATCCTGGGTTGGTATTTATGCATGGAGTTGAGGATAATCTGAAGAGAGAAATGTATTCCATTAAACGCCTTTTGTATTTTGACAATTTCTCCTGATGCATAATCCCGCCAAAACCCAAATTCTGATATTATCAAAATCACATTCAAATAAATCCAAACCCATTCAAGACAATGAAGATAAAGACAAAATATTATTGCTGTTGCTTCGAACAAAAACATACTAATATAGAACATACAACGTATTTCATAAAACCGTGAATATACCAATAGGTCTAATCATAGCAATTCGGAAGAAAAAGCATGTAAATATATTTGACGATAGAATGTACAGTCAAAATCTAAATGTGTGCATAGTTTATATGTTGCCTAACTCTACAAGCCCATCACTGAAGGGTATGACAGTAATGCATTCAGTAATAAATAAATACATACATACAACGCTGTTTACATTACATGATAATGCACATATGTCAAAAGAGAAGAGTTCCCATTGTAACACGTGAACATCTTCTCTTTCCATGCTTTCCCCCTGACCCCTAACCTAGTTTGTGCCAAGTGATGACTACTACCACTGGCCAGGCTGGCGACATTAAGACGGCGGTCCACCCAGTTGAACTTGAGCCATGAACTCTTCTCAGGCTTTAGTCTTAATTGGTCTGACATACTATGGAGTCATGGGCATCAGCCGTGAGCAATCTAATGGTTTTTAATTTCATTAAATTTAGAGATAACAGTGTTTTTCTCCTTCACCTCCTCAGGAACCCTTGCCCCTCGGGTATTCCTCTTATCTGTTATCTGTAGTTTTTTTGTTGTGCCTTTCAAGCACGCTGCAGAGAAAAGGGAGAGGATGCGCTGACTACAAAGACATGGCCTCAATGGATTCTCACAACTGATGGAACAATTTAACCTCAAAATAGAGAGTAAATTGGGATCCACTGTGAATTTTCCAAAAGCACCTTGATAGTAGGTCAGTGTACAATGAAATTGATTGTCTTCTTAACAAAAATGGGTCAACGTCTTTCAACAGCCAACACTGGAAATGCATTATGACTCAGGTTGATGTTCTACATGATAATACAATGGGTCAAAGCTGAAGTATTTTTGAGATTTATAAAACACTGAATCAGATAAATACTGTGGGAGAAAACGAGCTACAGTTCCTTCAGTCATACCCCTTGACTTATTCCAAATTTCGTTGTTACAGCCTGAATTCAAAATTGATTAAATATATATTTTTTCTGACTCATACACAATACCCAATAATAACAGAGTGAAATTTTTTTTTTAGAAATGTTTGCAAATTTACTGAAAATAAAATACAGAAATATCTCATTCAAATAAGTATTCACAACCCTGAGTTAATACTTTGTAGAAGCACCTTTGGCAGCGACTACAGCTGTGAGTCTTTCTGGGTAAGTCTCTAAGAACATTCCACACCTGGATTGTGGACCATTTGCCCACTTATTATTTTCAAAATTCTTCAAGCTCTGTCATATTGGTTGTTGATCATTGCTAGACAAGCATTTTCAGATCTTGCCATAGATTTTCAAGTAGATTTAAGTCAAAACTGTAACTCGGCCACTTAGGAACATTCACTCTCTTCTTGGTAAGCAACTCCCATGTAGATTTGACCTTGTGTTTTAGGTTATTGTCACACTGAAAGGTGAATTAATCTTCTAGTGTCTGGTGGAAAGCAGACTCAACCAGGTTTTCCTCTAGGATTTTGCCTGTGCTTAGCTCCATACCGTTTCTTTTTTTATCCTGAAAAACTCGCCAGTCATTAACGTTTAGAAGTATTCCCATAACATGATGCAGCCACCACTATGCTTGAAAATATGGAGAGTGATACTCCCTAATGTGTTATATTGGATTTGCCCCAAACATAACACTTTGTATTTTCAGTACTACTTTAGTGACTAGTTGGAAACAGAATGCAATGTATGGAATGCTTCCTTATTTTCATTCTGTCAATTAGGTTAGTATTGTGGAGTAACTACAATGTTGTTAATGGCAGCATCATAGTGAAATCCCTGAGCAGTTTCCTTCCTCTCCGGCAACAGAGTTAAGAAGGACGCCTCTATCTTTGTAGTGACTGGGTGTATTAATTAATGCACCTTCCAAAGTGTAATTAATAACTTCACCATGCTCAAATAGATATTCAATGTCTGTTTTGTTGTTGCTGTTTACCCATCTACCAATAGGTGCCTTTGCGAGGCATTGGAAAACCTCCCTGGTCTTTGTGGTTGAATCTGTTTTTGAAATTCACTGCTCGACTGAGAGATAATTGTATGTATGGAGTGCAGAGATGAGGTAGTCATTCAAAAATCATGTTCAACACTATTATTGCATACAGCGTGAGTCCATGTAATTTATTATGTGACTTGTTGAGCACATCTTTACTCCTGAACTTATTTAGGCTTGCCATAACAAAGGGGTTGAGTACTTATTGACTCAAGCCATTTCATATTTTCATTTGAAATTAATTTGTAAAAATTTTGAAAAACACAAGTACACTTTGATATTATGGGGTTTTGTGTGTAGGCCAGTGACAAAAAAGATCTAAATTAAATCAATTTTAAATTCAGGCTGTAACACAACAAAATGTTGAACATGTCAAGGGGTGTGAATATTTTTGGAAAGTATTCAGTCCCATTGACTTTTTCATTTTTTGTTATGTTACAGCCTTATTGTAAAAAGGGAATTAAATGTAAAAAATCCCAATACCCCATATTGACAAAGCGAAAACAGGTTTGTATACATTTTTGCAAATGTATTAAAAATAAAAAACATCTCATTTATGGAAGTATTCAGACCCTTTGCTATGAGTCTTGAAATTAAGCTCAGATGCATCCTGTTTCCATTGATCATCCTTGAGATGTTTCTACAACTTGATTGGAGTCCACCTGTGGTAAATTAAATTGATTGGACATGATTTGGAAAGGCACACACCTGTCTATATAAGGTCCCAAAGTTGACAGTGCATGTCAGAGCAAAATCCAAGCCATGAGGTCGAAGGAATTGTCCCATAGAGCTCCGAGACAGGATTGTGTCTAGGCACAGATCTGGGGAAAGATACTAAAAAGTGTGTGCAGCATTAAAGATCCACAAGAACACAGCGGCCTCCACCATTCTAAATGGAAGAAGATTCTTCTTAGAGCTGGCTGCCCGGCCTAATTGAGCAATCAGGGGAGAAGGGCCTTCTTTAGGGAGGTGACCAGGAACCCAATGATCACTTTGACAGAGCTCTAGAGTTTCTCTGTGGAGATCAGAGAACCTTACAGATGGACAACCATCGCTGCAGCACTCCACCAATCAGGCCTTAATGGTAGAGTGGCCAGACGGAAGCCACTCCTCAGTAAAAGGCACATGACAGTCCGCTTGGAGTTTGCCAAAAGGCACCTAAAGACTCTCAGACCATGAAAAACAAGATTATCTGGTCTGATGAAACCATGATTGAACTCTTTGGCCTGAATGCCACACGTCACTCTTGGAAACCTGGCACCATCCCTACTGTGAAGCATGGTGGTGGCATGTTTCATGCTGTGGGGATGTTTTTCAGTGGCAGGGATTGGGGGACTAGTCAGGATTGAGGGAAAGATGAACGGAACAAAGTACTGAGAGATCCTTGATGAAAATCTGCTCCAGAGTGCTCAGGACCTCAGACTGTGGCGAAGGTTTACCTTCCAACAGGACAACATCCCCTAAGCACACAGCCAAGACACCGCAGGAGTAGCTTCGGGACAAGTCTCTGAATGTCCTTAAGTGGCCCAGCCAGAGCCCGGACTTGAACCCAATCAAACATCTCTGGAGAGACCTGAAAATAGCTGCAACACTCCCCATCTAACCTAACAGATCTTGAGAGGATCTGCAGAGAGGAATGAGAAAAATTCCACAAATACAGGTGTGCCATGCGTGTAGCGTCATACCCAAGAAGACTCGATCTGTAATTACTGCCAAAGGTGCTTCAACAAAGAACTGAGTAAAGGTTCTTAATACTTATGTTAATGCGATATTTCAGTTTTCTATTTTTGTATAAATTAGCAAACATTAACAAAACTGTTTTTGCTGTGTTATTATGGGGTATTGTGTGCAGATTGATGAGGGGGGAAAAACAATTGAATAAATGTTAGAATAGGGCTGTAAAGTAGCAAAATGTGGAAAAAGTCAAGGGGTCTGAATACTTTCCGAAGGCACTGTATCTTCACATTCACCAATCCCATCACAAAGCCTTCAATGAAGGTTGGTTGGGGACTTAAAAATAAATGATGAACATCAGCGTATATCACCTGCACTGCAAATGTACAAGTTACTGACAAGGTAAACATCTGTCGTTCTGCCCCTGGGCAAGGCAGTTAACCCACTGTTCCCCGGGCACTGATGACGTGGATGTCGATTAAGGCACCACCACGCACCTCTCTGAATCAGAGAGGTTGGGTTAAATGCGGCAGACACATTTCAGTGGAATGCATTCAGTTGAACAACTGAAAGGTGTCCCCTTTATCTGGCTAACAGATTCACAATGATACAAACCATTGGGATGATTTGATTTACAACATGTAGATAGAAGACAAGGTTACAATTAACTCCCACGTCTGTCATGTAACCTATACACTAAAAGTATTGTGTTAATTTCTTACAAAAACAACAACAAGAAGCACAGACAGACATACTGTGGGTTGGTTCCCTGCATGTCTGTCTGTCTGTCTGTCTGAAGGGGCGACCAGAGTAGAGCAGACCAGACCACCCACTAGGCCTCCAGCACACGCCTTCTCTGCTGCCTGGCTCTCTGCATCTCCATTCCCCCCCGACTCTGTATGATAGTATTTAATGATAGTGAGGGATCACCCTGGGTCCCCTGCGGCTGCCTTTCAAGTTCCTCCACATCAGAGAGCTTTCTGAAGACTTTGGATTAGCAGAATTTGTACACCATCATCTATTGCTCATCTCACACTGCCATTCGAACATAAACAGTGAGATATCCACAACCCACCCAGCTGGCAAAAACATGTGTGGGGAGGATTGGACGAGCACACCAGCGCCAGCACATTTTGGAGAAGATGAATAACGTGGAAAAATGTTTCGCAAGTCTAGAGGAAGATCAAAGCCATAGTTTAGGCTTGTGATAAGTGTTGTGTTGGATAAACCGTAGGTGCTAAGTTGAAAATGGGTAATTATACTGTATGTTTATATGCATACTATTGGTATCAGATAGACACGAAAGGCTCAATTAGCAACATGTAACCCAAATAGCTGAGATTATACCATCTAAATTATTGAGAATAAGAAACAAAATATATAGATAGTCATTAAGATACATGTTAACATTGACCATATACAATTAACTGTAGAAATCTATCATAGGAATATCAGAAATCCCTTCAATAAACTCACATTCATAGTCATTTCCAAACATACAGTAATAAAAAACATGAATTTCAACCAATGGAAATGGTTTCAAAACGCTATAGGAGAGACTGGTCTATAGCAGCATGCTCTCTGGCTGAGGAGGTGAGGTCCTGCTCTGCTCTGTCTAATTTCCAGACGTTTCAGGTCCCTCCTGGCTCAAGCTACCTCACCGACATGTTTTAGCTCCACGTCTGAAGCTAGTAATTATAAATCGTCTCAAAGTTATTTCAGCCAGCTGGACCAACAAGCTGATGGATTTTTTTTTTGGCTCGGCACCAGTATTTCATTTATGAATCCCATGGTACTTCCTGGACACGAAAGAGGGCAAGCCAGGAACCACTGCAACCAATCAAAAATGCATTCTGGCCGCGAAATTTACAACACCGTTCACATTCCAACTGAACTGAGCTCCAATTTCATTCTACTAGCTGGGTTTTGGCAAGGCAAAAATCACTATCAATTCTCACACACCGCCAATGGAGTCATGTGATCAGGCAGAAGATGGTGCTGTAAGTGATAGTCAAAGTGAGTAAAATCTATTACTGACTTCAACACATGCAAACAATACAAAATGATTTCCAATCAACATACTCCCTACTACAGCTATCATCAATGACTACAAGTCGCTATTAGATCTGTGACTGATTTTGTGCTGACCTTTTATAGTGTTTTAGTTTGCACCCAGTGTGTTATGCTGAAGTAATATCACATATTTGCTTCACTCTGGGCAGAAAGAGTAGGTTCCACCAACTGCAATTCTTATCAGCTTCATACAATTAGAAGTAACAAGGAAGTTGATATTGATATTACTTTCCTGCCTGTTATAATTCAAGAGATGGATAGAGGAAGTGTATCACTTAGCTTTATATAATTTTTAATTGGTTTATTTGTGCATTATCTACTTCCTTATTTCAAGTTATATAACAACCACTATTGTTTTTGGGATTGTCAACTATAGCATGGGGCTGTTGTTATGTCCTATATATACGTGATATGACTGTTGTATTGTATGTTATTGTAATCTGTCCAATCCTGCATTCTCTGTTGAGATGTGCAATTTGGCCAAAATGTCACCCACACCCCCCGACCCCATAAAATATCTAGCCAAAATCACAATTTTTAACATCGAAGAAAATAGATGATGTAATTGATGTTTTTGTTTGCTGTTTTGTTTCCGACATGGATCACAAAATCTGGGGTCTTGGGAGTTCATAATAATAGGTCGTTAAAAAGAAAGAAGCGGATGCCATCTGACCTCTTGTCTGTACTAATGCATGCAGATGATGTGTTAATCATTATAATCCTTTACGAAATTCATCAAGCATCTTGCAGACAAAGCCGTAACATATGAAGAGTTAAGTAACACATACGTGTCCAAAAGGATCCAGGTGGTTATTCGTCAGTTTCAGCTTCTGGAAAGAGACAAGTTGCCTCATCCAATGCGCCCCCGTCGCAGGAGAGTCCGGGTGAACGTAGAGCCTCCCGGGCATGGCAGGTTCGGCTTTCCCGGTCACGGACCTGAATCACAGAACCAAAGTCAGCGTTTTACACTCAAATCACAGCTAAATTAACCCAACTATAAATGGTACGATAGGCCTACGCTTATGTGAGCAGATAAAAGCGACCTCTAACCTACAAAGTTGTTCCACTCATGAAAAATACTTTCTCACAATTAAAATATGCTGTTCATGAAAATGCTTAGGCTCCCTTTCCCCTTTCATCAGAAATAGTGGTTTAGCCTAATATGTAGCCAAGGCTTCTTAGAAATAAATTCAGTTAGGCTATTTGGAAGTAGGCTTGGGGTTTGTTCCAAAACTGGAGATTTTATCAAGGTTATCCAGTTAAGGAAATGTAAGGTTTGAGAAATGCCTTTAGTTGTAGCCTAGCCTTTGGTTTGTAGTATTGTCCGCGTAAGCTATAGCCTAATTTTGTTTAGCCTGTACTCTCAACCCGTTGGAATAAGAATGACGAAGTATTGTAAAAATGGCTATTACGCGACAATAATTAAAATATATATTTTATTTTATTTAATTTAATAGTCTACATTAGGTGTGTCGTGCTACGTGGACAGTTGGGTTGGGTCAGCCCAATTAGCATAACCAATAAGCTATTTTGCAAGGGCGAACGTTATTTTCTTACAGTAACCTAGGCTACTTGACCAAAAGCAGATTAGTTCCACAACATGCGCTGAACGGATCATTATCGGCGGTATTCGCCATTGAAAACCACTGACCCAAACAAGGCATTCTTGACCAGATGGACATGACACTAACAACTAGTGTTTATAGGCTGTGTTTCGCTGATGGTGAAGATTGTATTTCAGAGCTGTCTAAAGAGATCTACACCCTCACCAAAGGAAACATCAACACAAATATGAGTTCATTAATTCGCATAAACCACCTCTAGTCGGTAGTCAGAACAACTCCCCAGCATTTGCCAAGGATCCCCCTACACCACACGGAAGCTATTTCTTCTTCAGAATTGGTAAACGTTTAGTACTTAGGCTAAGTCTGCATATCTCAAAACATCAACGTTTTGAGACATTTGAGCTATAATGAATAGTTTGCTAAAGAACCAGTAAACGCCCTCGAATATAAAATCTGGCCATAAATTGTAGGCCAACCTAATTTCAATAAAAAAAAGTCCCAGGACTGATTATAAACCTCATTCCAATGTGTGAAGTATAATACTTTATTTACATAAACTGGACACGACCTAATACTAGGCTACTTTATTGCACATTGACTACAGTTTCCTTCTATCTATATGCAATAGCCTGATAGCTATAGACCCATATGCCTCAGAAATGCATTGTAAAGTTATTAAAACTCAGTAGGGGTGTTGCACTCTGCAAACAGAAAACACCTCATTACAAGGTGAAACATCCTGGGTCAAAAAATAGGCTACATATGACATGTTCATATCTTGTATACAGGTAGGCTACTTATTGTCATAAGGCTGTGGACATTAGCTCTGATGCGATCCCAGAGGAACCGTATTTGTTAAAGTCGTACACACCATTTATTATCCGCGAACTTGTAGCGATGGTCGTCCGCAGGCACGACATCCATCAGGAGTATGTATTTCGTTTTAGGGTTCAATCCAGTGACCTTCACTTTGAAGCTGGGAAACATTCGCCTGCAAATGAAACAATATAGTTACACAATGTAAGTGCATACATTAATACATTATGCCTGCTATAGGCTATTGGTGATTGAAGTTACCGTATATTTCCTTAAGGACATTTCTGATTATTTACAGTCTATGCAATCACATTTATAGACAAGAGTCGATATTCAACTCAATTTAATATCAATTGATTACTTCCGAAATCACACTGTCAAATTTAAGGAAATTATACGACCTTGACGCACAGTCGTTGCATAGAAGCCCACAACTTGTTCCAAACTTAGCTATCTTAAAAGATCAACATATGACCAACTATGCATACACTGCACGTCTTTTGGGGTGGGTCAGGGTGTGTGTGAACCCACTGGTTCACAATGCATGTATATGCTATCAACGTCAGATAGCCTATGCATAACCAAATGAAAGGTAGAACAACAATCAATCAAACATAATAAAATGTAAGGGAATTAGGTAGCCTAATATATATTTTGTTCGTTTGGAAACGACTGCATAATTTCACACATGCAACAACTGAAGCGAATGCATACTTCAACAAAATAAAACATGTATTAAGGAAGAGCCTATAGTTTCACGGTGAAATAAACGTTAGCTGCTTTTGCATCAAATGCGTCACTAAAACCAGATGCATGGTAACCAGATGCATGGTAACATACGTGCATATGTTCAGAACGTTTACACAAGTACCCTGATGAAATGGGGTCTATCAGGTTGGGAAAAACGTCAGAAATTGCTGTCGCACGCCGATTGGGATCCAAGCCTCCAGGCCTACAAGCTGT
This sequence comes from Oncorhynchus tshawytscha, assembly GCF_018296145.1. NCBI lineage: Eukaryota > Metazoa > Chordata > Actinopteri > Salmoniformes > Salmonidae > Oncorhynchus > Oncorhynchus tshawytscha. The sequence continues at coordinate 21,714,226 of NC_056448.1, forward strand.
TTCTCAAACGGGTGACCTGCCTGAATAAAGAGGCAGCCGCGAGGTGATGGAAAGGGGTAAGGGCTGGTTAATAACGAGGGCGGGAGGGATAATAACGTCTCAAGCCAATAACGGGAAAATGAATGGACAGAATATAAAGACTGCTTTATGCAGTTGAGAAAAAAACACGAACCTAGTGCAGACTGGAAGGATATTGAGACATAGCTGAAATGAATAATAAATAGGCTACCTAAGAGCCACAAGACGATTTGTTAACATGAGCAGAGACCACCGACCATCATGCATATTCAAGTTCACACTAAGTTGAGGTAGAAGAATATCTCAACCATATTCCGTGAGAGACACTGAGCAGGACAGGTCTACCCAATAAGCCCAATTACCGTGTTGGCCTTTTTGTCTTGAAAAGTCACTCGATAATGCTTTCAATATGGCAAACGTGAAGAATATAAGGAAATAATAAAGAAAGAAAAAGTAATATCATACATCCAATTTAGAAAAAGACAACAAAAGGGTGGAAAAAATGACAGGATTAAAATAATTGAGGATATATAGGCTATAAAGCATGTTTAGTGTACATTTATCTGCCCAAAAACTAGTCTCAAACCGACTATATCCCTTTAGATGTATTTAGGGAACTATGCCGTGGTACATTGGTAAAGAATGAAGTGTAAATACAGTAGGCCTCCCTCTAGAAAACGAGTACAGCATCAGTATAGCTATCACTATTGCAACACAAAAAGATTTGTAAAAATCTATTTTCTCCGTGGACATAGGTCTACAGCAAATGTATGGACGAAATAACTTTTTCAGACAGCACTGTCAAAACTAAAACCACTAAATGCTGACCATTCTTATTTACTAATAATGATTCAAACATAACCTCACATGCAATTGTATGTTTCTCAAACGTATTTGCATAATCCGTTAATGCCAGTATAAGCAGTTGTTGCTCTCTTACCTTCCCGCTTTGGTGATGATCATCTCCGTCCCCACCTCATGAAACTTCGCCCACAATTCCCTCTCATGCAGGTACACTTTTATCCCCTCCATTCCCTTCAAAATTAGACAAGTAAAAGGAATACCAATATGACCTTTCTTGCAGTGGAGACGACCAATTGGTAAGATTATTTAGCCCAGTTAGTATTATGCATATGTCATGTCATTCATACAGGATAAATGTTGCACTGTGGTATAAATTCCATAATAGTTTAACAAAAACCTAGACATAATATCTTTTCATATTAGCCTACCATTCACATTGGGCTACCTCGTGAAACAATAGGCTAATATTCTGAAATAGTATACCATCATTTCCCATTAAGCCTATTAAATAACTAGCCTATAAATTCTGTGAATTGACTATAAATAGGCAGATAATAAAATCTCACAAAGAAAATACACGAAACTGCAATAATTGCAGGACTAGACTACGGTAACCAACTACCAAGCGATTCATCGAATTGATTGACATGATCATTTCACGAAACTTTGTAGCCTATAGGCTATAGTTCAAAACAATGGTAATTCTACGTTTTTATGCACACTAAGGTCTGAAAAGTTTGCAGTGCACGTACTCCTCTTATGAGTCGTTTACAGATATCCATATTTAATACGTAGGCCTAGATACAGGTCCAGAACAACACCTAGGCAGTGACTTGAGACCTGAAGTACAAAATAGCGTGTAAAGCTGACCTGTTGAATATATGTCGTCTGGGAGGATGGAGATTTGCTCGAAGTTCCATTTTGTTTCTCTGCTTTACTCTCAGTGTGTAATTCCTTTGACTCTGACCCGCTGGGCGAATTTTGCAGTCCAAATGTTTCCTTCTGGTCTGCCATGTCTGGAGCTCCGGAGACCAAGGCCCCAACTGTCAGATCGAAACAAAAGCGCATTTCAACCTCCCATTCTCTGTCCTGAATATGCGCATAACTTTTTGATGTGACATTGGCCGTCTTTAATGAGTTGTAGGCCAAAATAAAATGAAGCCATCATTAGACAACATGGCCTGCTATTAACATGGCCAACACACATACCCCCCTCCACACACACACACACACACACACACACTGATCACAAACAACTTATTTAGGTTAATTTTGTAAAAATATCAGTCAATATTTTTCCTTCAAATATAACTTAATTACCAGTAAAGAGAACTATTAATAAGGATAAGGACGTTTTTGCACTGTCTTTATTCTTCTAATATATTTAACCCTTTGGACAAATGACGTGCGTTTCATTATAACTGATAGGCCACAATAAAGAATAATATAAAGACTTCAATAACAGCACAAATGATTACAAAACAAATTATGATGAAGGCTATTTGTAAAAAGTAGGCTAGGCTATAATGAACATACCAATTGTGATATATTCATAACAAGGACACCACTCATTGAAGGTTTCTAAATTTGATGATGCTGACATTGTTCGTATTTGTAGAGAATATAGACAACTGGTCGCAAAAAAAAACATAAATTCGGGACAGATCCTATAGGTTGTGTATTCCTAAAATGCCAATGGAAACAAAAAGCAATAGCCTACCATAGATGGTGTTGGTAACAACCATCACTGTAAAACATATACATGTATTTGTAGGCATAAAAACAGAGAGCACAACGTGGCTCCATGCAAAAACAGACTATTTTCTTCCACTACGAGGTCCTACACTAAAATGACCTGCGATAACAACGACAATAGTGAACCACTGACCACAGGAACGCGGAATACTCCGCACAGTAAAAACGGATTTACCTTGTAACCAGATACGTCACTTTCAATGTCGTGAAGATATGGCACAGCAGAGGTCGTTTCTTCAAAAATGCAAAGTGTTTGCGAAAAATGTCCACCCAAATCAATGTATAATCCCAATGTGTAGCCCGAAAAGGCTATCTAATATCCCCATGGATTTTCTCTATCTTCAGTGCAAGTCCAAATGTACGGTGACCAAGCGAAAACGCACAGGTGAAGGAAGATTCAGGAGTCTAGCAAAGATGGCTAAAATAAGCACGCGGTGTTACTTTATTGTACATTTTAGAGTCGATGACCGTTGTTCGGGATGCCTTCCCTGCTGATAGCACATAGCAGTATAGCAAGTTTACAGAGGAGCAGATCCGTCACCACCTTCTCCCCTCCCTCCTCTCACTCTCTCTCTCTCTCTCTACGCACCAATGGCCCACAGTAGTACGCGTTATGACGCGGAAGCGCTGAGTCTGTGACGAGCAGCGTAGGCTAGTTTGGGTTGTCCTCTCTGCCTATCCAGTGCCTGAACAGCAATGGTCTACCCCAAGAATAGTCTTCTTCAGGTCCCCCCTTCCCCCTCCCTCGTCCCTCAACCCCTTCCGCCCTCTCTCCAAAACCTATCCTTTACTGCTAAGTCTTCCGGATATATTTAGCTATTGAGCAGACTCAGTAACGTTCGCCATTGGGATTTTGTTTACAGAAATAACTAATCGCCGTCAATTGAGACAAACACAGATACAGACATGTGTGAAAGCACATCCATCATATTGAAAAAATGGTATGTGCTTATAAATTTGGCCTGGGCATCCTGCATCAGATAACTGAAAAGTACACTTTGTGATGGGATACTTTGGGAAGATCTAAAAACAATGGCCAACAAAAGCATAGGCAAATGGGAGTGCATGTGGGTAATAGGCAACAAATGTGGATTGTACAGAAAATATCCATGCAATGTGTGAATGTGTAACATTAGGTGAACATGGAGTGGGCCACGGCAGCCCAGCTTTACATTCATAGAGGAACATTCTATGAGTGAATGACCTTTACAATATAGCACAGCACAATTGTATAGGCTATGCCCTCACTTCCACGAGGATGAGTAAGCCTATAATGTTCATTGAAGGCCAGATATCGTACAAATCGATATTGAATACAAAATTACACGGAAGATTCTCCATTGTTCATATAATATGGAGAGTTTTTGTCGTTGTTCTCGCAGGAAGCATCAGAGATCACAAAATGACGAAATACTAGTATTTAACTGGACATTACTCTTATGTGGACAGCACCGAAATCTCTATTTTACATGGATTTTTTTTATGGTGAGCTTCCTGATTTTTTGTTAAGATGAGCACTGTGCACACTACATCAGGTTTGATTTTCCCGAGGCTATCGTTCCAGAATGCAGGCCACTGCCTCTGATAAAACCACATTTGGTTTACAGGCAATTTCCCTGACTTAATTCAGCGCGTTGTGACACACGTCGAATGGGAAGAACTGTGTGACAAAAACAATATGGGACGAAAGCCACCTCACACTGCGTGGTATGACCCCGTATGCTGTTCTGGGTCAGTTAAGTGGCACGATGTCAATATTTAGACTTCTAAGATGTCAGTGGTTCTTATGGCAATTGCTATAACCCTGTAGCCCACACCCTGGCCCCACTTACACCACACATGTGACGAGTGACCGCTACAGTTAGGCTAGGACTCATCATAAACAGCATTTCTATTCACACGTGTGAAAATATTACACATCACCAAAGTAGAAAGTCGGCCTACCCCCAAAAGACAACGTTTGTAATTAAATGAATGTCCTTTAAATTAACTCATCAGCTTTAGGCCTATAGGCCTAATATAGCAAATGATCACCCGTTGCTTCACACAGGCGTGTGTGCGAACCGATTGTTTGCAATGATACAATGCAGATCCAGGAAACTCATGCTAAAGTAGCCCAGTTCTTGGCCGCCGGAGGCATTATGATATGCACTGAACTGTAGGACTACCCCATACTAGGACGCTCCATGGCATTCCTCTTTTGATAATTCTGAGGAGAAAAATAAAGTAGCAAATCTAATTGAATGAGAGAGGCTGACCTTGCGAGACAACTATGGAGCGCATGCATGTCAAGAGGTGTACCAATGTTTAAAATACTATATTGGTGTAAGTCGTTGTAGATCTACTCTCAATATTCCATTTACTACTACTTCTGTGACTGCAGGTCAATCAAATAGTGTAGCCTTCCGCTAATAATTAATACTTTAAAACCTTCGTGAAATTAAAACCAAGTGACGAATAAGTATTCAATAATAAATACGCCACATTACCCGAGGGCATATAACTGCTAGGCTACATAATGCTTTCTGTCAAATAAATATGGACGTTACATGAGGTAACAGCAGTAATGCATTTAATAAAATTAGCGTTACAGGAGACAGTCGTTATAAAAAAGTGCACACAACGGTGCACTTTTTTGTTGTTGTCAAATACACTATTTCCATTCAAGATCGTACACAGTGCATGTGCGTGAGACAAAATAAAATAATTATTATTACCGACTCCCTAAGGGAAACGTAACTTCTGAATTGTGTTTAGGCAACACAACTTTATATGAGTGATGCACCGCTCACTGCATTCTGTGTCAACATTACACCCAACGCACCACTGGAATGTAAACTCTCATACTGCATTGTTTAGCATGGAGGTGATATGGGGCTAATCATGCCAGATTGCGTAAATCCAATTTGGTTCCAATTTGACGAAATGCACGAGTATGTTCATGATATTGTTTTTTTCCTCCTCCAAATGATTGACCAGAACATTCACTTCCCATGAGAACACAACTACTGATGCCCAAAAGTGCAACCACAATCTGCTAGAATCTTCACAGTCTTCATCATCATAATCCTCACCAACACTATTCTTATCATCATCCTCAATATCATCATCATGGCATTATCCTCATAATCATATTCGTCAACAACAGGTAAACATGTGCGTAATGGGACTCAACCCTTGGTTTGACAAATTAGTCTGGAAGTAGTTTTACGGACCAAACGTTTTCGTTGAACGTTACTGGCTAATGACTGTCAGTTCGGGATATATCAAATTATCAGAGATGATACTATATATATAAAGCAATTCATTTTCAACATGGGCTTGCCTACATTCTGATTCCTGACATTTAATGAAGTAATAACGAAAAACAACAACAACAAAACACCAATCAACTTAGCTGTGTAAAAGGACTGCATCTAAGTCGTTTCAAAATAGCTGTTGGACATTAACTTTAAAATGTAAAACTGTTATTAATTGACTGCATATTTTATTGCAATGAATGATATTGAAAGTTCAACAACATGCCAATTCCACTTGATTGTTATGTTCGATAGCCTGTCTATAACGCATGAACGACAACAGTGTGAAAATATCTCACGATCAAACGGTCCAGAAACGCAGAATGGTCGGGTAGTTCAAAACCAAGGATAAAGTGTCAACCCTTTATTAGGTTACATTTATGCCATGTAGTTAGTTACTATAGCCTAACTCTACGTGTACAACTAGAACGTCATTACTCAGCAAGGCCCTTTGGAGTCAGCCTACAATAAATAATGATTGATTGTAATGAAACTGGGGAAAAAACGTATTATACAGTGTAATTAGGCCTACATGTAATTGCATCGAGATGTAAAAACAAAAATGTATGCGACATGGCACTGCATCTCATTTTTTTGGAATTGAATGTAAAGTCTGATCAGAAAATAATATGGATTGAATTAGACATATGAGAGCCACACAATTCCACACAAAAAAACAACAACAAATGTGTTTGCTATTATGCTTGGTTGTCAGCATCAGGCTTAATTTCGAATGCAAATATATAACAAACAAAAAACTGTTTTAATAACGTAGCCTAAACTATGATAATCGTGACGCATTTGTGTATGATTTGAATTTGTTTCAATACACTGTAATTCCGATGAATTTATCGAAGTCTGTTCTTAATAATTGGTATCGAATTGCACGTGCACAAAACTGACAAATGAATTAATCGCCAGATAAAGGTGTAGGTCACGGCCAGAGGTGTGCTCAGAAGAAAATGGGCCTTTTGGCAATGCTCAATGGAAAAGTGCAAAATGTATGCAAGAAGTGAATTTCAGACCTAGAAATCAAACGCTTTTTTGCATTAAAAAATTAAAATATTTACTTATTTGTAATTATTTGTGAATTAAGGCACTGTCCCTCATTTTCACTTTTGCTGAACAATTGTGGTTGTGATTCATAGTGAAAGTTTAGGCCTAATTACTCATAAAACTGATCGAAAAACATGTAATATTATTAACACCACATATTTTACAAACGCACACTGCAACTCCAGCAAAACATCACGCTTGTCAACATTTGCAGCAAAAGTTTTCCAAAAGGTTATCTTCAAAAAGGTCAAACATTTGGCTATATTTTATTCATGTTGAAATAATGAACTAATCTTCACGTGGTGAGAGAATATACATAACATTTACAATAACGTTTCAATTAAGACCATCGAACACTTGCAACAATTAGGGCCGTACATAATGCAGGTATATTTACCATGTTATTACCTACAGAAGACACCATTGGGAGCCGAGAGCCAACTTAATCAAAAGCATTGTGTCTAAATATGTTCTGAATGTTGTATTATATGTGGAATGTACAAACCTTATTAGGAACACCTGCTCTTTCCATGACATAAACTGACCAGGTGAATCCAGGTGAAAGCTATGATCTCCTTATTGATGCCAGTTGTTAAATCCACTTCAATCAGTGTAGATGAAGGGGAGGAGACAAGACAAAATGTTTAGGTTCCTTTGAACGGGGTATTAGTAATTATTTTATGTGTGTCCCTTTTGGTGTCTTGCATCCCCACAAACAACAGCACAGCATCACCAATAGATGCATAAATACATAAATAAATCCCTAGCAATAACTCCAGCAGACAACACATGTGGATACAGCTCGTATCACGTCCATTATATGTATAATCCACAAGGGGAATAATCCACATTAGGGTATCATATAGAACAAGAAAAAGCTAACTGAAACCACAAAAAAATGGCTGTGCAGCGCCACCGGAAGCATGGTAGTAGGTGCCAGGCAAACCGGATTGAGTGTGTCAAGAACTACAACGCTGCTGAGTTTTTTACGCTCAACAGTTCCCCGTGTGTATCAAGGATGGTCCACCACATAAAGGACATCCAGCCAACTTGACACAACTTAAGAATCAAGCGAGTCCACGTGTGCCAGCATCCCTACGGCACGCATTTCGACACCTTGTAGAGGCTATTCTGAGGCAAAAGGGGGGTGAGCTCAATATTAGGAAGGTGATGCGAATGTTTTGTGCACTGAGTGTGTGTTATATTCATTCCCTTTAAAAGGCTAATTATAATGCATTAACGACTGACTTTTAATGCGCTGGTTGTGGGATTGGTAATTGTAGCCCTTTTAATAATAACGAATTAGGATCATGCAAGTTCCCTCCAAAGACAAAACTACAAAGTCCATTCACCCATGCAATGATCACAGGTTGCCCAAAATCTCATATTATGTTAGGTTGAGGCTTGCATCTGATTTCCCAGTGGAGAGAGGCACACATAATAGGTACATGGAAAGCCTAGACAGAATGAAATATGCAAGGGGTTTGGCTACATATTATTCGCCCTGAGGAGAGAATGGACACACACACACATCGAGACATTCTGCGAGTTCTATACTTCAGGGTCATCCAGTATGTTGGGTGATTGTGTGGTCTGATACTCCGCTCCATGTGGCGCTCCCATGGGTGATGGATGGCCTGGGAAGTGTCTGGAATCTGTCTGGAATCCCACAGACAGGCAGGTGAAAGCGCTGTTGGGTAACTGCAGGTCTGCCCCTGACTTGGAGGTGAGGAGAGCTGCTCCTAACCAGCTGTGGTTTGTGGGTGAAAACCCAGCTATGGTTTGAGTCACAATACCTGGGGAGAATAGTAGAAAGAAGAAGAACAAAAGTTGTTGAGATGGCATTTTTCAGGCGGAGACTTTTCCATGTGTGACTGTGACATGGAGTTTGTCATTGATAGGGCCAGAAGAGTCAGTCTGGGACAGAGATACAGGACATGTCAGAAAGCAACCTGGGTTCAATCAACCTAGTTCACCTCAGGACTGTGTGACCCTTCTGTGATTGAATGAATATGCACAAATGTGATTCTATTCTTATTAGGCAAAACTACTCTCTGTTCACCTAGGTCCAATCCAAAACATATACTATAGAACAGCATTCATCGATCTATAGAGAATGGTTTTTCTGTGAACAAGTTTTTGAAATGTAAACATCCATCTTTCCTCTAACATTCCAAGACGGTAAAATGAGTAAACCGTGTTAGGATATGTTAGAAATGCACCTTCAAAAGAATGTGTCAGAGCCAAAGTGTCATGGACATGCTGTAGCTCCCATCTCTTTCAGTCTTGCATAATGACTAGAAAGGGATGTGTTGTGTCCTGATTGATGCTTCATTTGTCTGTGTGCCTTGTGTCCTCCTTCCTGATTAGATCCCATCACAGAGTCTCCTTCTCCTGCCAACACGGTTCTTCCAGCTCCAGGCCTCTCCAAGAGAGGGGGTGACCCACCGAACCCTCCGCAGAATGGGTAGACCCCTCCATGGCCACACATGGCTCTATGCTCAGCCTTCCACTAAGACCCCTTCTTCCTCCTCCCTGTGGGTTTATGCTTGTTCCACTAGAGACAGGGATGATAAGTTATCTGGGGCTGCACGGCACTACAGTGTTCAGAGGCAGAGTCCCCCACACCTCTAGCCTGGCTCTGAGTTGTGCAGGCTGCACGGAGCCCTGCTCCGAGGAGTGGTGGGGCTGGGCTGACACATTTCTGCTAACAATCACATAACACACAGGGACCCACATTCCAACTTCCTGATCCCGTTCTCTACCCACAACCTCTCATTCACAGCCCTCCTCTTCCCCCAGCTGGCTCTCAGTGGAACTCTGCAGCTGTAGGCCAGATATGCTCAAATCAAACATGCGGATTTAGACATAAATAACTAATTATTATTCATCATAATAATATTGATGGTAATTACAATATAATTAATTGCAAGCATATTTTATATTCCCTGTTCCCCTATCATCATTTAAATCGATTTGATCTTCTGACATCATTTCCCCTTTAATTATGGGACATTATTTTACATGTTATGTACTCTGCTGCCCTCTATTGGCCCTTCACTCTTAGTTCATTGGCATGTGAAAAAGAGAAAAGACCGACGTACCAAAATCGACTTCAATAGAATCAAGCGAGAAAGCAGACATTGCACTACATACACCACAAGAAGTATTCAGTTATCAATCAGTCAATAGTTAAATATCACGTGCATACGGTGCCTACTTGAAAACTAGGAACAACTGAGATATGGGTTGGATGTCGCCCTGACCTGAATGTTGTTTGGGAAGCTATATCGGATGGTGCCTGCCCATTTGTCCTGTTTAAACCATGACACTATGAAGATTATTTCAGCAGAACAGAACACAGTTAGGGGAGACTGAGTAAAGTGAGTTGCGTGGGAAACTTATGGTGTGGGATGGGAAACTTCTGGTTTGATCTGTCTGGTCCAGAATTGGCAGTCCTTACAGGGATTTAGGGTCTGGGAGTCCTTGTGAGTACCAAACAGAAAGCATATACGTGTTTCTTACACGGAACCCAAAACGGCTGCGCGCGTGGGCTATCGTGCTCTCCCATTATATTAATTTGGGGACAGGTCGAAAAGCATTAAACATGTATGGCAATTTAGCTAGTTAGCTTGCACTTGCTAGCTAACGTTAATTTGTCCTATTTAGCTGGCTTGCTGTTGCTAGCTAATTTGTCCTGGGATATAAACATTGAGTTGTTATTTTACCTGAAATGCACAAGGACCTCTACTCCTACAATTAATCCACACATAAAACGGCCAACCGAATCGTTTCTAGCCATCTCTCCTCCTTCCAGGCTTTTTCATCGTTTAATTTATATGGTGTTCGCATCTAAACTGTCATTGTATTACCACGACTACCGGCAAAAACAGTTCGTCTTTCAATCACTCCACGTGGGTATAACTAATGAGGAAATGGCACGTGAGGAGATGGGAGAGGCAGGACTTGCAGCGGGATCTGCGTCATTAATATGAATGAGTTCTATTTTAGCCCTTGGCATCGCAGACGCTCACATGGATTTCTAAATTTATTTTGCGACGCTCGCGCACGCGAAGTGTCCGGTCTGGTCAGCATGTTAGAGTCATAGCTCTCAGGAATGGGGTCATAATATGTTGTACCAAATTCCAATATGAAGAAAAAATCATCAACATGCCACATAGGTGCCAAAAACCTCTAAAACCCACTAGAAGCCTCACTATAGATAAACAATAGTACTTGTCATTTTGGCACTGAACTCATTTTGATGGGGATGAACCCTAACAATGAAGAGAAGGTAAACGTGGAAATCCAGGAACACCTTTGCCTCTAAGTGTAGTGCAGTGGAGGCTGCTGAGGGGAGGACAGCTCATAATAATGGCTGGAACGGAGCAAATATAATGGCATCAAACACCTGGAATTCATGGAAAACAATGTGCTTGATGTATTTGATAACGTTCCACTTATTCCACTCGAGCCATTACCACGAGCCTGTCCTCTCCAGTTAAGGTGCCACCAAACTCCTGTGGTGTAGTGAACATTCATGAGTTCATATGTAAAGCAGGCTAGGCTACCCTCTTAAACCAAGCACAAAACAATGTTTGCTAAAAAAGTTGCACAAGGCCAGCCCGAACTGAAATGTTAGCCTAATTGTTCTATGGCTTGTCTGTGTGGTAGGTTGACATTTGAGACCAAAGGAAAATGTGTTTACTGGACTTATTAGAGCCCCAGTTCTGAAGTTGACAGTTATATCACCTGACACATGTGCAAAACCATGTGAACACCTGCAGACTTTAGTCTTGTGCACATGACATCCATCTTGTGCATTTGGTCATAAGCAAACAAATCCTGATTGCCACACACAGACACACTTTTTTAAGTAGTCAGGATAATAACACTTTCCTGTTCCTGTACTTTACTGTAGTGTTTCACTTATACTGAACGAAAAATATAAACGCAACATGCAACAATTTCAAAGATTTTTCCGAGTTACAGTTCATATAGGGAAATCAGTCAATTGAAATACATTTCTTTGGCCCTAATCTATGGATTTCACATGACTGGGCAGGGGCGCAGCCATGGGTGGGCCACTTGGGAGCCAGGCCAACCCATGGAGAAGCCAGGCCCAGCCAATCAGAATAAAAAAATTTTCCCACAAAAGGGCTTTATTACAGACAGAAATACCCCCCCCCCGTGTGGTTACATGTGGTCTGCGGTTGTGGAGCTGGTTGGACGTACTGCCAAATTCTCTAAAATGTTACGTTGGAGGCGGCTTATGGTAGAGAAATTAACATTAAGTTCTCTGGCAATAGCTCTGCTGGACATTCCTGCAGTCAGTATGCCAATTGCACACCTCCTCAACTTAAGACATCTGTGGCATTGTGTTGTGTTCTGGGATCTTTTATTTCAACTCATTAAACATGGGACCTAAACTTTACATGTTGTGTTTATATTTTAGTTCAGTGTATATTATTGCAGTAAACCCATACCCTAACTCTGGAGGGATCTCTGTTGAACATAAGCATCCTTCAAAGCATTTCAGACAATTGAAATACACTAAGCGTGTGAATGATATTTTTTCCCAACAGTACATGCTCATTGCTCCTTCAACAGAAGGAAGTCCAGGGAATCTGTCATTGATTGAACGTGGCAGGTGAAAAGCCAAAGCTGTTGTCATGCTTCACACTTCACATTACTTTCATGGTGTGTGTGCGTGTGTGTGTGTGTGTGTGTGGTATGACTCCCTCTAATCTGCAAACAGTGGTTGTGTATGAAGTGCTGCTGGTGCTGGAGACTATTAGGCCTCTCAGGAGATGGAGATTTGCCTTTCATCATTCCCAGCAGCTCATCTACATGTGCCGACTGACATTTTTGCTTATAAATCGATCTGTGGATCCCGTAGATGGAAAATGCTTGCATTGCGCATTAGCCCTGGTTCCCACCAGGGATGTGAAACGTAGGATGTGAAATCTGAAACCACTTGAAGCTGGGATGTCCCTCCCACCATTTAATTGGCTCTTCCGACTGTCCATCAACTCCTGGCTGAACCCTACATCACAGCCACAGACCAAGCACATGTCTGCAATTGTTATATTGTAGAGCACCAGGAGAGAGTGGTTTCATCATGGTAGCACATTCAGAGGTTGATTTATAGCCATTCATCTGAAATCGTTAATTGATGTGAAACAAAAACACTTTCTGTTAGCCATAAACGGACAATATTATGAGACTGAAGGTGAGTTCCTAAGGAGTTCAGGAACCTTGAGCTCTGTGATACTATATTTTCACAATGATGGGGGCAAACTTTTTGATCAAGAGAAACCGCTAGAAAATATGCAAATTTTCTCTAACACTAAAAATACAAATACGTATTTTACAGTTATTAGGAAGATGAAATATTAGTTAGTCATTTTATAATTTGATTATGCTATATTTAGAAAACATACAAGTCATTTCAAGCCTTATTCATACAGCTTTGTTGAATAGAAAATATAAAATATTACATATTTTTATATCTTGTATCATATTTGTACTGTGTACTTGAGCTTGTGTCCTCCAAAGTGACTACACCTCAGCAATTTACAACTATTTTTTTTGACCAGAAAGTTGAGATTTTAACCTTTCTTTGAGTATGCAGCATTACTAGTTATTGTTTATGGACCTCTCATGATAAATAATTACTTTTGGTGATTATGTAGATGATAAAAAAATATATATATATTTTTACATTTAGTTACATTTAACTGGTTGATTGTGAAATTTACATTTACTGTAGGCCTACATCATGAAATGCACATACATGTTGCTTGCAATGTTGCAATTACATGAGTGTAGTCTGGAATTTCACTTATTTCCAAATCTTGATGTTGCAATGACGAAATGATGTGTAGGCTACCCCAAACTTCCTGTTTGTAAAAAAGTGTTGAGTAAAATAAATGTTCCCAAAATTATAAAGGCGACATCAAAGGCTTAACAAGATGAAACATGCTTAGTAATTCTTATAGGACACATCACTGCACTCTATACTCCTCTGTAAACTGCTCATCTCTGTATACCCATCGCAAGACCCACTGGTTGATGCTTATTTATAAAACCTTCTTAGGCCTCACTCCCCCCCTATCTGAGATATCTACTGCAGCCTTCATCCTCCACATACAACACTCGTTCTGCCAGTCACATTCTGTTAAAGGTCCCCAAGGCACACACATCCCTGGGTCGCTCCTCTTTTCAGTTCGCTGCAGCTAGCGACTGGAACGAACTGCAACAAACACTTAAACGGGACAGTTTTATCTCAATCTCTTCATTCAAAGACTCAATCATGGACACTCTTACTGACAGTTGTGGCTGCTTTGTGTAATATATTGTTGTCTCTACCTTCTTGACCTTTGTGCTGTTGTCTGTGCACAATAATGTTTGGACCGTTTTGTGCTGCTACCAGGTTGTGTTGCTACCATGTTGTTGTCATGTTGTGTTGCTACCATGCTGTGTTGTCATGTGTTGCTGCCTTGCTATGTTGTTGTCTTAGTTCTCTCTTTATGTAGGGTTGTGTGTCTCTTGTAGTGTGTTTTGTTCTATATTTATATTGTATTTATTTATTTTAATCCCAGGCCCTGTCCCCGCTGGAGACCTTTTGAAAATCATTGAAAATAAGAATTTGTTCTAAACTGACTTGCCTAGTTAAAAAAAGTTTTAAAAAAAATATATATATATATAAAGCCATATGTGGATGGGTAGATTAGATACGTTTTTCTGAATGAATTCCTGGGGGACCCTCATGGTGTACACATCTTTATTGTAACCCAGCACTGACACACCTGATTAGACTACTCAACCAATCACCAGACCCTTGGTTTATTGAGTTAGTGTTAGTAGTGGGGTTAGAACAAAAATGAGGGTTCCCCATCATTGACTTGAGAAACAGTGGATTAGGTTCCAAAAACGTTTTGATGCATATTTACGTAACATGACTTTGTGTTTTTAAACAGATATCTGGAAAATATGTACAAAAACATGAAGTAGTCAAAAAGTATGAAATTAAAGTAATTGTGATCTGAAGCGTTTGTGACTCATTAGTAATCCCACCTTTAACCACATGGTGGAGACATCCGTTCACATTTTGAAATCAGGGTCCCCAAAAATGTAATCAAACACTTTACAATATTAACTCAGTCTCTGTCTCCATATCGCGAGGATTGTCTATGAACCTGTGTATACATATTTTCCAGATGTCTGTTTTAAAACACAGAGACTGACTTAATATAGTAAAGTGTTTGACTACATTTTTGGGACCCTGAATTCAAAATGTGAACTGATGTCTCCACCATGTGGTTAAGAGTGGTATTACTAATGAGTCACAAGCGTTTCTGATCACAATTACTTTAAATCTATACTATTTTACTACCTAATGTTTTTGTTTCATCTATAATAAATGGGTTTAAATTTTTTTAATTTGAGGAATCTCCTCCAGCCACTTTGTGTAATTAGATGAGGTGTTTCTGTAGTATATTTGAAGCATGTATACAATAACAATAGTGGTTGGACTCTGGGATTTAATTTATCGAATTAAAGTCTCTCTTGAAGTGGGATATTGACCAAAGGACAAAAGGTTTAGCGACATTGGTTTGCAGCTCAAAATGTAGAACACGTGACCTATAGGCCACATCATATTTACTGTGAACAAGCAAGGCAAATGCTACCCCCTACTGTCCGATACAGTAATACCAAGAGCAGGCATCTTTGCTTTTGAATGGTGGAATCATATTCTAGCCAATAACTTTTTGTGATCTATCATGCTTACTTCCAAACACCACTGACCTGGTGTAAAGGCCTCTCCTTTACACTGTCCATAACCACATTTGTTTCCAACTTTAATTATGTCAATTTATCATAGTTGCACCTGGATAAAGCCTGTTGTTTTCAACATTTAATTGTCATTCAAAATATTGTTCCAGACTAGATACTAAATCAACTCCATCCCTCTAGTTGTCTGCTAATGCTACATCTCTACTAATTGCCTGGCAATTATGAAGTGGCCAGCACAATGGAAAAGATTGCATGTGTAGTCACTCATCAGTAAGATTGAGGAAAATGAAGATGAGTCACTAATTATATGTGCCAATTTGTATTTTTTTCTCTGCTCATTATACATCACATTACTATGAATTCAAGATGTCAACTTAACCATAACAATTCAGCTATCTTCTCTGGTTGCATTTATGAGGGAAAAAAAGTCCAAAACAATAAACTGCTTACCCACACTAACAAATTAATTTGCCATTCTGTACTTGTTAGTGAAAATAAGTATAATCAGCATAACACAATATGCTTTTTATTACTCTGGCGAATCAAGCAGGTGTGAAATTGAGTTGAACTGTGTCAGTTTAAACAAGTCATTCACAATGTAAAAAACTATACAGATAGAACAACTGTCTATATGGTAAAAAATGACCTATGATTGACTCTAGCCTGAGCCACTACTGCTGAGATCTTTTAAATTGTTTTTTGACAACCGTGACAATTCTTTTTTTTTTTTACTGTTTCCATTGATTGATTTAGGTCAGGTATGATTTAAAGATGGATGCGACTTGTTCCGGCCATGCCGTCAGTTTATTATGGTAGGTCTTAAGGATTATGGGCGTGCTGCTGACTACATTCTCTTATAGGATGTCATGAGGAACAATGGCGCTTCATATGTTCTATTGTGATTGTAATTAGGACCTTACATTCAGAAACTAATGTTATGCACAGGAAAGGAAGTCGTGTAACGCGTCCAAATCTTCTCCACCAGGTCCGTCATGGGGTACCAGGCCTAATTATCCAGTGATACTGACATCCACAGGTTTGATTTACATATCGCTAGTTCTGTTCCTTTAAACTCTTGAGCTTTGACGTCACGTTCTCTCTGATGTTCTTTTACTTCGCCCAAAAGCACCGTTTTTTCTCTAAGGCAAGGAGTACTATCAGTTGCATAACAGTGTTCTGTACATCTAGAACACCATATTACATTACCACTTTTCACCAAGGTTGTCTCTAAAACTGGGCGCGTGCAGTAGCCCCGAGACTGCCACGTTGCTCCTCCCGGACTGCCGAGCAGAAATATAAACTCACAACAGAGAGAAGCACGAGATTGAACTTCACTCAACTTTCTAGAGCAGTAGTCACCAACCGGTCGATCGCGCTCAACTGGTCGATCTACAAGGCATTCCTAGTCGATCGCGCTCAACTGGTCGATCTACAAGGCATTCCTAGTCGATCGCCAAACATTTATGTAAAAAACCCAACGATAAAGCCTTCTATTCCTAATTTCTTGTTATTCGTCTCCGGCTGTTGGCTGTATGTGGACCCAATCCAGCTGCCCTGTGCGTCGGATAGGCGAACTGTTGCCATTTTTAACCATTTTATGTGTCTGAAGGTACAAACTTCTGCCTACACGGGCGGGCCCAGAGAGCAAATCAACTGCACAAAAGATCTACTGCTGGCAGAACGGATGGCTCAGATGGCGGTGTCTGCAGTAATGTAGCACCGCATAAAAGATAGCTACAACAAAGTTGATACTGTGAGATTTCAGAACGTTTAAAACAATGACAAGGTAGAGACTGTCAACGAATACAGAAAAGATATACTGTTTTTATGAGTGAGTTAATGTTTAAGTTCTTACTCAACACTGTCTATTTCCACTCATTGCTACAACAAGCACTGCAGCAGGAATTATTGAGTAGGAAAATGTATATATAGCCTTGCGTTGTTGTTATTAATATCGGCTTTGGTCTTTTTTAATATCGAGTAATATTTCACGTTCTCTGTTCATAGGAGTAACAACATGAATTTGTGCATTAATGCGGTGCGACTCGAGTTTCTCCATCATCTGGAAGGTGTCAGTGGAGGAAAGGGAGACCAAAGGGATGGTGAGAGGCGGACCCTCAGTCTGCTGCTCTCTCTCTCTGCCGAGACTGACCATCAGATGCAGGCACCATCCGCCCAGTAAAAGAAAAAGCAAATTATTTAAATGTATGCTCACTCAGCTGTGCTTCACAAGTAATACAACAACTGATCTATTACCGGGGTGATCATATAGCCTACCTAAAATTTTGAAATACATATTTTTTTAAGTGGCCCGAACAACAGTGCATTGGCAGGGCAATTCAAGCCAAGCCGATATGCGGTGATAATGTATTGGGCCTATAGCTTACTGCACAAACCTCATTGCTGCAGAACTGTTTTTAATTGGTTAATGTTGCATAGGCTTATGTTTTTTAAGTCATGTTAAAAATAAATCTGCATTTTGATTCAAAGTGATCTTGATTCAAAAAAGGTTGGTGACCACTGTTCTAGAGTTTTCCCTGTTAACACTATCAACATTTCCCTCTACTGTGGTCAAATCAATGCAATATATGCCACTTTCAATGCAATATACTGAAACAAAACAAACTATGCAAGAGATTTTGTTGTAGGCAGAACGCATCAGAGTAGGATTCTATTGCATTCACACAGCCTACTCAGACTGTACTCTACACAGACTGGTATATGCAATTTTAAACTGGGTGGTTTGAGCCCTGAATGCTGATTGTCTGACAGCTGTGGTATATCAGACCGTATACCACGGGTATGACAAAACATTTATTTGTACTGCTCTAATTACATTGGTAACCAGTTTATAATAGTAATAAGGCACCTCCGGGAGTTTGTGGTACATGGCTATACCACGGCTAAGGGCAGTATCTAGGCAATCCATGTTGGGTCGTGTGTAAGTACAGCCCTTAGCCGTGGTATATTGGCAATATACCACACCCCCTCGTGCCTTATTGCTTAAATAGACCATTGCCATATATGGATCTTTGCCATTTACTTTGATCTGGACTGTGTTTACAGCATGAGTGGTCATGAGTAGATGCTGTTGTTTTGAGATCAAAGCGAGAGCTGCATGTAGCCCTATGTGCACATTTTGTTCATATCCTTTGCTAGTTAGTGAGTTATTAGCCCAGTTATAAATCATTTGTATTCAGCAATAAGGGAGGGATTGCTTCCTACAAGAGCACAAAATGTATACATTTCTAGACATCTACAAAAAGCCAGTTAGGTAAAGAGCTTTTTTTTGTCTTAAAGGGGCAGTGTTGTATTTTGAGACAGGTTTGAATAAGCTAGCCAATAGGCAGAGGGTAGCATAATTTGTCTTATTCTCTGTAATAATGGTATGGGAATAATAATGCATTTTATTTTGTAAAGTGGTTTCTTGCATCAAACAACACAACATTTTCAGTCACCTCCTTGTCTGAAGGACAAGTGGATAAACAGGTTAATGTCAAGCCCTGCATGTCCCCCAAAGTCTCATGGAATGTAGGCTTACATTGAACACCACATTGGCTGCTACTGTAGGCTGAATGATAGAACAGCTATTTCCATGTTAAATGTTATGGGAGGCATTTTCTCCATTGATTTTGATGGTAGGCCACTCTGGTAGGCCACTCTGGTAGGCTTACATTATACATCATTTTCACAACGTTCAAGTTTGAGCTCAGCAGACCTGAAATTTACTTGGTGCTGCAAAAAAATGAAGGGAACATTGTTTATCACTATTCACCCTTGTTTTTTCTCTGTGCACAAGTGTGAATCATCTATCAGCAATGCCATAAAGATGGTTCATGTTTACGGCAGGCAACCAGTAAACATTAAAGGAATCATTGGAAACAATATGTGCACATGTGGTTTGTACTGGGTTTACTTAATTTACAGAGAAAAAATCATAACTTTAAATAAACTTCCTTGAGATTGCAAAATATATAGTTTTCATTCGTACAAACACAAAAAAAGACACACAAAAGTATCATTCAAAAGATATATTACAGTGTAAAAATCAGTTCTCAAATGTAATCTTTGAGTAAAAAATGTGTGATTCTTATTGTTTAATGTTGTAGGGCGTTTTATATCAGTTGTGTAGGTTTAACTATGAATGTTAGGCCGCATAACTTTAATGATATGCATTAGGGACAGTGATACCAGCTGTTATTACTCATGAACACAAGATGACCATGGCTCGTTAGTGTTGTATGTGGTTTACTAAGGCCAATCCAGGGCTACATGCTTAAATCATGATCAAAATAGAGCCATAGTACTATGGTAAATCCCAGTTCTACCTGATGAGGGAGACAGACACCATGCAAAATGTGTGATTCTGACATGAAATTAGTATAGCAATTTCTATCAATACATGTAGGCCTATATGTTAATTGATGAATAATTTAACGTAATTTGTGTTTTTTCACTCGATTTTAATGACTTTTTAATTGAGAATAGATCATTTTTGAAGAAATACACGTAATTGACTTGTAAATCATTGACTTGATGTAATACCAAAGTCTTATTGCATAGCCACTGAGTGGCGGCATAAAACTGTGGCATGCGTTTTAACACACTCAAACTCTAATCTCAGCACTATAGCCTAGTTTACACTGACTGAAACTAATATCAGACTGTGGGCCTGTGAAACACCTGGTTATTTTGTAGGTCTCTGGGGCACTGGACATCTCAATCCCGTTGACCAGTATCACATAGACCTAGCTATAGAAAAGTATTTCATATTTTATTGTCCTGCGCCGTATGACATAGCATACATGACAGTCAGAAATATAGACAACATAAGACATACTGACAAAGCACAACATACACAATATATGGGTACTATGTATGAATCAACTGTAATGACATTGTCCTAAAACGCGCTATAGTATGAGCAACCAGTACCGCGTGCTAAGCGCGTCGAGCAGGTGCTTATTGGAACAAAGTCGCATGCGCGCTGTGATGGAAATGGTGTTAACAAGGACACGGGAGAACTTCGCCCAAGCTGTCAGGTGCTTGAGTAATGGAGCTGTTATTATAAAGGATACTCTCCCAAGGTCTGACCCCATTCGCAGAGAATTGAAAATGATATCCCAGGTCAATTGCCTCGAACAGATACAATGGATCCACATGAATAGATGTTTGGCACACTTCTACTTTGCTGTGGAAGATTATGCTACTATTTGCACTGCATGCGCCTAATATTGAAAATATAAACACCTATTTCTCTCTCTGTTTGTTTGTATTTGAGAGAGAGAGAGAGAGAGAGAGAGAGAGAGAGAGAGAGAGAGAGAGAGAGAGAGAGAGAGAGAGAGAGAGAGAGAGACAGAGAGAGAGACAGAGAGAGAGAGAGAGAGAGAGAGAGAGAGAGAAGTGAGATGGAATGAGAAAAATAGGGTTATTAAGTCCGGGTGGATACTGCAGTTGCCTATATCATTTTGTGAAATGCACCTCCTAGGCTTTCACCTTTGTCCGATTTCTCGAAATATAGGTCCAAAATCCAAATGTAGAACCTAACACTGCAATCGATTCAGTTTATGACCAATATTGGACAATGAAACGAAGCGAGGTAGGCGTAACATGAATTAGGTGTTTGGAGGCTTCTAAATGAATGACAAATTAAGCATGACGCATGCATAAAAGCGCAGTAGGCCGACATTCTTCCTCTCCTCTAATTTTCTACGGTCAAAGGCATAAGCAAAGCATTAAGTGTGACATATTTTACATTATATATGATTACTATAAACACACTGTAATTACATTAATATGCCAATTCTCCATTCTTGTAGGCCTGTTGTGTTGTTTTTGTTTTGGTTGTGCCCATTCTCTCTCCATTTCCAGAAAACCACACATCTAGCAATGGTCTGGTTAATCTCAGGTGTCAAAAAAGTTGCCGTAACTATTCTCCACTCCAATGTTTCATATCTGGTTGGCTTCATCAGGTCAGAGTCCACCGTATACAAAAGGCCAGTGCTATCCGAGATCCTTGGGACGTCTTTACCCCCCATTGAAGTTGAAATTGAAAATGTTTAAGGTAAGGGTTAAGGTTAGGTAAGGGTAAACGTTATGTTAAGGGTAAAGTTACGGTTAGGTTTAGGACTTAGACTTTGGACGTCCCAATGATCCCCAATAGCATTGACCCTGTTCAAAGTAATCATCCTGCAGTACTTTGTCATGTAGTTGTGTAGTTTGTGTAGTGTTCACTAGGTGGCGTTACGTCTTGAATATCAACGTAAGAATCCTGTTCAAAATTAGCCTATTGCAGACGCACTGCCGCCTTCCGTGCAATAAAATCCAGTAAGATATCGAAGGCGCCAGGTGAGCAATAGACAGAGCAATTGAGATTCTGTGTCATGTTTACTCATATTCCCTAGCGCCACTGTCGTTACTTATTAACCATACAATTTACAAATAAAGATATGAAGTTAATAAACTCATGATTCTAGGCGCAATGGAGAGCGCAATCAAGTTATTTTACATTCTTTAGGGTTCACGTTGGCCGAAATAAACAATTAGTCAATAGGCTACTCAGCAGGCCCATAAAACACACGCGCACAATGACTCGCTCTGGCGCGGTCTTGCGTCCAGGAAGGAATTCCAGGTATCATAGCTGAGGTTGAGAGTATCCCAGTGCCTTCTCTCAGGTTATCTTAATAACATTTCTCAACTCGTTGATCATTGTCTCGACGCCTCTATCCCTAAATGCTAAAGTGAACAAAGTGTGGAAAGAGAAAGACTGGCTATGCCAGACTGCATGATAGAGAAGGAGCAACACAAATTAAGTTTGAGCAATTACATCACTTTGTATTTATCCACAGAGTTTACATCATGGTTTAAATAATAGCATGTAGGCCTTAAGAAACGGACACATGGAAGCGTATCGAGACTGCATTTTACTATTTTATTGACACTTTCAAGAACACATCGTTGGTGTTGTAAACTAGACAAAAACCGAATACAACATAACCCAATGACAACTTTAGAAACACAAAAGGAACCTTCATATTTCAATAAGATGCAGCATTTTTACTATCAGGCCGCAAAGCATTTTTAAACAGAAAATTCGTCCAATTTGACACACACCTAGACGAATGTTTTTTTTCTTTTCAAAAAGCTGTTGATGTGTGCTCTCCCTGTCATTCGTCTGAACAGTAGCACTTAACACACAGAGACAACAGGTAGGCTGGAGGTACAATGGCACATGTGTGTCCGCTAAAACAACTAGCTCTGTGGATATTTGAGGTACAGGTAAATCCGTATTCAGGGGGATATAAAATGCAGATGGAAAAACAAGGGTAATAGCCCACGAACTATCTTTACACAGGTATCGACAATAAATTAAGGACAGATCCCTAAAATCAAACTACTCCGTTGTATTTACACGCAATATCAATATCAATAAGAAATAATTACATAAATATTTGTATATATCACTATTTACATTTATAATCAATATTACCTTTTCAATTGTATTTCAGATTCCCTTTGCCAGTTGAATACTTATGTTGGATTCGGCATGCGAAATTAGGACAGTCTCAACCACTCGCAAATGAAGTTTATAACCTCGGTTCTGTTTTGGCATACTTCAAACAAGTGCCAGCATATGGATTTTCGCAGCATAATCCTGCGTTTATAATTTGACAAACAGAGACATTCGTTCCGTAAAATCAATAACCGAAGACCAATTGATTGATTCCTTAGAAAAAAAGGGAGGGAGCAATTTTTTTTCTCTCCTCCAGATTGGTTTTAAGATCATCCTGAAGCATTCCTTTAGCCGTATTCGTATCATTTGAATTTGGTCGTGAAAATAAATCATAACAACAAACTGACAGTCATAAAAGAGACATGTAGCGTTTTGTAGGGCATGCAAAGTGTCACCTACCCCCGATAAGCATAATGATATGCTTCAAATAGTTATGCAGGTAATTCATCAAACACAGCAGTCTTTATAAGATAAAGAGAAGTGAATAAAAAGAATGATAACCAATTCAGAGTGCACATTAAATCAAACACATTTCGTTACCTCAGTAACTCGACGTAAAACAAACGTATACATAGGACATCACACAGCAGCAACTTATCAAAGATCTGTGAGTATTATCCATGCCAACCTTTCCGTTTCAATACTTGTATGGTATTCAAATAACAGGAAAAATTCAAAAGTGTTGTTTAATTTAACAAAAGAGAAATATACATATGAGATGTGTATTTAACCAAAGTGCATTTCAAAATCTAAACTGTTCATTAGGTCAGTTTTCTAAACCCGCATTCGCTAGAAGGGTGTCGTCATACTCATCCTCATCGTCCTTATATGATCATCACAACAACAACAAAAACAACAACATTAGAATCTAAGGGGACACGCTTCGTGACCTGTCCTGTATGGAATCAAGTCCGCTGACCAAACGCTGAATGCTCTGCAACTCGTTAATGGAATCTTTCCCAGAGCAAGTTTTTGGGGACAGGGAGACCGAGCCGGCTGACCTGCTGGTGACCTCCGAGGTGGAGTCCAGGGTGGCGGAGACGGGGCTCGTGGCCATGCCGTCCCCTTTCAGCTCCGCCGCACTGCTCGCCATGGAGGGGATGGCTGTGGTGAGCAGACTGCTGTCCGGAACGCTCATAGGGATGGAGTAAGGGCTGTACCTGAGGCGGGGGCGCACTGCGTTCAGGAAGGGGTGTCGGTGAACAGAGGAGGCTGCGGAGTTGGCTGCCGCGGCTGCTGCCATGTACGTGTAAGGGTAAGGGAACAGCCCCCCAAATGGAGACATGGCCAGGCCCTGGGGAGAGAGGAGGGGAATGATATGAATAGAACTATGCACAAATTTAACAGGCGCTAGTCACCATAATAACACAGCAAAACAGGAAAAATATGCTACATTTAAATTGTTCACAATGGACACTGTCTATGTAGGCCTATATATTGAATTGAGGTCATGTAGTGACTGAGTGTGAATAATGAATCCAGCAGACACGTGAGCTTCACAGGAAATGTTATGTGGCTGTGTAAGCCTCCTTTCACTTTTCTCATAAAGCGATTTTCATGATGATGCTTTTCTGTGTCTATGCGTACTGATTTTATACATAGATGGGTGTAAACCCATTACCAATACATTTTCTTGAATTTAGCCTTAAATATGGAATATATAACGCTATCCACGCGTAAAACCATTGAAAACAATACGAGAATCAAATTGACAAAATATTTAGATTTTTTTTGTGTTAAGTGATATCTAGACCCACCACTATGTGATATCGTTTTTTTTTGTAGCTTTGCAAATAGTTTATGAATTGTGAATGCAAATAAACATTCTTTATATATGATGTTGCTCATAAAATAGCAATTTAAAAGGAACTATTTCTGCAACACATGTGTTTTGAAACTAGATGGAAACAGCAAATCTGTTATGTATTTAGGAGAAGTTGTTTTCCCTCCCCGAACCAGTGAAGAACTAAGCACATCTCATTCGCCATGTTCCTCTAAAACACAGACTTAATTAATGAGTTCATATCAACACTAGCCTAAAACTTTTGTTGTAAGGCCTAGGTGGTCTCTGCCTAAATCCCAACATATGCTGTAAACAATCGAGACAAATAATATCCACACCTTCCTAAAATCTAAATAAAACTTGAGTCCCTATAAAACACATTCGGTTATTATTTATGCTATAACACGACTGTCTACAATAGGCTATGCTCGCCCCTGTTGTGGTTTTGAACACTATAAGGAATAAACTAGGCTATTAAAACTAAATGGAAATTATACTATTTTTCTTCTACACCATGTTGACATTTCTACATAAAGTAATGGGGACAAGGACACCTAAGATGAAATAGGCTACACAGTCCAGTATATGCGTCAAAATGTAACGAAAAACTCAGGAGCACATAGCATGTGTTTTACACAGGCATTAATGTACTGCTGGTGGTAATAAAACAGGTTTTACCTGTGATGCCAAGACATGTTGCTGCAGATGAAAAGGCAGTCCATGAGCTCCCGTCAGGCTTTGCGAGGGTGACGCCATACTGGCCGTGTCCATGGTACTAACCCCTGCAGAGGACACCGCTGCCAGTAAGGGGCCCATGCCCGCGGCCATATTCGAGAACGCGCCTCCCATGTTGAACTGACTGGGGTGCAAAAGAAAGGGATGCGCGCCCCCCAAGTGATTGAAAAACTGCTGTCCCGCGAAACCCGGTGGAAATCCAAAATGATGCATGTGACTCTGGCTTAAGTGCGGACTGCTGTCAGTTTGAACAGTCAAAGGCATATAGTTCTCCTTGCTTATAGACCTGCACTCGTCCGCTTTGGGCTGGTCCCGGCTTGGACTCTTGAAGTCTTCTCCGGACCGAGTCGTGCTGGAGATCACCGTGATGGGGCTCTGTCGTGAGTCCGCTTGGCTTTTCTCAGTCCTCCGGGCGCTTTCCCGAGACCGGCCGTTAGAATCACTGCCACCAAATTGATGGCCTTTAGTCTGGCTTGCCTCACGATCCTTCCCATCCTCCGTAGTGGTTGAGATCTTACTGGAGTCCGGCCCATCCTTTAGGTTTCCATTGCTTTCATCGTCGCTGTCTTCATCACTCTCGCAGAAATCTATCAGGAATGAGTCAAAAGTTAGTGATACATGAGAAATTATGATCAAAGTTAATCAGGATTCATTTCGTTTTTGGTTTTATTCTCCTAAATTCTCATATAGCCAACTTTATTAAATGTTCTTCATGACTTTCGATGCAATATTAATAAAAAATGAAAATAAAAATGTACAACTAGATATATAATCAGTATCGTCAAAATGATATCTCATATAAATAAATATGCCAAGATTTTAATCCATGCTCGTTTGGAGGATCGTAATTTGCGCTGTCAATGAGATGTAATTATCTGTAGGATACTGTACGCTAATCATGGTAAGAAGGACTAAGCCTAATGCTTTAGGCTACGTAGGCTAGTGTTCATAATGTATTGAGATACATTGAAATCCATAGGATACAGATTTATTTTTATTTTTAAATTAACCTTCAGCATATGATCAAGTCCTTCAAATTTTCCTCATTTTAACCGATGGCATGTTTTCACAATTCTAACGATTTTTGTCATTCAGTTAACTGACTACGCCTACATCTCGAAAGTTTATTTTATAAAAAAATTAATATATATCTATATCCAGTATATAATTCTGGTAGATGTATGATTCATTTTATTGATAAATGCTTAGCACGAGAGACCCATCACGGGAATGGGAATTACAAGAATGAGCCTACATAAAAGTTAGGCTACATAGTTTGTATGTTAATGTTGGTGCTGGACAAAATTATATTATTCAACACAATAGGTCTACTGACATCCAAAGGCATCCGACTGAATTCAAACTAAATCCAAAATGTAGCAAATTGGAAAATATTTCACAGCACATTTTTTTTTTTACAAGCATAGGTTATTGTAGGTGTCTATGCTATGTGGGTCTGTGAGATGCGGAACGTGTAGGCCTAGTTCTGAATCTTAACCCAAGCAGAGGCTGTGGGCTCCATTACCTTTCAGGTTGGGAGGCCCCACGGTAGACACTGCGGGAGACGAGGCCTGGTCGAAACATTTTAATGAGGCCTGCTCACCGGAGGAGTCGTCGGACGTTCCGTTCTCTTTTTTCTGCTGTTCCTCATATGAGCGGATTGACTGCAGGGCCAGCTGTTTCCTACATTATACAGACAGGTTATTGGTCATCATTACTATTATTTTGTAATAAAAAAAACGATCTATAAGAAAACGGATAATTTATTCAAGGCATAGGACATGGCTTGCTATGTACAGTCTTTGCATATAGGCAAATTCACAGGCCTGCAATTCATTTTGAGTGCAGATTATCCAGATGCATTTTATAAATGAATATATATGTCTGTTTGAATAAATCAAGCTATTCAAACCCACTGTAGACCACTAATAACCCACCACCCAAACCATTTTCTTGTATTATGTTGTCAAAACGGTAAAGAAAAGATTTTGAAGAGCTAACTATCAATAACTCCACACTATTTCTAAAGTAGGAGTTTCAAAATTGTATTTTGCTCTTTAGACCTCTGCACTCGTAGAACCATAACAATGTAAATACAACATGATAAGCTATGTCTATTACCTCTGCCAACTCATTAATAAAACGTGAACTACATAGCATACTTTTAGGTTGAAGGGGTTGTGCAATTGCAAAGACAGTCGTACCGCTTTTTGGAATCCACTAAGATTACTGTCAGCCATTGCTTCTATAAAATCCGACCTCAGAAATCGTAAAATGTTTGTTGCGCAGTTAGGGAATAGTTTAAACTTCTCCTTACCTCTTCTCTCGTCTTCCATTGCCAGTGTCACGGAATCCTTTGGCAAAGGGATTATGGTCGATTTTCAATTGTGTAATCTGAAAGAAATCAAAGTTATAAATATTTGTAGGCAGCTGCCGGTAGCCTAGTGGTTAGAGCGTTGGGCAAGTAACCGAAAGGTTACGAGATCGAATCCTCGAGCTGACAAGGTCAAATCTGTCGTTCTGCCCCTGAACAAGGCAGTTAACCCACTAGGCCGTCATTGTAAATAAGCATTTGTTCTTAACTGACTTGCCCAATTAAATCTATGATAAACGTTTGTAGACGTGTGTACATTTAGTGACATTTATCCTCGATTTCTATTCTTAAAGTTCAACAGTTAACCTTAATTGTTGCTGCATCTCAGTGCAATCATTTTTTTTTAGAAATTGCATATTTTAGCCACCATCTGAATGGTTGGAAATTCGTTGATAATTTATTCTCAAACTAGTGACGAGCTTAAGGTCTGATGCTATTAGAGACCATTTTATTTTCCACACACACACACGCACGCACGCACGCACGCACGCACGCACGCACGCACACACACACACACACACACACACACACACACACACACACACACACACACACACACACACACACACACACACACACACACACACACACACACACACACACACGTGCAATGCATACTGAATGGCAACCTCGCAGTGCACATTATTTCCCCCCACTCACTTCCTCTTGCTTTCCACCCCTCCCAAGTGCACATTTTGGCACGATTGACAATATTCCTCAACTCATGTGGCTGCCAAACATTAACTGCATTTTTGCTTGACCCAAGTGCCCAGAGGTAACACTTAGCTAACATTTCTCCCTTATATCAAAGAGCCAACATAAGAGATGATTTTGATTAGCGGTGTATCACATGTGGAATTAAATGTTACCACCAGCGCAGCCTGTTAAAATCAAAATGCTCTTTTCTCTGAGTAACTGCACATTCTGTTCCCCTCTCTTTCTCTTTCTCACACTCTACCTCCCCCATTCTCTGAATGTCTCGCAAACACACACACACACACACACACACACACACACACACACACACACACACACACACACACACACACACACACACACACACACACACACACACACACACACACACACACACAGTCTGGGTCGTTGCCAAATCCTTTCCATGTGATTAAATATAATGAAGTATTATGTATTACATACATTCCTGAGAATTCTGACCCAATTGCTTTAGTAGGAAACACGGCATGAGATGAGGTTTACATTTATCTAACACGATAGCTTGTAAGCCCAACACTCAAACAAGATGAAACAAATCTTTCATATTTTATGATGGCAAATGGTGCAGTGCTAGCTATTGGCTATATAAACTGTTTGACTAGAAATGGATGAAAAATAAATATCCAACAATTTCATGAAAATAAACGAATAAAGTGTGTTTCTGCCTACCTTGTCATTTTGATAGGCAGTTACAGCAATGAAATCCGTTTCTGGGAAAACATAAGTCCTGAACGTGCTATAGGGCAGTTTGAGAATGTCGTTGGCTCTCACGATGTGAAATCTGGGCTGATATTTGTGCATGGAGTTCAGGATGGTCTGGAACAGGAAAGAATTCTGGATTTAAAAAAAGATAAGCACACACGGATTTCTAACTTTTGATGAAGATTAGCCATTTTTGTAGCTTACTCAATCGTAGTTCAGGCCTAGCCTAATTGATGCAATGGGCTGTATTGGAAAGTTCTCATTTATTATAGGCCGAAGCAGTTGGGGAAAAAGTTGGAGAAACATGTTGCAGTGAAAATATTAAAACCTCATTCATGATGGACACAAACCTATTCAATTGAAATTAGGCCTGTATATTTTGGTGAAGCCTTTTCAGCCCTCGACTCCATATGACCACAGAGAGGCAACGTTAACGGGCTTATTAATATTAGGCTACTAATAATAATACCTCTGATAATACTAATAACATTCATGAAAACAACAATACATGCTAAAAATGTCGAGAAGCATGCGAATAAGAAAAAAACATACACTAGATGAACTTACAAATCCATGCTTGTCGGAGATGTTATTCGTTAGCTTGAGTTTGTGAAAATTGACGACTTTTGACATCCACTGCTCGCCAGTAGCCGGACTGTCCGGGTGAATGTACATCCTCTTTGGCATTTCGGGGTCGGCCTTCCCTGCCACCATCCAACGCGAGTTGTGAAATTTATACCTGCAGTCATCGGCTGCAACAATATCCATCAACAGAATGTACTTTGCTTTCTTGTCCAAGCCTGTGCATCTCACTTTGAACGGAGGGAACATTCGCCTGTGAAATGGAATGAGAAAATCACTTAAAAACAGTGGACTGGCCAGTGGACTGAATATTGTTAACCTATGTTCATACATACATATGGAGCAGCTATCTTTACATTGCTTAACATTGGTTATGATAATGACAGTGTAACACTGCGAATACTCAAATATTACACATTTTACATTTACTTGTATGCCTTTACGTATATGCGTCAGGCATACGATTTAGTGCATGAAGAAATGATTAATCTAACAGAGGCTGTGCGAGAACATAAAACACCCACAAATATCTGCCACCTAGAATTCATTTTTAAAAATCGCATAATATGTACAGCATGCATTGTGTAAATGTATTTGTACGGCCTACTATTTATTTGTTGTGATAATAACGTTTGTTATTACACTTTGGTATAATAGGCATATAGACAAACATGTTTCCGTTTCATAGCCTAGTATTGTGGGCTGATTTTAGATTTACAAACGTGGACAAATTGTTTTGTAGAGTACATTTTAGAATTGCTCACAGTTGTATTGTGTCATAAAAAGTTAAAATGTAACAGCCTTATGTGTTGTATATTTTTATAGTTTGGGTTGGGTTTTATTTTATCTCGTGTTGAGATTACATGACCGTGCAATGTGGCCATACAGATTCTGTCGATAGGACAAAGTTAGGCTATTCTATTCAGTAGCCTACACGTAGCCTATAACCACCCTAGTTTGAAATCAAAACGTTGGCCACCATTCGCGGAGGTCCAGTTCCAAGCACCCATCATTAAATCAATTCACTCGAGAGGCATGCCATCGTATTGATGATCAGAATGATCTTCATAATAACAAGATGCATACTGATGTATTTCGACTGCAGAACACAAATATGTCTTATTCGAACACATCAAAGTTGAGCTCACCTTCCGGATTTCGTGATAACCATTTCAGTGCCTCGCTTGTGGAACGTTTCCCAAAGTTCCTTCGCTTCCAGGTGAACTTTCGGATCGTCTTCGATCTCTTCTTCAGGCTCCAGAGTCTTCAGAGGCCTCAGATGGGCTGCGGCTGCCTGGTGCCCCAGCGAGGAAAAGTGGAGGCCGGACTCGGCGGCGCCCATCAGCTGGTCCATGATAGGCTTCCCCAGGGCGCCCGGGAGAGAGAGGGAGCCGTTGTGAGGTAGCGCCAGGGCCGGGAAAAATGGAGGATGGTGACCCAACATTGCACTCATGGCAAATTCCGGACCCCGGTGAGGTAAAAACGGATGGTATGCCATACTCGTTCCTTGTATGACTGGATCTCTCATCAGGAAGCTCATCCAAGTCCAGGCAGGTACCAAATATATGGATTTATTTAGTTGAATAGTATAGTCAGTCTATGCAGATTTCTTGACGAGCAAAACTGTCTCAAATTGAGAAGTCTTGAGAAGTCCACTGTCACCACTACAGAAATAAGCATCCACTTGTGTTCGGCTGGATGGTATGAATTATCTTTACTGTCGTTCTATGAGTTCCAACAAAGTGTCTGCAATGAGAAATGAACAAATGCACTCCATTAGTCTTCAATTGTGTTGAGATAAAGATTTTCTTCCGAGATTGACGGGCGTTGAGCACTTTGCTATGCGTTGTCTTGCGAACAATTTTCGAATTAAACCAACACGGGTGAGTAACTACGCTTTAATTGACTGCTGCCTTATTTTCTTGCTGTTGTCTAGGCTACAATATCGGCATTCCTGTTCAAATGAATTCGCTTTCATTGGCTTCAGTCCTCCTGCAAAAGCGATGTGTTGAAATATTTCGATAGCGCGGAATAATTCCTCTGTCTTTACTTGTTCCAGACATGCACCCTCACACGCACGCACACTATTTCTTCGTCTCTCTTTCACGCACACACACATTTCAGTAAAGACTTATGCAGAGAAAGGAGTCGTTTGACGGCAGAGAGGTGGTAAGGTCCCAGCACCAAGATATTCCTAGCGCTTCTGTGCCCCATAGGCTTCAAACTGTATGGATGTGTTGCATGTTACGAGAAGCTGGGCTCTGTTGATTGGCTCTTTCACGCTTTTGGACCAATTGTGTGGCTTCGTAGGCGTGGTTTTAACAGGTCGGGTGGAGGGGACAGGCTTCAGACTTATAAAAAGGTGTTTGGAAACTCAAATGCTGCTGTGAAAAACCACTGCCTCAGTCAATATTGTGTGAATATGTCAACATCATTAGAACTAGTGCGATCACTCGGTCTGTGGGACCCTGCAAAGGAAAAGTAGCCAGTCTCAGTTGCTTTGTCCGTAAGATAGTACTGTCTTGTGTGCAGTCAGAGCGGCAGGGTTGGCCCCGTCATCAAAATATTGACTGACAAAATGTTTGTGCGAAGTCGTGGACGCTTTATTTAGGCTATATGGAGTGAATGAATATACATAATTTATCGTCACTGATTTGATCATTTGGAATTGATTTTGATGAACAGAAATCGTCCGTTGTCCGTTGTCCGTTGTTCTTTGTTGTAGCGATCTACAACACCGGAAAGGAATGTTTGAGCAACACGACAAGCTACCATTATCAGCACCATATTCGTGAAATATTATAGTGCATTTTGACCGGTTGTCGCGCGATGACCCGATGTCCAGTTAGCATAGGCTATACAATGTTAATAATATGACAATACGTTACATTAACGATCATGTTCATGTTTGCTGACACTTCATTGCATATAATATTTCTTGTTGATTCAATCTGTCACATTGGCCTACAGTGATGCGTTTGATAGCCAATTTTGTCATCATTAAGCATCACTCGACATTAACTCTCCGAATTTCAGTATTCATTTTACCTTGAATGTGAAGAGATGACAGGGTCATTCCGTGTGCTGAATGCATGGCGCCGGTAGTGTGTGGTTTTGTCTGTGGATAATATTGCTTTACACACTTTAAGGCAGGTTAACATGAATAAAGCGTGAATAATACTCTCTCTCTCGTGCGCGCACACACACACACACACACACACACACACACACACACACACACACACACACGCACACACTGATATAACGGTATTTCGAAAATAAAACCGACTAAAAACGTTGTTGGTGGTGATAATATGTTGGTGATATTGGATCACTTATCAAGACGGGTTGGTTTTATCTGGTCATTCAAGGGACATTAAGGACATTAAGCGCAAGTCTAGACAGCTGCACCAGCCAAATATTTAAGGATTCATTTACAAGTAAACTACAGAGGGAGTGGCAGTGGTCAGCCATATTGACCAAACATTGACCAAATAACATCCCATCCAATCGTAGGCCTACAAGGTTGAACTATAGGGACTTGCCAATCTTCTGAGCTAGATTTTGAACTGGTACTATCCATTATTTCATGAACGTTCTTTATCTTTTAACCAAACGATTGTTAGTGGGGAAACGCACCTATTTATACTGTCAATTTGACTGAGCAATCTAAGACAGAGGCTGGTGACATGGTCCTTTGAGTAGACTATTTGATGGTATGAGTGCATGGGTAGTTAGTTGCATGAGGCATAGTGTATTGCGTGTCTGAATGCCCCCCATACCCAATAGTCTTACCAGCTCCTGGTGACAGGAGAGTTGTTGTCCCTACAATGTAAAGGGACTGCCATGAATTTGACAGTAATTTACAGGCAGCTCAGTGGCAAGTACAGTTATGTATTTTACATTACAGTACACCCACTGTATAATACATACAGTATCAAAGCAAGCACTGTGTAATGACACACAGTACAATACCATAAAATTGACTGTATTATACTGTTTAAAAAAGTCAATGCTACTGTAATCGGAATTGGGTATGGAAAGGGATTGGTGCAAGCAGGTTGGCTGCTAGGTAAAGTGTTTACACATTACAGCACATTAATTCATATTTGGTGTTTTATATCACTTGCACTTCTAGAGGCCTAAACAAAAGGCTTCCAAACTGACGCCAACTACAGGGCAAAACAGACCAAAAGGACATGGCAAAATGTTAAACCATTTAAAGATTTGCTGCCACATCCTGTCCCCTATACATTTTAATTGATGGTGCACTATAACCACATAAGAGATAAATTGGTGCAACAAATATAGCCTCTTACAAGGTGTGCCACAAAATATGTTAATGAGCCAGAAACAACAATACCATGCACCCACTAGTGGTCAATAGGTTTTGGGTGCTCTAAAGATAGGGTACAGTACTGTCTTCTGTGGGGTTGAATTACAGTACCATTTGAAATCCAGCAATATTCCCACAATTCACCATCATCTACAGTATGCTGCAGTAAAACGTTTCAGAATGTTTGACTGTTGATGACACCTAAAATGACTGTATAAATGACAGTTTTCTGCAACAGTGTAGGGTTATCCTCATTTTCAGTTCGTAAATAGTTTCCTTGTGTTGTATTTATGAAGTTAATGTTTAACAATTGAATGCAGTTATTAGGGACAACCAGTTTGCAGTTTCGCTGTCCAGTTCTCCAGACTTTATGTGTGAGTGTAGCTTAGTTATTGTCAATGGAGTGACACCCTGTGTGCTCTCTTTTGTCAGCCGCTATGTCAGAGCAGGGAAACTGTCCCCAAGCTATCCTTTGTGTCTCTATGACTAATTATGGGAGGGCAGCATATATTGTGCATTGTAAGGTGTCAATATTTATTGATATTTGCTGGACTAACTAATGAGATAACTGCTGACACAATAGGCCTAAATACAATTCAGCATTGATCAAACTATAGGCCTATGGTTACTAAGCTATGGCAAACTCTTCTCTCCAGTCATCTTAGCCTGAACATGCTGTTCACTTAAAAGGGCACATACAGTAGGTCTATAGTCCTCTTTGTGTTTGTGAGGTCAGGCCTGTGCCGATTACATGCTTATTCAGAGTCCCCCCTGCGGGACGGTTGAGCTAACGTAGGCTAATGGGATTAGCATGAGATTGTAAGTAACAAGAACATTTCCCAGGACATAGACATATCTGATATGGGCAGAAAGCTTACATTCTTGTTAATCTAATTACACTGTCCAATTTACAGTAGCTATTACAGTGAAAGAATACCATGTTGTTGTTTGAGGAGAGTGCACAGTTATGAACTTGAAAATGTATCAATAAACCAATTAGGCATATTTGGGCAGACTTGATACAACATTTTGAATAGAAATACAATGGTTCATTGGATCAGTCTAAAACTTTGCACATACACTGCTGCCATCTAGTGGTCAAAATTCAAATGGTGCATAACCTGGAATAATAAATTGTGACATTTCTCTTGCATTTCAAAGATGATCGGTAAAAAACACATGTTTTTTTCTTTGTATTATCTTTTACCAGATCTAATGTGTTATATTCTCCTACATTCATTTCACATTTCCACAAACTTCAAAGTGTTTCCTTTCAAACGGTATCAAGAATGTGCATATCCTTGCTTCAGGTCCTGAGCTACAGGCAGTTAGATTTGGCTATGTCATTTGAACGAAAATGGAAAAAAAGGGTCCAGTCCTTAAGAGGTCACTCACCCCAATTAGCAGCACATTTCAATTCAGTGTAAGATGTCACCAAATAGGAAGCATTGTTGACAGAGCGGCACCCTTTCATTCTTTGTGGCCACCAGGCTTAATTAGCTAAGCAGTCCTGAGAGAGCGGTCAATACACTATATAAAGTTTTACAGGGTTAGGGCTATTAGGGACTCCCAAGTGTCAATACAAATGCATACCTAACACAACTGATTGATGAGGTGGTGTTGTCAATGTTTTCATATCTAGAGTGATAATGTATATCACAATCAAAAAGTTATATATTTGTTTAATAGGCTCCGAAATCCCATTCTGTTTGTTTCCAGTCTGTGTAGTAGACTGCAGGGATACTAAGTAGTTTGGGCCTGTTAAATACAAAGGTGACTTGTTTATATGCCCTACTGGTTATCAATAGTGTGTTTGTTATAGTATAGTTATAGTATAGGCGTAGACAATGTTGTTTTAAGAAATCATCTTTAGAGAAAATAACTGTTTTTGTTTCGAGAGACGAGTCAATGAATCATGTATATCTATTTATCAATGTTTATAATTAATGTTATCTATGCTGGACAAAACCAGAAATTTTGTTGGTACAAGTAATGCCCACAAGCTATCAAGTAGTGTTTTCTCTCACTTGATACACACTGTCCTTTCCCTAGGTGATCTGTACAGTCAGAAAAACTAAAGACTGGATATAAGTTAGTAATACCTACAGAGACTAAAGCTATAGCTCACTGGAGCAATGTAATGTATATTGTTTGTATGTTTATTTAGTCAAACTGTTTAGTCTTTCTGAGAATTGATAATGGGGGTCCCGTGTTTCATTTTTGCTTCCGTCTTTATTTGCAGATTGTAAATGATAAATGGGATGAGACTTTATGGCACTACCTGAGAATGGAGTATGTCAAATCAAATCAAATCACATTTTATTGGTCACATACACATATTTAGCAGATGTTATTGTAGCGAAATGGTTGTGTTCCTAGCTCCAACGGTGAAGAAATATCTAACAATTCACAACAATACACACAAATCTAAAAGTAAAATAATGGAATGAAGAAATATGTAAATATTATGTCAGAGTGGCATTGACTAAAATACAGTAGAGTACAGTATATACATATGAAATTAGTAAAACAGTATGTAAACATTATCAAAGTAACTAGTGTTCTATTATTAAAGTAACCAGTGATTCCATTCCTCAGTGATTCCATTCCTCTAAGGTGCAGGGTTGAGTAATGGCAACGTTGTTGTTCTTTTGGAACATTTAGACACAACTTCACATGATAGGGACACGTTTAGTCAATTAAGTTGTGCAATGCTTGAAATTAATATGTGTCAATATACATTTGTCGTACCTGTTCTTTAGGTATTGCAATGACAACATAGTTAACATGTATTATTTACCCCAAAGGTGTAAGTAATGTCACTGTTTTCAAATTGATTCATGTGGACCATTGATCCAAATGCAGAGGTTGCGAAATGCCCTTTCCAAAATCAGCACCATACTCAGTCAATTTTATTGAAACATGATAAACTGTCACCTGTCGATGATTCTGGCCTGTCAGTCATTTTTATGCAAGTCAACCCTTGCTCTCTTCTATTATTGCAGGAACTTGTTACCGATTTTGATGAAAAACATTTGAGTTAATAAGGGGGATGTGTTTAATGACTGCATGTCAAAGTAATGGATTTAC
This sequence comes from Oncorhynchus tshawytscha, assembly GCF_018296145.1. Classification (NCBI taxonomy): domain Eukaryota; kingdom Metazoa; phylum Chordata; class Actinopteri; order Salmoniformes; family Salmonidae; genus Oncorhynchus; species Oncorhynchus tshawytscha. Next base: position 21,751,807 of record NC_056448.1, read on the forward strand.
ATCAGTTCAGAGAGCAATAGAAAATGGCACTGGGAATACCTGTGCTCTTCTGACTGATGAGGTCCTTCTGCAGTGAGCTTTTTCTTAACCTTGACTTACAACTTCATATTTACTAAATGTTGTAAATTCGTCAATGTAAGTCAAGTCAAATATGAGATAAAACACATTTCTGTACAGCTACTGAAGTATGAGAGGTTGTAGTTGAAATGTCTGGCAGCATTTACTGATATTGAGGCAATATTACAAGAGCATGAACTCACTAACTGCTTACTAAACCGCTTATCTTCAGGTAATAAGTACAACAAAACATTACACATGCCCTTTGAATCCTTGGCTAATGTTTGTAAAAAAGCAATGGTTTCTATTACTGATCAATTAATTTATACATTTATAAGTAGTAGGATGTGTTATCTGTTCTGACAAACCTTTTCTATTTTTGTACGTATGTATTGTATATAGTTTGTTTGCGGTGTGGTTTTCATATAAGCCCTCGGGCTTGTAAATAATATACAACTATGTTTCTAGACAAGAGGAACAAGAGGAACATTTGCACAGACTAAGCTTTTTTTGTTGATGGGGAGTGCATTGTTTTTGAGTATGGTTCCCTGCTGCATGGGACAAGGAAGGCCTAATGGGGATATCTTCTGTCCATTTAGTTCTCTGCCATGGCAATAGGCATTGCACTTGATTGTGTGGCTTTATAGTACCTCTGGACCCTACAGGGCCCATCCATTGAATATTTAACTAAGACTCTCTGTCTTTAGGTTGAGGGCAGCATAAAGCTTGCAATCCTACATAAATAATCTTAGGATTGGGTTAGGGTGGGTACTCTCAACAGGTTAAGTGGGATAAGAGTGTGGCTCATGTCAAAACGCTGGCCCCCCCATAGTTCTGGAAAATGTGCAATGGGGTCAGATTGTATTACATTGTTTTGGAATTTACATGGAGATAGAGACCTTTGAAATGGAAAACCATAGGCAGAAAGGCAAGTACCATGTAGTCTGAGGGGCTAAGGGGACTATAGCGGATTTCCATGGATGGCTTGAATACTGTAGAATAGGTCTTCATGCTCTGGAATCAACCATTCTGAGTAATGAATATTTACTTGAGTATTGAGTTCTCTCCCTGTCGTTAGGTAGATACCAAGTACATTGCTGAGCATTAAATCCAATCCAGTGCCTTAAACATGCATCCTAGTGGTCACAATTTCCCTCCCGAAACACCAGTCTGAAAGACACCATTCTGTATTCAGCTGCATATTCCAGACAGCTCTTTTACTAACTCATGTATTCAGTAATCACTTACTAACATGATTATTGTTTTTTATCTAGAACCCAATATCTTGTCAGCCTTAAAAGGTTGTGGAGAGGACTTTGTCATCCCCCCCAGGAGCTTTGGGTTGAGTCTAGCCGTCCAGGAGTTTTGGGTTGAGTCTAGCCGTCCAGGAGCTTTGGGTTGAATCTAGCCGTCCAGGAGCTTTGGGTTGAGTCTAGCCGTCCAGGAGCTTTGGGTTGAGTCTAGCCGTCCAGGAGCTTTGGGTTGAATCTAGCCGTCCAGGAACTTTGGGTTGAGTCTAGCCGTCCCAGGAGCTTTGGGTTGAGTCTAGCGGTCCATGTCTCCGGTGCACTATGCATACCTTCTCAGAGGGTTTTTCTGCTTCATTATGAGGAGGATTCTCCTGTAGCCCCCCAGGCTGTTGGGCTGAGCCCCTTAATCCATCCCATTCAACATGGGCTTCAGGGGCAACTGGATGAACTCAAATGGCTACAATAGCTGTTGTTTTTTGGTCTGAAAAGTGTGATTTATTTTAGGTGTACAGCAGAGCAGAGTTCTTTGGAATATGTGCTGTTGGATATCACCCAAGCAAGGCCAAATGGACGACAATATGAAGGATACACTTTTTTGTAATAGTTAGGAAACTATGTGGATTGAAGAATATTGTATTCTAGAATGAATACTGTGGTTTAACTTTCTGATTTATGAGTATGTTATAAATTATTTGGTGACAGGCTCAAGTGTAAGATATTTTCACATTTATTATAAGATGAAATGGTTGATTAACTATGTTATGACACAAAATGAGTAATGGTGAGCTGTAGAGTAATTTTAAGACATTATATGTTTTTCCCTAGAGAAATAGATGCAATCTTACATCAAATGTGTCCCAAATTTGTGTTTTTATACAATTCAACTGTCTATTTTATTTCATTTAAAAAAGTGGGAATCACCACGATGTTTATTTTTCTGATATAGCCTAACATAGGTTTACCTACATCACCGCGCTTCAAAATCGATAAAAGGGAAATATTGACGAAGTCCTCACCAAATGAAAGGCTGAACTAGAGAGTCGATAGAACATTTAACAACACAATATGTTTGATCTAATAGCATAAACACATTTTGGAGGAAAAAGTTCATTCATTTCAACAAGTTTTTTTATTTATTTTTATTTAGAGTGTAGTAGGCTAATTGTAAATAACTAAATTACCTGTTGGAAAAACATGCTGTGAAGCAAGTCCTTTATGTTTTTAACGTTTCAAAGCTTCACCAGAAACAAGGGTGAAAACCTATAGGCTTACATCTCGTGCTTTTAGTGTGAGTTTTAGTGTTCATTGCGCATTCAACCGTTTGCAGTGGGGCTCTCTCTCCCCAACACCCACCAACCGTAAAGGATATAGGCTCCAACACACGTGATTCATTTAGGATATTTATCATTAAAAAAAAATCATGTAGGGACATGATTGGCTAGACGTGATTTTGAGTAGAGAGATGGCAGTTGAATCCAAATGTTTTGGAAGTTGCCTGCCAGTTCCCTTGCCTCTGCTACTAGGTGAATTAACGGGTTTGTCAGCAGCGGGAACAACAATCTAAACTATACACGGCGAACTAAAACGGTTGAGTGCGGTCAATTGAATCCATCACTTGCTCCTCTGTGATTTGGATAGATTCCTCTCCAAACTATTCAGCCATAATGCCTTCTGGATGTTTATTGGTAATTCCTCTGGGCATCCCGCCTTAGGTTAGGCCTATATCACCCAAGAACAAACATACCGTTTATATTCTCACCGTTTATATTCTCATTCTTCCTATTTTAGCAACATCTATGAATTTGTATAGCCTAAATTGGCTAACAGTGGTTCAATACCCAATACTGAAAAATACTCAATACTCAATACTGAAAAATGCTATATATGATGGGTTTTAATAAAAGCGTTATGCTCATCTTAATAATGAAGAAGCCTAATAAAAGAAAGTATATGCTACACGCCTATACTCATATCTCTATCTCTATAAGGAACTCAGAACCTTATGCCACATATAGATTCAAGTTATGGAAGCGCTTTAAAGTTTGAGAAGCGCTGCTGGCATGCAGGGTTAATTCCTGTGCTTATAAAACTTTTGAAAACGTAAACTATCTAGCAGTCTTTACATGCTTTCGTTTATGTGTTTGCCATATCTTCAGTCATTGAAGCGACAGTTACTTCCACTTGAGATGATAATCTTTTTTGACATTTACAAACAGCAACTCACAAGTTATAATTTAATAATATACCTATCTAGGCCTATTGAATGTGTTCACATTTCATTTACAATTCGGTCTATGTTAGTGCAAACACTGACATGACTCGTGTACAATTTGGGGATTTGGGGATTTGAGTGGCATGATCCTAAAGTCAGATTCATACACCACTTTAGTGACCATATGTCCATGCATGCTTCATGCTAACAATCCACCCCCGACAAAACATAACTGTTTAAACACGTACAATTCTTCCATAAATAACACCATTTATTTTACAATCAAAATGGTTGTTTTCTCGTTTGTATCCTAAAATGGCCTAATGATTTGTTCGTTTCAAGTCATAGAACATTACTTTAATATAAGTCACATTGCAGCAGGATTTTCCATTGGCTCTCTGCATATTATAGGCTATCTTTACTTGGTGTTTCCACATTTAAAGTTGTCAGAGCCTTGTGACATTTGAAACAAGCGGCTGGCCATATTTACAAAGGCAGACAATACAACTGAACGATAAGTAGGATGCGATCAGAAGTTGTGCGTCGCCTTATTGAAGTTCCCACAGATGTTTTGCATAAAGACATTTTTGGTGTAATGAGGGGGAGTGTTTGAACGTCAACTGAACCGGGTTGGACTAGCATCTACTGTAACATCAAATAGAATAGGAGGGGCAGGGTCTCCATTAACTGTTGCAAAGGTTGAAAAAAATATTTGCTGGGGGAAAAATGTGACTGCATTTTAAGTTAACTGTTATGGTGATATCATTGGTTGTCATGCACACCTAAACAGTTAATAACAATGTGATTACAAAATACACATTCAAAAGTTATACTGGGCACACAATTGCAAGCATGCATTAACACCACGTGCTTACAAGCATGCACATTCCTTAACAATTTAAGCAATTGCCATTCTCCGATAAGTTTAAGCCACTATAGGCTATTTAAAACAATGATAGAAATGTATTGGAAATACAACTATGGGCCTACGTTAACACCTGTTGTAGGCCTCCTGTCCTGTTCCTATTTGATAGTGAAACCTGTAACGTTCCCAGGCCTTTGTAGTTGTGTGCTGTTGTGCAGATAAGCAAACATTCAGTTCTGTGCTAAAATGTCAGTGTGTGTATTCGGATGGATCTGATACATACAAGACACATGCACACAAACCATTCAACCAACCAATTAAAATCCGTTTAGGAAAAATCTTAGGTTTCAAACCGTGGCACTAAAAAGCCTGTAACCTTTACGCACCAGGGTCATCCGCCTAATAAGATCCATAGCCCATAGTGAAGCCACAGGCCTTCACAAATGTTCCTGGCGACCTACTTGGGCCCCTTGGACCTTTGACATAAATCGCAAATTAATTGGTCACTGTATTAAGAATAAGGTGGGATTCCAGTTAATTAGTAGAGAAATGAGGAAGATTGAACTTTAGGCCTATATGATTTGTTCCCTGCCCCTCGTTTGTTAGTAGGGATTTGGGGTGGATCAGCTTTTGTGCGCAACAAATTAGAAGTGAGTAGCTTGGTGCCGATGTACAGTGTCGTTTAGTGAACTGGCGACAGCTCGGATTCATGGGAAAAACTTAAAGGAGACCCGCATTATCAGGACCTCATTATCTCATGTCTGAAACCATCTTTTGAGAACAATCCCTAATCAAGAGTGGCACAGACCTACTTTGCTGAGCACTGGGTGAAATGGGGCTTCTCTCTCTCTCTCTCTCTCTCTCTCTCTCTCTCTCTCTCTCTCTCTCTCTCTCTCAATTCAAGGGGCTTCTCTTTCTCTCAATTCAAGGGGCTTTATTGGCATGGGAAACATATGTTTACATTGCCAAAGCAAGTGAAATGGATAAACAAAAGTGAAATAAACAATAAAACGTGAACAGTAAATATTACACTCACACAAGTTCCTCTCTCTGTCCATGGTGCAACAATATAAAGACGGTTGCAGTTAGGAGGAGTTAGGAGATCAACACTTTTGAGCCAAGCATTAAAAGTAACATAATTGAATGATCATGCTTTATCAGCCTGGTCTCATAGACGTAACATAGTAAATGTAAATCCGGGACACTCAATTACTATGATATGTTACATTTGGTAAGGTTACATGAGACAGAAGGTTACTTATGGCAAAAACGAAAGTAGGGGGGCTTCGGGTTTATGTGGGTGGATAACGTGAATGTCCAGCAACCTGATGGTTGCGTGTTCAAATCTCATCACAGACAACTTTAGCATTTTAACTACTTACAACTTTTTTTTAATCTACTTTGCAACTACTTTGCATGTTACCTAACCCTTCCCATTACCCTAACCTTAACCTAAATACTTACCCTAACCTTGAACCTAACCCCTATCCCAGCTAACGTTAGCCACCTAGCTAATGTTAGTGTTTTCCAACTAGCTAACATTAGCCACAACAAATTGGAATTCAGAACATATCATACGTTTTGCAAATTCGTAACATATTGTATGAATTGCAATTTCTTATATTTGTAACTCGTAACATATCATACAAAATGGATGATGGACATTAATACATACCATACCAAACATAACATATCATACTGATTAGAGGGCCCGGATTTACATTTACTATGTTATGTCTACCCCTGAGTCCAGGTTGGCTTTATTCATGTGTCGTGTTTGTGATTGAGTGCTAGAGTTATCATCAAGGGTGAGATATAATGTAGCAGCAACAATGTTATGCCCTAAAGTGGAGCCATTTGCAGATGTTTATTTAACTCTTAGTTTATTTATTTACATATTCACTTATTATATTACTGTGGAGATTGGTCTAATCACACTTGAATGGGGAGACTAATTTTGTAGATAGTGGTTTAAATAATAGAAAACTATTTTACAAGTTACCATTTCTCTCCAAATTTCCAAATGAATAGTTGTTGGTCCATAATAAATTCCCGTGGAACTGATTGTGCTTGTTTAGGCTTATATGAACTTTAATAAACTTTGCTCATGGTCAATACATTGCTAATACAATATCAATTGGCTTGTTAATGTCCATGTTATCAAGATAACAACCATAAATATTAGTTCGAAGCAGCTATGCAGTGAATACTCCAACTTAAAAAATCAATAACTCCCAACACGTCTGAAAAATTATGAACTTCCAAGTATGCAGTATCATGTTGTCCTTCTTGGTACAGGGAAAGAAAGGTGGTTCATTTGATTGGCCATAAACCATTTAGTTACCTTCAGGTGAGTGTCACAGGGAGTGTAAAGTAAAGATTGCCAGAGAGATTTACACCATGTCTCCTCAAATAGACAGCCATATAGCCTATATAGCCTATAGAGATGGCCGGTGGAGCCAGGTTGTCTGGGCTCTGCAAGACACCTCCCCTCGAGTCTGGATTAAACGTCACCATAAAAAATGACTATCAACGCGCGCACTGTAAACCAATGATTATGCTGGGTGCCTGGCGCTCCACCACCATGTTTAAAGGCAAGTTATTTAAACGGAGCAGCACAAATCGCCGAGCGCCGGCGACCAGTGTTCTCTCGTCCTTGTACTTGTCGGTCCACCCCACCGCTGACATGTGTGCACTAACCTTCTCTCATTTTGCTGGGCAGCGGCCGGCTCGCCCTGCTGCGGTGTAAATAGTAGAGAGTGTTTGACGTTATGGCTATGGGTTTAGGAGTCTCCAGTCTGTTGCGGGTCACTTGTTTCAAAAGAAATCTCTGCGAGACAGAGTAACTTCTTGACAAACCTGTTATTTCTGGGCTTTTAACTTCGCAAAGCAGCTTTCTGATATGAAAAGTAATAGCCATGTTCAGCTGTTGAATATTCATAAATAATCTAATAACTAAACTCGTATAACTAAACTCGTACGGGCCAGTACATCACTGGGGCCAAGCTTCCTGTCATCCAGGACTCCTATACCAGGTGTTGTCAGAAGAAGGCCCTAAAAATGGTCAGACTCCAGCCACGCTTGTCATAGACTGTTCTCTCTGCTACCGCATGGCAAGCGGTACCGGAGCACCAAGTTTAGGTCCAAGAGGCTGCTGAATAGCTTCTACCCCCAAGCCATAAGACTCCTGAACAGCTAATCAAATGGCTACCCAGACTATTTGCATCCCCCCCTACCTACATGTACATATTACCTCAATTACATCGACACCGGTGCCCTCTGTATATAGCTCCGCTATTGTTATTTACTGCCGCTCTTTAATTATTTGTTATTCTTATCTCTTACTTTTATTTTTAATTGTTTTAGGTATTTTCTTAAAACTGCATTATTGGTTAATTAAGGGCTTGTAAGTAAGCATTTCACTGTAAGGTCTACTACACCTGTTGTATTCAGCGCATGTGACAAATATAATTTGATTTGATTTATTTGATTTGTATCGGCATTAACATAAATCTTAACGGGTAGTAACCTAACTGAGAGGAATCAATGCCATTTAATTTAGAATAATTTTGGTTAATCAGACATAGGCCTACATACAGCAACAGTTATTGGGTGACACATTTTCATAAAAAAAAAATTAATTTTGCATCATCATGAAATTTATCCCGTGAGACTAATACCTCAATCATCCGGGCATAGGTTAGAGCCTAACAGGAGAAGAAATGTATCAGGGTATTTTGGTGGAATCGACAATATAGGCTATCACTGCAGGATGACGAACTAATAGGCTACTCGAGATTACACCTTTCTCTCTAAAAAACGTCGAAAATACATACACATAATATGTATATAAATATATGTCGTAGGCCTATAGGTAGCGTTATAATTTGCAACTCAAAGTCATCTAGCCCAGTCAGCATTTCACTTACGTTTGTCCACAGTTTTACCTATGTAGCCTACTTCATGTCCTCACTGACATAAATGATGAATCCCTGCACATAGGGTCTAGGCTCTGGACTAATATGTATGTAGGCTAGGGATGTTACAACATGTTAGCGCATCCTACCATGACTACAAAATGGTTGTAACGCCTCCCTTACGATTTTTTTTTCAGGAGGTAAATGCTGGGTGCAGGGTCGGCTCCCAAATCCTTCAACCTGGTGAAAACAATTAGCGGGATTATAGAGGACGTGGCTTGATCATTAGGTCATTACGCTGCCCTGATGTTAATCCTTAGGGAGATCACTATTTGCTAACACTACACATTTAGTCACAGCCCTCATACACCCACACAGAAGCGTCCCAAGGCTCAACCCTCACACACAAACACAAGCGCCCCAATGCTCAAGTGTTCGGGCTTTTCTTTGAGTATAATGTTTCACAAATAACCTAATCTGTAAATTACATGATCACCATCATTAATTCATAAGAATACATGATTATAATGAATTGAAATTGAAATAATTATTAATCAATACTGTTGTTACAATGCAGTTATAATGGATGTTATTCTAAAGATCAACCTTTTGGGGCCAATCTTACTTTTGTCTGTAGGCCTACATCATGACTGATGTCTCATGACTTTTGTCTGTAGGCCGACATCATGACTGATGACTCATGACTTTTGTCTGTAGGCCGACATCATGACTGATGACTCATGACTTTTGTCTGTAGACCGACATCATGACTGATGACTCATGACTTTTGTCTGTAGGCCTACATCATGACTGATGATTCATGAGTTTTGTCTGTATGCCTACATCATGACTGGATAAGACTTTCAGGTTTCCAAATTGCATTTAATATTTTTTATATAGGCTATTCATTAATATTGTTGGGTTTACAAATATTTCTGATCACTTAGGGGTGTAGGCCTAGAGTTAAATGAAGTAAAATTAAATTAAAAAGTTAACAGAATGCTAATCATGACAATTTACTTGACATGGAATATGAATATTCCACAGTAGTTATTTGACCAATAACACATTGAAATGTCTAAAGACGGTTCATTGGGAAAATACTATAGTTTTCTTTCCTTGACATGTTGGAGAGTGTGCAGCAGTTCCAAATGCAGTTGAAGTAACACAACATTATGCCAAATGAAACATTGTGATTACGGCGCATGCTGCATGCAGGCAACAACAAGCTTTTTGCTTTGTACCAAAACCCTAATGAGTTTGACTGTAGAAAAGCCCTAGAAAAAGCCCTTCTTAGAGTGTATTAACCCTCTAGCGTGTGCTAACTCAGTAGGTTGACCTGAGAGGTCTGTGATGCCAGTCAGAGTTCTGACACTGCTGGTTGGTTCACAGCTCCAGAGAGGGAGCTGGAGAGGGAGAGGGAGCTGGAGAGGGAGCGGGAGGGGGAGCTGGAGAGAGAGGGGAGCTGCCGAGGGAGAGGGAGCTGGAGAGGGAGAGGGAGCTGGAGAGAGAGAGGGAGCTGCCGAGGGAGAGGGAGCTGGAGAGAGAGAGGGAGCTGCCGAGGGAGAGGGAGCTGGAGAGAGAGTGGGAGCTGGAGAGGGAGCTGGAGAGAGAGAGGGAGCTATCGAGGGAGAGGGAGAGGGAGAGGGAGCTGGAGAGGGAGAGGGAGAGGGAGCTGGAGAGAGAGAGGGAGCTGGCGAGAGAGAGGGAGCTGGAGAGGGAGAGGGAGCTGGAGAGGGAGAGGGAGCTGGAGAGGGAGGGGGAGCTGGAGAGGGAGAGGGAGCTGGTGAGGAAGAGGCAGTGCATTTCATGCCCCACGTGAAGATAATCTTCCATGACGTGTAATTGGCAGTGTGAAAGTCCCTGATATCTGACAGCAATTATAACCTACCAACAGGTTGCTCTAAAAATAAGGAGGACGATTATTGTACAGTCTTTTGCTTTCAGCGTTTAGTCATCATCACATCTATGAATACCTTAGAGTGGAGTGATATACAGTGAATTCAGAAAGTATTCAGACCGCTTCCCTTTTTCCACATTTTGTTATGTTACATCCTTGTTCAAAAGTCTATTACATTATTGTTTTCCTCTACAATCATCACACAATACCCCATAATGACAAAGTGAAAACAGGTTTTTAGAAATTTTAGCAAATTTATTTTAAAAAACAAAACAGAAATACCTTATTTACATAAGTATTCAGACCCTTTTCTATGGAACTCGAAATTGAGCTCAGGTGCATCCTGTTTACATAGATCCTCCTTGATGTTGTTTCTACAACTTGATTGGAGTCCACCTGTAGTAAATTCAATTGATTGGTCATGATTTAGAAATGCACACACCTGTCTAAATAATGTTTCACTGTTGACATTGCCAAAACCAAGCCTTGAGGTTGAATTAATTGTCCATAGAGCCCCGAGACAGGATTGTGTCGAGGCACAGATCTGGGGAAGGGTACCAAAAAAGTTCTGCAGCATTGAAGGTCCTCAAGAACACAGTGGCCTTGGTCAGGGAGATGACCAAGGACCCAATCATCACTCTGACAGAGCTCCAGAGTTCCTCTGTGGAGATGGGAGAACCTTCCAGAAGGACAACCATCTCTGCAGCACTCCACCATTCAGGCCTTTATGGTAGAGTGGCCAGGTGGAAGCCACTCCTCAGTAAAAGGCACATGACAGCCTGCTTGGAGTTTGCCAAAAGGAACCTAAAGACTCTCAGACAATGAGAAACAAGGTTCTCTGGTCTGATGAAACTAAGATTGAGCTCTTTGGCCTGAATGCCAAGCGTCACGTCTGGAGGAAACCTGGCACCATCTCTACGGTGACGCATGAGGGTGATAGCATCATACTTTGAGACTGTTTTTCAGACTGGGAGACTAGTCAGGATCGAGGGAATGATGAACGGAGCAAAGTACAGAGAGATCCTTGATGAAAACCGGCTCTAGAGCGCTCAGGACCTCAGACTGGGGCGAAGGTTCACCTTCCAACAGGAGAACAACCCTAAGCACACAGCCAAGACAACGCAGGAGTGGCTTTTGGACAAGTCTCTGAATGTCCTTGAGTGGCCCAGCCAGAGGCCGGACTTGAACCCAATCTAACATCTCTGGAGGTCTGGCAGTTGGGAGCTTGGGCCGGTGGCTGATGGATCGCTGGTTCAGGTCCCAGTTTTTTGACCTAGTTGGAGATCTGACGACATGCCCTTGAGCAGGGCGTCGACGTGCCCTTGAGCAGAGTGTTGACCCTGGTTGCTTCTGTGTGTCGCTCTGGATGGGAGGCTGTTAGATGACTAATGTGATGTAGTTGTTGAGTGGCTTCACTGCAAGTGTATTGTATGTTTTAAACATTTTAATTAAAAGAAAGAAAACGTCTCTGGAGACACCTGAACATAGCTGTGCAGGGACGCTCCCCATCCAACTTGACAGAGCTTGAGAGGATCTGCAGAGAAGAATGGGAGAAACTCCCCAAATACAGGCGTGACAAGCTTGTGGCGTCATACCCAAGAAGACTTGAGGCTGTAATCACTGCCAAAGGTGCTTCAACAATGTACTGAATAAAGGGTCTGAAAACTTATGTGATATTGCCGTTTTTAAATAAATACATTTGCAAACATTTCTAAAAAAACTATTTTTGCTTTAAAATTATGGGCTATTGTGTGTAGATTGATGAGAAAAAAAGTAACAATTTAATCCATTTTAGAACGAGGCTGTAACTTAACAAAATTGGGAAATAGTCAAGAGGTTTGAATACTTTCTGAATGCACTGCAGGCTCTAGGAAATAGGAAAATCAATGTTTGTTTTTTGTTATAACCTCTTTGGTTTTTACTATGTTTTACGACTTTGAATGGATTCGTGTTTTTAGCTGACCCTTTTATTGATGTCGTTCAATGATATCGTTGACTCATAGACTTTCCCTGCATGTGTGATAGTGTCATAGTCTGCTTATGCTGTTAAGGTTCCAGTCCAAACCTGTATTCATTGAAGTTATATCCATCCATATGTCAGTCAAATGCATTTGTATTTGTATTCTGTATAAAATCACACTTATGTATGCATCACAGAGCTTTATGTAGTTTGTTTAGTTTAAAAAAAAGTTAAACGTGATCTATTTTCTATACAGACCATTCGCAGTGGTCCTGCTATTTCATTCTTATTTTTTACACTCTCAAGTGCATGTTTTGACATGCTTAGAAAATTATTGATAGGGTTGCTGATTTAGTAGATCCATCACAATTATCCGTCATTATTGATAATGGAAGAGTTTTTAGTTGAACATGCATTTTGTGGCATAGCTAATTCATGTAAAGTCAGGTCATGTAAATTCTGGAGACTCCAACATGTATTCTATTTTGAAATGCTGAGAGAATGACTAAAATGATCTAAAAAAGTAAGCCATAATTTGATTCACTCTGAGAGGTTTTCTTACCGTCATTCATTCATTCATTTCCCCTTTTCCTTTCTCTGCCATAGGGGGATTTGTATACATAACTTGGAAATGACAAAAGGAAGTGTTCCATCTAGGGCAGCCCATCAGGGAATACAGACAAGGAGACTGAGGGAGCACAAAGAGAGCAGTGATTTCCAAAATGCTTCTGCCGTTGAATGACAATGGCCAGGCCCTTCTGCTGCAGATAAAAACATTCAGAAAAAGGGGAGAAATCAGCCCATTTGATTTGTTGTTGAATCTGACAGGGAGGGACATCAATACTAAATACATTTTGGCTTGTCAGATTTCGAGGCCTTCACGTATTCTATTATGGCCGAAGGCAGAGATCGAGAAAGAGAGCGAGGACATCTTATCAAGAGTGTCCTGCAATCACTGGAGCTCCACTATGGAATCTTAGGTCCAAGACACTGTGAATATATGCACTGCAGCTTATCATATTTGTTTCATACAGAAGACATATTTCACATTTCTTAAGGATGTACTGACAGAGTATATTGCGCTTTAACAAGTGGGAGAGTTTAAAAAAAAACGTGACACGTGTAAAGTTAGAGAACTGATAAAGCAGTTATAGATTATATATGAACTAAATCAGAAACATTTGGAGTCTCTTTTATCTATAAGAGTCACTTACACCCACTTCCTAAATAAGACATGATTGTGTGTGTGTGTGTGTGTGTTTGTTATGTCAATACTCCTAATCTTCAGTTCTCCTCATAATGGATGATAGGCCTACATTCTGTTTTAATTGGCAAATGAATGCAATAGATTTGATCAGTTAAAGGTTTTGTTTTGTGCTTCCCCTTGAAATTAGTATTTTCTTTCTATAACACAGACATGGTCGGCTTGACAGGCCCTTTTCATTATGTGTATCGCATATTTATTAAGCTTGCTGAGTGATCTGGCCTCATAGGCCTACATTACACCAATATAATAGAAGAGGTTTGCAATGAGATGACCGTAATCTAAACGTCTAACATTGACATTTTCTATAATTCATTGATGTCGAAGGTGTTCTTCACATCGATGTTCGTGACATCCTGTCAAAATCTACCCTAACCTATACTTTCCCCTCATCTATCTCGGACGGGAGGATTTCTATAAATAATTCTCCACTGATAGCCAGCACTGATGCCTCCACGAACAAATCTCTCAGTTACAGCCATCTTGGGAGAAAGCCAGGTCAAAAGCATACTTACATAATAAACAGATACAGGGTTCGACTTGTTCTGGTTTCAGAGAGGAAAGTATTTGGAAGCAGGCAGTGAAACGGCATCGCTATAGTAGGTTGTACTATAGTCTTGAGGTCAGGGGTAGGCAGGGGCAGACTGGGACCAGAAATCGACCCTGGCATTTCTAACACACTGGCCCATTTTCTCCTCGAGGTCCCCACACTGGCCCATTGTTTTCCTTGAGGCCTCCTTGCCTGACGACTCACCCTGAATTGAATTCAGGTGCTCTATTGATCGCTACATACATTCAGTCTGAAACGGCTACGCTAGAAGTTGTTTGTGTGACTTCGAAATGATGGGTGTTGTACAAAACAAATGAATCAGCGACTGGATCATCTCTAATAAATATAACCAATCAGAGTATCAACGGTGATAACATCATCATGTATGCCGTCTCTGGCCCAACCCATTGGTTTCTGGGACCAATCAGAATGGTCAGAATGTGTTTGCATTCTAGAAATCGTCAGAAAGGGAAGAAAATCCAGAATCCTTGTGGAGAAGAAATGTCAGTTGGCTGGAGCAATGTGGATGGGTAGCCAGGCAAGAGGCCCCCATCATTAGCCAGATAACGATCAAGTTAGACAGGCCCACTAGGCTAAAAATGAACAAGCCCATATGGCATTTGCCTGAAATGCAAGATGGCCTGTCGGCTCCTGGGGGTAAGTTATTCACTTCTTGCAGTGAGTAATATTTGAATGTAGCATGTATGTGGGTGGATGGTCTTTCCCATAACATCTTTGCGTAATTTCAATAGTTACCGTACTTGGTTTGTCTAGTTATAACGTGGCTTCTCTGAAATTATTTGTTTTTTATTTTATAGCATTTAGCTGGCAAATTCTGTTACATTTTCAAATATGTGGGACATAGTTTTGTGTATGTAAGGAACAGGGTGTCATATTGAAAATATTAGAAAGAAAAACAACCAAAATCCCCCTTTCATGTGATTGCTGTAATTTTGTGTTATTTTTATGCACACATCTATCAGAAAGACGAACAACATTTGAACTGAACAAAAGGATCTTGAATTTGTATCATTCTAATATTTACAATGATATCTTAAAACCTTGTGGTTTGTAGCCTTAAGCCTAAACCACTGTATAGAAACTATCATCTCTGGTAAATTTAAGACATTACTTTGTTTTTAATATATGGGACATGTGGATGTTCTGGTCTGGTGCATCTTAACAGATGTCTCAGTGTTAGAGCGTTACATAAACCACATGGTCAGTGTGACCAGAAATCTGATCCAGACATGATTCTTCTGGCGTGGCCCTTAGGGTGAAGTGGCTGGGTGGGTGTGTGCTGTCTGTGTGGATGAGTGGGGGTTACGGACATGGTCGTTTGCCATTTATCTCCTCTGTGTGTCTGCTGTAAGACCTGCTACATGAAATATTCAAGGTCCAGTGAAAATTGATCCGCTGATATGGAGTCAGGTTTTTTTCCTTCTCTATCTCTCTCCGGCCATCTCCCCCCGGAGCCTTCCAGGAGCTGCCAGTAGAAGCTAAAGATATCACAGGATGACCAAGTTCAGGGCCCTCCAGGAGAATTGATCTCTGCTGTGGTTGTGAGCAATGGGATATCAAGGCCCACAGCCACATATTAAAGCCACTCTCTGATTGGATACTGCATAGACATTCTGACCACCAACCCAGAGCGTTCTAGCCTCTTTTCTCCTGATGGAAACATGTAAATAAATGCATGTAAACATAGAGACCTTAGGGAAATTTCCACATCCTACCTTTTGGTGATTATTGTTGATAATAATATAAATTGTTTGCCATGTGCTGATCAACTGTTTTGAATTTCTAGCAACATATGGCATAGACATATTTACTTTGACAATTCTTTATACCTACATTTTGTAATCTTTATAGCTCTCTTTTGTCAAATGTTTGTAAACTTCTTAGGTATAATTTGTTTCATATAGATTTTTTATTTAAAGTTACTATATATTATTGTGATATTTTATATTTTCCTTATTGTCCAGTTCTGACACGATACACAACACAGCATCTGGCCCAAAGGCTCAGAGCCACAGGCCGTCATGCAATTATATATATACAGACACACACCAATCTCATACAAACCATGCACGCATGCACGCATGCACGCACGCACGCACGCACGCACGCACGCACACACACACACACACACACACACACACACACACACACACACACACACACACACACACACACACACACACACACACACACACACACACACACACACACACACACACACACAGTCATCACTTCAGGTAACACCTCACCTCTAATCAAAGGTCTACAAAGGTCTACAGTACACACACCCCACTCTCATAAAAACAACACACACAGTCACACACATTTTATCAGCAAACCACCCGAATACCGTTGTGTCACCTACCCAGAGCGCAGTTGTTAGGTGCTCCCCTAAATGTCTGCAGCACTTCACCTCACCTTCTGAATGTGCGAGGCACTGCACCCTGACTAAATGAAAACCAATCTGAGGAAACCAGGAACAGTCATAGGCAGGCTCCAGCGGGCTGCCATAAAAAAGGGCTGCTCCTCGCCTTCAGCCCACTCTATGGATCAATGGGCGGACTGGGAAGCCTCTACAGTACACCCTCCACTGCACCACTGCACCAGGAAACAAGCCAATAACAAAAGATGGGAAAACCCTCACACACTGTACAGAGGATATTTGAACGGTAATGGCAATTTTTTATTACTCACTCATACAAACTGGGCAAGGATGCAAGCAAAGGCTTACATTTTTGGGATGATTAATGTTTCCATACCGTGGATCATACTCCAAACTATCTTTAACCCCCACTCCCCAGCCCTGCAGCCACTCTCCAAGCAGCCCCTGGATGGGAGCAGGGGGAGGTATGGGCTGGGCTGTGATCGGTGCAAACATGCAGCAGCAGACAAACAAATCATGTTACGTCTCTGCTGCCGCTGCTGGCAGCGCGCTCAAAGGAGCTCCAGAGCTTTGCCAGGGAGGAGGGCGCACTGAGTCTTCCCAGGGAGGGGGTAGGGGAGACTGCATATGGCTCTTCCACGGACACCTCTGCCCCTCCTGGAAGGAATGCAACACAGCCTCCTGTGGGAGGGAGAGCTAGAGAGAGTGAGAAGGGAGGAAGGAGGAGGGGGTGAGAGGGAGGGAGGAGGGGGTGAAAGGGAGGAAGAGAAGTAAAGTGAGAGAAGGAGAGTGAGAAAGAGGAAGAGGGAGCAAGGCAGAAAGAGAGGGAGAGAGAGACCTGCCCCTCTCAGGGAGGGAGTGTCTCAAAACAACCCCCCTAGAAGGCCTAATCCTGCCACTCATCAGCCTCTCAACGTGCTGAGAGCACCACAGGGGATTACACAGGAAAAACAAACAAAGCATTATGAGTGTTAAATACCACTCTTGCTGTGCTACTGTGGTTATCTTAATTACATTGATTAATCTAATTTTTAACCCTGTGTCTGTCACTGGTGATCGCATCGAAGGGATCAGACTGAGGGTCTTGCGGTAGTGGTTACAGATGTGTTGAGTAAGGTTGTCAGAAGGTTGTGCTGCAGCTGTTGGACTTGTGAAGTAGGCAATGGAAGTTTAAAATATCTAGTATCTGGTTGGGGGTTAGTATATATCCTTTTTATAGGGTCTTGTTCAATGTATCACAGAGAACTTATTTTGATGGTACTACTCTGTTCTTTGCACTGTAAAGAACATGAACGAAGACACTCCTGAATTGTCACTAATTTCTCTCATGAGAGCCTGAGTCTCCAGTATCATGTCCATTGATATTTCCTGTAAACATAAAGACATAATGTTGGACAGTGAATAATCCTCACAAAAGGGGCTGTATAATATTTCTATAGCACCTCCTCTCGGGAAGGCAATATTTTTTTGTGAAGCCCATTGAGAGGCATCTCTAATCTGTAGATTACATTCCTGTGTGCTTGCTACAAGCTTTTTATGGCTATATATCAGGCTGAGAACAGATTTTGTTAGGTGGAGATTGGGGTTCAGGAGTTCATTCACAGTTCATGCCGGAGCATTCCATGCAATCTTTACATTTCCATTCTTCATCCTCACTCTTCCCTCTTATATACTGTACTTTTAGACAAGGAGTTGCTACTAACGTAACTTTTCAGAGCGAGTGTAAAAGCTTCAGCTGATACATCTGCACTGTTATGTTTGCAAATTGAAATACCTGGTAAAGCCATGATTTAGACACAACTCACTATGTATTGTGTGTATCTGATAGTAGATGAAACAGGTGTGAGTCTAAGACCACTGGGTGTGAAGCATGTTTGATGAAGCTTAAGGATTGACAGTTCCAATGCTTCCCCGCCCTTCAACCATACTGGCTAATGTCACTTTTTCAATATTAGTCATCCATTCATTTCACTTTGAATTATAGTAATTTAAGTGACAATCTGAGAGTTATTATTTCAGGTTAAACTAACATGAAGTAGGCTGTAATTTGTCTTTTATTTAACTGGGCAAGACAGTTAGAACATATTCTTATTTTCAATTATGGCCTAGGGGGTAGAATGACAGATTTGTACCTTGTCAGCTCGGGGATTCGATCTCTGCAACCTTTCGGTTACTAGTCTAACGTTCTAACCAGTAGGCTAGCTGCCACCCTTAGTCATTTCAATCTTACCAAGCCATCCTTACCAATGGCTTATTTCATGTTGGCTTATAACTTGTTAAATTATATATATTTATAACAAGTATAAGACAGACAAGTTGATTAATTATCCATACAAACCTCACATTTGTCACAGGAGATGAGACAAATGCCTACATCAGACAACTAGACTGCAATAACAATTCGAGGAATATTTATTTTGGAGGCAAAAAATAAACCGTTTAATTATTTGGCTTATTTACTTCTTTAAAAACACAACCTTGCAGAAGTTTCATGATCATGCAGCCAGACATCTCTTTCTTTTTCTTGCCGGGTAAATCATTGAGAACACATTGAGAACACATTGAGAACACATTGTCTTTTTACTTCCACGACCTGTTTGGAAAAAGGTTGAAAAAAGGTGATTATGCAATTAAAGACTGTACAACTCATCATTTAAGAATATGGAAAATATAATTGAAAAATAGTTATCCTAGAATAGACAACAGGAGAAAAATAACACAAATCTTTCAGGAGATTTTCAGTACTTCTTTCAGACATTTGATGGTTCACCATAGCATGGTTTCAGAATATTACATTGCAGGCAGTGGTAAAAATTGCTGTCTGGCTATTTCAGATCCGATTGGATGATTGCGATGATATTGGCTTCATATAGCTCAGGTAAAGAACAGGCAAAAGTTCAAGCCTTTGTCATTTCATCCTAGCAATTACAGGATAATTATTTTAGATGACGCTTAATGTTCTCTTTCTCTGTCTTGAGATGGCAACGGAGGATGTCTAGAATGTAAGGGAGGATTCTCAACAATAGACCCAGCTAAAAGGCCGATTCATGGGCTCCACTGAAAATACAAGGCAATTACACTGGCAACAGCCCTGACATACAGTGGGGGAAAAAGTATTTAGTCAGCCACCAATTGTGCAAGTTCTCCAACTTAAAAAGATGAGAGAGGCCTGTAATTTTCATCATAGGTACACTTCAACTATGACAGACAAAATTAGAAAAAAAATCCAGAAAATCACATTGTAGGATTTTTAATTAATTTATTTGCAAATTATGGTGGAAAATAAGTATTTGGTCACCTACAAACAAGCAAGATTTCTGTCTCTCACAGACCTGTAACTTCTTCTTTAAGAGGCTCCTCTGTCCTCCACTCGTTACCTGTATTAATGGCACCTGTTTGAACTTGTTATCAGTATAAAAGACACCTGTCCACAACTTCAAACAGTCACACTCCAAACTCCACTATGGCCAAGACCAAAGAGCTGTCAAAGGACACCAGAAACAAAATTGTAGACCTGCACCAGGCTGGGAAGACTGAATCTGCAATAGGTAAGCAGCTTGGTTTGAAGAAATCAACTGTGGGAGCAATTATTAGGAAATGGAAGACATAAAAGACCATTGATAATCTCCCTCGATCTGGGGCTCCACGCAAGATCTCACCCCGTGGGGTCAAAATGATCACAAGAATGGTGAGCAAAAATCCCAGAACCACATGGGGGGACCTAGTGAATGACCTGCAGAGAGCTGGGACCAAAGTAACAAAGCCTACCATCAGTAACACACTACGCCGCCAGGGACTCAAATCCTGCAGTGCCAGACGTGTCTCCCTGCTTAAGCCAGTACATGACCAGGCCCGTCTGAAGTTTGCTAGAGAGCATTTGTATGATCCAGAAGAAGATTGGGAGAATGTCATATGGTCAGATGAAACCAAAATATAACTTTTTGGTAAAAACTCAATTCGTCGTGTTTGGAGGACCAAGAATGCTGAGTTGCATCCAAAGAACACCATACCTACTGTGAAGCATGTGGGTGGAAACATCATGCTTTGGGGCTGTTTTTCTGCAAAGGGACCAGGACGACTGATCCGTGTAAAGGAAAGAATGAATGGGGCCATGTATCATGAGATTTTGAGTGAAAACCTCCTTCCATCAGCAAGGGAATTGAAGATGAAACGTGGCTGGGTCTTTCAGCATGACAATGATCCCAAACACACCGCCAGGGCAACGAAGGAGTGGCTTCGTAAGAAGCATTTCAAGGTCCTGGAGTGGCCTAGCCAGTCTCCAGATCTCAACCCCATAGAAAATCTTTGGACTGAGTTGAAAGCGCGTGTTGCCCAGCAACAGCCCCAAATCATCACTGCTCTAGAGGAGATCTGCATGGAGGAATGGGCCAAAATACCAGCAACAGTGTGTGAAAACCTTGTGAAGACTTACAGAAAATGTTTGACCTCTGCCATTGCCAACAAAGGGTATATAACAAAGTATTGAGATAAACTTTTGTTATTGACCAAATACTTATTTTCCACCATAATTTGCAAATAAATTCATTAAAAATCCTACAATGTGATTTTCTGGATTTCTTTTCTCATTTTGTCTGTCATAGTTGAAGTGTACCTATGATGAAAATTACAGGCCTCTCTCATCTTTTTAAGTGGGAGAACTTGCACAATTGGTGGCTGACTAAATACTTGTTTGCCCCACTGTACATACTTGATGAACTTAATCATTACAGCACAGGCTACAGGTATACTTAATGGCTGTACCAATGATGTTCTATCAGTCACAAACAAGTCCTACTGAAGTCAAGCTCAAACTTAAAGTAGTCCATCTTTATCTCTGGCCCACTGCAGCTCTGTCTAGCCTGTAAGGCTTGTTGATGTTTACAAAATGGAAATGGAGAGGAATTTCAGTGCATAAAACCTGGAAGTTGTCATTAGGGATAATCAGGAATATTCAAAACATGACCATTAATTTATATATAATATTATGTACACTCTCCATCAAAGAGTTACAATTGTTTTGATCTTTGGCAGGTCCATGTCATGCGTATCAACATAGGCCTAGTTGTTACTGAGTGATTGTGAAGTAACCTCACTTTTATCTGATTTCGTTACATTATCGCTACTACACTCTTAGAAAAAAAGGTGCTGTCTAGAACCTAAAAGGGTTATTCTTCTGTCCCTAAAGGAGAACCCTTTGAAGAACCCCTTTTGGTTCCTGGTTGAACCCTTTTGAGTTCCAGGAAGAACCCTTTCCAAAAGAGTTCTACCTGGAACCCGAAAAGGGTTCTCCTATGGGGATAGCTGAAGAACACTTTTAGAATCCTTTTTTCTAAGTGTGTATGGTTAAAGTTTAACACCCCCCCTTTAGCTTCGCTTTCAGCTCTCAGTTAAAGCAAGCTTAACCCAGTCCATCTGTTAACCTAACTAAGGTGGCAAGGCTAGCTTATGGCTAACACATGTGACCGGGTGAGTGTCTGTATGTGCCATGGCCTATCATAGTACATCTCCTTCCCTATCAGATCCACAGATGAAGACCCAGCCTCATTAATGCAGGCCCACGGCCTCCTCTTGTCCCGGCGTTTGGGACAGGAAGCAAAGTAGCAAACATCTGGGTTATTTTTTATGTTGTGGGCCTTTTTTTCTGGTTCTCTCTGGTTCCATGAAAGAGGTAACACACAAACACACGCTCTGAGCTCCAGAGGAAGTGCTGCCTGTGCTGTTCTGTTGTGGCTGTGGAACTTCAAAGCGGGGTGAAGTGTCAATCATCCCAGAGCAGGAGGTACAGAACCTGGTCAATGGCAGGGATTTGTCCACTAACAGCTCCTCTGGGGGAACATTGGCCCAGGTTCAATGGTGGTGAAAGTACAAGGGCTTTATATAGTAGGTAGGCCTGAGGTTAGGGTTCAATGGTGGTGAAAGTACAAGGGCTTTATATAGTAGGTAGGCCTGAGGTTAGGGTTGAATGGTGGTGAAAGTACAAGGGCTTTATATAGTAGGTAGGCCTGAGGTTAGGGTTGAATGGTGGTGAAAGTACTAGGGCTTTATATAGTAGGTAGGCCTGAGGTTAGGGGGCTTTATATAGTAGGTAGGCCTGAATGGTGGTGAAAGTACTAGGGCTTTATATAGTAGGTAGGCCTGAGGTTAGGGTTGAATGGTGGTGAAAGTACTAGGGCTTTATATAGTAGGTATGCTTGAGGTTAGGGTTGAATGGTGGTGAAAGTACTAGGGCTTTATATAGTAGGTAGGCCTGAGGTTTGGTTGAATGGTGGTGAAAGTACTAGGGCTTTATATAGTAGGTAGGCCTGGTGTTATGTTTGAATGGGGGTGAAAGTACTAGGGCTTTATATAGAAGGTACAGTTGAAGTCGGATGTTTACATACACCTTAGCCAAATACATTTAAACTCAGTTTTTCACAATTCCTGACATTTAATCCTAGTAAAAATGCCCTGTCTTAGGTCAGTTAGGATCACCACTTTATTTTAAGAATGTGAAATGTCAGAATAATAGTAGAGAGAATGATTTATTTCAGCTTTTATTTCTTTCATCACATTCCCAGTGGGTCAGAAGTTTAGTATCAATTAGTATTTGGTAGCATCGCCTTTAAATAGTTTAACTTGGGTCAAACGTTTCAGGTAGCCTTCCACAAGCTTCCCACAATAAGTTGGGTGAATTGTGGCCCATTCCTGCTGACAGAGCTGGAGTAACTGAGTCAGGTTTGTAGGCCTCTTTGCTCGCACACACTTTTTCAGTTCTGCCGACAAATTGTCTATGGGATTGAGGTCAGGGCTTTGTGATGGCCACTCCAATACCTTGACTTTGTTGTCCTTAAGCCATTTTGCCACAACTTTGGAAGTATGTGTCACGTCCAGACCATAGATTGCTTTGTATGTTTCTATTTTTAGTTTGGTCAGCGTGTGTGGTGGGTGGGTATTCTTTCTTTTTCTATGTGTTTGGCCTGGTATGGTTCTCAATCAGAGGCAGCTGTCTATCGTTGTCTCTGATTGAGAGCCATACTTAGGTAGCCTGTTTTCCCATTTTGAGTTGTGGGTGATTATTTTCTGGTTAGTGTTTGTTGCACCTGTCAGAACTGTTCTTTTATCGTTTTGTTGTTTTTGTTCATGTATTCATTCTTGAATAAAACTATTATGGATACATACGACGCTGCACTTTGGTCCTCCTCTCCTTCTCCCGATGACAATCGTGACATTATGCTTGGGGTCATTGTCCGGTTGGAAGACCCATTTGCGACCAAGCTTTAAATTCCTGACTGATATCTTGAGATGTTGCTTCAATATATCCACATCATTTTCCTACCTCATGAATCCATCTATTTTGTGAAGTGCACCAGTCCCTCCTATGGCGGTTTTGGAGCAGTGGCTTCTTCCTTGCTGAGCGGCCTTTCAGGTTATGTTGATATAGGACTCGTTTTACTGTGGATATAGATACTTTTGTACCTGTTTCCTCCAGCATCTTCACAAGGTCCTTTGCTGTTGTTCTGGGATTGATTTGCACCTTTTCGCACCAAAGTATGTTCATCTCTAGGAGACAGAACGCATCTCCTTCCTGAGCAGTATGACAGCTGCGGGGTCCCATGGTGTTTATACTTGCGTACTCTTGTTTGTACAAATGAACGTGGTACCTTCATGCATTTGGAAATTGCTCCCAAGGATGAACCAGACTTGTGGAGGTCTCCAAATGTTTTTCTGAGGTCTTGGCTGATTTCTTTTGATTTTCCCATGGTGTGAAGCAAAGAGGCACTGAGTTTGAAGGTAGGCCTTGAAATATATCCACAGGTACACCTCCAATTGACTCAAATGATGTCAATTAGCCTATCAGAAGCTTCTAAAGCCATGACATCATTTTCTGGAATTTTCCAAGCTGTTTAAAAGCACAGTCAACTTAGTGTATGTAAACTTCTGACCTACTGGAATTGTGATGGAGTGAATTATAAGTGAAATAATCTGTGTGTAAACAATTGTTGGAAGAATAACTTGTGTCATGCACAAAGTAGATGTCCTAACAGACTTGCCAAAACTATGGTTTGTTAACAAGAAATTTGTGGAGTGGTTGAAAAATGAGTTTTAATGACTCCAACCTAAGTGTATGTAAACTTCTGTCTTCAACTGTAGGTCTGAGGTCCCCACTCTAAGTTAAATGTTATAAGGATGTTAGGATGAATTGGGTATATGGACTCTGATCAAGGGACTCTGATTCAGGTCAATATTGAATTATTTATTTTGGGAGTAATAAAACACAATTTTTAACCTGTTTTCTGTTGATTTTAGCAATGATATTTTCAACAAAGCATGTTTGAATTAATATGCAATTCATTGTATTTTTGTTGCACTGTAACATTGTTTGGATTTAGTATATTTATTTGGAAACCAGTGATTGAGTTTGTGTGAATAGAGTGCTTCGTGAAATGAAACAGTCTCTATGACTACTATATACGGTATCCTGGTTTGTTCACTGTTACAGTGAATTTCCCAAGGCTTAATACAGCCCACTGTTAACCTTTTACTGCAGTGGGCTAAATCAGTGTCACACAGAGGATTTATTGGCAGCCTTAAACACATCTGCTTTGAAACAAAAGTATACACCTCACACACATGGTTATATGTTTAAAAAAAGAAGACACCTGTACGATTTACATTTACATTTATGTCAGATATATAGTTAAAATGTATTCAATTTTGAGTTTGCATCCCAATATTACACTTTATATACATCACAGACAATTGCAAAATAACTAAACCGTTTGACATAGAAATACAGGATTTTCGGTGGGTTTTCTGAAATAATGTTTTTTAATTATGAGGTCACTAGAGGACGATTCGGTAATTTGCCTGCAGGAAAGGAGTTCACTTGCATTGCATATTGATCTTTTCCTCCTCTTGTCTCGCCATCAGCAATATATTTAATTGACACATTCTGCCCTTATTTAGCAGGCGGAGGACAAATAGCGAGGTAAATATGTCAACAATAGAGCAGAAAGGTTTACCCGTCTAGGGTACAGCAGCTGGATGTTACAGATAGGACCACATACACATGATTAAAGTGGAGTGGATAGTGACATTCATTTTGTCCTCATCAGCCTTTTCAGATTTACAAACTGGACAAAATTTAGTCTGAGAATTTGAAAATGTCCGTTGCTTGTCAAGGGTCTATTTGGTGACTTGAGGGGCTTGTCAGTCATGCTGTAGTTTATACTAAATGCTCCTTTAATAGCTTGATCCATTGTGATTGGAGTGGTTAATTGATGATCTGCTCATAAATCTGAGACTTATGGGTGTCTCTATTTTCCCTCATTCACCCCCCCCTCTCTCTCACACACTCTCTTTCTCTCTCTCTCTCTCTCTCTCTCTCTCTCTCTCTCACTCTCTTTCTCTCTCATTCCCTTTAAATGTTTCCTTCCTCTCCTTTTCCTTCTCACTCTCCCTTTCTCTTTACCTTTTCTTCCTCCCTCTCTCTTCTTCCTATTTTCCTTCATCTCTCTCTCGCTCTCTTGCTCATTCAGGCATGTCTAATTGCAGATCCCGCCATGCGGAAACTATTCTCCACAACCATTTCAAAGCCTCGGCAATACAGTAGGTGTCACTGCAAGGTTAAGCCAACTTCAAAATGGAAGCCCTGCTTCCATTCCCACTAACGAATTGATTGTGTGGCGGTGATTCCGTTTCCTCCGATATGTAGGGCAAGAGAGGGAGAGTAGTAGTTTATTTAAAGGGACCATGCAATTAAAACAGAGAAATATGATGTTTGCACCAGAGTTAGCACATCTTATTTTCATTCTCAGTCCCTAACTAAATATAACTAAATACATAAACATAGCTAAATACACATCACTCATAGAGTAGTATAGTATGATTTAACAGATTAAAACAAATGAAGGAAACATGAAATACAACAAATAGTACAATCAGTACAGGACACGTGAGACTTGAGTGCATTAAGAATGAGTCAATGTAAGAAGGATTGATATGCCTTGATCCACAGTTTGACCTCCATGGAGAAGGATTTAAAGTCACTAGTGCTTCTTAAGGTAGAGGGGAGGGAATTCCATTTCCCAAGGCCTGAGGTGAAGAATGCTGACTGCCCAAAGTTGTTTTTACTTTTAGGAATGACGCAGTCTCCTCTTGTGGAGGTCCGGGTGACTGCTGTTTTGTTAAGAGATTAAAGGAATAATCCAACCCGAACCACTAATTCCATTAAATAACAGCATTGCATAGTGTTAAATAACACTAATATGTGAAAGCAATCAATTTTGTGAAGACATTTTTATTTTGTCATTATAACAAGTTTGGTTTTTGGAAATGTGTTGCAGCTCAAGTCTACTACAAAACCCACAATGCAATGCTCTCTCTCTTTTGGCTGGCAGGCTAGCTATCTAGGTAGCTAGCTAGCTAGAAAACATATTTACACACAATAATACCAAAGTCAATATCAGCATGTGAAGTAGCAAGCTTGCTGTAATATTGCCTAAACAAACTGCACTATCAATTTAGAAGTCTTACTCACTGAGTTCACTTTGCAAATCGTCTCTGCTACTAAGCTATAAACGGCGTCTCTGCACCAGAGCGAGAGTAGAGCAACGTTGGTTTCCCACAGAGATACTTTTGAGGAGATCGGAAACTCCATTAGAATCGTTTTATCACCCGTTGTGTACTTTGCCCATAAGTTGTCAATGGGCCACGCACTGCATTCTAGCTCAAATACCTAACATTAGCATGAATTAAGTGAACAAGAAATACAACTTGCAAATATTTTCCAAGATGTGAGATAATTAAATTCTTCTCTGTAGCTTTGGAATCATTACGTGCTTTTGAGGAAAATTGTCAGGTTCTCGATTTATACTCTGACTTTGAGAAGGGATTGCATGAGAATTGAGACAATGTGAGTTGAGTGGGGCGTTTCTCCATCGATTGCCCAAAGGGATTCCTATCTCCTCCTTTCTTATCGCTGTTTCCTACAGACACAGGGCGCATTGCGATATGATGCTTGAAGGAGAAACGGAGTTGAATAATTTGGTACACTGTTTAGATTGAACACATCTAAGCAAAATATATACTTTGTCAGGACGATATAAACGGATATATGTGTTCTAGATAAGTATGCCCATACCGTCTATTGGCTGATTTGGCAATCTGGAGTGCAGGTAATTGTTTTAAAAGCATTATGAAATGTGATAGTGTGTTATCCCCTATCTCCAGTGATGAGAATTATATAACTATGACGTGGTCCTACAGGATTTAAATCATGGGATAATTTTTTATTTTACCCACTGACAGAACAGAGGCTATCACCATGTTAACAGGAGTTTTATGATTTGTATTCCTCGGGGTGGATTATCCCTTTAATATGGCAAAATATTTCAGAGGTGCAACATTGTTAATAATCTTATAAACTAGACAGACATTTGAGAAAAACATAAAGTTGTCAAAATTGAGCAGATCTTCAGTGCCTGTTTATATAGAGATTGAAGGGGTTTAATTGACGTTTCATTGGCTTTAGGCCTTTATTCTGACTGGAAAAGGCCATGTCAAGACTGGTGACCTACAACTGAAGGTTGACGGAAGTCTCCAAGACAAAAACTCCGTAATCTCTACCACTTTCAATAACTACTTCCTTGATTTAATTGTGGAGTTTGGCCGGCAATTTCCATAAGAGCCCGGACTATCACCCCTTGCAGCAACTGTCATCAGGTTTTTAACCGAGTGATGACGAATAGAGAGAATGTTCACTACTAATTGAACGGTAAGGGCTGACCATAGAGATCCTGGCCGACATCACAAGGTCAGAATCTTATGCTGGTTGGGTGTTCACAGTGTGTTTGACCCTTTGCTGCAGTGGGCTAAATCATGGTCAAACAGAGTGTTTCTTGGTAGTCTTCAATAAATCTACATCGAAACAAAGGAATACACCTCACACACATGGTTATGAGTTGTAAAAAATGAAGACACCTGTACCATGTTATATATACAGTTGAAGTTGGAAGTTTACATACACTTAAGTTGGAGTCATTAACACTCGTTCTTCAACCACTCCACAAATGTCTTGTTAACAAACCATAGTTTTGGCAAGTCGGTTAGGACATCTACTTCGTGCATGACACAAGTAATTTTCCAACAATTGTTTATAGACAGATTATTTCACTTATAATTCACTCTATCACAATTCCAGTGGGTCAGAAGTTCACTTACACTAAGTTGACTGTGCCTTCAAACAGCTTGGAAAATTCCAGAAAATGATGTCATGGCTTTAGAAGCTTCTGATAGAATATTTGACATCATTTGAGTCAATTGGAGGATGTATTTCAAGGCCTACCTTCAAACTTAATGCCTCTTTGCTTGACATCATGGAACAATCAAAAGAAATCAGCCAAAAATTGTAGACCTCCACAAGTCTGGTTCATCCTTGGGAGCAATTTCCAAATGCCTGTAGTTACCATGTTGTTCTGTACAAACAATAGTACGCAAGTATAAACAGCCGTCATACCGCTCCGTCATACCACACAGGAAGGAGACGCGTTCTGTCTCCTAGAGATGAACGTACTTTAGTGCGAAAGGTGCAAATCAATCCCAGAACAACAGCAAAGGACCTTGTGAAGATGCTGGAGAAAACAGGTACAAAAGTATCTATATCCATAGTAAAACAAGTCCTATATCGACATAACCTGAAAAGCGACTCAGCAAGGAAGAAGCCACTGCGCCATAAAAAAAGCCAGACTACGGTTTGCAACTGCACATGGGGACAGAGATCGACTTTTTGGAGAAATGTCCTCTGGTCTGATGAAACAAAAATGGAATTGTTTGGCCATAATGACCATCGTTATGTTTGGAGGAAAAGGTGGAGGCTTGCAAGCCGAAGAACACCATCCCAACTGTGAAGCACAGGGGTGGAAGCATCATGTTGCTGGGGGTGCTTTGCTGCAGGAGGGACTTCACAAAATAGATGGAAACATGAGGTAGGAAAATTATGTGGATATATTGAAGCAACATCTCAAGACATCAGTCAGGAAGTAAAGATTGGTCGCAAATTGGTCTTCCAAATGCACAATGACCCCAAGCATACTTTCAAAGTTGTGGCAAAATGGCTTAAGGACAACAAATTCAAGGTATTGGAGTGGGCATCACAAAGCCCTGACCTCAATCCCATAGACAATTTGTGGGCAGAACTGAAAAAGCGTGTGCATGCAAGGAGGCCTACAAACCTGACTCAGTTACACCAGCTCTGTCAGCAGGAATGGGCCAAAATTCACCCAACTTATTGTGGGTAGCTTGTGGAAGGCTACCTGAAACATTTGACCCAATTTAAACAATTTAAAGGCAATGCTACTAAATACTAATTGAATGTATGTAAACTTCTGACCCACTGAGAATGTGATGAAAGAAATAAAAGCTGAAGTAAATCATTCTCTCTACAATTATTCTGACATTTCACATTCTTAAAATAAAGTAGTGATTCTAACTGACCTAAGACAGGTATTTTTTACTAGGATTAAATGGTAAAAAACTGAGTTGAAAACTATTTGACTAAGGTGTATGTAAACTTCCGACTTCAAAACATAATAATGTTGATTAATTATGAAATTATGAAAAATATGAATAATGTTCCACTCTTGATGCCACTAGACGGTGATTTGGTCATTTGACTGCAGGAAAGAGCTACAGAGAAAAGTTTGTACAGAACTGTCATGTATACTCCCTCTCCGGCCTCTAGGTCATCAGGCTGCTGAGTATCCCGCACACCTGTCACCATAGTCTCGCGCACCTGAGCCTCATGACACTGACCTCCATCACCTCCTTGATTATCTTCCCTATATCTGTCACTCCCCTTGGTTATTGACTCTGTTATCATGTCGGTGCGCTGTTTGTGTTTCGTGTTCATTGTTTCTTTTATTTATTAAAACACTCACTCCCTGAGCTTGTTTTCCGACTCACAAGCGCACTCGTTACAAGAGCATGGCTTTATTGACGAGTGACTGACTGAAAAACAGTACTGTATCTTTGAAGAATGTTTCAGTTTGAGTGTTCCCCAACCATTACTTATAAAAAAATATGCAATTATTTTCATGCAGTTAAATATGGTGCTCTTTCACATACTCCAAACATATCAATTTCCCATGTTCTGTATATTGTACCAGTCAAAGGTTTTGACACACCTACTCATTCAAGGGTTATTCTATATTTTTTACTATTTTCTACATTGTGGAATAATAGTGAAGACGTCAAAATTTTGAAAAAAAATGTTTTCATTTAACTAAGCAGGTCAGTTAAGAACAAATTCTTATTTACAATGACGGCCAACCCTGGCCAAACCCAGACTACACTGAGTCAATTGTGCGCTGCCCTATGAGACTCCCAATCACGGCTGGATGTGATACAGCCTGGATTTGAACCAGGGACTGTAGTGACATCTTTTGCACTAATCTGCAGTGCCTTAGACCGCTGTGGCACTCGGGAGCCCAAAATAACACATATGGAATCATGTAGTAACCAAAAAAAGTGTTAAACAAATCAAAATGTATTTTATATTTGTGATTCTTCAAAGTAGCCATCCTATGCCTCGATGATAGTTTCGCACACTCTTGGCATTCTCTCAACCAGCTTCATGATGTAGTCACCTGGAATGCATTTCAATTAAAAGGTGTGCTTTGTTAAGTTAATTTGTGGAATCTATTTCCTTCTTAATGCGTTTGAGCCAATCAGTTGTGTTGTGACAAGGTAGGGTTGGTATACAGAAGATAGCCCTACTCTGGACCCTGATCTTTCTTTTGACGAACATATCAAGAATATTTCAAGGACAGCATTTTTCCATCTTCGTAACATTGCAAAAATCAGAAACATACAGCGTGGAAAAAATCTGAAACTTTCTGTCCAAAAATGATGCAGAAAAGTTTATCCATGCTTTTGTCACTTCTAGGTTATACTACTGCGATGCTCTACTTTCCGGCTACCCGGATAAAGCACAAAATAAACTTCAGTTAGTGCTAAACATGGCTGCTAGAATCTTGACAAGAACCAAATATTTGATTATATTACTCCAGTGCTAGCCTCTCTACACTGGCTTCCTGTTAAGTGTAGGGCTGATTTCAAAGTTTAGCTGCTAACCTACAAAACGTTACATGGGCTTGCTCCTACCTATCTCTGATTTGGTCCTGCTGTACATACCTACACGTAAGCTACGGTCACAAGAGGCTGGCCTCCTTATTGTCCCTAGAATTTCTAAGCATACCACTGGAGGCAGAGTTTTCTCCTATAGAGCTCCATTTTTATGGAATGGTCTCAACCTTTAAGTCTTTATTGAAAACTTGTCTCTTCAGTAGGTCCTATGATTGAGTGTAGTCTGGCCCAGGGGGGTGAAGGGGAAGGCAAAGGCAACGGAGCAACGAACCACCCTTGCTGTATCTGCCTGGCCGGTTCCCCTCTCTCAACTGGGATTCTCTGCATCTAAAACCTATAACGGGTGCTGAGTCACAGGCTTACTGGTGCTCTTCAATGCCGTCCCGAGGAGGGGTGCGTCACTTGAGTGTGTTGACTCACTGAAGTGATCTTCCTGTCCTGGTTTGGAGCCCCCTCGGGAACGTGCCTGTGGGGAGATCTTCGTGGGCTATACACAGCCTTGTCTCAGGGAACTATCCTGTCTTATCCTATGTCCTGTGTGAATTTAAGTATGCTCCCTCTAATTCTCTCCCTCTCCCTCCCCTCTCGGAGGACCTAAGCCCTGGGACCATGCCTCAGGACTACCTGGCCTGACGACTCCTAGCTGTCCCCAGTCCACCTGGTTGTGCTGGTGCTCCAGTTTGCCTGGTCTGCCTGCAGCTATGGAACCCTGACCTGTTCACTGAATGTGCTAACTTGTCCCGTACCTGCTGTTTTTGACTCTATTTCTCTATGGCACCTGCTGTCTCTAACTCTGAAAGCTCAGCTATGAAAAGCCAACTGAAATTTACTCCTGAGGCTCTGACCTGTTGCACCCTTTACAACCACTGTGATAAATATTATTTGACCTTGCTGGTCGTCTATGAACGTTTGAACATCTTGGCCATGTACTGTTATAATCTCCACCCGGCACAGTCAGAAGAGGACTGGCCACCCCTCAGAGCCTGGTTCCTCTCTTGGTTTCTTCCAAGGTTTCTGCATTTCTAGGAAGTTTTTCCTAGCCACCGTGCTTCTACATCTGCATTGCTTGCTGTTTGGGGTTTTAGGCTGGGTATCTGTATAGCCCTTTGTGACGTAACGAGGGCTTTATAAATAACATTTGATTGATTGATTGATTTGGTAAGATACCAAGTCCATATTATGGCAAGAACAACTCAAATAAGCAAACAGAAACAACAGTCCATCATTACGTTAAGACCTGAAGGTCAGGCAATACGGAACATTTCAAGAACTTTGAAAGTTTCTTCAAGTGCTGTCACAAAAACCATCAAGCTCTATGATGAAACTGGCTCTCATGAGGCCTGCCACAGGAAAGGAAGACACAGAGTTACCTCTGCTGCAGTGGATAAGTTAATAATAAGTTATAAGTTAATTAGAGTTACCAGCCTCAGAAATTGCTGCCCAAATAAATGCTTCAGTAGATGTTCAAGTAACAGACACATCTCAACATCAACTGTTCAGAGGAGACTGCAAGAATCAGGCCTTCATGGTCAAAATGCTGCAAAGAAACCACTACTAAAGGACACCAATAAGAAGCAGAGACTTGCTTTGGCCAAGAACCAAGAGCAATAGACATTAGATGGTGGAAATCTATCCTTTGGTCTGATGAGTCCAAATTTGAGATTTTTAGTTCCAACCGCTGTGTCTTTGAGACACGGAGTCGGTGAACGGATGATCTCTGCATGTGTGGTTCCCACGTAAAGCATGGAGGAGGAGGTGTGAGGATGTGTGGGTGCTTTGCTGGTGACACTGTCAGTGATTTATTTCGAATTCAAGACACACTTAACCAGCATAGCTACCACAGGATTCTTCAGCGATACGCCAACCCATCTGGTTTGCGCTTAGTGGGACTATTATTTGATTTTCAACAGGACAATGACCCAACATTGTCCTGTTGGAGTGCTGCGTCAGATGACCTGGCCTCCACAATCACCCAACCTCAACCCAATTGAGATGGTTTGGGATGAGTTGGACCGCAGAGTGAAGGAAAAGCAGCCAACAAGTGCTTAGCATATATGGGAACTTCAAGACTGTTGGAAAAGCATTACAGGTGAAGATGGTTGAGAGAATGCCAAGAGTGTGCAAAGCTATCATCAAGGCAAAGGGTGGCTACTTTGAATAATCTCAAATATAAAATATATTTTGATTTGTTTAATTAACACTTTATTGGTTACTACATGATTCCATATGTGTTATTTCATAGTTTTGATGTCTTCACTATTATTCTACAGTGTAGAAAATAGAGAAAATAAAGAAAAACCGTTGAATGAGTAGGTGTGTCCAAACGTTTGACTGGTACTGTGTATATTTTCCTTATTATTACATTTTTCTTGTTTCAGGTCAACCTCATAAATAAATTGTACATATATTTAAGTAAAAAATGTGACAAGGTAACTTAAAACCAAAACAAAATATTTACAGTTAACAACAGCATACAAAAGCAATAAGAAAAATACATTCACTTTCAGTTCTCTGATTTTAAATCAAATGTATTTATATAGTCCTTCTTACATCAGCTGATATATCAAAGTGCTGTACAGAAGCCCAGCCTAAATTCCCAAACAGCAAGCAATGCAGGTGTAGAAACACGGTGGCTAGGAAAAACTCCCTAGAAAGGCAAAAACCTAGGAAGAAACCTAGAAAGGAACCAGGCTCTGAGGGGTGGCCAGTCCTTTTCTGGCTGTGCCGGGTGGAGATTATAACAGAACATGGACAAGATGTTCAAATGTTCATAAATGACCAGCATGGTCAAATAATAATAATCACAGTAGTTGTCGAAAGTGCAACATGTCAAGGATTTCCTCCTCTTCATCTGTGATGAGGCGGAGCCTCCCGCCTGCTGGACAGGCGGGAGGCTCCGGCAGCGGCGCCGGACAGGCGGGAGGCTCCGGCAGCGGCGCCGGACAGGCGGGAGGCTCCGGCAGCGGCGCCGGACAGGCGGGAGGCTCCGGCAGCGGCGCCGGACAGGCGGGAGACTCCGGCAGCGGCGCCGGACAGGCGGGAGACTCCGGCAGCGGCGCCAGACAGGCGGGAGACTCCGGCAGCGGCGCCAGACAGGCGGGAGACTCCGGCAGCGGCGCCGGACAGGCGGGACCACCTGCAGGGAGGAGACAGAGAGACAGCCTGGTGCGTGGGGCTGCCACAGGAACCACCAGGCTGGGGAGACCTTCAGGAGGCTTGGTGTTAGGAGGCACCTGAAGAACCGGGCTGTGGGTGAGCACTGGAGCTCTGGTGCGCAACCTTGGCACCACTTCCCCAGGCTGGACAACTCCTCTAGCCCGGACCCTCCAGAGTGCAGGCACAGGTTGAACCGGGCTGTGGGTAAGCACGGGAGATCTAGTGCTTACTACACGCACCTCTCCCTTAGGCTCCACTCCCACATTTGCCCGGCACGAGCGGAGCGCAGGCAGAGGACGCACTGCACCAGGATAACCTGGACCAAAACTGCGTACCGGCGACCAGACCCGCTGAGCAGGCACCATACGCCCTGGCTCAATGCCCACACTCGCATGGCACTTTCGGGGGGCTGCCCTATAGCGCACCGGGCTATGGGCACGCACTGGCGACACCGTGCGCTTAACCGCATAACACGGTGCCTGACCAGTAATGCGCTGCTTATAATAAGCACGAGGAGTGAGCTCAGGTCTGCTACCTGGCTTAGTACCACACCTCGTCTGCCCCCCCCCAAAAATTTATTTTGGGGCTGCCTCTCGTACCTGTCGCACTGCCGTGCTGCCTCCTCATATCGCCGCCGCTCAGCTTTCGCTGCCTCCAGCTCTGCTTTGGGGCGGCGATATTCCCCAGCCTGTGCCCAGGGTCCCTCTCCGTTCAGTATCTCCTCCCATGTCCTGTTGTTGCTGCTGCTGCTGCTGTCGTCGCTGTCTTTTACCACGCCGCTTGGTCCTTGGTAGGTGGGTGTTTCTGTCAAGGATTTCCTCCTCTTCATCTGAAGAGGAGAGGCGAGAAGGATCGGAGGACCAAAATGTGGCGTGGTAAGTGTCCATGGTTCTTTTAATATGTAAATGTACACATGAACACTACAAAACAATAAACATGGAAAACCTAAACAGTCCTATCTGGTGCAAAGACAGAGACAGGAACAAACACCCACAAACACACAGTGAAACCCAGGCTACCTAAGTATGATTCTCAATCAGAGACAACTAATGACACCTGCCTCTGATTGAGAACCATACTAGGCCGAAACATAGAAATACCCAAATTATAGAAAAACAAACATAGACTGCCCACCCAACTCACGCCCTGACCATACTAAATAAATACAAAACAAAGGAAATAAAGGTCAGAACGTGACACAACAAGTCAGCACCTCAGGAGTAAATGTCTGTTGGCTTTTCATAGCCGATCATTGAGAGTATCTCTACTGCTCCTGCTGTCTCTAGAGAGTTGAAAACAGGAGGTCTGGGACAGGGTAGCACGTCCGGTGAACAGGTCAGGGTTGCATAGCCGCAGGCAGAACAGTTGAAACTGGAGCAGCAGCACGGCCAGGTGGACTGGGGACAGCAAGGAGTCATCATGCCAGGTAGTCCTTAGGCATGGTCCTAGGGCTCAGGTCCTCAGAGAGAGAGAGAGAAAGAAAGAAAGAGAGAAAGAGAGAATTAGAGAGAGCATACTTAAATTCACACAGGACACCGGATAGGACAGGAGAAATACTCCAGATATTACAGACTGACCATAGCCCCCAAACACATAAACTACTGCAGCATAAATACTGGAGGCCGAGACAGGAGGGGTCAGGAGACACTGTGGCCCCACCCGATGATACCCCCGGACAGGGCCAAACAGGCAGGATATAACCCCACCCACTTTGCCAAAGCACAGCCCCCACACCACTAGAGGGATATCTTCAACCACCAACTTACCATCTGAGGCAGAGTATAACCTTTAAATTGTTCATTATACCTACCCATTTTAATTTCCTTATATGCCTTTAATAATTTGACTGTTGCAAAATGTGTGGCTGTAAAATACAAAATACCCCTAACAGAGTATAGAGGCCCTACAGCTATACAACCAAATCATTTTTCATACAAGAAAGTGACCGTTGTCCAGTTGACCCATAGATTCATATCATTTTTACATTGACACTTCTTAGGGTAACTGCAAGATTAGGTGGACGAGATAGCAAAAAGTGATCCCATATTGTATATAAATCTCCAGTGGTAAGACTTTAAAGATCTCACAGTACCACAATGGCACCGACAGAGAGGGCTGCTTTGCTTCTAGTCCTTAGGAAACTTTGCAGTATTTTGTTTTTTTATGTATTATTTGTTACATTGTTAGCCGAGAAAATCTTAAGTGTTATTACATACA
The DNA here is from genome assembly GCF_018296145.1 of Oncorhynchus tshawytscha. Lineage (NCBI taxonomy): Eukaryota > Metazoa > Chordata > Actinopteri > Salmoniformes > Salmonidae > Oncorhynchus > Oncorhynchus tshawytscha. The sequence continues at coordinate 21,788,682 of NC_056448.1, forward strand.
GCCGGGAAGAACTGTTGAATATCAGAGCGGCGTCAACTTACCAGCACTACTACCAAGAATATGACTTTCCCAATGCAGATCCTTTGTCTGCATCACCCAGGGCATTTGAACTGATTCCAGAGGCCGACCCAAAACAACGCCGCCGAAGGAGAGGGAGTCGTAGTGGTCTTCTACACCTGCATTGCTTGCTGTTTGTGATTTTAGGCTGGGTTTCTGTACAGCACTTTGAGATATCAGCTGATGTACGAAGGGCTATATAAATACATTTGATTTGATTCTAGGCAGACTTCGGAGACGTGCACACCACCCACCGCTCCGAATAGATTACTCGCTAATGTCCAGTATCTAGATAAAAAAGTTGACGAAATCAGGGCAAGGGTTGCTTTCCAGAGAGACATCAGGGATTGTCACATACTCTGTTTCACGGAAACATGGCTCTCTCTGTCAGAGTCGGTACAGCCACCTGGATTCTCAGTGCATCGCGCCAACAGAAATAAACATCTCTCCAGGAAGAAGAAGGGCGGTGGAGTATGTTTCATGATTAACAACTCAAGGTGTAATTGAAACAAATTACAGGAACTCAAGTCTTTTTGTTCACCTGACCTAGAATTCCTCACAATCAAATGCCTACATTATTATCTCCCAAGAGAATTCTCTTCGGTTATTGTCGCAGCCGTGGCTATCCCTCCTCAAGCCGATACCTCGACGGCCATCAAGGAACTTCACTGGACTTTATGAAAACTAGAAACCATATATCCTGAGGCTGCATTAATAGTAGCTGGGGATTTCAACAAAGCAAATTTGAGAAAAAGGCTACCTAAATTCTATCAGCGTATCGACTGTAGCACTTGCACTGGAAAAACACTGGACCATTGTTACTCTAACTTCTGCGATGCCTACAAGGCCCTCCCACGCCCTCATTTCGGCAAATCTGACCACAACCCATTTTTCTCCTCCTATAGGCAGAAACTCAAACAGGAAGTAAAACAATTCAACGCTGGTCTGACCAATCGGAATCTACACTTAAAGATTGTTTTGATCACATGGAGCATCAGAGAATAATATTGAAGTATACGCTGATTCGGTGAGTTCATGAGGAAGTGTATAAGAGATGTTGTACCCACTGTGACTATTAAAATCTACCCTAACCAGAAACCGTGGATAGATGGCAGCATTCGCATAAAACTGAATGCGCTTAGCAATGCATTTAACCATGGCAAGGCGACTGGGTATATGACAGAATACAAACAGAGTAGTCATCCCTCCGCAAGGCAATCAAACAAGCAAAATGTCAGTACAGAGACAAAGTGGAGTCGCAATTCAACGGCTCAGACAAGAGACGTATATGGCAGGGTCTACAGACAATCACGGACTACAAAAGAAAAACCAGCCATGCTTCCAGAGAAATAAACACCTTCTTTGCCTGCTTCGAGGATAACGCAGTGCCACCATCGTGACCTGCTACGAAGGACTGTGGACTCTCCTCCGTGGCCAACGTGAGTAAGACATTTAAACATGTTAACACTCGCATGGCTGCCGGCCCGAAGGCATCCTTAGCCGCGTGCTTAGAGCATGCGCAGACCAGCTGGCTGGTGTGTTTACGGACATTTTCAATCTCTCCCTGTCCTACTCTGCTGTCCCCACATGCTTCAAGATGGCCATCATTGTTCCTGTACCCAAGAATGCAAAGATAACTGAACTAAATTACTATTGGCCCGTAGCACTCACTTTTGTCATTATGAAGTGCTTTGAGAGACTAGTCAACTGTATTCCCTGTTCACCAATGACTGCGTGGCCATGCACGCCTCCAACTCAATCATCAAGTTTGAAGACGACACAACATTAGTAGGCTTGATTACCAACAATGACGAGACAGCCTACAGGGAGGAGGTGAGGGCTCTCAGAGTGTTGTGTCAGGAAAATAACCTCTCACTCAACATCAACAAAACAAAGGAGATGATTGTGGACTTCAGGAAACAGCAGAGGGAGCACTCTAAGTTCCTCAGCATACATACCACTGACAAACTGAAATGGTCCACCCACAAAGACATTGTGGTGAAGAAGGTGCAACAGCGCCTCTTCAACCTCAGGAGGCTGAAGAAATTTGGCTTGTCACCTAAAACCCTCACAAACTTTTACAGCTGCACAATTGAGAGCATCCTGTCGGGCTGTATCACCGCCTGGTACGGCAACTCCGCCACCCACAACCACAGGGCTCTCCAGAGGGGACAAGCTACCTGCTCTCCAGGACACCTACAGCACCTGATGTCACAGGAAAGCCAAAAAGATAATCAAGGACAACAACCATCTGAGCCACTGCCTGTTCACTCCGCTACCATCCAGAAGGCGGGGTCAGTACAGGTCCATCAAAGCTGGGACCAAGAGACTGAAAAGCAGCTTCAATTTCAAGGCCTCAGAATGTTAAACAGCCATCACTAGCGCAGTGAGGCTGCTGCCTTCATACAGACTTGTATTCAATGGCCACTTTGGTAAATGGAACACCAGTCACTTTAAAACCTCTCTAGGGTAGGGGGCAGCAATCGGAATTTTGGATGAAAAGCATGCCCAAATTAAACCACTTGCTACTCGGGCCCAGAAGATATGATATGCATATCTGCATATGATATGGAAAACACTCTAAAGTTTCCAAAACTGTTAAAATAAAATTGAAATATTATAGATAATTTAGGCTAAAAACAACCTGAGGATGGAAAATATACATCGTTTGACATGTTTCTATGAACTTTACGGATACAAATTGGATTTTGTCTGCCTGTTTTGACTGCGTTTGAGTCTGTGGATTACTGAAGAAAATGCGCGAACAAAACTGAGGTTTTTGGATATAAACAGACTTTATCGAACAAAAGGAACATTTATTGAGTAAATGAATGTCTTCTGAGTGCCACCATATGAAGATCATCAAAGAACATACATTTATTTAATCTCTATTTCTGAGTTTTGTAACGCTTCTGCTTGGCTGGTTACTGTTGGTAATCATTTGTCAACTGGGCTATGTTCTGGGCTAGGTACGTTCTGGGCTAGGTATGCTTTCGCTGAAAAGCATTTTATAAATTTGACACCGTGGTTGGATTAACAAGAAGTTAATCTTTAAACCTATGTAAAATATGTTTTGTTTTCTGAATTTTTATAATGAGCATTTCTGTATTTGAATTTGGCGCTCTGCAATCTCACTGGATGTTGGCCAGAGGGGACGCTAGCGTTCTACATACCCTAGAGAGGTTTTAATAATGCCACTTTAATAATGTTTACATATCTGGCATTACTCATCTAATATGTATATACTTTATTCTATACTAACTATTGCATCAATGCTTGACATTGCTCATCCATATATTTATATTCATATATTCTTATTCCATTCCTTACTTAGATTTGTGTTCTTTAGGAATGTGTTGTGGAATTGTTAGATATTACTTGTTAGATATTGCTGCACTGTCAGTACTAGAAGCACAAGCATTTCGCTACACTCGCAATAACATCTCATAACCATGTGTATGTGACCAATAACATTTGATTTGATTTATTGTTGGTGGCTGGTCTCTTATTTTTATTTTAACTTTATTTTTACAGGTTTTTCTCATTGAGATAACATCTCTTTTCCAAGAGAGACTTGTTCCAATAGCAGCAGAGGGAACAACGTTTCCAACGTAACTAAAACTATTTCTACCATGACCTGTTCTAATTTTAGGTACTGTTAGAAGCAAATGAGAATGGGACCGTAATTGATATTTATTTACCTACCCGACTAAAAAATAACTGAGATAAAATGGCATTTTACCCAATATGGCCTTATAAATCAGTGTATACCAGTGTTTAAGCCTACTGAAGGTTAATGACGAATAGCCAACAGCGCTGTAGAGATCACAATAATGTGTTAGACGTTTTTGATTTGTAATGAACCTGAGGGCTGCATGATACACTGAATCAAGTGCTCTCAGGGTAGTGGTTGAGGCCTGCATATATATATAACGTCACTAAAATCTAAAACCGCCAGTAATGTACATCGTACCAGCTCCTTCCTGGCCTCCAAAGAAAAACAAGCCTTATGCCGGTAAAAACCTAAAAACCTATTCTCAGCTTGAGCTTCCTTATGACGTTTTCTACATGCACAGTGAAGCTCAGCTTATCATCAAACCACACACCAAAATATTTGTACACTTCAACTTGCTCTATAGTATGTCCAGCCAATGTAGCAATGACATGATAAGTAACATGCCTGGCATTTGAAAATACTATGCATTTTGTTTTACCCTAATTTAGAGCCAGCTTTAAATCATACAGATTCTGTTGTATGATGTTAAATGCTCTTTGGGCATTTTCAATAGCTAAAGATAAATTACTATCACTTGAATAAAGCACAGTATCATCTGCATAAAAATGAATATGCGCTGTTTCAATAAGATCCCCAATGTTGTTGATATACAAAATGAACAACAGGGGGCCCAAAATAGAACCTTGCGGAACACCTGAGCACACCTCTATGGACTCAGATTTACAACCATCTGCCATTACACATTGTGCACGATTTGATAGATAATTTATAAACCAATCTAGAGCATGACCAGTAATTCCACAACATTTTAACCTTTGCACTAACACAGCATGGTCCACGGTGTCAAAAGCCTTCAACAAATCTATAAAGACAGACACACAAAGTAACTTCTTATCAAGAGCACAGTGGATGTAATTTAAAACCTTCAATGTTGCTGAAACAGTGCTGTGGCCAGACCTAAAACCTGATTGCATTCCATTTAAGATGTTCTTTTCTTGGAAGTAGGCCTTTAGCTGCCTACTAAATAAGTACTCCAGGACCTTTGACAGTACATTCAATTTTGATATGGGTCGATAGTTGTAGTGAAGGATCTCCTCCTTTCAGGAGAGGCAGAACAAAAGCAGATTTCCATAACTTGGGGATTTCCTTTTAATCAAGTGTGAGGTTAAAAATACGTTAAGTGGGAGCAATGATGTCTGCAGTTAGGTGTAGGAAGCAGGGGTATAGTTCATCAGGGACAGGGGACTTTTTTGTCATCAATTTATTTCAGGGCTTTACACACTTCTGAAACAGAGAAGGATGAAAAGGAGAACCTGCTGAAGGAGTGCACAGAGGTGTCAGGTAAATTCATAGGGGGCTCAATTATACCTTTGACCTTTTCAAATAAACTGCCTGCATCTAAAAAATGCTGATTCAAGGCTTTCAGAATGGAGGTTCTCTCAGTTACAATCTGTGTGTTTACCAACAATTGTTTGGGAAGCTGTGTATCTTTTCTGTACTCCAAACCTTTCACTACTTGCCAAAATTTGGATGGATTATTTACATTTTGTGAAGAAGATTTCAGGTAGTGGTCTGCTTTCAATTTACAGATCATAGCCACACCCATATTTCGAAGACCCATATTATCCAGTTAAGTAGTATGTATTTGCGAGCCAGAAAGAAACATTTTTTAAAGAAGATTGAGCTGTGCTAAGGTACTGTAAGTGAGGGCCTTAGCACCAAGTACAAATAGCCATGGGTCCATTCTTATAGAATATATGAAAAAATCAAATCAAATAAAATTGTATTTGTCACATGTGACAAATACAACAGGTTTAGACCTCACAGTGAAATGCATACTTACAAGCCCTTAAAAAGCAATGCAGTTTTAAGAAAAACAAGTGTTAAGAAAGTATTTACTGAAATAAACTGAAGTAAAATAATAACTAAAATAAAAAATAGAAAAATACCAAAAATTAAGCAGCAACAATAAAATAATAATAGCGAGGATATATACAGGGGGTACCGGTAAAGAGTCAATGTGCGGGGGCACAGGTTAGTCGAGGTAATTGAGGTAATATGAACATGTAGGTAGAGTTAAAGTGACTATGCACAGATAATAAACCTAGAGTAGCAGCAGCGTAAAATAGGGGGGGACAATGCAAAAGGTTTGGGTAGCCATTTGATTAGCTGTTCCGGATTCCAAGAAAAGTCCCCCCTTATCTCAACTCGCTGGTCACCATAGCATCACCCACCTGTAGCACGCGTTCCAGCAGGTATATCTCTCTGGTCACCCCCAAAACTAATTCTTTCTTTTGCCGCCTCTCCTTCCAGTTCTCTGCTGCCAATGACTGGAACGAACTACAAAAATCTCTGAAACTGGAAACACTTATTTCCCTCACTAGCTTTAAGCACCAACTGTCAGAGCAGCTCACAGATTACTGCACCTATACATAGCCCACCTATAATTTAGCCCAAACAACTACCTCTTTCCCTACTGTATTTATTTCTTTATTTCTTTTGCTCCTTTGCACCCCATTATTTTTATTTCTACATTGCACATTCTTCCACTGCAAATCTACCATTCCAGTGTTTTACTTGCTATATTGTATTTACTTTGCCACCATGGCCTTTTTTGCCTTTACCTCCCTTATCTCACCTCATTTGCTCACATCGTATATAGACTTGTTTATACTGTATTATTGACTGTATGTTTGTTTTACTACATGTGTAACTCTGTGTCGTTGTATGTGTCGAACTGCTTTGCTTTATCTTGGCCAGGTCGCAATTGTAAATGAGAACTTGTTCTCAACTTAACTACCTGGTTAAATAAAGGTGAAATAAAAATAAATAAAATATTCTCATGGGTTGGGTGTATAAGCTGTTAAAAAGTATTTTGAACTTAGACTTGGCGCTCCGGTACCCCTTGCCGTGCGGTAGCGGAGAAAACAGTCTATGACTAAGGTGGCTGGAGGCTTTGACAATTTGTATGGCCTTCCTCTGACACCACCTGGTATAGAGGTCCTGGATGGCAGGAAACTTGGCCCCAGTGATGTACTGGGCTGAACGCGCTACCCTCTGTAGTGCCTTACGGTCAGAGGTTGAGCAGTTTCCATACCAGGCAGTGATGCAAGCAGTCAGGATGCTCTCGATGGTGCAGCTGTAGAACTTTTTGAGGATCTGAGGACCTATGCCAAATCCTTTCAGTCTCCTGAGGGGGAATAGGCTTCTTCACGATTGTCTTTGGACCATGTTAGGACCATGATAGTTTGTTGGTGATGTGGACACCAAGCTATCAACCTGCTCCACTACAACACCATCGATGAGTATGTGGGCGTGCTCAGTCCTCCTTTTCCTGTAGTCCACAATCATCTCTTTTGTCTTGATCATGTTGAGGGAGAGGTTGTTGTCCTGGCACCACACAGCCAGGTCTCTGATCTCCTGACAACGAGGCTGTCTCCTCGTTGTCAGTGATCAGGCCTATCACTGTTGTGTCATCGGAAAACTTAATGATGGTGTTGGAGTCGTGCCTGGCCATACAGTCATGAGTGAACAGGGAGTACAGGAGGGAACTGAGCACATACCCCTGAGGGGCCCCCATTTTGAGGATCAGATTGACGGATGTGTTGTTACCTACCCTTACCACCTGGGGGTGGTACGTCAGGAAGTCCAGGATCCAGTTGCAGAGGAAGGTGTTTATTCCCAGGGTTCTTAGCTTAGTGATGAGCTTTGAGGGCACTATGGTGTTGAACGCTGTGCTGTAGTAAATTAATATAATTCTCACATAGGTGTTATTTTTGTCAGGTGGGAAAGGGCAGTGTGGAGTGCAATAGAGATTGCACAATCTGTGAATCTGTTGGGGCAGTGTGGGTCTAGGGTTTCTGGGACAATGGTGTTGATGTGAGCCATGGCCAGCCTTTCAAAGCACTTCATAGCTCTAGACTTAGTGCTACGGGTCGGTAGTCATTTAGGCAGGTTACCTTAGTGTTCTTGGGCACAGGGACTATGGTGGTCTGCTTGAAACATGTTGGTATTACAGACTCAGTAAGTGACAGGTTGAAAATGTAATTGAAGACACTTGCCAGTTGGCCAGCGCATGCTCTGAGTACACATCTTGGTCATCCGTCGGGCACTGCAGCCTTGTGAATGTTGACCTGTTTAAAGGTCTTACTCACATCAGCTACAGAGAGCGTGATCACACAGTTGTCTGGAACAGCTGATGCTCTCATGAATGTTTCAGTGTTACTTGCCTCGAAGCGAGCATAGAAGTCATTTAGCTCGAATGGTAGGTTTGTGTCACTGGGCAGCTCTCGGCTGTGCTTCCCTTTAATAGTTTGCAAGCCCTGCCACATCCGACGAGCATCGGAGCTGGTGTAGTACGATTCAATCTTAGTCCTGTATTGACGCTTTAACTTTTTAATTGGTCGTCGGAGGCCATAGCAAGATTTCTTATGAGCTTCTGGGTTCGAGTCCTGCTTCTTGAAAGTGGCAGCTCTACATTTTAGCTCAGTGTGGATGTTGCCTGTAATCTATGGCTTTTGGCTGGGGTATGTATGTACGGTCACTGTGGGGACGACGCCATTGATGCACATATTGATAAAGCCAGTGACTGATGTGGTGTACTCCTCAATGCCATCGGAAGAATCCCGGAACATATTCCAGTCTGTGCTAGCAAAACAGTCCTGTAGTTTAGCATCTGCTTCATCTGACCTCTTTTTTTATTGACCCTGGTTTTATTGGCACGGATCAGAATTCAATCTGGGATGGAATCGACTTCCTGTAATGAGTTGTCAATTAGCTAATGGGAATTGTAGATGTTAATTCAAGCCAGGCATGGGAAATGGTTACTTGTAAATATATGTGCTGTTCTAAAAGTAGTCAAATATTAAGAGTCATTAATAACAACATATCATCAACAACAAAAATATGAAAAATTGCATTTCAAATAATTATACAAGCTTATATATGTATTCATATTCTCCTTTATTGTTGTTCAATGCCATTGACAACGTTTAAAAAAGATTCATAAATGCGGAGGGCAGTTCTATTCGTCTGAAGATAAAAAATATTGATTTTACTGTTACACAATACATTTTCTCGTTTCCCAATGCCACAGTACAGACAACTTGACCCAGTAAGCTGAAATGCCTTTGAATGAGTCTGTGCTGTGCTCTGCAGTGAAGAAGAGGGTCTTTGATTCAGTGGCCTCTCAGGAATTGGGGCTGCTTCAACACAACAACAGCTGAATGAGCTGCCAGACGAGACGTCCTAATGGCCACACCGATAAGACCAGGAGTGCGTCCCTAATGGCACCCTATTCCCTATATAGTGCAGTACTTCTGGTCAAAAGTAGTACACTATATAGGGAATAGGTTGCCATTTTTGACGCAGACCAGGACAACTAATCACCACAGAGTTTCTCTTGCCAGACCTGATTAATCTGAAGAAGCACATTGTTTGGGAACACAGAGCTCCCTGTCATATGTGTGGCATATGTTTCTGATCCGCTTCATGACTGCCACCGTCAGAAATGCTCACTTCCAGGGTTGACTAGGATCAGTACATAGGATGCAATTTGCTAGGTAGTACCATGACTAGGATCAGCACATAGGATGTAACCGTGTATTGGCTAGGCCTTAGCATTGCCAAGCGATATTCATCAGTCCACTTAGCTGATTGCTAGTCATTCAGTTGTTTATTAAGATGCAAGACCGTGGTTAATCATCACATCTTATAGCTTATTAATGTGCTGTTAAATACTTGTATTCATGTTGGATACTTTCAGGAGTTGAGTTACATGGCAAGCCAGGATCCATATGAATGCAGTCCATACATATCCATTTCTATCTTACTTCTAACTAAGCTGTGACTTGGTTGTTGTGAACAGGCTTTGTGTCTTTTGTGCCGCCATAGGTACTAGGTTGCTAGGTGTCTGCCCATTTGTGCACAGTACAGTATGTAGACATGAGGAAACTTAAGAGCAGCTCCCCTTTCTCACGCTGTGTGTATGACTATGTGTGTGCTTGGTGCATGTATTTTGAATGTTATTTTGGATGTACTTTTTTTATGCGTGTGTTAGGCTACAACTACTGTCTGCCCTTGTTGTATATGTGTATGTAGTCCCATGCATTGCCTGAAGTGACCTGAGTGGAAGTCTAGTGCAGTCTAGTCCTAACTGGCTGGCATGTTGTAGTATGTGTGTGGCCAGCATTGACCACATCTGTTTGTCATGTTAGCACTTAAGGTTCCTGTCCCTCCCTCCCTCCCTCCCTCCCTCCCTCCCTCCCTCCCTCCCTCCCTCCCTCCCTCCCTCCCTCCCTCCCTCCCTCCCTCCCTCCCTCCCTCCCTCCCTCCCTCCCTCCCTCCCTCCCTCCCTCCCTCCCTCCCTCCCTCCCTCCCTCCCTCCCTCCCTCCCTCCCTCCCTCCCTCCCTCCCTCCCTCCCTCCCTCCCTCCCTCCCTCCCTCTCTCTCTCTCTCTTTCTAAATTGCATTTGTTCATTAATCCATTTTCCGCCCACTTCTCCCTGTTGTTTGTGTTTGTGCTCCAATGGGCTTTTGCTCCGTCGCTGGACCTTTAACCCGGCAGACACGGACCTTTCAGTAGATGACAATGTCCCCCTCCTCCCACCCCCATGGTCCCCGAGTCCCCCCTCACGCCATCTCCTCCAGAGATCCTAATGGAGCTAGTGTAATGTCTGCACAGGGCCAGTCAGAAAACAGAATTTGAGCTAAAGGTTTTGCGGAGACCACCACTCCGCAAAACTACCTTGCCATGCAAAAAAGGCAGATGTTAGAAAGAGTGGGTGGAGAATGGGGTGAGGTGGAGGGGAAAGCTGCGTAACTACAGCAACTGTAGACAATCTAATTGGTATTGACATCCTTGTGTCTGAAATTTGACATCTAAGGGCAAATCATTCTATTTAGTTGCCTGAATACTTTCTGAGGCGTATCAGCGCTACAATCGCTCAGCAGCACTATTCTGGCCTCCGCGCCCACGGCTGCTGCGATCGATCCTAATCCGATTCAGGAACGAGGAAGAGAAAAATGAAAATAAAATCAAAAGCACTGTTAGGGTATATATTAACAAGGAAGGCACAATTGGGACAGTGGCGTCACCCGTAATGCACGTCTGCTACAGTATTGTAATGTACAGAGCCACTGTAATCCCCTTCAGAGTAGGCTGCTGCCTCAAAGAAATCTGCTGCTCTAGCTAAAACGAGTCTCTGGTCGCCAAACGGCCATCATTCTTTTAGAACGTCCAACTCTGGCCCGATCTAAACGAGACACTCTGATTGTATTACCCTCACTCCCTGATAACTCATCTCATCTCTTCTGTTGTTGTTGCTGAGACCGTCTGAGAAAGAGTGGAGTGGTCTGTCCATCTGAAAAATGCACAGCGCATGATACACTCATTCTTCTTGGTCAAATAGGAGCAGTTGACTCATGAACTCTCTCTCTCTTTCTCGCTCCTTGTAAGTTTCAGCAGTGTACCATTTTTCAATGTGGATTGACTTTGGACGTCAATAGAGAGGTTAATGTATTAGCCTAGCCTAGGCGCTCTCGTTCTAGGCTATGGTGGAAGGACATATGGACTCACACAGTGCATATGAAGTGTACACGGCCTGGCTGACCTCACATACAGTGATCATGCTGCCTTGAGATGAACAGTATGTGAGTCAATGCGTTTCAGTCTTGGATTGTGGCTGAAAAAAAGTCTTATTACGCCAGACTATGGTTAGACTGCAAGTGTTTGAAAATCTAACCCGTGTTAAATTTGATCGTGTACCTAGCACACACTAAACCTACAGACGTCGCAATGTAACTACTGGTCCTTCAACTATGCCCTGCGTAGTTCTTTATATATGATTAGTGGTAGAGTAATTCTAAAACATTTAGGTAGATTAGTGGTAAAACAACTCAGATCTTGAGCGTCTTTACTTGAGGATAGAACTCTGATTTAAAGGGCTCTAATGTAGTCATAGGCAAAGTAAAATTACATTTGTCGTGATGTGTCCTTTTTGCACTCGATATTTAACTTAAAAGTCAATAAGAATGTCTGTCTGCTGATGACATAGACTCTGGTGTGCTATCAGACCTATCAGTAGAAGCCCTAGCTGTACCCCTGGGTTGCACGGCAGTTTACACACTAGCTATTCAGAAGATTTGATTTATGCCATCTGGCCTGCCCTGCCGTCCTGCTAGTCGGCTCTCCAGATGGGTGTGTGTGTGTGTGTACTATATGCTAAATCCACACTAATAAATTCAATCCAATTTCCATTAAAATAAAAAACATGTATTTCTACAAAGTTCACATCCCATGTACCATCCCATGTACCATCCCATGTACCATCACATGTACCATCCCATGTACCATCACATGTACCAGAATGCTGCCGTTGGCGAGGACATTCTCACCTTTACTGTTAAGGCGAGGCTGCAAGTTCTACCAACAAAATATAGTCTAGCACTCTGGTACCCTGCAAACCATGACCCATTTTGCATTCTACATGAGTCAAATGTAATGGAGTCCATTGCCCGTGTTGTGAATTGCTGCTATTTTGTACATTGCTAGACATGACCGCCTTGTTGACCTGATAGCCAGCGAGGTGAGACAAGGGGTCTCACCAACAGCACACATGAATAAACATTGTTGTGTAAGGGGAAGCTGGTTTTATGTTGATGATGATGTTTTGTCCTGTGTGCCAAATATGTCAGATATTGTTGTTGTGTGTGTGTGTGTGTGTGGGGGGGGGCTCATTTTGGAAGTGGACTGCTCATTGGACGGCTACATGGAGCAGGGCTTCTCTGACAAGCTGCTTCAGTACCAGCCCCTCGTGGTACTGAGACAGCCTGGGTGGAGGTACAAGCTGGTGGTGCTGATATTTGGCAGTCTCGGCCACGTACACAGGCTTGCAGTGCGTGGCCTGCAGATTGCGGGCCTGACAAAAACTAGGGCAAAGCAATTGGCTAGGTACTGCTCTGTTTCAGCTGTCATGGACAGCCTAGCTGTTCGGAGAAGCAGGTGCTTTCTGTACTCTTGAGTGTCATTTGAAATGTTTGGATCCTTTTTTGTGTATGTATGTGCGTGTGTGTGTGTGAGTGGTGGAGGGGGGTAAACAGGTTGGAGGGCCTGGGTTGCTTCTTTGAGCTGATGGCTGCTGATGAGGCCAGGTACTTAAGTCATGAGGGTCTCAGGGCCCTTGGCTCTGTATGCATGGTGCCAGATGTTATCTGGAAGAACAGTAGCAGCTCAGTGAGGAGACTAGACTACTGAGACATTCCTCCATCACTGGCCTGTGTCAAACAAACAGAAATATAGGGAACTGAACAGTCATGGGGATAGCAGGATTTGTGCAGTTTGTCGGGCATAGAATAAAACAAATAAATGGGTCTCTCAGTGGAGAGAGACTGCCAAATATGTAGTGTAATAATTATACTTTCAGACAGTGTTTTTTTTTCTCCTAAAAGCACAGAATTGTTATGAACTCTCAGAGAACTCTTAATATTGTGGACAAAGTAGAGAAAATTGTTGCTTTTATATTGATTGGGTTGATTTGTTGTTAGGACTAATAGAGACCTGTTGCCTTATCAGTGACAGTGGAGGGAACATATGAACGTATGTGTGTGGATGTGTGTGTGAGCGAAAGAAAGGGGAGGTATGTAGAGGAGAGAACATCTCTCTATATATAGTGAGAGAGCATATGTGTGTGTGTGTGTGTATGTGTGTGTGAGAGAGAGATGCAGACGTTGAGTAGAGGGCATGTGTTACATGTATGTCTTCATCAGCAGGACAACAGAGCAGATGGCCCCTGCCTGGTTCCTTTTGTTCGAGGCGCTAGGCTAGGCTAGCACCCAGAAGTGCCTTGATGCCAAAGAGGCCTCACAACAGAGGCTGTGTTCATCACTGGGTATCAGCACCTCTGGGCTCCAGTATGCCAGCAATTGTTCATGCCAAGATTAGTTATTGTATCCTGTTACAGACTTTATTTCCGCGGAGTCAAGTTCAGCAGTACGCTGTAGGCTGGAGAGGTTGCTGAGAGCCAGGTGATTTATGTGTTGCTGAGTGAGAGCAGCAGGTTCAAGTAGGCGTTCAAGTCAGAGGTCTCCGGTCAGAGGAGGGGGGACTCAAAGCTCACAGCGGGGGGCTGATGTCAGTTTCACTTGGAGCTGCTCCACTGCTTGGGCTACAGGCATGCCTGGCAGGCCATGCCCCTGTAAACAAATGTGTTCGGCTACGGGGAGATGGGTTCCTCTATTTATGTGTTGGTCAACGAGTGGTTGGTCGTCGAGTGTCTATGATTTATGATTTTCAGAGCTATGGACCAAATTGGATAGATAAAAAAAAAAAACTAGGATGAAAGTTATTTCTTTGCACTTTGCAGATTTTCTGTCATCATTTATAGAGGCCTGGAAACTCAATTTCCTTACTATGGGATATTCTATTTTGTATTTCACTGTCATGCACCATATCTTCAAATGAAAAAGGAAATCCTGTCATTTTCGTAGCCATATTGTTACAATACCACACATATACACTGACCTAAGCTGTTAAGGCTCCATTACTTAGACAATTATGAAGTCACATCCTGTTGGCTTTGTCTGGGCCATTTCCAGTCTCTTCAGAGGTCTTTGCTGTTTCACGGATTATGGTCTGCTGCCAATGGCAACAAACAAGGCGGCTAATTTCAGTAATGGTATCATAATGAAATAATGACCTCATGATTGCTCACTACCTCTCCATAGACTCCTAATCTTAGACTTTGCAAACAGGAGCAGTCGGGAAGAGGAACGTTTCAATCTAGGTGAAGAGAAAAAGCTGTTCAAGTTTAAGTCGCAAACCATGAATCAATGAGCAGCGAATGCATACAACCTCTGCCTATGTCCCCCAGCTTACAAATGGCTCATTCATCCCCCTTCCTCTCCCCTGTAACTATTCCCCAGGTTGTTGCTGTAAATGAGAATGTGTTCTCAGTCAACTTACCTGGTAAAATAATGGTTAAATAAATTCTCTGTGCGGTGTGCACCCATAGGAACACCCATCCACACAGCAATATTCCTTTGATATATGATGTCTTAAAGATGGAATGCTATTCTCTATAGCGATTTGCATCCCAAGACATTGCACAGTAGTAGCAGCTGTCAGAGTTCTGCTAAGTCATCCGGCTCAGATGGACACAGAGAAGATGTTAATGCACTTCATGATGAGAGGAAGATTACACCTTTGACCTTCCTAGCCTTTGACCTCACTGAGCAGTATGCACTGACTGATGCTATGGGTTTCCTATAACTGGCATATGCTGGGCCAGTCAGATATGTTAAGAGACATTCCTCATTCAGACACTGTTTATTATACAGCCCCTGCTAGTTAGCGTTGGCTCGTGAAACTACCTCTAACTTCCTTCATATTGACACAGATACATAAAAATGGTATCCACAAGTTCACCACAAGTTCATAAATGGCCTCATTGCCAAAATTCAGAAGTATCCCTTTTAGAGATAGATATACTGTATGTCTTGGATTTCTATTTAAGGAGAGGGAAACCAATAGACAGGACTATAATATTTTATTTAGCTTTATTTTGCATACTGAAAACTCCACTGTGAAGTTGTGAGGATTTGTTGACAACATTGCCCATGTCTGCCTACTTTTTTAAAAGTTGCAATAGTTTGTCAAATTGTATATGACTGTAGTAGAGGGGCTAACATGATATTATTAAACACACTGTCCTTCTACAGGCCCTGTTAGATAATTCAGCTCTGACGAAACCAGCTCTGCCGGAAGCAACTTAAACTGACCAGCATAGCATTTTTATGTACAGTTAAAATCACCCTCGGCTCAAACCTACCCTGGAGCAACAGAGCCCAAGTTGCCAACCCTGGTTTGCGGTCGGACAGAGATTTAGTTACATATCGCAGGAGCGGGAGTCTACTGCCGACCCTATGTAAGGAGAGCCGGCAAGCCCCTGTTCCCCCAGGAATCATGGCAGAATGTTGACGGATAGAAAAGGGTTAGAACTCCCTGTGCTTTTCCCTGAATGTAACCCCCTGGTCGTGGCTTGCTCCTCAGGCTTCTCAGTGTACGGACATTTGTACAGTATTTCCCCAGGGCTCTGGCCTGGCCTGGCTGGGTTTAGCTTTCCATGTGTCAGGCGATGGTAGCACTAGCAGGCCAAGTCAATAGCAGCCTACGGGCAATGACAGATCACTTTTCCTCATCTGAGATTTAATTAGAAATCACAACGCACGCGACCCTTGACCCTGGAACCTGTACCGCCCTTGTTGCACGGAGGAATTTCAAGTGTATTAATTGGTGAACTGGGCCCTGTGTAAATTTATAATGCCAGAGGACATTTGTTATTATAAAATCTATTGGGAGCAGAGGTGGGTGAAATCAATCAATATTCTGTTCATCTTACGCAATTGAGTTAATGCAGAAGGATGTAGATGACTGTGGGAAAGTTATGAAAATGAACAAATATCAAAGAACCTGTAAATCACAGATTTTTCACTGGAAATGTGAAAAATGAGTGGGTGCAAAACACATTATGTCTAGATAAAGTATTGTAGCTAATTAGCTAATAAAACAATGAGGGATTGGCTCTATGTCAGTTATATGTGCATAAGTATGCTCGCGCCCCCATTGATTGCATATGCACGTGTATTAGAAATGTGAGTGGAACAGAGAGGCGTAGCAGTCAATCATTGACTGGAGGATGCCTCTTCTTATCCTGTTGTACATCTCCTTCACCCCAACAGAAGCAGATCCAAGATTCATTTCCAGTCATCTGCCCAGCACAATTGACCTCACGACCATTGACCTCATGACTTTGGGATCCTGACCCTTGACCTCTGATGTTGACCTCTGGCCGGGGGCCTCTTATTTCCAGGGCCGGCGTCTCCATTGACTACCTGCCAGGCACCTGCTCAGAGAAATGAAACAGAGGGGAATGTCTCTCTGGGGAGCCCTTGGACCCTGCAGACAACGGCCCTGGCTCAATCCCTGCATGTGAATGGGCCTTGAGTGGGCCTGGTAAACCAATCTCCCTAATTATCTATTGAAAGAACATTCTTTTTCCTTTCAGAGTCATTACCCTGATTTCAATTGCTGAAAAGTAACATGGAGGGGTAAAGGAAGGGGAGGGAGAAAAACACTCAAAAGATAGTGTTCCCAATTTCATCAAGGTTAATTGCAGGGGGGAGCAGATGTCAAATATAAATCCTGGATAAAGGTGCAGGGGCCACGCATTGAAGAGGAATTAAAGATAAATATGAGCTTTTAGCTCCCCGTCAGTACAACACTGAGTGCTGTTAGGGCACATCATAGAACCATTTGACAAACTCCTCAGAGTATGGAGTCCTGTTTAGGATGCTGGCACAAAAGCAGTGAACATGCTTCCTTTATTGTATAAATGTATATATAATTTTTTGGAGTGGATTTGAATTTGAATTCAAGCATTCTTGTGTGTTGAAGTTTTGTAGCCACTTAAAAGAGTGGCATTTAGGCAGCTAAAACACTGAAAAGGTATTCCTTTGAATAATTGCATTGCACTAACAGAGCCTCACCCTCTTTTTGTTTCCCCTTGTTACCTGTAGCCTCCCAGAATCATCAACAACATGTTTTCAGTTGTGCTAGTGCCAGGATGGAAAGCTGTAATAGGTTGATGACGGTGAGCCCACGGAGCAGTGAGTATCCATTTGAGCCCACTACGGCTGCTGTTGCCGCTGCTTGTGGGTCAAGAGCACAGAGATAGGAGCTGAAGAGCAGGCTCTTGGGCGGTTCTCAGAAAGCACTTTAGACCCGTGCATGCCGCGAGGAGAGCAGCACTGTCAGGTGGAGAGATAAGAGGGGACAGAGGACTCTTTGAAACCAAAATAGACCCAGATAAACGATGACCAGGCCCTATCTCACACCTGCAGAGTATCCATTTCATCCAATCCACTCTTTAGGTCTTAAGCAGGTGTTGCACAGAGTACGTGTATGTGTGTGTCTTGCCTGTGTGTATTTGTGGATATGTGTGAGCGGGTGATGGAGTGACTGAGTCTATATTTCTCTCCATCAGAAATGCTTTCAAGGTGTAGCATAAGCCATGGATACACTCTGATATGATTCCCAACATGCTTCGCTGAAGATGGTAAGTAAAACCAGTAACTAAACATTGTGTGGGCTAGTTGTTTTTGTTCCTTGCTGCAGTCAGTGTGTTAAACAAGAGGGTTCATTCATTTGACATTTTAGTCATTTAGCAGACGCTCTTATCCAATGCGACAGATTCAAACACCTAGTCAGCTTGGGGATTCTTTCGAACCAGCGACATTTCGGTTACTGGCCCAACGCTCTTAACTGCTAGGCTACCTGCCGTCCCATTCTGCAGTTCATTCTCATACCAAGAGACATACTTCCTACAGAGAATGTCCACATATCTCCCATCTCTCAGTGCGGGCCCGAGCTTTTCAACTCCTCTGTGTTCTCCACTTACATCTTTGTGAGTGTGTTTTCCAACTAAGCTTGACCTCTAAATCTCGCAGGCAGGCAGGTAGGTAGCACTGGGAGCCGGAGCCCTGACTGGTGCCCTGATAACACCTGTTCTCTGATGCTGCTGCCCCGGTAAAACCACTAAACCACCAGTGGTGGAAAAGTACCCAATTGTCATACTTGAGTAAAAGTTTAGATACCTTAATAGAAGTTGACTCATGTAAAAGTGAAAGTCACTCAGTAAAATACTACTTGAGTAAAAGTCTTAAAGTATTTTGTTTTAAATATGCACTACCGGTCAAAAGTTTTAGAACACCTACTCATTCAAGCGGTTTTCTTTATTTGTACTATTTTCTACATTGGAGAATAATAGTGAAGACATCAAACTATGAAATAACCCAGATGGAATCATGTAGTAACCAAAAAAGTGTTAAACAAATCAAAATATATTTTATATTTGACATTTGACATCAAATAGCCACCCTTTGCTTTGATGATAGCTTTGCACACTCTTCGCATTCTCTCAACCAGCTTCATGAGGTAGTCACTCTGAGGTATCAAAAGTAAATGTTAAAATATAAATCATTTCACAATCCTTACGTTAAGCAAACCAGTCAGCACACATTTAGTGTTTGTTTAAAAATGTACAGATAGCCAGGGATACACCCCAACACACCTAATTTACAAACAAAGCATTTGTGTTTAGTGAGTCCGCCAGATCAGAGGCAGAAGGGATGACCAGGTAACACTAAGTGTGTGAATTGGATCATTTTCCTGTGGATAACAGGAAATGAATGGAATAAAACATTTCTTTAGGAATGAAGTAAGAGTAAAAACTGTCAAAAGTATAAATAGTAAATAAAGTAAAGTACAGATACCCTCCAAAACTACTTAACTAGTACTTTCAAGTATTCTTTTTTTACACATCCCTTTTGCAGTGACTGTATATCACACTGGTGGGTTTCCTCTTAACCAAACACATTTTTGTTGTTGTTATTGTTGAATTTTACCCCCTTTTCATTGTATCCAATTGTTAGTAGTTACTATCTTGTCTCATCGCTACAACTCCCGTATGGGCTTGGAAGAAGGTGAAGAGCCATGCATCCTCCGAAACACAACCCAACCAAGCCGCACTGCTTCTTAACACAGCGCGCATCCAACCCGGAAGCCAGCCGCACCAATGTGTCAGAGGAAACACTGTGCGCCCTGGTTAGCATGCACTGTGCCCAGCCCACCACAGGAGTTGCTTGTGCTCGATGAGACAAAGAAATCCCTACCGACCAAACCCTCCCTAACCTGGACACTAGGCCAATTGTGCGTCTCCCTACGAACCTCCCTGGGCGCGAACCCAGAGTCTCTGGTGGCAGTGCCTTAGACCACTGCGCCACCCGGGAGGCTGCAAACACATTTCTAAGGTGGTTCATTCATTCATTATTTAATCAACCAAATCAAATCACATGTGCCGAATACAACAGGTGTAGACTTACATGAAATGCTTGCTTACAATCCCTTCCAAATGATGCAGAGTTTAAAAAAACAAACAATACAAATAAAAATAAAAATAGTAACACAATAGGAATAAAATCTACAAGAATGGTGTTATATACAGGGAGTACCAGGACCAGATCAATGAGGTAATTGAGGTAGATGTGTACAGGAAGACAGGGTAAAGTGAATAGGCATAAGAATAGATAATAATAAGAGTAAAATAAAGAACAGAGTAGCAGCATCATATGAGTGTAAAAGTGTGTATGTGTGTGTTTGTATGTGTGGGTGTATGCGTGCGTATTTCTTTTTTGTTTCGGTATCCGTGTGTGTGTGTGTGTGTGTGTGTGTGTGTTGTGTCGGTATGCGTGTCCTATGTGTGTGTGTGCATATGTAGTGTATATGAATGTGTGTGGATTTGGGGTGAGTGTCAGCTGTGTCAGTGTAGTGCGAGTGAGTGAGTGAGTGAGTATATAGTGTGCATATACAGTATAGTCTTGTGAGTGTGCTTAGAGTCAGTGCAAGATTGGGTCAGCTCAGATAGTTTGTGTAACCATTTAATTAACTATAAAGGCTATTTAGCAGTCTGATGGCTTGGGGGTAGAAGCTGTCTCAGAGTCTGTTGGTCCGAGAGCTGAAGCTCCGGTACCGTTTGCCGGACGGTAGCAGAGTGAACAGTCTGTGGCTTTGGTGGCTGGAGTCTTTGGCAATTTTCCGTGCCTTTCTGTCAGGGATCTCGTCCTCCTCTTCTGAGGAGGAGTAGCGAGAAGGATCGGATGACCAAAACGCAGCGTGGTAAGTGTCCATAATTTACTGAAGCAAAATGAACACTGAACAAAAACAATAAGCAACAAACGAACAGTCCCGTAAGGTGAATGACAAACACTAAACAGGAAATAAACACCCACGAAACCCAGGTGGAAAAAGGCTACCTAAGTATGATTCTCAATCAAGGACAACAATTGACAGCTGCCTCTGATTGAGAACCATACTAGGCCGAACTCAACATAGACCAACATAGACATAAACCAACATAGAAAAACAAACATAGACTTCCCACCCAACTGATGCCCTGACCATACTAAAACAAAGAAAATAACAGAACTATGGTCAGAACGTGACTTTTTTTATCTGACACCGCCTGATATAGAGGTCCTGGATGGCAGGGGGCTCGGTCCCAGTGATGTACTCGCGCTGCTACAACGCTCGACCACTGCTACTCCGCCTTCCGGGATGCCTACAAGGCCCTCCCCTGTCCCTCTCTTCAGAAAATTAGATCACGACTCCATATTTCTCCTTTCTTCCTATAGGCAGAAACTCAAACAGGAAGTACCCATGCTAAGGTCTATTCACTGCTGGTCTGACCAATCTGAATTCATGCTTCAAGATTGTTTTGATCGCGAGAACTGGCATACGTTCCGGGTAGCCTCTGAGAATAAACTTAGAATAACCGTAGAAAGGGAAAACCAGCCATGTACACTGATGTCTTGCTCCCGGAGAAGCTAAACACCTTCTTCACCCGCTTTGAGGATAACACAGTGCCCCCGACACGGGCCGGTAGCAAGGACTGTGGGCTCTCGTTCTCCGTGGCCGACGTTAGTAAGACATTTAAGCATGTTAAACTTCGCAAGGCTGCCGGCCCAGGCTCCGCGTCCTCAGAGCATGCGCATACCAGCTGGCTGGAGTGTTTAAATATTCAATCTCTCCCTATCCCAGTCTGCTGTTCCCACTTGCTTCTAGATGTCCACCATTGTTCCTGTACCAATCAGGCCCCACCAAGAATGCAAAGACTATCGCCCCGTAGCACTCCCATCTTTCATCATGAAGTGCTTTGAGAGTCTAGTTAAGGATCATATCACCTCTACCTTACCTGACACCCAAGACCAGGGGTGGGCAACTCCAGTCCTCGGTGGCCTGATTGGTGTCACAGTTTTTCTCTATCCCTAGCAAACAACTGATTAATAGAATTGCATTCTAAACTGAAGATCATGTTTAGGTGATTATTGAAGTCAGGTGTGTTAGCTGGGTCTGGGGCAAAACTGTGACACCAATCAGGCCCCTGAGGACTGGAAATGCCCACCCCTGGTCTAGACCCACTTCAATTTGCATAGCGCCCCAATAGAGCCACAGATGATGCAATCGCCATTCCACTACTCACTGCCCTATCCCATCTGGACAAGAGGAATACCTATGTTAATTTACAATAGCTCAGCCTTAAATACCATAGTACATTCCAAGCTCATCATTAAGCTTGGGGCCCTGCGTCTGAACCCCACCCTGTGCAACTGGTCCTGAACTTCCTGATGGGCCGCCCCCAAGTAGTTCCTTGGCGTACACATCACTGACAATCTGAAATGGTCCACCCACACAGACAATGTGGTGAAAAAGGCACAACAGCAACTCAGGAGGCTGAAGAAATTCGGCTTGGCACTTAAGACCATCACAAACCTGTACAGATGCACAATTGAGAGCATCCTGTCGGGCTGTATCACCACCTGGTATGGAAACTGCACCGCCCTCAACCGCAGGACTCTCCAGAAGGCCATCAGACTGATAAATAGCCATCACTAGCCGGCTACCACACAGTTACTCAACCCTGCACCTTAGAGGCTGCTGCCTTTTATACATAGACATGGAATCACTGGTCACTTTATTAATGGAACATTAGTCACTTTAATAATGTTTACATATTGCTTTACTCATTTCATAGATATATTGTGTATTTTATTCTACTGTATTTTTGTCAAAGCCTCTCCGACATTGCTCGTTCTAATATTTATTCCAACTTTATTCCATTTGTTTACTTTTAGATTTGTTTGTATTATTGTGAATGGTTAGATGCTACTGCACTGTTGGAGCTAGTAACTCAAGCTTTTAGCTACACCCGCAATACCATCTGCTAAATATGTGTATGTGACCAATAAAATGTGATTTGATTTGATTGGACACTGCCATGTCCTTGACCTCATCACCGTATGGGGAGAACAGAAGGGGACTAACCAAACACTCCTAAGGGGCCCCTGTGTTGAGGGTCAGCGTGGCAGAGGGATTGTTGCCTACCTTCACCACCTGGAGCTGGCCCATCAGGAAGTCCAGGATCCAGTTGCAGAGGAAGGTGTTCAGTCCCAGGGTCCCCAGCTTAGTGATGAGTTTGGAGGGAACTATGTTGTTAAACGCTGAGCTGTAGTCAATGAATAACATTCTCACATAGTTATTTCCCTTCTTGTCTAATGATTGATTGGATTCATTTCAGGTGATCAACAGCTTATCAATAAAACCAAACAAATCTCCAACAGACTTGATATGCTGGTAATGCCACCACAGACTGCTTTCTACTCGTTGACTGAAGAAGACAAGAAAAGCCCTGACAACAGTCCAGACACTGTGGTGGCTGTCCACTACACTAAATGTGTGTCGAACTATGAATCCCACAGCTAGTATAAGAGCCCCAGTGTGAAGGCTGTCAGGACCAATAAACTGTGGACGTACGGTCCTCTCGCCACTGGCTGGACAGCTGCCCTGTCTGTCCCCGCAAAGTCACGACGAGACCCTCAGCCTGGCACTGAGTCTTTCTACCCCCATCATCCCCCCTCTCCCCCTGCTCCCAACCCAAGTCCCCTCCATCCCTCTGAGAATGTTCTGGGGTGGTGGAATGATTTGTGTGGGAGTGAAGGAGGAGGCCTGTATGGGCAGCAGCAGTCTAAGGCAGGTTAACTAACATGCTGCATGGCTGCTCCCCCCTGAACCCTCCCACCAGGTAGTAGGCCTGTCTTCCAATAAGCCCCCTGTAGACAGAGGCTCAGCAGCCACCTCATTTGTCAGAGTGTGGTGCAGACCGGGCTGGCTCGCTCAAAGGCCCAGGGAGGTGCATCGGTCTGGGGTCAGAGTGGAGCAGATTGGGCTGGGAGTAACACTGGATGGGTGAATGGATGGATGGGAAATGGAGAAAAATGGGTGGAGAAAGGTATGAGTGACAGTTCCTTTTTCCTCTCCTTTACTGTATATCTATAACAATGGCAGTTCAGTACTAACAACAGCTTAAGATGCGCACCATGTTTGGTCTAGTCTTCTGCCATCGCTGCTACTAGTCTAGTTCCTAGATTGAACAGAAGAAGATATGTTGTGAATGTATGGTGAACTAAGCTGTAATCCCCAGTTATGTAGCACTGAACCGTCCCACTATGGAGGTTGTTGGGGATGGGTTGAGTGGGTAGCAGACACAAGGTCTGGTGATATACTGATTTGTCCCAATTGACGTTCATCGTCTCTCCCTAAAGGGGTGGCGGGTTGAGGAGGGGGAGGCAGGTAGTCTGAGGGCCTGGTGGGGATGGGGGACTGAGGGATGGAGGAGAGGTGGAGCTAAGGGGTGAGTGATGACACCGGGCTGTAAGCCATCCACATCTGTTTCCAATCATCGACATGAAAAAGCCAGTGGGCTAGACAGTCATTCCCGGCCGCGCAGGGAGGAATCTCGAGGAGACAAACTCAAAGAGCCTCTCTGGTAACAAAGGTTCCAGCATCGCAATCAGCAGCACAACATGGGATGGTTCCAACGAGAAAAGTTCAGTTCAGGGGTCTCCTTGGCTTCAGCGCTTTCTGTGACAGGTGTGACAGAGGTTGTATTTTTCAGTTTAACCAGACGTTTATGGAGAAGCAAGGTTTTAGAGTGGGTCTGCCAAGTTCTACGTCAATTCAAGACAAAAAAGATTCTTATATTTACAGTTGATGTCAGAAGTTTACATACCTTAGCCAAATACATTTAAACTCAGTTATTCACAATCATGACTTCCACCGAAGTCGGTCCCTCTCCTTGTTCAGGTGGTGTTCGGCAGTCGACGTCACCGACCTTCTAGCCATCACTGATCCTTTTTTCATTTTCCATTAGCTTTGTCTTGTCTTCCATCACACCTGGTTCCAATCCCATCAATTCCATGTTGTGTATTTAACCCTCTGTTTCCCCTCATGTCCTTGTCAGTGGTTGTTTGTTGTATGTTTTGGTGCTAGTTATGTTCTTGTGTGCGACGGGTTTTGCACCCTCTTATTTTATTTTGTATATGTTGGTTTCTGGAGTTTTTGAATTTTTATTAAACTGCTCCGTTTATACCAAGTTCACTCTCCTGCTCCTGACTTCCTTGCCACCAGCACGCACCTATTACACAGAGCTGGTGTAACTGAGTCAGGTTTGTAGGCCTCCTTGCTCGCACACGCTTTTTCAGTTCTGCCCACAAATTTTCTATAGGATTGAGGTCAGGGCTTTGTGATGGCCAATCCAATACCTTGACTTGGTTTGTCCATAAGCCATTTTGCCACAACTTTGGAAGTATGCTTGGGGTCATTGTCCATTTGGAAGACAGATTTGCGAACAAGCTTTAACTTTCTGACTGATGTCTTGAGATGTTGCTTCAATATATCCACATAATTTTCCTACCTCATGATGCCATCTATTTTGTGAAGTGCACCAGTCCCTCCTGCAGCAAAGCACCCCCACAACATGATGCTGCCACCCCCGTGCTTCACGGTTGGGATGGTGTTCTTCGACTTGCAAGCATTTCTCCTCCAAACATAACGATGGTCATTATGGCCAAACAGTTCTATTTTTGTTTCATCAGACCAGAGGACATTTCTCCAAAAAGTCT
Organism: Oncorhynchus tshawytscha; assembly: GCF_018296145.1. Lineage (NCBI taxonomy): Eukaryota > Metazoa > Chordata > Actinopteri > Salmoniformes > Salmonidae > Oncorhynchus > Oncorhynchus tshawytscha. Next base: position 21,814,045 of record NC_056448.1, read on the forward strand.
GGCTTTTTATGGTGGTTTTAGAGCAGTGGCTTTTTCCTTACTGAGCGGCCTTTCAGGTTATGTCGATATAGGACTCGTTTTACTGTGGATATAGATTCTTTAGTACCTGTTTCCTCTAGCATCTTCACAAGGTCCTTTGCTGTTGTTCTGGGATTGATTTGCACTCTTCGCACCAAAGTACGTTCATCACTAGGAGACAGAACGCGTCTCCTTCCTGAGCGGTATGATGGCTGCATGGTCCCATGGTGTTTGTAATTGCTTACTATTGTTTGTACAGATGAACGTGGTACCTTCAGGCATTTGGAAATTGCTCCCCAAGGATGAACCAGACTTGTGGAGGTCTACAATTGTTTTTCTGAGGTCTTGGCTGATTTCTTTTGATTTTCCCATGATGTCAAGCAAAGAGGCACTGAGTTTGAAGGTAGGCCTTGAAATACATCTACAGGTACACCTCCAATTGACTCAAATTATGTCAATTAGCTTATCAGAAGCATCATGTATGTGAACTTCTGACCCACTGGAATTGTGATACAGTGAATTTGAAGTGAAATGATCTGTCTATAAACAATTTTTGGAAAAATGACATGTGTCATGCACAAAGTAGATGTCCTAACCAGCTTGCCAAAACTATGGTTTGTTTATTAGAAATTTGTGGGAGTGGTTAAAAAATGAGTTTTAATGACTCCAACCTAAGTGTTTGTAAACTTCCGACTTCAACCGTATGTATAGGAATCTTTATTGTGTGTAAACTGTATCTCTTAGGACTACATAGTACCAAGAATAATGTGTGACAGCATGGCAAAAGGTTATCAAAATTAGTTTAACTTGATAATTACAAGTGGGGGAAAAACCTGAGGTCTGGTTTATAATAACATTGTCAAACGCGAGAGACGGAGGAAGGTGAACAAGCACGAGACTGGATGATTGTCCTCCAACAGGAGAGCAGATTACATACCAAGTGTAAAGGTATTTATTTAGCAATAATTTAGATCATTTGGAGCAGGAATACCATTGCAGTGAGAAAGAGAGCTAAGAAGGTCAGAGGAATCTGGGCCCTGCGGTTGAAACATGACTGCAAGTTGTTTTAACTGGCTGTAGAAATAAGCATGGCCGGGCTGTTACTCTGGGCAGCTGTTAATCTGGTACCTGGTAACCTACTCTCTCCCCTTCCTTCTAAGATTTCCTCCTGCTTACACATCCCAGGGTGCCTTCAGCCGGGAAAATGGAGCTTCTCTTCCCTTTATTTGACATCCTCATTATGAGTATCACACACACACACACACACACACACACACACACACACACACACACACACACACACACACACACACACACACACACACACACACACACACACACACACACACACACACACACACACACACACACACACACACACACACAGACATAGACATAGACATAGACACAGACACACCTCCTTTTCTCCCCTCTGACCCATCTTCCAGGACCCCTCTCTCTAGGCATACGCGCAAACTGGGGGAGGACAAGGACACAACACAGAAACACATTAGAGAAAATCGGTTCCTCTCCTCGGCAAACAATGGTTCTGGGAAGTAATGTAATTCTACCCTGCTCCATGCTCTCTCTCGCTCTCTCTCTTCTCTCTCTCTGCTCTCTCTCTGCTCTCTCTTTTTTTCTCTCTGCCTCTATCGCTCTCTCTCTTCATGGTTTGTTGTCACTATCTGAGGATGGAAGTGTTAACACAGAACTGACATCCATTGTAGTGATCTCATCATAACAAAATTAATTTACATAAGTTTACATAATATAATTAAAATGAAGGAGAGAGAGAACCAGAAAGAGAGAAGGAGCTGGACAAGGCAAAAAAAATAGTGAAAAAAATAAAAATGGTGGGGTTAAAGTGCCAAGTCTGGGAATGGATCTTTCTTCTCACAGCTCCAGTTCAAGGCCATTGTGTTGTACACCTCCTGTCCTGTCCTGTCCCTCTGCTCTATCCCTGCCCCCCTACTCTCCTCTGCTCTATCCCTGCCCCCTACTCTCCTCTGCTCTATCCCTGCCCCCTACTCCCTCTGCTCTATCCCTGCCCCCTGCCCTCTTCTCTGCTCTATCCCTGCCCCCTACTCTTCTCTGCTCTATCCCTGGCCCCCTACTCTCCTCTGCTCTATCCCTGCCCCCTACTCTCCTCTGCTCTATCCCTGCCCCCTACTCTCTCTCTCTGCTCTATCCCTGCCCCCTACTCTCCTCTGCTCTATCCCTGCCCCCTACTCTCCTCTGCTCTATCCCTGCCCCCTACTCTCCTCTGCTCTATCCCTCCCCCTACCCCCTTCACTCTCCTCTGCTCTATCCCTGCCCCCTACTCTCCTCTGCTCTATCCCTGCCCCCTACTCTTCTCTGCTCTCTCCCTGGCCCCCTACTCTCCTCTGCTCTATCCCTGCCCCCTACTCTCTCAGCTCTACCCCTGGCCCCCTACTCTACTCTGTTCTAACCCTGACCCTCTACTCTCCTCTGCTCTATCCCTGCCCCCTACTCTCCTCTGCTCTATCCCTGCTATCTATCCATATTTATTAAAACAAAACGTGCAAACTAACAGAGAGTACCAATCACCCACGACAAACTCAAAGAATATGGCTGCCTAAATATGGTTCCCAATCCTACTCTCCTCTGCTCTATCCCTGACCCCCTACTCTCCTCTGCTCTGCTCTCCTCTCCCAGTTGAGGGGAGGCTGGACTTAAAAGCCCTGAGCTCTCGTGTAGTACATTTTCCAAAAGCTCTGGGTTAGCGCTACATTACAAAGAGCTACAGCGTTCTCTTCACTGTGGCTCAGCACACAGGTTTACACTGGGGGCAAGGGTGTTACGGCTACAGGCTTTAAAGAAGTACAAGATGTCTTCACTTCCCTCTAACAGGCACCCAGGGTAAAAGTTGTAACAAATCTCTGAGAGTGGGTGAGAGTGTGTGTGTGTGTGTGTAGGAAATGAAGAGGGGCTATCTCTCTCATTGTGTATGCATCTGTGCATGCGAAACGTGCATGTGTGTGTTAAAGACAAAGATGGGCTATGGCTTCCATTCTATTCCACCATGAAGTCCTTCTACACTCCTGAGGCTCAGCCCAGCCATGCTGTATAAGTGGTCAACACAGTCACTTTGGCTGGCATGATTACAGCACATGATGCACAGACACTCTTTCAATTGCATGAATATCGCAAGGTCATGATCAAGCCCCCTTATTCAGTACCGAAAGAGATAATATTTACTGATGACAGTAGAACTAATTAGCTGAATAGGATATGGTTGTCAATGGTGAATTGGTGGTGTTTCTGTGACCTTGATCAGACTTATTGATTGATTCTGTGCACCTGTTGCTAACTACTTGGAAAACAGTGGGTGGATTTGGCTAGGGGAGCCTTTGTCTAGTTTGTTGGTATCACTGTTGATAACTTAATCTCAGTTGTAAATTGAGGTACTGTAGCATGGGTCTACTCTCTAATGACACGTTAGGTTAGTACTTTTGGTTCTGTTACTCAAATATCAAGTCCTGCATGTGGCAACGCATTTGTTACAGAGAACCAGGTTTAGGTCATACTAATGATACAAATAAAATCTCATGTACTGACAGAATCCATCTTTATAACCTTTGCCCATTTGCAAGGTTTTCTGAGGAATAGCTATAAAAGGCCAAGCCAATATTGAATGTCATAAGGTTATGTGGAATGATCCCAAACAATTAAGTCACCTTATATACAGAGTGCAATTATGTATGCAAAGAGCCCAGAAATCAAAGTTGTGTGTTTACGAGGGAATATCTTTGATTAAACGTGCACAGTGCTGGAAATGACAACACATCACAACCCCTATTGCAACAACCCATCCATGCTCAGGAGAGGGATACAGGTTTCGCAGGCAGGCATCCGGACGGTTCAGGGAAATGAATGGAGAGACTCCATACAACTAGCGGAAGTAATGAAAATAAATGGTGGGTCTTATTCCCGCCGGAGCTGAGGAGGAACTTAATCATCAAGCTAATTTTATTCCTGTCTGGCCCAGAGACTCCAAACAAACGCTTGTCGTGGAGCTGGCCAATGATGGATAAGACTGCCTGATGGCCAGATGGCAGATGCTAGCCCTGTAACTCAAGCCCAAATACTCTGTGACCCCCTCACGCCCCATGCGCTCACGACCAGATCAAAAATGTCTGCCCCGCGCACACCCACCACTGTCCTGTCCTGTCGGGTGTGTGTGATTGGAATAGATGATGAACATAGGCCTGCAGAACATGAATGACACAATCAGAGCCTAGGTTGAATCAACCACCACCAGTTCTGATAAGAGATGTCTTGGAGGTTGTGGTGTAATTATGTGACGTTTGTATGTAAGGACTACGATTAAATTAGCCAATGTTCTGGCCATAGTGACTAATTGTGGATGGTTGAGTCATATGATGTTTATGATTATACTTCTGTTTTATAATGAAGGTACTATTGCACTCAGTTGCAGTCATACAGATGGTACTACCAATGTGCAATTGACTCAGTACACAAGGTTTCTCTGCATGTTCATATATTAAAAATTAATGTTGAAAAGTAGGATTTTGCCCAAAGTTGGTGCATATGGGGGAAATATTGTGGCCCAAGGGGGAAATGACATGTCACAAATGTCACATTTGTTCATAAGATCCTCCATCCTCATCACACCAGATTCCCTTCATGTGGCACGTACACAGATGGGACTCTTACACTTGGGACGCTGCATACGGCAGGCCAAATGGCTCCAGTTTTTACTTTGTATTTTACCATCCTGATTCCCTCATTCACCAGCCTACATTAATGGTTTATTCAGTGGCTACCCTTTTAGTCAGGGCCGTGGCCCAAACAGAGAAATGCTTATGCCCCTATTCTAGTTGATTTGTTTTTACTCAACAGCATCCAGGAGAGAAGGAAACATTAAAAAGCAATTAATACATGAGACTGCAGAGGGAAATGTGAGTGGGAGACCTCCGATGGGAATGCCCTTCTCCTCCCTTCTCCTCCCTTCTCCTCCCCAGCAACTTAGAACTGCGGCAAACACGAAAAAGACGGCTTTTAGTGTGACTGTGGCTCGTCCCAGCAGACGGGTGACGGACAGGGGAACGGAGGAACAAACAAAGGCAGTTTACGACCAGCATAATCAATGTGACATTAGCACACACACATGATGCGCAGGGGGCCAGGCTCCTCTAGGCTCTGCTTTATACTATTCCAACTGGCAACTTGTTCCTCAGCGATTAACATTTCCGGCCCCTTTTAGAGAGCTTTTCTTTGGCTCTTTTCGCCCTTCAAGAGAGACTTAACATGATCACAAGATATCCGTGGCACTCACTTTAAAAGCAATCAAGTACACATCTAAATTCTCCTGTGACAGTTCTGGTTCACCTCCTTAGTGCTTTATTGTCGGGAGAGCCTCCCTGATTCGCTTGGTGTTATCCACAATGAATCAGAAAGCAGGACAAGCTTGGACCAAGATTAAAGCTATCAGACGCCTTGAGTGGGACCAACATGAAACGGCAGATGATCTACAATTATGTTGACTGTGAGACAGTTGAAAGTGGCCATACATATATTGGTCTGATTTTTTTGTAGGTTTTTACTTTTTGCAAGCGCAACCTTTCACCAAATGCTCAATAGTCTCAGAACAAGAAAAAAAAGCTACACCGTGTTCACTACTTTGTATTACATTTGAATATGGATTCATCCAGATATAGACATAAAATACATTTACACTGAGTATTCAAAACATTAGGAACACCTGCTCTTGCCAACATGTACCCAGTGTAGGGTGGCGTCTTTTGGACGGGACGTTAAACAGGTGTCCTGACTCTCTGTGGTCACTAAAGATCCAATTGCACTTATCATAAGAGTAGGGGTGTTAACCCGGTATCCAGGCTAAATTCCCAAATCTGGCCTTCATGCCACCTAATCATCTAATCACCTAATCATTTGGGGCGGCAGGGTAACCTAGTGTTTAGAGCGTTGGACTAGTAACCGAAAGGTTGCAAGTTCATATCCCCGAGCCGACAAGGTGCAAATCTGTCGTTCTGCCCCTGAACGGGCAGTTAACCCACTGTTCCTAGGCCGTCATTGAAAATAAGAATTTGTTCTTATCTGACTTGCCTAGTTAAATAAAGGTTAAAAAAAGTTTACAATTGGCTCATTCATCCCCCTCCTCTCCCCTGTAACTATTCCCCAGGTCATTGCAGTAAATGAGGATGTGTTCTCAGTCAACTTACCTGGTAAAATAAGGGTAAAATAAAAAAAAACATATGTGTGAACTCCTTCAAGACTGTTGGAAAAGCATTTCTCATGAAGCTGGTTGAGAGAATGCCAAGAGTGTGCAAAGTTGTCATCAAGGCAAAGCGTGGCTACTTTGAAGAATCTAAAATATATTTTGATTAGTTTATCACTTTTTTGATTACGACATGATTCCATGTGTGTTATTTCATAGTTTTGATGTCTTCACTATTATTTTACAATGTAGAAAATAGTACAAATAAAGAATGTGATAGTGTGTCCAAACTTTTGACTGGTACTGTACAGTAGGGAGTACAAGTATTTGATACACTGCTGGTTTTGCAGGTTTTCCTACTTACAAAGCATGTAGAGGTCTGTCATTTATATCATGGGTACACTTCAACTGGGAGAGACGGAATCTAAAACAAAAATCCAGAAAACCACATTGTATGATTTTTAAGTAATTAATTTGCATTTTATTGCATGACATAAGTATTTGATCACCTACCAACCAGTAAGAATTCCGGCTCTCACAGACCTGTTAGTTTTTCTTTAAGAAGCCCTCCTGTTCTCCACTCATTACCTGTATTAACTGCACCTGTTTGAACTCGTTACCTGTATAAAAGACACCTGTCCACACATTCAATCAAACAGACTCCAACCTCTCCACAATGGCCAAGACCAGAGAGCTGTGTAAGGACATCAGGAATAAAATTGTGGACCTGCACAGGGCTGGGATGGACTACAGGACAATAGGCAAGCAGTTTGGTGAGAAGGCAACAACTGCTGGTGCAATTATTAGAAAATGGAAGAAGTTCAAGATGACGGTCAATCACCCTCGGTCTGGGGCTCCATGCAAGATCTCACCTCGTGGGGCATCAATGATCATGAGGAAGGTGAGGGATCAGCCCAGAACTACACGGCAGGACCTGGTCAATGACCTGAAGAGAGCTGGGACCACAGTCTCAAAGAAAACCATTAGTAACACATTACGCCGTCATGGATTAAAATCCTGCAGCGCACGCAAGGTGCCTCTGCTCAAGCCAGCGCATGTCCAGGCCCGTCTGAAGTTTGCCAATGACCATCTGGATGATCCAGAGGAGGAATGGGAGAAGGTCATGTGGTCTGATGAGACAAAAATAGAGTTTTTTGGTCTAAACTCCACTCGCCGTGTTTGGAGGAAGAAGAAGGAAGAGTACAACCCCAAGAACACCATCCCAACCGTGAAGCATGGAGGTGGAAACATCATTCTTTGGGAATGCTTTTCTGCAAAGGGGACAGGACGACTGCACCATATTGAGGGAAGGATGGATGGGGCCATGTATCACGAGATCTTGCCCAACAACCTCCTTCCCTCAGTAGGAGCATTGAAGATGGGTCGTGGCTGGGTCTTCCAGCATGACAACGACCCGAAACACACAGCCAGGGCAACTAAGGAGTGGCTCCGTAAGAAGCATCTCAAGGTCCTGGAGTGGCCTAGCCAGTCTCCAGACCTGAACCCAATAGAAAATCTTTGGAGGGAGTTGAAAGTCCGTATTTCCCAGCGACAGCCCCGAAACCTGAAGGATCTGGAGAAGGTCTGTATGGAGGAGTGGGCCAAAATCCCTGCTGCAGTGTGTGCGAACCTGGTCAAGAACTACAGGAAACGTATCACCTCTGTAATTGCAAACAAAGGTTTCTGTACCAAATATTAAGTTCTGCTTTTCTGATGTATCAAATACGTATGTCATGCAATAAAATGTAAATTAATTACTTAAAAATCATACAATGTGATTTTCTGGATTTTTGTTTTAGATTCCGTCTCTCACAGTTGAAGTGTACCTATGATAAAAATTACAGACCTCTACATGCTTTGTGAGCAGGAAAACCTTCAAAATCGGCAGTGTATCAAATACTTGTTCTTCCCACTGGATATGTATAACTACCATTTATACATAACTATCATATAAATTCATAACTATCGTTGATGCACAACTGACACACACACACACACACACACATTAAATTCATGAATATATTCTGTCTGTATGCTCCCCCTCCCCCCTCAGCTTGTCATTGAACTGTTCTCTCCTCTCCACACATTAGTTTTTTAAATTCCATACAGGCTCTTATGAAACAAATTCTTTGTCCTTCAGTCCTTTACCATTAATTTACCTCAAGGCTATTAGGAAAAGGCAGCACTCTCAAGATAAACCACTCAGCTGTATTGTACATTTCTGACACAACAATTTAAAGGGAGAAAATAAATATATTTTGGTCGAGCCTCTTGAGAGGGCCAAGGCTTGGGAGGACAACCAAGTAAATGCAAGCACTTTACCTTGGTAAGACACTCACAATTGAACCGCACACCCTTAAAGACATAGTTGCTAACCTTTGTGGAAAACCATAGTAACATGGCAGAGAAATTATAGTGACACAATGACAGAAAAAAATGGTTCAAGATTAAGTCATCATAGAAGACAGAGGCATCTTCAATCTTTAAGACTTGCTGACAATACTAGCCACATTCTTTGGCTGTTTTCCTGTATTTCTCCCTCCATGTGACACCCTAACGACAGGGCAACTTGACACGTGGGCTCCAGACACATGACGACTCCGTCCTACAACGAAAACGCTCCTTGGCCTCATCCATCCAAGTAAGGCCTTAGCCATGCAGTCATATTTTTATCTCTCTGTCTGTTTCACTTTGAAACACTTAATCCTCCAACATGTCTGCTGTGTGGGGCTCATGGTGTCATGGAAGGGGTCACCTCGAGGGCACCGGCTGCACTCTCCCTTCCTCTCCCATCCCTCCCTTCCTCCCTCATCCCTCCTACGTCCCAGGGATATGAGTCTCTCAGCAGCCTGGCTGGTGTGGGGTGAGAGAGAGAGAGAAGCCCCACTCTGACAGACAGCCAGCACCGAGCAGAGCTGAATCAATTAAGGCACATCAAATCAAGAATTCATGCACTCTGAAAGTGACAAATATTGTCTGGGACTGTCGAAACCGTCAGGCCCCTTGACATCGCTCGGTCTCCCCCTCTCCTTCTCTCTCTCTCTCTCTGCTCCCTCTCTCCCCGGTGAGCTGTATGTGTGTCTTGCAGCCATTACCCAGCCAAGTAGAACTGAGGTGTAGTGGTGTCAGAGAGAGACCAAGCTGTCTGTAACCCTGGTGATTGTCTCTGGCCTATCTTTGATATAGGTTACACTCTCACTGGATAGCCACGCTGTAGATCACTTTACTCAACGGTTTGTTAAGGCTGCCTTGCCTTTTACGGCTTGTCTTTCAGCCTGCTGACAGTTTTCATGTGTTTTCTTCAAATTCAGGACATTAAATGTAAATGTAATGTGGATGATGGAATAACACGAATGGCGTCACATGATAGGAGATACTTCGAACTCTTAAACACACCGTATGTTTGATAACCACTCGACATGACCTATATTACAAAGGCCATGTTGATGATCGGGAGTGGAATGTTTCCATGACGTCTTTTCCGTCTCCCCAGCCTGAGTGTTCATCAGTCTAACTAAGAACATATTATCTATCATATTAACGGTGTAGTTTGGGTTTGACAGGTGCGTCAGGTGAGAATTTTGTATGATCTCCTTATACACCACTTAGCCTAAGAATCAATTAAGGGATCACCCCCCCCCCTTAGGTCATCCCCCTGTCGTCAGTGAGCATATGGCCGCCTGCTCACTGCACCACACTGGCTCTGTTTAAAATCCATTCCCACTCCCATCTCAGTCATTTCTCCCGGCCTTGCCACAAACACATAGCAGCCACTTGATATGTTTGCATGGGGATTTGGGGATGAACATTATTGTGTTGTCAGACGGAACATCTGGTGAGGGGAAAAGGTTACAGTAGGGATCCTTCACAGAATTCCTACCATCAGATAAATCAGCAACAAGTCACTGTGAAATGGGTGGTGGTGAAGAGGGGGGTTAAAGGGGTAGGGTGTGTGTGTGTAGGGAAGCCTAGTGTGTGCGTGTGTGTTTGTGTGTGTGTGTGAGACGTTAATTCAATCCTGGCTGAGCAGTCGTATGAGAACGGATGGCCCTCCTTCAAACGGCCTGCCAGGCCACTTAAAACCACACAGAGGACAGTGCATTAAGGAGGGTGAAGCCCAGCCCAGCCCAGTACCACCTTCTCTGCATTTCAAATGGATACACGTCTTTATCCTACTTGTCTTTGTGGATGAGTCTACAGCTCTCTCTCTTACACTCTTTCTCTATTTCCAGCCCATCTCACTCTCAACTGTATCGTTATTCCAGACACAGCAGTATGTTAGCATAATGTTCACAGTTGGAAAAGATGTTACCTGTTCATCTTAAATGATCCTTGCCAGTCTGAACATCTCTGGAAATGAGTCTGTACATCTCAGTTTCCTCTCCATCTCTCTCAATAGTCTCTGTGAGGTGCTGAGCTCTTTCTATACAGTATATTAGTCTACAACACTCTATCTCATGACCATCTCTCCAGCAGTTTATAGGTGTATTAGAAGCACATTAGTTTATGTGGGATCATATTGCAAAACTGTTGAATGCAGCATATTTCCGGTCTTGAACGACCAGTGCTCCAGAGAGCAATAGTGAATCCTTGCAGTGAAGCTGCTGGACAGGTCCTCCGAAACGCTAATGCAGATGAACACTGGCCATCAGCACAGAGTACAACACACACACACACACACACACACACACACACACACACACACACACACACACACACACACACACACACACACACACACACACACACACACACACACACACACACACACACACACACACACACACACACACACACGTCCACACACAAACACACACACACACAAAGAGAAACAGACACACCTTATCCTGTCATAATGAAGGAGCAGAGACATGAGGCACCGATGACTCAGGCACGTCAGGAGATATAAACCTTCCACCTCACAGGCTGCTGTGCTCAACTGTCACACAATATACTGTCACTACACTGCTGCCACAATATCAAGGACATCTCACTGTCTTCATCTGCTCTGCTTGCCTCCTTAGTTACGCGTACACTATTGCTATTGTCAGGCTCTGACATAAGTACACGAATCCTAGGCACGGGTACGGTAAAGAGCTGGAGGCCTTGATTGCTGTGTGGTGGTTGTTGTGTGACGTTCTTCGGAAGGTTAGTGCGTGGAGAGGACAGACTAGGAGAGAACACAGAAGGGAGGTCAGGAAGGGGAAGGGGTGTGAGATGGCATCTGAGATGGCCAGAGTGTGAGAGGATCCTGGCTTCACGCTGAGGCATGAAAAATTCCCAGCGTGCTTCTTCTCAGGCCTCAGATCCTTCATCAACACAAGGGGACTGGAGCTATTTCTCACATCCCATGAATCTGCACACCCAGCCCTGCTCAACGGGGTCAGTGATGGTGTCTGTGGGTTTATGTGTGCCTGTGTGTCTACGTGTGTGTGCGTGTCTGTGTGTGTGTGTTTTCGTCTGCTCTGTGATTCAGAGCCACGGATGGTGATGCCGCCAGACAGGGACAGACAGGATTCATTTCGGCATGGCGACACAAGAGGTCAAAGAGCAAACTTTATCAGGAAGTAAACAATATATTAAAACGGTTCCTTTATTTGTTCCTGTAGTCCCACTGTCATTGTCATGGGGATATTGTCAACACAGTGAAACAAAAGGAAGGCTCCTGCTCCTCATTTAAATGCTATTTCCATTTTGAAGTGATCTTGTATCGTAGCAGCCGTGAGAAGAGTTTTATGTCCACCTATCAAGTCTCACCTCATCACTGTCATTTCAACCAATTATGGGATACAGTGCCAGAACTCCCCGTCGCCACACCCTTCGCATGCCAGACTACATAACAGTATTCTGGGAGAAGTAACACAACATATTCAATGGCAGTGTTATTATAATACCAATCAATATATTAGCTATATATGTTTCACTTTTATTATTTTACATGTCTGGTACATGTTTTCTTTTAATGTCCTATTAATCCATTTTAAGATAATTTGCAACAATTTACAACAATTCATAATAGCGATTTAATTCACGATTGAATTGAATAACCAAACCTAACAATACACAAGCACATAGATTGTATATATACATATATACTAGTGTTTGGTGTGTGATAGATGTCCAGTGGGTCTGTCTGTCTGTCTGTCTGTCTGTCTGTCTGTCTGTCTGTCTGTCTGTCTGTCTGTCTGTCTGTCTGTCTGTCTGTCTGTCTGTCTGTCTGTCTGTCTGTCTGTCTGTCTGTCTGTCTGTCTGTCTGTCTGTCTGTCTGTCTGTCTGTCTGTCTGTCTGTCTGTCTGTCTGTCGGCAGGCCTTTCCCAGTGGAGAGATGGATGAGGTGCTGCGCTCTGGCCTCCAGCAGAGAATTAGCCCTGTCCTGCTGAGTGGACGACAGGCTACCCCAGGGCAGCCACACATAACACATCACTCAATCTGCACACACACACAGCAAAATACACACGCACGCACACACACACATGCTTAGGAACCCCCCCTGATGAAGAGAGGCCAGAGCTCAGGCCCTGGCCATAAGGCAGAGATGGCATTGAGGAAATGGAAGCTCCTCTTGTTATTCATTTACTCTCCTAATGGCTCATACAGGGGGTTCACGTTTCTCCTATACGCTTCAGGGCCCACCGCTTACATGGCTACATTATGTTTCTGTATGTGTGGCTCTGTGTAGGATAGGGTAGGGGGGGCGATTTAAGGCACAGCAGGAGACTACTCCAACGCAAACACTGTAATGCTGACGCCTGGTGCGCCTGGTGCGCCAGACCCTGTGTTATGTACACTCCAGCACAGATGGAGCAATACTAGAATACTAGCTGTGTGTGTTGGGAATTGCAAGCGTAAATGGAGTAAATGGCAAGCGAGTCAGCACTGTATGTATGGAGGGAGAGAGGATAGAGGGGGGAGAGAGGAAGGGGCACAAGTGCTGCGGGGTTGTGTGTCATGGCTGTCACAGGACTGATGGATGGACATTCCCCTGCCCAGAATCCCAGGCCTCCACCACCACAGCCACTACTGCCATGTTTGGGTGCCCCCCGCCCTGGCGACACGGCCCAAAATGGCCCAGGGAGCCCTCCAACAGGCGGGGAGGGGGTCTGACAAATTACCCACATCCTCAGTACTCTGCTTTCCAGGGAGTGGGAAGAGAGGACAGAGGATAGGGAGGGTTAGGGGGGTAGGTGGGTTAAAACATGCACTTTCCCTGAGCAGGGCCATTTATTTTAAGTCTCTTTATTCAATCAATCACCAAACCCGTGCTTGTTGGCGAACAGAGGGGGGGGTTCCAGACTGCCGAGAGGATTAAGAGTCTGGAATGCAAGACACTCCTTGACCCCTGGCCGACCTTTACTAAACCTCACCCCATATCTGTCCCTTATGGGTCATGATCTAATTGGTTGTCCAGGAACTTTGACCCCTCCGTGGTTCGTTGATTGTTCGAAATCGCCTGCAGAGACAGTCAGGTCACTACTGAGGACTTATTTCAAAAGCGCACCTCATGACCAAATAGGATAGGAACATTAGCTGCTTAAGAGATATCAAGCTTGTTTCTTTTCTAGTGCCCATGTATACTGAAACATGAATGAAGGCTGCTTTTCCCCCTGTTTAGGGCCCCCACGGAGGGCTTCCATTTGCGACAGTGTTGGAAATGAGTGACTAATGGGGGAGAGGAGAGAAACACTTCACAATGGCAGCTGAGTGGCAGTGACAAGCTGTGTAGTTGGGTGACAGCATCTCTGACTCAGTCCACTGGCTGATGCAACATGACTGACTGGTGAAACTCAGGGTATATGGGCGCTGTGTTGCCTTTGCACAGGCCCTGAATAAAATATAATCCACTCTAATCAATGAATCATATATCTGCATGGAAAAATATACATGGTTGTTGTTCCACGGCCAACTATTAAGATGCTTCCATTGTTGTTATTTTTAAAATGTTATTCTATTGTTTAAAATGTGATTCAAATGATTATTTTATAATGGATATAAAACACATTCTTAACCTGTTCCACTGAAATATTGCAGAAGGTAGAAAACTGTTAGTCTGCTTGCTCTAGAGACTTCCCATTCCCTCAGGTAGTCTTGGTGGTGGTTAGACTGTGCCCCTCCACAGGCCAGTGTTGTTGGCTGTTCTGTTATGGTTGGGAGGCGGCGAGGGGTCCCAATGGGCAGCTGTGTCTCGGCCCTGTTGGGCTCCCGCACTCATTGATTGACCTACTTCTGTTGCTGCTTTCTTTCTTTCTTTCTTTCTTTCTTTCTTTCTTTCTTTCTTTCTTTCTTTCTTTCTTTCTTTCTTTCTTTCTTTCTTTCTTTCTCTCTCTCTCTCTCTCTTTCTTTCTTTCTTTCTCTCTCTCTCTCTCTCTCTCTCTCTCTCTCTCTCTCTCTCTCTCTCTCTCTCTCTCTCTCTCTCTCTCACTCACTCACTCACTCACTCACCACCACTCACTCACTCACTCACTCACTCACTCACTCACTCACTCACTCACTCACCACTCACTCACTCACTCACTCACTCACTCTGTCTCTCTCTCTACTTTCCATAAAACTATTTCCCACTTGATCATCTAACTACTAGTTATTTTACTTTGGTTGCTATCTACTGTAGCTGGTCAATAATTTAATTTATTCTCCATTTGCAGTTTGGCTTGGCCTGAACTCAAAGTATTTCAGATGGCTTTTTTTTTTTGCTGCCCCATTGGACACAGCATTGTTTAAGGTAGTCTTTGAACTGTTAGCTCCAGATAGAGCACTAGGACCAACAGTGAGGTTAGCATGTTTTATTATGCCTCAGATTTTGGCTTATCAATAAAAGGAAGGATATTTTTTATGTACAGATTCTATTATAAATCTATAGTTTCCAGGCCTTATTTAGGAGTAGTGATTATACTATGGTATAATGGGGTCATCAAGCAGTACTCTCCAGTACAGATGGTCTGGTGGGTGATCACATGGAGGTGTAGTGGTAACACCGTGAGTAGTCTGATGCTCTGTCCCTGAGTGATGTTGGATTAATGAAGGTCCTCCATGGGGTGATGAAGACGACAGGAACCGGAGACACCCGGCTAGGCACCACAGAGACCAGGCACAGCTGGGGTTAAACTTCCAGGCAAGTTAAATCAAGACGAAAAGTGATGAAGAAGAAGGGATTGGGGGGTTGCATCAGGCGCCTGTCGTCAGAGTTGTGTGTGGGAAGGAGGTGAGGGGTGGGCAGATGGCTAGTCAAAAGACAGGTCAATCATTTCTTCTGAAGTTATGGATCTAATATGTGCTAAAAGGCCGGAGAGAAATGAGGCTGGGCAGTGATCAAAGGCAAGTGGCCGTAGATGAGACTACTGGAAGAGAGGGAGGCTGAGGTTTTAGAAAGAGATTGGAATAGAGGGGGGGGGGCAGAAAAGGTGTGGGAAACTCTTACATAATTCAGAATTGAATTTGTAATTTAATTGAATTAGCTCGTTATATAGCTAGACAGTCCGAGAAAGAAAAAAAAAGATAGAACGACAGATCAGGAGTAGAGTAGTAAGGAGTAAGGAGTGTAAGGAGGAGCAAGAACACAACGCTTTGTTTATATGCCTGTATTTGTAACTGTCTCATGGTGTGTGTGTGTGTTGTCTCCTATGGATGGGGCAACTCTGTGCCGTCTGTCCATAGGAAGTAAAGGGGCATCATTGAGGAGCCTGGGAGGGGGCTCAACTCTGTCCTCACCTGTGTCACATCTGCCTGGCAGTGTTATCACTCTGCCTCCATCCCTTGCTCTGGCATCTCCTTACCTGTGGCACAACTCCCCACCACTCTGCACGTAGACTGCACCCCCGCTCTCCCCTTTAGGTCCCCAAGGCACCTGTCAATCACCTGTCTTCACATACAAACACGCCTGCACACATACATACACACATACACACACACCGGACACTCAGAGCCCCTCGGAGCTGAGAAGGCAGTGGAGCGCGAGCCAGCCATTGTGGCACAGTATGTCAACCTGGCTACTGTCTGTCTATGATGCAGTCCTGAGGTGTTGACTGACAAGTCCATTTATGGAAATGTTTTGGCAGATTTAGAAAATGTATTGCAGTTTCATAATGTGCAATGTGTGAATATATTCAAAGTATAATTGCGTTGTTTGAAGCTCATGACAGGATAAGTACTAAGACACAGTAGATACATAGCTGTAGGTGTCAGACACCCTGGCTTGTTGAATGTTGGTCTGGTGATATTAGTCTGACGTTGTAATGTATTTGACTGACAGCTCTGTCTCTAAGAGCTCTGTTGTGTAGCCTACATTTATTGGGTGTAGTCATCCTTGCTGAACCAGTCACACCTAGTCAGACAACACGCCCAAACGTTCATATTTCTAATTGGTTGCATTGGGGGTGTCACGCCCTGACCTTAGAGAGCCTTTTTTATGTCTCTTTTTGGTTTGGTCAGGGTGTGATTTGGGTGGGCATCCTATGTCCTTTATGTCTATGATTTGTGTTTCTATGTGTATGGTTCTCAATCAGGGACAGCTGTCTATCGTTGTCTCTGATTGGGAATCATACCCAGGTAGCCCTTTTTCCCTCCTTTCAGTGTGGGTAGTTAACTTTGTTCGTGGCACTATACCCCTGTGAGCTTCACGGTTGTTATTTTGTTTCTTGTTTTGTTGGCGTCATTCCAAAATAAAAGGAAAATGTACGCTCACCACGCTGCACTTTGGTCCACTTATTCCTTCCAGGAAGACGGCCATGACAGAACTACCCACCACCAAAGGACCAAGCAGCGTGGTAAAGAGGACTCCTGGACATGGGAGGAGATCCTGGACGGAAAGGGACCCTGGACGCAGGCCGGGGAGTATCGCCGTCCGAGGGAGGAGATGGAGGCAGCTAAGTCGGAGCGGCGGCGATATGAGGAGGCAAGTCAGCAAAGCAGGCACAAGAAAAGTTTTTTGGGGAGGGCCACAGTTTAGACCTGAGCCAACTCCCTTGATCATGTGACTCACCGTGCGCACGGTGTCTCGAGTGAGCAGGCCGGTGTGCTCTGTGCCAGCGTCCCGCATTTGCCGGGTGGAAGTGGGCATCCAGCCAGAACGGGTTGTGCCAGCTCTGCGCTCGAGACCACCAGTGTGCCTTCACGGCCCAGTGTATCTGATGCCCGTCCCATGCACCAGGCCTCCTGTGTGTCTCTCCAGCCCAGTGAGTCCTGTGCCTGCTTCAAGGACCAGGCCTCCTGTGTGTCTCCCCAGCCTGGTGAGTCCTGTGCCTGCGCCCAGGAAGAAGCCTCCAGTGATGATCCATGGGAAGAAGCCTCCAGTGATGATCCATGGCACGAAGCCTCCAGTGATGATCCATGGCACAAAGCCTCCAGTGAAGATCCATGGCACGAAGCCTCCAGTGATGATCCATGGCAAAAAGCCTCCAGTGAAGATCCATGGCATGAAGCCTCCAGTGATGATCCATGGCACAAAGCCTCCAGTGATGATCCATGGCACGAAGCCTCCTGTGAGGAGTCATGCACGAAGCCTCCATCGGCGACCTCCAGTCCAGAGCCTCCAGCGACAGTCTCCAGTCCGGAGCCTCCAGCGACGGTCTCCAGTTCGCAACGAGGGTGCTCAGTCCGGGGCCCGCAATGAGGGTGCCCAGTCCGGGGCCCGCAACGAGGGTGCCCAGTCCGGGGCCCAGAACAAAGGTGCCCAGTCCGGGGCCCGCAGAGAGGGTCCCCAGTCCGGGGTCGGCGGCGAGGGTCCTCACACCAGAGGCGCCACCAAAGTGGGGTGAGCCAGAGGTGGAGCAGGGTCTACGTCCCGCACCAGAGCTGCCACCGCGGATAGATGCCCACCCAGACCCTCCCCTATAGGTTCAGGTTTTGTGTCCGGAGTCCGCACCTTTGGGGGGCGAGGGGTACTGTCACGCCCTGACCTTAGAGAGCCTTTTTTATGTCTCTTTTTGGTTTGGTCAGGGTGTGATTTGGGTGGGCATTCTATGTCCTTTATTTCTATGATTTGTGTTTCTATGTGTTGGCCGGGTATGGTTCTCAATCAGGGACAGCTGTCTATCGTTGTCTCTGATTGGGAATCATACTTAGGTAGCCCTTTTTCCCTCCTTTCAGTGTGGGTAGTTAACTTTGTTCGTGGCACTATACCCCTGTGAGCTTCACGGTTGTTATTTTATTTCCTGTTTTGTTGGCAAAAATGGAGGCTCACCACGCTGCACTTTGGTCCACTTATTCCTTCCAGGAAGATGGCCGTGACAGGGGGTCCATGATTAAGTGAACGTTTTATGTTTACAATCTGACACAAAAGAATGAAGTAAGGATGTCCTTTGAATCAGATGAATCTAAATTGATATTTTGTTTACATTTGTTTACTCTTAGAAAAAAGGTGAAATCTAAAACCAAAAAGAGTTCTTCGGCTGTCTCCGTAGGAGAACCCTTTGAAGAACCCCTTTTGGTTCCAGGTAGAACCCTTTGGGGTTCCATGTAGAACCCCAAAAGGGTTCTACTATGGGGACAGCCGCAGAACACTTTTGGAACCTTTTTTTTTCTAAGAGTGTGCAAGCATTTAAATGTTTTATTACCATAACTGAAGACATTGTTCAAGTCATATTGACTTCTGTGAGAAACTCATTATATACTATATAACTGGGAGTACTTGAAAGTTGAACCTTCGACATCCAGAGCAGAGTATTTTATTTTAATCAGCCAATATAATTTTTTTAAAGAGGAAATATTTTCAGGAAAGAAAGAATTCTCCAAAAAAAGGTATAAATATCATGAGTACTGTGGTATCACTGCTTCCTGCATCCTAAATATCATGAGTACTGTAGTATCACTGCCTCCTGCATCCTAAATATCATGAGTACTGTAGTATCACTGCTTCCTGCATCCTAAATATCATGAGTGCTGTCTAAAATATTGTGCAAATAACTATCAAAGGCGATCCCACTGTAGGCATGGACCATATATCCCGCCTGGTGAGGCCAGACTGTGATTTTGTTTCACATTTCTGCCTGAGATACAAGCAGATGCAGAGTAAGAGAACAAAATACACCCAATGAGCCTCTGGCAGGAGCCCGAACTCTCTACATATCAGTTGGGCTTTGCTGCCACATGGCATATGGTACAAGACAAACTGTCAGCCATTTTCCTTCGGTCCCTGTCCTGCTACAGAGATGACAGGAGCAAGAGCATGTTTGTGTGCCGGCCGGCAGCAGGCAGCAGGCATCAGGCAGGCTTAACAGTGATTTGGGGGGAAAAGGGGAGAAAGACAGCAGCGGAGGCAGGGGCTCCAGCATGCAGGGAATCGTGCGCATGGCTTGGCGTGGGGGACTGGAGAGTAGCTGTGGGGGACAGGGTCGGCCAGCACTGGGAGGAAATGGCAAATTGATCAAATTGTGGAGGCAAGACTTTCGGCCAATTATCTGGGTCATGTCAATGTCTTTCTGGTCTCTGTTGGTCAAAGGGGAGGAATGTGTGTGTGTGTGTGTGTGTGTGTGTGTGTTTTTGCAGTTTGTTGTCCTTTCTGGCAAACACATCTAACAAACACCAAAAACAAACAGGGTTCATTAGCACCAAAGCAACACTTCTCTTAGTTTAGTGCTTGAGGTGAACATAAGGGCATAAGGGCAGATGCCCTCAGGAACACACCAGGCAGGTCCGAGATACTGTTGTGAAGAAGTTTAAAGCCGGATTTGGATACAAAAAGATTTCCCAAGCTTTAAACATCCCAAGGAGCACTGTGCAAGCGATAATATTGAAATGGAAGGAGTATCAGACCACTGCAAATCTACCAAGACCTGGCCGTCCCTCTAAAATTTCATCTCATACAAGGAGAAGACTGATCAGAGATGCAGCCAAGAGGCCCATGATCACTCTGGATGAACTGCAGAGATCTACAGCTGAGGTGGGAGACTCTGTCCATAGGACAACAAACAGTTGTATATTGCACAAATCTGGCCTTTATGGAAGAGTGGCAAGACGAAAGCCATTTCTTAAAGATATCCATAAAAAGTGTAGTTTAAAGTTTGCCACAAGCCACCTGGGAGACACACCAAACATGTGGAAGAAGGTGCTCTGGTCAGATGAAACCAAAATGGAACTTTTTGGCAACAATGCAAAACGTTATGTTTGGCGTAAAAGCAACACAGCTCATCACCCTGAACACACCATCCCCGCTGTCAAACATGGTGGTGGCAGCATCATGGTTTGGGCCTGCTTTTCTTCAGCAGGGACAGGGAAGATGGTTAAAATTGATGGGAAGATGGATGGAGCCAAATACAGGACCATTCTGGAAGAAAACCTGATGGAGCCTGATGGAGTCTGCAAAAGACCTGAGACTGGGACGGAGATTTGTCTTCCAACAAGACAATGATCCAAAACATAAAGCAAAATCTACAATGGAATGGTTCAAAAATAAACATATCCAGGTGTTAGAATGGCCAAGTCAAAGTCCAGACCTGAATCCAATCGAGAATCTGTGGAAAGAACTGAAAACTGCTGTTCACAAATGCTCTCCATCCAACCTCACTGAGCTCGAGCTGTTTTGCAAGGAGGAATGGGAAAACATTTCAGTCTCTCGATGTGCAAAACGGATAGAGACATACCCCAAGCGACTTACAGCTGTAATCGCAGCAAAAGGTGGCGCTACAAAGTATTAACTTAAGGGGGCTGAATAAATTTGCACGCCCAATTTTTCAGTTTTTGATTTGTTAAAAAAGTTTGAAATATCCAATAAATGTCGTTCCACTTCATGATTGTGTCCCACTTGTTGTTGATTCTTCACAAAAAAATACAGTTTTATATCTTTATGTTTGAAGCCTGAAATGTGGCAAAAGGTCGCAAAGTTCAAGGGGGCCGAATACTTTCGCAAGGCACTGTAAATACCTTACAAACAGTACACTGATCTAACCTACTGTTAACTATACTGCTTCATTCTACCTTCTTGCCCTTTTGTGCTGTTGTCTGTGCCCAGTAATGTTTGTACCATGTTTTGTGCTGCTACCATGTTGTGCTGCTGCCATGTTGTGTTGCTACCATGCTGTGTTTTCATGTGTTGCTGCCATGCTATGTTGTTGTCTTATGTCTCTCTTTATGTGTTGTGGTTTCTCTGTTGTCGTGATGTGTGTTTTGTCCTATATTTTTATTTTTAATCCTTTTGCCTTTTGGTAAGCTGTCATTGTAAATAAGAATTTGTTCTTAACTGACTTGCCTAGTTAAAAAAGTTTAAAAAATAAATAAAATAAACATACATGCAAGTATCCTCCCTATACCTTGACGAGATAAGCCATCCTCATTCTGATGGCCAATATGTGGAGATTGGGATGAAGTGTGAATGTGTGCGGGCTCCTCACCTCTCCTTATTGCTGACACTGCTTTTCTGAGCCTCTCAGAGAGAGAGAGAGAGAGAGAGAGAGAGAGAGAGAGAGAGAAATAAAGATGTCTGAGGGAAGGGAAGTGATGGTGGCTTGTCACCATGCTCCTGTCATGGTCTGTGTGGCTCCCAGGGGCTCCCGGGGCCCCTGTCAATCAGTCTGGGTTCTGCTGGTAGCTAGAGTCATGCTACCAGGGCTCTCTGACACAGAGCACCAACGGCACTGTGGAGTTAGTGGGCTGATCCCTACTAATACCAAGACTGACCAGTTCATCAAGTTCCTTTATGATCCGAAAGAATCATACTTCTTTAAACATGTTGCCGTGGATTATACATATTTTGAAGGAAACTATATCATGTATGATTTAATTTATTACAATTCATTACACTACTCATTGCAGTATTACATCTGCACATTTTGGGATTTGTAGATTCATTTTTTCTATGCAAAGGTGTAAACATTCAAGGAAAAATATTCTATGTTACTAAATTGGGAGCAAATCCATTGAAAGAGTGTGTGGTCAGAACAATTACTAAATCAGTCATGCTGCTATTAGCTGTTGATGGCTAAATGGCCATTATGGATTACCACCCTCAGACTCACCCTGACCTGTCTCCTCTGGAGGTGTGTGTGGCGATGTGGTACACACACACACACACACACACACACACACACACACACACACACACACACACACACACACACACACACACACACACACACACACACACACACACACACACACACACACACACACACACACACAGCTCTCTGTGTGGGCCGTGTTATGCCTCAGCGCCACGTAGTAACTGGTCAGTCTCACACATGGTGATCAAACAGCAGCCACAGCTCTGTAGAGTTCACACACAACAGCCAAGTCTCTGATGATGATGTAGAGATGACAATAAAAAGGAGAGCGAGTAGGTTCTCATCAGAGGCTTTGCTATCCTGGACCCTTTTCAGCAATGCACAAAGTTTCTTGGTTTCTTTAGATATTTATCAAAGTATGAAAAATGAGTTGTTCAAATCTGTTAGGTGTTCTCTCGCTCGCTCTCTTTCTCGCTCTCTCTCTCTCTCGCTCTCGCTCTTGCTCTCGCTCTCTTTTAGTGGCCCAATATCCTTGCTGCCATCTCGTCTGCGGCTGTAGTGGCTGTATAGTGACCATGTAGAGGCCAGTGTACTGTGGCTTTCAACTGCTGGGAGCCGGCCTTGCGCTGCAGACAGAGCTGATTACAGCCTCTCAGTCAGTCAGCCCAGACCTGGGGGCTAAACGCCCATGCAGCTAACCAGGAGATGCAGCAGGAGTGGGAGAGGGAGAGGGAGAGGGAGGGAGAGGGAGAGGGAGAGGGAGAGGGAGAGGGAGAGGGAGGGAGAGAGGAGAGGGAGAGGGACAGAGAGAGGAGAGAGAGAGAGAGAGAGGGAGAGGGAGGGAGAGGGCCAATCTTGATACGCATCAGACACAGCCTGGGTAATGTAATTGTCCACCCCCCTCAGGCTCCATATTACCGTAGATCTGTGGGATAGTCGCACTCCAGGAGGAGCCCCTGTGATTTAATAAAGGCCCAGCAAATGAATTTGACTCCTCAGGCCATTCTGACTCACTTACAAACAATGGACAGGCAACCTTGGATGTATTGAATAAATAAACATACAGGAGGGTTCCTTGAAAATGTGATGCCGCTCAATTAGGGTTGTGTGTGTGATTATTTAAAACCTCTTGATTCTAGCCATCCCGGATCCGGGATCGTGAATACAGCCTCAAGCTCATTACCATAACGCAACGTTAACTATTCATGAAAATCGCAAATGAAATGCAATAAATATATTTGCTCTCAAGCTTAGCCTTTTGTTAACAACACTGTCATCTCAGATTTTCAAAATATGCTTTTGAACCATAGCTAAACAAGCATTTGTGTAAGAGTATTGATAGCCTAGCATAGCATTTAGCCTAGCATTCAGCATGCAACATTTTCACAAAAACAAGAAAAGCATTCAAATAAAATCATTTACCTTTGAAGAACTTCAGATGTTTTCAATGAGGAGACTCTCAGTTAGATAGCAAATGTTCAGTTTTTACAAAAAGATTATTTGTGTAGGACAAATCGCTCCGTTTTGTTCATCACGTTTGGCTACGAAAAAAACCTGTATCCAGGAGTGTAATTCTCTCCGCAAGCTCATTAGCATAACACAACGTTAACTATTCATGAAAATCGCAAATGAAATGAAATAAATATATTAGCTCTCAAGCTTAGCCTTTTGTTAACAACACTGTCATCTCAGATTTTCAAAATATGCTTTTGAACCATAGCTAAACAAGCATTTGTGTAACAGTATTGATAGCCTAGCATAGCATTAAGCCTGGCATTCAGCATGCAACATTTTCACAAAAACAAGAAAAGCATTCAAATAAAATAATTTACCTTTGAAGAACTTCAGATGTTTTCAATGAGGAGACTCTCAGTTAGATAGCAAATGTTCAGTTTTTACAAAAATATTATTTGTGTAGACAAATCGCTCCGTTTTCTTCATCACGTTTGGGTAAAAAAAAAAACGAAAATTAAGTCATTACAACGCAAACTTTTTTCCAAATTAACTCCATAATATCGACAGAAACATGGCAAATGTTGTTTAGAATCAATCCTCAAGGTGTTTTTCACATATCAATTTGATGATAAATCACTCGTGGCAGTTTGGTTTCTCCTCTGTTCAAAATGGAAAAATGCACGCACCTGGAGATGACGCAATAGTTTCAACGGAGGACACCGAGCGGACACCTGGTAAATGTAGTCTCTTATGGTCAATTTTCCAATGATATGCCTACAAATACGTCACAATGCTGCAAACACCTTGGGGAAACGACAGAAAGTGTAGGCTCATTCCTTGCGCATTCACAGCCATATAAGGAGACATTGGAACACAGCGCCTCCAAAATCTGGCTCACTTCCTGTATGAAATTTAATCTTGGTTTCGCCTGAAGCATTAGTTCTGTGGCACTCACAGATAATATCATTGCAGTTTTGGAGATGTCAGAGGTTTTTCTTTCCAAAGCTGTCAATTACATGCATAGTCGAGCATCTTTTCGTGACAAAATATCTTGTTTAAAACGGGAACGTTTTTTATCCAAAAATTAAAAGAGCGCCCCCTATCTCGAAGAAGTTAAATGAAGTGTACGTTTTGTCGATTCAGTGGAAGTGGCGTATTGTGTATTGGTATTATTATACAGTCTCAATCAACATTTCATATTCAGCTTTATTGGATGGTACAACCAATTCAAACAATCTTATAACATTTTTTTTTCAATGCCAGATTTTTATTTTTATATTAATAATGTTGTTGGCTTTAAAGTTTAGTTTCATTCTTTCGAGTCCAGTATATATTGCTCAGACATTGTGTTTTGTGTTGCAGCCAGCAGTGCCTCATGTTTTCATGACAAACGCAGCCCAGCCCACAGTGTGTGTGAATTCCTGTGGAGTGTTTGTGTGGGCCAGCCTGGTTGACTGGTGGTGACTCTGGCTTTGTGTTATGGTGCCAGTACCTCCCCACACACCTCGTGAAGTTACAGTGACTGGAACTAGTGAACGACTCTCCATAGATCCATGGGTCTGGACCAGGGGAGGCCCACACAGAGACACAGGCAGCCCCGTGGACAGCTATGCACAGCCCCAGGACCCCAGGGGAGGTGGAGGGGAAGGGGACAGAAAACACCACTCTCTCTGTGGCTCCTCTTAACAAAATGAGCCTCTCCCTTCTTCCCTGAATTGGAGAGGTGGAGATGTCTTATCTTTCCTGAATTGGAGAGGTGGAGATGTCTTATCTTTCCTGAATTGGAGAGGTGGAGATGTCTTATCTTCCCTGGTGCTTAGTGGTCCCAGGCTGCATCTCTCTCTGTCGTTTCTGTCCCGGTAAACACACATTAGTCCCCTGACCACCCTGAAGCAACTCGTTGGCTAACTCTTAAAAAGCCCAGGCAGCGCAATTATCTTTTACGATCTGTCAGGGAACACTGACTGTGGGCGGCCCAGGGCAGGACCTGCCTGTCCACGATGGGCCTTCCCTATTGCCTTTGTCCACAGGGCATCTTCCTCCAATTGTGTCTTGACTCACTTCATCAGATGTATTTCAAGGTCTTTTTTCCCCCCACCTTAATGTCAATGTTTTCATTGTTCAGCCATTTTGTGGGATTGGGCTGCGTGGCATCGGAGAGCACATAAAGGCGGTGAGGAATGGTGACAGACTGATCACTCTGGAAGAGTTGCTGTGAGGTTTCATTGCCTGTGGGAGGGGCCCAGTCCCCTGCCTGATGGAAGGAGTGGCAGAACTCAGCACTGTAAATCTGCACTAGATGCAGTAGCCTGGTCAATATATATGACCTGTACCTCCCTTAACTGTTGTGTCGGGGCAGGAGCAGGAGGGAACCGACACAGATTCCACCATCAATTCTTCAGGACAGGCTTCCCTGGTCATCTCATTAAAGGAGAGATGGATAGACCTGCTGGCTCCAGCTTTTACATCAGGAAGAGCGAGAGGGCAGGAAATCACATCAAGTTAGAGCCCTTTTAGCTAGTTTGTACTGTTGGGAGTTTGGGTGTGTTTCATTTTCTTGCTCATTCTCCCTCCTGTCTTTTTTCTGTCTCATTTTTTTGTTTCTGGTAGTTTCTTTCTTTGGGAAGGAAGTGTGGAAGGGAAAAGGGACACATCCTTTATTCCATTCTTTCCCTACTTTATTTTTCCCCCTCCCCTTTTCAGGATGTCACTCCAAGGTTCATATGTTCATTCTTCTTAGCGCCACTTAATAATACCTTAATACAATCACAAGCTGAGAAGGCAGAGTTTGGATACCCGGGTGCTGCTCATTCAACGGCCCTTTTCAATTAAGAGTTAAAGGTGACTCACAAATTGATGAGTGTGATCCTGTTTGATCATGTTTTTTCTGTACATTTATTCATGGTTTCATTATGTAATCTACTGTCCTGTTCAAACACTCAGTCACAGTTTCTGTGTCAAGAAACCATGACAAATACAAGAAATGCCGTGATCATTTTAAGTAGGCGTCACTGACGTGGATGCCGATTAAGGCAGCCACCCTCACCTCTCGGAAGACACATTTCGGGTTGAATGTGGTTGTGTAACTGATGAGGTATCCCCCTTTCCCAGTATGCTTTTTTCTTTCAGTCTCATAGAAATACACTCTCCTCCAGCCATTGGTCCATTGCCTCTGCTGTTGTTGAACCTGATGATGCTGATAGACAGAGTGAGGTATTCTTTCACCATATTGAACATGCA
Organism: Oncorhynchus tshawytscha; assembly: GCF_018296145.1. NCBI lineage: Eukaryota > Metazoa > Chordata > Actinopteri > Salmoniformes > Salmonidae > Oncorhynchus > Oncorhynchus tshawytscha. The sequence goes on from NC_056448.1 coordinate 21,840,910, forward strand.
CCTGTCTACTCAGCCAGCTAGTGTACCCTGCCTAGTGTACTGGGTATCAAGGATTTATCCACAGTATCTTCCCACCTAATTCTCCCCTTCGATTACACTGACGCTGACACACAATTACAAATGAATGAGCAGCAACGTTATTTTCCAAAAATAACAATGTTTTCCTATGGTGCCTGTCTAATGTCACTCAGCAAGGTAGTATTTACATTACCTAGAAATATACTTACAGTACCACTTACAATAATAAAGGCCTCTCCTATTCAGTCTTGTCCCATTTGTTGCCAGCCACCAACATGGATCGGGTCTCTGTTAGATGTGGGTCTCTGTTAGATGTGTCCCCAGGCACCACCCTGTGGAAGAGCAGGAGCGGGTCTCTGTTAGATGTGACCCCAGGCACCACCCTGTGGAAGAGCAGGAGCGGGTCTCTGTTAGATGTGACCCCAGGCACCACCCTGTGGAAGAGCAGGAGCGGGTCTCTGTTAGATGTGACCCCAGGCACCACCCTGTGGAAGAGCAGGAGCGGGTCTCTGTTAGATGTGTCCCCAGGCACCACCCTGTGGAAGAGCAGGAGCGGGTCTCTGTTAGATGTGTCCCCAGGCACCACCACCGCTACCAGGGCGCCTGCAGAAGCTGGTGCCTGTTTACAATCTTACTGGGGATCCTGTTCGTCGAGCCGCATCTGCACGGCGGACTAGAAACGTCTGGGGAGAATGGGCAAACAGGCTGTGAAGACAAGAATATGGAAGCTGACAGAAATGACTGTGGGTTGGGGGAGATGGTGCAGGGAGTAGACGGGGCTGAGAGTAGGAGAGAGGGAGCGGCGGGCCTCCCGCCTGCTGAAGTGATTGTGCTGGCATGGTGGCCAGAGGCCTTTCGGCTGGGTGGGCTGAGCTCCCCTACCTCTCCTTTCTGCAGTGTAGAGCCACACTGGTGTGTAGACACTGGGAGTGTGTGACACACACAGCCAGACGACGCTGTGGCCCAACTGCACTAATTTGCTATCTTCAACTGTGTGTGTGTGTATACAGGGGCTGCGGGGATGTGTGTGTGTTTGTGTGTCTCCGGCTGTGTGTGTAATAGTCTTGAATTGAGAACAGATCCCAGCATCAATCAACTGATGGGATGTCAGTCAGCCTCACAGCAGCAGCGGGTGTATACGTATATCACATGGTATACTATGGCATCTATGGCGCCATGCTGCAGGATGCATCTCCTAGCGAACCAGGAGTCAGGTTGCTCCTGCTGCAATAGGACCACAGACTGTTCTAATGAGGAGCTCCCCTGAGAGACAGATACACTGGAGCTGTAGATCAAGAGAGTACAAGCACGAGGAAGGACAATATAGAATTACTGTATTACTGTACTGCTTCATTTGTTCATTCTGATGGGGAGTTTAAGGTCATATTTTAACTCTTGTCCCAGTGTTGTAAAGTTTTAAGTGGCTTTTATCTCACCCATGCTTATTTAAGGTGATAGGCCATGCTACTAAAACACTAATTAAATGTAATCTTGAAGTTTGTTTTTGTGATTTGAAGTAAATGGAGCTGTACAAGGTAAAGCAAGGCAAACAAAGCCAAGATGAACTACTTCCTGGTGCTCTGGGACTGGAGAGCTTCTCCAGTAGCACAGACAATTCCCCAAGCATGTGCATTAAGGCGCTTAAAGAGCTTCCTTTGTTGCACTCTTCCAACAGTTTCTCTCTCCATCTCTCTCTCTCTCTCTCTCTCTCTCCCTCTCCCTCTCTCTCACACGGACTACATCCTCCCTCTAAAGATATTAAACTCACTGCCACTTACAGAGATGAAAAAATGAGGGAGTAAGATCAGGAGTGTGGAGTGGAGAGGGGGAGTGGTGGAGCGAGGGAGGGAGGGAAGAGAGAGGGAGGATGATAGAGAGGGTGAGGGAAGCAGAGTGCTGAGATGTTAGCCTCCTAATGTTTGATTTCAGTTTGGTTGCCTCTCTCTCTCTCTGTTTTTCTCTCTCGCTCTCTTTCCTGGTTTTGGGGGGGGGGCTATATGGAGCGGAGGGCGTTGTGTGAGCGGCGTGGGGTGCTGGGGATGCAGTAAAGCGACTCTGATTTGTGCCCACAGCCATCAGCGTCACTTGGGTTGGCTTGTCAGACCGGGGGAACATCAAAGCGGCCGGTCCGGGAGTACTGTCACTAATAGTAATAGATATCATTTCAAAATCAGGGATTGCCATTGTGTCTGAGTGAGGGGTCTGAGGCCCACCTTGGACATGCATGGGTGGATGGGCCCGGTCCACATGCCCATGCTGGGGTGACGGGTTCAACTGCCAGGTAAAAGTCCAATATTGGCTGTCTGGGTGAGTGCTTGTGTAAATGTGTGCATCCTCATGGAAATGTGTTGATATACTGTAGTGGTGGATATTGTGAGCTTGAGCGAATATATGTTGGAAATAACAAAACATTGCATAGTGAGTTCTAAACAACTTTTGTATTTTCCCAAAATTCCTCGACTTCCTAATTCAATGTAATAGACAGAATATAATGTTTGTGAAAAAGCACAGTATTTATAACCACCAGTTCAGCTCACTATAACATGCGAGGACACCATAACACACCCACAGTGACATTGTTCTCCTCCACCAATCAGAGAAGAGCTGAAGCTCTAATGGCCATAAACCACCCAGCCGGTGGTGTGAAGAACTTGACATCTCAAACGTCACTCCACATTAACACCACCTCATTTCAACCCTTCCTCCAAGAGAAGCTCTCTGACACTGGGGTCTGAAGGGACGTGTGTGGGTGTGTGTGTGGTAGAGCTACCCGTCACATATTCAATGTATGCTGTACCACTGGTGTGGGGAGGTTCGAGCCCTGAATGCTGATTGGCTGAAAGTCGTGGTATATCAGACCGTATACCACGGGTATGACAAAACATGTATTTTTACTTTTCTAATTACGTTGGTAACCAGTTTATAATAGCAAGAAGGCAAGATGGGGGTTTGTGGTATATGGCCAACATACCACGGCTAAGGGATGTATCCAGGCACTCCGCATTGCGTCGTGCTTAAGAACAGGCCTTAGCCATTGTATATTAACTACACACCACACCCCCTCAGGCCTTAATGCTTAATTAGAAAGCACAGGCATCAATGACAATTATTGTTCAGCGGTTGCTGTTTCAATGTTGCAGAAAATGTCCACCATGACACGACCAATGCCTTGGTGAAGCCCTCAACATTAAACAGCAACAACAGCAACAGCAACCCATAATGACATACGTTACAACAAGGTCAACAGTACGCACTTAGACACAGTACCATAACACGCTGTAGTAGTGAACCCAGCAGGCCACCAGACTTTTCCCAGTCTACCCCCCCAGAACCTCCGAGATATTCCAGGTGTGTGATGCTGTCTAATTGGCGTTTGGTGTGACGTGTCAGGGAGTGTTGGCACTGAGAGGCTGTAATTGCCCTGGTCCTGGAAACACCCAGTGTAATTCCTCCAAGAGAAGCTCTCTGACACTGGGGTCTGAAGGGACGTGTGTGGGTGTGTGTGTGGTAGAGCTACCCGTCACATATTCAATGTATGCTGTACCACTGGTGTGGGGAGGTTCGAGCCCTGAATGCTGATTGGCTGAAAGTCGTGGTATATCAGACCGTATACCACGGGTATGACAAAACATGTATTTTTCTAATTACGTTGGTAACCAGTTTATAATAGCAAGAAGGCAAGATGGGGTTTGTGGTATATGGCCAACATACCACGGCTAAGGGATGTATCCAGGCACTCCGCATTGCGTCGTGCTTAAGAACAGCCCTTAGCCATTGTATATTAACTACACACCACACCCCCTCAGGCCTTAATGCTTAATTAGAAAGCACAGGCATCAATGACAATTATTGTTCAGCGGTTGCTGTTTCAATGTTGCAGAAAATGTCCACCATGACACGACCAATGCCTTGGTGAAGCCCTCAACATTAAACAGCAACAACAGCAACAGCAACCCATAATGACATACGTTACAACAAGGTCAACAGTACGCACTTAGACACAGTACCATAACACGCTGTAGTAGTGAACCCAGCAGGCCACCAGACTTTTCCCAGTCTACCCCCCCAGAACCTCCGAGATATTCCAGGTGTGTGATGCTGTCTAATTGGCGTTTGGTGTGACGTGTCAGGGAGTGTTGGCACTGAGAGGCTGTAATTGCCCTGGTCCTGGAAACACCCAGTGTAATTCGTGCTCCTGGCTGGAGAGGCGTTGTCTGCCATGGGGGTGATGAAGGCCACAAATCCACAAGGTGATAATGACCTGCTACATGCCCCAGCTCTTTGATTTTCACCCGTCGTATTGTTATTCTCCCCTGGGAAGCAGGAACGTGTCGCTGTGTTGGTGTGTGACGGGTGGAAGGGGTTGGTTCTGTGTGTGTGGTTGTGTGTGTGTTTTGTGCTGGTACTGGTACAGGTGTTTGGTGCTGTGATCACACTTGATTTCCGTCATACGGTGATGTCATTAGGATGACACTACTTTACATCCACATATCTCAGGATAGAATTGAAGACAACTACACATCTTTCAAAATATCCTCCAGATGTCTATTTTGCTTCACATCCCAGGTTGTTGTTGTAGTAACTGAGATTGTGTTCTCAACAACCTACCTGGTTAAATAGGAATAATCATGTAATAATCAGTGGTACATGAGATTCAGAGGTCACTAACTTTGATGCTTCTCTCTATGGCCCTGCCAGTATTAGGATACTATAAAGCTGTTGTTATTGTGTACAGCCACAGAGCCAATAGGGTCCGGGGGTTGTGCCACTTCATTAGGAGTAAAGGAGACATGTTTTGCTCACTGACCCTAAGACAAAGTCTCCCAAAAGAGGTCAGGGGAGGAGAAAGGAGGGACGGACGGACGAGAGATAGACAGTTAACAAAAGAGCTTACGACGCACTGCCACTTCTCCTCTCCTCTATCCTCCCTCCTTCCTCGCCTCTCTCTCCCTCTTGTATTTTCTCGTCAGCTAATTATCCAGAATTAGAATCTTCTTTCACACCAGTGGTGTCAATCCGCCTTAGCTTGATCCGTCGGTCCCCCCTGTGACTGGGTGCTAAACTTACGACAGCTGATGAGCTAGAAGCCAGCGGAGATGAATTCCAAGTGAAAATCTGACAGGTCTGACATTGCAGAATTAAAAGAGGAGAGGCCTCTTTGTCTGGGCGTTTGGAGATAGAGATGGAGGCAGAGGGAGAGAGAGGTTTTGTTTGTGTGGTGTGGGCCAGTAGGGTGGCATTGTAAATGGGTGCCAGTGCTGCAGATACTACAGATACTGTCAGTGTGGGAGGGAGGGATCGGGTCTCTCCGGAGGCGACTAGCTCTAACCAGGCCACATGGAGGGAGGGATCGGGTCTCTCCGGAGGCGACTAGCTCTAACCAGGCCACATGGAGGGAGGGATGGAGGGAGGAAAAGAGAGCGGGAGGGAAGGAGGGTAGGGTAAGCCAAGTGTGAGGGAACAGGTAGGTGTGATGAGGACAACAAATACCTTGTTCCAGGGCATGTCGACTGACATCTCCCTCATCAGCACTCACAGCGTGTGACCACAGTCATAATGACATCAGTGCGTGTGTGTGTGTGTGTGTGAGTTTCTGTGTGTGTGTGTTCATGCTTGTGTGTGTGTATATGTGTGTGTTTATACATGCACAAGGTTTGAGGGGATAGGGGGTGGCAGTAAGCCTGGTTTTTGCATGAGTGTCCCTTTAATCCAGGACCTGGTTAAATGCTTTCTTGCCAGCCCAAATTAGTACTGTGTGGACACACAGAGGGCATTTTGAGGTGTGATGGGAGCTTGTCACCTGTCTCTCCAGGGCACAGGGGTGTCAGAGGGCTGTCTGTCTGGGGGAGGAAGAAGCATTGGTCAGATCTCTCTCTTCTTACAGCCGAAACAAAACAGGGACATTAGGCTTGTGTATGAAAGGCATAATGACATTTAATGGGCTCCTTGTACAAGCATTGATCAAAGCATGGACTCGCATAAAGACATGAACATCTTCAAAGGGCATGTTTTCCTCTATAGAAGATGATTGTACATTATTATGATTATCACCATTATCATTTGGGGTAGAATAAGTCGGAGAGACCTGCTATTATCCGTTTATGTACTTGTTCAAAGGTTAACAGGCATTTTACTCTACCCAAGCTATCTCAATTCCTTGCAGGGCATAGTTCAACCTTCAGTCATTACACACCACCATCCCACTGGTCCTCCTATCAGCCACTTTAGGGTTCAGAACATATTTCCCCCGGCCAGCCCGTATAGAGTAGCCCATCTCCAGCTGATGGCTTAGGGAAGTGCCAGGGAGAATAGCAGGGAGAGGAAGCTGTATGGAGGGGAGTTGAGGGGATACAAGGGTAGGCTCTACAGACCAGGGTCCATTGGCGTCATTACCGAGCACTAGCCAGGAAACCCAAAGCTCCCAGCGCCTTTGAGGGTGAATTGCAAATTATAGACATGTCCAACGGCCAGCTTTCCTCTATTCTTCTTCGCAGTGAAAGGAGAAAAAAAGAGCTTTAGACACTCGCTCCCTGGCGCCCCTCCTCCCCTCCCTCTCTTCCGGCCTCGAGCCACTTGTCGGTGGAAAAAAGCAAATTTCTGAAAAATTTGCTGGAGTGGTTGTTTTATCAACAAGAGGCCCCCGTTGCCTTCAACCTCCCTTATTTGGGAGGGATTGGTCTGGGAGGAGAGAGAGGGAGGAAAACAAAACAACAAGAGGGAAACGGTAAGAAAGGAGAGGAAAAGAAAGAGGCTGGAGGGACAGCTGTTGGGTAGGTTAGTTGGAGATTTCCAGCCATTAACTTCAGTACTAAGCTGGCTCCCCCACTTGAGCTCAACAAGGGCCAGAGACGGCCAGGAGCAGACATGAAAGAGGCAAGGCCGGGTCTGCTCTAGTGTGCCAAATGTTAAGAAGTGAGACAACAATGATACAGAAATGAGTGACAGTCAGAGAGAGAGGGAGAGAGATAGAGTAGGGGGGAAAGAAAGAGAGGAAGAGAGCAAGGTAGAGAGAGGGAGAGAGAGAGGTTTGAGTAGAGGGGAAATGGGCAAGGGTTTGGGGTGCAGGGCAGGCGGTAGTGGAGAGTGAAGGACCGTCGGGTGAGAGGAGGAAGGAGGCGTGGGGTCTCAACCTTTCAAAGGCAGGATAAACAAGGAAATTAGCCAGTAATCATTTCCAGAAATTGCCTTCCTTCTTCCTCTTCTCCTCTGCAGACTCTAAGTCTCCATTCATTAGGGATCCTGGGCTGATTAAAGCATTTCAGCATCAGAGGCAGGTTCCAGCCAGGCCCTAGTGGAGGAGAGGAGGAGGATGAGGGCAGGGAGAGAGATCGAGAAGGGGGAGAGTGCTCTAGCCCACTCTACTGAAGGATTCACCCCCCAACCCCACCACCACCTCCACCACTACCCTCCTCACCACCATCTCCACCACTACCACCATCTCCACCCCCTCACCACCACCACCTCCACCACTACCACCATCTCCACCCCCTCACCACCACCTCCACCACAACTACTGTCTCCACCCCTCTCACTACCTCCACCACTCCCTTCACCCCCTCACCACCTCCACCACTACCACTATCTTCACCCCCCACCACCTCCACCACTATCACTATCTTCAACCCCCTCACCACCTCCACCACTACCATTATCTTCATCCCCCTCACCACCTTCACCACTACCACTATCTCCACCTCCTTCACCACCATCACCTCTATCTCCACCCCCTCACCACCACCACCTCCACCATTATCTCCACCATTTACTCCATACTGCCAAGTCCAGTCACTCTCCTTGAGGCTTCAGGCCCTATTCAGACGGCAAAGGCAAACATGGAGGGATGATGATTTGGGAATAGGCTATTTAAAAATATATATGTTTAACCTTTATTTAACTAGGCAAGTCAGTTAAAAACAAATTCTTATTTACAATGACAGCCTACCCCGGCCAAACCCAGACGATGCTGGGCCAATTGTGCGCCCAGCGTCGTAGACCTGACCAAGTGAATCCAGAAGAAGTGATCCCTTATTGATGTCACTTGTTAAATCTACTTCAATCAGTGTAGATGAAGGGGAGGAGACAAGTTAATACATGATTTTAAGCCTTGAGACAATTGAGAAATGGATTGTGTATGTCTTGCCGTTCAGAGGGTGAATGGCAAGACAAAAGATTTACGTTTTTTGAACAAATCAAATCAAAGTTTAGTTGTCACCTGTGCCAAATACAACAGGTGTTCACCTTACAGGCCCTAACCAACAGTGCATGTTTTAAGAAAAAATAGGTATTAGGTGAACAATAGATAAGTAAAGAAATAAAAAACGACAGTAAAAAGACAGTGAAAAATAACAGTGACGAGGTTATATACAGTAGCGAGGCTATATACAGTAGCGAGGCTATAACAGTAGCGAGGCTATATACATTAGTGAGGCTATATACAGTAGCGAGGCTATATACAGTAGCGAGGCTATAACAGTAGCGAGGCTATATACAGTAGCGAGGCTATAACAGTAGCGAGGCTATAACAGTAGCGAGGCTATAACAGTAGCGAGGCTATATACAGTAGTGCGGCTATAACAGTAGCGAGGCTATGTACAGTAGCGAGCCTATGTACAGTAGCGAGGCTATGTACAGTAGCGAGGCTATAACAGTAGCGAGGCTATATACAGTAGTGAGGCTATGTACAGTAGCGAGGCTATAACAGTAGCGAGGCTATATACAGTAGCGAGGCTATATACAGTAGAGAGGCTATAACAGTAGCGAGGCTATGTACAGTAGCGAGGCTATGTACAGTAGCGAGGCTATAACAGTAGCGAGGCTATGTAGAGTAGCGAGGCTATAACAGTAGCGAGGCTATGTACAGTAGCGAGGCTATAACAGTAGCGAGGCTATGTACAGTAGCGAGGCTATAACAGTAGTGAGGCTATGTACAGTAGCGAGGCTATAACAGTAGCGAGGCTATGTAGAGTAGCGAGGCTATAACAGTAGCGAGGCTATGTACAGTAGCGAGGCTATAACAGTAGCGAGGCTATGTACAGTAGCGAGGCTATAACAGTAGTGAGGCTATGTACAGTAGCGAGGCTATAACAGTAGCGAGGCTATATACAGTAGCGAGGCTATATACAGTAGCGAGGCTATGTACCGTAGCAAGACTATAACAGTAGCGAGGCTATAACAGTAGCGAGGCTATATACAGTAGTGAGGCTATAACAGTAGCGAGGCTATATACACTAGCGAGGCTATAACAGTAGCAAGGCTATATACAGTAGCGAGGCTATAACAGTAGCGAGGCTATGTACAGTAGCGAGGCTATATACAGTAGCGAGGCTATATACAGTAGCGAGGCTATATACAGTAGTACACAATTCAGATTGTCCGGGTAGCCAATGTGCGGGGGCACTGGTTAGTTGGGCTATTGAGGTAGTATATACATGAATGTATTGTTAAAGTGACTATGCATGTATGATAAACAGAGAGTAGCAGCAGCGTAACTATACAAATAGTCCGGGTAGCCATTTGATTACCTGTTCAGGAGTCTTAGGACTTGGGGTTAAAGCTGTTGAGAAGCCTTTTGGTCCTAGACCATTCTTGATACACATGGGCATGGTAGTAGGCGCCAGGCGCCAGACGCACAGGTTTGTGTCAAGAACTGCAGCTCTGCTGGATATTTCATGCTCAACAGTTTCCCATGTGTAGCAAGAGTGGTCCACCAACCAAAGGACATCCAGCCAACTTGACACAACTGTGGGAAGCATTGGAGTCAACATGGGCCTAAGATCCCTGTGGAACACTTTCGGCACCTTGGGGGTGCAACTCAATATTAGGAAGGTGTTCTTAATGTTTTGTACACTCAGTGTAAATGTTTGATTGTAGGTCACAGATGGTACATTTGAAAGGAATGGTAGGCCTATGTTAGTCTAGAATAGCATGTGATGAGTATTCAAAGATCCAATAATATTTGGCACATCTGCACTCAGTTGTCAGCTGTATTCAGCATGCTCTTCTAGTTGTAAATACCCAACTAATGTATATAGTCATGGATCTAAATTCCTTCTCTGGACTGGGCTACAAAAGGATGTCAGGGTGTATGTATGTTTGGTTGCTAAGAACATATTGGAGTTTTCTCCTAGTTGTTCTATTCTTTCAAACATTTTCCAACTTAACCAATTATCCATATATCTTTCATTTTAAGTGTTCATACACTTTAAATATATACTAAAAACACAAGAAGCACAAAAATATCACATGAATGTAAAATCTTACTGTACATGATCGGAAATAAACACTTTAAAGGACCAGTTGACATGCAACACCGTGAAAATGAGATCATCACCCAGAAGCCTGTATTGTAATACAGTACAGTAAACCAGCATCATATCCTTTTCCCCTCTGTCGGACCAGTCGAAGAAAGCAATACTCTGCAGCCAGACAGCCATTCACATCACAAAGAGAGGCCTTCTCCTCAACAGTACAAAGAATGTTTTGGGCACTAATTGCAAATCCCCATGGGTAAATTAAAGAAGCTATTTGTTCTCTTCAACGTCCCACTGGAGGAACACTCCTATTTATCACTAAGATTATTTCCCCCCTTCTTTTGTCTGAGACCCTGACAGAGGTTATTGTTTGTCTCTCTCTCTCTCTCTCTCTCTCTCTCTCTCTCTCTCTCTCTCTCTCTCTCTCTCTCTCTCTCTCTCTCTCTCTCTCTCTCTCTCTCTCTCTCTCTCTCTCTGTGTGTACATGTTTGTGTTCTGGCGGGGCATAGGTCTAGTACAGACCCCTCATTATAGCCAGGCTCATCTTGCAGGCCCTCCATTTCCTTCCTGTGAGCTCATAATGTTGCAGCAGCAGCTCTGGCACTAGGTGCTGGAGTGATGGATGGCATCATCTCACCAGGCCTGGCCCACTGCACATTGTCAGACCAAATACCTCTACAAATGATACTGATGACGTATTGGAACCAGGTACTTCTCGATGAAGAGATTCTGATATTAACAAGGACAAACCTGTTGAAATGAATAGTTCATGAAGTGAATTATGTTTTGCTCAACTGTAATGCTGAGCTCTGTACTATTCAGTATACATGTCATATGCTGCTTTAGTGTAGCTCCCTTTATCAGATTAGCAGCTGTTGTCAATCACTTGTGGGTCTGAAAATACAATTATTTTCTTTAATAGCATGCAGTGAATTCGTACTAGATGAAAAATGGAAATCAACTCTCCTTTCACACCTACTTTCAACCCTCCTTTTCAACCCTCCTTTTCAAATTAGATTTGCGTCTTGGAGGCATGCTTTGATGTGGGTGCCTCTTGTGTGTGTGTTCGCACGTTGGAAGCATCTGTACATTCACTCTGCCAAAACAGTTCACAGTTACAATCACTCACCCTTCTAGATAATTTGAAACAGTGTGCGAAAGTCAAACCCCAAAATGGGTTTGACTTTAGATAGCTTATCTGTGGGGCTAGTTGGAGTTCGTCAATAATTTACACAACGTGAAAGGGACAATTTTTTCATGTTGCACACATTTGAGTTTTCTCATTAAATTGCTATCAATATTTGTATATGAATTTTTACAATTTATGGCTGGTTTGAGGTTTTTAAGTAATTTAAATTTGAATCAATTGACATTTTAAAATGTTTTCCTATGTACATTGTGTCATTTACAGAAGGTTCCTAACTAGCCCCATAGGGATATCCAAAGTCAAACCAAATTTACCATGGGCATTACAATTGTGCAGCTGCGCTCCGAATAGAGGATTACTTGGGTGCTGCCAGCTGTGCATATGAAATAAACCCAACCCAAAGAAAACTGTGGTGTACCCTTCATTAAATCACATCAAATCAGAGATTATTGGTCACATACACATGGCTAGTAGATGTTAATGCGAGTGTAGCGAAATGCTTGTGCTTCTAGTTCCGACCATGCAGTAATATCTAACAAGTAATCTAACAATTTCACAACAACTACCTTTTACACACAAGTGTAAAGGAATGAATAAGAATATGTCCATATAAATATATGGATGAGCGATGGCCGAACGGCATAAGCAAGATGTAGTAGATAGTATAGAGTACAGTATATACATATAAGATGAGTAATGTAGGGTACGTAAACATTATGTAAAGTGCCATTGTTTAAAGTGACTAGTGATACATTTATTACATTCAATTTTTTATTATTAAAGTGGCTAGAGATGAGTCAGTATGTTGGCAGCAGCCACTCAATGTTAGTGATGGCTGTTTAACAGTCTGATAGCCTTGAGATAGAAGCTTTTTTTCAGTCTCTCGGTCCCAGCTTTGATGCACCTGTACTGACCTCGCCTAGCAGGCCGTGTCGGTGGCACTGTATCGTCCTCAAAGCGAGCAAAGAAGTTGTTTAGTTTGTCTGGGAGCAAGACATCGGGGTCCGCGACGGGGCCTGCCACATACCTCTCATGTCTGAGCTGCTGAATTGTGACACTACTTTGTCTCTATACTGGCGCTTAGCTTGTTTGATTGCCTTGCGGAGGGAATAGCTACACTGTTTGTATTCGGTCATGTTTCCGGTCACCTTGCCCTGATTAAAAGCACTGGTTCGCGCTTTTCAGTTTTGACTGTTGCCATCAATCCACAGTTTCTGGTTGGGGAAGGTTTTAATTGTCACCGTGGGTACAACATCACTGATGCACTTGCTAATAAACTCGCTCACCGAATCAGCGTATACATCAATGTTGTTGTTCGATGCTATCCGGAACATATCCCAGTCCACGTGATCGAAGCAATCTTGAAGCGTGGAATCAGATTGGTCGGACCAGCGTTGAACAGACCTGAGCACGGGCATTTCCTGTTTTAGTTTCTGTCTATAGGCTGGGAGCAACCAAATTGAGTCGTGGTCAGATTTGCTGAAAAGAGGGCGAGGGAGGGCTTTGTATGCGTCACGGAAGTTAGAGTAACAATGATCCAGAATTTGATATGCTGATAAAATTTAGGGAGCCTTGTTTTCAGATTAGCCTTGTTCAAATCCCCAGCTACAATGAATGCAGCCTCAGGATATGTGGTTTCCAGTTTACATAGAGTCCAATGAAGTTCTTTCAGGGCCGTCGAGGTGTCTGCCTGGGGCGGTGTACATGACTGTGATTATAATCGAAGAGTATTCTCTTGGTAGATAATGCGGTCGGCATTTGATTGTAAGTAATTCTAGGTCAGGTGAACAAAAGGTCTTGAGTTCCTGTATGTTGTTATATTCACACCACGACTCGTTAATCATAAGGCATACACCCCCGCCCTTCTTCTTACCAGAGAGATGTATGTTTCTGTCGGCGCAATGCGTGAAGAAACCAGGTGGCTGTACCGACTCTAACGTATCCCGAGTGAGCCATGTTTAGATGAAACAGAGAATGTTACAATCACTGATGTCTCTCTGGAAGGCAACCCTTGCTCAGATTTCGTCTACCTTGTTGTCAAGAGACTGGACATTGGCGAGTAGTATACCTGGGAGTGGTGGGTGATGTGCCCATCTACGGAGCCCGACCAGAAGACCGCTCTGTCTGCCCCTTCTGCGGAGCCGTTGTTTTGGGTCGCCTGCAGGGATCCGATCCATTGTCCTGGGTGGTGGACCAAACAGAGGATCCGCTTCGGGAAAGTCGTATTCCTGGTCATAATGTTGGTAAATTGATGTTGCTCTTATATCCAATAGTTCCTCCCGACTGTATGTAATAAGACTTTAGATTTCCTGGGGTAGCAGTGTAAGAAATAATACATAAAAAAAAAATAGTGCATAGTTTCCTAAGAACGCGAAGCGAGGCGGCCATCTCTGTCGGCGCCGTGACATACAATTTTTTTCCTAATCATCACGCAAATCTTAATTTTGGATGAGATTGACTTTATGACCAACACTATAATATTTACACTTTGTTATCAATTCTGACACTACAATAAATGACTTAATATTGATGCCACATAGGCAGTTTTCAACCAAATAAGTTTTTTTCCCGGTGCAGTTGCGAATTAAAGCATACTGCATTTTCTAAAATTTACATCAAATTAGATTTTTTCTGATACCCAAACGGCCTACAATTTTCGACGCAAATACAGTTCTCCAGACATGGTCAATGTGACATATTTTGATAAGTATGTAATATACTGTATATAGGCTACTGCATTGTGTGTTGCATGGTAAATTACTTTGATTCTGTATGAAATAGCTGTGGAGCTGTGGACATTTTTTACATGTTCATTAGAACCAAAGTATGACATTTCTCAATGAATTCCCACAATTCTCACATTTTAGAAGAATATTTGCTTTACACAAAACTTCCAGACTTTCTAACGACAGACCGTCACATTCCAAAAAGCCACAGCTACTGTGGGAACAAGCAAAAGGTTGTGTTCCTACAGTCACGCTAATGAATCTAAAGGTCAACTTAATGAATCCATTATAATGTTACATTTTCATATTTATTTTTACATTATGTCGTACTCCTTATACCTAACCTATACTATCAAATATAATTTGATTAATGCTACTGATAACAGTATCCATTCTTAATTTGAGATGCCATTTAACGTGAACTGGTATATGACACATTGCCTCGAATTCTTCTCGCAACCATCAAAAACAACACCATCTGCAGTTGGTGGAAGTTATTATTGAGTAACAGAGACAGCTCAAACTTAGGGCACTGACATTCAATGATGTAATCAAACCAAGCCCTGACGTAAAGAGCCCCCTAGCTGGGTCAGGCTGACTCAAATGACAGGACACTAGACCCTGTTGTGTCAGGACTGGCCCCAGAACACAGCACCACTTCCACCTTATGTTGTTCCACCTCTGCTCTGCTGGAAGGACTTGACGAAGTAGATCCCTCCTTCTCAACTCCTCTATATAACACTGTCCTAAAGGTCTTTACTGCCCAGCCCTGCCCAGTCAGTCAAGTCTATAGTCCACTCATTTTGACCTTAATCACAGCTCACTATGAATTAGAACTAGCTTCCTGCTCCATGTATGCTGAAACAGAATCCTCCTCCTTCGCCCTGAATTCTGAGGTGTGTCTCTATTGAGGTACAGACTGTCGTGAGAGTAGCAGAGGAGGACAGAGAGAGAGAGAAAAAAACCCATCCCAGGCTGTAGACAGTGAGTTGTGGCAGGTTAGGGGCCTTTCTCTGCCATTGAGGAAGTGTTTGAGTTTTATTGGTTTCATATGACACGACAGGCCTTTTTTAAGACGTTGTAGACGTGGTGGTAAAAAAACAGTCTGCCCTCCCCAGCATTAAGTGTCCCTGTGATCTTTCCCATATTTATAGGTGCTGTCTTGTGTCACATGGCTTCCATTTCTTCACTTGTTGGGACCCCTGTGGCTGTTTTTACAAGCAGAGGAATGAAGGGGTCAATGGATCTGCCATCAGACCCCGGCCCAGAGAGAGAGAGAGAGGATGGTCTATAGGGGGAGGGGAGCCTGTTTTCGGGACTGGTTCACCCACTTTGAGTTCCAATGAGATAAGCCAGAAAGGTGAAAGGAAGAATTTGAGTTCCCAATGGCCATCTCAATGGCCGTAATATGATGTTATGTAATTTTTTACTGTTTGTGACATTATGAGCCATTATATTTGACATTATATTTCTCACATATTACCATGCAAATGTACGTGATGATAGTCAGGTACTGTACAACAAACTGTAACCACAGCACAACGCTGTGTTGATCACAGCTTAAAGTCCATGCTTTATCTGTGATCATGGCACTAGTACAGCATAATGCTACAGATATTTAAAATCTTCATATCACAGTTCTATTACTTTCACATCTCTAGGTACCATGGAATGGTTTGATTACTGTCCTGTCTGACGATGTTACAGTTATCAACATAATCTTAGGCCAATAAATGTGCAATGCCACTCTCAGTGTCACTCGCTCAGGTTACATCCCCAAAACACCACAGCCCAAGTTTACAGCCTTTTGTATAACACCAAGTAAAAACTTTCCAGAGGGCATTAAGTGTCAGCAGGGTAAAGAACCAAAAGGCTGAGGTGGCCATTTTGAGTGAAGAGCACATCCTGTAGCAGAGATACCAGGAAGAACTTTCAAGACACTGAGGAGGATGATTTCAGGTCTCTAGATTTATCTTAGGTAAAAGTTCCCTCTCAGCATTTCTCCTGTCCTAGTGTTCTTGTCACTGTCTGTGTGACTGAGAGAGAGAGGAAGGGCACAGGCAGGAATGTCAGAGACCCGGGAGGGCATGGCGTTGCATGACAGGGAGAGAAGAGGCCCCCATCTCTCTCTCTCTCTCTCTCTCTCTCTGCCTGCCGAGAGCTGCTCTGTGTCTCCTCCTTTCCATGTGGTGCAGCAGCCCAGGTTTTAGTGGGCACTAAAAATACACTGTTAAACACAGTTTTAAAAGTTCCTAAAAGCATTTTTCCTCTTCAGAGTTGGCACTTTTAACTGTGATCAGGTTTCACATGCGACATGAGAGCACCTGGGGAGAGGAATGAAAGAGGCCGGGGAAAGCTCCCACACATCGTGGGCTCCTTGTAAAAACGGAGAGGGAAAACCAATCAGATTTATTGTTTTAATCAGTGCATGTGGTGTCTGTCTCTGTCTTTCTCTGGGATGACTCTGTGACCCAGACACTCTGGAGTAGAGTCCTCTCTTGTCCAGGTCAAAGGCATGGAGTATAATTTCACTCAGGACTTTGTCATTCTACTGACTCATCTTAATGGCTGCTTCTCACGTGATGACACAATACCATCCACCTTTCCAAGAAATGCCCTGTACGGTGTCCATATTAGGATAGCTTCAAACTCAGCCGGATGCTTTATTATAGCTGTTACATGAACAGGAAAGAGGTTCCAAAAAGACAAATGGCAGCATGTTACTGTTGTTGATAATCGAGTGAAACATGAATTAACCCCGCAACAGGAAAGATGAATATTTTTGTTAACTAATCCCTTGACTGAAGTGAGTCAGCCTGACAGTCTGTCCGACCCCTGTGAAGTCCCAGCAGTGCTCAGGAGGGAGGGAGTATGCCGGGGTCAAGCTCAATGTAACAAGGCACATAGGGAGGAGGCCCTTCCCTCCTTCCATCTCGTAAAAATCATTTTTATTTGCGCTTTTTACCTTTTATAGTCCTATTTGTGGCTGCAGGAAAGCGTTTGAAAGCAGTAAGAAAAAAAACGTCTAAAGTCCTCTCTTCAGGGGATAAGGCCTGGTGGTTTTTAGGGGAAGATGAGGGTTTAAAGGGGGCTTGGAGCTTCGTAGGGTTCAGAGGTCACATTCAGAAGGGTGAAAGGTGAGCCGTTTGGTGTTTTAAGGAGTTATTTTATATAGTGTTTGGGATGAAAGGTATTAGTTAAGCATGAAGTAGTGTTGTCTTTTAAAAGTGGTGGTCTCCAACAGACAGAAACACAGGAGAGTAGTGGTCTCAGAAGAACAGAAACAAGAGCAGGTATGAAAACCCCAGTTATTGACATCCACGGTGTGGAACATACACCTCTATAGTTATGACTAGGAGAACACAGCCCAGAGAAAAGGAAGGTTTTATAGTGAGTAGGGTTGTGGAACACAGAAACGTCATATGCGTTTACACATAAGTGCATTGTGGGTATTTTGTGTTTTTCTTGGCCTGGGTGAATCAGTTATCCAAACACACAGATTACAGCTCCTTCACCACTGCTTGTGGTTTGTGGAGAGGAAATGAACAGCAGTAAGACAAACCCAACCTACAATTTGTGTTGCTCTCGTGGATGTTCCAAATGTTTCAACACAAGGCATGGCTCAAAAAGATCATGAAAAAAACAGGCCAGTAACATTAGATCTCCAAATCACTGAGAGGAAATCCAATCTAACGTTTAAAAACCATCCAGACATGTTTGAAAGGATTCGATGTGTACCTAGCTAGTCAAGAGAAGCCTCTTATCGCTGCTATATGTTAGTAAATCATAATCATTGCCAATCCAATCAAAGCTACAAGCCATATCTCTGCTTATTAGACTGTTTGGTTGATTGTTTAAGCTTTTGGGTATGGTATGATCAGCTGGTCATGCATGTATGATACTATCATTCTATATCTACTAATCTGGTCTGATAGGATCTCAGAGGCAAAACTGGAGGCACTTCATCAGATGTTAAAGGGTTTATAAGGGTTGTGGCCTAACACACTGTTCCATATCTGCCCTGCTGCTGGTTGACGTATGTAAGCAGAAATAATGATATGTTTGTTTCTTTGCTCTGGAAATGATCTTTGTCTGATCATCGCTGCAGGACATTGCTTTAAGATTAATGAGGTCTCTCCTAGCAAAGCTGCAGAATGGTCTAGAAGTTGGAGTAACCAGAATGTTGCTGATTCCAATCTCAGGACTGTATATATACTGTGTTCTGGAGCACAGAACTTGTCTTGCTGCCTATGTAATGTATGCATGTTACTGGTGTAAGAATACATTGTTTTGTAATTCTTATTCATGTATTGTTAGTGGATGGCACATTTTTGGCTGGTATAGAACGGTTTGTTGGTTTCTGGATAGCATAAACTCATGGTGAACTGGGGGATACTCCTTTTTCTCCATTTGCGAATGCAACATTTTCCGGCGGGGTAAATGATTATCTAAAGAGTGATTATAATAGGTTAGATTAGATTAGAGATTGTTTGGGGTTAAACACCCAATATCATCCCCTCGTGTAATCCTAGTGTCACTGTCTCCAGTCTAATCCACAAGAACGCTTGCTGATGAGGCAGGCAGGTAGGCAGGGGAGAGGAGAGGAGATGCTGATACATTGTAATACCTGCTCTCCAGAGCTCACTCCATAGTGTCCCCTGGGATTTGTCAGATTAAACACAGTGGGTGTCCAGATTCCCTCCTTATGGGATGACCCCCTCTGGGTCACCACCTGTCCTCAGCCCACCCCCACGACAAGGACAACAATCTGACCATTGAAGTGTATATTTCCAGAAGGTTTCAACAAACATTTATTTGTGTATCTCAAAAGGTTTGGTTGAGCATGAATAGGTCCACTGACATGCTTTCATCTGCTTCTTGGCAGGTTTGTTGTTGTTGATGACGATGTCATTCTTTGACGATGAGAGGGTTTGTCCATGCTGCACAGAGGGCTCAGGAGGCAGTCTTAAGGAATGACAAATAAATCATATTTCATCGGCCAGAGAGCAGCAACTAACTTTATTTATATGACTTGAAAATACTGTATGTGACCCAAAAGCTGTTGCATTACTTCTCAGTAGCTCCGTGTTGTCCAGCGGAATTAAAATGGCCGTCTCCCGTTCCCGTGGCGCTGGAGCTCCAGCACACTCAGCCAATCAATTCCTGTCTCCTCTATCAATCCATATCCTGAAGGCTTTGCCTCCTTCTGTGAATAAACTGCAGTGAGAGCCCGGCAGCAACCCAACACTTCATATCACTCTCTCAGAGATACTAAACTGCTTCAAATACACAAGATTGACTCAATGCTGATTTTCACTTGGGAACATGTCGACCTCACTTAAAAAGGAACTTGAACCAAGAATAGTGTGGTGTATCTGTGGAAAGGAAATAAGTGGTTGTGGAGATTGTGGATTATTTGGCAGCTCTGTGGATATTTTGAGATGCTAGTGTCAGTTGCACTAACCAATCACATTTGTAAATATGAATATAGTGTGATTAATGTCCTATGCCACTCCATTGCCTGAGGCACTTACACTTACTTACCTGTAGAACTAGAAACAGTTTGTTGTCTACATGTTTTGTCTGTTGTTGTTTTGTCAGACTATCCCATGTCTTTCGTACCCCTGGACAGTGACGTATGTGGTCTCCATCAGCAGCAGAAACCTGAGTGGCCGTCGATTTCACCCTCCATGTGAAGCCAACAAAAATGACTTGGGTGACCGGCAAGTGTAATTACGAATGCGTCTGATCCCTGTGAGTGCTCCTGCCGGGGACTTTCTCCCCTGCGCCTCAGGCTTTGGCACGAGTGGCGGAGAGAGGGTCAATGTTTAATAACGAACAGGTCGAGCCTCCTGTAACGGATACATGCACCTGCTTTGTGTATCAGTCAATTACCTAATTAGAACTCTCCCTCAGGGGAAAGCCAATACCTGGGCCGGGAGCCGCTGCTGTCCCCCCGCCTCCTCCTCCATGTGAACGGCCTTGTCGAGCCACCGGTCAGACAAACAGCTACGTGTGTGTGTGTTTGTGTTTGTGTGTGTGTGTGTGTGTGTGTGTGTGTGTGTGTGTGTGTGTGTGTGTGTGTGTGTGTGTGTGTGTGTGTGTGTGTGTGTGTGTGTGTGTGTGTGTAGGAAAAATGGAGCGGGAGCAGTGTCATATTTGGTACAGAGGGGACCGCTGATGTGAAATTGTGTGCTTCTCTCTGAGATTCTGATTAACTAGAAGAAAGGCTACAAACTCTCCTCCTCCTCCTGCACTGGCCTGAGAAAGTGATCCTTGAAAACAAGATGATGGGGTCTTCTCCCCTTCTCTCCAGGGGTTAGGGACTACTTTAGATGGTACTCACCTGCGCAGGTGGTCGCCTGCTGTGAGTCTGATTGACGAGATGGTCAGCCATGATGTCCAGGGCTGGTCAGAGCTGGACACTGCTGCCCCTGCCTGGCCAAGTGGGCTGCAGTACAGGCCCAGGGACATTTAAGCCAATCAGGGACAGCTCAGCGATGATTAAGCTGCTCACTTTGGTCTCTGGAGAGGGAAGATAGGGACGAGTGATGGGGCTCTGGGCTGCTCAGGATCACTCTAATGTAGAGGCTGTACATCTTCGTCTCAACTCCCACATGCCTCCCGCACGCCACCGCCTCCCCCGGTCTAATGTAGACGCTGTACATCTTCGTCTCAACTCCCACAAGCCTCCCGCATGCCTGGGGGGGCAAATACACCTCCCCTGCTAGTCCTGCTGCACAGCCAACCAACACCCACACAAGCATGGAATGTTTTACTACACAGCAAAATCAATTCTTGCTTATTAATCAACAACTATGGTGTAAATCACGGAGATGGGCGGAGGAAATCTGGAGAGAGGAAGAAAGGAGATTGAGATGGGATGGGCAGCCATGTTCCTAAAAATCAATTTTCACACATCAGAACTATTAGGTTATTGAGAAGGGGGATGACTGATTGGGGCTGAGCGGGAAAGGAGATGTGGAGATGAATTGCCCGTTAATGGGGCAGCAGGTAGCGGCGGGGTGGCAGGTAGCCTAGTGGTTAGAGCGTTGGGCCGTTAACTGAAAGGTTGCTAGATGGAATCCCTGAGCTAACAAGGTAAAAACTGTCGTTCTACCCCTGAACAAGTTAAACCACTGTTCTTAGGCTGTCATTGTAAATAAGAATTTGTTCATAATTGACTTGCTGAGTTAATATTAGAAATATACAAAAATGCTACTGTGTGCATTGTAAAAGCACTGGGCTGGGTGGGGCTTCAGAAGAGCAACAGGGTTTCTGGGTTCATGTTTGTTTGACAAACACTCCAAACCAAGAGAGTGGCCAATTACTTTTCATTTTCAGTGGTTTGTTTGTGAATCTGCTTGTTTGTATCTTGTTTTCAAAATGCATCATGTGTGCTGTTTGTTGATGATCACAGAAACATGCAGTAGGAAAAGCAATTACATTTTTGGGTCCTTTTCCAGGTTCCTCTATCAAAGCATAATTATGCTAAGGCCTACAGATGGAGGTGAGCAGGTTACCAGGGGCATAGATCCCTTCCCCTGGAGAGAGAGAAATCTGTTCTTCATCCTGCCTCAGCGAGAAATCTTAAAGTGCTTGCCGACTTCTAGCTGCTAATAAAGCTAATGCAGTAATGTAAGGGCAGGGCGATTAATGAGAGAGCTCTGCCTGTGACATCTCAGACACCCTAATGTTGGGAGAGACGCTCCCTCCCTGCGCTTTAATCCATCACCGGCCACCATAACCCAATTATGGCCTGACGCTTTACTTTTATCTCCTCTGGTTGCGCGGCCATACAGACACTTAGGGAGAGAAGGGCCATGCAGGGACTCTGGTGCAGTCACAAAAACACTGGGGAGACTGGTGAGGAGACTCTGTCTAGAAGGAGAGAATGCCAAGACCCCTATGTAGACTTGGGGATTGATTGTATTTTGTAGCTATTGAAATGCATGCCGGGAATACAGTAGGGATAGACAATTAGTGTACAAAACATTAAGAACTGCCTGCTCTTTCCATGACATAGCCTGACCAGGTGAACCCAGGTGAGAGCTATGATCCCTTATTGATGTCACTTGTTAAATCCACTTCAATCCGTGTAGATGAAAGGGAAGAGACAGGTTAAAGAAGGACTACCAGGGGGTGCAACTCAATATTAGGATGTATGGTATACTTAGTGTATAGTAACACTACTTGTTACAGTAGCAAAGTTATGTTGGGGTAGTAAACAATGCTGCTTACAGTGCTGGCCACCACTGCCATTAGCCAATCACAACGGCAAATTTACTTACAGTATATGTGCTCGGCTCAATAAAGTTCAAGACGATCATTTGCATGTCAATGTTTTCTCTCCTCTTTTCCCAAACATACAGCTGACTCATTCAAATTCTCATTCAAAGTCAAGAGTGCTGTATGTGTTTTGTTGCACCCGAGCTGATTAGCTGGTTGGAAAAGCAATGCTGACATATGTTTAAGACTACCCGGACAATGGAAAATAAAATAGACAATCACGTACAGTGGGGAGAACAAGTATTTGAAACACTGCCGATTTTTTATTTTTTATTTTATTTCACCTTTATTTATCCAGGTAGGCTAGTTGAGAACAAGTTCTCATTTACAACTGCGACCTGGCCAAGATAAAGCATAGCAGTATGAACAGACAACAACACAGAGTTACACATGGAGTAAACAATAAACAAGTCAATAACACAGTAGAAAAAATAAAATATATATACATTGTGTGCAAAAGGCATGAGGCATGAGGAGGTAGGCGAATAATTACAATTTTGCAGGTTTTCCTACTTACAAAGCATGTAAAGGTCTGTCATTTTTATCATAGGTACACTTCAACTGTGAGAGACGGAATCTAAAACAAAAATCCAGAAAATCACATTGTATGATTTTTAAGTAATTCATTTTATTGCATGACATAAGTATTTGATCACCTACCAACCAGTAAGAATTCCGGCTCTCACAGACCTGTTAGTTTTTCTTTAAGAAGCCCTCCTGTTCTCCACTCATTACCTGTATTAACTGCACCTGTCCACACACTCAATCAAACAGACTCCAACCTCTCCACAATGGCCAAGACCAGAGAGCTGTGTAAGGACATCAGGGATACAATTGTAGACTGGCTGGGAAGGGATACAGGACAATAGGCAAGCAGCTTGGTGAGAAGGCAACAACTGTTGGCGAAATTATTAGAAAATGGAAGAAGTTCAAGATGACGGTCAATCACCCTCGGTCTGGGGCTCCATGCAAGATCTCACCTCGTGGGGCATCAATGATCATGAGGAAGGTGAGGGATCAGCCCAGAACTACACGGCAGGACCTGGTCAATGACCTGAAGAGAGCTGGGACCACAGTCTCAAAGAAAACCATTAGTAACACACTACGCCGTCATGGATTAAAATCCTGCAGCGCACGCAAGGTCCCCCTGCTCAAGCCAGCGCATCTCCAAGCCCGTCTGAAGTTTGCCAATGACCATCTGGATGATCCAGAGGAGGAATGGGAGAAGGTCATGTGGTCTGATGAGACAAAAATAGAGTTTTTTGGTCTAAACTCCACTCGCTGTGTTTGGAGGAAGAAGAAGGATGAGTACAACCCCAAGAACACCATCCCAACCGTGAAGCATGGAGGTGGAAACATCATTATTTGGGGATGCTTGTCTGCAAAGGGGACAGGACGACTGCACCGTATTGAGGGGAGGATGGATGGGGCCATGTATTGCGAGATCTTGGCCAACAACCTCCTTCCCTCAGTAAGAGCATTGAAGATGGGTCGTGGCTGGGTCTTCCAGCATGACAATGACCTGAAACACACAGCCAGGACAACTAAGGACTGGCTCCGTAAGAAGCATCTCAAGGTCCTGGAGTGGCCTAGCCAGTCTCCAGACCTGAACCCAATAGAAAATCTTTGGAGGGAGCTGAAAGTCCGTATTGCCCAGCGACAATCCCGAAACCTGAAGGATCTGGAGAAGGTCTGTCTGGAGGAGTGGGCCAAAATCCATACTGTGGTGTGTGCAAACCTGGTCAAGAACTACAGGAAATGTATCACCTCTGTAATTGCAAACAAAGGTTTCTGTACCAAATATTAAGTTCTGCTTTTCTGATGTATCAAATACTTATGTCATGCAATAAAATGCAAATGAATTACTGAAAAATCATACAATGTGATTTTCTGGATTTATTTTTAGATTCCGTCTCTCACAGTTGAAGTGTACCTATGATAAAAATTACAGACCTCTACATGTACTCAGAGCATGGGCTGACCAACTGGAAAGTGTCTTCAATGATATTTTCAACCTGTCCCTTACTGAGTCCGTAATACCAACATGTTTCAAGCAGACCACCATAGTGGCTATGCCCAATAACACTAAGGTAGCCTGCCTAAATGCCTACCGACCTGTAGCACTCACGTCTGTAGCCAATAAGTGCTTTGAAAGGCTGGTCATGGCTCACATCAACACCATTATCCCAGAAACCCTAGACCCACTCCAATTTGCATTCTGCCCCAACAGATCCACAGATGATGCAATCTCTATTGCACTCAACACTGCCATTTGCCACCTGAACAAAAGGAACACCTATGTGAGAATGCTAATCATTGACTACAGCTCAGGATTCAACACCAAAGTGCCCTCAAAGCTCATCACTTAGCTAAGGGACTAAACACCTCCTCCTGCAACTGGATCCTGGACTTTGTGATGGGCCACCCCCAGGTGGTAAGGGTAGGCAACAACACATCCGCAACGCTGATCCTTAACACGGGGGCCCCCGTTCACTCATGACTGCATGGCCAGGCACGACTTCAACACCATCATCAAGTTTGCCGATGACACAACAGTTGTAGGCCTTATCACCGACAACAATGAGCCATGTGGTGCCGGGACAACAACCTCTCCCTAAACGTGATCAAGACAAAGGAGACGATAGTGGACTACAGGAAAAGGACTAAGCACGCCCCTATTCTCATCCATGGGGCTACTGTGGAGCAGGTTGAGAGCTTCAAGATCCTTGGTGTCCACATCACTAACAAAATAACATGGTCCAAGCACACCAAGACAGTCATGAAGAGGGCACGACAAAACATATTCCCCATCAGGAGCCTGAAAAGATTTGGCATTGGTCCTCAGATCCTCAAAAGGTTCTACAGCTGCACCATCGATATCATCCTAACTGGTTGCTTCACTGCCTGGTATGGTAACTGTTCGGCCTCCGACCGCAAGGCACTACAGAGGGTAGTGCGTGCGGCCCAGTACATCACTGGGGCCAAGCCTCCTGCCATCCAGGACCTCCATACCAGGCGGTGTCAAAGACTCCAGCCACCCTAGTCATGGACTGTTCTCTCTGCTACCGCATGGCAAGTGGTACCGGAGTGCCAGGTCTAGGTCCAAAAGATTTCTTAACAGCTTCTACCCACAAGCCATAAGACTCATGAACAGCTAATCAAATTGCTACCCAGACCACTCTTCTACACTGCTGCTACTCTCTGTTTATTATCTATGCATAATCACTTTACCTACATGTACATATTACCCCAATTACCTCGACTAACCGGTGCACCCGCACATTGACTCTGTTCCGGTACCCTCTGTATATAGCCTCATTATTGTTATTTTACTAATTTTATTAAAAGTATTTGTTACTTTTATTTTTTTTTCAATGTACTGATCAATTTTTTTTAACTTAATACTTATTTTTCTTAAAACTGCATTGTTGGTTAAGGGCTTGTAAGTAAGCATTTCACTGTAAGGTCTACACCTGTTGTATTCTGTGCCTGTGACAAATAACATTTGATTTGACATTGTGATTAAAAAGCTATTTTACAGAGCAGTGATTTGATTTGCATTTTTGCAATGTACTGTCAGATGCCATGTTGTTTGCCTATTTAAAAAACATTAGTCAATCATGCTCTAATTAGGAGTGTGAACTCTGTTTCAAGGCCCCTATTGTCTAACTTGCAAAAACCTTGTCTTCTTCTGCTTCTAATGGTAGAATGATACTACACAAACATGGATACGTCCCTGAGGTCCACCATCAGAGCCCTGTTCCAGTCAGGGGGGTGCAGGCAAGCCACGCATTCACTGCATTTTTCATGAGGTGGAACGAGCCTTTTGTGTGCAATATTTATGATCCGCGCTCATGAATTCAAAAACAATACTTGACTTCTCACTGCAGGTCGCAAGGAGGGGTGGCAGCTGCCAGAGGCGGCCTGTAACTGGCCTGAGGAGGCCCCTCTTGCTCCAGGCTGCAGTGTGGAGCCGCTGCAGGTCTTTGATGGGCTCCACAGATCCCTCTCTCTCTCTCTCCCTGATTGCCCCCCTGTTTATTATGTCACAGTATAACAGTGCTGTCAATCAAGAGATCTATGAGATCACTTCCTCTAAATCAGGTAGATTGACTCCTTAAGAGTTATTGGAGGCCTCACTTCCATTATCCAATCACAACTGCAAATGAACTCATACTGTATGTGCTTGGCTCAATAAAGTTCAAGATGATAATTTGCATGTTCTCTCTCCTCTTTTCCCAAACATACAGCTGACTCCTGCAAATTCTCATTCAAAGTCAAGAGTGCTGTATGTGTTTTGTTGCACCCGAGCTGATTAGCTGGTTGGAAAAGCAATGCTGACATATGTTTAAGGCTGATCTGAAACAAGAGACTTTATGCTCACAATTTGTGAGGCCCAGGTCTGCAATTGTTTGCTCTGATGATTGTAGTTTTGCCAGGAATACATTCCTGTGCAAAGAAAACATTTTGATTAGTTTTGCATTGCAGTCATTTTCAGTCATTACCATGCCACTTGTTATACTGTATCTGACTATCAATCAAAACCTTTCACTCCAATATAATATACAATCATTTACACTTCTGAATACCGAAAAACATTGTGATCAAAACAAGCAGGAGAGACAGAGATGTAGGATATTAATTTGAGCCAATTTTCTGCAGTCGGAAAACTATCTTGCAGCAACAAGAAATGTGAATTGTTATGTGGATTATAATTAAAGGTCATTTTTGTAGGGGTTAAAACATCAAGTCAGAATCTTCTAAGCCTTTTTAACCAAAATACACTGCAGGTTTTACATTTCCTGCATTGCAGGAATGTTCTCCTGCAACAGGGTGATCAAATTAAGACCCTACTTCTGTAAGGTAATTGAGCATTTTGTATATTTAGTTTGTCAGTCATCAGAGCTATAGGCCGTGATGGTCCGCTCTGACAATCACTTACCACAGGAAGCATTAGTTAAGGATTACGTCAATATTATTGGTGGCTTTGTTAAGTCATCATGATTAATATTGTTATTCTTAATTCTTAAAAGTCAAAGCCATTGAGGGGGGGTTTAAGCTGACATACAGTATAGAAATGTTTTTAGATGGTCATACTATGGATTATTTTGTATTTGACTTTGAATCAATATATGTGTCTGGGAGGAACCACCTTCAATGCTGTGGGGACTGGACCCCATGTTCAACGCTTTCACCAGGCTCTATGTCAAAGACATTCTACAGATGATAAAGGGGTCCTAAAATTCCAAATCAAATGGGCCTATGGGTATGATTGACACATTTTTTTACCGTTTGATCCAGATTTATTTAGCTACCTCTCATCAGCGGCATGGATTATACAAATCCAAGGAAATAAAAATTACAGGAGGAACTAGCGGGGGCCATTTTGGAAATAACAGGGCAGAGGGATGTATTTGGAGCAGTGGCTTAAGTCTCGTCTGATATTAAACACTCAAATCTACCTGAATACCTTACCTGACAGAAAGTGAGGTAGGCCTGGATGAAGGATGAGGCTAGTCTGGAAAGACTGGGGAATCTGGGTAGGGGGGATCACGGTGGCTTGAACATGCCACCCCCACCAAGTATCTATGTACAGTGCATTCGGAAAGTGTTCAGACCGCTTGACTTTTTGGACAGTTTGTTATGTTACAGCCTTATCTTAAAATGGATTAAATAAATAAAAAAACTCATCAATCTACACACAATACCCCATAATGACAAAGGGAAAATATGTGTTTTTAATATATATATATAAATATTTTAAACAAATATACCATATTTACATAAGAATTCAGACACTTTGCTATTAGCCTCGAAATTGAACTCAGGTGCATCCTGTTTCCATTGATCATCCTTGAGATGTTTCCACAACTTGATTGGAGTCCACTTGTGGTAAATTCAATTGATTGGACATGATTTGGAAAGGCACACACCTGTCTATGTAAGGTCCCACAGTTGACAGTGCATATCACAGCAAAACTAAGCCATGAGGTCAAAGGAATTGTCCGTAGAGCCCCGAGACAGGATTGTGTCGAGGCACAGATCTGGGGAAGTTTAGAAAAAATGTCTGCTGCATTGTAGGTCCCCAAGACCACAGTGGCCTCCATCATTCTTAAATGGAAGAAATTTGGAACCACCAAGACTCTTCCTAGATCTGGTTGCCTGGCCAAACTGAGTAATCAGGGGAGAAGGGCCTTGGTCAGGGAACCTGATGGTCACTCTGACAGAGCTCCAGAGTCCCTCTGTGGAGATGGGAGAACCTTGCAGAAGGAAAACCATCTCTGTAGCACTCCACCAATCAGGCCTTTATTGTAGAGTGGCCAAACGGAAGCCACTCCTCAGTAAAAGGCACATGAAAGCCCGCTTGGAGTTTGCCAAAAGGCACCTAAAGACTCAGACCATGGAGTAAAAAGATTCTCTGGTCTGATGAAACCAAAATAGAACTCTTTGGCCTGAATGCTAAGCGTCACGTCTGGAGGAAACCTGGCACCACATGCTGTGGGGATGTTTTTCAGCGGCAGGGACTGGGAGACAAAGATGAAAATCTGCTCCAGAGTGCTCTAGACCTCAGATTGGGGTGAAGGTTCACCTTTCAACAGGACAATGACCCAAAGCACACAGTCAAGACAATGCAGGAGTGGACAAGTCTCTGAATGTCATTGAGTGGCCCAGCCAGAGCCCAGGCTTGAACCTGATCACACATCTCTGGAGATAACTGAAAATAGCTGTGCAGCGACGTTCCCCATCCAACCTGACAGAGCTTGAGAGGATCTGCAGAGAAGAATGGGAGAAATACAGGTGTGCTAAGCTTGTAGCGTCATACCCAAGAAGACTCGAGGATGTAATCGCTGACAAAGGTGCTTCAACAAAGTACTGAGTAAAGGGTCTGAATAATTACGAAAATGTCATATTTCCGTTTTCTATTTGTTAAAAATTTGCAAAAATGTGTTTTTACACTGTCATTATGGGGTATTGTGTGTAGATTGATGAGGGAATAAAACAATGTAATCAATTTTAGAATAAGGCTGTAACATAACAAAATGTGGAAAAAGTCAAGGGGTCTGGATACTTCCAAATGCACTGTATATCAGGAATTTCTGTCTCTCACTCTCTATTTGACCTTTTGTCCCTTGTTCCTCTCTAGCAAATCATATACCTGCGCTGCTAAACCCACTCTGTGGCTATCCTGTTAGCCAGATAGCCTGTTAGTCAGCAAGCCTGTTAGCTTTCCCCACCGGACATGGGCTTCAGCAGCGTCAGATGTCACCCGCTAGAGACAACGTGAGTCAGACAAACCTACTTGCCAGAGCTCTGAGGAGGAGATCTCGCTGCACACTGAAGTGCTGTAAGTGCCTGGGAGTCGTCTTACAAGAAACACTTATTGTATTTTGTATATTGAGCATGATGTTATGAAAAATTCATGCCGGTATTGTGCAGTTTTTTGCTGTGTGTGTGTGTGTGTGTGTATTTGAAACCGGCACCAGTCAGAGGAGAAAACAGTGAGCTTTGCATAATCATACACTGTATCATGGAGGTCTGCATCTCCTGAGGGTTGATGTGCGCATTAAAGTACCCGATGAGTCAATGGCTGATACCCGGGCCGCTGTATTGGCAATCGTTACTGCACAGTTCTCTCTCCATTTACTGCATTACATGTCTATATTCCCCTAGGTTAGTATGCATGTTGACTCCACTATTGGCAAAGCAATAGTGTAAAAATACTAGCAAAGGTGGACCAATATGTACACACAACAACACAGCAGAAAGGAAAGAAAGTCCAGCAGAGCAACATGCATATCATATATAACATATAACATCATATTCAGGGTGATTGAAACTGAGCGTCTTTAGTTTTCATTGAACCATTGAGCAAAACATCCCTACACAGAGAAGTATTTATTTTCTTATGCAGTTACTAAGCCCTTCTGATTTCAATCAGTATGCATACTGTATTAGGAATGTAATTCATGGCAGCAATTTGAGGACATAAGATATGGTCAGTTATTAGAAGAGAAAAGACATAGCCTCTGTTAGCCAAGAAATGTCTCAGCGTAATTGGAATATTTGTATTTATTTAGCAAATTGATAAGTAGACCCTGTATTGAGTAAAATATCATGGATTATTTTTATACAAATAAATCTCCTGAAAAGGGATTACGAAGGTCTTGAACATAAAGACTTTTCTGATCAATTAAGGTATTTTCTTTGAAATACAAAAGCAAAAGAAAACTCTTTGATTTTATTTCAAATTGTTTCTCTGACACACATGCTTTGAGTCAAACAGGAGAGGTGTCTCGGTCCTGCGCAACATGTTGATGCCTTAACAAAAGAAAATCTCATGCAAAACAGGTTCAAATGATAAAAAGCGACCATCGTTTTGGGTCACATACTCATTAGATCATTCACAGCTGAGCTGGAATGGGAAACTGTGTTGGCCTGACCCCTGGGAACTGGGGTTGGCAACCCCTGATGTTGTGCACAATCAATTGAAACACTGGCAGCCTGGTTCTGAATCAACAGGGTCAAGTGGAGGAAAGATCCAGGGCCAGCCAGTAGAAATCAGATCTGGCAAACCAGAGAGGGATCAGGCGTCCCCCCCACCCCCCGGCTGGACCCTGATAGATGGGCTGTGAACCCCGCACCCAATCAGATGCTCCCAGAAGCCCTAGCCAAGTGAAACAGTTATGTGACACTGTTAACAACATTGCTTAACACACTTTATCCAGTGCTATGGGCACAATGTAGAGGATAGCCAGACGTGTGTGTAGGCGGAGGAGAGTCCAGACTGGACAGTCATCGATTCCCAGACAGGAAGTGAGGAGTCCCCCAAGGCTAGGGCTGCTGCTGATTGGGTCAGAGGTCAGAGGAAGAGGTCAGAGGAGTCAGCCTGGAACAGCCTACAACCATTATCAGAACAAACCGTCAGACTTACTTCACATGCAGACCCATCAATGTGCATGAACAGACTGGCCAGCCAGAGCCCTTTAAGGGTGGCAGAGACCTACCTCAATACACATGAAGCCAAATGCTCTGAGAGGAGAATGTGTAATTTAATTGAATTGGATTGTGACGTCAACGGTTTTGGGTGACCGGCTGTGACATGAGAGGCGATGTCCTGAACATCATATATGATGCATCTAATGGTGTAACAGGACACAGTGGGCCTATTGGAGGGAATAATGAATGTATTGTATGCACTGAGGTACTGAGAACAGGCTAAGAATTGATCAACTAGATTGGCTAATCTGGGCCCCGAGGTAATATGTTGTGGAAATATTCTGTGTCATCCTCTGCAGTGTCGTTCCACGAAAAGAGTGCATTTTGCTTCCCTTTGATATTATAAGTAAAAATTGTGCCCCAATATTGAATTTTAAAAGCCTGTTATATTAAATGAAGTGAAAAAATCCAACTTTCAGGTGCAGGAAAGAAGAAAAAAGGAATGTCTTCAACTCTGGTATGCTCCCATGGTGATTTAATCAGAGGCACAATAAACACAATGTTTTGATCTAAGTTGGATCTTCGTCAGGTCATACAACACTGTGAAACACACCTACTTAAATAACTTCTAGAGGCATGTACACTCGGTCAATTGAATAAATATAATACATTAACATCACTATTAATATTACAGTAGACATACAGTGCAGGCCTCAAGAGTGGCGCAGAGGTCTGGGATGTCCTTGTCCCATCGCGCTCTAGTGACTCCCTGTCTCATGCCGGGCACCTGCAAGCTGACTTCGGTCGCCAGCTGAACGGTGTTTGCTCCGACACATTGGTGCGACTAGCTTCTGAGTTACGTGAGCCATGTGTCAAGAAGCAGTGTGGCTTCGCAGGGTCATGTTTCAGAAGACGCATGGCTCTTGACCTTCAACTCTCCCGAGTCCATAAGGGAGTTGTAGCGAAGGGACAAGACCGTAACTACCAATTGTGGGGTAAATGTACAACGGCTACACAGCTGATGCCCCCTGGACTGTTTCAATAACACAGTACCTCATTTTGTTAACCTGTCGGCCCTAGCCTCGAACTCAGGTCCTGTATGTACCTAACTGACCCACTCTGCCCATTCATCGCCATTTACCCATTGCTGTCTTAGCTCTCCTGATCAACACCTGTGATTCCTTTATGCCTCTCTCTAATGTCAATATGCCTTGTCTATTGCTGTCTTGGCTAGTTTTTACTGTTTTATTTCACAGTAGAGCCTTCAGTCCCGCTCAAAATGCCTTAGATAGCTCTTCCGTCCCACCCCACACACATGCAGAGACCTCACCTGGCTTAACTTGTCCAGAGACGAAACCTCTTTTATCATCACTCAACGCCTAGGTCACATCCTACCATACCCTTGTCTGTACATAATGCCTTGAATCTATTCTACCACGCCCAGAAATCTGCTCCTTTTATTCTCTGTCCCCAACGCACTAGACGGCCAGTTCTTATAGCCTTTAGCCATACCCTTATCCTACTCCTCCTCTGTTCCTCTGATGATGTAGAGGTTAACCCAGGCCCTGTAGCCCTTAGTTCCACACCTATTCCCCAGGCGCTATCATTTGTTGACTTCTGTAACCGAAAAAGCCTTGGTTTCATGCATGTTAACACCAGCACCCTCCTCCCTAAGTTTGTTTCACTCAGTGCTTTAGCACACTCCGCCAACCCTGATGTCCTTGCCGTGTCTGAATCCTGGCAAAGGAAGGCCACCAAACATTCTGAGATTTCCATCCCCAACTACAACATTTTCTGTCAAGATAGAACTGCCAAAGGGGGAGGAGTTGCAATCTACTGCAGAGATAGCCTGCAAAGTTCTGTCATACTTTCCAGGTCTATGCCCAAACAGCTTGAGCTTCTAATTTTAAAAATTAATCTGTCCAGAAATAGGTCTCTCACTGTTGCCACCTGTTGTAGACCCCCCTCAGCTGCCAGCTGTGCCCTGGACACCATATGTGAAATGATTGCACCCCATATGTCTTCAGAGTTCGTTCTGCTAGGTGACCTAAACTGGGATATGCTTAACACCCCGAGAGTCCTACAATCAAAGCTAGATGCCCTCAATCTCACCCAAATGATCATGGAACCCACCAGGTACAACCCTAAATCCGTAAACACGGGCACCCTCATATAGATATCATTCTGACCAGCCTACCCTCTAAATACACCTCTGCTGTCTTCAACCAGGATCTCAGCAATCACTGCCTCATTGCCTGCGTCCGTAATGGGTCCGCGGTCAAACGACCACAACTCATCACTGTCAAATACCATGCGGGGGGACGACATCAACATATTTTTCAACCAGCACAGGCTTCATAAAATCCCAAATATCGATTAAATAAATCACTTACTTTTGAGGGTCTTCCTCTGTTTGCAATCCCAAGGGTCCAAACTACAACATGAATGGTCATTTTGTTAGATAAAATATATCCCAAAAAGTGCGCCATTGATTTCAGTAATCAACTCGTTCAACGTGCAGACAAAGGAGTCCAAAAAGCTATCTCTAAACTTCATCCAAACAAGTCAAACGACGTTTATATTTAATCCTCAGGTACTCTAAAATGTAAGCAAACTATAATATTTCATACGGAAAGTAGTATGTTCAATAGGAAAGGAAAATTAGTAAGCGCGCACTCTGAGTTGCACACACAGAAAGACTGATATTGTTCTGGTGCTCTTCTCACCAAAACTCAAAATTCTTGCTTGTTTTTCAAAAACAAAGACCGTTGACATCTAGTGAAAGCCATAGGAATTGCAATCTGGGAGACGGATTCACATAGAAACAATAGGTTTCCATTATAAGAACCTGGCAGCTCAAAAAAAAATATATATATTCTTCGGATTTTCGCCTGTCATATCAGTTCTGTTATAGTCTCAGACATTATTATAACCATTTTAGAAACTTCAAAGTGTTTTCTATTATATGCACATCCTGGCTTCTGGGCCAGGAACAAGCAGTTTACTTTGGGCACGTCAGTCAGGCAGAAATGAAGGAAACTAGCTCCATTCAAAAAATGTTGAACTAAGAACAGATATAGCCCTTGGATCACTCCAGACCTGACAATCCTTGACCAGCACAACAAAAATCCTGTGGCGTAATGCATTAGCATCGAATAGCCCCCGCGATAAGCAACTTTTCAGGGAACTTGGGAACCAATATACACAGGCAGTTAGGATAGCAAAGGCTAGTTTTATCAAACAGAAATTTGCATCCTGTAGCACAAACTCCAAAAAGTTCCGGGACACTGTAAAGTCCATGGAGAATAAGAGCACGTCCTCCCAGCTGCTCACTGCATTGAGGCTAGGAAACACTGTCACCACTGACAAATCTACGATAATTGAGAATTTCCATAAGCATTTTTCTACGTCTGGCCATGCTTTCCACCTGGCGACCCCGACCACAGTCAACAGCTCTGCACCCCCCAACAGCAACTTGTCCAAGCCTCCCCATTTCTCCTCCACCCAAATCCAGATAGCTGATGTTGTGAAAGAGCTGCAAAATCTGGACCCCTACAAATCAGCTGTACCCTCTCTTTCTAAAATTATCTGCAGCAATTGTTGCAACCCCTATTACTATCCTGTTCAACCTCTCTTCGTATCGTCTGAGATCCCTAAAGATTGGAAAGCTGCCGCGGTCATCAAAGGGGGAGACACTCTAGACCAAAACTGCTACAGACCTATATCTATCCTACCCTGCCTTTCTAAAGTCTTCGAAAGTCAAGTTAAAAAACAGATCACAGACCATTACTAATCCCACCATACCTTCTCCGCTATGCAATCTGGTTTCCGAGCTAGTCATGGGTGCACCTCAGCCACACTCAAGGTCCTAAACAATATCATAACCACCATCAATAAAAGACAATACTTTGCAGACGTATTCATCGACCAGACCAAGGCTTTCAAGTCTGTCAATCATCGCATTCTTATCAGCAGACTCAACAGCCTTGGTTTCTCAAATGACTGCCTCGCCTGGTTCACCAACTACTTCTCAGATAGAGTTCAGTGTGTCAAATCGGAGGGCCTGTTGTCCGAAACCTTTGGCAGTCTCTATGGGGGCACCACAGGGTTCAATTCTTGGTCCGACTCTTTTCTCTGTGTACATCAATTATGTCACTCTTGCTGCTGGTGATTCTCTGATCCAACTCTACGCATACGACACCATTCTGTATACTTCTGGCCCTTCTTTGGACACTGTGTGAACAAACCTCCAGAAGAGCTTCAATGCCATACAACACTCCTTCCGTGGCCTCCAACTGCTCTTAAAAGCAAGCAAACTAAATGCATGCTCGTCAACCGATCGCTGCCTGCACCCGCCCGTCCGTATAGCATCACTACTCTGGATGGTTCTGACTTAGAATATGTGGACAACTACAAATACCTAGGTGTCTGATTAGACTGTAAACTCTCCTTCCAGACTCACATTAAGTATCTCCAATCCAAAATTAAATCTAGAATCTGCTTCCTATTTTGCAACAAGGCATCCTTCACTCATGCTACCAAACATACCCTCATAATCCTATCGATCCATGACTTTGGCGATGTCATTTACAAAATAGCCTCCAAAATAGCCTCTGTAGTCTATCACAGTGCCATCCGTTTTGTCTCCAAAGCCCCATCTACTACCCACCACTATGCTCTCGTTGGTGGGCCCTCGCTTCATATTCATCGCCAAACCCACTGGCACCAGGTCATCTATAAGTCTTGGCTAGGTAAAGCCTGGCCTTATCTCAGCTCACTGGTCACCATAGCAGCACCCACCCATAGCACGTGCTCCAGCAGGTATATTTCACTGGTCACCCCCGAAGCCAACTCCTCATTTGGCCGCCTTACCTTCCAGTTCTCTGCTGCCAATGACTGGAACGAATTGCAAAAATCACTGAAGCTGGAGACTTTTTTTCTCCCTCACTAACTTTAAGCATCAGCTGTCAGAGCAGCTTACCGATCATTGCACCTGTACATAGCCCATCTGTACATAGCCCATCTGTGAATAGCCCACACAACTACCTCATCCCCATATTGTTATTTATTTTGTTGCTCCTTCGCACCCTAGTATCTTTACTTGCGCATTCATCTTCTGCACATCCATTACTCCAGTGTTTAATTTCTAAATTGTAATTATTTCGCCGCTATGGCCTATTTATTGCCATACCTCACTAATCTTACAACATTTGCACACACAGTATATAGACTTTTCTATTGTGATATTGGCTGTACGTTTGATTATTCCATGTGTAACTCTGTGTTGTTTGTGTCGCACTGCTTTGCCCTATCTTGGCCAGGTCGCAGTTGTAAATGAGAACTTGTTCTCAACTGGCCTACCTGGTTAAATAAAGGTGAAAAAACCACACAAAAAACAACATCAAAAAGACATACAATGCATTTGGGAAGTATTTACACCCCTTGACTTTTTCCACATTTTATTTTAACGTTACAGCCTTATTCTAAAATGGATTTAATAGTTTTTTTTCCAACTCAATATCAATTTACACACAATACTCCATATAAGACAAAGCAAAACAGGTTATTAGACATAAAAGAAAATAAAAGAAAGGGAAATATCACGTTTGCATAAGTTTTGAGACTGTTTACTAAGTATTTTGTTGAAGCACCTTTGGCAGCGATTACAGCCTTGAGTCTTCTTGGGTATGATTACAAGCTTGGCACACTTATATTTGGGGAGTTTCTCCCATTCTTCTCTGCAGATCCTCTCAAGCTCTGTCAGGTGGGATGGGGAGCGTCGCTGCACAGCTATTTTCAGGTCTCTCCAGAGATATTCGATCGGGTTCACGTCTGGGCTCTGGCTGGGCCACTCAAGGACATTCAGAGATTTGTCCCTATGCCACTCCTGCATTGTCTTGGCTGTGTGCTTACGGTCGGTGTCCTGTTGGAAGGTGAACCTGTCCTGAGCACCCTGGAGCAGGTTTTCATTAAGGATCTCTCTGTACTTTGGTCCGTTCATCGATCCCAGTCCCTGCTGCTCAAAAATATCCCCACAGCATGCTAATGCCAACACCATGCTTCAACATCGGCATGGTGCAAGGTTTCCTCCAGACGTGACGCTTGGCATTCAGGTCAAAGAGTTCAATCTCGGTTTCATCAGACCAGAGAATCTTGTTTCTCATGGTCTGAGAGTCTTTAGGTGCCTTTTGGCAAACTCCAAGCGGGCTGACGTGCCTTTTACTAAGGAGTGGCTTCCATCTGGCCACTCTACCATAAAGGCCTGATTAGTGGTGTGCTGCAGAGATGGTTGTCCTTCTGGAAGGTTCTCCCATCTCCACAGGGGATCTCTGGAGCTCTGTCAGAGTGACCATTGGGTTCTTCGTCACCTTTCTGACCAAGACTCTTCTCACCCGATTTCTCAGTTGGGCCAGGCATCCAGCTATAGGAAGAGTCTTGGTGGTTCCAAATTTCTTCCATTTAAGAATAATGGAGGCCACTGTGTTCTTGGGGACCTTCAATGCTGCAGACATGTTTTGGTAGCCTTCCCCAGATTTGTGCCTCGACACAATCCTGTCTCGGAGGTCTACGAACAATTCCTTCGACCTTAATGCTTGGTTTTTGCTCTGACATGCACTGTCAACTGTGGGACCTTATGTAGACAGGTGTGTGCCTTTCCAAATCATATCCAATCAATTGCACAGGTGGACTCCAATCAAGTTGTAGAAACATCTCAAGGAGGATCATTGGAAACAGGATGCACCTGAGCTCTATTTCGAGTCTCATAGTAATGGGTCTGAATACTTTCCGAATGCAAAGTATTTCTGTTTTTTTAACAACAACAAAAAAATCTATTTTCGCTTTGTCATTATGGGGTATTGTGTGTAGATTATTTAATCCATTTTAGAGTAAGGCCTTAGACGTAACTAAATGCAGGAAAAGGGAAGTGGTCTGAATACTGTATATGGAAAAACCTGAATACGTTTTCTTATTTTTTTATTTCAAGTTATGTAGGTATGCAATAGGTAAAACGGGTGAGACAAATGCAACAATCATTTGGTAGACAATATTATTTAGGGAAAATTTAAAAAAGCAGCCCCCTGTGAGCAGAACACATTTATAGGAAAGGTTGAATGCGTAGTTCCTCGTTTAGACATCTTGGAGACAGTGTTGAGGAAATATATCCAAAAGGATAGAATTGTCAAAATCGCCCCCCTTTACTTGGCATTTTCACATGTTCAATTCCCAGGTAGCGGAGAGAGGACAAATTGCACTTTGCTAGAGAAAAGTGCACAGCAAAGGGCCTTTGATATCATTGTTCCTTATACAACAACTCCTGTGTTCCGTGATTCTTGTTTTAAGCTCTCTGCAGGTCTTTTCCTAATATTAAAGTGTCGTTTAATATAGACCACATGGAGAGTTCAGTAAATCTGATTTTTCATATGGATAAAGGCTGGCTAAAGATCCAGAATGCAGCATTTTTACATGTCCCTCCGTCAACCCTTTGTCACTTCTAGGAAGATACAATGTGATAAAGTGCGTCTCGTGAGAGGTGTAGGAGTCAGGCGCAGGAGAGCAGGGATTTTCTTTGAGAAGCGTGTTTAATGTAGAGATCTGTACACATAGTCCAGCAATACAAAATTGGCCCAGATGAATGTCCAAACAACGCGCTCGAAGGAAAACAAACTCGTGTCAGTACACGGAGGAACAACCACAGTTCCGACACTACATACACATACGTCAATGCGAAAACAATAAAAGGCATAGAATACTGAATGCTAATACTCACAAGCTTAATCCTGCACGAATTACGGCAGGTAACAGGTGCCCTATATACCCACAGAAATCAAAGCAATTGAAACCAGGTGTGAAAAGGAACACAGACAAAACAACCAGAAAAAGAAAAAGGGATCGGTAGCGGCTAGTAAACCGGCGCCGCCGAGCGCAGAGCGCCACCCGAACAGGGAGAGGAGTTACCTTCGGTAGAAGTCGTGACATACAAACCCACTTAATCCAAACATTTTCACCATCATTGTAAAGGTCTAGTTATTTTGTTGTTTTGACAAATTATTTTCTGAAGATGATTATTTATTTAATGTGATTGGTGATTCATTTACACCGGCCCCTCATTTTAAGGTCAATCCTGTTACGTGAACTGAATTATCGTTTTAATATGGCGAAACTACTACGTTTTAAACGTTTTTTCTCCAAATGAAAACATTGAACATCTGATAATCAAATCACAATTTTAAAGCAGGTGAGATGGTTCTACTCTTTTTGGCAATTTTTGTGTGTTTTGTGGTTGAAAACGGAGCGGGTTGAGAAGAATAGGTCAACCCTTGTTACCCATAGATAAGCTAGGAACATTTTAGCGATTTCGTATAAAAAATGTAATCTTGAATTCTATTGCCACTCCCTGTTGCACACAGCAAGCTTCCATTCCCCTGCCAGGAGGGCATTGATGTCAGATCTGAGGTGAAATCCTCAACCCAAATACACAGATGACTGATGATTGGCTGAGAGAAATTGATGATAAAAGATTGTGGGGGCTGTTTTGTTAGACTCCTGTGCGGCTTTTGACATTATCGATCATAGTATTCTGCTGGCAAAACTGACGTGTTATGGCTTTACACCCCCTGCTATAATGTGGATAAAGAGTTACCTGTCTAACAGAAAACAGAGGGTGTTCTTTAATGGAAGCCTCTCTGTTTTCAACTCTCTCTCTCTCCACCGCACCTGCTGCCTCTAACTCTGAATGCTCGGCTATGAAAAGCCAACTGACATGTACTCCTGAGGTGCTGACCTTTTGCACCCTCCACAACCACTGTGATTATTATTATTTGACCCTGCTGATCATCTATAAACATTTGAACATCTTGGCCATGTACTGTTATAATCTCCACCCGGCACAGCCAGAAGAGGATTGGCCACCCCTCAGAGGCTGGTTCCTCTCTTGGTTTCTTCCTAGGTTCCTGCCTTTCTAGGGAGTTTTTCTTAGCCACCGTGCTTCTGCATCTGCATTGTTTGGGGTTTTAGGCTGAGTTTCTGCATAGCACTTTGTGACATTGGCTGATGTAAAAAGGGCTTTATAAATACATTTGATTGATTGAACATAATCCAGGTAGAATCAAGAATTCACCAAGGCAGCTGTCTAGGCCCATTACTTTTTTCAATCTTTACTAATGAATTGCCACTGGCTTTGAGTAAAGCCAGAGTGTCTATGTATGCGGATGACTCAACACTATATATGTCAGCTACTACAGCGACTGAAATGACTGCAACTCTTAATACAGAGTTGTGAACTGTCATGGTCAAAACATATTGATACAACAGTAGCTAAGTAGCTAAGTATGTCCATACAGGGTCCTACAGGCCCTAGTTTTGTCGCACCTGGTCTACTGTCCAGTCGTGTGGTCAGTTTCCACAAAAAAGGACTTAGGAAAATTGCAATTGGTTCAGAACAGGGCAGCATGGCTGGCCCTTGGATGTACACAGAGTGCTAATATTAATAATATGCACGTCAATCTCTCCTGGCTCAAAGTGGAGGAGAGATTGACTTCATCACTGCTTGTATTTCTGAGAGGTATTGAGATGTTGAATGCATGTCTGTTTTAACCACTGGTGCACAGCT
This sequence comes from Oncorhynchus tshawytscha, assembly GCF_018296145.1. Classification (NCBI taxonomy): domain Eukaryota; kingdom Metazoa; phylum Chordata; class Actinopteri; order Salmoniformes; family Salmonidae; genus Oncorhynchus; species Oncorhynchus tshawytscha. The sequence continues at coordinate 21,881,887 of NC_056448.1, forward strand.
CGGACACCCATGCATACCCCACAAGACATGCCACAAGAGGTCTCTTCACAGTCCCCAAGTCCAGAACAGACTATGGGAGGCGCACAATACTACATTGAGCCATGACTACATGGAACTCTATTCAAAGTCAACTAACTAATGCAAGAAGTAAAATTAGATTTGAAAAAAATAATTTAAAAACACGTTATGGAACAGCGGGGACTATGAAGCAACACAAACATAAGCACAGACATGCATACACACACACACAATAACTTACGCACTATACACAGACATACACATGCATACACACACACACGATAACTTACGCACTATACACAGAGATACACATGCATACACACACACACAATAACTTACGCACTATACACAGACATACACATGCATACACACACACACGATAACTTAGGCACTATACACAGAGATACACATGCATACACACACACACAATAACTTACGCACTATACACAGACAGACACATCCATACACACACACACGATAACTTACGCACTATACACAGACATACACATCCATACACACACACACGATAACTTACGCACTATACACAGACATACACATGGATTTAGTACTGTAGATATGTGGTAGTGGTGGAGGTGGGGCCTGAGGGCACACAGTGTGTTGTAGATATGTGGTAGTGGTGGAGTAGGGGCCTGAGGGCACACAGTGTGTTGTAGATATGTGGTAGTGGTGGAGTAGGGGCCTGAGGGCACACAGTTGTGAAATCTGTGAATGTATTGTAATGTTTTTAAAATTGTATAAACTGTCTTCATTTTGCTGGACCCCAGGAAGAGTAGATGCTGCCTTGGCAGCACCTAACGGGGATCCATAATAAATACAAATACAAACCCTGTTACAGTCAACTCTGTTACTTTATTTGCCAATTTATAGGCACTTACTGTAGTCCTTTTTAATTTAAACCTCTTCAGATTGGAAAACATGTTTTTTATGAATTTGAACATGTGCTCTTTACGACAGAAGGTTAGAATTTGTTGATCTCTAAAGGTTTTTTGGACCACTTCTCAAAAGGCACTGAAAAGGTGGAACGACCCTCAAACTACTACTAATGCACACAGTTAAATGCTTAGATAAGCTGCACTTAGTTTATGGTGTGATGTTTCTCCTGAGCCTCCTTATCTTTCCCAGTCATGATCAGTGCAGTATGACCAAGGGCTCCAGGTGTCTGCTCTTCCTCCACTGCAATAAACATAATGGGCCTCTCAGCCCCGCCCAGACGGGCGGCCTAGCTTACTTCACCACAGCGGAGACGGCTGCAGTCTTTAACCCCCATTCCCCCTTCCTCACTCCCCTCCAACCCCCCTCGCAAGGCCTCCCTGAGGGCCCCCAGGACCCACACGAGTCTCCCTCTCCTCTCCTATCCTCCTTCAGGCAATGGAGGGACACAGACACTGCTCTCTTCTACAGCCTACATAACCTTTAAGTGTTAGTAGAATGTGGAGTGATAGCACAAATGAGCATGTTGTTGTCGTTTTGTGTTGTGTGGCTGTGGCTGAAGCAGTGCTGCCTGCACAGTTAGTCATCTCAGGGGATTGTCTCTGAACCAAAGTGATGAGCAGATGGTGGGGACGGTGGAGGAGAGAAGCGTTCGCTAAACATCGAGGTATGAACAGAGAGGAGAGGGGCAACACAGAGGAAGGGGACAGATCATGTCTAAGAAGGTGAGTTCAGGAGACATATCCTTTTACAGCAGTGGGCTAAATCGGGGTCTTGTTAGGGTTTTTTGGTAGTATTAAACAAATCTACTTTGAAACAAAAGTATGCACCTCACACACATGGTTATGGGCTTAAAAAAATAAGACACCTGTATCATGTCAGACATAGAGTTGCAATGTATTCAATTTTGAATTTGCATGACCAATATTACACTTTATATACATCACGGAAGACTGAAATATAACAAAACTGTTTGAAAAAGATAAAGCACATTTTCTGTGTTTAAAAAACAGTAATGTTGATTAGTTATGAAATTATAAAAAATATGAATAACATTCCACCCATGAGGCCACTAGAGGGCGATTTGGTCATTTGACTGCAAGAAAGGGATTACAGCCCTGTTGGCCATAGAGATAGGACACAGAGGCTGCTTGACTGTGTTAGGGTGTGGTGGAAGTTGTTATCTCAAAAACATACAATGAATGCTAATCAACAACCTCTCATAGGTATGCACATTTCTACAGTCCAGATACTGTTCCTTGCACACAATCATACATATGAAAAGAAAGGAAGTACATGTTTCCCTCCTATATTACCTCCAATGCTTAAAAAAATATATATATATATATTTGTATGTTTTATGGATGATTGATATTTCCATCTCCTCTCTCAAACTCCCACTCTCCCCCTACTTCCCCTCCTCAGCCTAGGTCCTTAATGTTCATAGCGTGAATCTGTATGTATAAAGGTGTTTTTGTAGTCTTAGGGCTGGATTCAATCTGTATTGTTCCCCCGTTTGCGGAGACTGCATTCACGGTGCATTTGTCAGTAATTACCTTTAAATGTATATTGCGCAATCTTCAGTGATACAGATTGAATGTTGTTGTCCTCCATCAGAAGTAAGAGAGTTATGGCTGCCTCAAGAGGTTGTGGATTAAAAGGATGCTCTTTATTTTCTAATCCCCTGAGCTAGACAAAAAACTTGGAGGAGTCAACATAATGACAGAGCCAAGACAGATTCATCCGTCTTTAAGGTTGATACTCACTAAGATGATTTGCATTAATGAAAGCACAAAATGGCTTCCGAAAAATTATCTGAAACTAAAGTGTAAGAGTTGTAGCGGTCAGATAAAGTGTCAGAGGAGCATATCTTCTCCATTTCTCCTCTCTACTTTGTCTCTGCCTTCTCCTCTCGTTCTCTGACCAGCAGCCTCTGTCGGGTCTCAACTTTTAAGCCACACAGCTGGCATCTCCCACTGATTTCCCAATCAGAACATGCTGTAGGACATCGGCCCTGTGCGTCCATGTCACAGTGTGTTTGAGGCCTCTCCTGTCGTCTGTCAATCACACATAAACTGTTCATCAGCCATTGACACGGTGTGGACGAGACGAGACGGGTGGAGACAGATGCATCGCTGTCATATCGTCTTGTTATTTGATCACCCCATCTGTCCCCCTGCACGGCGGTGATTAGAGACCGTTCAGGAAGTTTCGCACACAGCCGTGATGTGTGAAGAGTGACAGCAACGTCTACCCACCCGCCGTTTGTTCTCGCTCCGGCTGCCCCTTCTGCCCAAAAACTAACCACCGCCCATAGCGGTGATAGCACAGACCAGACCCTAACTGATAGCACAGACCAGATCCACTGTTCCCACTGTCATAGATGAAAACATCATCATTGACTAATGCCGATGTTTGGTTGCAATGATCAGTGATCAAAATAGTAGTATACAATTGATTAGTTGATTCACTTAAGCTTGAACCAAGGAAATGTGGTAGCTTAGTCAAAACTATGCATTCTTTGCTCTATCTAAGAATGTCTACCACTGACTCCAACAACATGACTAAGTAAACAGCAACAGGGAATCATCCAGGACAGGGCTTTGCAAAACACACCTCTGGATATGTCACAAAATTAGCCCTTGCACATTTGAAAAGCAGGTTGTTAATGGTTAGGCCTCTGACAGGGGGTGTTGGAGGGGGGAGAGACTCCCTGCAGGCATGGCTGCCGTAATGATTTACTAAATGTCAAATGAACAGCAGCGAGAAGTAAACACCAGACATCTTGGCTGGGAGCTTTTTTAGCATTTCACGCCCTGATTGTGAGATTCACTCCTATGTTGGCCACCCTTCATCACAGCATGTCCTGAGAAGCCGTGTGGGGAGAGAAATGGCCAGTGTTCATAGAACACACGTGCACACGTACACAAAGGTACACACCCAACGAAATGTATATTTCAAGCTACTATCCCCATTAAAGCGTCTACTCACTTCACTCTGTTGATGAACACTTGTGCACGCGCTTGGGCAGAGTCCGATTCTACAAGTGTCTGGAACACTATTGGGACTCGACACCATTCTTCCATGAGAAATTCAATAATTTAGTGTTTTTATGATAGTGGTGGAAAATGCTGTCTCAGGCCCCGCTCCAGAATCTCCCATAAGTGTTCAATTGGGTTGAGATCTGGTGACTGAGATAACCATGACATGTGGTTTACATTGTTTTCATGCTCAACAAACCATTCAGTGACAACTCGTGCCCTGTTGATGGGGCATTGTCATCCTATGGCGGCATAGCCAAAATAATGGCCTGCCCAGCATTTTTATACATGACCCTAACCATGATGGGATGTTAATTGCTTAATTAACTCAGGAACCACCCATGCCCCAGCTGCTTTCAACATACATTGAAATGTTTACATTATTTTGGCAGTCACAGTATCTGTATTTGTCAGCTTAACCAACAACATTATCCCAGTTTGATATGCTGCTTGAATGCATCTAAAAATAGAATGTTCAAATTTTTCCTCCTGGAAAAAGGAGGAGGCTACAGCTGCTTCAAAATAGCCTAGAATAACATAATTCTTCATTCTAAACAACATTTAAAAAAATGTGGATTCTGATAATAGATGTAGAATTGATTCTTTTGTGAAACAACTTTGTTCCAACATATTTTTTTTCCTGGTTCCATTTCAACCAAGCAAATTTGGTGGTTAAATAAAGCTTCATTGTCTACACTGACCCCACAGCAGCACAAGGAATTTTCCATTCCATCTCAAAATAACGACACTCAGGTAGTCCTTTGAGTTCCGTTGCGTCAAGCTTTTTTTCCTCTTCTGCTTGCAAAGTACACTGACTGCAGACTTCCTTAGATAATTTTTTAAGGCTTTTTACAATGACATTTTCTACAGTAGCTTCCGAACACCAAACCCTGAGCTGACAGTTTTTGAGGGGGAAAGAGCATAAAACATCTGCAGAAATAATAGCTTGTCTGAGTGTGTTCTTGTGGTGTATCCAGACAATGTGGAGGTCTCTGGGGTGGCCATCACAGCTCCTACATCCTGATGTGGGCTGAGAGGATGCCATGTCTGCCACTGGGTGAGCCTCATCTCTCAGTTCCTAGGAGACCTGGGGGAAGAGCCACCACTCTCTACATCGCCACCGCGCTCCCATTGCCTAATCACTCTCAACCTCTCCCCTCTATCAGCCCCCTCGCGTTCACACTCTGTCCTTTCACCATTATTTATTTATTCATCTCTTCTTCATGTGTTTTTCCCTGCACTTTGATTCACCCCTTTCCTAATGACAGACCCAGATGTCACTTTTAAGGCCCAGAGTAACCCATAAGCACATAAATGAAGAAGACAAGATGGCTTCCTATCTACTGACGTCACTGCTCACCCGTGGTCAATGACCACACCTCATCTTCTAGTGCAGATACATTCTCATCAGACTCACCTGTGCTGTGTTGACCCCAATGCTAAGAAAAGGGGTGATGAGGGGTTATGGGTGATGTGGGGTAAGGGGTGATGAGGGGTGATGAGCGATGACGAGTGAAGGGGGCCGAGGGGTGAAGAGGGGTGAGGGGTTATGAGGGGTTATTGGTGATGAGAGGTAAGGGGTGATGAGTGGTAAAGGGTGATGAGGTGTGATGGGGTGAGGGGTGATGAGGGGTGATGAAGGGTGATGTGGGGTAGTGAGGGGTAATGGTTGATGAGGGGTGAAGGGGGTCCCAAGTGAACCTGGCATGTCAGCAGTCTTGGGAGCAGCTAGCCCCATGCCAGGCTCCAGCTTCAGCTGCCGCTACTTTCACTGCCGCTACTCTGCATCGGGTGAGCAGATCTGGGCCGTGTCTCCTTTAAACACGCTGTCACTTACAGTCCCCCAGGGCCCGCCCCGCACTGATTGGGCAGCATCGTGCAACGGCTGGCGTGTGAGCCACCAGACTGTCTCGAGCCTCCATGCCCCCCCCCCCCTATCCTTGTACACACACACACACACACACACACACACACACACACACACACACACACACACACACACACACACACACACACACACAACACACACACACACACACACACCTCACACACACACACACACACACTCACACACACACACACACACACACACACACACACACACCACTACTATAACAGTGCAGTTGACCCTGCACCTCATCAAGCCGAGATTGGTAGTTAGGGCCTGCCCACACACACACACACACACACACACACACACAAACCTGGAGGGGACATGAGAGAATGGAGAATGGAAGTTGTGTGTGAAATACGAGGCTGGCAAAAGAGGAAGAAGAATGGCATATGTTTCCTTTTGGGAAGTTACCTTCTGAATGTGGTGAGCTACAACAAAATCTCCCCCCAAAAAAGTTTAGGAATCAATTAGTCAAAACTCACAGATCAGACTGATCTAGGTTGGATTCACTGCCATCAGTTTGTAAAATCCACCCTCTTCCTATCAGGCCCTCTGACAAAATGTACCTTTTGAATATCAGAAAGGTTTGTTGACATCATACATACACTACCGTTCAAAAGTTTGTGGTCACTGAGAAATGTCCCTGTTTTTTAAAGAAAAGCACATTTTTTGTCCATTAAAATAACATCAAATTGATCAGAAATACAGTGTAGACATTGTTGATGTTGCAGCTGGTAACAGCTGATTTTTAATGGAATATCTACGTAGGCATAGAGGCCCATTATCAGCAACCATCACTCCTGTTTTCCAATGACAAGTTGTGTTAGCTAATCCAAGGTTATCATTTTAAAAGGCTAATTGATTATTAGAAACCCCTTTTGCAATTATGAAAACTGTTGTCCTGATTAAAGAAGCAATAAAACTGGCCTTTAGACTAGTTGAGAATCTGGAGCATCCGCATTTGTGGGTTTGATTACAGGCTCAAAATGGCCAGAAACAAAGAACTTTCTTCTGAAACTTGTCAGTCTATTCTTGTTCTGAGAGATGAAGGCTACTCCATGCCAGAAATTGCCAAGAAACTGGAGATCTCGTACAACGCTGTGTAACGATTGTCGTTGGTGGAAGAAGGAGTAGACCAAAGTGCAGCGTGGTACGTGTTCATATTTACATTTAATACACTGAACACAAAATACAAAAGAACAAGAGAATAAATGAAAACCGAAACAGTCCCGCAGTATTTTAATTGTAATAAATTAAGACTTTATTGTATTAATCTCCTATTTGCATATTGGATGTAATTAACTGGTCTAAAAAATGAATTAGTGGAATGGAATCACATAATAGATAAGGAAGTTGACGTGGATAAGAATAAATCTCACTGAAACGGAAAATAACTACCCACAACCCATAGTGGGAAAACAGGCTGCCTAAATATGGTTCTCAATCAGAGACAACGATTGCCAGCTGCCACTGATTGGGAACCATACCAGGCCAAACACATAGAAATAGAAAACATAGAACACAAAACATAGAATGCCCACCCCAACTCACGCCCTGACCAAACTAAAATAGAGACATAAAAAAGGAACTAAGGTCAGGACGTGACACGCTGTGTACTACTCCCTTCACAGAACAGCGCAAACTGGCCCTAACCAGAATAGAAACAGAATTGGGATGCCCCAGTGCACAACTGAGCAAGAGGACAAGTACATTAGTGTTTAGTTTGAGAAACAGATGTTCACAAGTCCCCAAAACACCAGTCTCAACATCAACAGTGAGGAGGCGACTCCGGGATGCTTTTTGAACGGTAGGCTACATATGAGTTTCAACATGGTATTTTTATATCTTGAGATAGTGATAATAGATGTACACATTCTCAAGTCTGATGCCTCTGAAACACAGACCATATGTAATGTTGCACAGCTCACTGTAAAATAATCAGGAACACAGGCAATCTTATCTTGATTTCAGTTCAGAGTTATAGACAGGTGTTTGCTATTAGGGTGTTTTTCAGCAAGTTGTTGGTGGGAGGAGGGGTTAGATAATAATGCCCCTAAACAACTGTAACAGAGAAACAGAGCCACTGTCCAGAGCTAGGGCTGTGCTCGCACAGGGAGTTAGATTTCACCCAGATATGGGTAGAGATGGAGGAGGGCCAAACATATGTTCAGAGGGCCAAGAACACAAGCAGTGACACGTTAGCCTTTTCACAGAGATGACCTTTCCGCAGCTCCTACCCAGTGCTGCCTGCCGCTGTCCTTTTGTCTGCCAGCTAGCCCCGGGCCTGGCTCAACCAAAGCGCTAGAATTTCTACTCATCTCCCCAAATCTCCCTTGACTAAATGTCAGGATTACACATTTCTCTGCTCGCACTGAAGGCTTTAATTAGCACTAGTGTGTGTGTGTGTGTGTGTGTGTGTGTGTGTGTGTGTGTGTGTGTGTGTGTGTGTGTGTGTGTGTGTGTGTGTGAATGTAAGCATTTCCTCTCTGTTTACCCTTGTCCCCAGCACATTTCTCTACTCAATGTCCCTCTCAGTCCTAGCAAAGTAAAGGGCTGACAGCGAGAGGAAGCACATGAGGGGGGTGAGAGGGAAAGTGGAGGGAAAAGGTGAGAAGACAGAGAATCACCCTTAACAGTGGCAGCCGATCTGCTAATGTGAAAAATAGCTGACGTGCCCACACACCACCGGATCGCATTGAGACCGCTTAGGCCACCAGGAGGGAATTTATACAGATGTCATCATTAATCACATCCTCCAAGGCTTTTCAAACAACACACCCAGCACAATGGAGTTTGTTAAGTCTGCTCATTAGTCAAAGGTCCCACAGCTCTCCTACAGTACCTCCGACATGACAGCTGTTATTGTGTGGTTCTTTGTATCTGAGCAGCTTCTCAAGATTCTTTGTTTACATGTCTATGACCAGTCTTTACTTACCTGTATGCTATTCTCCTTCTAAAGCGTACCGCATATGCTTCCCAGTCTAAACAGTTTGTGCAAATATTATGACTATGTTTTGTGACATTTTTGTCCGTTTTGGAGATCGGCAGTGTTCGGAAGGGGTTTTCTTTGACTGTTTGAGCACACAACATTTTTTCTTGAGGAAAGCCGAAGTTTGGTAGCCGATGGTGGCGATTGGTAAACCGTAGGGATTCTTCAATGAAGTGTTTGTTGTCATTCAGCGACAGACATCTAGTTTTCATGCAAATTTGTTCACTTGAGAAATACCAAACAGCGTAGTTCGATGTCAAATTGCACTTCTAAGACCTCGACAAAAACGTAAAAACTAATGACAGATTTCTTGATTTATCTTAGAATGATTCTGACTATTTTGAGGAAGTGTTACTGTATGTTGTTGCCATGGCGTCTCAAGAGGGACAAACCATAATATTGCCTATTTTTTCAAGTTTTTCAAGCGAATGTCTTTTTAAGGGACTATATGAGGAACAGATGTTCGCTTCGCCTAGCCAAGTTATGCTAGGAGCAAACCGAACCAAGTACACGGACACTTTAACTCCAATCCATGTGCTGTGACTGCAACATGCGACAGTCCTTAGACAAATTCAAGACCTTGGTCCAACTGCATGCTTTCAGGGACTCCATAGCCACAACACCTTGACTCCATTGTTTCACAGTAGCGATACAGTCTCTATTGAAGGCCTACTTAGTCCCCTCCTGTACTCCCTGTTCACTCACGACTACATGGCCAAATATAACTCCAACACCATACATTTGCTGACGACACAGTGGTGGTAGACCTGATCACCGACAACGATGAGACAGCCTATAGGGTGGAGGTCAGAGAACTGGCAGTGTTGTACAAGGACAACAACTTCTCCCTCAATGTGAGCAAGACAAAGGAGCTGATCGTGGACTACAGGAAACAACGGGCCGAACAGGCCCCCATTAACATCAACAGGGCTATAGCGGAGCGGGACGAGGGTTTCAAGTTCCTTGGTGTCCACATCACCAACAATCCATCATGGTCCAAACACACCAAGACAGTCGTGAAGAGAGCAAGACAAAACCTTTTCCCCCTCAGGAGACTGAAAAGATTTGGCATGGGTCGCCAGATCCTCAAAAAGTTCTACAGCTGCACCATCGAGAGCATCCTGACCGGTTGCATTACCGCCTGGTATGGCAACTGCTCGGTATCTGACCGTAAGGTGCAGCAGAGGGTAGTGCATGCGGCTCAGTACATCACTGGGGCCAAGCTTCCTGCAATCCAGGACCTCTATAATAGGCGGTGTCAGAGGAAAGCCAATAAAAGACTCCAGTCACTCAAGTCATAGACTGTCTTCTCTGCTACCGCACGCCAAGCAGTACCGGAGCGTCAAGTCTAGGACCAAAAGGCTCCTCAACAGACTTTACCTCCCAGCCATAAGACTGCTGAACAACAACCACCCCCCCCCCCCCCACTGCTGCTACTCGCTGTTATTTATCTACGCACAGTCACTTCACCCCTGCCTACATGTTCAAATGACCTTTAACCTGTACCCCTGCACACTAACTCGGTACCGGTACCCCCTGTATATAGCCTCGTTATTGTTATGTTATTGTCTTATTTGTATTATTTTTTACTTTAGTTTATTTGGTAAATATTTTCTTAACTCTTCCTGAACTGCACTGTTGGTTAAGGGCTTGTAAGTAAGATTTTCACGGTAAGGTCTACACTTGTTTTAATTGGCGCACGTGACAAATAAAGTTGGATTTGATTTGATATGCCTGTTTCAGCTGTAAGCCCGGTGTAGGTGATGATAAACCAGCAATCTGTAGCTAAACCTAGCAATCTGTAGCTAAACCTAGCAATCTGTAGCTAAACCTAGCAATCTGTAGCTAAACCATTAACTGTAAAAGCAGCTACAACCCACAATGTCTTGTGGTCCAGTAGCCTTGGGATCATTATCATTTGGCACCATAAACTCAAACACTATACACCCCTCAGACCAACCCACATCCACTCCATGTGTCTCTAATGGTTCACTCCAGGGAAGTAAGGGGATTCCCATACTCCGTCATGGGCGTCCACAACCACCACACTCCAGTCATACACTTGTTTTATGGTTGGGCTCATAAATCTGTCATAGTCTCCCACTGTAAATGTATCATTATCTTCTGCTATTAATTGAAGGACAAGGATGGCATAGTTCACACTCCTTACTGCCACCAGGTTATGACCTTAGCTTTGTACACACTAAAAAACCCACATCATCCCCAAAGTGCATGTGACAAAGGTGCATCACCCAGACATGGAAAGGATTCTTTGCCACACCAAGCTTGTCCTCAGTAACAGCTCCCTCTCAACATCTAAAGACTTAACGACGGGCAAGGGAGCAGGGGAAAAAGTAACCCTGTCTCGGGCTGCGGGGGGGGCACGGCACACTGTCAAGTCAGCCAGTCCCTGGCCATTGCTGCACTACTCTAGAGCTGGCAGTCACCCAGTCCAACATGACCGAGGGCGCTGGACTGGTTTTGAACTGGTTTCCTCACTCCAGGGTAGTCTGTAACGAAACCCTGCGTCGCCTCTAATTAAGGCAGGCGCCTGGGTGCGGGCATAACGAGCTGATGAATAATTAGAATTGGAGGAAATTGTGCAGCCAGGGTGGCAAATCTGGAGGGACAAGTGCTGAAAACAAGGCAAGCGGCATTAAGTCCACAGTCACTCAAATCTGTGAACTTGGCCAGAGGCGTTAACACTAGGCCTGTGTGAAAAGGAAAAAAACTCCAAGGACTGGTGGTGGGCCGGGGCCCTTGTGGCCCTGTAGGGCAGATTAAAAATAAATAAATGATTCCCTCGTCTTTGGTTTGGAGAATCATGTGTAGGTTGGGTCCAGACCTCTGTGAGGATAGTCGGAGAGATGGAAGTGGAAGACATTCTCAGCTGTAAGTCAGTGGCCGTTTACCATGGATTGACAGTTTGGCAGTGAGCTAAATAAAATTCCTTGAGAAAAATGCAGCTGTACCCTTTGTTTTAGCTTCACAGACTGTAGACCATAGTACTGTAAGAAGCCACTGCTTTTCAATGATGATTTCCTGAAGTGTCAACTTCACCATGTAGCTTCTGGCTTTAATATACATTTTAGGCTAACATTTACATTTCCCGGTTGAGATGTATTGGTCTCGTATTGGTCATGTGATTTACTGTGTATAATACTCCATACAGTGAGCCATGTACCTTTTGCAACATGTGAGTAACGAAAAGGAACAATGTGATTCATCGGCGTAGCATTACAAGGTGGCTGTAATGATGCTGGGGAGGTGTTAGCATGTTAGCATCTCAGTGACCCACTTTTGGTCAGTCATCACATAACAATTGTTAATTATCATGGGGGTTCTTGGGATTGGGAGGAAGGGGGCTAACAACTCTCCTGGGGGGTGTGGGTTGGTTTTGTATGGTGGAAGGGGGTGGCAAGGATGACCCGGCAGGGAGTAGCAGGCCCCTAAGATCCCCCTGGCAGCCAAAATGGAGGACCTCTAATTAGTCCTGGCCTTCCCGAGTTACCAAGGTTGTTCACTTCCCTGGGTAACTTAACACTGTGCCCGCTCTTGCTCTTTTCTCTGCCAGCTGTGGCACTTTGTCTGGCAGAGTGGCAACACGCCTCCTACAGACATGAAGAAAAAAACAACAGCGTGACTTCCAGGTTTCCACCGTATCGTTTGGTGGCCTGTTTGTTTGGTTGTATTGCATTTATGTCACTGTTGACGTATGTGTCATCATGAAAGAGCTGGACTCTATGTATAAGATGCTTTTGGCCTCTCTTTCAGAGGTACATAATGTAATGCTTTCAGACTGGTCTCATTTCAGACTGCTCTCACTGCAGTTCTCTCTGCCCTTGACAGTGGCTCTCTCACCTCGACTGTACTAGGTAAAAAAATGCAAGCTGTTGGCAGGGAAATGGCGTATAATAAAAGCTGTCATGTGAACTACATTTTCAAATATGTGAGGGAATTCATTCCCACTGAACAAAAGATATAACAAAGGCTAAAATGATCAATCTCTCAGAGATAAGGTTGCATTCAAGGAAACATTCAAATAATGAACCTTCTTCACAAAGATGATAAGGCGGCCTGTAAACAAGGCCAGGAGAGGAAAACGACAGTTTACGGTTAGCTTTGTATGTCTTAAAAACAACCGCACGCCTTCTTTCTTCAAGAGAGTCATCTTTTTTTGCTTGCTCCCTATGCTTCTTTCCCCATTATTTCCTCTAAAATTTCCCAAAGCTTTTATCAACGTACATCCCAATAAGGATGGCCTATTTGTCTAAGATTATACTCTTATTACACAGTTACAGAAATACAAAACATGCGGTTAAAATAATAAGCAGTCCTTGTGCAATTTGATGCAGCAAACTGGACCAAATCATGAAACTGGACCAAATCATGCACCGCTAAATACGTCTTTTTCCCTTCCAAATCTTCCAACTCATTAGAACTTAATGCTGCATTCATCATTTTGAGAAGCATCAGCTTGAGGTCAATATGGTCCGGAATGCAGCAGGACGAGGCAGAAGCTCGTTAGGCCACCTATTAGAACATTTAGACCCTGTTCTTAATGGAAACATGCCTCACAGCTGATGCCTCGCCGCTTTGAAAAGGGGAGCGCTTGTTTCCGTGAGGCACGTCATATCATTAACCGCACGAGGAGGAGTGCAGAGTCTCTCACTCCCTAGATCCCGTCCTTTTCCACATACATTAGTGTCCCGATGTCACGCTTCATGTGAAGCGAAAGGGAAAAACGTGTCGGTTTCCTAGCAGAATGTGGGCTAAGGGTAAAAAAGTGGTGCCTTGGGCCATCAGAACCACGCAGAGCCGTGGCATTAATGTTGATGAGTACTGATCACAGACTCTGGTCATTAGACTAATAAGACTGTATTCAAATTGAGCAGGGATGTTTTCCTTTCTCTTTTTAACCCTAACCTCCTTTCTCTTCTGGTAAATGCATGGGAAAACAGGGAGTTGTATTTCGGTCACAGGGCCTCTGCGTTATTCCGTTAACGATGGAACTAATTAAATGAGGCGCTCCCTTGTGATGTATAATTATTTATCCTTTGTCAAGCAGAAGAATCTGTGTTTGTGTGCTTTACATGTTAACCTTTTTTTTACCCAAATTGTCATTATTGCATTTACTGATTATATCAAGGCAGGAGGATTATGTGCATTTTAAATGGCAAACTGCTATTTGAACCTTAAAACAAAACTAAATATAACATGGTACTCCGAGGGGGTGAATGCTCAAATTTTGTAAAGCATTTGTGATTTTTTAAATTTGTATTATTGAGAGAAAAAAATAGTTTGGTTAGCCCTGAAGGTCTCATAATTTATTTTCGCTTGATCTTTTCTCCATTCTCCTCTCTTCTTTTTGCCATCTGTCCTGGTACAGAGCAATTTTAAGACACACTAAGTCAAATTTACTACAGACGCAAGTTGTAAAAAGTAATGGTGTCTTGTGGTAGGCTGCATACCACAATGACTCTTAAATGTGTACATCCTAATAGATTACTCTGTCTATGGTTTCACTGCTTCATTCAGCAGCTACTTCTCTATCACTCAATCAATGAGTTATTTAGAGTTTCTAGATATTGGATAATGGATGCACATGACAAGACAACATTCTCTGCTCATTTAGCTGGTAAGAGGGCTACTTAAGGCATGTGTCAAACACTTCCCATACCATTAGGCTGATCTGCAGTACAGTCAATTGTTCTATATTCTATACAATACAAATGGAGGATGTTTGGAACTTATGCACTTACTGCACAAATGTGTAAAGAAGTTTAAGGAACAGTGTTGATCTGGAATAGAGTGAGAGCTGTATCAGTTTTACTGTGTGTGTCTGAGGACTACAGTGAGTCAACTACTACCTAATACAGTACAACAAACAGGCAGTGATAGAGCTCATGTCCATGTAAATGGCAATCTATTCCACTTTCAGACTTAATCTGCTTATTTTCTCTCTCCTAGGCTGTGAGTTGCTGCGGCTCACCCGCCGACCGGCCCCCCGGGCCCTGGTGGGATTTCTTCGACTGACAGTGACCCTGCCAGGCCTGACTGTGGACCCAGCAATGGGGGGGAGCGGAGCGGCTCTCTCCCCTCCTGACCTTGCTGGCATGTCCTGCCCACTGGGGGACAGGGGAAGGGGAAGTGGTGGGTCGTGACCCCTGCGGTGCGTGGCGGCGGTCCACAGATGCTAATGTGGCCTGACGAGGGACTATTGGAAACATATTCTCCAGGCCTGTGCCACTTACTGCTGCCTCCCATGACCTGATGCAGCTGAAAAGGAGTGGATGACCTTTTCCTGATTCAACATGGGATCACTGTTTACTCACCCTGGGCCCAGCCTCCAGGGAAGAGAGAGGACAGAGGCTTACTTAGACCAGAGTGGTACGGACACATTGGGCTCTCTCAGAACAAACTGTCTCCCTGGACTCTCTCTCTACCTCTGTTGTATTAGATAACTTTTAATCTAATACTGACCACAGTTGTGAGGAGTGGAGAGAACCAGTTTATTAGCCACCAACCACAAAATCAAAGAATAGGAAATAAACTGTTTTAGCTACACTATACTACCAAGTGTATTGAATCAGTCAGTAGTCTGGAGAAAATCCGACATAATGCATTTGATGTGTCTATGCTTGAAATCCTTTTCATATTGAGAGTTGTCTAGTAGAGGACATATACATTCTGTCCTACTTGTATTTGAGGGAATGTCCTTTCTATAGCCTACATGTATGGTCATTTGTACTTTTGTTTATTTGTTTAAAGGTTAGTCTGTTTTCATGTGAGGACAAGGAAGCTCTTCGTCAAAGGGGAGGGATGCTCTGTGGGATGAACCACAGCCCTGTATTCTCCCATCTGGAGACTGTAAATCAGTCTTCAACTCCACACACAGACAGATTTACACTGCTTCAGCTTGTGTTTCCAGGCTCGGGAGCAAAAAATGTAAACTTTTTGAAACAATTTATCACAGGAATCACGTAATTTCAAAGACCAAAATGATAACCTTTTAGAAAGAGGAATCGGAGGCTGTGTGTTCTAGATTTATCTTCATTATAAACTATACTCCTGATGCATGTGTATTCCATAACTCCTAGCTGTTGTTTTAACTCCTGTTGCGTAAGACAATCCTATCATCTGGTGACACCTACTGTAGGCGTTGTCGGTTTGTTGACGGTTCGCACTCTTTCATAGTCCTCCTCGTCTGTAATGTAATGTATCTACGTCTCTCCTCATCTGTTGTCGTGCCCAAGGCAATTGCCTGGAACATTTGCAGGTGTTGCAACCAGCAGAACAGGCCTCTCCATTATTCTACAGAGACTCTCCTCACCACTCTCCTCCACATGTTTGATGGAAGATGGAAGTGGTCCCCCTTCGAGTTGGTCCACGACTGTTTTTCTTTCTATTCCCTGGCTAAAGTTCTAGGTCATGACTTAATGGTCCTCAGTGCTCCATGCGCTGGGTCAGGACCTGAGTGTGGTGGTTTGTAGATTGACCCGTGGCGGCAGGGGAACAGACATCTAACATGCAGGTTAAGTGACAGGGAGTGCACAATAAGGTCAGCATCAACGTGTCACCCTTCCAGACCTCTCAGGAGGTAAAGCGCCAGAACAGACACATTTCAACTGTTTGCAGATGTGTCCGGCTCAATATTTCACTGACAAACAACAGGCACGTGCTGCGCTTGATAGAGCAACCGGTCACTTCTAATCTGCCTCTCACAACCAGGGAGTTTGTACTGCATGGAATGTAGAATAGTAGTCATTGTAATGTGTAGGCCTACCATCTGCTAAGGGAAAGGGTAGACTTATAGAGATTGTTTTATCTATATACTGTGTTAGTTGTAGTAAATTGTAACATTTAACCATGCTACTTCTGCATATACTAGTTATCAAACGTAACATTCCTTTACAATTTTTGTGAAACACAAATATATAATTTTTCTGCCGTAGCCTTTGAGTATCATTGTATCCACCGCTCGTGAGCTCTACAAGGCACAAAGTCTGTTCTGAATAATTTCTCTATCATGTAGATGACAACACAATGAAAGAGGGCTTGATTCCAGGGTGGAAACTCTCACCTGTCCCCCCTCCTCTCCCCCTTATTTCCCCTTTCTCTGCCCCCTCCTCTCCCCTTCCTTTTCCCCTTCTCTGCCCCCTCCGCTCCCTGCAATTATCTCCAACAAGTAATTCTACCTGACCTAAAGTAGCCGTTGAAATGGGTTTGAAGGTCCAGGAATCTGAGCTTGCTCCTCTTAGCCAAGGAGGTGGCAGATCTTCGCCGGGCCATTACAACGTGTCACTCCAGACTGTCAGGGCTTGGCCTCCCCAGGCACCGTCAAACTGCGCCGCGCCCTCAGATGTCTGAGAGGTGTTGGAGGAGAGTAGGGCCCTGCCTGACAAAATAATACAATGCCTGGGCTCTGAGTGAAAGTAGGAGGAGAGGCCATCCAATCTCGTACTAGTCCCTGCCTATGAATGCCACAATTGCAAGCACAATAGCATGCTCTCGCACACTCACGCACACACACACACACACACACACACACGCACACAGAGGCCAAACTGTTTCCCTGGGCTGGTGAACGCATTAGATAGAGTATTGATGATTTTTTTTTCTGGAGCAGCTTCGGTGCACTTTAGATAGTAAGGCCTGCAATCTGGAAAGAGCAGCAGGAGAGTAGAGAGGGAAGAAAGAAGGTTGAATGAAGGGTGGGGAGGAGGAGGAGGAGCTAGCCTGAACACTCAAAGGTGAGTCTGTCAATGCAACGTGAAAAAAACTGTCAATATAAAGTATATATACAGTGCCTTTGGAAAGCATTCAGACCCCTTGACTTTTTCTACGTTTTGATAGGTTACAGCCTTATTCTAAAATCGATTAAAGTGTATTTTTTCTTCATCAATCTACACATGATACCCCATAATGACAAAGCAAAAACATTTTAAAAAACATTTTTGCATTAAATTTTTTTTATAATATTAAAATATCACATTTACATAAGTATTCAGACCCTTTACTCAGTACTTTGTTGACGCACCTTTGGCAGCGAATACAGCCTTGAGTCTTCTTGGGTGTGACACTACAAAGTTGGCACACCTGTATTTGGGGAGTTTCTCACATTCTTCTCTGCAGAGTCTCTCAAACTCTGTCAGGTTGGATGGGAAGTGTTGCTGCACAGCTATTTTCAGGTCTCTCCAGAGATGTTCGGCTCTGGCTGGGCCACTCAAGGATATTCAGAGACTTGTCCTGAAGCCAATCCTGTGTTGTCATGGTTGTGTGCTTTGGGTAATTATCCTGTTGGAAGGTGAACCTTTGTCCCAGTCTGAGGTCTTCTGTACTTTGCTCTGTTCATCTTTGCCTTGATCCTGACTAGTCTCCCAGTCCCTGTCGCAGAAAAACATCCCCACAGCATGATGCTGCCACCACCATGCTTTACCGTAGGAATGGTGACAGGTTTCCTCCAGATGTGACGCTTGGCATTCAGGTCAAAGAGTTAAATCTTGGTTTCATCAGACCAGAGAATCTTGTTTCTCATGGTCTGAGAGTCTTTAGGTGCCTTTTGGCAAACTCCAAGCGGGCTGTCATGTGCCTTTTACTGAGGAGTGGCTTCCGCCTGGCCACTCTACCATAAAGGCCTGATTGGTGGAGTGCTGCAGAGATGGTTGTCCTTCTGAAAGGTTCTCCCATCTCCACAGATGAACTCTAGAGCTCTTTCAGAGTGACCATCAGGTTCCTGGTCACCTCCCTGACCAAGACCCTTCTCACCTGATTGCTCAGTTTGGCCAGGTGGCCAGCTCTAGGGAGAGTCTTGGTGGTTCTAAACTTCTTCCATTTAAGAATGATGGAGGCCACTGTGTTCTTGGGGACCTTCAATGCTGCAGACATGTTTTGGTACCCTTCCCCAGATTTGTGCCTCACACAATCCTGACAATTCCTTTGACCTCATGGCATGGTTTTTGCACTGACATGCACTGTAAACTGTGGGACCTTATATAGACAGGTGTGTGCCTTTCCAAATCATGTCCAATCAATTGAATTTACCACAGGAGGACTCCATGCAAGTTGTGTCTAAAAACCTGTTTTCGCTTTGTCATTATGGGGTATTGTGTGTAGATTGCTGAGGATTTCTTTTAATTTAATCTATTTTAGAATAAGGTTGTAACATAACAAAATGTGGAAAAAGTCAAGGGGTCTAAATACCTTCTGAAGGCACTGTAAATTGTATTTGTATAACATTTTTTACCTCCACCGACATCACGTCTTATCTTGCCCGATTTCTATGTGATTGTGTACACTTATTGATTGACAACTGGCTCCAGAGCCACTCAGGCCTCTTAAAATACCAGGCCAGGGCTTCAGGTTTCAGCCACAGGCCTCAGGCCCCCCTATTGTCTGTCTCCCCGGCTGGCTCCAGCATGGCCCACCTCTCCATTCACTTTCACTGCATTGTGTTGCTCCTCCAGCACCTAGCCAGCCCTGCCACTCCTACCTCCTACAGGCCCCAGCATGGTGGGGCTCACAGTGTCATCCTGACAGGAACATGGCTGCCTAAACATACTGGTAGGCGAGGCTCTCATCATGCTAGCCATTCTCAAGCGTCTTCCCTCTCTCCATGCTCTTTGGTCTTCGCTATCACTCGTGGTGTTTGCATTTTCTCCCAGTCATTATCGTTTCACCTTTTAAACATGTTTCTCTGCTGTTTTTCTAGCATCTTTGAGAAAATGGAACAGCAAAAGTGAGCAATCGATCTAAAATGGTTGACCCATGTCAGACCATCATACTGTATCTCCTTCCCCTGTGGAAATGCCCTAAGCCCCCAGCTAGCACATAATGTTCTGAGAACCATGTTTCTTAGATCTTGGTGCAGGAAGGGTGCCAGATAGTTGCTTGGCTTTGGAACATTCTCAGCATATTTTGGTGGTATTTAATAACTTAAATAATTAATTTTGGTGGTATTTAATTACTTTAAAGTTCCAATGCAGCTGTTTTTATCTCAATATCAAACATTTCTGGGTAACAATTAAATTCCTTACTGTGATTGTTTTCAAAGAAATGTGTAAAAAAATTCAACCAAATTAGCTTCTTAGCAAATATGCAGTTCTCAAGCAAGAATTTCGCTAGGACTGTCTGGGAGTGGTCTGAGTGTGTTGATGTCACCAGGCAGGCCAAAACACCATCACACCAAAACAGACTGAAATGTTCAGTATTTTCAAACAGCTCTTACACTAAAAGGGCATTATCATAATTTTCACAATTTCACAGTATTATTCCAACCTCATAGTGTGTAAATATTGAATCATCCTGATTGCTGATTGGTTAAAACCACATTTCAGTCATTCCAGCTATTCAACAAGTTACCACCTGCTAAATATATGATGTTAAAATGCCTATTTACTCTGTTCCATCTGAGTGCTCAATCCACAGGTACATCACACCAGCCAGGCAATTTATAAACTTGACCTCAACTATATAAAGCATCTAGACATTATCTCACTTTCATTTAGACTAACATTTGTTTTCAACAGCAGAGGTTTGTATAAACCTTGCTGTCTGTCTCTCCGACATTTGCAACATTGTTTCAATATTCAAATTCGATCTCCAGCTGTCGCATTGTAATGAATGAGTCGGGAGTCTGGATAAGACACACAGGCAGGCAGCTTTTCTCAGTCAGTTGAAATCATGAATCAGCATATTTGTTTTGGATATATACAAAGAAATGTCAATAGAAAACAGGTAAAACTGAATGAGTTTGCTGTCTTTCCAGCTTCAGTTTGAAGTGATTGTGTCACGTCCTGACCTTAGTTCCCTTTTATGTCTCTAGTTTAATTTGGTCAGGGAGTGAGTTGGGGTGGGCATTCTATGTTTTCTGTTTCGTATCTGTACCAGACAGAACTGTTTCGGTTTCATTCGTTCACGTTGTTGTTTTTGTATTTTTCAGTGTTCTATTAAAATAATTATGAACACGTACCACGCTGCACCTTGGTCCTCACCTTCTTCCACCAACGGCCGTTACAGATTGTGTTAGCTGTGTTGTTGGCTAGTTCCTCTGAACAGCAGTGATTGCACATTTCCTATGCCAGGTAAAATTGCGCATCATTAGCTCATTGTTATGGATGTATCCAAATAAATGTCACTGGAAAACAGTGTAAACAAATAAAAATGCAGCTACTTTGTTGTTATTCGCTTCACTGTTTGACGTGACTGTGAGTTAGCCGTAGTTGGCTAGCTAGCAAGCAAGGGATTGGAACGTTACTAGCCAGTATGGCTATAGAACATTTCAAACAAATGACTGGGTCGCGTCCATAGATACAGAACAAAAATACTTCATGACTGGGTTACGCCTCTGGCAACTGAACCGATAGAACGAACGACCAGCCGGCTTGGGTAGCAATCTAAAATTTTTGTTGGGAGGATGAATCTTGTGGAAGGATGAAATAGTATGAATAAATTCATAAAAATAAATGTTTTAATGAAAATATGTCAATTCTTATTTGAATATGTTGGTAACCCATTGAATAAAAGTCATAATGCCCTTGAAGCCGTTTATATCGGTTATCGGTATCGGTATCGTTTTTTGGGGGGGGGGCAAGGAAAATATCTGATATCGGTATTGGCCAAAAATGTCATATCTGTGCATCACTAGTTATCACTTGTGCTAAATAAATATTGTAAGAAAGTGGAGAGAGCGTCTTGAGCTTTGTGCAGCAGCACTCCAATGTGAAGTACAGAGAAATTGTGAGCGAGTTTACAAATCATGAGGCAAATAGGGGTAAAAACAGCACCTTGCCCCTCTTTTTAACTATTTGCGTCTATATATTTTATTAAACTAAATCAAAAGTGGTGTGACGATTAGTCAATGGGAAATATCAATATACTTTTAGGAAAAATACAGATTTTTAGGACAATATTGGTAGAAATGTTACAAGTGGGGAGGTTCAAGAACAAACACAACAATATTATTGGTGTATACATTTTAACCCCTATAGAGCTCAAACCAGTACTGTCATGATCCTGAATTTTTGTGAAGGAATGGGTAATAGCAAAATTGTATTGTACTGGGAAAGGTGGGTTAATCTGTGGACATTGGAGGGTTGGAGTTAAAATCAGAATGAATGGTGGGTTAATCTGTGGACATTGGAGGGTTGGAGTTAAGATCAGAAGGAAAGGTGGGTTAATCTGTGGACATTGGAGGGTTGGAGTTAAGATCAGAAGGAATGGTGGGTTAATCTGTGGACATTGGAGGGTTGGAGTTAAGATCAGAAGGAATGGTGGGTTAATCTGTGGACATTGGAGGGTTGGAGTTAAGATCAGAAGGAAAGGTGGGTTAATCTGTGGACATTGGAGGGTTGGAGTTAAGATCAGAAGGAATGGTGGATTAATCTGTGGACATTGGAGGGTTGGAGTTAAGATCAGAAGGAAAGGTGGATTAATCTGTGGACATTGGAGGGTTGGAGTTAAGATCAGAAGGAAAGGTGGATTAATCTGTGGGCATTGGAGGGTTGGAGTTAAGATCAGAAGGAAAGGTGGATTAATCTGTGGACATTGGAGGGTTGGAGTTAAGATCAGAAGGAAAGGTGGATTGTACGCTGGTGGTGAAAATCCAGCATTTACAGAAAGAGGAAATTAGGAATATAGGAATAATTATTTAACTACAGTACATGTACCATACAGAACATGTGAGATAAAATAGCTGTAAGTAGCAGTAGAATTACTGTTGTCTGTTAGTTTACTCCAACTAGGGGAGGGGTGGTATGGTTCGGGAATAAATAAATAAAATGAGGGGGATTGGAAATTATGCAAAATGTTTAATTGACAGAACCCAAAACCATCTGGAACATTGAAGCTGACTAACAGTGAAATGCTTACTTTACATATAGGTATGGGCAAAGTGACTAAGCAACAGGATAGAATATACACAGTAGCAGCAATGTACGTGATGAATCAAAGGAGTTAGTGCAAAAAGGGTCAGTACAGATAGTCCGGGTAGCTGGTTAACTATTTAGCAGTCTTTTGGCTTGGAAGCAGAAGCTGTCCAGGGACCTGTTGGTTCCAGACTTGGTGCATTGGTACCACTTGCCATGCAGCAGCAGAGAGAACAGTCAATGACATGGGTGGCTGGGGACTAAGCACGCACCCCTGAGGGGCCCCCGTGTTGAGGGTCAGCATGGCGGATGTGTTGTTGCCTACCCTCACTACCTGGGGCGGCCCGTCAGGACGTGCAGGATCCAGTTACAGAGGGAGGCGTTCAGTCCCAGGGTCCTGAGCGTCGTGATGAGCTTGGAGGGGTAGAACGCTGAGCTGTTCAAC
Source organism: Oncorhynchus tshawytscha (assembly GCF_018296145.1). Taxonomy (NCBI): domain Eukaryota; kingdom Metazoa; phylum Chordata; class Actinopteri; order Salmoniformes; family Salmonidae; genus Oncorhynchus; species Oncorhynchus tshawytscha. Next base: position 21,905,090 of record NC_056448.1, read on the forward strand.
ATCATATTCATTCTACACATTAACATCAATAAGCTCTAAATTCTGTTCTCAAAACATAAAGAAAACATTTTATAAAAAACAAGAACACTTAAGTAGAGTTCAAAAAACATTCTGTGAATGTTATTTAAAAACATATACATCCCGTTCTCAGCGTCAACAAAACTCTCTCTATCGTCTATCTTGTTAAAGATGCAGTCCGAGGTCTTAAGCACGTAACATATCATATGAATTGCAATTTTATTTACTTTAAAATGTTTGTAGGATGCAACAATTCATACAAAATGGATGACGTAGTACACAATTGTGGACAATTTTTGGGGACCCGTTTTGGCTTGTGAGAACTACTTTCTAAACTACTGGCTGAAATTATACTAAAGCTCTGAAGCATCACTTTAAGTCTGTTCAGGTGTGTTGGCCACGCCCACTAATTGGCAAACCTGATCTTAAAGGGTGCTTGTTTCCTTTGTTTCCTTTGGTCTGTTTGAATAGACAAAAATTAACAGCTTTGTATGAGTAAAAAAACATGCCATGCCATCTCGATCCTGTTGGCGCAGTGGACAAAGGACTCTATTCAATCCGTAGCCTTGAAGATCATCTTGTAGCTCTATTGATAATTAAAAGCGATGTTCCCATGGTCACGGAGACTGCATTCACTGTAAAAAAAAAAAATGGACAAGGAGCTTCCTTGATACTTCAGCGATACAAATTGAATCCAGCCCTATTCCAACTGTAATTGTGGCGGAAGGTAGCCTAGTGGTTAGAGCGTTGGACCGGTAACCGAGAGGTTACGAGATCAAATCCCTGAGCTGACAAGTTAAAAGCTGTTGCTCTACCCCTGAACAAGGCAGTTAACCCACTGTTCCTAGGCTGTTATTGAAAATAAAAATGCTTTCTTAACTCTTTCCTTGTTAAATAAAGAAAGAATTACAGGGATAGAGAACAAAGGGTCTAATGTTAAAATCTCACTGATGCCATGTAACAATAAAAAAAGACTGTTTACATGATCATTGAATTTCCATGTGTCACTGTATCTCTGCTTGGAGTTGAAAATAAAACTTTCAAGAAACCAGAGGAAACATTCTCAGAACCTCACTGCAACCTTAAAATAAACATTCCCAGAAGAGACTACGTTTTCACTGCTGTTCTCGTAACGTTTAAAAAAAATTTCTGTTTTACTGGTCAGGAAACGTATGGCTTCTTTCCCACAACCAATGTGAAACCAAAAGCACATGTTCCCCCAACTTCCAAGGATCCAAATGTACTAGCTACATCCCACCATCATGGTTCATCTAGAGAAGGCATGTAATGAAATTTTCCCTAAATCACAGACATCAGGCTAGGGGTTGAGAGGTTAAAAAGAGCATGAGGTCAGGCCCATATAACCCTCCCAGAGCAGAATGAAAAGGAAAGCCCACTTTTGTCGCTGCAGTCCCAGAGGTCGAGGGTTAGGGTCAGGAGGTCAGTGTCACTGGGAAGCCAAGGCCTCTCTGGTCTTATTTATTATGGCAGCGAAATCGAAGGACCCAAAAAATTAGTGTTTTTTTTATGCCAGGGTTCAGGAGAGGGCAAGGCGACATTATTCGCTGCCCCGTAATTGGGGGAAAAGGAAGTCTGAGGCAGCGTACGCACACCTCAGGGGTCAGAGAACAACAACGGGCACCTGTGACCTGACGGTGGTGTGTGAGAGTGAGGGTGAGGTTGAAGGTGCGGCGGCGAGCAGGAAAAAAGCATTGAGTGGACAAATTGGATTCCTTGCCTGAGCATCTGCTTATACGTATTCATAAATATGACAGATGCTCTCATAGGCGGGGCGAGTAGATTTGTCCGTTAACAGAGTTAAGTGCTATTTGCTCACAATGCTATTATTCTAAATGGCATTATATGGGATGCAGGCAGGGGTTGGAAAGATGATGGTGTAGTGTGTGTGTGTGTGTGTGTGTGTGTGTGTGTGTGTGTGTGTGTGTGTGTGTGTGTGTGTGTGTGTGTGTGTGTGTGTGTGTGTGTGTGTGTGTGTGTGTGTGTGTGTGTGTGTTGTGTTCGTGTGTGTGTGTGTGTGTGTGTGTGTGTGTGTGTGTGTGTGTGTGTGTGTGTGTGTGTGTGTGTGTGTCCCGTGTGCACGTGCGGCTCTGAGGTAGTGGCTGCTGGTTTCAATATTGAATGGGTATTGATGTCTGGATGGAAACAGAGTTGATTGGGATGGATGGCATTGCGGCCTGAGGTCTGAACAATAGCAAAGTAATAGGTTGAAAGCACTTTGGATTAAAACTGCATAAGGCCTTGTGTTGACTGTATGGACAGTAGTACTGTAGTGTCTGGAACAGAATCATAGGACTTATGGTTATGAGACCATCACAGTACGGTACGAGTAAGGGTACAGTAGTTTGTGAGACTCAAAATTAGGTCCCTAATAGATACAAACCTCCAAATAACTAGAAGGATCATGTCTTATTGTGGGGCCTAAATAGGTGAGAAAGACCACAGATTGACTGTCCAGTTGTTAAGCTTCAGGGCTGAAAATCTGACATCTACAGTCCTAACTCAAGACAGGACTGTCTTCATTCTCTCCCGTCACCTCAGGCCCAGGGAGTGCCCTCTCTCTCCGCTTATCTCCAACACTGCCTCTATATGACTGCCCACCTCAAACAGCCATGGGTCCTCCCAGGCGTCACTCAGGCAATACCACGGGCCATCCATAAATCACTAGCAGGGCCCACAACACATCAATGAGTGGCATATCTAACATCTAAGCAAAGTTTAACGACTCTCATAAAGGTTCATGAGTATTCCTCTCCATGGAAAACGAGACTGTCTCTATGCTATCTGTCTCTAAAGATACTTATCAATGGCCCTTATCATACACATTGCAAGAGAGAGATATTGTCTGGAGCTGGCTGCTGTAATGGGGCTAATAATGACTCTGCTCCGGTCACCTGAATGCTTGGACCCATGTACCCTATTGGACGAGATACTGAGCTCCATGATATCTGTATCTGTCTCGGTTTGATCTCTACCTAGAAATGCTTGTATCTATAGGGGGAAGTACTCTTTGATAAGAAACCAAACAAGGTGTGAATATTGTTTTTCAACATGGTGACCTCAATATAAGTCAAACGTTGTATGTGGGAGTCTGGTCAGATCCATCGTTGTATGAGGGAGTCTGGTCAGATCGATCGTTGTATGAGGGAGTCTGGTCAGATCGATTGTTGCATAGAATAATCACAGAGTACACTTTGTCCACCACCACTTCCACTTTGCAAACACTTCAAATAGATAATAGAAAAGTGTTGAGTGTTTATGTGGCCCTTCCATCAGAGGAGTGTACTACTCCCCATTATAATGAGCTGTTGAGTGGAACTCTTCATCTGGTAAGACGGCTCTACTTACCACCTTTATCAACATGTCAATATCTTTATAAGCATTAAAACATCACATTAAATAATTGAATAACAATCTCCTTCCACCATCTTAATTCTGAAAGCTATTATGCAAATGCTTCCTTTGACAAATGTCACTGCTCATTTACTGTAAACAGCCAAGTCACAGATAGCTCGTAGTTGAGTATAAGTTATTGTATGGAGATAACAGATGTTACATCACCTCTAATCATTGGGCTTTGTTTTACTTTGAAAGACAGTGATCTGGGGAGCCACCTAACCTATTGTTTAGTCTTTATCCACCACTGTCATGCTTCCAGACGTTTTGGTCTCGAGGGTCCACAGGGTCCAGACGCTAAGCAGGTAAGCCTCCCTCAGGCCCTCTGCCTCCGGGTGGTAGAGCAGATGGGGGGTGGGGGGGAGCACTGGGGACTGGGACTACGGACTGGCGTCAGGCTAATTAGGCCATCAACACTGAGCAGCATGGTGTGATAAGAAGCAGACAGATGACAGGAGGTGTACGAGGCCAGCTGGAGACAGTCTTATCTACAGGGTGGAGCAAGGCAGCGACCGTCCAGCTTCCTCACGCAACACTCCCCCACCCCGAGTAGGGAGAGAGCAAGGGCGGGGAGGGGAGGGGAGGAGGGAGCTGATCACCTGGGAGTCACCGCTCCTGCCCCCTAGATACACTCACAAACACACACATACACACAAACGCACACATACACACTCTCTCTCACACACACATACACACACATGCCCACATACGCACTCTCTCAAACACTCACGAACACAGACATGCTGGGTGTCAAAGGCTCCCTTTGTCACCATGAGGTCTCAGTGCCACCTTGTGTATGGAGTTGTTTCTCTACCTCCACTAGTGAATAAATGTGTGTGTGGCTGTGTGTGGGAGTGTGTGTGTGTGTGTGGCTGTGCATGGGGTGTGTGTGTGTGTACACCTCTATGTTGTTTTGCAGCAGTGTCACACCTCTCACCTGTCTCGAGTGCTGAATGGCCCTGAACTCCTGACACCAGCTGCATTTATGTTAAGATGGTTGATCTGAAAGATCATTATGATGTACAGAAAGAGGATGATATTGAGCTAATGATTGTGAACAAAAACCTCTTCAGTCGTCTTGCATTGATTTTCTTCTCAATTGTGAAAACACTAGAGCAAATACCTTGTCTGGTTAAACATTAAAAAACATTGGAGGGAATTTTATTTTACTAGTCAGTTGAGAACAAATTCTTATTTTCAATGAAGGCCTAGGAACAGTGGGTTAACTGCCTTGTTCAGGGGCAGAACAACAGATGTTTACCTCGTGAGCTCAGGGATTTGATCTAGCAACCTTTCAGCCTAAGTCCAACACTCTAACCACTACGCTACCTGCCGCCCCAAAGAAGAAGAAGAAAGACGTAGAGAGAGATCTCTCTCCAGTGTCCATGGTACTCTATCTGTTTTGATTCATTCTAAGAGGATGAGCCGGGGGTAAACTGATGACCATCTATTTCTGTTTGTGTACGGGACATTTATGGGCATATTAGACCCTGGAGTGAGACATCCAGAAAAGAAAAGAAAAAATCCATCCGCTGCCGTGCCGGGGTGCATATCAGAGAGCTCTCTTCCTGAGGGCTGTCTCTGAATGAGAGCGACTCTGGCTCCTGGCTGTCTGCGCCTTTCTCCCTGTGCTCACTGCACACCACATTATTTTTAACCCACTGCCTCCAAAAGGAAGCTGCAGACGTTTAGCCTCTGAAGTCCAGCACAATGAGCCTACACCCCCACCCTCCACCCTCCCTCAACCCCTTCTGTTGCCTTCACAAACACACACACACAGACTCACACACACGTAAACGCACGGACGCACACACACACACACACACACACACACACACACACACACACACACACACACACACACACACACACACACACACACAAACCCTTTGCTTAGAATCCTTCCTCCTCTCGCCAGCCCCAGTTCTGTTTGTTCGTAGTGTTGTTTTGTGTGATGTCAGAGCTAGGGGTCATTCTGGGTCAGTGGGCTGTAAATGAGGTGCCACTAATTACAGTAAACACAGTGAAGTCACTGCCAGACCCGGCTAGCCCGCTGAGGCTGGGGTAGTGGGGTGGGGGTCCGCTTTATTCACGGAAAGGGAGGTCCCCCAAACCAACGGTCAGCCAGCACGGTTACTTTGAAAAGCAATCAGGCTCATTAGTTGTTTGTGTTAGCTATCACGGATAGGGTGTGTATACGTAAGTAAGATGGCCTTATCCATTTTCTCCACTTCCTTCTATGGAACACCTCGTTATGCATCACCTAGGTGATTGCTGTTTTGTTTCTGGGTCTTGAACATGAAAGTGGCGTTAATTAACACCATAATAGTTGTTGAAGTTGATCCTCATTCTTAGGCTATATTTTGTTACCTTATATGTATAAAACATTAGGAACACTCTTTCCATGACATAGACTGGCTGGTGAATCCAGGTGAATCCAGGTGAATCCAGGTGAATCCAGGTGAACGCTATGATCTCTTATTGATTACACTTATTAAAATCCACTTCAATCAGTGTAGATGAAGGGGAGGAGACAAGTTAAAGAAGGATTTTTAAGCCTTGAGACAATTGATAAATGGATGTGTTTGTGTCATTCAGAGGGTGACTGGGCAAGACAAAATATTGAAGTGCCTTTGAACGAGGTATAGTAGTAGGTGCCAGGCGCACCAGTTTGAGTGTGTCAAGAACTGCAACTCTGCTGGGTTTTTCACACTCAACAGTTTCCTGTGTGGTCCACCAAGAATGGTCCACCACCCAAAGGACATCCAGACAACATGACACAACTGTGGGAAGCATTGGAGTCAACATGGGCCAGCATCCCTGTGAAATACTTTTGACACCTTGTAGAGTCCACGCCTCGACGAATTGAGGCGGTTCTGAGGGCAACAGGAGGTGAACTCAATATTAGGAAGGTGTTCCTAATATTTTGTACACTCTGTGTATTTCTCTAGTGTAAACGAAACATCACATGTCGATTGGGCCTCGTCTCTGATGAATCCCCCAGTGTTGTTTGGCATGACTCCACGCTGTCTGATAGACTGAGCCGCCTCTCTATCTCATTCAGCCCTCCCATGATGCCTCAGAAGGTGATCAGCTGTCTGACTGAGCGGGGTCTCCTGGGTATTTAACAGAGACCCTATGCAATGGTAGAAGCCCCCCCCTCAAATTAATAATTAACTGAGAGACAGAAATCTGATTGACCCAACCTCTAAAGACATGGCTATTGAAATCAGATTACCGATGGCTGAGTCCTGGTTTGCTAGCGCCACATTAACCACAAACGGTTTGGCCTTGAAAACTTACACCTCTTCTCTGATGGAGAGAAGGAAGGGGAGAGAAAGATGATCAACTGGGGGAGAACTAGAGAGTGACGGCTGGGGGAAAATTGAAGGCAATTAACTCCAGTTCTTCTTGTCTGAATCGATGAGATGAGGGGTCACAGGTCACAAGCTCACATTGCACACACTCTCTTGTATACACAGTCTTTCCCTTCCGCACGGGGTCGGTATCACTCACTCTCTCTCTCTCTCTCTCTCTCTCTCTCTCTCTCTCTCTCTCTCTCTCGCTCTCTCACTCTCTCTCTCTCTCTCTCTCTCTCTCTCTCACTCTCTCTCTCATGCTCTCGCTCTCTGTCCCCCTCTCAGTCTCTTACAGAGCGACAGCTCCATGCATGTCACAGGCACTAATAGAGGGGAGACAGCTGTGTACTATTCTGGTAGATAGGCAGTACATTGAGGCTTCTCTTGTTATTTGCTACTGCAGTTTTAGTTTTTGTTAGTCTTTAGCCAACATTATTTCTCCAAATTGTATCATTCATTTTGTGTACTGATTTGTATCGGTCCCCAGTTGTCCGATGAAGACGTTTTTGACATCTATCCACCAGTGAACAGTGTGTGTCAAACCACCCTGAAAGTGCCTGGTCAATTGTTCTTGTACTTGAAAGTCAGCTAAGCTTTGTCAGGCTTGTTGCTGATGGCCTTTATCTTCTTCACACGCTGCCCAGTATTTTTAGCCACAGTCACAGTTGCCTGTTCCGGTGATTCTTGAGAGAACTCTATCTAAAGGCCCCCCTATTGTATTTTTAGACAAGGGTGAAAAATGGCTGCATCATTTAAAGGACCTTACCCATGTAGGGCAGCCTGAGGAGGGAGAGGTGAGATGGTCTTAGTGGCTGGGCTGGCTAAGTTTGCCTGGTTCTGGTTAAGCCATGAAGGTGGTGCCTCTTTTGCACACTGTATCACTGTGGAGGAACCTGTGGTGCTGGGATGAACAATGAGTTAGCACTGCTGGGCTGCTGAGCTGAATGAGGATCCGATACTATTTATAATGGCCACAGGTCAACATCCCCTGGGCAGAGGCAGATGCAGAGGCCTGCTCAGTTCAAAAGAGGGAATAATTCCAGGAAGCAGCCAGAGAGGATATACTCTCTCCCTCTTCCCTCTGGAGTCAGCAGCCACAGCCAAGATGGAAGGGGTGTGTGTGTGCTCTCAAGTGACTGTGTGTCTGTGTGTCTGTGTGTCTGTGTGTGTGTGTGTGTGTGTGTGTGTGTGTGTGTGTGTGTGTGTGTGTGTGTGTGTGTGTGTGTGTGTGTGTGTGTGTGTGTGTGTGTGTGTGTGTGTGTGTGTGTGTGTGTGTGTGTGTGTGCATTGTGTGTGCGTACGTGTGTGTCTGACAGACAGCACAAATGTGATCAAATTTTTGTGAGTCATAGACATATTAAATTCATCCATATCAAAACATACAGGTAAACCATCAATGACCTAAACACCCAAATACTTTTTCAGTAAGAGGTCATTCACCTGAAATGAAGTTGAAGATGCAAACTGCATTAACACGTTGGGCCTCAAAACACCAATGTCTCCTCATGGAGCCTAAGGAGCCAGGAAACATGAGTCAAATGTTTCCACAGCTGTGCCTTCGGGCAGAACGGGCCCAAGCTATTTCTCACAAACAATCACTCCCATAAGGAAGTGAATAGAAATAATCTGGCTCAGATGCCGTCCAATTAGTGATCCAACAATGACGAAACACTTGAGCAGAAGATGCCGTGTGGTCTTGAGATCCCTCTTGAGTAGGGCAGCCCTTCACATCCCCCCACCCTCTATCAGATGAGGGGCCATGATGGAGCCTTATGCCAGGGCCTCTGTCTTTCTGTCTGTGTGTGTGTGTGAGTGTTTGTGTGCATGTGTGCGTGTGCGTGTGTGTGCGTGTTTGTGTGCGTGGGTGTGGTGTGTGTGGTGTGTGTATCCACATTGAGGAGGGGGTTCAGGTTCTCGGCTAGCCAAGTAACAGATACAGCGGACATTCCACAGAGAGAATTCCATTCAGACTCTTAATGAGGTTTTTCTAGTTAGTTCTGAGTAGGAGTCGGGGACGAGAAGGTGGGGGGGTCAATTTTTGTAGCGGGGAAAAACAGCCGAGTCCTCCACTCCAAACCATGTTCGGCGGCCGTGTTTCATTTCCTGGAGCCTGTAGTGGTTCCTCTTAAATAGCATGACCTGTTGAAGCCAGTTAAATCACCAGCGTCCTGATTAGAGAGAGCCGGGACCCAGGGCCTGTGCACAAGTACGACTATACTTTAATTCAATTTATCTTTATAAACATACACATCTGCGACTGATTTAACAGAAATTTTCGAGATATCTTTTACTACTTTGACAGAAAGTTTGGCTCCATTTACCTTCGGTAAAACCTTTTTCTACCAAAACACTCTGTATCTGGATATTGATCACTTACCTCAGTCTTGGGGTTAGAGTTGTAAGTGGGGTATAAACCAGTACATAAATTAACGGTAATAACGGAGTATTAATGGCAATGATCAAAAGAGATTTATATCAAGATTGTTACTCTACATTTTCTGTGTCATTTCTTGGGATTTTTTTTTCTTCAAATCATCAAACTATCAGCGTTGTGTGTGATGTGGTAGGTTACTCTTTATAGTTGCTGCCAATGGGCGAGTTCATTTTGCATCGCTCGGTGCCATAGTTACGCCATATATGCTGATATACCGTGGCGAGAGTAAATAGCAGCATGTAACTAAGCAGCTAAAAATAACATGGAATCACTAGACTTCCTGTTTGAGTCGTGCTTATGTTTGCAACACTGACAACCATGTTTGTACGAACGTGTCAATGTATTTTCTGTATTTTTCTGTATTTTCTACTCCACTCCTGAAAAAAGAACATGAAATTGTGCTTATGCTTATTAAGGCATGGAATGCAATAATGTGAATAGTTTTGTGTATAACATAAAGTTTGTAGGCTCCACCGGTGACCAGACAAAGGCGATCAAGGAAAGGGAACAGCAGCTGTATTGGCAGCGGATTGTGGGCACTCAGCTACGGGAATAAAATCCTGCACATGCGCAGAAATATCCATATTTTTGGCCTGGGCTAATTGGGATACAGTAGACTCCTCCTCCAGTTTTCAAAATGAACATTGTTATACAGATTCAACTAAATTCTACCCACACTGTAACATGCTTATTTCAGTCCATTGTCCTTCATACAACAGTGGCAGCCACAATATCATTGTGAAATGTGAAACGATGCGTATCCTGTAGGATCTTCTCTACAGTCTTATGGGATCCTGCTCTACGTCCAGCCCATCATCAGCTAGACTCCTGGAGGAGGGTGCAGTGTAGTGGTAACATAACAGATGGCTGCTTCTAGAGGGTTGGCTGTCACTTGTGGCCTGTTTAGAGGTCACTGCGCTGGGCATTGTCACAATCAGACAGAGCCCCCCGCCAGTTCCAGGTCATGTTCTGGAACCAGGGGTCAGCAGAGGTCATTCCCCCAGAGTCCACATTCTGATTTGTCCATGTCATTACAGCCTGGCTGCTGCAGTGGAGGGTGGAGGGGACAGACACAGCTTTATGTGTCTGTCTCCCCGGACATGGGTTCCAATACAGGGGCCAAGAGCCACCTTTGTCACCCACTGACCCCTCAGACAATGGAGCAATCATCAGATAATAACATTTAGAGAAGGAGGAGAAGAGGAGAAGAGGAGGAGGGAGGGTTGATGTAACAGACAAACATAGAGGCATCATAGAGGACATTAGGGCGTTGGGTAGGTTCATCTTGTAATGTATCGGAGGGGAGATAAAGACGTGTAACAAATCCTGCCGGAGAGAGGATGATAAGCATCACTTATCACAGTGAGAGCCGGGCCAATAGCAATCACTATACCACTGCATTAGCACTATCAGTAGTTATGATGAGAATGCCTAGCATCCTGGATGTTTGTGTAGGAAATCATTAAACATCACAGCCAGTGTGTGAGTGACACAGCTTTTGTACTAATCTATAGTAAACAACCTAGTTTCATGTCATCTAGGTCATCCTGGACAGGAATACAATGAAACATAGTTCAGCCGAAATATGTTGGATAAAGGTTTAGTACACTATGATTTTTTGGAATTCAAACCACTTTTCATTTCCTTATACCACAAACTGTAGTGCCCTCCCTTTAATAACTGTGGATGTTAAGACCCTCCCCTTTAAATAGTCAGCCTGCCCATTGATAAAGTCACTTGTCAGGATCCCTGTCTCTACTTCTGCCTATTCCTCTGCCTCTTCCTCTGTCTATGCCTCTTCCTCTGTCTCTTCCCATTTCTCTTCCCCTTCCTCTGCCTACTCTCGTGTCCTGAAGCTGAAGTGGATTAGGCCTTAAAGGGGAGGAGGTCCAGCATTAATTACAGTCTGACCCCTGCACTCTGCACTGGGCTAGGACACTATGGAGGGTCCCTAGTCTTAATGAAGAGGGTGGGGCACAGGGGGACTGGGGGAATGGACTGGTGTTTGTATGGGGGGATGTCTGTTGGGGGTAGAAGCACAATGTCTCTCTCTCTTTCTCTCTCTCTGTCTGGAGAGACTCAGTCTGGTCTGGGTATAGGAAGAGCAAGAGCTTCAGGCTGAGGATCATGATAGCTATGGTCAGTGGGGCTCATTGTCCTTGACGCCCCCTACCCCTCTGCCCCCATCCCCTAACCTCCATCATTATAACATACCCTACCACCACCACTTCCACTTCCACACACACACACACACACACACACACACACACACACACACACACACACACACACACACACACACACACACACACACACACACACACACACACACACACAGACACACACACACACACACACATCACCCTCCAACCCACACCGCGCTGCTCTTCTCCTGATCGGATGACATTATTAAGTATCATTACTTGGACACCAGGAAGTGGATAGATCTCCGGCTGGGGCTGGAGCAAGATCAGGTTAGCCTGACATTTGTAAATTAAATGAAAGCTGGGACGGCCTTACACAGCCTCTGCTTTTCATTATCATTACCAGGGCAGAAAATAACTTCAGGCCTGTGTGCAGTGTGTTGTTATACTGACAATCTACCACTTAACATTAAGGCTGTACATTAGTTGAAAAAGAAGCATACAGATTATTTTATTTTACCTTCAAGACCAATGGTTTGCACTGTGACATCTCCTGAAGGCATCAAGATGACAACAACGGGCCCAATGAATTATTAAAGACCATACATTAACATTACACCACCACCCTATATTACATTTAGGGTTCTGATGGTGAATATTTCATGACCGGGACTATGTACACTGGGGGTGATCCTTGTTTTCTAGCAGACCTCTTTGAACTCTGATACAGGCCTTTTTATTTTGTGGCCTTGCCTTGTGATTTGTGAGTGCGTGTGCATAAGCGTGTGTGTGTGTTTGAGGTTTGGGTTGTGGTGTGGTGTGTGTGTCTGAGTTGTGGTGTTCAAGGTGAAAGGCTTTCACTTGCAGGCAGGGGAAAGCTGACACCCAGGAGTCAGTCAATCAGTCAGTTAAATGCCTGGACTGGTCAGGTCCATGGATGCCTCAGTAACTGTTGTTCTTGTATGACACAACTACCGCAGGACTGCTGCTGCTGTTGTCACTGAGCATGTTGCTGTGCAGAGAGACCTTTCTGAGAGCTCCCATCAAGTGTAATCAGTCAGACATAAAGGTGTGGTGTGCCTGCCTGCCTGTCTGCCTCACTGCATGTCTGCCTCACTGCATGTCTGCCTCACTGAATGTCTGCCTACCTGCCTGTCTTCCTACCTGCCTGTCTGCCTATCTGCCTCCCTGCCTGTCTGCTTGTCTTCCTACCTGCCTGTCTGCCTACCTGCCTGTCTTCCTACCTGCCTGTCTGCCTACCTGCCTGTATCCCTACCTACCTGTCTACCTACCTGCATATCTGCCTACCTGCCTGTCTTCCTACCTGCCTACCTGTCTGTCTTTCTACCTGCATGTCTGCCTACCTGCCTGTCTGCCTACCTGCCTGTCTTCCTACCTGCCTGTCTTCCTACCTGCCTGTCTGCCTACCTGCCTGTCTTCCTACATGCCTGTCTTCCTTCCTGCCTGTCTTCCTACCTGCCTGTCTGCCTACCTGCCTGTCTTCCTACCTGCATGTCTGCCTACCTGCATGTCTTCCTACCTGCCTGTCTGCCTTCATGCCTGTCTTCCTACCTGCCTGTCTGCCTTCATGCCTGTCTTCCTACCTGCCTGTCTTCCTTCCTGCCTCTCTTCCTACCTGCCTGTCTGCCTGTCTTCCTACCTGCCTGTCTTCCTTCCTGCCTGTCTTCCTACCTGCCTGTCTGCCTACCTGCCTGTCTTCCTACCTGCCTGTCTGCCTTCATGCCTGTCTTCCTACCTGCCTGTCTTCCTTCCTGCCTGTCTTCCTACCTGCCTACCTGCCTACCTGCCTGTCTTCCTACCTGCCTGTCTTCCTTCCTGCCTGTCTTCCTACCTGCCTGTCTGCCTACCTGCCTGTCTTCCTACCTGCCTGTCTTCCTGCCTTCTTCCTATGCCTGTCTGCCTTCATGTCTGTCTTCCTACCTGCGTGTCTGCCTACCTGCCTGTCTTCCTACCTGCCTGTCTTCCTACCTGCCGGTCTGCCTACCTGCCTGTCTTCCTACCTGCCTGTCTGCCTCCATGCCTGCCTACCTGCTTGTGCATGTGTATGTGTTTAATAGCATCCTGAAAACATTTCTAAATACATCAAGCAGTGTGTGACTTCCCGGCATTTGAGATGCAAGATGAGGCTCATACATAGAGGGTAGGGTATATCTAGACTGTCCATAGAGCTGAGTGCTCTCTGAAAGAAGAGGGGGGTGACACCTACTGTAAGACTGAGGCCAGTCTAGTGCAAAGGACACCAACTTCCTGACTATACTGTTTGCAATGGCCCAGGATTAGCTGCTACATTAGATCACAGACTGTATATGGGTAGTCCTTATTAAAGTATACTGTGTTAAATACATGACGTCCTGTATGATACAGAAATATATTGTCAAGCCTTACATTACATCAATTGTATGCTAGCTATTTATTCTATGTATCACATGGGAGTTGTGGTGGATATTACAGGTAACTTCAGTTGATGTTACTTACTAGCTATGTCTGTTGTGTTAAAATAACTACCAGTACACTGTATGCTCAAAGGATCACAGTCTGTATACAGTCTGTGATCTAATGTATACAGGATCATATTTCAGTATGGTAGAATTATTTGACAGGGGGTTGTCCTCGTTGATGAATAGGCGCCACGACTTGATTGGGGAAGGCTGTGCTGCTCAGTGGAAGCCCTTTGAAAACAGCAACAAAGGCTTCTCAGCTATGATGCAGCCATCTCCAGAGACCAGGCCTGGGTGTGCTGAGCCTTTTAAACAATCAGCTCACTTTACAATTCAAACCCTGGCCCTGCCCTGCCCTCGCTGCCATACTATTCAATGGAACTGTCGCAGCTGCACGGCATCACACTCAGGTGTCAACCGATCTAATGTTGCTTTTAAATTGCAATAACAGTATTAGCTCATGGTTATGTCTCCCCTGTGTCTTTTGTTTGTGCTGTCGTACCGAGGTCTCTCTGGCATCCTCCTAATTGATAGAGTGTGTCTCTGGAAGTGGTTCAAGCTAACCTGTGTTTCTTCAATCTGTGTGACTCGGCTTGCCTTACAATGAAGACTGACTGGCTGAGGCATGACATGAGTCTTTGTTCTCCCTCAGGTGTTGAGTGGGGTGGGGGTGCTCTTCGTTCGTCGTCTTGGCCCCCATACAGGGTGAGGTGTGTGTGTGTGTGTGTCCTCACTCAGCTTCATTGTATATACTTTATTTACCGTTGCTGAACTTACTTGGATCTTCCACCAAAGGACAAAGTTACGTTCAATAATGTGTCTCAGTTCTTTTTCCTAGCAAGCACAATGCTATTCATTTCCTATAACACTGTCAGACTGAAAACAGCATGTAGCCAAACGGTAAATCCTTCATTGTGGTCTAAATAATAACAGTTAGAGCAGATTATGTATCACTAGTTTATCACTCTTAAATAGATTATTACATCATGTTCATATGTTTAATATATAATAAGAATATCAAAGCAGATGTGACAAAAACAAACCAGACCCAATACGGTGTTTGAAAACTCAGGACATTGTTTTTACAGACATTTTTCGTTTTGTTTATATTACAATTATTTCAAATGCTGAAATGTTAAAATATATGACAAGTCATTTATTGGTATTACAGTTATTTCAATATCTTGAAAGGGGCTGTACATCTTGAGAAGGAAACCATGACTCCTTTGGGCTTCAATAAGTACATGAGTTTTAATCTCTCCTAAATCTGAAAAAACAAGATTACTGCTAATCTATTGCATCAGAGACACAGAATCCCTTTTCTAATATCGAATCTTAACACGGGATTAAAACAACTTACTCTCACTACAGAGGTCAGAGATAGCACTGGGAGGAACATTTCAGATTTCCTGCAAGTGAGAAAAAACTCATGTTGGTTTGTTTTGGCTGTCAAACTTCCTCCTCCCTCATATGTCAATTATTAAAATCTTCATTAATTGACTGTATTTTATTAATGTTGTCAATGTATAGCAAAGATAATTATTTCAGACTAATTGAGGTTAAAACTGAAATGACTCTAGCTGAACTAACAACTCACCTCTCTCACACATACATGTGAACTCATAACGAATAGAATGATTTTACCTCCACGCTATAGCGCGAAGGGACAAGGACATCCCAGCTGGCCATACCCTCCCCTAACCAGGATGATGCTGGGTAAATTGTGCGCCGCCTCATGGGTCTCCCGGTCGCAGCTGGCTGCGACACAGCCCAGGATCGAACCAGGATCTATAGTGACGCCTCTAGCGCTGGTCAGTGCATTAGACAACTGCGCAACTCAGGAGGCCTATGCTTTTAGTTTTTGTTGTCATTGGTTACCTAGCTAAAAGCTAAGTTAGCTAGATAGTAACATGAACCTACTAGGCTACATCTAGGCTACATATTGAACTTCAATCGTCTCAGACCAGTGGCACAATACATGAGTTCATGATTAGATCAGAATCGCCATCATAGTCATTGGCCTGGACAGAGAATTAAGTCAAAACCACAAGTCAAAATCCACATCTCCATCCAAGGCTTAGGAATGGGCTGATTTAGCCAGATAGCTACTGCAGGACATCAACACAAGCAGACCAGAAAGTTTTTCTGAAAATGACATTTTGCTTTGGATGTGATTTGATTGGTGTGAAGCTAAATTCAAACTGGCCTCCCTTGGGGGGCGTTGAGCTTATCTCTGATTGGCTAATTGTTTTATACTTTTTTTATTAAGAAAGGCCAACTGCTTTCTGGTATTAATCAAATGCTATGGCGACAACATTTTGGTCCAGACAACACCAGATAAGTGGCAGTCAGTGTCACGCCCTGACCTTAGTTATCTTTGTTTTCTTTATTATTTGGTTAGGTCAGGGTGTGACGAGGGTGATGTGTTTGGTTTTTTGTATTGTCTAGGGGGTTTTGTATTTCTTGGGGTTTTTCTAGTCTAAGGGTTTATATGTCTATGGTTAACTAGATTGGTTCCCAATCAGAGGCAGCTGTTTATCATTTTCTCTGATTGCGAACCATATTTAGGCAGCCATATTCCTTGGTTTATCTGTGGGTTATTGTCTATGTGTAGTTGCCTGTGTCAGCACTGGTGGTCATAGCGACATGGTCGGTTTGTTTAGTGTTTATCGTTCATTAAAAGAAGAATGTATTCTCATCACGCTGCGCCTTGGTCTCCTCCTTACGACGGACGTGACAGAATAACCCACCAAACCAGGACCAAACAGTGTGAAAGGGAGGAACAGCGCTTGGTGGAAAAAAATGGACCCGGGAGAAGGATGAGTGGGTGACAACCTGGGAGGAGATGGAGAGGTGGTCGATCGATCCAGAGAGAGTGCCAGAGCCCGTCTGGGATTCAATGGAACAGTGCGAGGAGGGATACAGGAGAATGGAGGAACGGCGACGATATGAGGGTACACGGCTAGCACAGAAGCCAGAGAGGCAGCCCCAACATTTTTTTTTTTTGGGGGGGGGGCACGAGGAGATTGGCTGAGTCAGGTAGGAGACCTGAGCCAACTCCTCGTGCTTACCGTGGGGAGCGTGTAACTGGTCAGGCACTGTGTTATGCAGAGATGCATGGTGTCTCTGGTGCGTTCTATTCCAGCTCCTCGCATTGTCCGGGCTAGAATGGGCATCCAGCCAGGAAGGAGGGTGCTGGCTCAGCGCTCCTGGTCTCCAGTATACCTCCTTGGACCAGGATATCCTGCGCCAGCTCTGCGTAGTGTGTCTCTGGTGAGTCTGCACAGCCCAGTGCCCTGCATTTTTAGGGCGAAGATAAACATCCAGCCAGGACGGGTTGTGTCAGCTCTACACTCCAGACCTCCAGTACGCCTCCACAGTCCAGTATGTCCTGTGCCTGCTCCCCGCACTCGCCCTGAGGTTCGTGTCCCCAGCCCAGTACCACCAGTGCCAACACCACCCACCAGGCCTCCAGTGCGCCTCCAGGGTCCAGTACTCCCTGCTCCTCGCACTCGCCCTGAGGTGCGTGTAACCAGCCCGGTACCACCAGTGCCGGCACCACGCACCAGGCCTATAGTGCGCCTCGGCAGTCCAGTACGCCCTGTTCCTTCTCCCCGCACTCGCCATGAGGTGCGTGTCCCCAGCCCGGTACCACCAGTGCCGGCACCATGCACCACGTGACAGTCAGTGCCATTTAAAATGAGGGAGGACATTTGTTTTTCATGAGCATGACTTTATTTCTATTACAGCATACTGAATGACTCTCCAACTCTGATCCTTGATTGGGTGGACATGTCAGTTCATTCTGCAAGAAGTCTGATAGGCTGGAGGACATCCTCTGGAAGTTGTCATAATTACCTTTTAAGTCTATGGAAGGTGGTGAGAACCATGAGCCAACCTAGGTTTTGTATTGAAGTCAATATACCCAGAGGGGGATGGAAGCCATCTGTCCTCCTGCTAGACCATGGTGCTAACCTAGAGAGTGCTGTTGAGGCTATTGTAGACCTTTGCAAAATAGTGTGATTTAGTCAATTATTTGGTGACATGATTATATTTAGTATAGTTTTATCTCAAAAGGATAACTTTTTAAATGTTTTAAAAAATATATATTTTTAATGAAATTCACTGAGGAGCCTCCACTGCATCAGATACATGGCCTACACATAATGAGACAGAGGGGTGCTGTTTCCCTCGCTCTGATGATTTCTCCATTGAGATTCAGCCACTTATGAATTGAAGGGAATTTGATCATAATAAAAAAAAAAATATTGGACAAAAATGTGCGTAAACCTGGCTTCCCTTAGCATCCATGAATACACACCACTGGCCTCAAGTTAATGTATGTCTTGTCTTGTCACATTGAAGGAACAGGTGCTTGACGCCACACAGATCAGTGTCAGTCCAGGATTAAACATGTGCTGCAGGGATTGTGATCAGAGCTGAGAATCAGAACAATAGGAGATTACAGATATGGATTAAGAACAGAAATAAGACGCGGACAGTGCTACATTTTTGAGATAATCCATCAGTGTGCCGCAAAATAAATATCCTGGATGTGAAAACAGAATTAAGCCTAATGGGACTCAAAGGTCTGAGGCAGGGCAGGATAATAAAGAGTTTCATGACTGGTCTGTATCTAACACTGCACTGTGTACAGTATGTGTATGTTTCTCATATTCCCCATACAGTAAGTGGTGTATGGATTTCTCCAATACAGTACGAGAAGCCTGGTCAAGTTAATGGGCTCAGTGTGGTAGTGTATATACAACAGTGAGAGCCTCAGAGGTTTGGAGAGAATTCATTAGTGTGTAGACAGGTGGCTAGTGTTACACTTCTCAAATGAAAGTCAGCTCGGCCCCTGTCCTAGTCTCTCCCAAGCCCAGCCCAGCTCAGTAAGCAAAACTGCAGGATGACATTTCCAAAGACAGCAGGCTACTGATTAGAAAAATGGTCTGCGCTGAAACAACAGCCCCCGATCTTTATCAAAGTTTTAAAATCTCTCTCTTCGTTCCTTGTTGTTATCTATTTATTTCAGAGACCTGTCTCTCCTAGGAGACTACTATAAGTACTCCATCAAGCAAACCGCATTACTGTAATTTTGTCCCAGGAAATTAGCAGAGCAGAGCGGCGCCAATTAGAAGTCAATAACTGGCTATATTAATCAAGCTAGCCATCGCACTTATTAGATTAGAATGTGGTGGGCTGTGTGTATGTCTGTGTGTGTGTGTGAGCGTGCATGTGTGTGTGTGTGGACAGAGAAAAGCAGGTGCTGCTGATTTGCTGATCCTGTCTCATTGCTGCCTGTCTGCGGGTCTGTCTGTCAGAGCTCAGTAATATGTCCCTGTCTGTGGGTCTGTCTGTCAGAGCTCAGTAATATGTCCCTGTCTGTGGGTCTGTCTGTCAGAGCTCAGTAATATGTCCCTGTCTGCGGGTCTGTCTGTCAGAGCTCAGTAATATGTTCCTGTCTGTCTGTCAGAGCTCAGTAATATGTTCCTGTCTGTCTGTCAGAGCTCAGTAATATGTCCCTGTCTGCGGGTCTGTCTGTCAGAGCTCAGTAATATGTTCCTGTCTGTCTGTCAGAGCTCAGTAATATGTCCCTGTCTGTGGGTCTGTCTGTCAGAGCTCAGTAATATGTTCCCGTCTGTCTGTCAGAGCTCAGTAATATGTCCCTGTCTGCGGGTCTGTCTGTCAGAGCTCAGTAATATGTTCCTGTCTGTCAGAGCTCAGTAATATGTCCCTGTCTGTGGGTCTGTCTGTCAGAGCTCAGTAATATGTCCCTGTCTGCGGGCCTGTCTGTCAGAGCTCAGTAATATGTTCCTGTCTGTCAGAGCTCAGTAATATGTCCCTGTCTGTGGGTCTGTCTGTCAGAGCTCAGTAATATGTCCCTGTCTGCGGGCCTGTCTGTCAGAGCTCAGTAATATGTCCCTGTCTGCGGGTCTGTCTGTCAGAGCTCAGTAATATGTTCCTGTCTGTCTGTCAGAGCTCAGTAATATGTCCCTGTCTGCGGGCCTGTCTGTCAGAGCTCAGTAATATGTCCCTGTCTGCGGGCCTGTCTGTCAGAGCTCAGTAATATGTTCCTGTCTGTCTGTCAGAGCTCAGTAATATGTCCCTGTCTGCGGGCCTGTCTGTCAGAGCTCAGTAATATGTCCCTGTCTGTGGGTCTGTCTGTCAGAGCTCAGTAATATGTTCCTGTCTGTCTGTCAGAGCTCAGTAATATGTCCCTGTCTGCGGGCCTGTCTGTCAGAGCTCAGTAATATGTCCCTGTCTGCGGGTCTGTCTGTCAGAGCTCAGTATGACCTCTCTGACTGGAGGCACTTTGCAGAGACTGCAGAGAGGGTGAGAGTTAGCCTTGTAATCTGCAGACAAATACACTGATTGATCACCACTGCCTGATTCTGGTCTGCATTGTATTTGCAGCAAAAGATTGTAAACAATGTATATTGGACTAGAATAGAAATAGTAGAAAATGTGGGTCCGATGGTGAAATCAATTGCATTCTTCTCTCCCACCACTGTAAATGATTTACGTGTCAGAAATGTTTTGCTGCAGTGAATGTGTACTGATAGAGCTGCCAAAGGCTTTACTCAAAGGTCAGTGGCTTGAACAGCTTGGACCAGTGAATACACCCACATACCCCACCACCAGATTAACGTACACATAACGTCTTCTATGCATGGATTAAATAAGGAATTTTCTGCTTCCTCTATGTTATTCTAGTTTTTGATCCATATGCGTAATCTGGATATCTTAACTCTGTTTACAATTCTCCAAAACCTGTCTTAATCGGGGATCTGAGAAGCATCCTGCTGCACCTGTTCTACAAGAAGGGAATGGAGTGAGAGGATTGAAGGTGATGGCGGAGAATGAAGGTCATGAAGCCAATAGAATTCTTTTGGTGCCTCTCTATCTCAGCCTCTGTGTGGACATAAGGACAAACATGCTGAAATAGATACACACAGGCTGCTGACAAGATTGTATAACAAAGAAACATACTGTACAAAGGGTTGTAATATTACAGTTCTCTCTCAGATTTGGTCTTTTGGATCCAAATATATATTTTTAATTACCAGTCAAGTTCCAATACCACTAAGTACAGGCCCTTCCGTATTGAGTATCTCTTAGAGGAAACTATTTGAAATCATAGTCCCCTGGGTCTCCCTAAAACATGGTGTTGAAGAACCACAACAGGGTCAACACAGAACCACAACAGGGTCAACACAGCCCGCCAGTTCTGAACCAGAGAAACCCGAATCGCTCTGGAATAGAAACACACTCAGAAACATCTCCAGCAAGTCTCCCTCCCTTTGCAACCCAACACTGGGGCGCCATGAGAATGAAAACACAGTTGTACGTCAGGGTGAGAATTCTCAGAGAAACCTGTTAGGGGACATGGTGGAGCTGGTCTTTTAACACCATGCATCCAGCCATCCAGCCACCAGTGTAGCGGAGGCCCCAGACGGCACCGGGAGTCTTTATTGGGCTCCACTGGCCCAGAAAGGACAGCTCCCCCTGGGCCTCATCCACAGGCTAGTGGCTAAGCCGCTATGACAGCTACATGCTTTAACAGTTGCATTTCCCATTCGCAATCCGCCCAGGCCAAGCACAGTGAGAGGGACTCTGGAGGGACAGAGGTCTAAGCACTGCTGGGGAACCCAGTGAACAACACTTGCTGCTGGGAAAACATTGTCCACTGTGATGGGTCTCAAATACGGGATGGCTGCCTGCTGACCTTAGTGACAGCTGGGCTAGTTGTGGGGATAATGTTGTTGGGGAGCGAGGCGTTTAGTGAAGTTTATATAGCCTAGCATGGGAACCTGGGGGGGGGGGCTTTACACATGGAAGTAGTGGAGAGCATTTATATATGACTGTTATTTAAATTCCCTGGATAGAAATGCTAAACAACATTTTATAATTTGGATGTATTTATTATTTGGAGTCTAAAGCATATTTCTGTACGCTTCAATACATTTAGATTGAACAAATCATTAATGAACATATTTGAGTCAAGTGATACAGGAAAGCCTTCCATTTGAAACATGGATGGTGAATTTTGATTTGGTAATGTGCAACTTTTCTCTTCATATTCTAGAATTTGCTCGTGAACTAGTTGGCTAAACCCCATAAGCACAACATCTATATAAATTATTGCTACTGTCTCAATACATGTGCCAAAATATCTCTCTGTGCACTTCTGATTCAGAAGTAGTGAGTTGAATTAAGTAATGCAAATAGTAATACTATAAAGCCTTTTAGCAATGCTTGATAAAAATCTATTAAAGGATTTACAGCTTTAGGACTTTGTTGATCACTTTGACTCCATTGTTTCCAACTCCACTCGGTGCTTTGCAAATAAATCAAATGTTCTACATGCAATGTCATTGAGCACAATGGCCCAGTGCACTCGGCCAGCTGGACAGCTATACAACTGTAGCCTGTGTTGTCTACTGTAGTGCTGTAGCCTGCCAAGGTTCATTACTTCTCAGGGCCAGTAACCTTACACCCAATCAAAAGATCAGGTGACACTGCACTTACAACCAAAAATCTAATCATCGGACAACAATGCAAATGTAGGAAAACAAAACAAGGCACATTTCATATCTATCTCCCCTGCGACCAGTAATCCAGCCCAAAGTGTGCCAGAAAACAAGGCAGGACAGGCTCTGGCTTTGGGGATGATGGTGTTTGACAAACTATCTTGGGTTTCAAAAGGAAACAAGATCACAGATCAGATTGTTTTGTGGAGAGTTTAAATGTCATTGATGTCAATGTTAAAATTGATTTTGGTGGGGCTGGTTGTATAATTTTATTTACACAACATGTCTACCACTTTGAAGGTGCAAAATATTTTTTATTTTGAAACAAACATGAAATAATACAAAAAAACTGAAAACTTGAGCGTGCAGAACTATTCACCCCCCCAAAGTCAATAGTTTGTAGAGCCACCTTTTACAGCAATTACAGCTGCAAGTCTCTTGGGGTATGTCTATATAAGCTTGGCACAGCTAGTCACTGGGATTTTTGCCCATTCTTCAAGGCAAAACTGCTCCAGCTCCTTCAAGTTGGATGGGTTCCGCTGGTGTACAGCAATCCTGCTGTGGGGATGAGGATCTCTGGGTGATGATTGGTGTTGGGTTTGCACCAGACATAGCATTTTCCTTGATGGCCAAAAAGCTCAATTTTTGTCTCATCTGACCAGAGTACCTTCTTCCATATGTTTGGGAGTCTCCCACATGCCTTTTGGTGAACACCAAACGTATTTGCTTACTTTTTTTCTGGCCACTTTTCTGTAAAGCTCAGCTCTGTGGAGTGTATGGCTTAAAGTGGTCCCATGGACAAATACTCCAATCTCCGCTATGGAGCTTTGCAGCTCCTTGAGGGTTATCGTTGGTCTCTTTGTTGCCTCTCTGATTAATGCCCTTCTTGCCTGGTCCATGAGTTTTGGGGGTTGGCCCTCTCTTGGCAGGTTTGTTGTGGTGCCATATTCTTTCAATTTTTTTATAATGGATTTAATGGTGCTCCGTGGGATGTTCAAAGTTTCTTATATTTTTTTTATAACTCAACCCTGATCTGTACTTCTCCACAGCTCTGTCCCTGACCTGTTTGGAGAGCTCCTTGGTCTTCATGGTGCCACTTGCTTGGTGGTGCCCCTTGCTTAGTGGTGTTGCACTCTGGGGCCTTTCAGAACAGGTATTTATATACTAAGATCATGTGACACTTAGATTGCTCACATGTGGACTTTATTTAACTAATTATTTGAATTCTGAAGGTAATTGGTTGCACCAGATCTTAGTTAGGGGCTTCATAGCAAATACAGTGGGGCAAAAAAGTATTTAGTTAGCCACCAATTGTGCAAGTTCTCCCACTTAAAAAGATGAGAGAGGCCTGTAATTTTCATCATAGGTACACTTCAACTATGACAGACAAAATGAGGAAAAAAAATCCAGAAAATCACATTGTAGGATTTTTAATGAATTTATTTGCAAATTATGGTGGAAAATAAGTATTTGGTCAATAACAAAAGTTTATCTCAATACTTTGTCATATACCCTTTGTTGGCAATGACAGAGATCAAACGTTTTCTGTAAGTCTTCACAAGGTTTTCACACACTGTTGCTGGTGTTTTGGCCCATTCCTCCATGCAGATCTCCTCTAGAGCAGTGATGTTTTGGGGCTGTTGCTGGGCAACACGGACTTTCAACTCCCTCCAAAGATTTTCTATGCGGCTGAGATCTGGAGACTGGCTAGGCCACTCCAGGACCTTGAAATGCTTCTCCCGAAGCCACTCCTTCGTTGCCCGGGCGGTGTGTTTGGGATCATTGTCATGCTGAAAGACCCAGCCACGTTTCATCTTCAATGCCCTTGCTGATGGAAGGAGGTTTTCACTCAAAATCTCACGATACATGGCCCCATGCATTCTTTCCTTTACACCGATCAGTCGTCCTGGTCCCTTTGCAGAAAAACAGACCCAAAGCATGATGTTTCCACCCCCATGCTTCACAGTAGGCATGGTGTTCTTTGGATGCAACTCAGCATTCTTTGTCCTCCAAACACGACGAGTTGAGTTTTTACCAAAAGGTTATATTTTGGTTTCATCTGACCATATGACATTCTCCCAATCTTTTTCTGGATCATCCAAATGCTCTCTAGCAAACTTCAGACGGGCCTGGACATGTACTGGCTTAAGCAGGGGGACACGTCTGGCACTGCAGGATTTGAGTCCCTGGCGGCGTAGTGTGTTACTGATGGTAGGCTTTGTTACTTTGGTCCCAGCTCTCTGCAGGTCATTCACTAGGTCCCACCGTGTGGTTCTGGGATGTTTGGAGTGTGACTGTTTGAGGTTGTGGACAGGTGTCTTTTATACTTTTATACAAGTTCAAACAGGTGCCATTAATACAGGTAACGAGTGGAGGACAGAGGAGCCTATTAAAGAAGAAGTTACAGGTCTGTGAGAGCCAGAAATCTTGCTTGTTTGTAGGTGACCAAATACTTATTTTCCACTATAATTTGTAAATAAATTCATTAAAAATCCTACAATGTGATTTTCTGGATTTTGTTTCTCATTTTGTCAGTCATAGTTGAAGTGTACCTATGATGAAAATTACAGGCCTCTCTCATCTTTTTAAGTGGGAGAACTTGCACAATTGGTGGCTGACTAAATACTTTTTTGCCCCACTGTACATATGCAAGCACCACTTTTCAGTTTTTTTATTTTTGGATTTTTTTTTCATTTCACTTCTCCAATTTGGAATATTCTGTGTATGTCCATTACATGAAATCCAAATAAAAATCCATTTCAATTTCAGGTTGTAATGCAACAAAATAAGAAAAACACCAAGGGGGATTAATACTTTTGCATTGGCATTGTAACCTTTATTTAATTAACAAGGCAAGTCATTTAAGAACAAATTATTATTTACAATGACAGCCTACACCGGCCAAACACGGACGATGCTGGGCCAATAGTGCACCGCCCTATGGGACACCCAATCCTGGCCGGTTGTGATACAGCCTGGATTCAAACCAGGGTGTCTGTAGTGATGCCTCAAGCACTGAGATGCAGTGCCTTAAAACACTGTGCCACTTGGGAGCCCAGTGAAAAGTGGAAATGAGGAGTTTCCTCTAATGAGTATGCTTTACTTCCTGTGATTTAATATTCATTTTGGGCATTAGTGTGTCGGCAATAAAACACTACCGCTTTGTATATGCGTTTCTAAATGATTAAATAGTTTATGCTTCAATAAATTAATATCTTGTCACCTTACATTCAAAATTAAATAAAAACACATCCCCCAAAAGTCGTACCCCTGACCCATTCCAACAATGACCACTATTCACTTTGGGGAAAGCATGTGAGACATACCATCAGTTAAAACAAGGACATGGCCAACTCCTAACCCCTGTTATGTTGACTCCCATGTGCCTGGAGACACGTAGAACGTAAATCAATAAAACACAGTGTAAACAAACAAAGCCATAATCCTGGGTTTAAACATGATACATGCTGAGTTGTGGATCTTCATAATGCTGGTTCTGTATGTGTACACTAATGCTGGCTCTGTATGTGTACACTAATGCTGGTTCTGTATGTGTACACTAATGCTGGCTCTGTATGTGTACACTAATGCTGGCTCTGTATGTGTACACTAATGCTGGCTCTGTACGTGTACACTAATGGTGGTTCTGTATGTGTACACTAATGGTGGCTCTGTATGTGTACACTAATGGTGGTTCTGTATGTGTACACTAATGGTGGCTCTGTATGTGTACACTAATGGTGGCTCTGTATGTGTACACTAATGGTGGCTCTGTATGTGTACACTAATGGTGGTTCTGTATGTGTACACTAATGGTGGCTCTGTATGTGTACACTAATGGTGGTTCTGTATGTGTACACTAATGGTGGCTCTGTATGTGTACACTAATGGTGGCTCTGTATGTGTACACTAATGGTGGCTCTGTATGTGTACACTAATGCTGGCTCTGTATGTGTACACTAATGCTGGCTCTGTACGTGTACACTAATGCTGGTTCTGTATGTGTACACTAATGCTGGTTCTGTATGTGTACACTAATGCTGGTTCTGTATGTGTACACTAATGCTGGTTCTGTATGTGTACACTAATGCTGGCTCTGTATGTGTACACTAATGGTGGCTCTGTATGTGTACACTAATGGTGGCTCTGTATGTGTACACTAATGCTGGCTCTGTATGTGTACACTAATGCTGGTTCTGTATGTGTACACTAATGCTGGCTCTGTATGTGTACACTAATGCTGGCTCTGTATGTGTACACTAATGCTGGCTCTGTATGTGTACACTAATGCTGGTTCTGTATGTGTACACTAATGCTGGTTCTGTATGTGTACACTAATGCTGGCTCTGTATGTGTACACTAATGCTGGTTCTGTATGTGTACACTAATGCTGGCTCTGTATGTGTACACTAATGCTGGCTCTGTATGTGTACACTAATGGTGGCTCTGTATGTGTACACTAATGCTGGTTCTGTATGTGTACACTAATGCTGGTTCTGTATGTGTACACTAATGCTGGTTCTGTATGTGTACACTAATGCTGGCTCTGTATGTGTACACTAATGCTGGTTCTGTATGTGTACACTAATGCTGGTTCTGTATGTGTACACTAATGGTGGCTCTGTATGTGTACACTAATGGTGGCTCTGTATGTGTACACTAATGGTGGCTCTGTATGTGTACACTAATGGTGGTTCTGTATGTGTACACTAATGCTGGCTCTGTATGTGTACACTAATGGTGGCTCTGTACGTGTACACTAATTGTGGTTCTGTATGTGTACACTAATGGTGGC
The DNA here is from genome assembly GCF_018296145.1 of Oncorhynchus tshawytscha. Classification (NCBI taxonomy): domain Eukaryota; kingdom Metazoa; phylum Chordata; class Actinopteri; order Salmoniformes; family Salmonidae; genus Oncorhynchus; species Oncorhynchus tshawytscha. Next base: position 21,932,247 of record NC_056448.1, read on the forward strand.
TCTGTATGTGTACACTAATGGTGGTTCTGTATGTGTACACTAATGGTGGCTCTGTATGTGTACACTAATGGTGGCTCTGTATGTGTACACTAATGGTGGCTCTGTATGTGTACACTAATGGTGGTTCTGTATGTGTACACTAATGCTGGCTCTGTATGTGTACACTAATGGTGGCTCTGTATGTGTACACTAATGCTGGCTCTGTATGTGTACACTAATGGTGGCTCTGTATGTGTACACTAATGCTGGCTCTGTATGTGTACACTAATGCTGGCTCTGTATGTGTACACTAATGGTGGCTCTGTATGTGTACACTAATGCTGGCTCTGTATGTGTACACTAATGCTGGCTCTGTATGTGTACACTAATGGTGGCTCTGTATGTGTACACTAATGGTGGCTCTGTATGTGTACACTAATGCTGGCTCTGTATGTGTACACTAATGCTGGCTCTGTATGTGTACACTAATGCTGGCTCTGTATGTGTACACTAATGCTGGCTCTGTATGTGTACACTAATGCTGGCTCTGTATGTGTACACTAATGGTGGCTCTGTATGTGTACACTAATGCTGGCTCTGTATGTGTACACTAATGGTGGCTCTGTATGTGTACACTAATGCTGGCTCTGTATGTCTACACTAATGCTGGCTCTGTATGTGTACACTAATGCTGGCTCTGTATGTGTACACTAATGCTGGCTCTGTATGTGTACACTAATGCTGGCTCTGTATGTGTACACTAATGCTGGCTCTGTATGTGTACACTAATGCTGGCTCTGTATGTGTACACTAATGCTGGCTCTGTATGTGTACACTAATGCTGGCTCTGTATGTGTACACTAATGCTGGCTCTGTATGTGTACACTAATGCTGGCTCTGTATGTGTACACTAATGCTGGCTCTGTATGTGTACACTAATGCTGGCTCTGTATATGTACACTGTATATAAATCAACCAGTCATTTAAGACATGTAAACACACAAGGAAAGAAAATATGTGGTCAAAAGATAGGAATCTTTGGGTGACCTCAATGTTTAAAAGTAATCTAAACGGAAGTGAAAACATCTACCACCAACACCACTGTCAAAGTATAGTCCTACAATTCAAGGGCCAGGAAGGGAGGGAGAGACATTTTCTGAGGGGTTATACTTGACCGTTCCCCTATTCCCCCTTCGAGTAATTGTCCTGATTAGTCACAAAAAGTCTGTACCTTTGTGTATGGAGTGGCTTGCACACCAAGAGGTGTGAAGAGGGCACGACAAAACCTATTCCCCATCAGGAGACTGAAAAGATTTGGCATGGGTCCTCAGATCCTCAAAAGGTTCTACAGCTGCACCATCGAGAGCATCCTGACTGGTTGCATCACTGCCTGTTATGGCAACTGCTTGGCCTCCGGCCGCAAGGCACTACAGAGGGTAGTGCAAACGGCACAGTACATCACTGGGGCCAAGCATCCTGCCATCCAGGACCTCCATACCAGGCGGTGTCAGAGGAAGGCCCTAAAAAATTGTTAAAGACTCCAGCCACCTTAGTCATAGACTGTTCTCCCTGCTACCGCATGGAAAGCGGTACTGGAGAGCCAAGGCTAGGTCCAAGAGGCTTCTAAACAGCTTCTACCCCCAAGCCATAAAACTCCTGAACATCTAATCAAATGGCTACCCAGACTATTTGCATTGCCCCCCTCTTCTACACTGCTGCTACTCTCTGTTGTTATCATCTATGCAGTCACTTTAATAACTCTACCTACATGTACATATTACCTCAACTAACCGGTGCCCCGCACATTGACTCTGTACCGGTACCCCCCTGCATATAGTATCGCTATTGTTATTTTACTGCTGCTCTTTAATTACTTGTTACTTTTATCTCTTATTCGTATCCGTATTTTTTTTTAAACTCCATTGCTGGTTAGGGGCTCGTAAGTAAGCATTTCACCGTAAGGTCTACACCTATTGTATTCGGCCCGTGTCAGTAGAGGATGACTGGCTATTCTTTAAAAGTGCCTTCCTCACCATCTTAAATAAGCATGCCCCATTCAAAAAATGTAAAACGAGGAACAGATATAGCCCTTGGTTCACTCCCGACCTGACTGCCCTTGACCAGCACAAAAACATCCTGTGGCGTAATGCATTAGCATCGAATAGCCCCCATGATATGCAACTTTTCAGGGAAGTTAGGAACCAATATACACAGGCAGTTAGGAAAGCTAAGGCTAGCTTTTTCAAACAGAAATTTGCATCCTGTAACACAAACGTAAAAAAATGTTCTGGGGCACTGTAAAGTCCATGGATAAAAAGAGCACCTCCTCCCACTGTCACCACTGATAAATCCATGATATTTGAGAATTTCAATAAGCACTTTTCTATGGCTGGCTATGCTTTCCACCTGGCTACCCCTACCCCGGTCAACTGCCCTGCACCCCCCACAGCAACTCGCCCAAGCCTCCCAATTTCTCATTCACCCTAATCCAGACAGCTGATGCTCGAAAAGAGCTGCAAAGTCTGGACCCCTACAAATCTGGCTAGACAATCTGGACCCTCTCTTTCTAAAATGATCTGCCGAAATTGTTGCAACCCCTATTACTAGCCTGTTCAACCTTTCTTTCGTATCGTCTGAGATACCCAAAGATTGGAAAGCTGCCGTGATCATCCCCCTCATCAAAAGGGAAGACACTCTAGACCCAAACTGCTACAGACCTAAATCTATCCTACCCTGACTTTCTAAGGTCTTCGAAAGCCAACTTAACAAACAGATTACCGAACATTTCGAATCCCACCGTACCTTCTCCGCTATGCAATCTGGTTTCAGAGCCAGTAATGGGTGCACCTCAGCCCCGCTCAAGGTCCTAAACAATATCATAACCGCCATTGAAAAGAGACATTACTGTGCAGCCGTATTGATCGACCAGGCCAAGGCTTTCATCTCTGTCAATCACCACATTCTTATCGGCAGACTCAACAGCCTTGGTTTCTCACATGACTGCCTCGCCTGGTTCACCAACTACCTCTCAGATAGAGTTCAGTGTGTCAAATCGGTTGTCCGTACCTCTGGCAGTCTCATTGGGGGTACACCAGGGTTCAATTCTCCGGCCGACTCTCTTCTCTGTATACATCAATGATGTCGCTCTTGCTGCTGGTGATTCTCTGATCCACCTCTATGCAGACGACACCATTCTGTATACTTCTGGCCCTTCTTTGGACACTGTGTTAACTAACCTCCAGATGAGCTTCAATGCCATACAACTCTCCTTCCATGGCCTCCAACTGATCTTACATGCAAGTAAAACTAAATACATGCTCTTCAACCGATCGCTGCCCGCACCTGCCCGCCCGTCCAGCATCACTACTCTGGACGGTTCTGACTTAGAATATGTGGACAACTACAAATACCTAGGTGTCTGATTAGACTGTAAACTCTCCTTCCAGATTCACAATAAGCATCTCCAATCCAAAATTAAATCTAGAATCGGCTTCCTATTTCGCAACAAAGCCTCCTTCGCTCATGCTGCCAAATATACCCTAGTAAAACTGACCATCCTACCGATCTTTGACTTCAGCGATGTCATTTACAAAATAGCCTCCAACACTCTACTCAACAAATTGGATGCAGTCTATCACAGTGCCATCTGTTTTGTCACCAATGCCCCATATACTACCCACCACTGCGAACTGTACACTCTCGTTGGCTGGCCCTCGCTTCATACTCATCACCAAACCCATCTACAGTGTCTTGCGAAAGTATTCGGCCCCCTTGAACTTTGCGACCTTTTGCCACATTTCAGGCTTCAAACATAAAGATATAAAACTGTATTTTTTTGTGAAGAATCAACAACAAGTGGGACACAATCATGAAGTGGAACGACATTTATTGGATATTTCAAACTTTTTTAACAAATCAAAAACTGAAAAATTGGGCATGCAAAATTATTCAGCCCCTTTACTTTCAGTGCAGCAAACTCTCTCCAGAAGTTCAGTGAGGATCTCTGAATGATCCAATGTTGACCTAAATGACTAATGATGATAAATACAATCCACCTGTGTGTAATCAAGTCTCCGTATAAATGCACCTGCACTGTGATAGTCTCAGAGGTCCGTTAAAAGCGCAGAGAGCATCATGAAGAACAAGGAACACACCAGGCATGTCCGAGATACTGTTGTGAAGAAGTTTAAAGCCGGATTTGGATACAAAAAGATTTCCCAAGCTTTAAACATCCCAAGGAGGACTGTGCAAGCGATAATATTGAAATGGAAGGAGTATCAGACCACTGCAAATCTACCAAGACCTGGCCGTCCCTCTAAACTTTCAGCTCATACAAGGAGAAGACTGATCAGAGATGCAGCCAAGAGGCCCATGATCACTCTGGATGAACTGCAGAGATCTACAGCTGAGGTGGGAGACTCTGTCCATAGGACAACAATCAGTCGTATATTGCACAAATCTGGCCTTTATGGAAGAGTGCCAAGAAGAAAGCCATTTCTTAAAGATATCCATAAAAAGTGTCGTTTAAAGTTTGCCACAAGCCTCCTGGGAGACACACCAAACATGTGGAAGAAGGTGCTCTGGTCAGATGAAACCAAAATTGAACTTTTTGGCAACAATGCAAAACGTTATGTTTGGCGTAAAAGCAACACAGCTCATCAACCTGAACACACCATCCCCACTGTCAAACATGGTGGTGACAGCATCATGGTTTGGGCCTGCTTTTCTTCAGCAGGGACAGGGAAGATGGTTAAAATTGATGGGAAGATGGATGGAGCCAAATACAGGACCATTCTGGAAGAAAACCTGATGGAGTCTGCAAAAGACCTGAGACTGGGACGGAGATTTGTCTTCCAACAAGACAATGATCCAAAACATAAAGCAAAATCTACAATGGAATGGTTCAAAAATAAACATATCCAGGTGTTAGAATGGCCAAGTCAAAGTCCAGACCTGAATCCAATCAAGAATCTGTGGAAAGAACTGAAAACTGCTGTTCACAAATGCTCTCCATCCAACCTCACTGAGCTCGAGCTGTTTTGCAAGGAGGAATGGGAAAAAATTTCAGTCTCTCAATGTGCAAAACTGATAGAGACATACCCCAAGCGACTTACAGCTGTCATCGCAGCAAAAGGTGGCGCTACAAAGTATTAACTTAAGGGGGTGAATAATTTTGCACGCCCAATTTTTCAGTTTTTGATTTGTTAAAAAAGTTTGAAATATCCAATAAATGTCGTTCCACTTCATGATTGTGTCCCACTTGTTGTTGATTCTTCACAAAAAAATACAGTTTTATATCTTTATGTTTGAAGCCTGAAATGTGGCAAAAGGTCGCAAAGTTCAAGGGGGCCGAATACTTTCGCAAGGCACTGTATATTTACGTCTGAGCGCTGTCTCAGATTATTGCATGGTAGGCTTTTTTCATAACGTTTTTTAAAAATCTGACACAGCGGTTGCATTAAGAACCAGTGTATCTTTAATTATATGTAGAACATGTATCTTTAGTCAAAGTTTATGATGAGTATTTCTGTTATCTGGCGTAGCTTTCTATAATTCCTCCGGATATTTTGGAGGCATTTCTGAACATGGCGTCAATGTAAACCGAGATTTGTAAATGTATTGTGTAACATGTCATATGCGTGTCATCTGATGAAGATTTTCAAAAGGTTAGTGATTCATTTTATCTCTACTCCTGCTTTTGTGACTGCGTTTTTCCTTTGATTTGGTGGTGGTCTAAAATAAATATATGTTGTGTTTTCGCTGTAAAACATTTAAAAAATCGGACATGATGGGTAGATGAACAAGATGTTTATCTTTCATTTGCTGTATTGGACTTGTTAATGTGTGAAAGTTAAATATTTCTAAAGAATATTTTTGAATTCCCTGCGCTACCTTTTCAGCTGAATGGGGGGGTGGAGTTCCCCTCGGGGATCGCCTTGCCATAACAGGCTTTAGTGTCCAAAGAAGGGCCAGATATATACACAATGGTGTCGTTTGCATAGAGGTGGATCAGGAAAATACCCACAGCAAGAACGACATCGTTGACATATACAGAGAAAAGAGTCGGACTGAGAATTGAACCCTGTGGTGCCCCCATAGAGAGTACCAGAGGTCCGGACAACAGGCCCTCCGATTTGACACACTGAACTCTGTCTGAGAAGTAGTTGGTGAACCAGGTGAGGCAGTCATTTGAGAAACCAAGGCTGTTGAGTCTGCCGATAAGGATACGGTGATTGACAGAGTCGAAAGCCTTGGCCAGGTCGATGAAGACGGCTGCACAGTACTGTCTTTTATTGATGGCGGTTATGCTATTGTTTAGTTTGAGTGTGGCTGAGGTGCACCTGTGACCAGCTCGGAAACCGGATTGCACAGCGGAGAAGGTACGGTGGGATTCTAAATGGTCAGTGATCTGTTTATTAACTTGGATTTCAAAGACTTTAGAAAGGCAGGGCAGGATGGATATACAGTAGGTCTATAACAGTTTGGGTCTAGAGTGTCTCCCCCTTTGAAGAGGGGGATGACCGCGGCAGCTTTCCAATCTTTAGGGATCTCGGACGATATGAAAGAGAGGTTGAACAGACTGTTATTAATAGGGGTTGCAACAATGGCGGCGGATAATTTTAGAAAGAGAGGGTCCAGATTGTCTAGCCCAGCTGATTTGTACAGGTCCAGGTTTTGCAGCTCTTTTAAAACATCTGCTATCTGGATTTGGGTGAAGCAGAAGCTGGGGAGGCTTGGGAAAGTAACTGCGGGGAGTGCGGGCTGTTGGCCGGTGTAGGGGTAGCCAGGAGGAAAGCATGGCCAGCCGTAGAGAAATGCTTCTTGAAATTCTCGATTATCATGGATTTATCGGTGGTGACAGTGTTACCTAGCCTCAGTGCAGTGTGCAGCTGGGAGGAGGTGCTCTTATTCTCCATGGGCTTTACAGTGTCCCAAAACTTTTTGATGTTAGAGCTACAGGATGCAATATTCTGTTTGAAAAAGCTATCCTTTGCTTTGCTTTCCTGACTGACTGCGTGTATTGGTTCCTGATTTCCCTGAAAAGTTGCATATCGCGGGGACTATTCGATGCTAGCGCAGTCCGCCACAGGATGTTTTTGTGCTGATCGAGGGCAGTCAGGTCTGGAGTGGAGCAAGGGCTATATCTGTTCTTAGTTCTACATTTTTTGAAAGGGGCATGCTTATTTAAGATGGTGAGGAAATTACTTTTCAAGAACGACCAGGCATCCTCGACTGACGGGATGAGGTCAATATCCTTCCAGGATACCAGGGCCAGGTCGATTAGAAAAGCCTGCTCGCAGAAGTGTTTTAGGGAGCGTTTGACAGTGATGAGGGATGGTCGTTTGACCGCAGACCCATAGCGGATACAGGCAATGAGGCAGTGATCGCTGAGATCCTGATCGAAAACATCACCTGTCTACAACAGGTGGCAACTATGAGAGACTTATTTCTGGAGAGATTCATTTTTAAAATTAGAAGCTCAAGCTGATTGGGCATAGACCTGGAAAGTGTGACAGAACTTTGCAGGCTATATCTGCATTAGATTGCAACTCCTCCCCCTTTGGCAGTTCTATCTTGACGGAAAATGTTGAATTTGGGGATGGAAATCTCAGAATGTTTGGTGGCCTTCCTTAGCCAGGATTCAGACACGGCAAGGACATCAGGGTTGGCGGAGTGTGCTAAAGCACTGAGTAAAACAAACTTAGGGAGGAGGGTGCTGGTGTTAACATGCATGAAACCAAGGCTTTTTCGGTTACAGAAGTCAACAAATGAGAGTACCTGGGGACACGCAGGGCCTGGGTTAACCTCCACATCACCCGAGGAACAGAGAAGGAGTAGGATGAGGGTACGGCTAAAGGCTATCAAAACTGGTCGTCTAGTGCATTGGGGACAGAGAATAAAAGGAACTTATTTCTGGGCGTGGTAGAATAGATTCAGGGCAAAATGTACAGACAGGGGTATGGTGGGGTGTGGGTACAGTGGAGGTAAACCCAGGCACCGAGTGATGATAAGAGAGGTTGCATCTCTGGACGGGCTAGTTATGCTGGGTGAGATCATCACATATGTGGGAGGTGGGATTTGAGGCATGTTGAGTGGGATTAGGGGCTCCATAATAAACTAAGACAATAATAACTATCCTAAACAACAGTGTACAAGGCATATTGACATTTGAGAGATACATAAAGCGAGGCATAAAGCAATCACAGGTGCTGATTGGGAGAGCTAGCTAAGGCAACAATGGGTAAGACAGCAACAGCTAATCAGCTAATACAACAACAACAGGTAAAATGGCGATGAATGGGCAGAGAGGGTCAGTTAACTACACACAGGGCCTGAGTTGGGGTCGACAGATAAACAAAAAAATAAACAAAATGGAGTACCGTGATTAATGAACAGTCCAGCAGGCATCAGCTATGTAGTGAAGTTATCATAGGGTCCAGTGAACAGCAATAGATGGAACAGGGAAGCGCGGGGTAGTCGTTACTACGCTAGCACGCGGTAGAGACAGCGTTTAAAGTTAGCAGACCGGGGTAAGGAGAAGCGTCTGCTCCACGTCCGGCGAAGGCCAATTGAGGGCACAGCGGATGGAGTTAAGTCGGCAGACCAGTCGTGGTGGTACGGCGGGGCGCCGTGTCAACAAAGGGTCCAGACCAGATGGCGAAAGAGGTAATTGTAGTTGTAGTAATTTCATTTGCTAGCCGGGAGATGCGCTTGGCTCACGGCTAAATGGTGCTAGCTTCGGGGCAGGGGAGTTAGCCACTATAGCCACTCGGTAGCAGCGATGATCCGATGCACAGGTCCAGAGCTTACGGCAAGGATTCGGCGGAGTGGTGGATTCTAGCCGTGTTGGGGTAGAGTCCGGAAGGCATTGACTGAGTAGCTGGGTGATCACAGAGTAGAAGGTGGGCCTGGCTCGGGGCTAGCTTTGGGGCTGGGTCACTCGGTGGCAGCTAGCTAGCTGTGATGATCAGGAGTAATGGTCCACGGTTTACGGCAGGAATCCGGCGTTATAGTGGAGAAAGCAGTCAGAATCTGGCAAGTATTATACAGGCTAAAAAAACAGCTGTTGTCTGTGCAGAAGGAAAGGCCGCTAGCAGTGGCTAACAATGGCTAAATAGCTAGTAGCTAATTCTGTCACATTCTGACCTTAGTTCCTTTGTTATGTCTTTGTTTTAGTTTGGTCAGGGTGTGAGTTGGGGTGGGTAGTCTATGCTCTTTTTTCTATGTTGTGGTTTTGTGTTTGGCCTGGTATGGTTCTCAATCAGAGGCAGGTGTCGTTCGTTGTCTCTGATTGAGAATCATACTTAGGTAGCCTTTTCCCACCTGTGTTTTGTGGGTGATTATTTCCTGTTTAGTGTTTTTTCCATTCACCTTACGGGGCTGTTCGTTTTTTGTTTATTTCACGTTGTTATTTTGTATTTTCAGTGTTCAGTAAAATAAACATCATGAACACATACCACGCCGCACATTGGTCCGACATTTCATACTCCTCGTCAGAGGAGGACGAAGAATTCCGTTACAGCCTCTGATGGAGGTTCTGGCTAAAAGGTCTAAATAAATAGCGGATCCGTGTCACATTGGGTGAGGCGGGTTACCGGAAGGTATATTTAATTTATAAATGGAAAAGAGATTGAAAATAAATTGAAATATATACAAAAAAATACAAAAAATACAAAAGTACACGAGAGGACGACAAATCACGTCTGCACTGCTACGCCATCTTGGTTAAGTGATCAGAACTCATACTCTGAGGTGCTTTGTGGACAGAGGTGAGCTTGCTGCTCACTCTAACCTGTTCAGTTGTGAAGAGCCAGTTTACAATCCCCCTGGCCTGTCTAGTGGGGGAGGGGAGCCTACTGAAGGAGTAAGAAATGTACAGTTCTTGTCTCTAAGAGAGGGCGGTAACATGATGTGCTAAAAGTCACCAGCAAGGAATTTGTAACAAAGTTTGCTTTTACATTACAGTAATGTATTATTGTAAAATTAGTCAACCGTAATGATGTGTATCTTACAGCAATATTTACCCTTTATATTCCTTCATTGTATTCCCCACAGAGAAGATGATGATGTTTGGGAGCAAACCACCCCCAGCTAGTGCACCCGCCGGTCTTCACCCTCCTCTGCCAGATCCACAACCCCTGGATCGGATCCCGAAGGTTGCTGGATCGGATCCCCAAGCTGACAAGGTAAACATATGTCTTTCTACCCCTGAGAAAGGCATTTAACCCACTGTTCCCTTGGTGCCGAAGACGTGGATGTTGATTAAGGCAGCCCCCCGCACCTTTCTGATTCAGAGGGGTTGGGTTAAATGCGGAAGACACATTTCAGTTTAATACATTCAGTTGGACAACTGACTATGTATCCCCCTTTCCCTTTCCCTTTCTTCCACTACCCCCACGGCAGGCCCTGGCTCCTCGCCCCTCTCAGCCAGTTAATCTAGAACTGCCGGGGCCTCTCAGAGAAGAGGGAGGAACAGAGCTAGGGCCACTGGAAACAGCACCGGAAACACTACAATAGAGGGAGATGAACCTGAGCACAGATGGCACACAGTCATTATAGATTGTGGAGCCAATACCACCCAGGTTCAGAACCACAGTTGGATAGTACTCAAACATACAACCCCTTCCAGCTGATTCAGCTGTACTCAACCACCTCTGTGCTGGGGACACTAGTATCCAATAGCAGCAAGTATGGGGACAAGAAGCAGCAGAGGGGGAAGAAGATGAACTGCTCTCGTACGTTTCCCTGGTAATATACATGGACTGGCAAAGGTATCAAGTTCCCTGCCTCATGAATGAAAACCATTTCTTGGCTTTCAACTGTACTCGTCACATGAGTGACCCACAAAAGTATGAGGGGAATGACAAGAAGAAGGGGAGCGCAGGGTATGATCGTCTCACAAGAGTCAAGCTTGGTTATCTTTTAGGCTTAATCAGTGTGTAATAGCAGTGGAATTACCCCATTTGGACACTTTGGAGAGGTTGAAAGGACACTTGGATGCCCCCTAGATGTCCCCTGGATGTCCTCTGACACTGTTTGAGAGAGGCTGATATTGTAGAAATTGTGTTTTTAAAGGAACAAATCACTTTTAGGCTTATTCAACGTGTAATAGCAGTGGAATTACTTCATTTACATACATACAACACTTTGGAGAGGTTGAGGGGACACTTGGAGTTGACCCTTGACCGCATCTGACACCCCTTACTAAAACATCTATAAAGTTCTAGCTGTTGTGTCCCCCCCAGAAGTGTTTGGCTTGTTATGGAAGCGATCTGACGTGTTTCCAGCTCTTTTCATCAATAATTGATTTATAGCTTGTCCATGAAAGACGACTTTCAAAATAAAATAAATACGGTTACTCTCTGTGTGCTTGATCTTGTGTTATCTGAACTGTGCCAGTCCTATCTATGTTCTGACCATTTTCTTATAATCTCCCAGGTATTTTCTTTCCAATAATCCCACAATTAAGGACAAATGTCCTTATCGTTGCTCATTAAAATCAGTTACTTTTGGGTATGTCTATTTAGGCAGAAATGTACATTCATCTACACTGATTAAAATGGATTTAACAGTGACATCAATAAGGGATCATAGCTTTCACCTGGATCTACCTGGTCAATCTATGCCATGGAAATAGATTAATGTTTTGTACACTCAATGTATGTGCTCTATAGTATGTACAAATAAAATTGTCTGTGTAAGAAATGCTGTCTTTAATTGAGATCTTCACAATAATGAATCATGGCCTGTAGGCCAAGTCCTCCATGAGAGATACATTCAGCAGCATAACTTGAGGGGGACTGGCATCAACAGGAAGATCAAAAGGAATTGTGTGGTAGCCCATATGGGACTAGCCATCTATCCTAAACAGTTTAGTCCATAGTGATGCAATGCGCTGTAGCCCTGTCTGTATGACAGTTCAATATGTTGTCCATTGTTCATTAATCAGCGCGGTCATTTATTGAGCCCCCCTGTCCCTCCCCATGCCTGCTCCCCTGTCCCTCCCCATGTCTGTTCCCCTGTCCCTCCCCATGCCTGTTCCCCTGTCCCTCTCCATGCCTGTTCCCCTGTCCCTCCCCATGCCTGTTCCCCTGTCCCTCCCCATGCCTGTTCCCCTGTCCCTCCCCATGCCTGTTCCCCTGTCCCTCCCCATGCCTGTTCCCCTGTCCCTCCCCATGCCTGTTCCCCTGTCCCTCCCATGGCTGTTCCCCTGTCCCTCCCATGCCTGTTCCCCTGTCCCTCCCCATGCCTGTTCCCCTGTCCCTCCCCATGCCTGTTCCCCTGTCCCTCCCCATGCCTGTTCCCCTGTCCCTCCCCATGCCTGTTCCCCTGTCCCTCCCCATGCCTGTTCCCCTGTCCCTCCCATGCCTGTTCCCCTGTCCCTCCCCATGCCTGTTCCCCTGTCCCTCTCCATGCCTGTTCCCCTGTCCCTCCCCATGCCTGTTCCCCTGTCCCTCCCCATGCCTGTTCCCCTGTCCCTCCCCATGCCTGTTCCCCTGTCCCTCCCCATGCCTGTTCCCCTGTCTCTCCCCATGCCTGTTACCCAGTCCATCCCAGCAGATTATCTGTCCCTGCTGTACAGTGTAGAACCCTGGCCGTCCCGTCGCTTGCACACCGCTGACAGATGCTGCGATGCTCTTAGACAGAGTGAATATGCAGCAGGAGCTCACTGGCTCCAGCCACATACACTGTCACTACCACTTAGCATCATCCTCCAAACTAGCAATTAAATCCCAGAGCCCCCATCCCCAACACTGGCCTCTGTGGCCCAACACAGAGCTTGGGCCCTGGGGCACTGTGACCCCCCCCACCTCCCTGCCCCGTGCTAACCCTCCACTTCACCACTCCACCCTCCTTCTCATCCCATGCCCCCTTAAGCCCCTCTGAGACACGCACATGCTCAAAGACATTGTGCCTCTATGTGTGTCAGGCCTCTGAACTTTAGAAGAAGAGGATGAAGTAAATGTGTCTGTTCCTCAGAACAGAGTGTGGTCTTGCAGGGTCCAGCAGAGAACATGTAGGGTCCAGCAGAGAACATGTAGGGTCCAGCAGAGAACATGCAGGGTCCAGCAGAGAACATGCAGGGTCCAGCAGAGAACATGCAGGGTCCAGCAGAGAACATGCAGGGTCCAGCAGAGAACTTGCAGGGTCCAGCAGAGAACATGCAGGGTCCAGCAGAGAACTTGACAAACCTTGGTTGAACCATCTCTTGGTCGCTATCCATCCCCCCCCTACTGGAAAAATATTACAATAGTTAAATCCATTAATAATGATGGCAAACATGTACATATCTCTGCATTGTTAGTTTTAGGTGTGTACTTTGTGTTTCAAGGCTTCAATGAAGCAATGCACTTTTCAGGAAATAAACTGTTACAAGCGTGCCAACTTGAATCAGTTTTGCTGTCTGAAATTATATTTGTTTGGTCGTTAAATCTTATTAGGTAACAGTAATTTGGACTTTGTGCCTAACATAAATCCATAGCTTTCTCTTCTTATGAAAATGAAGATGGTTTGGTGGTTCATGAATTGATCATAAATCTAACCTGCTCTTGACGTTGGATATGACACTGCACAACTACAATAGATAATACATTACTATAGCAAGAAGGAAAGGAATGAAATGTTTCACCTTAAACAGTCTTTATAAACCCTGTATTCCTCTGTGACCATCCACACTACGCTTGTGACACACAGACGCGCGTGAGACCTGGAAGTGGAGTGTTTGACCTAAAGTCTCATGAGCAATGCAATTCCCACATCATATGAGTCCACAGGGCCTTGATAGAGGCCCACAGGAGGCATTACACATTAACATAGAGTCTCCACCTGGAGCAAGATGACATGCTAGCATCAAAGCACTACTGGCCTCTCCCTCCTCCACCCCCACCCCCACCCCCTCCGAGGCTCTGCTGCTCTGTCCTCTCTTTAATGAGAAGCTAGGACGAGAGTCCCTTTCACCTTCAGTGTGTAGCCTAATTACTGAAGCAGGGCCTGGAGACAAGCTCTTTGGCCATTACGTTACAGGCCCCCGTGCCACCGCTCTCATATCCTGAGTTTTGTTTACCTCTGACTCAGACAGCGTGACGTGTGTGTGTGTGTGTGTGTGTGTGTGTGTGTGTGTGTGTGTGTGTGTGTGTGTGTGTGTGTGTGTGTGTGTGTGTGTGTGTGTGTGTGTGTGTGTGTGTATATGTGCATGTGTGTGTGTGTGTGTGTATATGTGCATGTGTGCATGTGTGTGTGACCCCTGTTTGTGATGGGAGGTTACTCAAAGGCTGTTGTTCAGGATCTGGTGAACTGGCATTGGGTACAGGGCTTTCGTGACATCACTCATTAACCAGGTTTATACTCCCATGTTTATGCTCTGTCGTTGGAGAACAAAAGCCTAAATGAGGGACAGCGGAACCACTTGAAAGGGCTGCTCTAAACAGATCATGATGTTTTTCCCGCTATTAAGCTTCTTTCTTCATTAGACCAATAACTTTTAGGCATAACGGTCTAATTTACCCTTATTAAATGTTCAGGAAAGCTCAGGTTTCGAGACAAGATATAAGCCCATTGTTTATCAATGGATGATGACAACAACAAAAAACATTCTGTGACATAAGGCAGACTTACCAAATGTTCCTTTAGTACTTATCAGTGTGTCTCTGTTGTTAATTCAGTCAGCATGCTGTGCTGACTACACAGAGGAAACTATAAAGACATTTCTAAGTGGCAACATTGCAGCGGTACTGCCCCAATGCAAAACAAGACATTTGTATAATCCGTCACAAACGTCCCCAGTATAAGCCCTCATCAAAGGGTTCAGGAAGTGGTCATAAACTGTGCCTGGTAAGACACACAACGTCCCCGGTTTCACAGGCTTAAGGGGTGTTTCATTAGAGCACTATGGTATGATGGTCACTCTTGTGATGCCAGTGGGAGTGAGACTTCTCTCTGCGCAGCTGTACATTTCTCCATCGCTCTTTGTTGCCCATGAACTCCGAGGCCCATGGCCTAAGGCCCAAGTGAATGGCACTGGAGAGTAGTGTGTGTATGTGGTGGAATACAGTAGGTAAGGACAGATGGTGAAATAAAGGTGTCTGAGGACAAGGAGAAATAAATTCTATAGCTCAGTTTGATGGCAAGATAATAGGTCAACATCACATGTACAAGATATTGTGGCCCTGTCAATATCATTGCCAAGTCAACTTTGCCTTAAATCATCGAACACAAATGTCTGCGGCCAGCCAATGAACCACAGATATACAGTATGATGAGGTGTCTTGCCATTAATGACGTCCTCCACTGAGAGTAAGGTAATACAAGACAGATTTTACCCAGCGACCCAAGATATATGTGAGGAGCATGATCTCTCCTCTCACTAGCCACCTCCTTTTCTTCTTCCCACAAATCACCTGTTCACGCCACAGAGGGGTGCAAGGTCAGATTCTCACGCTTGTCCGTCATGGCGTCTGAGGAGATCTAGTGCTGTGGGCTGTGAACCAACAGGAGGAGCAGGGTGAAAAAAAACAACAACCTGGAGCTAAAAAGGGAAACAGGAAGTTGCATACAATAGAGAGGACCTTTGATCCATAGCTGTGGGAAGACTTCGCCTTGGGTGCAAAGTGTTAATGTGAAAGTGACTCTGCCTGGCGCACATTTGTTGCTTCAAATAATGGGCCTTAAATTAGCACACAATGGCAGGCAGACGGGCGACACTCGCACCCAGCCATGCGCAGGAAAGGATGTAATTGTAAGAAAATTAGTGATCTGCTGGGGCAGAGACTTGTTGGGAGCGCCGTCTGCCTTTCCACGCCACCTCAGAGGGAGTAGCTGGAGACGAGGTCTGGCAAGGTCGCACCGCCGTGAACAAAGGCTGTGTTAATCTGCTGCCACGGCTGCTGTGTGTGTGTGTACGCATACCTGTCTCTGTGTGTGTGTGTGTGTGTGTGTGCTTGCATACGCGCCGGTGTGTGCACCCGCGCTCTGTGTGTATGTGTGTATATGCACAGGGGATGGGGGTCTGTAGGAACTATTCGTGTTAGATCCATAGAGGGAGTGTGATTCTGGTTTCAGTACACCTAAGGTCTGGATTTAGTAAGAGCCGTTGGTGATTGGATGAGACATAAATGTTCCTGTAGCTCTCAGTGCTAATTCGTAACAGGGAAAGGGCTACCCAAAACACAGCAGGACGGTGAGAGTCTGAGACAATACACACACAGTGCCTTCAGAAAGTATTCACACCCCTTGACCTTTTCCACATTTTATTTTGTTACAGCCTGAATTAAAAATGTATTCAATTGAGATGTTGTGTCACTGGCCTACACACAATACCCTATACTGTCAAAGCGGAATCATGTTTTTCAAAATTTTGACAAATTAATTAAAAATGAAAAGCTGAAAAGTCTTGAGTCAAGAATTATGCAGTCCCTTTGTTAAGGCACGCCTAAATAAGTTCAGGAGTAAAAATGTGCTTAACAAGTCACATAATACATTGCATGGACTCACTGTGTGCGATAATCCTGTTTGGCCCTGTCTGGGGGTGTCCTCGGATGGGGCCACAGTGTCTCCTGACCCCTCCTGTCTCAGCCTCCAGTATTTATGCTGCAGTAGTTAATGTGTCGGGGGGCTAGGGTCAGCTTGTTATATCTGGAGTACCTCTCCTGTCCTATTCGGTGTCCTGTGTGAATCTAAGTGTGCGTTCTCTAATTCTCTCTTTCTCTCTCTCTCTCTCTCTCTCTCTCTCTCTCTCTCTCTCTCTCTCTCTCTCTCTCGGAGGACCTGAGCCCTAGGACCATGCCCCAGGACTACCTGACATGATGACTCCTTGCTGTCCCCAGTCCACCTGGCCGTGCTGCTGCTCCAGTTTCAACTGTTCTGCCTTATTATTATACGACCATGCTGGTCATTTATGAACATTTGAACATCTTGGCCATGTTCTGTTATAATCTCCACCCGGCACAGCCAGAAGAGGACTGGCCACCCCACATAGCCTGGTTCCTCTCTAGGTTTCTTCCTAGGTTTTGGCCTTTCTAGGGAGTTTTTCCTAGCCACCGTGCTTCTACACCTGCATTGCTTGCTGTTTGGGGTTTTAGGCTGGGTTTCTGTACAGCACTTTGAGATATCAGCTGATGTATGAAGGGCTATATAAATAATTTTGATTTGATTTGATTTGAATGGTGTTTAACATGATTTTTGAATGACTACCCCATCTCTGTACCCCACACATACAATTAAGGTCCCTCAGGCGAGCAGTGAATTTTGAACACAGATTCAACCACAAAGACCAGGGAGGCTTTTCATTGATAGATGGGTAAAAAAATCAGACATTGAATATCCCTTTGAGCATGGCGAAGTTACTAATTACCCTGGATGGTGTGTCAATACATCCAGTTACTACAAAGATACAAGCGTCCTTCCTAACTCATTTGCTGGAGAGGAAGGAAACCGCTCAGGGATTTCACCATGAGGCCAATGGTGACTTCAAAACAGTTACGGAATTGAATGACTGTGATAGGAAAAACTGAGGCTGGATCCACAACATTGTAGTTACTCCAAAATACTAACCTAATTGACAGAGTGAAAAAACAGAATAAAAATATTCCAAAACATGCATCCAGTTTGCAACAAAGCACTAAAGTAACTCAAAACATGTGACAAAGCAATTCACTTTTTGTCCTGAATACAAGGTGTCATGTTCGGGGCAAATCCAATACTACACATTACTAAGTACCACTCTCCATATTTTCAAGCATAGTGGTGTCTGCATTATGTTATGGGTATGCTTGTAATCGTTAAGGTGTGAATGTGTATGCTGTGTACAAAGAAATACAAAAGAACGTTGTCAAATCAATCTTGAACTCCCATGTTCAGGGCCATGCCTATAGAGTACCACAGTATGAGTCACAATACCCATAAAACCTAGCGGTCAAAGAAGGAAATGCTTCCAATCGTTTTTCCACCATTAAATTTTCCCATTTGGGGATTTTAGAAACACTTAAAATAAGGTCTGTGTTTCGTGTAGCCTTACTCTGGCGTGACGTTTTGATAAACGTGAAAAATCTCTCTAGGACACGCTGACTTTTATCAATATATTTGCCTGATTTTACTATTTTGAGGAAGCATATACAGGCTACGGCATCTCAAAATGGTGAAACTGTACTATTGACCATTTTTTTGCATTTTCCAATGTATTTTAAGGTAGTATGCAAGCACAATCGTTCTGTTCGCCTAGCCGAGTTCGGCAAGATGCCAGCCGAACTAAAGCATGCTGACGCCTTTACACATTCTATAACCATCCCAGAGCCAGTGTCTGCTGGGATATTATTCACCACTACTGCTACACTGGCAGTGGACTGGGTAGTGGTTCTAGCTGGTTGAAATATGTCATACCCTGATCTGTTTCACCTGTCTTTGTGCTTGTCTCCACCCCCCTCTAGGTGTCGCACATCTTCCCCGTTATCCCATGTGTATTTATACCTGTGTTCTCTGTTTGTTTCCAGATTGTTTTGTTTGTGAAACCTACCACGGTTTGTTCCCCTGCTCCTGCCAGTTTTTTGCTCCTGTTTTCTAGTCCTTCCCAGTATTGACCCCTGCCCTCCCTTACCCTAAAACTGCCTACCGTTCTGAACCCTTTGCACCATCTCTGGATTATTGACCCCTGCCTGCATTGACCTGTCGTTTGCCTGCCCCTGTTTTAGGAATAAACTTTTATTTTGTTGACACTGTCTGCATCTGGGGTCATACCTTAAATGTGACAGAAATACATATAATTTACTAGCCTAAACAATATAATACTGACAAAAGCACATATCCCAGCATACAACAGGTAGCAGATGGACTAACAATTTTTGGAGGGAGAACGACTGTGAGAAGCTCAGTTCTGGTGACTTATTAAAAGGACATTCTACTCTAAAATGAATGAAAATAAAATGATGCTGATGCAACGGTATTGCTTCCGTCCCTCTCCTCAACCCTACCTGGGCTCAAACCAGGGACGCTCTGCACACATCAACAACAGCCGCCCAATAATATATTGGTCCATATTATCAGGCAGGTGTGCTATTTAGCAATAACCATTATCACCTGATGCAGCATATTGGCTATAAATAAATAGGTTGATGGTTGACCATCTGCATTAGCCAGATCACAAAGTCTAAATATTGTTGCTAGACCCCCAAACAACATTCCACTGGCACTCAGCCAACCAAGGTTTTTGAACTCTGGTTCTAAAATTATGCATTTTAGTCTGACTCATTTTTTGGATTGAGAAATAAGTGTAGCCAACTGACACTAGAAAGCACTGTGATCCTCCTCTTTTAACAGTGGCCATCAAAACTGCTTTCGAAGGTGTGTTGTCCTGCGACTGCAATAAGAATATTGTACAATGAATGGGCATGCATATCTCTCTCCCTGTGTGGCATTCGTAACTTGAATGGGTCTCTAGGGAATATTAATATGCATATTAATCCTGCTGTAGTCATTGCTACCAGCAGGTCAAACAAACGGCAAAATGAATGAGTAACTCAGAAAACGAATCATGACTATCGAGTCCATTAAAGAAGTCGTTCAGAAAGAACAAATTGTTTGTGATCTCTAGTGTGCTAGCCTGTGCTGTCTTGGTGTAGGCTGGCCCACGTTGGGCTTGTTGTTGGCTAGCCTGTGCTGGTCTTGGTGTGGTCTGGCCTATGTTGGGCTTGTTGTTGGTTAGCCTGTGCTGGTCTTGGTGTGGGCTGGCCCACGTTGGGCTTGTTGTTGGTTAGCCTGTGCTGGTCTTGGTGTGGGCTGGCCCACGTTGGGCTTGTTGTTGGCTAGCCTGTGCTGGTCTTGGTGTGGGCTGGCCCACGTTGGGCTTGTTGTTGGTTAGCCTGTGTTGGGCTGATTTGGTCTTGGTGTGGGCTGGCCCACGTTGGGCTTGTTGTTGGTTAGCCTGTGTTGGGCTGATTTGGTCTTGGTGTGGGCTGGCCCATGTTGGGCTTGTTGTTGGTTAGCCTGTGTTGGGCTGATTTGGGCTTGTTGTCGCCTAGCCTGTGTTGGGTTGATGTAGGCTAGCCCGTGTTGGGCTTATTTGGGCTTGTTGTTGACTAGCCTGTGTTGGGCTGAAGTGGGATTGTTGTTGGCTAGCCTGTGTTGGGCTGAAGTGGGCTTGTCGTTGGCTAGCCTGTGTTAGGCTGATGTAGACTAGATCGTGCTGGGCTAGCCCGTGTTGGTCTGATGTGGGATTGCTGTGGGAAAGCCTATGCTGGGCTAGCCTGTGTTTGCTGGTGTGGGCTTGGTGTGGGCTAGCCTCTGCCCACCTTGCCCACCAAATACCCACATAGGGCCATGTTCGCTGGGTGCTCTCTCTTTCTTTAAAGAAAACTGACAATTACATCACTCTGATGGAAAGAAGAATTGTTATGCAAAGGTTTTACAAGGACTAACGGAGAAAGGGCGTCTGTTGTGCCCAAACCTTTTTGGATTGCAGGGAATCTTTATCAGGTGCTGAGGTATTCCAGAGACTGTGATGGGAAGGGCCAGGAGGAGGTAGGGGGTGGTGGGTAAGGTAGGTGAGGTGGAGGGTTAGGATGTGGGGCTGTTCTCACCTCCCTTTCGGCGGGTCAGGGGAATAGACGAAGGCAAGAGAGAGCGAGAGGGAGAGAGAGGGAGAGAGGGGGAAAGGGAGAGGGAGAGAGGGAGAAAGGGAGAGAGGGAGAAAGGGAGAGGGAGAGAGGGAGAGAGAGAGAAAGGGAGAGGGAGAGAGGGAGAGAGGGAGAGGGGTGATATGAGCGCAGCTAAAGCCCTCCTGTCGCCACTGCAGTAAAAACAATTACCCCCACTTGTCCCTTCTTGCATTTTTTAAGAGAGGCACGAATAGCTGGGATTACAAGATCTCATTTCCAGTGAGCACTGTTCCTGAAATGGTCTTTATGCGGACCAAAAAGTAGCGTGTTTATGTTGGTCGACTGAGAGCTGTAAAACATTTAAGTCCCAGTAACTGAAACTAAAGGTTCGCTGTAAGTACAGTACCATGTGAGTTCCAGTCTTCTCTGGCTGAGAACGGCCTCAGGGTAGACAGGCCCCTACTGAGAAAACTTTGCATGACCTCCTGTAATGTCAATGGCAAAGTATTTCGTTCAGGGGGGGGGAACAGACAACAGGGCTGTTGGACATTGTAAAAAAAGGAGGAAGAAAGCAAATGTGTACTGTAGGTTTGTGTTCTTTTTCTCGCTATTGTTATGTGCTTTTTAAAAATTGTAAAGGTCTGTGAAAACCTTGATTTATTTTTAAACTAGGCAAGCTAGTTAACAACAAATTCTTATTTATAATGACAGCCTAGAAACAGTGGATTAACTACAGATTTTTACCTTGTCAGCTCAGGGATTTGATTTGAACACCTTTTTGGTTACTGGCCCAACTCATGAACCACTGGCTAATCCATGCTAATCCAACAAAGGTAATTGTGTTTTCAGGAAACTCCGGTTGAGAATAACTGAATAATAACTGAGAATAACTGGTATTATTGTTGTTCCTAGAACCATGAGCCTTTCCTTAAAGCACCTATGGCACAAGGGGGCCCATGTTGGGCCTTTAACACAACACTGCAAGGTTACTTAGAACAAAAATAGTAATCAAATTACACACAAACTCTTTGCGAATGCTATTTCTAATACACTGAGGTCATTCTTGATGCAAAGCCCTCCAATTAGATGAAAGTTGTGAACAGAAGTACCTAGCTGCTATAATAACCACAACTGTGAAACAGGGAAACAGCTATTAACAGCTCCAAAGCAGCCACTCCATCACTCAATTACTCATGGTGCCACATTGACTGTGAGGTTTTCTCCAAATCAGCCCGCCACTCTCAGTCCAGTCTATACAGCTTACAGCCAAACAGCCTCGCTTGCTTGTCGTACTCAACGACATCTGACTGAGTAAGTCCAAACAGTCCAGCATGGGGTTAAGGTGGGCTGTGATGGAAACAGAAATATTATGATAGATGCTGTCTACCCAACCAGTCCCAGCTGGTTCTGGGTATTTAATAAACATGTAAACACTCTAGCTTCCTCATTAGGTGATTGAAAAAGCCCATGCTATCCATAAATCAAGGACCAGGTTATCAAGGCCTGTGATCTTAACTGTACAGGGCGCCCAGCTGTCTACGCGATAGAGACTGGGAACAGCAGGCTATAAATAATTAAATTCTCTTCGACCTTTTCTCTCTTCCTTTACTCAAAGAGTACACACGATAGTCAAAACGTAAACACGCAAACAGATAGTGGAACAAAATAAATGGTTTGTTTGGTATTTGTGACAGATTCTAGAAGATGCCATTTAAAAAAGTAATGTGCTGCGGGTTCTACGGCTTATTAGCATAGTTGAATCATATTAACTAGCCATTTAGGATGTTATCTTGGGACTATCTACAGAATTTCCTAACGTAGAAGTAGTGTAAACTTCAGAGGATCAGTGGTTAGTGAAAGATTAAGGTAAGAGAATGTGAAACGGCTGTATGTTCAATCTATCTCTCTATCTACTCTGTACTGTACATGCTAAATGCTATTCAAGCTTCCCTCTGCTTTTCTGAATCTCTCCTGCTCGAGGCTAATTTCATATTATGAATGAGCGTCTTCTGCTATTTTTGTGACATGACTCAATTCCAGATAATATGTTTCCAGCATAAATGGATCAAGTTAAAAATGTGACCGTAGATATTTGTAGAGAGTATTCCTAATGCTATCAGGCAAAAGACACGCTCACAAGTAATTCTAATTGAACTAGTTTATGACAGTGTACGACAACAGCTTTAGTCCAAGAGGGAATATATACTCAAGAGGGAATATATATTCATATATAGTATATGAACTCGATCTGCATTCTAAATGCTGTCCATAATTAAGCTGCAAGAAGCAAAACATTGGCATTTTGTGAAATAACACATTGCCAAGTCACACAACTCCTGGTCCCTCATTGGGATTGACTAGTACTCAATATCAAACAAACCACAACCACAAATGTTCAAATATAATGACGCTTTCATTTAGTTCCAAATCTGTTCAATTCATTCATTCCTGTTGTCAAACATGTTTTCGCCTCACACAAAACATCAGGAGTACAAAAAGGAACTGGACAGAATTCTCCCCATGTAGTTTGGCAGAACAAGCCTGAACTTTCCTCTCCTTAGCTGCTTCTGCTATAGCCTTGAAAACCCGACCCTAGGCAACATAGTAACTAGGGTCTGGTCTCAATGATGGACTCCTTTGTCATAGAGGAACTACACTGTTGATGTCGATAAGAAAGAAAATATGGGGACTCTCCCAACATCATCAAATCATGAAGCAGACATGCCAGAACGTTGCTATTCAAAACCAACATTTGCAGACAAAACCTTTTGCAGTGGTTTTAGTTAAGGTAGTTAATTCAAACTAGCCGCTTGCGAAATGCACTCATTAAAAACAACCTCTGTGATCTCCATCTTGCTAGCTACTACCCAGCTAGCACAAAACGCTCTGAGAACCATATGTTGCTTAGAGCTTGGTGAGAGCGTGGTTGTCCTATGGTTATTTGGCATTCAGCTTTCCCACCATGTTCTGGGATTGGTGCTGGATACTCAGATAGAACATAAAGTTGTGAGAACCATATGTTTCTTAGGTGGGAATTTCAGTACTTCAGCATAATGTTTCCTACAGGTTTCCTCATGGTTCTATTTAAAGTCAGAACACGACGAAAACTTTCCACAACAATCGCAAGAAAGCATTCCTAACATTCAAAGAACGTTCTAAGAATGTTATTTAAATACATATACATTCTGTTCTCAGCATCAACAAAACTCTCTCTATCCTCTATCTTGTTAAGTATGTTCAGGTGTGTTGTCCTAATGACCTTTGAAATGGGGTCTGTTTGAATAGACTAAAATGGGCAGGTTATAAAAAACATGGAGCACTAGCTCTGTGCTGATGGCACAGTGGGCTACTTCCATGGATAGAAAACAGAAGATCATAGGTTTGAATTTCACTGATGCTGTGCCACAACACAAATACATGTTTTTGCATGTTTAACGCCTAGGCAAATTCATTTCCATATGTCCTGTCTGTACTTGGAGTAAAAAAAAACATTTAACCTAAACTAGCAGTGTTACTAAAAGTCTCATTGAAACATGTTGTCAGACTGTTATTTAATTGCATTCAATTAAGATATCATTTCCACTCAGAACATTAATAAAACCTTCCAGGAAAACCTTCAGGGAACCATAGTAAAACGTTTTAAGAACCTCCCTGCAACCTAAAATGTAATGTTCCCAGAACAGGAAAAATTATCACTTTTGTCAGGAAACTTACGGCTTTTTTCCCAGAACCAATGGGAAACCAAAAATGTACATTCCCACAACTTCCAAGGAACCAAATGTGCTAGCTGGGTATTTTGCTGATAAAGTAGTGATGAGGGCAGTGAGGTAGTTCCTCTATGCCAAAAAAAGGCCATCATTGAAACCAGACTCTATACACTGTGTCGTCAAGAGTTTTCGAGACTACTGTAGCTACGTCATGTTGTCTATTCAGGCCTGTGGGATCATGTGTGTTCAGGGAGGAAACACAGATACTGCCTCAGAGATCTCCAAGCAACACCCCTATCATAAAAATGATGATTTTTATGGAAAACACATGGTCGTTTGAGCTGAGAATCTCTGTTTTATGGATGCAACTTTATTTGTCCCACTTCTCAGTCCTCCATACATACACATATCACTCTTCATAAAATAGTAGAAGGACAATTCGAGTCCACGTATGTTGTGACGAATTGGTATGTATAATTTCTAAGTATGTCTTTATCACGTCATCATGTGTTTGTTATGCTTATGCAGACCAACACTTCTAAATCAAATACAGTATATCATGTACTTTTTACTTGCTCTGGGTAACTGCATAAAAACCGCATGCTCCGGTTTCATACAGGCATTTATGACAAGAGACCTGTTTTCTTTCAGGAGTCAACTGTATCTGTATCAGGGATGTAAGACATAGTCTTATCTTGTGGTCTTTTTACTTCTTGAGTCACCCTCATGATATCGACACAGACACATTTCTCAGGACGTGAATTATAGAAATACCATTGCTGTTATAGTTTAGTTGAGGGCCGGGCACAAAAAATAAAAAATAAAGAGTTTGGATTCTCTCATTACTCACTTAATACACTGGAGAGATTCTGGTTGAGACAAAGCCACTAGATTTTGAATGCACGCCAGACAAGCTGGAGTGAGAGGTTTTGACTGCAGACACATGTCAAAGTCATGGTAAATACAGTATTAGCTAAATGTCAGTGACTTTTTCTGAATATTAAGTTGTTTTTTTTTAGATAATTTCCTGCCTTCAAATGCATTGAATTTGTACATTTTCACCAGAGTGTAAAATAAAATAAAAATGATATGCATAATAACTATAAACTGTCCAATGAATGACAGCTAGGCTTTTTGTTTTAGCTGGAGGTTAGTGGGTGTTGGGGACAGGGAGAAACAGGCTGATCGGAGCAGCATGGAGGTGATTCTAACTGTTATTGACAAGCCGAGGAGGCCATGACCACTCTTCACGTCTAATCAGTCAAATTCTTTAATCATATCTGTGATGGGAGGGGGGGGGGGCTGCTCAACTCAACTTATTCTCCACTGTTGAATTACCTCACTTAACCCTAACCCTAACCTTAACCCTAACCCTAACCCAGTCCAATTCAAAATCCTATTTTCCCTAACCCCTAACCCTAAATCTGAACCTAATCCTAACCCGTACTCTTACCCTAACTCTAACCTTAACCCTAGCCCTAGCCCTAACCCAAAAACCTAAACTTTATCCTAACCCTAAACCTAACCCTAGCTACTAGCTCCTAACCCTAACCCTAACCCTACAACTAACCCTAGCTCCTAACCTTAATATTTAACGTAATTCTAACCCTAAAAAAAATTCTAACCTTAACCCTCAATTAATAGCATTTGACATTATGGGGACTAACAAAATGTCCCCAGTTGGTCAAACTTTTGTTCATTTACTCTCTTGTGGGGACTTCTGGTCCCTGCAAGAATAGTTAAACACGTCACACACACACACACACACACACACACACACACACACACACACACACACACACACACACACACACACACACACACACACACACACACACACACACACACATGCATGTACACTCTCTTCTCCAAACAACATGAACATGCATTCCTGCCACATTTACACCACTATTATTGTTTTTCAGCAAGTAAATGTGGTTAATGTTATCTCACACCGGGGCAGCATGTAATGTGTCTAATTTGGGCCCTGCTGGAGTGAGGAAGAGAGGAATATCCTGGCAACATCTTTAACCTATTCAGGCAGGATGATGTCATGATTAGTAGAGGAAATTGGGATCCCTCCAGAACCTAAACACCCTGAGAGGCATACCGCTGGAGAGAGAGAGATAGAGAGAAAGAGGGAGTAAGAGAGAGAGCCAGAAAGAGAGAGAAAAAAAATATTAGAGACAGAGAGAGACTGAGAGAGAGAGATGGGCAGGGGGGGAGAGGGGGTGCCATTTTTCGAACCAGCTCGGAGCCTGACCCGCGGAGCTGAGATCAAAGCACAGCGCCACTCGGCTGACACGCAGGGGCACACTTCAGGGGGATATGTGTGTGTGTGTCTGCCAAAGTTCCTCCTCCTACAACAGCCAGCCCCCATGTCAAACATAACGTGCTATTAAAGATATATGGTCCCATCCCTCTATGCCAGGCCACAACACACACTCCCCTGCTCACACATCACCCCTCCTCCCTCCTCTTCCCCCACCACACACCCACTTCCCTTTCACCTCTGAACCTCTGTCCTCTAAATAAAGCAAGCTGCGATGCTCCCTCCTCTTCCTTCCCTCCACGTGGTGGTACCGATGAGAGAGAGGGGTGATGAGGTGAAGGAGAGAGAGAGGGGTGATGAGGTGAAGGAGACAGAGAGCAGAGCCCGGGCCAGAGGAGGCTAGAGGAGAGGAGGGGAGAATCGTGCTGAAGAACGGCTGGCTCACTCCACGGTACACAGAGAGTCAGAGCACACGGTACTTTCATATCCACATACTCACATCCAGGCCCATCTCCCCACGCCAAGACCACAGGGCTTCTAAATGTTCCAAAGGAGAGGGCGTGAGAAGCTAAGGGGTGATGTCTGTTTCCTGTTTGTTTTTTTGGTGTGAAGGCACTGTCTGACATGGTTGGGAGATGACTATAGTAACATTAATAATCATATTTAATTTGATCAAAACATAACTTGTAACTTCTAATGTAAAATATAGACTTTAAGCAGATTAAGCAATCAAATACAATTATATTAATCACATACACAATTTACAGCAGGTATAAAAGGTGAAGAGAAATGCTTGTGTACTACACTACATCACAAAAAGTATGTGGACGCTTTCTTGTCGAACATCTCATTCTAAAAGCATGGGCATTGAAGTGGAGTTGGTCTGCCCTTTGCTGATGTAACAGCATCCACTCTTCTGGGAAGGCTTTTCACTAGCTGTTGGAACATTGCTGCAGGGACTTGCTTCCATTCATCCACAAGAGCATTGGTGAGCTCAGGGACTGATGGTGGGCGATTAGGCCTGGCTCGCAGTTGGCGTTCCAATTCATCCCAAAGGTGTTCGGTGGGGTTGAGGTCAGGGATCTGTGCAGGCCAGTCATGTTCTTCCACACAGATCTCAAAAAAACTATTTCCGTATGGACCTCGCTTTGTGCACGGGGTCATTGTCATGCTGAAACAGGAAAGGGCCTCCCCCAAACTGTTACCACAAAGTTGGAAGCACAGAATCATCTAGAATGTCATTGTATGCTGCAGAGTTAAGATTTCCCTTCACTGGAACTAAGGGGCCTAGCCCAAACCATGAAAAACAGCCCCAGTCCATTATTCCTCCTTCATCAACCTTTACAGTTGGCACTATGCATTCTGGCAGGTAGCGTTCTCCTAGCATCCGCAAACCCATATTTGTCCATCGGACTGCCAGATGGTGAAGTGTGATTCATCAGTCCACTGCTCTAGAGTCCAATGGCGATGAGTTTTACACCACTCCAGCCGAAGCTTGGCATTGCGTATGGTGATCTTGGGCTTGTGTGCAGCTGCTCTGCCATGGAAACCCATTTCATGATGCTCCCGACTAACAGTTCTTGTGCTGACATTGCTTCCAGAGGCACTTTGGAGCTTGGTAGTAACCAAGGACATGCTACACGCTTCAGCACTCGGCAGTCCCGTTCTGTGAGCTTGTGTGGCCTACCACTTTGCAGCTTAGCCATTGGTGCTCCTAGACGTTTCAACTTCACAATAACAGCACTTACAGTTGACTTGTTGGAAAGGTGGCATCTTATGAGCGTGCCACATTGAAAGTCACTGAGCTCTTCAGTAAGGCCAGTAAGGCTGTGTGCTTGATTTTATACACGTTTCAGCAACGGGTGTGGTTAATCCACGAATTCGAATGGGTGTCCACATAGTTTTTTATATAGTGTAGCTTCATCTACAATGCAAACATTAATGAAGCTTTAGTTGTTCTTTAAATGAGGAAATTGAAGCTGCCTCCTTCACATGTTCAGGTAGAGTATTCCAGAGCTGATAGGCCACAAGTGAGCATGACTCCTCATGGCTCTCGCTGTAATCAATGGGGCTCTTCTTCCCGCAGGCCTTTCTGGAGAGGCTCCAAGACAGGCACAAGATCCTCAGCCAGCAGACAGCACAGCCTGGCTCTGGGAGTGCATGAGAGCCCATACTGCACACAATTGTTCCAAATCCTCTAGCATCACATTACTCTGTCTCCCAGTCCCATGTGCATGATGGATGATCATTTTTTTACCAGGCCGTCCAATGAGCCACGGCGTCGGGAGATACTCAGGCTCCTGGACAGGAAAGTCCCTGGTCTGTTTACTGCATCATTAGCTTTTGTCTCAGAGGAGCGGGTGCACGCGATTTACCTCTGAGGTCATGTCCCCAATGTGAACTGTGAAACAGAGGAAGCACAATAGGCTTATTCACCAGACGGTGTGTTCAATTAGTAAATAAGCTAGTGTATTCACATGAAATAAGCTATTGTTGCTACGCTGTTACGCAACAGACATCTGCTAGTTTAACCCAGACTCATATCTCCAGGCAGCTCTCACAATATGGTCAGGTTGTACCAGGTGACTTGATAATGTGACTATAAATGATTGTATAATTACTTTAACACATGTGGGTTTATTTGAGTTATCACCGTGAACGAGCAATTACTGACAATATAACATTAAGATATGTGAGGAAATCTTTAAAAAAAAGGTTTTATTATATCTTCCCAGATAAAATGGCATGATAGTGGATACATGTCTTCGCCTGACTGCAATGCACTATAACTACATGCTAAGTGTTTGGTTCAATTCAATTTGTTTGTGCAAGTTAAGGTACGGCGACATGGCCCCATGCACCACATACACAAATCACTTCATTTCCTTGTCTTTCCTTTGACCCTGTATGGTGTGTTCAAACAAGCCTTGCCTGAGGCCAGCAGCACACTGAGGGAATCACTTAAAAAGGTTTAAAGGCCCACATTTCCTCCCCTCACGACACATAACTCACCATGGCCTGTCACCTTCACAGTATGAAATATGTTCTTGCTCCAAACTAAAACAAACAATACATCATTCTCCATCAGTATCGTCTCCAACAGACAGAACACAGAGGTCAGGAATGATAGAGGAGAAGACAGGGGAAGCCCTGAGCAGCCAATCAAATATCTCTCGTGGCGGAGTCACCTCAGGTGTCAGGCATTTCAATTAGAAAATGATTTACGCTGCGAAAAACAAAGTTCACTGACTTCTACTGCAAATAACATTTATTTTTGGGCAGGAGTGATGATTTAGCATTTTAGCAGGGTGATGGTTTAGCAGTTTAATGAGCATAACTAGTTGGCCTTTATATCTTTTTAGAATATAGGCTACAGAGTACAAATATATACAGTAACCTGAGGCACACAAGAGGCTATAACATTCAGCCATGGAAGGCAGAGCAGCTGTAGCGTTTCAGAAGAGCAATGAGCTCAACTGCTATTACATCAAAGGGAGAGTTTGTATGTAATGTGACTGATGTTGCCTTGAGTCTGCTAAACAAATCTCCAGGGAAAATATTTAAGCGGTACTGAACTTAAACATCCGGGGCAGTCATTATCTGTAACCTTTCTAGCATATACAGTATTTGAATTATTTTTCTCACAAAATGTATGTAAAATTCCTCAAGTGTCCGTGCAGTGTGTTGCAGTGCAGAGTCGTCCTTCTTCCCTTAGGGATTATCTGTTCAATATGGATCCACTTCAGAGTGAAACCCAACTCCCTAACTACAGAACATCATCAGGAGTGACTTGACAGTGGAAGCAAAGCTCTGAAGCCCCACGCTTCTTAGCATCCTGAGTTTGTTTAGGCTAGACCCCTGACTTCCTCTTCCTGTAAAGAAGGGATGATGGGAGAGGAGGGGGTGTATGGCACACGATGACCACCTCTCAGCTTCACCAATTTTACCTGACCACTGGGTGTGATCTCGGTGGGAACTAATTCCTTTGGCACATGCAGCTGTTTCTGGCCCCTGAGTGGCTGATCCGTCAGTCAGACCGGCGAAGGATGGAAGAGGACAGTGTGTTTGGATTTACCTGGGCAGGTTGGGCCAGGGTGGGGCGGTGGGGGCCGAGGCGGGGTGAGGAGCCGCCTGCCTGGACCCCAGGCGCATCACACATCACACACAGGCGGGTGCGAAGGGGCCTCACAGGGAAGTAAACTGCAGAGGATGATCTCATCTGGGGTAGAATGGTCAGAAGTGACAGCAAGGCGGGGCAGGGCAGCGATTTCTTAGGATTTAGAAGGTTCGGGAGCCTCGCCATACATCCTAATGGGAGAAAAGAGAGCTCCATGGAGGTGGAGAGTTAGGAGGGATTTCTCCTTGATTTGCTGCAGATTCCCTACTAGAGAGTAATGCTGCCAGTTCTGTCAGAAAATTACATTGACCGGAGCTTCCTAATAATAATTAAGAATGAGGAAGAAGGAAAATGATCTAATTTCTCAGGAGCACACTTTATGTCAGAGAATCACAGCTTTTTGGGAAATGTGACATGGCTGCCAAGTGTAATTTCATTCCAACACACTCCTGTAGCATGGCTAGCCCTTCAAAAGTCCACATGATCACACTCACCACGATTATATAAGACAATACTGTCACTGCTGGTCAAACTTGAATCAAATGGGAATTTCATTCTCCTCTGAAAAACTCAAGAGGAAACCGGTGGAAAGAACTTTAAGGCGAGAAGGTATTTTGAGATGATTTACTTCAATGGGAGAAGTGAAAAACGATAGGTAGCGTACTGTAGTGTAGGGCAATGTTGAGAAGGCCTGGTTTAGAAGGGAAACTACAGCACATGTTGAAGAGGTGCTTTGGGTAATGTGAGGATGAAGACACATGCTTGTAGTTTTGACAACATGTTGATCAGAGACAAAGTGTCCCGCCCTGACCTTAGGGAGCCTTTTTATTTCTCTATTTGGTTAGAGCTCCTGGTCTCCAGTACGCCTCCTCGGTCCAGGATATCCTGCGCCGGCTCTACGCACTGTGTCGCCAGTGCGCCTTCACAGCCCAGTGCGTCCTGTGCCAGCGCCCCGCACTTGCCGGGCAAAAGTGAGCATCCAGCCAGGACGCGTTGTGCCAGCTCTACGCTCCAGACCTCCAGTGCGCCTCCAAGGTCCAGTATATCCTGTGCCAGCTCCATGCACCCGGCCTCCAATGCATGTCTCCAGCCTGGTACGTCCTGTGCCTGCTCCACGCACAAAGCTTCCAGTGATGATCCATGGCACGAAGCCTCCAGTGATGATCCATGGCCCGAAGCCTCCAGTGATGATCCATGGCCCGGAGCTTGCAGTGATGATCCATGGCACGGAGCCTGCTGTGATGATCCATGGCCCGGAGCCTCCAGTGATGATCCATGGCCCGAAGCCTCCAGTGATGATCCATGGCCCGGAGCCTCCAGTGATGATCCATGGCACGAAGCCTCCAGTGATGATCCATGGCCCGAAGCCTCCAGTGATGATCCATGGCCCGAAGCCTCCAGTGATGATCCATGGCCCGGAGCTTGCAGTGATGATCCATGGCACGGAGCCTGCTGTGATGATCCATGGCCCGGAGCCTCCGGTGATGATCCATGGCCCGAAGCCTCCAGTGATGATCCATGGCCCGGAGCTTGCAGTGATGATCCATGGCACGGAGCCTGCTGTGATGATCCATGGCCCGGAGCCTCCGGTGATGATCCATGGCCTGGAGCCTCCGGTGACAGTCTGCAGTCCATAGTCTCCAGCGGCGGTCGGTGGTCCAGAGCCTCCAGCGACGGTCGGCGGTCCAGAGCCTCCAGAGATGGTCTGTGGTCCAGAGCCTCCAGCGACGGTCGGCGGTCCAGAGCCTCCAGAGATGGTCTGTGGTCCAGAGCTTTCAGCAACAGTCAGCAGCCTAGAGCCTCCAGTGGGGGTTCCCAGTCCTGAGCCTCCTGCGAGGGTTCATAGTCCGGAGTCTCCGGTGACCCCGACGATGATCTACGGTCCGGTTCCTCCGGTGACGATCCAAGATCCGGTTCCATGGATGCGGAGGGATCAGCGAGCGGAGCGGGGTCTACGTCCCGAACCGGAGCCGCCACCGAGTCTAGATGCCCACCCGGAACCTCCCCAATGGAGTCAGATTTTGCGGCTGGAGTCCGCACCTTATTTTCCACCATAATTTGCAAATTAATTCATTAAAAATCCTACTATGTAATTTTCTGGATTTTTTTTCTCATTTTGTCTGTCATAGTTGAAGTGTACCTATGATGAAAATTACAGGCCTCTCTCATCTTTTTAGGTGGGAGAACTTGCACAATTGGTGGCTGACTAAATACTTTTTTGCCCCATTGTATGTGCGTGTGTGTGTGTCTGTCCTGTGTGTGTGCGTGCATGCTGTGTGTTGAGTTGTCTAGGAGATTCCTCTGGGCTGTAAAGTGGACGCCATGGCTCTCCTAAAACCCTGAGGAGCTGTCAGTCAGAGACATGAAATATTCAGAAGGCCCTTATCTACTGCACCGGGGGTGCTGGCCCGAGTGACAGCACCAAACAAGTCTTTCTACTGTACCTCTGTCTCTCTCTCTGTCTCTCTGTCTGTCTGTCTCTCTCTCTGTCTCTCTGTCTCTCTGTCTGTCTCTCTCTCTGTCTCTCTCTCTGTCTCTCTGTCTGTCTCTCTCCCTGTTTCTCTCTCTGTCTCTCTCTCTGTCTCTCTCTCTGTCTCTGTCTCTCTCTCTGTCTCTCTGTCTCTCTGTCTCTCTGTCTCTCTGTCTCTCTCTCTGTCTCTCTGTCTGTCTCTCTGTCTCTCTGTCTCTCTCTCTGTCTCTCTCTCTCTGTCTCTCTGTCTCTCTGTCTCTCTTTCTCTCTCTCTCTCTCCTTTCTTTCTCACACTTCATCTCTCTCTCCCTCCGTTGGCAAATTGTTTCTCTCGTTCCTCTCTGACTGTCAGTCTCTCAATATTTTTTGTTCTATTTCTCTCTCTCTTTTAATTTATCTGTATCCATCTCAATCCCTACCTCTCACTCTTTCTCGCTTTCTATTTGTCCCTCCCTCTCTCTTTCACTCTCTTTCTCTCTGTGAGGCTTCAGGGCATGAAGAGAGATGCATTTTTGTGTTTGTGTGTGTGTGTGCTCAAGTGTGTGTGTAGCAGTGTGTGTGAGATCCCTCTGCCACAGACCGCCATTGCGAAGTAAAAACAACAGCCTGAGGTGAGCAGATAAAGAAAGCATGCTGTTACGCACTCTGCCCTGCAGCCATTACACTGTGCCTATCCCCCTCCTTCCATCTCTCTCTCTCTCTCCCCACACTCTCTCTCTCTTCCCCCTCTCTCCTCTCTCTTTTCCTCTCCCAATCTCTCCCTCCCTCTCTCTCTCCCCCTCGCTCGCTCTGTCTCTCTTCCCCCTCTCTCCTCTCTCTTTTCCTCTCCCAATCTCTCCCTCCTTCTCTTTCACCCCCTCCCTCCTCTCCCTCCCTCCCTCCTTTCCCTCCCTCCTTTCCCTCCCTCCCTCCCTCCCTCCCTCCCTCCCTCCCTCCCTCCCCCTCCCCCTCCCTCCCTCCCTCCCTCCCTCCCTCCCCCTCCCTCCCTCCCTCCCTCCCCCTCCCTCCCTCCTTTCCCTCCCTCCCTCCCTCCCTCCCTCCCTCCCTCCCCCTCCCTCCCTCCCTCCCCCTCCCTCCCCCTCCCTCCCCCTCCCTCCCTCCCTCCCTCCCTCTCTCCCTCCCTCCCTCCCTCCCCCCCTCCCCCCCCGTGTTGTCTGTGAAGCGTATCTGTACATGAGTATCATTCGCCATGGAATTTAAAAAGATAATTTTACTGAAGGACTGTATAGGGGTATGAGCTTTAGCTCTGACAAGTGGGATTAGAGATGTGCCATTGGTGTCAGTGCCATTGGTGTTGTCAGTTAAATCTCACACAAAATACTGTTATAGTTAATATATATTGAAACGGACAGAGAGAATTGTATAGACTCATCCTTAAGACTTCAACAAATGTACTGTGTACATACTTTAATGTATAGGAATTGCACCTTTCTTTATGGCCAGCTATACCTTTGTACCCCAAAGGATATCACCTTCATGGGTAGGTTTAGCTGGTATTAATTCATATCAATTCCATAGCTCTATGTGCTGTAATTTGATCAGGCTTTACTGCACTGTAGCTTACATACATATATGGGCTGAGCTATACTCTGTTACTTTCCATACAGCAGAGGAGGCAGTAAGTGCTGAGTACTCAAATCCAGGAGAGTATATGGATGGCGCCACCATTAGTCCAGTCTCCCGCAGCCCATTCCCTCTGTGGAACACTCAGGCCTAGGGTGCAGGAATTACACCCAGCACCCAGCAAGACAACAGATCAATGGGCCGGTTGGGCAGCTCTTCCCTCTATTGACAGAGCCACTTGGGCTCCAGAAGTGCCCATTAATCCCAGCAGTTTATCAGTTGCAGGACCCTGCCAGCTGCAATCCAGAATCCACACACACACACACACACACACGAGCACGCACATGCACAGGAACACACACACGCACACACACGAATGCGCACGCATACATACACATGCACACACACACACACACACCACCCGCCGCACTCACATACACTCACACTTGCACATACCCTTCACCCCAACCCACCTCTCATCCCTTTCCAAAATGTGGCGTCAATTGCATTACCTCGGGTGTTAGTGTGGCTATAGAGTTGCCATGTTTTAGCCATGCTGCTGTAACTGTATCCAGTGGCCTGCTTGGCCCGGGCTGCTATAGCAGACAGTGAGTCTGACCGGAGCGTGGCATTGATTCTAATGGACTTTTTAGGGCCCTAATGATGGGAATCTGTTCACGCCTCGCTTGTCACGCCTAATTAAGCTGCAGAAACAATGACTCCATTCACACTGGCTAATGTTACCTTTCTCCCCTCTGCTTCTTTTCATTTTCACCCCAGCCCCACCCCAACCCAGCACCACCCACCCCAGCACCACCCAGCCCCACCCCTGCCCAGCCCTACCTCAGCTCAGTCCCACCCCAGCCCCAGCCTAGCCAGCCATCAAGGGAATGGGACTCTGAAGCCACCACCGTCCTCAGCTGTCCGCCATATACTCAACCACTCAAAACGCATTTCCTCAGATATTTGTGTCTCACAGCATTTTACCATTGAGCAGCACCCTGGTCTGTTGAAAAGATTGGCCAATTTCCCTCTAAACTGGCAACCTTAACTTATGTGTTCTATTTTGTCCATTCTCTTTCTATCTATCTATTGGTTTGACACGTATCCATCATCGTCAGACAGTTGTTCTTGGGGAGGGCAGATTTAGTAGTAGTTGTCAAACGCATGACGACAGTCACAAATCAGGTGGGTGATTCACTTGAGATAAAGGCCTTGCACCACCTTCCACTCAGGAATGTTTGTGTACATATGCTTTTAGCAGGGCACTTAACTCGCAGGGTCAGATCTATAACACGATAATGGCTGGGCGCGTAAAGGCAATGGTTCCTGTGACTTCAGATCAACAGATAGTTAGATACCTGTACCATTATGTGGGGTTGGGCCATAGCAGTGTGCCTGTGCGGTGGCACCAAGACATGATCTGTTGTGTTGTAGGAGGATGATTTGTTCGTTTTTGGATGAATGGTGTCTGTCTGCCCGAAGCAAAGTGCTACAGTCAATATTGATATTCCCTTGGATCAGACTCTGACTGCATGACGTCTTGACGTGCACTCTACTCATTCAGCCATCTCTTTTCCTGGTTTCTTCCCTTTTCCATCACCCTATTCTTGGGTTGTGGTTATTCCTCTGACAGAGTTTACCATCACCAAGGACAGTTGATATGTGGTCGAGGGTCAGAGAGTTGAATCATATTCGAGAGGTTCACAGTAGGGTTCATAAGGCAGTCTCAGGAGATGGTAAATGTAGTTTGGCGAAAGTTCAATCAGGAAGGCTGGTCTGAATGCTCGTTTAACTTCATCCAGTAAGCATCAGATAATTGACTCGGTTTCCTATTCTACTGGCATAATGGGAATGAATACAAACGTATCATCATCAGCATAGCATCTCGTTCTTCTCCTCTTTCCTATTAGCCATGTGCGGAATGTCATTCACCTATTTAAAGTTAAAGGTCAAATAGGGACGGTTTATATTTGTCCCGTACAAGTGAGTAACCTTTACAAGTGTGTAACCTGTACAAGTGTTAGGTGTGAAATGTTTTTTTTTGTTTGTTGCATATCCCAACTCCCCCCTGAGACACCCTGTTTCACTCTTACAATTTTTACTACCCTCTCTCTCAACCAACGGGTGTAAATCTTAGGATGTATTTATATGTCAACTTACTCATGTTCTTTCACTTGCTGTTTTTCAGCAACAGTCTTCAACAACCATCCACCTCCTCACCACCACCAGCTATAATAACCTTTAGGCCCATTATTGGGACTCCTTTCCCCCAGCGAGGGAGTTTCAATGCCAGCTGCCCAGCAAAAGTCATCAGCATCTGGCTCCGAAGAGCATTCCTCTGAGACAAGGCCATACCCCAAACTATTTAATACAATTCCATATTGCGTTGTGTCTCTGTTGTTCATTCAGTTACACCTGCACTCGTTTGAACTTCTGCTACTGCTTATGGCTAAAGGTACAGGATGCTTACTGTATGTTAATAGTTCAGCCAGTGTGTGCTACTTGATGAACACATATAGGGAAGCCTTCAGCATTTGTATTGGGGTCACAGTACATGGTAAGCTGTCAGCACTCAGGCAAATGTGAAACTTGATACCTGGTACACATGACAGGATGCTATATTGTGTAACATGTTCATGTACAGTACATGCGTACAGAGCAATCTGTATGTGTCTGTGTTTGAGCGTGCGCAGGGTCATCCCTCTGTGTCAGCTGACCTGACATTTTTCTTGGCGAACGAGACGTTGTGATTGGTCGAAACACACCAACTACAGCCCCGTTTGGGACTTGACCGTAACTTCAACCCTTCTCCCCTACGTGCCAGGATGGGGAAGACTCTCAGCTTGGGAGGAATGTCTTCCAGTGACGGATACAAATGCATCAGGCCTGCAGCTATCATTAAACTTCTCAGCCACCAACAAGGGCTGCAATTAAACCAGGGATAGATAAATAGTAATGCACGGAGACGGGAAAGGGTGAGGGGGCTGTGTGTGTGTGTGTGTGTGTGTGTGTGTGTGTGTGTGTGTGTGTGTGTGTGTGTGTGTGTGTGTGTGTGTGTGTGTGTGTTTGCCTGCATTTGTATGTGTGTGTGTGTGTGTGTGTGCTTGCGTGAATTCTTGCATATCTGTGTGTTAGAAAGGGAGGGCATTGTGGGGACATGATCAATTGAGAGACTGTTCCAGCCTCTGGAAAGTGTCCAACAGATGCTCCTGATTGTGTGGCTTGTCTTTCTCTACTCTTGCCTGGTTTGTGGCAGAAAGCTCACTGAACACACCATACATGACTTTCTGACACTTGACCTTTACCTTTACCTCAGCTACCTCCAGGGGCGCGCACAATGCTGTCGGCGGTACTCCAATTCACATTTAACAAAATTAACAAAATAAAAAATATCAATATTTTATTATTTTATCTTTTTTTTCAACACATTGAGTTGCCTCGTTTCACTGCCAAAAATAAAATTAAACCATCTAGTATTCAGCAAAATAACAACACAATGTCAAATACAGGTAGCCTAGTCAAATAATTAACATCCAATCACATTACTCTCTCGCGGGAATTTCACTAACGGTCCGTATGTAGCCAAATGTAGCTGCTGCTCATTCCGTTTGCTGGAAAATTGATAAATAGTTTTTAAAAAGTAAGGCCCACGTCCATAGCGACACATACCAGCTCTACTGGTAGTACTGCTACTACCAGCAGTACTACACCTGCACCTGTCGACGACACAAGTTGTTCTGCTTCCACGAGCACATCCAATGCTAGCATCAGTAATTCTACATTTGTTGTTAGCCCAGCTAGCATGGACACTGACAGTTGTGAATCTGATGCAGCCGAAGAGCTACTGCCCCCTTACCCGGGAAAGCACCGAACAACAGACAGGGAAGTTGGACCATCGAAGAGGAGCAAATATGATGAGCACTACAATGATTTGGGGTTCACTTATAATGGGAGTAGTGCCTTTCCTCAGCCACATTGTGTTATATGTGCAAAGGTCCTGTTTCACAACTCGATGAAACCTTCACTCTTGCACAGACATTTAGAAACAAAACATGGCCATTTGAGCCACAGGAGTTTTTTGAGCGAGAATTAAGATGACTTTCGAGTAGTAAGACATAAAAGCAACAGATACCATTAATAAGAAGGTGCTAGAAGCGTCTTATATGGTGAGTTACCGAATGGCTAGGACATGCAAGCCCCATACTATTGTGGAGCACTTAATTCTTCCTGTTACATTTATGGGGGGTCAATTAAGGAAGACATCCTCTTCTGCAAATCACTGGAAACCAGGACAACAGGAGAGGATATTTTTTAAGTACTGGACAGCTTTGTGAAATGGACTTGGCGGTCAAGATGTGTTGGTATCTGTAGTGATGGCGCAAAAGTCATGTGCGGGAGACATAGTGGAGTGGCAAGCAGTTGCTCCCGACGCCACTTTGGTACACTGCAGCGTCCACCGAGAGGCTCTTGCTGCCAAGGGAATGCCTGACAGCTTGAAAGACGCGTTGGACACTGCAGTGAAAATGGTTAACTTTGTTAAATCAAGGCCCCTGAACTCTCCTGTATTTTCTGCACTATGCAATGATATGGGCAGCGACCATGTAACGCTTTTACAACATACAGAAGTGCGCTGGTTATCAAGGGGCAAAGTATTGACACGTTTTTTTGAACTGAGAGATGAGCTTAAAGTTTTCTTTACTGAACATCATTTTCACTTGTCTGACCACTTGCATGATGATAAGTTTCTCACACGACTGGCCTATCTGGGGGATGTTTTTTCTCATCTGAATGATCTGAATCTAGGATTACAGGGACAAATTTGAGGCTATGAGGAAGAAGTTGGAGCTTTTTGTGGTGCCCTGACTCTCTAGTTAATTACATTTACATGATTAGCTCAATCAGGTAATATTAATTACGGATAAAGGATTTTATAGAATAGCTTGTTATATCACTTAATCCGGCATAGCCAAAGACACGACAATATACTGCCGGAAAGGACAGCGACCTTTTGACAAAAGAGATTACTATCAGTAATTAGTATCAGTGTCACAGAAATCAATGATATTACAGAAATACATGATCAAATTAACTGTGAAAATCACTTACATTACAGATATGAAAATATAAATGTACCTCTGAAATGAACCAGTTGCTCATCCACTGTTATTTCAGGCCCAAGGTTGTAGAGGTATGGCAGAGGCTCCACCCACTTCTCCCAGACCTCTCTTATGGCCGCCAGTTTGTCTCTCACATGTCTTGCAGGTCTTGACTCACGGTTATCAAGTTGTAGCATTCTTGAAAAAGTGTGAAAGACTTTCAGTGGCATCGTGGCCCTTCCACACTCCTGGAGACTACATGTAGCCTCGTCTCGGGACGTATACACACCCGCTAAGATTAGC
Source organism: Oncorhynchus tshawytscha (assembly GCF_018296145.1). Taxonomy (NCBI): domain Eukaryota; kingdom Metazoa; phylum Chordata; class Actinopteri; order Salmoniformes; family Salmonidae; genus Oncorhynchus; species Oncorhynchus tshawytscha. The sequence goes on from NC_056448.1 coordinate 21,972,342, forward strand.
GGCCCTATGTAGGCATGCAGGTCAATCTCATCCATCCTTTTCCAGTTGTCTCCATATTTACGGAGACCATCCAAATTTGTCATCTCCAGGATGATTTTTTCGATAGCTGGTGTGATGAACATGTCGAATGTTGAGGCGATGTCCTGGACATTGGCAACTGCATGTCATCCTTATGACATTTTGTGCTGCCATCCTGCCCTAGTTGTCATATGGTGACAAGGACCATGTTATGTTGCTGTTCTTTGACAAAAATGTCTCTCTTTCAGCCTGGGGGATTTCTTCTTCTTCCCCATCTTCTTCTTCAGATACCTCTTCCTCTTCTAAATCACTGTTCTCTTCTTCCTCCTGGACATCTGAAAAAATCAGATCTACGACCTGTTGGGCACTGAAATGTGCACTCATAGCTTCAGCAAAGAGAGAACTGGGGGGACTGTCATCTGCAGCACCTTTATAGCTTCTGACTGCATTCCACATTAGTAAACAACGCCTTCAAGAAGTGTTGATTTTGTCTGTAATTGTTTTTATTTTGTCTGTAATTGTTTTTATTTTGTCTGTAATTGTTTTTATTTTGTCTGTGAAGTTGAGTCATGTGTGGGGTCGTGGAGGGGAGATGCTGCACATGCACAAGCAAGTTTTTGTTTTGTCAGTAGCACACATAATGTACATTTCTCATTGTGTGTGTGTGTGTGTGTGTGTGTGTGTGTGTGTGTGTGTGTGTGTGTGTGTGTGTGTGTCTTTGTGGCTTTTGTGGTGTGTAAATGTTTTTATAACTGCCGGGTCAAAAATGACCCTAAGACAATCTTTGTACCTTGGTAGTGCACAGTTTTTATGGAAATATGAACAAAGGCGATGTTTCACTTTTTCTAATGTTGGGGTCATTCTAGAAAAAGTCATCAAATTTCAAGTTGAAATTTAAAGGGTTTAAACACTGTTCCCCATGCTTGTTCAACGAACCATAAACAATTAATGAACATGCACCTGTGGAACGGTTGTTAAGACACTAACAGCTTACAGACGGTAGGCAATTATGAAAACTTAGGACACTAAAGAGGCCTTTCTGCTGACTGAAAAACACCAAAAGAATGCTGCCCAGGGTCTATGCTCATCTGCGTGAACGTGCTTTAGGCATGCTGCTAGGAGGCATGAGGACAGCAGTTGTGGCCAGGGCAATAAATTGCAATGTCCGTACTGTGAGAAACCTAAGACTGCGCTACAGGGAGACAGGAGAGACAGCTGATCGTCCTTATAGTGGCAGACCACGTGTAACAACACCTGCACAGGATTGGTACATCCGAACATCACACCTGCGGGACAGGTACAAGATGGCAACAACAACTGCCCGAGTTACACCAGGAACACACAATCCCTCCATCAGTGCTCAGACTGTCCGCAATAGGCTGAGAGAGGCTGGCCTGAGGGCTTGTAAGCCTGTTGTAAGGCAGGTCCTCACCAGACATCACCGGCAACAACGTCGCCTATGGGCACAAACCCACCATCGCTGGACCAGACTGGCAATAAGTGCTCTTCACTGACGAGTCACAGTTTTGTATCACTAGGGGTGATGGTCGGATTTGGGTTTATCGTCGAAGGAAAGAGTGTTACACTGAGGCCTGTACTCTGGAGCATGATCGATTTGGAGGTGGAGGGTCCATCATGGTCTGGGGCTGTGCGTCACAGCATCATAGAACTCAGGTCATTGTCATTGCAGGCAATCTCAATGCTGTGCATTACAGGGAAGACATCCTCCTCCCTCGTGTGGTACCCTTCCTGCAGGCTCATCCTGACATGACCCTCCAGCATGACAATGCCACCATCCATACTGCTCGTTCTGTTTCCTGCAAGACAGGAATGTCAGTGTTCTGCCATGGCCAGCGAAGAGCCCGGATCTCAATCCCATAGAGCACGTCTGGGATCTGTTGAATCGGAGTTTGAGGGCTAGAGCCATTCTCCCCCAGAAATGTCCGGGAACTTGCAGGTGCCTTGGTGGAAGAGTGGGGTAACATCTCACAGCAAGAACCGACAATTCTGGTGCAGTCCATGAGGAGGAGATGCACTGCAGTACTAAATGCAGCTGGTGGCCACACCAGATACTGGCTGTTACTTTTGATTTTGGCCCCACCCCCCCTTTGTTCAGGAACTTGTTCAGTATATGTCTCAGTTGTTTAATCTGGTTATGTTCATACAAATATCTACATATGTTAAGTTTTCTGAAAATATACGCAGTTGACAGTGAGAGAACGTTTATTTTTTTGCTGGGTTTATATTATTATTTGTGCCCTGGTCCTATAAGAGCCCTTTGTCACTTCCCACAAGCTGGGTTGTGACAAAAACTCACACTCATTCTTATGTTTAATAAATGTTTCGTATAGTGTGTGTGTGGCAGGCTTACAATGATGGCAAAACCAACATTTGAGAGTGCGCTGACCCTGGTGCTAGAAGGGGTACGCAGCTGCGGGATGAATGTTTGAAGGCATATGGGGCTATAAAACATTTGGGAACCGCTGCTCTACAGTATGGTGAATAGGTCCAGTGGTGTAAAGTACTTAAGTAAAAATACTTTAAAGTACTACTTAAGTAGTTTTTTGGGGTATCTGTACTTTACTTTACTATTTCTATTTTTGACTTCTTTTACTTTTATTTCACTAAATCAAATCAAATCAAATTGATTTATGAAGCCCTTTTTTTACATCAGCCGATGTCACAAAGTGCTGTACAGAAACCCAGCCTGAAACCCCAAACAGCAAGCAATGCAGGTGTAGAAGTACGGTGGCTAGGAAAAACTCCCTAGAAAATCCAGAACCTAGGAAGAAACCTAGAGAGGAACAAGGCTCTGAGGGGTGGCCAACCCTCTTCTGGCTGTGCCGGTGGAGATTATAACAGAACAAGGCCAAGATGTTCAAACGTTCATAGATGACCAGCAGGGTCAAATAATAATAATCACAGTGCTTGTAGAGGGTGCAACAGGTCAGCACCTCAGGAGTAAATGTCAGTTGACTTTTCATAGCCGATCATTCAGAGTTAGAGACAGCAGGTGCGGTAGAGAGAGAGTCCAAAACAACAGGTCCGGGCCAAGGTAGCACGTCCACTGAACAGGTCAGGGTTCCATAGCTGCAGGCAGAACAGCTGAAACTGGAGCAGTAGCATGACCAGGTGGACTGGGGAGAGCAAGAAGTCATCAGACCAGGTAGTCCTGAGACATGGTCCTAGGGCTCAGGTCCTCCGAGAGAAGGAGAGAGAGAAATAGAGAGAGAAGGAGAGAGAGAAGGAAAGAGAAAGAGAGAGAAAAAGAGAGAGAGAATTAGAGGGAGCATAAATTCACACAGGATACCGGATGAGACAGGAGAAATACTCCAGATATAACAGACTGAGAATAGCCCCCCGACACAAACTATTGCAGCTGAAAAACTGGAGGCTGAGAGAGGAGGGGGCGGGAAACAGTGTGGCCCTCTACCCCCGGACACAGCCAAACAGGCAGGATATAACCTTTACTACAATCCTTAAGAAAATATTGTACTTTTTAGTCCATACATTTTCCTTGACACCCAAAAGTACCCGTTACATTTTGAATGCGTACTGTAACAGGACACGAAAATAGTCAAATTCGCACATTTATCAACCGAACATCACTGGTCATCCCTACTGCCTCTGTTTTGGCGGACTCACTAAACACACATGCTTCGTTTGTAAATGATCTGAATGTTGGAGTGTGCCCCGTGGCTTTCGGTAAATAAAAAAAACAAGACAATTGTGCCATCTGGTTTGCTAAATATAAGGAATTTTAAATGATTTATACTTTTACTTTTGATAATTAAGTATATTTTAAACCAAATACTTTATATTTTTACTCAAGTAGAATTTTACCAGCTGACTTTTACTTTTACTTGAGTATTTTCTATTAAGGTATCTTTACTTTTATTAAAGTATGATAGCCTGGTACTTTTTCCACCACTGAATAGGTCAGAAAAGTCAGTGACCCGTCTTTAATCATTATGATACTGAAAATATATTCACCTACTTTTAATAATCTAGTAAGTAACATGTGATCGTCAAGATGACACGACATGATGTAAGAATTATATATTTGTCCTAATCTAAAGAATATTAAAACTCACCATTATTATTATTATTATTTGTAGGATGTCATTAATAATGAGTGCGTCCTAAGACCAACAGCTGTCATTTATCTCCCTCCAGTCCCTAACCTGACCTCAGCTCATAATGAAAACCCTAATAATCTCCCAACAGAACACACAATAACAGAAATGTACTGTCCTGCCATTTCCAATGAAAGACAAAAAATGATTTGAACCATGATAGGTTTCTGGTAAGCCAATATCCCCAGGGTATCTAAACAAAGGATTTCAATGCCCCCCTTTGAAATGAGAAGACACGTAACAAAGGCATCTTTCGCAATTGCCCACTGTCATGAGAAGCTCTTATAAGAAACACATTTTCCAGAGCAGAACCAGCTAGCACACTGTGAGCCATTTACAACTGCCTGCCTGTTCCCCTGGACAGCTAAAACAATCTGCTAATCAGCATGAACGATGATTAATCACATATCTATTCAGGTCATGGCCACAGATTGTCAGAGGAGGTGACAGGATCAACAACTTGCTGCCAACTACCGTACACCGGCTTTACACTTAGTACTCTGCCTGGCCTGGGCATGCTCTCATAGCATAATACATTGTCTTTCTTCAATGTACTTGTTGATATCCAACAAGTGAAAACAGCAAAATAACAACGCGGAGAAAATGTCTTAATAAAACGGCAACAAAAGCGTAGACTATCGGAAATGTCCAAACCGTTTGTGTCTGTGTTCTTTTTAGAGATTACTGAACATCAATGAGTTTGGATCTTCTGTTGTGTGTAAGTGTAGCGAATACACAAGTCGTACATCAGATGAATCGTGGGCTGTGGTTGTCCTGAGCCGTCTGGGAATACATCAAAGGGGTGGTGACCGTGTTGACGACGTGACGTCTTTTACTTCCTCTGTCAGCTCCTGGTTCCTTTCACTTCCACTCTGTTCTGCCTGACTTCATAACCTGTTTGAATCTCCAACTCGCTAGCGGACTCGCTCTCCCCATGTGACAGGGCCGCAGCGCTACATGTCAGCTTAACCGCCGCCTGTCTGGTAACTTGCTTCCATCACTGTCACGCACTCACATTCCAATGCACACTTCACCCCATCACATGATTTACAGCCTCAGAATGGCCCACTCCGGGGGACACTGAGGGAAATCTCCCTCTCACCGCTCTCAGGTTCTTCACTGCTATAGAGTACAGTACCTGCTCTGTGATTAATTACACCTCCCTAAACTCAATAACCTGGTACAAATGGTATGTTTTACTGTTTCTATTGAATGTGCAAGTAGAGATACTGGAGTGCAAAGGAGCAAGATAAATACATAAATACAGTATGGGGATGAGGTAGTTGTATGGGCTATTTACAGATGGGCTATGTACAGATGCAGTGATCTGTGAGCTGCTCTGACAGCTGGTGCTGTCAAGTGAGGGAGATATGATATGAGATATGAGTCTCCAGCTTCAATGATTTTTGCAGTTCGTTCCAGTCATTGGCAGCAGAGAACTGGAAGGAAAGGCGGCCAAAGGAGGAATTGACTTTGGGGGTGACCAGTGAGATATACCTGCTGGAGCGTGTGCTACGGGTGGATGCTGCTATGGTGACCAGTGAGCTGAGATAAGGCGGGGCTTTACCTAGCAAAGACTTGTACAGTGCCTTGCGAAAGTATTCGGCCCCCTTGAACTTTGCGACCTTTTGCCACATTTCAGGCTTCAAACATAAAGATATAAAACTGTATTTTTTTGTGAAGAATCAACAACAAGTGGGACACAATCATGAAGTGGAACGACATTTATTGGATATTTCAAACTTTTTTAACAAATCAAAAACTGAAAAATTGGGCGTGCAAAATTATTCAACCCCCTTAAGTTAATACTTTGTAGCGCCACCTTTTGCTGCGATTACAGCTGTAAGTCGCTTGGGGTATGTCTCTATCAGTTTTGCACATCGAGAGACTGACATTTTTTCCCATTCCTCCTTGCAAAACAGCTCGAGCTCAGTGAGGTTGGATGGAGAGCATTTGTGAACAGCAGTTTTCAGTTCTTTCCACAGATTCTCGATTGGATTCAGGTCTGGACTTTGACTTGGCCATTCTAACACCTGGATATGTTTATTTTTGAACCATTCCATTGTAGATTTTGCTTTATGTTTTGGATCATTGTCTTGTTGGAAGACAAATCTCCGTCCCAGTCTCAGGTCTTTTGCAGACTCCATCAGGTTTTCTTCCAGAATGGTCCTGTATTTGGCTCCATCCATCTTCCCATCAATTTTAACCATCTTCCCTGTCCCTGCTGAAGAAAAGCAGGCCCAAACCATGATGCTGTCACCACCATGTTTGACAGTGGGGATGGTGTGTTCAGGTTGATGAGCTGTGTTGCTTTTACGCCAAACATAACGTTTTGCATTGTTGCCAAAAAGTTCAATTTTGGTTTCATCTGACCAGAGCACCTTCTTCCACATGTTTGGTGTGTCTCCCAGGAGGCTTGTGGCAAACTTTAAACGACACTTTTATGGATATCTTTAAGAAATGGCTTTCTTCTTGCCACTCTTCCATAAAGGCCAGATTTGTGCAATATACGACTGATTGTTGTCCTATGGACAGAGTCTCCCACCTCAGCTGTAGATCTCTGCAGTTCATCCAGAGTGATCATGGGCCTCTTGGCTGCATCTCTGATCAGTCTTCTCCTTGTATGAGCTGAAAGTTTAGAGGGACGGCCAGGTCTTGGTAGATTTGCAGTGGTCTGATACTCCTTCCATTTCAATATTATCGCTTGCACAGTGCTCCTTGGGATGTTTAAAGCTTGGGAAATCTTTTTGTATCCAAATCCGGCTTTAAACTTCTTCACAACAGTATCTCGGACATGCCTGGTGTGTTCCTTGTTCTTCATGATGCTCTCTGCGCTTTTAACGGACCTCTGAGACTATCACAGTGCAGGTGCATTTATACGGAGACTTGATTACACACAGGTGGATTGTATTTATCATCATTAGTCATTTAGGTCAACATTGGATCATTCAGAGATCCTCACTGAACTTCTGGAGAGAGTTTGCTGCACTGAAAGTAAAGGGGCTGAATAATTTTGCATGCCCAATTTTTCAGTTTTTGATTTGTTAAAAAAGTTTGAAATATCCAATAAATGTTGTTCCACTTCATGATTGTGTCCCACTTGTTGTTGATTCTTCACAAAAAAATACAGTTTTATATCTTTATGTTTGAAGCCTGAAATGTGGCAAAAGGTCGCAAAGTTCAAGGGGGCCGAATACTTTCGCAAGACACTGTATTTCTCTGCCATGTTGGAGTCAACAGAAATCCGAAATTACATCATAAATATTCCCTTACCTTTGATGATCTTTCATCAGAATGCAGTGCAAGGAGTCCTAGTTCCACAATAAATCGTTGTTTTGTTCCATAATGTCCAATACTAGTGTCCAATTAGCTGCATTTGCTATCACTTTCAGCTCACATGCCCAAAAGCTGATGCTGGTCCAGGACAACTCGCACGAAAACTTCAAAAAGATATATTCCAGGTCGCATAAACTGGTCAAACTAAGTAGAGAATCAATCTTCAGGATGTTATTTTCATATATATCCGATAACGTTCCAACCGGATCATACGTTTTCAGTTGCAGCCAAATGGAATGACGGTGGCACCCACAGAGAAATGCGCCACAGGCAAATTGCATTTGCATGCCAAGACCGTGACTATTTCCCCTCCCATTCGGTCAAAGTTCACACCAAAAGCTCCATTCCACATTCTACTGAATGAGGACATCTAGTGGAAGGCATAGGAAGTGCTACCAGATCCATATCTTGTTGGGAAAGGAAGGGGCGATGACGTCAAATTTGACCCACATTCAGAATTTCACTTCTTGTTTGGAAGATTGCCTGCCCTATGAGTTCTGTTATACTCACAGACATAATTCAAACAGTTTTAGAAACTTCAGAGTGTATTCTATCCAATAGTAATAATAATATGCATATATTAGCAATCTAGGACAGAGTAGGATGCAGTTCACTATGGGCACGCAATTCATCCAAAGTGAAAATACTGCCCCCTATCCTCAACAAGTTTTAATGAATGGAGCAAATTTGGAGCAGCAGTTTTTTTCCTGTGAGGGAGGAGTGGTTTTTAGTGGAGCGGTTGGAAAGGACTTGGAGCATGAGCGATGAGTGGGATTTCCGACCGCTTTACTCCACTCACATGCTCTGGTTGGGTACAGAGATGAGGAAGTCATTCAAAAATCATGTTAAACACTATTATTGCACACAGAGTGAGTCCGTTAAACATATTACGTGACACATTTTTACTCCTGAACTTATTTAGGCATTTGCCATAACAAACAAATACTAATTGACTCAAGACATTAAGCCTTTCATTTTTTATTCATTTGTAAACATTTTGAAAAACAAAATTCCACTTTGGTATTATGATGTGTTGTGTGTAGGCCAGTGACACCAAATCTCAATTTAATCCATTTCAAATTCAGTTTGTATCACAACAAAATGTGGAAAAAGTCAAGGGCTGTAAATACTTTCTGAAGGCAATGTAGCAATGCTTCAAGAAATACATCTGCTCCAAAAGGACTCATATAGAATAGAGAACCATTTGTACAAACTGGCAGTTTTTTATCAGCCCCCAAAAAAACTAAAGATGTAATCATAATGATACGTAAGCTCAAAATCACCATCTCGGTTAAAGGCAAAGACCAAGAAAGCAGAATCAGTTTCCTTAAAAATCTCCATAAAGGAAAGAAATGTAATTTGTTAATGTGTACGCTTCAAATTCATCTGATGCTAAGTTTTGATTCTCTGAACAGCATATTGTTAGAATTAATTGAATTCCATCAGGTTATTGGAACAGACATTAATGCCATTTTGGACATGCGGAACAAATCTAATTAGACCAATTACAATCCACAGGCAACCAAGGCTCTCCAACATATACTCTCTGATTACAACCTCATTGATGCCTGGCGAGCTCATAATCCTAAAGCAAAAGAGTACACTTTCAACTCAGACAAGAATAAATCATTCTCACAAATTCATTTCATACTATTATATACACCTCTATTTTCTTTAACCCCCTAAGCCATTGTGGGGTTCAAACCAACATATGGAATTGTTTTAAGATGGTCTTACTATGGATCATTGAGCTATTTGATTTAGAATTTCAGGAATCCTTTAGGTACAAAACAAATATATACATACAGTGGGGCAAAGAAGTATTTAGTCAGCCACCAATTGTGCAAGTTCTCCCACTTAAAAAGATGAGAGAGGCCAGTCATTTTCATCATAGGTACACTTCAACTGTCACAGACGAAATGAGAAATAAAATCCAGAAAATCACACTGTAGGATTTTTAATGAATTTATTTGCAAATTATGGTGGAAAATAAGTATTTGGTCACCTACAAACAAGCAAGATTTCTGGCTCTCACAGACCTGTAACTTCTTCTTTAAGAGGCTCCTCTGTCCTCCACTCGTCACCTGTATTAATGGCACCTGTTTGAACTTGTTATCAGTATAAAATATACCTGTCCACAACCTCAAACAGTCACACTCCAAACTCCACTATGGCCAAGACCCAAGAGCTGTCAAAGGACACCAGAAACAAAATTGTAGACCTGCACCAGGCTGGGAAGACTGAATCTGCAATAGGTAAGCAGCTTGGTTTGAAGAAATCAACTGTGGGAGCAATTATTAGGAAATGGAAGACATACAAGACCACTGATAATCTCCCTCGATCTGGGGCTCCACGCAAGATCTCACCCCATGGGGGGGATTCATAATGTGGTTTAAAATGTACAGTACCAGTCAAAAGTTTGGACACACCTACTCATTCAATGGTTTTTCTTTATTTTTAATATTTTCTACATTATAGAATAACAGTGAAGACGTCAAAACTATAAAATAATATAACTTACTCTGGGTCTTCCTTTCCTGTGGCGGTCCTCATGAGTGCCAGTTTCATCATAGCGCTTGATGGTTTTTGCGACTGCACTTGAAGAAACTTTGAAAGTTCTTGACATTTTCCGGTATTGACTGACCTTCGTGTCTTAAAGTAAAGATTGGCAGTCAATTCTCTTTGCTTATTTGAGCTGTTCTTGCCATAATATGGACTTGGTCTTTTACCAAATAGGGCTATCTTCTGTACTCCATCCCTACCTTGTCACAACACAACTGATTGGATCAAACGCTTTAAGAAGGAAAAGAACATCTACAAATTAACTTTTAACAAGGCACACCTGTTAATTGAAATGCATTCCAGGTGACAACCTCATGAAGCTGGTTGAGAGAATTCCAAGAGTATGCAAAGCTGTCATCAAGGCACAGGGTGGCTACTTTGAAAAATCTCAAATATATTTTTATTTGTTTAACACTTTTTTGGTTACTACATTATTCCATGTGTTATTTCATAATTTTGATGTCTTCACTATATTCTACAATGTAGAAAATCATTTTTTTAAAGAAAGAAAATCCATGGAATGAGTAGGTGTGTCCAAACGTTTGTATTTATACTGTAATTATATTTTCTAGTCCGTTGCTCTGTCCTCCTGCTATATGAGCCAACCCAAGGCTGGCTGTGTGGTAGATTCTGGCTTTATTTTAGCTAAGTTGCCAGCGTCCACCTGTCCTTGGAGCATTAAGAGCATGAGGTCTAGGGCCAGGAGGGGGGCATGGAGGGGAGGGCCAGCCAGCGGTGGAGGACCAGTGGAGGCAGAGGGGGTATGAGGCAGCTAGGGCTGACTCAGTGCTGTCCTTCTGCTAATTTTGGCCCCAAGATATTATTGTACCCCGGGTCCAGGTCAGGCCTCAGTAAGGTTACAGTGCCCCTCTTAAACCTGTTGTTATCACGGCACTCCATAAATATAACACCTCATAAATATGGCCCACTTTGGGGTTGGTTTACCTTGGAAAACGCCAGCTCTGAACTATGCCCTTTGAACTCATAGTCACTTTGGTCCACCCCTCTGCCTGCCTGCTTGCCTACTAACTACTTGCCTGCCTGCTAACTGTCTTATTTTCACAGACATAGACGTCAGTTCAACGTCTAGCTTTAATTTACATTTGATTGAGTTGCCAACTAACGTGAATTCAATGTGAAATCAAATGATTTAGGTGTCATTGGATTTAGGTCCTGAGGGGAACAGTGGTCTAGAGGCGTCACTACAGACCAGGGTTCCATCCTGGACTGTATCACAACCGGCCGTTATCGGAAGTCCCATAGGGCGGCACACAGTTGACCCAGCGTCGTCCAGGTTAGGGGAGGGTGTGGCCGGGGCAGGCCTTCATTGTAAATAAGAATTTAGTCTTAACTGACTTGCCTAGTTAAATAACGTTTAAATAAAAAATAAAGTAGGTTCAAATTTGTGTCAAAAACAGACAAAAGACAAATTCCCGAAATTCCCCAAACCAGACAAATTCCTGAAATTCCTTTTTCACACCGATTCAATGTCGTCACATAGATTTTTTGTTGTTGTTGTTGAAATGACGTGGAAACAATGTTGATTCAACCAGTTTGTGTGCAGTGGGGTCTGCCTCTATGACTGCCTGGCTGGCTGGCTACACTGGAGTATGGGAGCATGAGAACAGGGGACAGAGACAGCTGAATGTGTGAGATCCTCTGTCTGACTCTTCTCTGAGAGGTGTACAGGTGCAGTGTTAATAATGGGATCACCCTCTAAACTGTCAGTTGTGATTACAATCCCTTGCTGAGGTACACATGGTAACATCACAAGTAAGCTTCCTGATATTGGTATTTCTTTTTTCCCTCTTAGTCTAGTGCCGCGTTCACATGCTAATTGGCCTGAACGGGTCACAAGTATAACTACAACCAATTGGACATTTCTGAGTTACCTAGTTCCGACTAGCATGGGAACGCGGCATTAGCAAAGGTTCATTGATATAATATTTTCATATCAAAATACATTAAATTGGAGAATATTGCATTCAGGTTCCATGCCAATGTATACAGATGTAGGATCTTAATTTGGTCACGCTAATGCAGGAAATTTTTAACTTGTAGTGCATTTGAGGTTTTAAAAGGCTTCTGAATGAAAGAAATCTTCAACACTGTATCATATTACCAGGTCTCGCGTCAAATCACAGCCCATGTTTTTTTTAATGTATCATAAAGAGGAGTAGTTTTGTATCATACATGACTCCCTGGGCCATTGTGGATTTTTTATAAGCTTTATTTAACCAGGCAAGTCAGTTAAGAACAAATTCTTATTTTCAATGACGGCCTAGGAACAGTGGGTTACCTGCCTGTTCAGGGGCAGAACGACAGATTTGTACATTGTCAGCTCGCGGGTTTGAACTTGCAACCTTCCGGTTACTAGTCCAACACTCTAACCACTAGGCTACTCAGACCTCTTTCAAATGCACACAGAAACACACTTTTACTCTCAACCTCAACTAATGAAATAGCCTGGACTTGGCCATAACATTCATGCGTGTCCTATCCATGTAACAAGGCTGATTTTAATAAGGCCTTATTTGTCATTAAGGTGAGTAATGAGGATACTGGCTGAGAGGGCCCAGAGGGGAGCATCAAAACAGTTTATATTGTTTTAGACCATATTTATTCAGCTGCAGAAGCCTCATTACCAAAGTCCTTTTTCCCCCTCTCTCCCTCCGTTTTCTCCTTCTTTCGCTTCTCAGTGCTTTACGTGGGAACAATAGGTGTACAATTAACGTGTGCCGGGGCCGGAAGGGCGAGTGTTTGATGTCCCCCTGGAGTGGTTGCTGTGGTGGTGAGGCTATAGGAGGACCAGGGATGTCTGCCTGGAATCCTGCTTTACTGGTTTCTCTGAAGCATTATTAGCTCCCAACACACAAAAGCCAGGCCATAAATAAGCTGCTGGAGGCCACAATATGGCAGAAATAATGTTTATCTTTCCCTCCTGAAGCACAGGGCCCTCATTATCTCCCGGGGGCGCAGGGAGAGAGACGGGAGCCGCCATTCAGCCACTTTACCCCCTTTGCCCTCTGCTCCTCTTCACAGTCATCCTCCTATCTCTCAATTTGCCAGTCATTAGACGCCTCTAGTGTGGTGCAGTGGTGGTGGTGTGATACAATAGAAGTAACTGTGGTAGTGGTACTGGGATGGTGGTGATTCTCTAACTACTCTGATATTCAAACATTCATATCCAGGCTTCCCATTTAAGAGAAGAACCTTATTTAAATAAATGAATAAGTACAGCTCCAGTACATGTCCCATAAAACCATTGGTAAGCATAGAATGGATTTTCCTGGCAGAAGTACATGACCCATAAAACCATTGGTAAGCATAGAATGGATTTTCCTGGCAGAAGTACATGACTGAAAAATTACTCCATCATTTTGATTTTATATTCTTCCCAAAACAATATCATCTCCCATCAAATTACACAGAATGCTGTACTGCATTGAAAGTATGGTGATTTATTTTGTGTGTAACCCAAAGATGCTCTATCACATTTGTGACCGGTTACAGGATCTGAGCATTTTGATGCCAGTTCCTACTTCACAGTAGGGATGTTTGAAAAAATGTAGAAATGACTTATTGAACATGGGAAATTTCATGCGCCTTAATTACAAACTTGTATGGGATCTGTAAATGAGCTATACATACTCTGAGCTATACATTGAGAAAGAAAGGATACTTCCTGGATAGTCATGATTGGCTGCGATAATGTAGTGGTTGGACATACCGAGAGATGAGTCCTGATTGGTCTGTCATGTCACAGGCTTCTGTCTATAACAGAATGGGGGCTTCCCTGGGCAGTATATAGATCATATTTGCTACCTGCAGATTTTTGGGAAGATGTAGCGTTGGACAACTGCAAAACAGTTGCTAGAGGTCTCAAAAACATTGCTGTCTTGAATTTAGCTGGGTTTAACTAGAGAGACTACTTTCTGGGGGACAATGCCATGCTACGGCTTAAGAGGGTGTGTGAACAATGTGAACAAACCTGAATGGGCGTGAACAAAGAAGAACACTTTAGGAACTGTGAAAATCTCATCAAAATCTTTCAAAGGGCATTTCTCAGGCTTTTCTCAAGTTGGATAACAAGTTGATCACCTTTTGATGCGGCATTACTTTCCCATGTTTCCTCCAACTACAGTTTAGCAGTGGCATGCCGTGGGCCTGGGGGCTGGGCCTTCAGTGAGGTCCTACACAGTCCCACCCGAATTAATCCACCTCTTATTACCATCATTATGATGCCATGGCTCTAGACACTATACATTTATACAGAAACGCAGTATAAAACCAGGCGTTAAGTCACCTTGAAATTGACATTTTTATTCATAGAATTGCAGGGGAAGAGTACAATACCTTTTCATTGTGCAGCTCCCGTTGCCCTGCGTGCGCTTGTTCGTTGAGCTGTAGATCCACTCGGGTGTCCCCAAAAGTTTTCAAAAGCACCATTGCTTGTAAGTGCCCAGCCGTGTCTCATTGCTGCCTTGGTTAGACAACTCAAGCTTGCAAAGCCAGTGTGGCTCCAAACACCAAATCTATCACTTGCAAATAATAGGCATTCCCAGCAGTACAGTTTGCAGTGCTTCTCGGAGCCTGTGAGCCATTGTTGTACAGTCTATCTGTGCGTTTTAGTTCCACCAATAAGTAATTTTCTATCGACATGGAGGCTAATGCTGAAAGCCGAGTCTGTCTAGTAGCATTTCTGGAATACGTTTTGATTCGCTTTAAGGCCGAGAATGACAGCTCGACAGAAGCCGTGGACACAGGGATAGTCACTGTCACACATGCCAATGTGTAAAGTTGCCCCATGTCCTCATTCAGATTTTTCTGCTTAAGGAAATCAAGGAGATCAGAGGGACTTTTCCGTTCAAAATCAGTCATAGCATACATTACAGTCAGTTCTGTTTTGTTTTTAGCTTGGATAGGTCGAACAGTGTTCCGTGACTCTCTGTTAAGCTGGAGAAGGCTGTTTGAGGGATTTTTTTCCGGTAGGTCTGAAAGTGCTGGGGGTCCAGGAGGGAGAGAAACATACATTTTTCGTGGTCTTGAAACCTGTGTTGTATCTGGCAAAGAATGTTGTCCAGAATATTGCTGTGGACAATGTCTAACTTTTCTTGAAAAGTTTGTCTTGAGAATGGCGTTATAATTATATCCTCGACCAAATCGATATCTTTTCCTCCTTCCGCCATTGTGGGTTAAAAAAACAGCTTAGTAGTACGCAAATTAATTAGTTTATCAAATTCCTAGTTCTGAGGTTTGCATAGACCTGCCCATATAGGACCTGCCTCTCGATATTGGTAATCCAATCAAAAGACGTGCACGCACTACGCCTGCTAGCTGGCTCCTGTGTAACACTGGAGCCAGCCAGCAGGCGTACAATAGCCAACTCTAAAGCTGATTGGTTGACACTAAATTTTCATTTCCATTCACTTTAAGCTACAAGCGCCCGCACTGTTGATTCTGAAGGCCCGAGGGCAGATTTTAGACCCCTGGCAACACATGATGGCTGAATATGATTGGATAAAAGATCTAACATAAAGGCCAGCTCTCCAAATCTCAACCTGGAGCTGGAAGCAGTGCAACCAAGAGGAAAGCTATGAAATGAAGAGTATAACTCTTACTCTGGGGAATAATTTATTACATATTTGTGGGAAAATATATTTTAAAAAGATATATATTCTGAGGATGTTTAGGCCAGCAGAGAAGGCCTTGCTGGCCCTGACGGCCCACCACTGCAGTTTAGGGTATACCCTTTGGAAGCTACAAGTCTGTCCTTTCATTAACATCACTTACATTTGATATAAGCCTAAATAGAGAAATACGGAAATATTTCACAGTCGTACCTAATAGTTAAAAATGTAATCTGCCATTTAATGAATTGATCATGTCAACCCCTTTCAAATACTTATAGTCATTTATCTCTGTGATTTACGACATCACTGTGGCAATAAGACCATACTAGCGGCAACCTGCCTATACGGGCGGTAATTCATTGGAAATTACTCATTCAATTCATTGTTGTGGACCAACAGAGAAGCAACTATCAAATAACCTTAAACTCAATTTGTTCTATGTTCCTAAGTTTCTCAACTCAAGAGCACTTTAAAAACTCAAATTCCCTGTGGGATCATGCTTTCCCTTAGAAATTCAATGATTTGATAAGACTACCATGAACCCATAAGTTAAACAAAATGTGTGTAATAGGCCCAGGTCAAATCTTTAGGCTAAAATAATTTGGTTGCAAATGAAACGGAGGTCATGTAAATAAATAACCTTGTGTGACCATGAAAGTCTATAAGCAATGTGCACTGTAAAATCTTGTGGCTGCCCAACTACACCATAGAAGGCTCCCGAGTGGTGCAGCGGTCTAAGGCACTGCATTTCAGTGGTAGAAACACCCTGGTTCAATTCCAGGCTCTATCACAACCGGCTGTGATTGGGAGTCCCACGGGGTGGGGCACAATTGGCCCAGCGTCTTCTGGGTTTGGCCGGGGTAGGCCGTCATTGTAAAAACAAATTTGTTATTAACTGACTTGCCTAGTTAAATAAAGGTTAAATTATAATAATAAAGAGGCCCATGGTCTTACATCAGGTGGTAACACTCATCGCTCAACTGACAGTACAGGCAGAATTGTTGTGCTATCTGACATAAGACAATGCCTTCACCATAGAAATAAAAATGGCTATTGATGCATAATTGTCATGGTAATTTGGAACGATCAGTCAATGAGCATTGTGGGTAATGTAGTCATTCTACAGTTTCCAAATCGGCATACGTTCTATGCATTGTGACAGCACTCATACAAAGTGCTAGTTGCATGTCCCCTGACAACGAGCCTAAAATGAAGAAAATTGGCACATAATTGTAGGATCAGAACCCGCCGCAAGTGTGGCCTACAGTATTATAACATAGATCATTATCACAACCCCTTTCAAATCTTTACTACAGTCATTTATCTCTGTGATTTACGCCACCACTATGTCATCACTGTGGTAATAAGACTCCGTGTTTGAATACTAATCACGCTCACCTGCTAATAGCCTGATAAGTAGCCATGTCCCTGTGTGGCTCAGATGGCCTGCCCTGCACTGACATCCCAATGTTCTCCATCAAAAGGCCAACCATTCAGAGCTAAAGGCCGGGGTGGGTCCCAGCCAAGAGGGTGGAGCAGGATTTCGCGAATGGAAACTCAGGCCCGTAACAGGGCCAATTCATGGATGACCGTGAAACACGGCAAAAGGAAATTTAATTGCATGCATGCTTTGTGAGCGCACAATGACGTCCTGTAACATTTTAGGAGCCATGTGAATTGGTCTGAAGCGGGCTGTTGGAAATGTGCAGTGTTCAGTCCCCATCAGCTTCCCTGGCAACGGAGCGCCGGAGTATTTCTATCATCATGGAGGCCAAGTTCATGGGATTTGTTGCCTGACAGGGCCCATAGGTTTACTATCATACACATGGCACTTTTGTGTGTGTGTGTGTGTGTGTGTGTGTGTGTGTGTGTGTGTGTGTGTGTGTGTGTGTGTGTGTGTGTGTGTGTGTGTGTGTGTGTGTGTGTGTGTGTGTGTGTGTGTGTGTGTGTGTGTGTGTGTGTGTGTGTGTGTGTGTGTGTGTGTGCATACGCTGCCATTCAGTCTTACTGGTGAAACAGGGTACGATCAGCACTGGCAGTTTTATTGTCAAATTTTTCACCACTGTGACCATTTCATGGTGTAATCATACCGTAATGGATTGGAGTGCTCCAATCACTGTAAAGTCAACTGTAATAGTAAAGGAGGAGAGAGTGTATATTTCAGCTAGATAGGTGAAAAGTAGTGTGTTAATGTAAATATCAAGTAAGTGATCCATCCCTGATCATATGACTTTGGCTGGTGCTGCCAGTGCAATGATATGCTACATGCTGAAGCAGTTCATGAGGAAAATATGTTTTGTGGTCAATTGATCATATCTGACATTGATGATAATCAACATCTGACATTGATGATAATCAACATCTGCATTATGCTCTGTGTGTGTGTGAGCTTGTGTGTGAGTGTGTACGTGTATGTGTGCTCACTATATGTGCACGTGTGTATGTGTTTATGTGCATGCGCAGGGAGCTGCTCTGAGTAATCCATTGTCGGCTAATTCATGTCAATCATCTGTCTGAAAAAACCTTACACTTATTTTAGCCTAGCTTTGTGTCAGAGTCTGGCCTCCGTAGAGCTGAAGGTTGTGTTCTGGCTGAAATAAAGAGCCATGCAGCGCACACACACACACACTTAAAGTTTAGTGGTGCCGGGTGTTTGTTATAAATTTTGCTCTAACTTCAGTGTGTCTTTGATCTGCGGTGCTGCTGACGGGAGACAGTGTGGGGGAGCGTTTGATTTTGTAAAGGCTGAGGGAGGATATAGAATATGGTACATAAAAGCTTATTTGTTGGGAAAGCAGAGGGAGAGAGTATGGTGTATTGAAGTGCTGGGTTGATGAGGACGGTGTTGAATCATTCTTCCCATACACACACGCACACTCAGAAACACTCACACACATTGGATAGAGACCTTATTGAGGGGAATATTATAGATGGACCCTGTCTGCCTAGTATCCACAGAACCAGGACTGCGCCTACCTACTTCACAATACCGGCCCAAACAAAGCTTCAGTCGCCCTCAGCACAAGTTGATTGAATTTTACACTGATGGTAAGGAGAACACGCAAGGCAGGAGAGAATGCAATAAAGGCCACCGTGGATGACAAAGGAAAGTGTGATGACATTGAAGGAGATGAACCATTTCAGTGCATAGCCCGCAGTGGGCAGTGTTTTTTACCAGGGAGAATGTTTTTTCCTCATGGTCCATCTCTTAAGTGTGCCTAAGAGTTTCCATTCCCCTGTCACATTCTATCCTTTTCTTCTCCTCGTTCCAACCCATCCACTCTGGAAGATCATCTCTAGGCTGAGGTGTGGCCCTTCTCTGGCATATGGGCAGGGTACAGGGGGTCAGGAAGGCTGGAAGTGTGGAATACCTCCTCATGATGGGTTTTATTACTGCAAGACAGGCAAGAGAGAGGGAGAGAAATACAAAGATAGAGAGAGAGAGAGAGAGAGAGAGAGAGAGAGAGAGAGATCAGTACCTCCATACTGATGTTATAAGGTATAATTGCACTCAAAGCCACAATGCACAAGAAGTTCAGAGTGCAGTATGGAATGCATGGGTCACCAATACACACAACATAAACTATGAAAAGAAAGCTAAAGTACTGAAGACCATTACACTGCAGTATTATTCAAAACACAACAACACCACTGTCATGTGCCAATGTTTTCTTCATTATCAGGCGAGGGAGAGGAGGAAAGAGAGAGAGGCTGCCCCCACTCAGGCAGTCCAGTCCAGTACAATCTCTATAATAAATCAGCGTATGCAGCTTGACAACAACAATCCCAAAGAGAGGATTGATTGGCAGGGCCCAAACAAACTAGGAGATGGAAAAACTATGATGTACTTTGCATATGTTTTAATGAAACTAGCTCTATTTGTATTATTGGTGCCAGCTGTTGGACTGTGTACAGAGGTATAAATCAGGAGTCAAATGCCAATACACCCTCTAGCCAGATCTCTCAACTTGATGAAACACAAGAATAATCAGATTTGGAGAGAGGCTTTTCAGAGTGGAGGTTCAGGGTCGCCAAGTCCTGGATGATGATATGTCTGTAGAGTGAACAAGAAGTCCTTTTAAGGAAGACAGTCCTGGGTAGGTTTTCCTCCGAGGGGGTGTATTGTGACTTGTCACTGAATACAATCCTAAACATAATCTTAAGCATAATCAAGAAAACCAATCCAAGAAAACAGGGAAGGGAAAAGCAATGCTGTAGCAAGGGTTACACAGCAGAACCTGAGGTTTTGTGCGCAGATAGGAATGGCAACTTTAAGTTGAGTTTGTGTGTTTGAAAATACGTACACTGTACAGGGTGTATTTTGTGGATATACAGTGCTTTCGGAAAGTATTCAGACCCCTTGACTTTTTCCGGATTTTGTTACATTTCAGCCTTATTCTAAAATTAATTCAATTGTTTTTCCCCCTCATCTATCTACACACAATACCCCATAATGACAAAGCAAAAATAGTTTGTTTTTTTTGCTAATTTATTGAAAATAAAAACTTTAGTATTACATTTACATAAGTATTCAGACCCTTCACTCAGTACTTTGTTGAAGCACCTTTGGCAGCAATTACAGCATTGAGTCTTCTTGGATATGATGCTAAAAGCTTGGCACACCTGTATTTGGGGAGTTTCTCCCATTCTTCTCTGCAGATCCTCTCAAGCTCTGTCAGGTTGGATGGGGAGCGTTGCTGCACAGCTATTTTCAGGTCTCTCCAGAGAGCAGGTTTTCATCAAGTATCTCTCTGTACTTTGCTCTGTTCATCCTTTCCTTGATACTGACTAGTCTCCCAGTCCCAGCCGCTGAAAAACATCCCCATAGCATGATGCTGCCACCTCCATGCTTCACCATAGGGATGTGCCAGGTTTCCTCCAGACATGACGCTTGGCATTCAGGCCAAATCTTGGTTTCATCAGACCAGAGAATCTTGTTTCTCATGGTCTGAGAGTCTTTAGGTGCCTTTTGGCAAACTCCAAGTGGGCTGTCATGCCTTTTACTGAGGAGTGGCTTCCGTCTGGCCACTCTACCATAAAGGCCCAATTGGTGGAGTGCTGCAAAGATGGTTGTCCTTCTGGAATGTTCTCTGATGTCCACAGAGGAACTCTAGAGCTCTGTCAGAGTGACCATCGGGTTCTTGGTCACCTCCATGACCATGGCCCTTCTCCCCCGATTGCTTAGTTTGGCCAGGCGGCCAGCTCTAGGAAGTGTCTTAGTGGTTCCAAACTTCTTCCATTTAAGAATGATGGAGGCCACTGTTCGTTGCTCTAGCAGTATGTTTAGGGTCATTGTCTTGTTGCATAATGAAGTGCCATCCAATGAGTTTGAAGGCATTTGGTTTTATCTGAGCAGATAAAATATTTCTGTAGACTTCAGAATTCATTGTTCTACTTCTGTATGCAGTCACATCATCGATGAAGACACGTGAGCCTGTTCCACTGGCAGCCATACAGGCCCAAGCCATAACACCCCCTCCATCATGTTTCACGGATGAGGTGGTATGCTTTGGATCATGGGCATGACTTTTTTTCTCTCCACACTTTCCTCTTTCCATCACTCTGGTACATGTTAATCTTGGTCTCATCTGTCCTCAATACTTTTTACCAGAACTCTTGGGGCTCTTTTAGGTGCTTTTTACCAAACTGTAATCTGGCCTTTCTGTTCTTCAGGCTTATTAGTGGTTTGTATCTTGTAGTGTACCTTCTGTAGTCCTGCTGGTGTAGTCTTCTACGTATGGTAGACTTTGACACATCTACACCTGCATCCAGGAGAGTGTTTTTGATCTGTTGGACTGTTGTCAGGGGGGGATTCTTCACCATAGAGAGTATTCTCCGGTCATCCACCACAGTGGTCTTCCTCAGTCTACCGGGTCTTTTGACATAATTGAGTTCACCGGTTGTTTTTTTCTTGTTAATGATGAACCAAACTGTTGACTTGGGCCCAGGGTTTTTGTAATGTTCCTGATTGATTGATTTTCATTTCTGAGCCTTATGACGGCCAGCTTCATTTGCATCGACACTGCTGTCTTCCCCATGTTGTCACACCCCAACAACAACCTCCAAAGGCAATAGCAAAGTCTAGAATCAATACTATTCATCAACAGCTCTCCTGCATTCACTAACGACACAAATGAATACACCTGCCTAACGACACACATCTGTGAAGCCAATTCAACAAAGATACTTGTAGTATCTTAAAATGAGGGGTACCATGTACAAAAGGTGCTATCATTTCTTAATGGTTCCTCAGATATGTATGAAAATACCCTCAAATTAAAGCTGACAGTCTGCACTTCACCCTCATTGTCATTGTATCCTTTCAAACTTAAAGTGCTAGTGTACAGAACCAAAATAACAAACAAAATGGTCACTGTCTGATGATTTATGGTGCTCACTGTATACTGTATTTTGACTGATCTGTACAGGCCATGTTTAGCTTTTATTCTTCATTGTGATCGTGGCCTACGTAGTCTTTCATTCAGGTACTTAGCCAATACATGATACAATTGTCCTTTGTCTATTGCTTGGTTTAACCTCTTCTGGGCACATCAGGACTGGTGTACTTTATGAGGCAAATTCAACTTAATATAGACTTTGGGCTCTATTCATTTCAACCTGGTATAGAGAAGTATGTGTGGAAAGACTCCACAACATGTTTTTTTTCACTGGCAGAATATTATTTTGCCTTATCTGAGAATCTTGATAATAACAGTTTTGATACAGGGCCCAATCCTGAAAAAGATTGTGCTAGGCTACGCAATGTGACAGTGTACCATAAAACAAGTCACATTCAGGAGAGATTTTCAGGTGATGGCAAAGTAACCAATACTGTCTTTGTAACCAATGTTGATCCATTCTGCTTAACTTGATGAATGAGAGAGGAGAACTAGAAGGAGAGAGGGGAGGGGAGGGGAATGGAGGAGGAGATGGGAGGGGAAGGGAGGGACGAGAGTCGGAGAGATTCCAGGCGATTGTAATTCGAGGAACATCATTCTGTGGGAATCTGTGATCATTTCTGGGGAAAGATGATTTGGAAACTTGCTCATATCTCTCACACCAAAGTTACTGCACCACCGTAGACTTTGATGTTAGGGAGGGGAGGGCGTTCTGGTTTTCATGCCTGAGCGTGGTGTGTCTGGGTGTGTGTAGGTTCTGGGTGTGTGTAGGAGCAGAGGTCTTGGCTCATAAAATCTTTTGTGTGGTGCATTTAGAGAGAGGCAGATACCCAGAGAAAAAAAACCATGTCAAATGTCTTTCTGCACTGAGTCAGATCTGGTTTATAAAGACATATGCCATTTTAACCTGAGACAGGGGATTTAGAATTATGATGCTCAATGAAAGCGAAGGATTGACTTTAAGCTATTGTACTGTATATTTGGGACTGCTATAATAAGAAATAGTAAAGTTTTGAAAATAGTACCATGTTGAAGTAATGCCCAATAAAGTCAATAGATGGATTCAATACATTGATGCCATTATTAAGGTAAACATAAACATGAGATCATAGGTCATGTATTTAAATACTAAATACATTGTTCTTATGTGGGACTTGCCTACATTAGCCTATAGGCTACATCCAGATTCCTTGCTTATAAATAGGCCTATCGATGTTTGTATTTTGGGGGGCTTTACAAAGGCATAGACAGAAAATGTGTCTACTTCTTTCCTGTACACTTGACAAACAACAACAGCTAATTAAAGAGTAGACATATAAGGAATATGATTCTTTACATAACAGGGCCCACAATCTATAGACCTTATTGTGACAAAATTCAATATAACCAGCAATGAAAAAACAATACTGCTCTTTTTTATCGATCATCCATCCATTAGAATACATTTAAAAATTCAAGATTGGCTTTTAATTTAAATTGCACATTAACACTTGTCAATGTCAAAGTAACCTATAGTCTACCATGACGGCTGCCATTTCTGCAACTTGTATTAGTAGCCTTACTAATGATCATTTATATTAGTAATAGTAGCAGAATGGTTTTTGTTGTCATTGGTATGCTATGTGTTTTTCATATGTATGTATGAATATGATTATGATAATATACGGTGCCTTAGCGCCATGCAGTGGTGAGATACATTTCCAAATACAATACTTTTCAGGGTTAGAGACTATGTACATGAACATCTAGTTGATTTATTGAGCACGCGTGTATAACCTGTTTGTAAGTTTTTTCAAATGAGGTGTAATCTAATTTAATGTTATTCATTCACTTTAATAATGATTTTAATCCGATCTATTAATTTATAATGTATCTAAACAAATATTAGATTGCCATTAGTTTGGATTGTTAGACAGTAGGCCTGTAGCCAGTATTTGTTTCAATGAATTTTAGGCTATGTAGTTGGTTGAATAGTTTACACTTTTCAATTCATCTTAAATACGAAAGAGCACTGTTCTATTGAATTCTACTATTTTAAGTGGATTTAAATGTCCATTAAAGTGTTTCATGAAAATAATCTAAACAAACGTTGATTTATGCTAAAAGTCGACTTTGATGTTGGAAATCAAAAGCTAGTCCTTTGTAAAAAAATCCATCTGAGAAAAATGGGGTCGATCAAGTATAATTGTTACAATAACTTCACCTCTTCCTGGCCGTTTACAAAGAAAACTCAGAAAACCTCTGCCTCGTATATAATGAGGCAATTTTCCTTCACCCGGACACCGCTCCAAAAGTCATTTGCTAGGGAAAGGAGTAAAATGTTAAACAGGACCATTTGAGAATATGTTTTTTTCTCTCAAAATAATTTTAACTAGTTGAGATGCCTTGCTCTCGGAGATCGTTTGAAAATCTGTCTTCTTCAATTAAAGACGACTGCCATTTTTGTGGGCGACTGGGGGTTACAACAACTCTTGCTTATAATTCTGACACGAGCGCGTTAAACAATGCAGTTCTAACCCGACTGGTTTTTACAATTCTAATACATGTCTGGTTTCATATAATGTAATATTGCGAATTATATTAGTTCAATGTTTGTTTTTTATTAAAACATGAATGTCTTTATTGTAGGCTATTGTAGCTTATATTTATTATTTTAGCATAGGACAGGGGAATTTTTGCTCGTTTATTTTGCATGTCCTGATTGTTAAATAAATAAGCAGTTGTGATATCAAAATGTCAGTGATATATCTTCTCACACAGCAAAGATCAAAGTGTCCATTCAGAATAAGCAAATTAACCAACTACATATCAAAGGAAGATACTATTTCATTTCGTTTAAGCCTATTAAATGTTAAGCTAATTAGCAATGATAAATTAACAATAACTAGGTCGTGTTGCCTAATGCAGTTTCTCTTGCATTTTTTTCATGGTATTAAAACAATAATTGAATCATCGAATTGAAAGCACCGCTAGCAATAATGAAAAGGAAAACTCTCACCGTGAACTATCATTTAGCTGCTGTAGTTATTGACAAGCCAATACTGTATGCTTGGAGCTCCTCTCTGGCCGCATGCCCTGGGTAAATATTTTTTCTGACCCAGTTTTACAATCAATTGCGGCACAGCCATTCAGGTATCTAATAACACCCTCAGCGTCGTTTTAACTGTCTAACTCTAGACATATGATGCGCTGTGAAACGTTTTCTAATTAATAATAGCGAAATAGACCAAAATCTGTTTTAAGAAAAATATTATTGAACATTTTCATATATTTACGTGTCTTTAAAACAATACATTTTAGTCTTGTATTTGCCCATACAAAAAAATAGAAACAACCGACACAGGCAAAAATGGAGAATTATGAGGCATACATGCATCTTGTGGAGGGTTTTGTGTACCTACAGCAGGTATAGGCATGAAGTAACCACTTTTTAAAATTCTAGAACCAAGGTGATTCATTTCAGGACAGGTCAAAGTGAAATGAAAACAACAGTAAACTTATAAACGTATCTATCTTCTCCTGATACAGTATATAATTCAGTATACACACTGTGCATTAAATACACGTAATTCATACTCTGCTAGATGAGCTATGAAGTCACACAATAATAACCTCTAATATATCAAATGCCTTCAAGTTTTTCTCTGGATTGCGTCTTTGTTCGATACAAATTAATTAAATGACTCGTCAAGTAGGCCACAAACAGTAAACAGCATTATAGTTACCACCCCCCCCCCTCTTATTTTTCCAGTATATTTTCTCATGTAAGTCTTAGACGTGGAAAAGTTATCAATTTAAACTGTTTTCACACCATTAGAAGTGGATGTGGAATGGAGCAGAGGAGTTTGGAGTCTGGCGACTATTTCTCACCACATTCTAAAAAATGCTGGGTTAGACTCAACCCAATTTGGGTTATTTGGTAACCCAATGCTGGGTAAATATTGGACAGAACACACACTGGATTATTTTGACCCAGCCAGTTGGGTTGCTGAATAACTCAACACAGTTTGGTTGATCCAACAGCTGGGTCTTTTTTTATGTAATCTATAGGTTATTTCCAGGAAGCATGGCCTATTAGGGGTCTGTCTTTCAAATAATCAATTTTAAACTCCCATACGAGTTAATGTCATTCCTGTTCATCAAGATAAGTTTATACACTACAATTTATATATTTTTTCACATGACATATTCTAATAAATAATCAAATCCATGACATCCATTTACATATCCCAACATTTGGATGCGCATAGCCTCTTGAGGAACTCATACACTTGTATAAGCCTCATTAAAGCTTCAAAAGTGCCAGTGTACAACCTTAACATGTGATAGCAATACAACAGAACAGATTAACTGGAATTACATTTACTTTCACGGGTGGCCAAAAATAACTACCTGAAAGCCACGCCCTACTAAGCCACGTCTCCAGTCTTCTGAGCTGACCAACTGGGTCATATCTCAATAACCC
The DNA here is from genome assembly GCF_018296145.1 of Oncorhynchus tshawytscha. Lineage (NCBI taxonomy): Eukaryota > Metazoa > Chordata > Actinopteri > Salmoniformes > Salmonidae > Oncorhynchus > Oncorhynchus tshawytscha. The sequence goes on from NC_056448.1 coordinate 21,998,890, forward strand.
AGCATCAATATCCCAGCGCTTTGGTCAACAAACAGCCCAGCATGTGTAACCCCTGGCCAGCCGGCAGAAAGGAGAGACTCCCATGTGCAACTGTTTAAAAGAAGAGAGCTCTCCATCTTCCTTTGTCGGAGGCCCTACTGTCAGTCGGACACATCCATAGAAATAGAGACAGATTACTAAAATTATAGGCAGTCAGAGGAGCTGCCAGCTCAGAAAATCGAATGTGATGGTAGAGTACGACATCCAAAACCTTAACCTCACTATCCAGGTACGAGATAAGATGCTAGAATCTCCAAAGTCTCTCCTTTACCTCTCGCTTGCATCATGCACAGTATACTGTACATCAACTATCAAGCAGACTTCGTTTTCTTTAGATGGTGTGTGTGTTAGTCTGCTGCCGCGGCTGCTGTGTGTGTGTGTGTGTGTGTGTGTGTGTGCGCGCGCATGCACGTGCGTGTGTGTCTGAATGCATTCATAGGTGTGTGTAGCTCATCCATGCAGGCCTACAGTGTGTGAGCAACCGCAGCTACCATGTCTACAGTACTGTTTGTTTTCTGTCTTTAATAATCAACCCCTTGCCATTAGATCTGGGAGCAGAGAACCTTTCCTTTGTGTATGTTCCTTGTTGTGTTTGTCCACTTGAGTGAAAATGAATTTTTATGGGCACATTTCACCTCTCAGTTTACGCTACAACGGCTGCTTGGTGATGCTTTTATGATTAAAATGACCAAATGAGAACCAGAGAAGGCAGAGAAGAGAGAGAGAGAGCAGAGAGAAGGGAGCTACAGTAGACTGCTAGAAAGCATGAGAAACAAGGCACGGTCGGTGGGACGGATATTTCTGTTATCAATGATGAGTTCTTCTCTAATGAAAGACAAATGGATCTTGTGTTATTGTAATGAGTGTAGACTTTCACTTCAAAGTGCTTTTAGACAAACGGCAAACAGTGGGGCGATGGCACTCCAAAGAAACAATGCATTTTTTTGTTGAATGTCAGCAATCATTGTGGTCACCAAGGCACTCTGGCAACAGTAGTGTATCAGGTGAAATGATTTTGACAAACATTAGTGTTGTTTTACAGTGCAACGGCAAATGCCAACCCAAACGAGGTATAAAAAAAGAAGCTAATGTTCTCTGCTTTCAGTCATGCTGTCTTAGTTAGTTGATTTATCTTTGAAATATAGTTCTGTAGAATATACAAGGAGACAAACCTAGATAATAAATCATTATGTATTCATTATTGCCTATCTATGTAATGATCAGAAGAAGATCCTGGCTTTGATCCACGTTTTCAAATGCAACTTGAATGGACTAGCAGAGAGACAGAGGAGGGACATATTTTTCAGGAGATTGCAGTGTAAGTGCCTGCAGCGAGACCTTGTATTTATGTGGCACTCTGAATTGTTTGCAGCTCTCTCTCGCTCTGTGTGTCTGTGCGTGTGTGTGTGTGCCCGTCCATGAGTGTGTGTGTGTGGGTATGCCGATTGGTCATTTCAAATTTCATTAATTAGAAAGGACATCATGTGAAACAACTTGATTACCAGATAGCAAGGTGATGATGATTTCTAAAGGAATCCTAACCACTGTGGCTCATAGAAACATAATGGCTCCTCTGTCTGGGTGTGATCTGTTGAACGACAACTCTCCCTTGTGGAGAGATGAAGCACTGATGGGATATAACACAATGCAATCCTCACAGTCAATTCTCCCGTGGTCTCAAAAACAGAACCTTTAGGATCCAATTCATATGTCAAATTCACATGTCAAATCCATTCAAATACTTGATCTTAAATGAGTATGCATGGTACAATGGAATGAATGGAATAATCCCCAAGGTGCAAATTCCAAACTAAATCAAGCTAATTTGAATGTATTTGCCTGTTGTTTTCTAATAACAGGGCTGCTCTTGTTACTGATTTGCAGAGTTTTTAAAGGGTTTTCCCTTTAATTAACATCTGTGAAAATCTTGATGTGCAAAATGTTGGTGTAAAGATTTACTGTAACATTGTACACATTGTAATCTTCACCATCTCAGGAGCACACCCAGGACTGGCCTGATCAAATCCAGTATTTCAACTATTTATGCTTGGCTGTTTAAATTAATTAAATTCCCTGACCCCTTTCAACAGGGGCACAACTTTGGCTTTAGAGGTTGGGGGACATCATTTGGTGGGGGGTTCTGAGGGTCCTCCCATTTTTGTGGGCATCTAATGCTAATTTCCTGAATGTCTACCTGATCTAATATGACCCATGGCCCTTATAGCCGCCTCTATTTAGAACAGCCAAAATGCCCTCAGTCATCAAGCTAGGTAAGAGACCAATAGCCTAACAAATTAACAATTCCTACAATTCCTAAAGTACAGACTTAACTTTTGAATGTCTTTAAGACATCCACAATTTCATACTTCAGCCAGACCGCCCAGCCAGCCTGAGCTGCCTGCATGCCCAACCCCCCACCTGTCTAGTCAATAACTCAACTCTCTCCCTGTGCCAGTGTGCGTCTAGGTGGTAGGTGTAGGTGTCAGGCGCAGGAGAGCAGGGATGTCTGAGAAGCGTGTTTTAATAAGAAAGTCCACCAACAGAGGAATGGCACAATCAAAAGGTCCAACGCCCTCGACAACAGAGAACCCATACAAACGCACGGAGGAACAAACAAAGTTCTGACACTCATATACTTCAGAACCCGTGAAAACAAATAATGGTAATACCTTACCGAGGACCTCACAATCAACGACTAATCCCGCACAAATTTAGGCAGGCAACAGGTTACAATTATACACACAGTAATTAACGCAAATTAAACCAGGTGTGAAAAAGAACCAAAGACAAAACAAACAGAAAAGGAAAAAGGGATCGGTTATAGACCGGCGACGCTGACCGCCGAGCGCCGCCCGACCAGGGAGAGGAGCTACCTTCGGTATCAGCTTCTTGAAGCGGACCAGCCATCACGGCCCGAGGAGAGACACATGAAACGAGGGTTTAATACAGTAATAAGGGGTAGCTGTAACCTATAACAAACCTTGTTTATTCTCCTCACGACTTTAAATGGCCCCACAAACCGCGGACCCAGCTTCCGGCAGGGCAGGCAGAGGGGCAAGTTTCGGGTTGAGAGCCAGACCCGGTCCCCCGGTGCGAACACCGGGGCCTTGCTGCGGTGGCGGTCAGCACTTGCCTTCTGCCGCCCCTCGGCCTGTTGAAATATGCAACCAGAGGGAAAAAAACTCTAGACCACCTTTACTCCACACACAGAGACGCATTCAAAGCTCTCCCATGCCCCCACATTTGGCAAATCTGACCATAATTCTATCCTCCTGATTACTGCTTACAAGCAAAAATTAAAGCTGGAAGCACCAGTGACTAGATCAATAAAAAAAGTAGTCAGAGGAAGCAGATGCTAAGCTACAGGACTGTTTTGCTATCACAGACTGGAATATGTTCTGGGATTCCTCCAATGGCATTGAGGAGTACACCACATCAGTCATTTTCTTCATCAATAAGTGCATCGATGGAGTCGTCCCCACAGTGACTGCACGTACATACCCCAACCAGAAGCCATGGACCAGGCAACATCTGCACTGAGCTAAAGGCTAGAGCTGCCACTTTCAAAGAGCGGGTCTCTAACCTGGAAGCTGAAAAGAAATCCCGCTATGCCCTCTGACGAACCATCAAACAGGCAAAGCGTCAATACAGGACTGAGATCAAATCGTACTACACTGGCTCTGACGCTCATTGGATGTAGTAGGGTTTTCAAACCATTACAGACTACAAAGGGAAGCACAGCCAAGAGCTGCCCAGTGACACGAGCCTACGAGCTAAACTACTTCTATGCTTGCTTCAAGGCAAATAACACTGAAACCAGCTGTTCCGGAAGACTGTGATCACGCTCTCCGCAGCCGATGTGAGTAAGACTTTCAAACAGGTCAACACAAGGCCGCAAGGGCCAGACGGATTACCAGGACGTGTACTCAGAGCATGCGATGACCAACTGACAAGTGTCCTCACTGACGTTTTTAACCTCTCCCTGTCTGAGTCTGTAATACCAACATGTTTCAAGCAGAACACCATAGTCCCTGTGTCCAAGAACACTAAGGTAACTTGCCTAAATGACTACCGACCCGTAGCACTCACGTCTGTATCCATGAAGTGCTTTGAAAGGCTGGTCATGGCTCACATCAACACCATTATCCCAGAAACCCTGACCCACTCCAATTTGCATACCACCCAAACAGATCCACAGATGATGCAATCTTTATTGCACTCCACACTGCCCTTGCCCACCTGGACAAAAGGAACACCTATGTGAGAATGCTATTCATTGACTACAGCTCAGCGTTCAACACCATAGTGCCCTCAAAGCTCATCACTAAGCTAAGGACCCTGGGACTAAACACCTCCCTCTGCAACTGGATCCTGGACTTCCTGATGGGCCGTCCACAGATGATAAGGGGTAGGTAATAACACATCCACCAAGCTGATCCTCAACAAAGGGGCCCCTCAGGGGTGTATGCTCAGTCCCGTCCTGTACTCCCTGTTCAGTCATGACTGCACGGCCAGGCACAACTCTAACACCATCATTAAGTTTTCACGATTACACAACAGTGGTAGGCCTGATCACCGACAATGACAAGACAGCCTATAGGGGAGGAGGTGAGAGACCTGGCCGTGTGGTGCCAGGACAACAACCTCTCCCTCAACGTGATCAAGACAAAGGAGAGGATTGTGGACTACAGGAAAAAGAGGACTGAGCATGCCCCATTCTCATTGACGGGGCTGCAGTGGAGCAGGTTGAGAGCTTCAAGTTCCTTGGTGTCCACATCACCAACAAACTAACATGGTCCAAGCACACCAAGACAGTCATGAAGAGGGCACGACAAAACCTATTTCCCCTCAGGAGACTGAAAAGATTTGGATTGGGTCCTCAAATCCTCAAAAGGTTCAACAGCTGCACCTTCAAGAGCATGACTGGTTGAATCACTGCCTGGTATGGAAACTGCTTGGCCTCCGACCGCAAGGCACTACAGAGGGTAGTGTAAACGGCCCAGTACATCACTGGGCCAATCTTCCTACCATCCAGGACCTCTATACCAGGCGGTGTCAGAGGAAGGCCCTAAAAATTGTCAAAGACTCCAGCCACCCTAGTCATAGACTATTCTTCTCTCTCTACCACACGGCAAGCGGTACCGTAGCGCCAAGTCTAGGTCCAAGAGGCCTCTAAACAGCTTCTACCCACAAGCCATAAGACTCCTGAACTTCTAATCAAATGGCTACCCATACTATTTGAATTGCCCCCCCCCCTTTACACCGCTGCTACTCTCTGTTGTTGTCATCTATGCATAGTCACTTTAATAACTCTACCTACATGTACATACTACCTCAACTAACCGGTGCCCCTGCACATTGACTCTGTATCGGTACCCCGCTGTATATAGTCTTACAATTGTTATTTTACTGCGGCTCTTTATTTACTTGTAACTTTTATATATTATTCTTATCCGTATTTTTTAAAACTGCATTGTTGGTTAGGGGCTTGTAAGTAATCATTTCACTGTAAGGTCTACACCTATTGTATTCTGTACATGTGACTAATAAAATTGTATTTTATTTTATTATTTTATTTTATTCGTATCAAAGTGCAATTGGGCGGGGGACAAAAATGCAATTTAAGAATGTTGGAGGGTCATGTCCCCCCCGTCCCCAGTGAAGGTTGCGCCCCTGCCTTTCCCTGCGCCCCTTCCTTTCAATAACACCAGGAAAACAGAAACCAGCTCCTTTGCCAAATGTGCAACCTGAGCCCCTGATTCACCTCAGATTTGTGTCAAATGCCATCCTTCATCAGGAATATCAACATCACAGCTGTCTCAGCTGTACCTCTAATGTACATTTTCACACTCATAGAAAGGATTCATTCACTTCAATATTTTATTTCCAGAGGAAATGACAGATTGTTTTTGCGTGGGACCTATTTGATGTTGGCGCAGGAGAAGCTAATACTCTGGGCTTTGAAGTCCCCAGCGCTGTTATCTCCCTCTATTTACTTTGGCTGAAGTGTTAAGTGGAGTTTTCGTTTGGCCTGAAGGATGTAATGCACTGCGAATGAGAGATTTACAGGAAGGGAAACTGCGACTCTGCCGCTGTGTACTCCTTTTAGGCCCCGAAACAAAAACTATTTATGCAAATGTGTAGCGAAGCCCGAAAACACTCTCAGACAAAATCAGATGTTTTCCAACAGGCTGCTGAGTTGGCAGATGTTCTGTCGCTTCAACAGGGACCCTGTAAACAAACGCTGTCGATGGCTCTCCGCTTTAAGTGGAAGCACTGCCAGGAGCTAGACCTCCTTGTAGCCATCTGGAAGATAACAGGCTCTAGTCTGCCTGGCTGGCAAGCCACACACAGGAGACAAGCTCCTTATTGAAATGATATGAGAGAGAGAGAGAGAGAGAGAGAGAGAGAGAGAGAGAGAGAGAGAGAGAGAGAGAGAGAGAGAGAATATCTATTTACAAAAAGTAACTGTCATGACACTTTTGAATAACAACACATCGATGTTCATAATCTTATATCATAGCCTATAGAAGGTGCAGAGGTCTGATCCTCCAGGTTATGCTTTACAAGTTGATGGCTGACCATCTTACAACAGTAGCGATTCTAACTGGACATATCAGTTACATCGTAGACATTGGGTCAGGGAGAATGGCCAGTCCCAGAAAGATTGATGACAGTAGTCATCAGTCTTCTTATCAGACCCTTCAAAGATGACATTCTGGATCTACCTTCCCACAGCGTTGCCTTTGAACAGCAACATCTAGAACGTGTCTGTGCAATATATATGATTACAATGTGAGGCATGGAGGAACAACCTGCAATGACTCTAAGCAGCGGTCCCTCCAGATCTTAACTCCAGATGTCCTGTAGCAGTCAAGTCCAGGGTGTGTGGTGGGGTGGGGCGGGATGGGGTGTGACTCACAGAGACCAGAGCACCCTTCTAGCCATGGCTACCCTGACACCGTGTCTCTGTCTATGTGTGTCTGTCTATTTGTCTGCATGGGCGGCCCTTTGGTGTTGGGCTGATGATGAATCAGAGTCTGCACCTGTCACCCCCCCCCCCTCCTGCTATGAACAGCGAGCATGACCTGCCACATGGCTCCAGTCCCTCCCCTGACCTCTTGGTGACCCCCAAATCAGACCCACCACGTTGTCCCCGGTGACGAGTGGAGGGTTGCCATGACGGACGCCACACAGATATCCGGTAGTGGGGGAGATCCCTGGCTCTTGAATAGACAGACAGACAGACCACCAGCACTAAAGTGTGTATGTTTGTGGGGGGGGGCCAAGCCCAGTTCATCCCAGGTTCACCCCAGGTTCACTGCATGACTGCTGTAAGCCAAACACACACACAGATGCACACACACGGGCACAGATACACACACAGACACACACACACACCTTCGTATCCATCTCCACACCAAAACAGTGAAGCTACAGCCCCCAGCTGCCTCCACATCTGAGGAAGAGGAGATGTCAAAACAGCACACGGCTCTCTCACTAAAGTCACGCCTGGAAGTGAAACAGTCTCACAGACCATCTGGAGCGACAGCCTGCCTGGCTGAGGAGAGGACAGCATCTCTGTTCACTTCAGGCTCGGTCTGGGAACAATGTAGCAGGCTGGATGGAGTACAATGCAGTGTACTCCACTAGCAGGGAGAAATGTGTCTAGAGGGAAACAACGTTGTTTTGGAGAAAACTTATTGAAATGTGACTGTCAGGGCAGTTCGTTTATCACAAAGAGATTGGACCCAGATGGGACAGAGTTGCTGCTGATCTGTCTTATCTTCACCTAGCTTTTGACACCAACATTTTGTAGGTAACATGTCTAAACAAAGGTCAGACTTCAATCAAATAGTCCCCTATGGATGGTCTATAGATGATACATATCAACAACTGCAAATCTGTTAACATACAACAGCTTTAGGGTAAGGGTTAGGGTTAAGGTATGCATTACTGCTGTAAGTACAATGTATTACCAAGGGTAGGGTTGGGGGTAGTGGACAATTAGTGGAAATTTAGTTGAACACCTACAAACTATCTTTAGGGGACTTCCTTATTTCAGAAATTGTTCCTTGTGTTCCTGCACTTTTAAATACATTTATAACCTAAATACACATGATCTATCCACAATGAATTCCTCTTTTGTTGGGGGAGGGGATAAAAAGGGTTAAAATGATTGAACCTCTATAGTGACCTCATAAGGTACCATTAGAGAACCTTGTCCCTTTGTTAAGGCCCACATTTGCAGAATGGGATAAAATGTAATTGAGTGCTAATTGTATTTGCGCTAATAGCCACATTTTCAGGGACGTTGCTTGGCTCCATTGTCCAGTCTGGAGGCCATTTGGCTGCAGCCGAGTGGTGGTGAGGCAGATAGCAGGTGAATGGACATGGTCTAATAGGCCATCTGTGGATAACGCAACAACCCAATTAGTCATCTTCCTCTTGGGGTGCGGCTGCACAGTGGCCATTAGACAGCCTTGCCACTCCGGGAGTGACTCTCCAGCGCTGGGCTATTCAGTGACCAGTGCCTTTTCACTAGACCTCCTCATCCTCCACTGCTGCCATACAGCTTGACTTTTTGTTTGATTTGTTTGCTCACCATTTTCATGTGATGGCTTCATTGAAACGCAGGCCCTCTTGTCGAGTGGGCGCTTTCATTTGACCCTGATGCTCAAATGGACTGAGTCTCTGACCTCCACGAAACACTACCGCACTCCTCCCCTCTAACCTGCTCTCTAAAGCCAGAGGATGCGGTGCTTTAAAATAATTAGATACACTGACACAGCGTGCACCTTGAACACAGCTGGTCCTACTGAACCAGTTTGTATTTTTCCTTTATCTGATTGATTGATTGATTCTAATATATTTGATGGACACGATCTTACTGGGCTTGTGTGATTCAACACAGCGTGTCACCAGCTCGGCAGCACCACACAGCGTTGTTACCGACCAACCCTCTTTTGTGTGATGAGTTGAAGACATTCAAAGGCAGGACAGCATCTCAATCAGCAAGTTGTTGACTTAATCAAATTTCAGCGGTGCCGCTGTGCCTGGAGCTTACAGACGCCTTCAGCTGGGTTGATGGATGGCTCATGAGGTAAGTTGTGACTAGCTGGCATTTGGACGTGGCATTGATGTGGGCAAACCTTGTTTTGCATAGAGCGCATGTGGCACTGACCAGGCCCCGGCACTCTGTCTGTCACAGACATAGACAACTGTCTCTGAGTGTCACTGCTAAAGCGAAGGTCAGTGTAACCACAAAATTATCCTCCAAAAACATGAAATACTTACCACAAAAAAGGAAAGGAGCTATAGTATATAACCTTAGTCCTGATCTATGGCACAGAAATACTGATCTGTATGTATAGGCCCCCGAAGTGACTCTTATCAACACTCTACGCAATAAGGTTTTATTTTCTTCTCAGGAATTCAGCCTTCTCTGTGTTCATCTCTTCAAACCCATTCTGTCACAGTTCTGTGAAGCAGTGTGTGCCAGTGGCCATCGAAGGTGAGCATTTCCCCCAATGAAATCGGTTACAATGGCGAACTGCAGTCAGGTCAAGACCCTGGTGAGGATGACAAGCACACAGATGAGCTTCCCTGAGATGTTTTCTGAGTTTGCGCAGAAATTCTTCCGTTGTGCAAACCCCCAGTTTAATCAGCTATCTGGGTGGCTGGTCTCACACGATCCCGCAGGTGAAGAAGCTGGACGTGGAGATCTTGGGCTGGCGTGGTTACACTTGGTCTGCAGTTGTGACGCCGTTTGGACGTACTGCCAAATTCTCTAAAACGACGTTGGAGGTGGCTTGTGGTAGAGAAATGAAGATTCTGGTGGAAATTCCTGCAGTCAGCATGCCAATTGCACGCTGACTCAAAACTCTAGACATCTGTGGCATTGTGTTGTGTGGCAAAACTGCACAGTTTATAGTGGCCTTTCATTGACCCCAGCACAAGGTGCACTTGTGTGATGATCATGCTGTTTAATCAGTTTCTTGATATGCCACACCTGTCAGGTGGATGGATTATCTTGACAATGGAAAATTTCTCACTAACATGGATGTAAACAAATATGTGCACACAATTTGAAAGAAATAAGCTTTTTGTGCAATATTTTATTTCAGCTCATATATATACACTCTATAGATACTGTACTTTTTTAATGTTTCAATGGAACCAACCAAAATCATACAATTATTTAATACAAAATACATTTCACCAATAATTTCATAATTATTGGCACTCCTCATTTAGTACTTAGTGCCACCACTTCTGGCAAGGGTAACAGCATGGTCTTTTCCTGTAATGTTTAACAAAGTTAAGGAACATATTTGGAGGGATTTTGGACCATTCCTCTATGCAGATCCTTTCAAGATCCTTCACATTCTTGGGTTTGCACTTATCAACTGCCCTCTTCCACTCAGCCCACAGGTTTTCGATTGGATTGAGGTCTGGCAACTGAGATGGCCATGGCAGAACATTGATTTTGTTGTCACAGAACCATTTCTGTGTGGATCTTGAGGTATATTTTGTGTCATTGTTGGAAAGTCCACATACAGCCAAGTTCCAGCCTTCTGGCAGAGGCAACCAGATTGTCAGCCAAAATTGCCTGGTACTTGGTGGAATTCATTATGCCATCAATCTTAACCAGTGCCCCTGGACATCTGGAATTAAAACAGCCCCAAAACATCACTGACCCACCACCATATTTCACTGTGGGTATGAGGTGCCTCCTTGTAAGCATCTCTGTTTCGACGCCAAACATTCCGATAATGTATCTGACCAGAACGTTCACTTTTGGTCTCATCTGACCAGAGCACCTTCTTCCAGTCATAATTTAAATGACGTTTGGCAAACTCCCAAGTCCTTGCGTCTGTGTCTTGGGGTCAGAAAGGGTTTTCTTCTGGCAACCCTTCCAAAAAGCCTGTGGTTGTGAAGGTGGCGTCTGATGGTGCTTTTTTAAACCTGGTGATCCCAAGACGCCACCAAGGCCTGCAATCCTTTCACAGTGATTCTTGGGGATTTTGTTGCTTCTCTCACCATCCTCCTCCCTATCCTGGGGGACAACATGCATTTGCGTCCTCTACCCGTGAGGTTTTTAACTGTTCCATATCTTTAGAATGGTTTAATAATTGCTCTGACAGTGCTTCAATCTTTTGTGGATCTTCTTGTAGCCATTATCAGATTTCTGAAGGTCTACGACCATCTGTCCCTTTTGAACTGCCAGTTGTTTTCTTTACTTCGTGGTGTTGGATGACAAAGGGATATTGCTTGTTACCTCATTTTTAGACCCAAGTGAAAAAGGAAGTGATGTAATGGCTCGATATAGTTCCTTAACACTGAGAAACTTAAATAAGTGGAATTTAATTCCTGGTTTAATTTTGGTAGATGTTATTTACAATAATCTTTAAGGGTGCCATTAATTGCAAAACCTTGATTTGGAAGACATTGCTTTTTAATTAAATCAATCAATTATTTTGGTGGGTTCCATTGAAACATTGATAAAGTACAGTATTTTTCACATGTTGGTATTTTGAGTTTATCTCTATGGTTATAGTGTTTTGTTTTTTAAAAGTATTGTTTGTGCATTGCCAGTCATGGGTGCCAGTAATTTTGGAGCCCACTGTATATATATATACAGCACCAATCAAAAGTTTTCTTCAAAGTAGCCACCCTTTGCTTTGATGACAGCTTTGCACAACCTTGGCATTCTCTCAACCAGGTTCATGAGGTAGTCATGTGGATTGAATTTCAATTAACATGTGTGCCTTGTTAAAAGTTAATTTGTGGAATTTCTTTCCTTCTTAATGCGTTTGAGCCAATCATTTATGTTGTAACAAGGTACAGAAGATAGTCCTATTTGATGAAAGACCAAGTCCATATTATGGCAAGAACAGCTCAAATAAGCAAAGAGAAAAGACAGTCCATCATTACTTTAAGACACGAAGGTCAGTCAATACCGGAAAATGTCAAGAATTTTCAAAGTTTCTTCAAGTGCAGTCGCAAAAACCATCAAGCGCTATGATGAAACTGTCTCTCATGAGGACCGCCACAGGAAAGGAAGTCCCAGAGTTACCTCTGCTGCAGAGAATAAGAACATTAGAGTTACCAGCCTCAGAAATTGCAGCCCAAATAAATTCTTCACAGAGTTCAAGTAACAGACACATCTCAACATCAACTGTTCAGAGGAGACTACAAGAATCAGGCCTTCATGGTCGAATTGCTGCAAAGAAACCACTACTAAAGGACACCAATAAGAAGAAGAGACTTGCTTAGGCCAAGAAACACAAGCAATGGACATTAGACCGGTGGAAATCTGTCCTTTGGTCTGATGAGTCCAAATGTGAGATTTTTGGTTGTAACCGCCGTGTCTTTGTGAGATGCAGAGTAGGTGAACGGATGATCTCTGCATGTGTGGTTCCCACCCTGAAGCATGGAGGAGGAGGTGTGATGGTGTTGGGGTGCTTTGCTGGTGACATTGTCAGTGATTTATTTAGAATTCAAGGCACACTTAAACAGCATGGCTACCACAACATTATTCAGCGATTCGCTATCCCATCTGGTTTGTGCTTACTGGGACTATTATTTGTTTTTCAACAGGACAATTACCTAACACACCTCGAGGCTGTGTACGGGCTATTTGACCAATCACCCAAACTCAACCCAATTGAGATGGATTGGGATGAGTTGGACTGCAGAGTGAAGGAAAAGCAGCCAACAAGTGCTCAGCATATGTGGGAACTCCTTGTAGGCTGCTGGAAAAGCATTCCTCGTGAAGCTGGTTGAGAGAATGCCAAGAGTGTGCAAAGCTGTCATTAAGCCAAAGGGTGGATACTTTGAAGAATCTAAAATATAAATATTTTTTATTTGTTTAACACTTATTCTACAATGTATAAAATAGTAAAAATAAAGAAAAACCCTGGAATGAGTAGGTGTGTACAAACTTTTGACTGGTACTGTATATAATATACTTATGAATCAAATATTACCCCACTACAATACAGATATATGAATGAAACCAGCATGGTGCAAGGAAACACTATCATTCATGTTTCTGTTTTGTTTCAATAAGTTAGAAGCTGACATATGCTACAACAACGTTGTCAAGATTGTGACAGTGTTAGTGAGCGAACAAGTCATGTCTGGACTTCTAGGGTACCATGACAGAGCAGCTCTCAGCATGTCTCCCACATAGTCTCCAATAAGGAGGGCAGATGTGATCGGGGGTCCGAGGTGTTGATCCAATTCACAGGCCTCTGTGTTGACAGGACAAGGGGAAAGCATTGAAACATGCTAACAGGCCCTCTCCTCCCCTCTCCTCTACACAAATGCAGATAGCAGAGCATTGACGCGCCAGACCATTCCAACCACATCACATGTAGTCCCTTTCACAACATGGCAATGGAATCAATGTCTGAGACTAATCATGCAGCTTGTCTCAAATTCAATGAGTGATCTGAATGGCACTGTCCATAATCATATAAAGATATCAAAAGATTAAAGATTTTAAAGACTCCAGTTTCGAACAAGATAGCATAGAGAACACACACTCAAAGGGAGTTTTTTTCAAGAGTTTTAATAATTTACTAAAAAAAAGAGTGTAAAAGTCACAGATCTCTTCCCCAAGATAGATCTGTCTCATATTCAAAATGATGGCAGATGTCACAAATTTGCAAACTTGCCCTCTTTTTTGTACTTGAATGTACATTTCTTGGCAATACACCCGTGGCTGTATTTTGAATGAGAATTCATATGTATATATTTATATTTAAAAAAGCCCACAGCAAAAAATACTTTATAGGAATCACTTAAAATAAAGTCAATTAAACTAGCATGAAATGTACAGCTTTGAGAAATTCGAGAAAAAACCCAGGTGAAAAGTGTATATACAAACATGCTAGGAATTGTACAAATAGCAGGGCTGTTTGAGTGGAGCTCAAGAAATAGGCTTTTCTGATGGTTTGCTTGACATCATTTAGGACCACCACTGATATAAAGCATATTAGTTAAATATACAACACTCATGTAATGCTCAAATACATACCATTGAAATCTATTGCCTATTTCAAGTTTATTTAGCAGGAGAAGAGAGACACTTCATAAATATATCTTTCCTACAGTATTAAGCTCCTTAACTTAAACTCATTAAATAAAATGGCAAAAAGTTGACATTTCAATCATTGAAAAAAATATAAAAGTATAGAACTAAAATACATTTTCTTTGATAAAAGATTTATACTGTATTTGCCTCTTCAAAGAGAAAGTTATGTATAAACCACTATCACCATCATGTGGCTGTTTTAGAGAAGTAATATATGTATATACACACACACATATACATATATATATACACACATATATATACACATATATATATATGAGTTTATATGCATGATATACTATATATAAATATGAAATGTTATAATTTTTTTTTTTTACAATTTGCTTCAAAATGTCAATTTCCATTTCCGACCCCAAGGTGATTGATATTAAATTTGGAAAAGACCTTGATACATTTTTTTCTTCAAAATGTAATTTTAAATATTAAAAATAATTCTAAATTCTTCACAAATGTCAGTTTAACTCTATAAACAAGAACCTCTGTTCATTATTTGTCAAATAGTATTCAGTGTGTTCATATGTACAGCAATAAAATTGTAACTTCCAAAAGTAAGGAAAAAGTGCCATTATCAAATGCTTTGACCTCACAGGAAATTGTTGTGTTCTACGCCCTTTTATGATTGTTGGTATGAATTTCATTACTAAACCGCGAGCCAATGAACTCACAACCACAGTTCCTTACAAACGTGTAAAAGTGTTATTGAAGGTAGGAAGCTGCTGTGTTGCTATGGTCAGTTGGTTCCCTGGTTGTTGCAGTGTGGGGCAGATACAGGACACCTAATGCAGGTGACTCCCAGGCTCCCATCCTACATGAGGATGTCTGTATCTCCCAGGGTATCACTGTTGTGGCTGGTAAGGGGGATGGTGCAAGTCTTCATGCAGGACCACACTATAGGTCACATAGTGCACCCTTTAACATGTTTCCTCCATGACTTCAAAACATCTTCAGTCTCACAGGAACAGGGTGAAAAGTCAATGCTGATCTGATAATGACAAGTGTAACACTGAAATGTCCTATTATGACAATAAAAAGGGCATAGCTGGATATCTCCATCTTCTCTCTCAGACGGTACGTGCCTTTTCAGATGGTTGTTGGCACATCACCGCATCTTACAATAACCGTTTTTAAAGGTAAGAATTGCACTGGACTGGTCTCATGGCTGACCATACTGTTCATGTTCAAAAGGTCTCTCTGTACTGTACATAGGCGTTTGTTTTCCCAACCAAGGACCAGCACAATCTGTTGTCCTACTGCCACCATTTTGGCCATCAATCCACTGAATTAAAGCCATGATTTGATCACAGATCACATGGTAATACTAGGTGTAAAAGGGGTCCATAAGTCTCACCCTATCTGTCCGTCCTGAATTTTTTTAACAGACCTCTGGCTCTCTCTGGTGTCCCGGCAGAGACATTGCAGGCAGGCAGGCAGGCACACATGACCTCAGAGGCCATGGATTGTACAGTACTCAGTTTCCTCAGCTGTCCATTAGTAAGTCCCATTGCTAGAGCATGTTGAGTATGGCATTGTACATCTGTGTAAGCACAGCCAGGTGAACGGGCAGGCAGGAGCGGCGGTCCTGGGTGGCAGGGTTACACGTCAGCCACGAGAGGGCGTTGTACTGCTCCAACACAAACCTACAGCAGGACGCAAGACATAAGCACCAGGGTTTGGGGTTAGAGAACACATAACATGAACATACATCATACTAAATGAAGTGTTGACCTTTATAGCCTTCAAATGATCCCTGCACATACTCTACTACTTCATCACAGAGGGCAAGTTAGTGACAATAACAACCAATATGACAGAGTAAGAAGAGGAGACGATAGGGTGTTATACAGTAGAAGGTAGGATGGGATGGGTAGTGGATACTGGGAGGGTTTCAGAATTCTCTGGTTTTCCAGAAATCCTGTTTTAATTTTGAGAAAGTTTATGGAATTTTGTAACCATAGGTACTGGGCATATAGCATAACCTACTAACCTGAGCACGTCAGAGGTGGTCTTGGAGTCCAGAGGGTGAGGTATCCTCTTGGTCGTCTTGTCTGAGCTTGTCTGATTGGGTTCATCTGATTGGGCTGTGGCAATGGCGATGTGGTGGTGTAAAGATGCCTGTAGAGGAGAAACAGGGGTAAGTGTCTGAACACACACTTACACACACACACACACACACACACACACACACACACACACAAAAGTATTCACCCACACGCACACCCATCCCACCCCTACCCCACACACACACATACGCACGCATCCCCACCCTCACACACAAAATCAACAAGTACGTGGATCCTTTACCTTGAGAAAGAGTGGACACTGGTTCTGAGCCTGAGGGCAGGAGGCCCAGAACCAGTGAGGCAGGCTGTCGGCCTGGGCAGTGGAGACATAGTATCCCAGGGCTAGAGGTTGCTGCTTCAGCTCCTCCGGAGGGTTCTCCCTGGACAGAAACCTGTCTCCCTGACTCTGGAGGACAGAGGGAATATTAAGGATATATGGCCACCAACAGTGGATAGTTCAGATGAATTGAGTCACTTAGCCTGGTTCCTGAACTCACCCTGTTATGCTGGAAGTGTGAGCTTCCCCCCATGCCAGAGGGGGAGCCAGGGGAGGGTACAGGGGAGGTGTTGGGGGAGGGGTGCAGGTTGAGAATGTCATGTCCTATGTCATTCTCCAGCTCGTCAGGGAAAGGCAGGTCGAACATGTCGTCTGGAGACAGAAACACAGCAGAGAGTTATCTATCTAGTCAGTTACATATACATATTCCTCTGATCCTATTCCAAACAATCCTGAGAGAATTGCACCCTCTGGTGGGGATATTTGTGAACTTCACACAACTTAAATCCAGCAACAGTTACTGTAAGATGCTGAGTATAAAATACCTTATTGCCCATATTAAGCCTTCCAGCTCAAGTATAGATTTTTAGATATAATGTTATTGCCGCTAACATATTGGTTGTACTGAATAAACTTGTACACTGCATTCAACATGGAGGTCTAATGTGGAATGTGGAGCCCTTACCGGCGTTATCCTCTGTGGGGTAGGAGCTGGCAGCCAGCTGTGTGGTGGCGGAGGTGGGGAATACCAGGATGTGGGTACAGGAAGCGTCTTGAGGGGTGTTCAGCTGGGACGTCTGCAGGTTGAGGGCTGTGCTGCGACCAAACACCGAGCCCATCGTCACTGCGTCTGCACACACACACACACACACACACACACACACACACACACACACACACACACACACACACACACACACACACACACACACACACACACACACACAGACACACACACACACACACACACACACACACACACCACACACACACATAAACAAAAGTGCCATGTGTATGATAGTAAACCTATGGGCCCTGTCATGCAACAAATTCCATGAACTTGGCCTCCATGATGATAGAAATACTCCGGCGCTCCGTTGCCAGGGAAGCTGATGGGGACTGAACACTGCACATTTCCAACAGCCCGCTTCAGACCAATTCAGACCAACTTATTATAAATAGTATGTCATGTAAGATTTACCTCAATAGAGCTTAGTGTGTGCTTGGCAATGAAATCCTTTGAGTGTGTTAGTTTGAATTACTGTGCACAATGTGCTACAGTGCAGTCTATACTGTAAAATCCACTTGGCCTAACCTTACCTCAAAATGCTGCAATCGCCAATATGTCTGCATTACTGTGAACTGTGAAGTGAGTGTGGCAGCTCGCAGTGCTCCCTGAGTGTGTGGCAGTATTAAACACACTATTACACGGTTCACCCTTAGCTCATAACATCATGTTGTATCTGCAACTCCAGGGCTTACAGAGTGAGCTCCTATAACATCTATTAAATCTGTCTATTATATCTGGAAGGTTCACTAAACACATCATCCATGGGCCCAGCAGTGCTGCTGCTAACCTGGCATCACCACGATGGAGCCCTGGGGCTCCATGGCAACCAGGCAGGCACTGAGGATGGAGGGGGAGTCGGCGGAGGAGATGCCACACATACGACATGCCTCCTTCAGCTGGCGACTGATGGAGTGGAGAGAGTGCTCCCCCAGGAGAGCGCTCCAGTCTGGCGGGAGAGAGGGAGACTCAGGTCAATACAGTGAATTGTTCTACAGTCTACTGTCATCTCCTCTGGATCAACTGAAATACTGAGGCCGAAAATATCGAAACAATAGTTCCAGCAGATCTCACCTTCCACCAAACACCAGGGATATTGAAACAGAGTTAGCTGCACTACGCTGAACTCACCTTTCAGTTCACCATGTCCTAGTCTGCCCAGCCGACCAATCACGATCCTCCATGGCAGTGAGGTCATCTGGATGATGCCGACACACCAGTCCCATAACTTTTGCAGTCCCATCT
Source organism: Oncorhynchus tshawytscha (assembly GCF_018296145.1). Classification (NCBI taxonomy): domain Eukaryota; kingdom Metazoa; phylum Chordata; class Actinopteri; order Salmoniformes; family Salmonidae; genus Oncorhynchus; species Oncorhynchus tshawytscha. Next base: position 22,017,423 of record NC_056448.1, read on the forward strand.
TCCTGGCTGAGACCTTGGGCCACCGCGCTCTGAGGAAGGGAGCAGGGAGTGACAAGAAGAACGTTTGCTAATGTCTATATAGCATCATGAACTGTCTAAATATAAAGGTTCTGAAATGCTACATTAAAGTGTATTACTTTACTCAATATAATATAGCCTAGCCTACTATGCATAATAGATATTATATGATATAATTTAATGAGCGACAGGATAAAAGGATTTGACATTATCTAACATTAGCACAGCATCATCAACACCTCATAGATATCCCACACTCTCCCAGACCCTGAGTGATTGAGTAACTGATTGAGTAACTGACCTGTTGGGCACATCGATGTTGATGATGCAGGTCTCCAGTAGCTCTCCCTGCTGGTCGGTGCAGGAGACCAGGATCCAGCGCTGGTCGTGGGACAGGCAGTAACCCACAAACAGCACGTTGTACCTGGGAGGGATCTCTGCCCACACCTCCCCTGGCTCCGGTTGCTTGGCACGGGTAGGACCCAGAATGTACGGGGGAGAGTAGCCCTGTAGAGGGCTGGGGTGCTGGGGAGGGGACAGGGGGAGAGAGCGGGACGGAGAGTGAGGAGGGAGGGGGAGAGAGTGGGATTGTCAGACATTTGGAGCATTTACTAATCAGATGAGATGTGTAGGTAGGGTAGGCCCCTATGTGTCTGAGTGATTGTGTTTGAAGCCTGTGTGTGACTTTGAATGGGTGTACATGTCTTTACGTGTGTGTTTGTCCAAGCCTTACCTCTGGGCTCTTGAGCACAGATTCTAGGGTGGAGGCGGGGCCAAAGCCGGTCAGAGACTTGATGTGTGTCTGTGTGGTTAGGAGGCGTCTGCACTGGGAGTAGGCTGAGAAGGCCAGGGAGCGCAGGTGCTGCAGGTACAGAGGGCTCTCACCACTGGCTGGCTGGAGCAGGTACTGACATGGCACCACCTGGACAACCCATACAGAATGAATGAGCACTCTTGTATGAGCAGATCCGTGGTAGGACACCCATACAGTGTCTTCTGGCACTCTATTCCATATGTAGTGCACTCCTTTTGACTAGAGGGCTCTGGTCAAAACTAGTGCACAATGTAGGGATTAGGGTGTTCCCCCACAGTCTCAGTCACTCATCCATACAGCCATTAACATTGAACCATACAGAAGTAACGCTATAGGTGGTGTAGGAGGGAGTACAGTACAGAATATGATCCTACCTGTAACACCAGTGCTGGTCTCATGCTCTCCGGCAATGTCTGTAGCATCTCTGTGTAGCAACGCAGCAGCCCTAGTAACCACACACTGCCTGCCTCCACCTCCTCACCCTCCTCCTCCTCTCCTCCATCCCTCGCTCGGCCCGAGCACAGGAAGGGGTCCACCACGTAGATCACGATGGCAGGGGGGTGGGCGTGGCTATCGGCCGAGTCCGCCAGCGTGGGGATGCCGATTCGCTCCCGCTCCGCCACACTGGGACAGGGGACGGAGACATATATCATGATAACATAGAAAACTGAATAATAATATAGTAATACAATAGTAATATAGCAGCATAGATGCCCTGGGTCCTCACCTCTCAGGGTTCTCTGGCTGGCTAGGTGGTGGTGGGGCATTGGGGGTATTCTTGACCTCAGTGGACCCTCCTTGGGTGCTCTCTGCTGGACCTGGCTGGAGCGAGGCTGCTGCTGCTGTGGGGGTTGGGTTGCTTTCTGAGCTGAGGGCCACTGGGGGGGCTGTTGCCTCTCCCTCAGCAGGGGCCCCAGGACCATAGGGGGGCTGGCTGGAGGAGGGGGCAGGCTGGGCTGAGGAGGGCGTAGGGGCTGGAGGAGGCTGAGGCTTGGGGGGTAACAACAGACTGCTGTCCAAAGACAGGGCAGACAACTGTGGACCTGGATGAAGGAAAACATAGAGGAGGATTTAGAGTTGAAATGCATGGAGTAGTTAGTGTTTAGGGGTGGGGGTGTTGCAGCACTCTCAGCACCCCTACTTCCTGCGGCAATGGTTAGTGTATATACATACAGTACCAGTCAAAAGTTTGGACACACCTACTCATTCCAGGGTCTTTCTTTATTTTAACTATTTTATACATTGTAGAATAATAGTGAAGACGTCAAATCTATGAAATAACACATGGAATCATGTAGTAACCAAAAAAGTGTTAAACAAAGATTCTTCAAAGTAGCCACCCTTTGCCTTGATGACAACTTTGCACACTCTTGGCATTCTCTCAACCAGCTTCATGAGGTAGTCACCCGGACAGGTGTGCCTTGTTAAAAGTTAATTGTGGAATTTCTTTGCGTTTGAGCCAATCAGTTGTGTTGTGACATAGTAGGGGTGGTATACAGAAGATAGCCATATACACAGAAGACCAAGTCCATATTATGGCAAGAACAGCTCAAATAAGCAAAGAGAAATGATATTCCATCAGTAATAAGACATGAAGGTCAGTCAATACCAGAACAATTCTAGAACTTCTAGTTTCTTCAAGTGCAGTCGCAAAAACCATCAAGCGCTATAATGAAATGGCTCTCATGAGGACTGCTACAGGACAGGAAGACACAGAGTTACCTCTGCTGCAGAGGATGAGTTCATTAGAGTTACCAGCCTCAGAAATTGCAGCCCAAATAAATGCTTCAGAGTTCAAGTAACAGGCACATCTCAAAATCAACTGTTCAGAGGAGACTGCAAGAATCAGGCCTTCATGGTCAAATTGTTGCAAAGAAACCACTACTAAAGGACACCAATAAGAAGAAGAGACTTGCTTAGGCCAAGAAACACAAGCAATGGACATTAGACCGGTGCAAATCTGTCCTTTGGTCTGATGAGTCCACATGTGAGATTTTTGGTTGTAACCGCCGTGTCTTTGTGAGATGCAGAGTAGGTGAACGGATGATCTCTGTATGTGTGGTTCCCACCGTGAAGCATGGAGGAGGAGGTGTGATGGTGTTGGGGTGCTTTGCTGGTGACATTGTCAGTGATTTATTTAGAATTCAAGGCACACTTAAACAGCATGGCTACCACAGCATTCTGCAGCGATAAGCTATCCCATCTGGTTTGTGCTTACTGAGACTATCATTTTTTTTTCAACAGGACAATGACCCAACACACCTCCAGGCTGTGTAAGGGCTATTTGACCAATAAGGAGAGAGATAGAGTGCTGCATCAGATGACCTGGCCTCCACAATCACCCGACCTCACCCCAATTGAGATGGTTTGGGATGAGTTGGACCGGAGAGTGAAGGAAAAGCAGCCAACAAGTGATCAGCATATGTGGGAACTGTTGGAAAAGCATTCCAGGTGAAGCTCGTTGAGAGAATGCCAAAAGTACTCATATGTCCCAACTGGTACAATGTCCCTTCATCACTTTAGACAATTTCAATCATAAAGTTCAGTGTTTCACCTAGCTGCTTCCTGCAGGTGCGCGCATAGAGTTTGAGTTTTCTGAGGTTGTCGCTGTGTTGCTGTCCAGCCCAGGGCCCTGTGAACCACTGGTCTATCTGCTCCTCCTCATGCCTCTCCTTCTCTTTCTCCTTATCGGTCTCAGTTTCTGTCTCTGCCCCCACACGCACCAGTCCATCTCTGGAGACCTTTGCCAGGGGTCTGTGTTTCCCCAACCGACACGTCTGAAAATGACAAAAAGTAGGGGTCAAGGGCTATAGAGCACATACACAGTATCCCACCCAGTGTCTTCAAACATTCAAAGGAGGTGGAGACATATAATTGGTAATTGTATATTCTGAAGGAAACAACAACTAAGGAATTGCTAGAGGAGAGGTTTGGGATATAGTAGTATAATAGGACTTACCTCGTAGACAGCGCTGAGCTCCTGGAAGAAGGCCTGTGCCCCGGCCAGCAGGGTTTCAGAGTTGGGGCAGAGCACCAGGAAGGCCACGTCCCTCTGTCCCCCATATGGTTCCAACAGCAGCTTCTCCCAGAAGGGCAGCGCCAGGGGCGACAGCGCCAGGAAGTTACGGTCATAGTTATCGTAGTAGCCCAGCAACAGGGTAGGGATGGGAAGGGGCTCGGGCGACTCCTCTGACCCTGGTGAGAAGAAAGGTGAGAAGATTTATGGAAGGCTGGACTGAACTGAAAGAGGTCAGGTGATTGTCATGTTCGATTACATTTCTCCAGTTACCCTTTGTACAGCAATATTTAGGCGGCCTACTCCTAAATTGAGATCAGTGTAAGAACCTAATTTACACAAATGAAGTCACAAACAGTTAATGGGAAATCTATCTAAAATACAGTACATTTCAAATATCTACTGTAGATACGTCAATAAAGAGTGTTCCTGGTGGCTTACCGTAGGATCCCCGGCCGGCCATCTTGTGGAACTGTTGCCATGTGAGTGGACCCTGGACATGCTGGATGTTCTCCCAGGTCCGGCCCGTACGTTTCTTCTGGATGGCGTCCTGGAGGAAGGGCTGCAGGGACAGCAGCATACGCACCACGTCCTGGGACGACAGAATACTGATGTCCAACACTAGGGAGGACACACACACACACACACACACACGAGAACACACACACACACACACAGAAATACATACATTACATAAATAAACATTAGACATCATACACATTGAACGTCACATTACACAACAGTCCGTATCTAACATAGAGAAACATGGATTTAAACTTCGAGTGAATGGATTGATCTTGTTTAATTTTCCATTCTAAGAAACAATATGCTACACTACATGACCAAAAGTATGTGGACTCTTGCTCATCTAACATCTCATTCAAAAATCCTGGCCATTAATATAGAGTTGCTACGCCCTTTGCTGCCTTGACAGCCTCCACTTTTCTGGGAAGGCTTTCCACTAGATTTTGAAACTGGACTGCCACAGGAGCATTAGTGAGGTCGGGAACTGATGTTGGGTGATTAGACCTGGCTCACAGTCGGCGATCCAATTCATCCCAAATGGGGTTGAGGTCAGGGCTCTGTGCAGACCAGTCAAATTCTTCCCCACCGATATTGACAAAACAGTTCTGTATGGATATCGTTTGCGCGCGGGGGCATTGTCATGCTGAAACAGGAAAGGGCCTTCCCCAAACTGTTGCCACAAAGTTAGAAGCACATAATCATCTAGAATGTCATTGTATGCTGTAGCATTAAGATTTCCCTTCACTGGAACTAAGGGGCCTAGCCGGAACCACGAAAAACATTATTCCTCCTCCACCAAACTTTACAGTTGGCACTATGCATTCGGGCAAGTAGCATTCTCCTGGCATCTGCCAAACCCAGATTCGTCCTTCAGACCGACAGATAGTAAAGCATGATTCATCAGTCTAGAGAACGCGTTTCCACTGCTCCTGAGTCCAATGGCGGCAAGCTTTACACCACTCCAGCCGATGCTTGGCATTGCACATTGTAATCTTCGGCTTGTGTGCAGCTGCTCGGCCATGGAAACCCAATTCATGAAGCTCCTGATGAATAGTTCAGTTCTGCTGACGTTGCTTCCAGAGGCAGCTTGGAACTCGGTAATGAGTGTTGCAACCGAGGACAGACCATTTTTACGTAATACGCCCGTTCTGTGAGCTTGTGTGACCTACCACTTCACGGCTGAGCCGTTGTTGCTCCTAGACGTTTCCACTTAACAATAACAGCACTTACAGTTGACCGGTGCAGCTCTACTGGTCAGAAATTTCACAAACTGAATTGTTGGAAAGGTGGCATCCTATGACGTGGCCACATTGAAAGCCACGTTGCAAGTCACTAAGCACTTCATTAAGGCCATTCTACTGCCAATATTTGTCTATGGAGATTGCATGGATGTGTGGTCTATTTTATACACCTGTCAGCAATGGGTGTGGCTGAAATAGCCAAATCCACTAATTAAAAAGGTGTCAGTAAACTTTTGTATAGGATAGTGTATTTATAACTGTAATCAGTTCACCGCAGATAGACAGCCACTATCAGTTCTATCACCACTGTCATCCCTACTGTCATCCTCCAATTACTATCACCCCTTGGCATCCTTCTATCATCCCAGCCGGATCCCTCCTCCTTACCGTTGGTGTGAGGCCAGGAGTGTAGAGCGCTGCTCCTCACAACAGCCGGATCTACTTTCCCCCCGGCTGGGTTATCCACATACTGCTGTCCCTGTACCAGCGCGTTGTAACACTCCACACACGCATCACTGCCATCCGCCCACTGCTTGTCAGACATCCAGCTCTGGAGCAGTGCCCCCTGGCGGCCGTGGCAGGAGCAGGCAGGGGGGAGGTGTAGGGAGGCCAGGGAGGAGATGGGCTGGGAGCACTGCTCCTGGAGGAGCTCCATGACAGAGGAAGGGGCGGGGGAGGAGTCCTGGGGGCGCTTGGCCCGGGGGTCTCCCATAGGTGGGTCTCTGCGGCACAGCGCCAGCCTCCTCTCGGCTGCCCGGCCCACCTCCGAGCCCCTCCCGAAGATGTCCAGCTCGTCCTCCAGGAAGAGGCCCGTGCCGTGGGCCAGCCGGCGGTTGACGATGGCGCTGAAGCCGCACATGCAGCGGTACTGGTCCTCGAGCGTGGAGTCGGGGATGTACACGCCCACGTCGGCGCCCTTCACGTTCATGTTGCAGGCGCAGATGCAGCAGCTGTCGAAGTTGCGATCTTTGAAGACGTTGAGGACTGAGTCAGAGAGGAGCAGGGTGGCGTACAGGCTGTGGGCCTCGGGCAGGGCGGGGCAGGACGCATGGGGCTCAGTCAGGGAGCTCATAGGCAGGCTGGTGGAGGGCGTGGAGGCAGGGGAGCTCAGCTCTGTCCCGGTGCCCTCCTGCTTCACAGAGCCCTGCCCGCTGGCCGTGCCAACGCCCTTTGGGGTGCGCGGGGTACGAGGGGTGGGGACAGAGAAGCGGGGGGTGGCAGGGGACGGCGAGGGGAGGATACCACCGGTGGTGCCTATGGATAGGGCACTGGCACTCATCTGGGCATACTCCTGGTCCCCAACACTGGGGACGTTGCTGGAGGACACACACACACACAGTAAATTCAACGTGGCAACGTTTAAGGTATATTTTATGAACATCCATCCAGCTGTAATAGAACCAACCCTGGTACAGTACTTACACATATCCATCTCTGATGAAGGAGGACGGCAGGGAGGAGTAGTGCTCCATCTTGGGCAGCAGGGCCCAGGAGGGCCGGTAGTAACACTGGTCAGGCACCTTGATGGGGGGCAAACACTGACTGGGGAGGGTCCGCAGCGGAGCAAACATGGAGCAGCCCATCTGTGGCTGGACAGACGGGACACGGTACACAAATGAGAAGTCCTGCAGAGGGGGATGGGGAAGGAGAGCTCATTGTAAATGTGTTCCCACAGTATTACAATGTGTCACAGAGAGACAATTAAGCACTTAACAATGACACAAGTTGAAACAGGCTGTATGGTGAGGAGCAGTTCAGGTATTTGGTTCCACATACCAGTGAGTCCTCTAGCAGGCCAGCAGGTATAAACATGCTACAGCAACATCAGTCAAGATCAAATGAGACGCTAAAGTTTACATTAACACTGGTAGGCTGCACAGTGCCCTGTAGCTACTTTATTTGAAGCATTTTCACTACTATAACATTCATCATACAACCACCAGTGTTGGGGAGTAGTGAACTACATCTAGTTCAAGTTTGCCATTTAACACTGTAGCTTACTACTGGAACTACACATGACTTTTTCTTCAAAAAGAAAATAAAAAATGGGTGAAGTAGGTAATCATTTCCTTTCTTTTTTGGTATCAGACCTGACTAATTCTCACTTGAAACATACGTAGATTTAGAGTTTAATAGGCTAAATTACACATTCTGTTAACATATGAGCCCAAAGTGATCTGTCTTGCAATTTGTAGTCAATGACATTACAGAGTTACATATTTTTCACATAAACATACTTTTCACGAAGTGGTTTGGATGTAGTGAACTACTTTTTCAGAGTAACTTTAGGGTAGCTTTAGTGTAGTTTAACCTCTTCCAGTGTGAAGTAATTGGTAGCTTGGTAAACTATATTTTCAGAGTAGTTTCCCAAACACTGACAACCACCAACCATATTAACCAATTTGAATATATCAATCGGTTACATGATGTCACATACTACAGACTTAATAATTTCCATTCCCATTGCTTCTGTGGTGCCTCACCTTAATGTCCTCATGTTTAGGACTGGCCATGCCTTCCTCCACCTCCATCCGGTACTCCTGGAGCTGGGTGGAGGACAGGGGGCCCAGGGGGTGGTCAGAGCCCCCCGAGGGGGCTGGTGGCTCTTGGCTGGGGGTGTCACGGTATGTCATGATGGGGGAGAAGGCTGGGTGCTGCTCCAGGGAAGGGGGTGTGGGGAACATCCGCTGGAGGTCTGCTACTGCTGAATGGAGAGAGGGATGGGGGAGGAGATGAGGGGAGGAGAGAGAGAGAGAGGGGGGGGAGGGATGGGGGAGGAGATGAGGGGAGAGAGAGAGAGAGAGAGAGAGGGGGATGGGGGAGATGAGATGAGAGGAGAGAGAGAGAGAGAGAGAGAGAGAGATGGGGGGAGGAGATGAGAGGAGGAGAGAGAGAGAGAGAGAGAGAGAGAGAGGGGGGGAGTGACGGGGGAGGAGATAAGGGGAGGAGAGAGAGAGAGAGAGAGAGAGAGAGAGAGAGAGGGACAGGGGAGGAGAGAGAGAGAGGGGGGATGGGGGAGATGAGGGGAGGAGAGAGAGAGGGAGGGACGGGGGGAGGAGATGAGGGGAGGAGAGAGAGAGATAGAGAGGAAGGGACGGCGATGGACAACGAGAGATAAAACAGACAGAAACAGGCAGAGAAGATGTGAGAGAAGGAGAAGAAGAAAGATTATTATTCCCAGGTCTCAGAATCATGCTAAACTAAGCTAAGATAACATGCATAAGATAACAAACAAACTGCTGAACATGTGTACATGTAAAGATAGACTCACTTGAAGGATAGGGCACAGCCACCCTCCCATCCCTTCGGTCTTCACCTCCTGATACCAGGACCCTGGCTGTGTGCTGATTGGGGCAAGCAGTCTACAAATTATTATACAACACATATCTAAGTCTCCTTGGATAAAAGTGTCTGCTAAATGGCATGCACAGTAAAGTATACAATTATGTATTATTATGATGAGTGTATAGCGCTTTGTTGAACGAGGGAATGAAAATGAAACAGATTTTAGACATCCAGTAATTGTTCAAATGTTTCTCACCCCAAGTTCCTCCTCATCCTCGTCGAAAATGTTCTCCAGGTCTGAGATGAGGACCACCAGATCAGTCTCCCTGGTTAGAGGAGGGTTTTGGGCTTTGGCTGCCTCATCGTCCTGCGGTGAGTCATCATCTAGAAACACACAAACAAGACAATCAAACACAGCGCAAAGAACACACCTCATAATACATGCGTTGTCAACATTCAAATCCTTACCAGCTTTGGGGGCAGAGCTAAAGATGGACATGGCATCTTTCCCATCAGGCAGTGCACCGTTGCTGATATCCTCTCCCTGGAAGACAGTTATATTCATGAAATTTTGTCAGCAGGTGATTGTCAACCAAATTACTTCCGGTCTCACTGTAATTCACCATTAATTAACATAAACACATTTAGCAGCTACTGGCATAGCCTACAAGCCACTGATGCAGACCTTTGTAAAATCTACACTTTAAAAAGTCTAATAAATACATTTAATTTAACCTATACAGTCACAATAAATCCATTATTTATTTTAGACTAAAAAACATGAAATTAAGAAAATGTTGTCTATTTCCGAATAACACAATAGCATACTCTGAGTTGTCCTTATGTTAGGTCCTGATCTGGCTGTACCATATGGCTGTGGGCTACACTAGTTCATTTAGCAAACACGATTTGCCTAGAATTCCGTGGCATTATTTTATAGTATGAAGAATACAATTGAACATAGCTGAATAAAATTGATTTCTGAGGGAGTGCGCACATGCTGCTGTTCTGTGTTGAGGGGTTAACAAAGAAACAGGTCCTACTATATGCTTCATTTAGAGTTATTCATGCAACTGTAGTTGTTCTACAAACGTTGGGCTACATGTTTTGATTTTTAATACATTCCAAAGCTGCATGATGTGACTAATGATGATTTGAAAAAAGTTGCATGAAAGGCATGAGCTCTGCTTTGTTGTTTTTTTTGCGCAGGCTGCACACACTTCAGTCTCTCAGTCACAATTTAACAAGCAGTTGATAATGCCTCGAATTTCCCGGTGGCATCCCCATTGTGTGGCTGTAATGCCCCTTAAAAAATCCATGGTTTTTGCTGCCAGTGGCCATTGTGCTCTTGGGCTGAATATAACAATTATAATTCCCTTCTCCCAGCTGCGTGCTCCGAAGCACCTCTAACTCACATGGCTCTCTCAGATATCTCAATTCTTATTAGCCAATGCCTGTCACGTGATCAAGTCCTTATCCTTCAGAGCTAAGATGCCTACAAGTGAAGACAGACACATCGGGAACACAACTGCGCGCCTCCTTCTTATCGAATTCCGAGAGGCAGAAGAACTGCATACTTATTTTCCACCATAATTTGCAAATAAATTCATTAAAAATCCTACAATGTGATTTTCTGGATTTTTTTTCTCATTTTGTCTGTCATAGTTGAAGTGGACCTATGATGAAAATTACAGGCCTCTCTCATCTTTTTAAGTGGGTGAACTTGCACAATTGGTGGATGACTAAATGCTTTTTTGCCCCACTGTATGCATGTAATACTTTATTATAAAGGTGCATTTTTATGGTGAAAATGATCTTCCCCAAACTTGAAACTCACGCGTCACCTATGTATGCCAGTTAGGCTCTACACCGGTTGTAAAGCAGATTAATATGCTTAATTTTAAGAAGTTATTTGCCCACTTTAGTTGTGATAAACTTTATCAAAACAAATAGGCCTATGGGCTAGGCTACATGAGGTGTGCGGCTATGATTTGAAAAATTCGTAACGAAAGGCACGTGCTGTTTCTTGCCTTACTGCAGAAAAGCTGGACATCATTCACAAGATATATTATATAATTCACAAGTGATAATATAGGTATCATTCACAAGTGACAATATAGGTATCATTGACAAGTGATAATATAGGCATCATTCACAAGTGATAGGCTAATATTATCACCCATCAGACTATTCTTGATTTAATCTCGTCTTTACACATACTAAATAATATATGAGTGAAATTAGTTTGGAATTAGAATGGGCCATTATCATGCACATGTCTCAGAACAGGGGCAGGGGAAAAATACATGTCATATATCCAATTATAGAGGCTTGCGAAAGTATTCACAACCCTTGGCATTTTTTCTATTTCGTTGCCTTACAACCTGGAATTAAAATACATTTTAGGGGGTTTGTATAATTTGATTTACACAACATGCCTACCACTTTCAAGATGCTAAATATTATTTAGGGTGAAACCAACAAGAAATGAAAGCTTGAGTATGCTTAACTATTCACTCCCCCAAATTCAATACTTTGTAGAGACACCTTTGGCAGCAATTACAGCTGCAAGTCTCGTGGGGTATGTTTCTATAAGATTGGCACATCTAGCCACTGGGATTTTTGCCCATTCTTCAAGGGAAAACTGCTCCAGCTCCTTTAAAAAAATGTTTTTACCTTTATTTAACTAGGAAAGTCAGTTAAGATCAAATTTTTATCCTTCAAGTTGGATGGGTTCCTCTGAGGTCTGGGCTTTGACTAGGCCACTCCAAGACATTTAAATGTTTCCCCTTAAACCAGTCGAGTGTTGCTTTAGCAGTATGCTTAGGGTCATTGTCCTGCTGGAAGGTGAACCTCCGTCACAGTCTCAAATCTCTGGAAGACTGAAACAGGTTTCCCTCAAGAATTTCCCTGTATTTAGCGCCATCCATCATTCCTTCCATTCTGACCAGTTTCCCAGACCCTGACGGAAAAAAACATCCCCACAGCATGATGCTTCCACCACCATGCTTCACTGTGGGGATGATGTTCTCAGGGTGATGAGAGGTGTTGGGTTTGCACCAGACAGAGTTTTCCTTGATGGCCAAAAAGCTCAATTTTAGTCTCATTTGACCAGAGTACCTTCTTCCATATGTTTGGGGAGTCTCCCACATGCCTTTTGGTGAACACCAAACATGTTTGTTTATTTTTTCTTTAATTAAGCAATGGCTTTTTTTCTGGCCACTCTTCCATAAAGCCCAGCTCTGTGGAGTGTACGGCTTAAAGTGGTCCTGTGGACAGATACAATCTCTGCTGTGGAACTTTGTAGCTCCTTCAGGGTTATCGTTGGTCTCTCTGTTGCTTCTCTGATTAATGCCCTCCTTGCCTGGTCCGTGAGTTTTGGTGGGCGGCCCTCTCTTGGCAGTTTGTTGTGGTGCCATATTCTTTCCATTTTTTAATAATGGATTTAATGGTGCTGCGTGGGATGTTCAAAGTTTCTGATATTGTTTTAGGACCCAACTCTGATCTGTACTTCTCCACAACTTTGTCCCTGACCTGTTTGGAGAGCTCCTTGGTCTTCATGGTGCCGCTTGCTTGGTGGTGCCCCTTGCTTAGGGGTGTTGCAGACTCTGGGGCCTTTCAGAACAAATGTATATATACTGAGATCATGTGACAGATCATGTGACACTTAGATTGCACACAGATGGACTTTATTTAACTAATTATGTGACTTTGAAGGTAATTGGTTGCACCAGATCTAATTTAGGAGCTTCAAAGCAAAAGGGGTGAATACATATACATGCACCACTTTTCTGTTTATAATTTATTTTTATTAAAAAAATTAAAAAATTCATTTCACCAATTTGGACTATGTTGTGTATGTCCACTAAATTAAATCCAAATAAAAATCCATTTAAATTACAGGTTGTAATACAACAAAATAGGAAAAACGCCAAGGGGATGAATACTTTTGTAAGGCACTGTAAATAGAGTAAATGAAGGACGCTTTCCCCATGGTTCAGTTTCATGCAAGCCAGATAGGCTATACTCCTGTTGTGAAGCAAAGAAATGTGCTTAATATTAGGAAAGTTGCTAAAAAAGTATAGTATGCCTAGCCTATAGAAAGCTGATGGGATCTTCTTTTAATAGAGGCCATCAAAACTCTGTTTTGTCACACAATTACATAGCCTATAGAAATGTTGAGCAATATGAGCTCATGGGCACTCATGAAGTGTTTGATTTGATTTTCGATGACATTTGCATTGATGTTAGCGTGATTAGAGGGACAATAGAGGGCTGAGAACCAGGCAGTTAGCAAGTTTGGCCGGCTACTAATGACCTTCAGCAGCATCAGAGCTGGGAGAAGCCTACAGTAGTTACCATAACTAAACAGTCACTTGGAATTGGACTGCAGCAGTAATAATCAAATCAAATGTATTTATATAGCCATTCGTACATCAGCTGATCTCTCAAAGAGCTGTACAGAAACCCAGCCTAAAACCCCAAACAGCAAACAATGCAGGTGTAGAAGCACGGTGGCTAGGAAAAACTCCCTAGAAAGGTCAAAACCTAGGAAGAAACCTAGAGAGGAACCAGGCTATGAGGGGTGGCTAGTCCTCTTCTGGCTGTGCCGGGTGGAGATTATAACAGAACATGGCCAAGACGTTCAAATGTTCATAAATGACCAGCATGGTCAAATAATAATAATCACAGTAGTTGTCGGGGGTGCAGCAAGTCAGCACCTCAGGAGTAAATGTCAGTTGGCTTTTCATAGCCGATCATTAAGAGTATCTCTACCACTCCTGCTAATACAGTCACTGTAACAGCCCTATCCACCAACAATACTAATCATTGCAATTTGTTTTTACTTACTTTGGGGCCTCTCTTGCTAGGGTCTCGGCCCTTCAGTCTCTTGGAGGTGGGGAAGCTGTACTCGATGTCTCCCTCCTTGAAGTCATATGGGTCTTCCCCAAGGTCCCCCAGCCCTTCCACCCCAGGCTGCTGCAGTAGACCCAGGGTCTGGATGTGTTCCCTAACACGCTCCTCGGATATCTTGAAACACTTCTCTGTCTGTGCAAATAGTCTGGAGGGAAATTAGATAGGAAACTTAGAGTGATCCTCTGAGTGTGTGTGTGTTTGTGTGCCTGCCTGCATGCTTGTGTGAATGCTGGCATGCGTGACTTTAGTTTCTACATTTATGAACAGGTCTCTCTCTCACCTTTTCAGTGCAACTCCCTCAGTGGCCTGTGTCTCTGTCTTTAATTCCACTCTGTCACTGGGCAGCTCTGGAGGCCTGAACTCAGCCTTATCAGCCCTAGGAGTCCTGAAGCCCCTCCACCAGCTCGCCCCAGCTTCCCTCTCTCTGGGCCCCAGAGGGGCTGCATAGAGAGCAGTCGCACTGGGCTCCATCACCCCCAGCCCTGACGCCCCATCTGGACAGGGGGCCATGCCCACAGGAGCATCCAGTACCTCAGGGTCCTGCCCCACCCGTGGATGGGGGCTGAGCGTGGGGGGTAATGGGGAGACAGGAGAGTGGAGCAGGGACTGGGGGGCTTTCCTGCCAGCTGAGAGGGTCTTGGGGTACTTGCAGGTGGGCATGGGATCCAAGAGAGGGTCCAGGGCGACTAGGCCGAGCTGGGACCCTCCAGTGGAGTCTTGTTCCAGGCAGGTCTCCTGGCCCACAGAGAGCCGGTGGTGGAAGGGGGTCATGGCGGCGACCCTCTTGGGCTGTTTGTCGGGTTTCTCTGACTTGTCCGTGGCCTTGTGCTTAGGCAGGGAGGGAGGAGGAAGTGCTGGGCCCAGGGAGGGGGTGGGGTTAGCACCAGACGGAGGGTTGGCAGATGAGGTGTTGGTCTGCTGCTGCTGTTTCTGCTGCTTTAACCTTCAGGAAGAGAAACAGGATCTGATGGCAGACAGAACTAGCGTGGCAGGTGAGGATTCTGTTCTTAAACATATTGAACACTTTCAACTATGTGTAGCAACTTGTGAGGACTTGTCTACATCATATCAACACAGTATATTTAATACAAATACATACACTACATTTTCACAATGTTCACATTATTTCTACATAATCAATATTCAATATTCAATTTCAATAGGCTTCACATAAGTAGCACCAGTCTTTCGGTTAAAAGCAGTGAAAAGCCTTCAAATGAAGCTCAGATGTCTAGCTGGGTGGTGCCATGCTCCAGTGCTAAACGGCTAGAGCACTACCCCCAGATGCCAACCCCTGTGCCAACCTGGAGCAGCTGCAGGGCGCCCTCTCGCCCGAGTCGATAAAGTCCCAGGTGGTCACCCCGTTTGGCGCCTCCTTCTTTGGCGTCACGCTACTGGGCACACTGCATCTGGGGGCACAAAGAGAGGCGTGAGGGCGCCAATCGTGTCACTGCACATCAACACTAACAATCCCACCGCAAATGCCAAGAGATAAACAGTGTCTGTAGCTGTGCCCCGGTTAGCCAGCAGCCTCTCTAGACACTCACTTGTGTTGCAGTTGGTTGAGATAACACTCCATCCATGCCTGATGCACCACCTGATTGGTCAGTTTCTTCCCAGAATGCTTTGGGCTGTGGTTGGTGGCTCCAATGGCCCTCTCCTGGGCAAGGAGGATGCTGGACACTGTCACAAAGCCACTGTCTGCTGAAATAATCAACAGATTACATTATTCACTGGAGTTTGTTCCCTTTGGCTGTGGGTGGATGTCTTAAAGGTGCACGGCAGAGACACTTTACTAGGACTCTTGAGATATTGAGAAATTGCAATCGGACACTCAAGAACAACTGCAGCTACAGTACAGCATCATTAGTTTGTTTGTATCAGCTGTTTTATTTCTTAATTTATTAGATATTCATCAAGTAGACTTCATTCAATGTTGATTATGGATGATTTTATTGCATTTAGAGTTGGGTTATGGATTGCAGTTGTTTTGCTGTTGTGCAAGTAGAGCTGAATCAGAGTCATTTTGGGTATGTAATTATTCAGGGCCAAGTTCTGGAGTTTATGATGATGATATGGTGTGGTGGTAGAGGCATCCAGTACCTGAGCAGGGCTGTTCAGGTGAGGTGGGCGGAGTGAGGGGGATGCTACAATGGGAGGGGTCTCTGCTGAGCCCCTGGGCTCCGGGGGCAGGTTGGGGCTGGTCCACAGGCAGGTCGCCATGGGCAACCAGCACAAAGGCTGCTGGGTAGACCATCCTCACACCACCTAGAAGAAGATGAAAGAGTAGTTTAAATCCCCTCACACTCACACAGATGCACTCATATCCACCCCACACACTCCTTCTGGGGCCAATACACACTGGATTGGTTAATCATTGTGTGGCCTACAGCGGCTGGCTGGTACTGGGCTTAGGGAGGTCCGATTTCAATCAGTTCTAATCAATGATGAGGGGTCAGGCATCCAGTCGATGGGCTTGGCAGCCAGTCAATGGGCTGATTACACCATGCTGTGTATCCGTCACTCCCTGGAGCTTCACTGAGCTCCTCTCTTCTCCTATCCCTGGAGCTTCTCTCATCTTCTCCCAATCTCTCCTCTTCCCCTCCCCTCTTCCCGTCTCCTCTCCTCCTCTTTCCACTCCTCTCCTCCCCTCCCCTCCTCTCCCCTTCTCTCCTCTAGTCTTTCCTCCTTACCTCAATGCACTCTGAGAGACATAACACTTCTCCCTTGAGAGCACTGGATCCACCACTAATTAACCACCTCCAGTATCATTTAGCCTCAAACAGACAATGAATGTGCAATCAAAGCTGAGACTAAAATCGATGAAGAGCTGTTGTTCTCTGTAGTTCCCTCTTTAGGTGTGATAATGATAATACATTTCAGTAACACCATATCAAAACCCTTTGCCAATAGCCTACTGTCACCCATAGCCTATTGTTCATGCGTGTGCACTGAGTGTACAAAACATTAGGAACACCTCCCTAATATTGAGTTGCATCCCTCCCCCCTTTTGCAGCATCAATTCGTTGGGGCATGGACTCGACAAGGTGTCGAAAGCGTTCCACAGGGACGCTGGCCCATATTGACTCCAATGCTGTGCGTCAAGTTGGCTAGATGTCCTTTGGGTGGTGGACCATTCTTGAAATACACGAGAAAAACCCAGCAGCGTTGCAGTTCTTGACACAAACCGGTGCGCCTGGCACCTACTACAATGCCCTGTTCAAAGGCACTTACATTTTCTGTTTTGCTCATTGACCCTCTGAACGACACATATACAATTCATGTCTCAATTCAAGGCTTAAAATCATTATTTAACCTGTCTCCTAACCTCATCTACACTGACTGAAGTGGATTTAACAAGTGACATCAGAAATGGATCATAGCTGGATTCACTTGGTCAGAGCTGGGAGGATTGTCAGCTGATGTGGCGCACCTGGGCATGCTTAGCCTGCAGGCTATAAAGGGAGGCCACATCAGCCAACAATCTCTTCCCTGACTGGCAGGCTGGCTTCCACCACCTTTAGTGTTCTTGTTGTTTTCACCATACAACACACTCTCCACACATCCACACACTGTATACACTACTGATCCTACAGACGTCCACAGCTTGTGTTACATTTTTGTATTTGTTATTAATTAGTTGAATAAATGTATTCGTTTTTACATTTAAGTCATGCGTGGTCTCCCTTTGTTGTTACGAACTATGAGCCAGGTCGTAACAATGTATATACAGCAAAGTGTGTACATTCAATTACATTCAAAGGTAGCAAGCAGGGCCGGCTCCAGGCATACGCAACATAAGTGGTGGTTCCCGAGTGGGAACTCAGTTTAGGAGTTTAGGAACTCAGTGGGTTATAATTTACTGTTGAGAGTGAGAATAGTAGAATACACAAGGTGCAAGTTCGAAATTTGGTTGTGCATCAGCAGTTTATCTCTTGTTTTGTCAGTCACTGACAGTCAGTCAATCAGATAAAAATGATTGGTAGGTTAGTCTAGCTAGTTATCTAAACTTACAGTAATCATGGCGGAATACTGACCAGGGCACATGTCCAGGGGCCCTGACATCCAGGGTCCCTGACCTCCAGGGGGCCCACATTGATTTTTGTTAGTCACTCTCACTCAGATATGACATAAAAAAGGCTAATATTTCTCTATACCCCATGGCAAAAAATGGGCAGATTTTCAGGAAATTAGTTTAAAAATAAAATACAAATGTGCCCGATTGGTGGGGGGCCCCACAACCAAATCTCGCTTATGGTCCCCAAAAGGCTACAGCCAGCCCTGGTAGCAAGTGTTTTAAACGTTACCATACATACCTACGATGACCTCGACGGCCACATGACTGTTGGGGTCAAACGGCAGGTCAGTGCCCTCCCTCTCCGCACCCATGCCCCCCATGCTGGCACCTCCTGTTCCCCCCTCTCTATGGCACTGCAGCACCATGGGGTAGAAGTAGCTCCACTCCTCCATCAGCTTCCTCACAGCTTGGTCACTCATCTTATAGGCCTGGCCCGTCAGAGAGCCCGACAGACCATACGGACTCAGGATCACTGCAGTGGCAATGGGTGGAGGGATGGACAGACAGAGATAGAGTCAGATAGATGGACATACAGATGGGATCACAGACACATATATAGGTAGATGTAGAGACAGATAGGTAGCAGTAGAGACAGACACATAGATAGGTAGATGTAGAGACATACACATAGATAGGTAGAAGTAGAGACACACATAGATAGGTAGAAGTAGACAGACACATAGATAAGTAGCAGTAGAGACAGACACATAGATAAGTAGCAGTAGAGACAGACACATAGATAGGTAGCAGTAGACAGACACATAGATAGGTAGCAGTAGAGACAGACACATAGATAGGTAGCAGTAGAGACAGACACATAGATAGGTACAAGTAGACAGACATAGATAGGTAGAAGTAGACAGACACATAGATAGGTAGAAGTAGAGACAGACACATAGATAGGTGGCAGTAGAGACAGACACAGATAAGTAGCAGTAGAGACAGACACACAGATAGGTAGATATAATAGAATAGACAGTCAGAGAGAGGAGCACAGATGTGCAGGATATCAGAAAGGACCGCTCATGTTCAGATTCAGAGATGTGATAATACACATAGTTATGACATTGATGCTCAGGTTAAAACAGAGGCGGGTAAAGACATCCAGTGTGTTGGCTCTTACGTCTCTCTCTTACCCTGGCTGTTTCTCACCTTGTACGGGGGCTGAGGAGGTCTGGGCCAGGCGGATGTGGTCATCAGTGATGTGGTAGGCAGGCTGGTGTTGGGCAATCTCTACGCTGGTGCACACATTACTCTCCCCATGCAGGAAGAAGGTGAAGGAGCACGATAGGTGCTCACTATAGACAGAGAGAGAGAGAGACACAGAGACAACGTCAGTCACATACAGTCCCTATGCAGTAAATACTTTTCACTGCAGCGAGAGAGACAATATAGAGACAACATTTCTGGCACTTTGCACTAAGTTGCTGTTATACCATGTAGTTACTATGGTAACAGGGATGGCATTAGCTCCCCATGGTAACTACTGATTAGTAATTGTGAGCTGCACATTTGTACATACAGTATACGTAGATGAGAAAACAGACTTAATGTGTCTTTGAAAAAACAAAGCTTTTCATAAAATCATATAAGCTTATCGTTCATCGTCCAACATATACGGTAGGTCCTTATTGCAGGAATAAATCCTAATTTCCCTATGATTGATTAAAGTGACATAATGTTTATGTATGGCTTCTACTCTTCAGTATACTTCTTGGTACAGTTTATTACGGTGGTCTTTGTTTTATCACACATGTAATAGCTAACCCATTATTGTGATCTATAACTGAGGGTGGGCAGGACATCATTAACCACCAGATGTTAATGATGTGAATTTTTAATCTATAAACCCCATCGCCTGTCTAGCCAGGCTTATAAGCCAGCAGACAATAAACTCAGCATGTAATCTCCATGTGATTACCGTGCTGCCTAGTGCCTATGCAATACCTCTGTACCCTGAAGAAACTGGCCTATGTTAGAGCCGTAATGGATCATCAATTCAATACAGTGGCCACTTCCAAAGCCACACACGGGCTATTTTGGAATAGAACTAATGATAATATCTCAGTGTCTGTTATTCACTGTTGATGTGGCCTGAAGATGGCGCTGAGTGATTGCGGAGAGAGACCTGTTTCTTAGCTACATAAACATTCCTCAAGCTCACCAAGAAAAACATACCATCATAACAGCAGGCGGTTCCAGCACTGCCATCCAGACTCACACACTGAGGCACACACACACACACTTCCTGATGTTCCGGCTGCTGCATCAGGCCATGAAACTCAAACTGGCTTCTGTTCTACAGTACTACATCTCCCATCTCAATAATTTAGCTCTCTACAGCACATGTAATATATATATATATATTTTAAATAAAAAAATCTGTCGCTCCACTCCACCCCCTTACTTAACGCCACATGAAGAGCTATTTATAGCCGTGAGGGGTGCCTTCGGGGGATAGTCTGTAGTGAAGAGTCCAGTCCAGCCCACCAACACACACACACAAATGCACATATTCAGCCAAGTTGGACCTATTGTATGAAAAGCATGTGTTGTTGTCTGATGCTGCTTCCCTATGGTGACTTTGCATCACTGCCCAGTGTGAACTCATCCATATGAGTAGACAACAGGCCTTTGGGATACAGTCATGTACAAAATAATGCAATACGATTAAAGTAGTTCCCTTTTGGAACAGAATCATGAACGACAGTAAGTATACTTGGACGGTTTCCTAAATTGTCAGCTCCAGTTTTAATATTTCTAATTTCTATGTGGCCAAATTAAACAATTACTTAAGACAAAATGTTTCTCTATTTGTATTGTTCCCCTTAGTTTCACACACTGAAAATGCTTTATTAACCAATCATAAATACAATCTATAACTTTTACAACTGTCTGATACACTTTCTTTCACTTCTGGAGAGTCTCCACTTGGACTGCCTCTATACACTTTTAATACGCCATGTGTAAGGAGCTCCCACAATGTCCTCCTCACATGGGTCATCCTATTTACTCAACAGTCAAGCCCCCTATTTATACTCAAGCAGGAGACAATCTCCTGGGGTGCTCTTTTTTTTTTACGAGAGCCGCATACAAAAACACACATTAGTCCTTTCCATGACTCCCCCGTGACCCCTTCTCCAGAACGCAGTCAGAGCAGGAGAGGGAGGGAAATCTTCATGAAAAATGTTCCGACATAAAAAAATCACCGCCCAGCTCACTAGCTGGCTTCTCCCCTCCCTCCTTGTCTGTACTGAGCGGGTGGAACATCCAGCAGTCAGAACACTGGCTGCGTCTTTTCATATTTCAACATTGTGGCAGGGGGGACCTGAGCTGAAAGTCTACTGTACAGACTGACTGGCTAACAGCACCTTGGTATAGTTTACCTTGGTAAATCAACTAGAGCACATACAATGGTTATACTGTACCAAAAAATTATGTCCACAATATAGGGGATGATAACAGTAATGACAATGTACTGTAGGTAATCACAACAATCATAATATAATGTTTTGCTCCATTTTAGACAACAACACAGACTGAGTACGTTTACATGCACAGTAATATTTCGATATTAAACTGATTGTGGCAGTAGGCAGATTATGCAATAGTCATGTAAACACCTTAATCTGTTTAGCTTAATCCAAGTACGGTCATAATCGAAGTAAGCATACACTGATTAAAACACACGGTTTTCTGAGCAGTCTTTCAAATGATTAGGACATGTAAAGACCTTTACCTTTTACTGCAGTGGGCTAAATCAGGGTCTACTTTGAAACAAAAGTATACACCTCACACACATGGTTATGAGCTTAAAAAAAGAAGACACCTGTATCATGTTAAGTTTAAATGTATTACATTTTGAGTTTGCATTACAATATTCCACTTCATATACACCACAGAAGACTGAAATATAACAAAACCGTTTGAAATAGAAACACCGGATTTTCAGCGTAAAAATAATAATACATGTTTATAATTATGAAATTATGAAAAATATTCATAACGTTCCACCCATGAGGCCACTAGGTCATTTTACAGTTGGAAAGGCTACTAGGCGTTCCAGTGGTGTATTTGATCTGCACATGTGCTAGCACCAGCCGAGAGCCTCCCTCTTTAGCACCAGCCGAGAGCCTCCCTCTTTAGCATGAGGGAAGTGAGTTCAGAACAATTGAATGTATGAGTCTTAGAAGTAACTTTCACATACAAACTTTATATCTCCCAACTCAGAAGGAAATATGCTTCTCAAAAATAACATGGTCGATATGCAAAAAGGTTTATTTTGATTGGTGACTTTCTGCATTTACCAGAGTGCCATCAGGTAGCCTGATGTCAGATGCGTCCATGTAAACAGGATTATTATCATCGCTGCAACGCCCGTACGGACTCGGGAGAGGTGAAGGTCGAGAGCCATGCACCCCCCAAAACACGACCCTGCCAAGCCACACTGCTTCTTGACACACTGCTCGCTTAACCCGGAAGTCAGTCGCACCAATGTGTCGGAGGAAACACCGTATACCTGGCGACCAAAGTCAGTGTGCATCCCATCACAAGGAGTCGCTAGAGCGCAATGGGACAAGGACATCCCGCCGGGCCAATTGTGCGCCGCCTCATGGGTCTCCCTGTCGCAGCCGGCTGGGATCGAACTGTAGTGACACCTCCAGCACTGTGATGCAGTGCCTTAGACTGCTGTGCCACTCGCGACAGTGCCTTGCAAAAGTATTCATCCCCCTTTGCGTTTTTCCTATTTTGTTGCATTATAACCTGTAATTTAAATGGATTTTTATTTGGTTTCATGTAATGGACAACCACAAAATAGTCCAAATTGGTGAAGTTAAATTTAAAAAATGACTTGTTTCAAAAAAAAAATGTAAGAATTTAAACAGAAAAGTGGTGTGTGGATATGTATTCACCCCCTTTGCTATGGAACACCTAAATAGGATCTGGTGCAACCAATTACCTTCAAAGGCACATAATTAGTTAAATAAAGTTCACCTGTGTGCAATCTAAGTGTCACATGATCTGTCACATGATCTCAGTATATATACACATCTGTACTGAAAGGCACCAGAGTCTGCAACACCACTAAGCAAGGGACACCACCAAGCAAGCGGCACCATGAAGACCAAGGAGCTCTCAAAACAGGTCATAGACAAAGTTGTGGAGAAGTACAGATCAGGGTTGGGTTATGAAAAAAGATCAGAAACTTTGAACATCCCACGGAGCACCATTAAATCCATTATTAAAAAATGGAAAGAATATGGCACCACAATAAACCTGCCAACGGAGGGCCGCCCACCAAAACCCACAGACCAGGCAAGGAGGGTATTAATCAGAGAGGCAACAAAGAGACCTAAGATAACCCTGAAGGAGCTGAAAAGCTCCACAGCGGAGATTGGAGTATCTGTCCACTGGACCACTTTAAGCCGTACCCACCACAGAGCTGGGCTTTATGGAAGAGTGGCAAGAAAAAAGCCATAGCTTAAAGAAAAAAATAAGCAAACACATTTGGTGTTCACCAAAAGGCATGTGGGAGACTCCCCAAACATATGGAAGGTACTCTGGTCAGATGAGACAAAAATTTAGCTTTTTGGCCTTCAAGGAAAATGCTATGTCTGGCGCAAACCAAACACTTCTCATCACCCCGAGAACACCATTCCCACAGTGAAGCATGGTGGTGGCAGCATCATGCTGTGGGGATGTTTTTCATCGGCAGGCACTGGGAAACTGGTCAGAATTGAAGGTATGATGGATGGCGCTAAATACAGGGAAATTCTTGAGGGAATCCTGTTTCAGTCTTCCAGAGATTTGAGACTGGGACAGAGGTTAACCTTCCAGCAGGGCCATGGCCCTAAGCATACTGCTAAAGCAACACTCAAGTGGTTTAAGGGGAAACACTTAAATGCCTTGGTATGGCCTAGTCAAAGCCCAGACCTCAATCCAATTGAGAAAATGTGGTATAACTTAAAAATTGCTGTACACCAGTGGAACCCATCCAACTTGAAGGAGCTGGAGCAGCTTTGCCTTGAAGAATGGGAAAAAAATCCCAGTGGCTAGATGTGCCAAGCTTATAGAGACATACCCCAAGAGACTTGCAGCTGTAATTGCTGCAAAAGGTGGTTCTACAGAGTATTGACTTTGGGGGGGTGGGTGAATAGTTACGCACACTTAAGTTTTCCATTTTTTTGGTCTTATTTCTTGTTTGTTTCACAAGAAAAAATATTTTGCATCTTCAAAGTGGTAGACATGTTGTGTAAATCAAATTATACAACCCCCCCCAAAAATGTTTTAATTCCAGGTTGTAAGGCAACAAAATAGGAAAAATGCCAAGGGGGGTTAATACTTTTGCAAGCCACTGTAGATAAAATATTATATTAGAGTTTTTTTCAATTGTTAACATGCATTGGTCAAAACTGAAGTCACAATGTCAAAACTCTTCACACAGTCAGCAAAACAGAAGTGTATGTGGACCAAACTGTGAATCATTTTTCATTGCTTCCACACAAAATGCATTCAATGACCACAATCTCCGAAATCCATGAACTCTTTTCTCATTCATACTCCACCACCTGCAAAACTATATATTTGCAGCACTTGTTTTCAAATGCTAACACACTGTTTCCAAAACTATTGAAAACACATGCAAAACAAAATGATGGTAAATGTCACGCATTTCTGCAGTTACCAGACTGAAACATATAGAAAATCTCAGCAGAATATTGAATCATTCCAAACACAGCTGATTGCAATTTCAGCTGAAAGCCTACCCAAGTGTCCTGTTTTTAGTCTCGTTACCAAGCGGACAAAAGAGGATGGCTGTCACGTCAAGACCATAGAGAGCCTTTATTTTCTATGGTGGAGTAGGTCAGGGCGTGACTGGGGGGTTAGTCTAGTTTATATTTTCTATGTGGGGTTCTAGGTTGTTTTTTCTATGTTGGGGTTTTGGTATGATTCCAAATTAGAGGCAGCTGGCTATCGTTGTCTCTAATTGGGGATCATACTTAAGTAGGATTTTTTTCCACCTGTGGGTTATGGGATTTTGTTTATGTTTTTAGTTAGTGTTGTAGTCACGGTTCGTTGTTTGTTAGTTTATTGTTTATTATTTTGTCTTTGCTAAAATGTAACTTCTTTAATAAATGATGTGTAACTCAACATACGCTGCGCCTTGGTCCGTTTCTACGAACGATCGTGACAATGGCTTCAGAATGATTTACAGTCTTTTACAATGTCTAGGACTAGAGGTCGATTTGTATTATTTTTCAACGCCGATACCGATTATTTGAGGACCCAAAAAAGCTGATACCGATAAATTGGCCGATTTTTATATACATATTTGTAATAATGACAATTACAACAATACTGAATTAACTTTTATTTAAGATAATATAATACATTAATAAAATCCATTTAGTCTCAAATAAATAATGAAACATTTTCAATTTGGTTTAAATAATACAAAAACACAGCGTTGGGGAAGAAAGTAAAAGTGCAATATGTGCCATGTAAAAAGAGCTAAAGTTTAAGTTACTTGCTCAGAACATGAGAACATATGAAAGCTGGTGGTTCCTTTTAACTTCTTATGGCTGGGGGCAGTATTGAGTAGCTTGGCCCGAATAAGGTGCCCAGAGGTGTCCAGAGTAAACTGCCTGCTACTCAGTCCCAGTTGCTAATATATGCATATTATTAGTATATTTGGATAGAAAACACTCTGAAACGGTTTGAATGATGTCTGTGAGTATAACAGAACTCATACGGCAGGCAAAAACCTGAGAAAAAATCCAACCAGGAAGTGGGAAATCTGATGTTGGTCGTTTTCCCAACTCATTCCCTATTGAAGATACAGTAGGATATTGGTCATGTTGCACTTCCTAAGGCTTCCACTAGATGTCAACAGTCTTTAGAACCTTGTTTGATGCTTCTACTGTGAAGTGGGAGAGAATGAGAGGGGAATTAGTCAGAGGTCTGGCAGAATGCTAGTTCACATGAGAGCGAGCTCTGTTCCATCGCAATTCTACAGACAAAGGATTTTTCCGGTTGGAAAATTATTGAAGATTTATGTTCAAAACATCCTAAAGATTGGTTCTATACATCGGTTGACATGTTTCTACGAACTGTAACGGAACATTTTGACATTTCGTCTGCTCCTAGTGAACGCGCTTTGTGAGTTTGGATTTGTTTACAAAACCCGCTAACAAAGGTAGCTATTTGGACATAAATGATGGACATTATCGAACAAAACAAACATTTATTGTGGAACTGGGATTCCTGTGAGTGCATTCAGATGAAGATCATCAAAGGTAAGTGAATAATTATAATGTTATTTGTGACTTCTGTTGACTGCACAATATGGCAGATATCTTTTTTGGCTTGTTTGGGCTCTGAGCGCCGTACTTAGATTATTGCATGGTTTGCTTTTTCCGTAAAGCTTTTTTGAAATTTGACACAGCGGTTGGATTAAGGAGAAGTGTATCTAAAGTTCCATGTATAAAACTTGTATTTTCATCAACATTTATTATGAGTATTTCTGTAAATTGATGTGGCTCTCTGCAAAATCACAGGATGTTTTTGGAACAACTGAACATAACGCTCCAATGTATACTGCGATTTTTTAAAATGTAAATATGAACTTTATCGAACAAAACATACATGTATTGTGTACCATGAGGTCCTATGAGTGTCATCTGATGAAGATCATCAAAGGTTAGTGATTAATTTTTCTGTGACTTGGCTCTGACCTAACATAATCGTTTGTGGTGCTTTCGTCGTAAAGCCTATTTGAAATCGGACACTGTGGTGGGATTAACAAGAAGTTTATCATTAAAATGGTGTGAAATACTTGTATGTCTGAGGAATTTGAATTATGAGATTTCTGTTGTTTTGAATTTGGCACCCTGCACTTTAACTGGCTGTTGTCATATCGATCCCGTTAGCGGGATCTCAGCCCTAAGAAGTTTTTAACATGAGTCTTCAATATTCCCACCCAAGAAGATTTAGGTTGTAGTTATTATAGGAATTATAGGACTATTTCTCTCTATACCATTTGCATTTCATATACAGTTGAAGTCGGAAGTTTACATACACCTTAGCCAAATACATTTAAACTCAGTTTTTTTCACAATTCCTGACATTTAATACTAGTAAAAATGCCCTGTCTTAGGTCAATTATTTCAGCTTTTATTTCTTTCATCACATTCCCAGTGGGTCAGACGTTTATATACACTCAATTAGTATTTGGTAGCATTGCCTTTAAATTGTTTAACTTGGGTCAAACGTTTCGGGTAGCCTTCCACAAGCTTCCCACAATAAGTTGGGTGAATCTTGGCCCATTCCTGCTGATAGAGCTGGTGTACCTGAGTCAGGTTTGTAGGCCTCCTTGCTCGCACACGCTTTTTCAGTTCTGCCGACAAATTTTCTATAGGATTGAGGTCAGGGCATTGTGATGACCACTCCACAACCTTGACTTTGTTGTCCTTAAGCCATTTTGACACAACTTTGGAAGTATGCTTGGGGTCATTGTCCATTTGGAAGACCCATTTGCGACCAAGCTTTCACTTCCTGACTGATATCTTGAGATGTTGCTTCAATATATCCACATAATTTTCCATCTTCATGATGCCATCTATTTTGTGAAGTGCACCAGTCTCTCCAGCAGAAAAGCACCCCCATAACATGATGCTGCCACCCCCGTGCTTCACAGTTGGGATGGTGTTTTTCGGCTTGTAAACCTCCCCCTTTTTATCTCCAAACATAACAATTGTCATTATCGCCAAACAGTTCTATTTTTGTTTCATCAGACCAGAGGACATTTCTCCAAAAAGTATGATCTTTGTCCCCATGTGCAGTTGCAAACTGTAGTCTGGCTTTTTTTATGGCGGTTTTGGAGCAGTGGCTTCTTCCTTGCTGAGAGGCCTTTCAGGTTATGTCAATACAGGACTCGTTTTACTGTGGATATAGATACTTTTGTACCTGTTTCATCCAGCATCTTCACAAGGTCCTTTGCTGTTGTTCTGGGATCGATTTGCACTTTTCGCAACAAAGTACGTTCATCTCTAAATTGCTCCCAAGGATGAACTAATTGTTTTTGTGAGGTCTTGGCTTATTTCTTTTGATTTTCCCATGATGTCATACCTGAGCGGTATGACGGTTTATACTTGCTTACTATTGTTTGTACAGATGAACGTGGTACCTTTAGGTGTTGTTTGGAAATTGCTCCCAAGGATGAACCAGACTTGTGGAGGTCTACAATTGTTTTTGTGAGGTCTTGGCTTATTTCTTTTGATTTTCCCATGATGTCAAGCAAAGAGGCACTGAGTTTGAAGGTAGGCCTTGAAATACATCCACAGGTACACTTCCAATTGACTCAAATGATGTCAATTAGCCTATCAGAAGCTTCTAAAGCCATGACATAATTTTCTGGTATTTTCCAAGATGTTGAAAGGCACAGTCAACTTGGTGTCTGTAAACTTCTGACCCACTGGAATTGTGATACAGTGAGTTATAAGTGAAATAATCTGTCTGTAAACAATTGCTGGAAAAATTACCTGTGTCATGCACAAAGTAGAAGTCCTAAACGACTTGCCAAAACTATAGTTTGTTAACAAGAAATTTGTGGAGTGGTTGAAAAACTTGTTTTAACCTAAGTGTATGTAAACTTCTGACTTCAACTGTACCTTTGACTGTTGGATGTTCTTATAGGCACTATAGCATTGCCAGCCTCATCTCGGGAGTTGAAAGGCTTGAAGTCATAAACAGTGCAATGCTTGAAGCACAGCGAAGAGCTGCTGGCAAACACAGGAAAGTGCTGTTTGAATGAATGCTTACGAGCCTATTGCAGCCTACTACCGCTCAGTCAGACTGCTCTATCAAATATCAAATCATAGACTTAATTGTAATATAATAAACACAGAAATACGAGCCTTAGGTCATTAATATGGTCAAATCCGGAAACTATCATTTCGAAAACAAAACGTTTATTCTTTCAGTGAAATACTGAACCGTTCCGTATTTTGTCTAATGGGTGGCATCCCTAAGTCTAAATATTGCTGTTACATTGCACTACCTTCAATGTTATGTCATAATTATGTACAATTCTGACAAATTATTACGGTCTTTGTTATGAAGAAATGGTCTTCACACGGTTCGCAACGAGCCAGGCGGCCCAAACTGCTGCATATACCCTGACTCTGCTTGCACAGAACGCAAGAGAAGTGACACAATTTCTCTCATTAATATTGCCTGCTAACATGAATTTATTTTAACTAAATATACAGGTTTAAAAAAATATACTTGTGTATTGATTTTAAGAAAGGCATTGATGTTTATGGTGCTTTTTACACGAATGTGCTTGTTAAATCATCACCCGTTTGGCGAAGTAGGCTGTGATTCGATGATGAATTAACAGGCACTGCATTGATTATATGCAACAAAGGACAAGCTAGATAAACTAGTAATATCATCAATCATGTGTAGTTAACTAGTGATTATGTTAAGATTGATCGTTTTTATAAAATAAGTTTAATGCTAGCTAGCAACTTACCTTGGCTCCTTGCTGCACTCGCGTAACAGGTGGTCAGCCTGCCACGCAGTCTCCTCGTGGAGAGCAATGTAATCGGCCATAATCAGTGTCCAAATATGCTGATTACCGATTGTTATGAAAACTTGAAATCGTCCTTAATTAATCGGCCATGCTGGGCTAAACTGTGGATATTTTTTCATTGCTTTGGCACAAAATGCATTCAATGAATACATCTTTCAAATTTCATGAATTCACAACCACCACCAAAACTCTATGTACCTACAGGCCAATTTGCACATGTTTACATACTCTCTTCAAAACTGTTAAACTTAAGTTCAAAACCTAACAAAACACAACATTTAATAAGACAGCAATTTGCTACATTTCTACAGTAATACCGTATTGAAATATATTCCAAATAAAAAATATGAAATACTATCAAAACAATTAGACAAACCACAGCCGATATCCATTGTAGCTGAACACCTACAGCCAGGTGTTAGTCTTTCAATTTCATTCAATTTCACCATCTATACTAAAGGGGAAATTTTAGGAATAATGTTGTACTGTAATGTAAACATGGACCCAGCCAGAGATAGAGAAGCGGCTGACAGAGGAAGAAGAGTGGCTGGGAGAGGGAGAGAGAGAGGGAGAGGGGTACGGTGGAGGAAGACTGAGAGGAAGATCCAGAGCTGTAGTCTCAGATGAGATTAGGGCTACTATAATTGATCATGTAATAAATCATGATCCAACAATGAGAGGCTGGTCTGAGAGTGCAGCCCAATCTGCAATGCTCAACAGTGGCATCTATTGTGAGAAATGTCTGGCAAAAAAACAGGTAAGATGTGCATTCCGCAAGGGCATCTGACTGAACTGCACATTACAGAAGTAAATTGAGCAAAGCCCCCAAACCCACTTGTGTGTAATTGTTTTTGTATTTCTGCTAAGGACCCAACGGTTACCTCCCACAGGCGGGAGAGGTAGGATTTTCACTGTTGTTCAGGAAACTGCAATTGTTGATATGGTCATCAGAGATTCGGGACAGAGTTTTGGCAGACAACATTACATTTGGAAATATTCACAATGTAAGCATAACAACTATTTCTAGAGTCCTGAAACATCAAGTCAGGATGAAGCAGTTGTACACTGTCCCCTTTGAGAGGAACTCTGAATGAGTCAAGCAACTCAGGAACCAATACGTCCAGGTAAGATGACTATAAAATACAGAACTGGTTATGAACAAAACCAAACAGGGCTGAGGCACACAATGGCATGTTTTTAGGTATAATGTAAACTACAGTAATAGCCTAACTCTTATGTTGTTAGTGTTGTTAGCATTTTTTAGGTCATTGTTTTATGAGTGACTGTCACGCCCTGACCTGAGTATTCTTTGTTTTCTTTATATATTTTGGTTAGGTCAGGGTGTGACAAGGGTGGTATGTTTGTTTTTGTCTCATCTAGGGTGTTGTACTGTCTAGGGTTTTTTGTAGATTTATGGGGTTGTTTCCATCTAGGTGTTTATGTTGTTCTATGGTTGCCTAGATTGTTCTCAATTAGAGGCAGGTGTTTATCGTTGTCTCTGATTGGGAACCATATTTAGGCAGCCATCTTCTTTGGGTATTTTGTGGGTTATTGTCTATGTGTAGTTGCTTGTGTCAGCACTCGTTATCATAGCGGCACTTTGTTTAAGTGTTCTTCATTAAATAAAGAACAATGTATTCTAACCACGCTGCGCTTTGTTCTACTCCATACAACGATCGTGACAGTGACAAAGTGTGCTTGTTGGGTGACAACCTTTGCTAGTGTTATGGAATAATGAGTTTATTTATGAAGACATGTATGAAGTGTTTTAGTGCATTTTGGATGTGAAATTAACTGATGTGTCAAGCTGAAAGTTGACTAGGAGAACTGTGTAAAGAGTTTTTAAAAAGTGAATTATCTATTATGTATTATGAAATGGGTCCTAGCGATTAAAAAATAAAATTAAAACTGTAGTTTGGAAACACGGCTCAAGGAAGACAGGTTAGTGGAGAAAGAAGAGTGGCAGGGAGCGGGAGAATGCGTGGAGGACAAAGGAGAGGAAGACCAATAGCGGTGGTCTCTGATGAGATAAGGGCCACAATTATTGACCATGTTGTAAACCATGGTCTCTCTTCGAGAGAGGCCGGTTTAAGGGTGCAACCAAATCTGCAGCATACAACAGTTGCATCAATAGTACACATTTTCCGGCAAAACACAAGTGAGATGTGCATCCTTCAATGATAATCAAACTCCATATTACAGTACAATACAGTATGTTTACATTTTGAAATATATTGATTGTTTTGTGTTTTTCAGTAGGATCCAAAGGTTGCTTCCCACAGGAGGGAGAGGCAGAATATTATCAGATGAGCAGGAAATTGCCATTGTTGACATGGTAATTGGCAACAATGCAATAAAGCTGTGGGAAATTCAGGACAGAGCTGTAACGGTATTCATCTTCCTCTGACGAGGAGTATGAGAGATCGTACCAATACGCAGCGTGGTAAGTGTTCATGATATTTAATAGAACGGAACACTTAATGACAAAACAACAAGAGAACGAAAAATGAAACTGAAACAGTTCTGTCTGGTGCAGACACACTAAACAGAAAATAATCACCCACAAAAGACAGATGGGAAAAGGCTACCGAAGTATGATTCTCAATCAGAGACAACGAACGACACCTGCCTAGAATAACCTAGAAAAAAGAACATAGACAACCCACCCCAACTCACGCCCTGACCAACCTAACACAAAGACATAAAAAGAAACTAAGGTCAGAATGTGACAGGAGCGCTGGCAGACAATATAACTTTTGAGAATGTGATTATGGTCAGAACAACAACAATTGCCAGAGTCCCAGAGAAACATCAAATAAGGATGAAGCAGTTGTACACTGTACCCTTTGAGAGAAACGGTGAACATGTGAAAGAACTCCGGTATCAATATGTCCAGGTAAGATGTTTGTTCAATAACCAAACAGGGTACATTTACAGCTATGCATAATGTAAAGTACTGTAAAACTGTGGATTTACTGTATTTTACAGAGTAATGGAGATGGAAGCCAGGCAAACTGCATATACATTCATCTTTGTGGATGAAGTTGGATTCAACTTAGCAAAAACACGCCGCAGCGGAAGAAATGTGATTGGACAGAGAGCAACCGTGGATGTCCCAGGCCAGATAGGAGCTAACGTCACAATGTGAGCAGCACTGTCCAATGATGGTTTGCTGTTACACAAACCACTCATTGGCCTCCTACAATACAGAGAGGCTCATTTATTTTCTGGATGACCTGCATAATCGTCTTGTGCCAGTAGAGGAGAGAGGGGCAAGAAACTCCCCTACCTTCGTTGTTGTGTGGGATAATGTGGCTGCAGTCACAGACTGGTTTACTGCACATCCTAGGATGTCAGCACAATTCCTGCCTCCACACTCCCCCTTCCTAAACCCCATAGAGGGGTTTTTCTCTGTGTGGAGGTGGAAGCTTTATGACCAGATGTCCTTACAGGATGCCATGAATGCGGGGTGTGGAGACACTTCTCCTGAAGACAGCCAGGGTTGGATTAGACATTCCTGAAGATACTTTCCAAGATGCATCGCCAGCTGTGATGTTGATGAGAACTTGTGGCCAAATGCAGGAGAGAGGGAGAACTAGAACCCTCACAGTACAGTACAGTATGAGTGATTATACTATACATGTTGATGAGAACTAGAATCCTCACAGTACTGTACAGTATGAGTGTTATACTAGACATGTTGATGAGAACTAGAACCCTCACAGTACTGTACAGTATGAGTGATTATACGATACATGTTGATGAGAACTAGAACCCTCACAGTACTGTACAGTATGAGTGTTATACTATACATGTTGATGAGTGATTATACTATACATGTTGATGAGAACTAGAACCCTCACAGTACTGTACAGTAGGAGTGATTATACTATACATGTTGATGAGAACTAGAACCCTCACAGTACTGTACAGTATGAGTGATTATACTATACATGTTGATGAGAACTAGAACCCTCACAGTACTGTACAGTATGAGTGATTATACTATACATGCTGATGAGTGATTATACTATACATGTTGATGAGAACCAGAACCCTCACAGTACTGTACAGTAGGAGTGATTATACTATACATGTTGATGAGAACTAGAACCCTCACAGTACTGTACAGTAGGAGTGATTATACTATACATGTTGATGAGAACCAGAACCCTCACAGTACTGTACAGTAGGAGTGATTATACTATACATGTTGATGAGAACCAGAACCCTCACAGTACTGTACAGTATGAGTGATTATACTATACATGTTGATGAGAACTAGAACCCTCACAGTACTGTACAGTATGAGTGATTATACTATACATGTTGATGAGTGATTATACTATACATGTTGATGAGAACTAGAACCCTCACAGTACTGTACAGTAGGAGTGATTATACTACACATGTTGATGATGTTTTTTTTGTCATTATTATTGCAGCCCTGGAATTTCAGGAATTTGTTTTTTGTTTCAACTTCATATTTTTCACAAGTAAATTACCATATGCAAAGATATAGAAAAAATAAAGGCTATTGAAGCAAATTGCTGCATTTCTGATTAATTCCTGTTACATTTACTTAATTACAGTCAATAAAGGGAAAGGTGTTATTCTTATTCTATAACAAAATACCGATTTACAAAGCAATTTGCAAATGCCTGAAGGTATCACGTTCATCTGTACAAACAATAATACGGAAGTATAAACACCATGGGACCACGCAGCCGTCATACTGCTCAGGAAGGAGACACGTTCTGTCACCTAGAGATGAATGTACTTTTGTACGTTACCTTGGTGCGAAAAGTGCAAATCAATCCCAGAACAACAGCAAAGGACCTTGTGAAGATGCTGGAGGAAACAGGTACAAAAGTATCTACAGTGGGGAGAACAAGTATTTGATACACTGCCGATTTTGCAGGTTTTCCTACCTACAAAGCATGTAGAGGTCTGTCATTTTTATCATAGGTACACTTCAACTGTGAGAGATGGAATCTAAAACAAAAATCCAGAAAATCACATTGTATGATTTTTGAGTAATTCATTTGCATTTTATTGCATTACATAAGTATTTGATCACCTACTGACCAGTAAGAATTCTGGCTCTCACAGACCTAGTTAGTTTTTCTTTAAGAAGCCCTCCTGTTCTCCACTCATTACCTGTATTAACTGCACCTGTTTGAACTCGTTACCTGTATAAAAGACACCTGTCCACACACTCAATCAAACAGACTCCAACCTCTCCACAATGGCCAAGACCAGAGAGCTGTGTAAGGACATCAGGGATAAAATTATAGACCTGCACAAGGCTGGGATGGGCTACAGGACAATAGGCAAGCAGCTTGGTGAGAAGGCAACAACTGTTGGCGCAATTATTAGAAAATGGAAGAAGTTCAAGATGACGGTCAATCACCCTCGGTCTGGGGCTCCATGCAAGATCTCACCTCGTGGGGCATCAATGATCATGAGGAAGGTGAGGGATCAGCCCAGAACTACACGGCAGGACCTGGTCAATGACCTGAAGAGAGCTGGGACCACAGTCTCAAAGAAAACCATTAGTAACACACTACGCCGTCATGGATTAAAATCCTGCAGCGCACGCAAGGTCCCCCTGCTCAAGCCAGCACATATCCAGGCCCGTCTGAAGTTTGCCAATGACCATCTGGATGATCCAGAATGGGAGAAGGTCATGTGGTCTGATGAGACAAAAATATAGCTTTTTGGTCTAAACTCCACTGACCGTGTTTGGAGGAAGAAGAAGGATAAGTACAACCCCAAGAACACCATCCCATGAAGCATGGAGGTGGAAACATCATTCTTTGGGGATGCTTTTCTGCAAAGGGGACAGGACAACTGCACCGTATTGAGGAGAGGATGGATGGGGCCATGTATCGTGAGATCTTGGCCAACAACCTCCTTCCCTCAGTAGGAGCATTGAAGATGGGTCGTGGCTGGGTCTTCCAGCATGACAACGACCCGAAACATACAGCCAGGGCAACTAAGGAGTGGCTCCTTAAGAAGCATCTCAAGGTCCTGGAGTGGCCTAGCCAGTCTCCAGAGCTGAACCCAATAGGAAATCTTTGGAGGGAGCTGAAAGTCCGTATTGCCCAACGACAGCCCCGAAACCTGAAGGATCTGGAGAAGGTTTGTAGGGAGGAGTGGGACAAAATCCCTGCTGCAGTGTGTGCAAACCTGGACAAGAACTACAGGAAACGTATGATCTCTGTAATTGCAAACAAAGGTTTCTGTACCAAATATTAAGTTCTGCTTTTCTTATGTATCAAATACTTATGTCATGCAATAAAATGCAAATTAATTACTTAAAAATCATACAATGTGATTTTCTGGATTTTTGTTTTAGATTCCGTCTCTCACAGTTGAAGTGTACCTATGATAAAAAATTACAGACCTCTACATGCTTTGTAAGTAGGAAAACCTGCAAAATCGGCAGTGTATCAAATACTTGTTCTCCCCACTGTATATCCCCAGTAAAACGAGTCCTATATCAACGTAACCTGAAAGGCCTCTCAGCAAGGAAGAAGCCACTGCTCCAAAACCACCATAAAAAGCCAGACTATTGTTTGCAATTGCACATGGGGACAAAGATTGTACTTTTTGGAGAAATATCCTCTGGTCTGATGAAACAAAAATATAACTGTTTGTCCATAATGACCATTGTTATGTTTGGAGGAAAAAGGATGAAGCTTGCAAGCCGAAGAACACCATCCCAACTGGGGTGGCAGCATCATGTTGTGGGGGTGCTTTGCTGCCGGAGGGACTGGTGAACTTCACAAAATAGATGGCATCATGAGGATGGAAAATTATGTGGATATATTGAAGCAACATTTCTTGGTCGTAAAAGTGTCTTCCAAATGGACAATGACCCCAAGCACACTTCCAAAGTTGTGGCAAAATGGCTTAAGGACAACAAAGTCAAGGTTTTGGAGTGGATATCACAAAGCCCTGACCTCAATCCCATAGAAAAATTTTCGGCAGAACTGAAAAAGCGTGTGCAAGCAAGGAGGCCTACAAACCTGACTCAGGTACACCAGCTCTATCAGCAGGAATGGGCCAAAATTCACCCAACTTATTGTGAGAAGCTTGTGGAAGGCTACCCGAAACGTTTGCCCCAAGTTAAAACATTTAAAGGCAATGCTACCAAATACTAATTGAATGTATGTAAACTTCTGACCCACTGGGAATGTGATGAAAGAAATAAAAGCTGAAATAAATCATTCTCTCTACTACTATTCTGACATTTCACATTCTTAAAATAAAGTGGTGATCCTAACTGACCTAAGACAGAGCATTTTTACTAGGATTAAATGTCAGGAATTGTGAAAAACGGAGTATAAATCAAATCAAATTCAATTTTATTTGTCACATACACATGGTTAGTAGATGTTAATGCGAGTGTAGCAAAATGATTGTGCTTCTTGGTCCGACAATGCAGTAATAACCAACGAATAATCTAACCTAACCATTCCACAACTACTACCTTATACACACAAGTGTAAGGGGATAAAGAATATGTACATAAAGATATATGAATGAGTGATGGTACAGAACGGCATAGGCAAGATGCAGTGGATGGTATCGAGTACAGTATATACATATGAGATGAGTAATGTAGGATATGTAAACAAAGTGGCATAGTTTAAAGTGGCTAGTGAAACATGTATTACATAAAGATGCAGGAGATGATATAGACTACAGTATATACATATACATATGAGATGAGTAATGTAGGGTATGTAAACAATTTCCATTATTAAAGTGGCTGGAGTTGAGTCAGTATGGTGGCAGCAGCCACTCAATGTGAGTGGTGGCTGTTTAACAGTCTGATGGCCTTGAGATAGAAGCGGTTTTTCAGTCACTCGGTCCCTGCTTTGATGCACCTGTACTGACCTCACCTTCTGGATGATAGCGGGGTGAACATGCAGTGGCTCGGGTGGTTGTTGTGCTTGATGATCTTTTTGGCCTTCCTGTGACATCTGGTGGTGTAGGTGAGCTGGAGGGCAGGTAGTTTGCCCCCTGTGATGCGTTGTGCAGACCTCACTACCCTCTGGAGAGCCTTACGGTTGTGGGTGGAGCAGTTGCCGTACCAGGCGGTGATACAGCCTGACAGGATGCTCTCGATTGTCTATCTGTAGAAGTTTGTGAGTGCTTTTGGTGACAAGCCGAATTTCTTCAGCCTCCTGCTGCGCCTCTTCACAATGCTGCATGTGTGGGTGGACCAATTCAGTTTGTCCGTGATGTGTACGCCGAGGAACTTAAAACTTACTACCCTCTCCACTACTGTCCCGTCGATGTGGATAGGTGGGTTCTCCCTCTGCTATTTCCTGAAGATCACAATCATCTCCTTTGTTTTGTTGGCGTTGAGTGTGAGGTTATTTTCCTGACACCACACTCCGAGGGCCCTCACCTCCTCCCTGTAGGCCGTCTAGTCGTTGTTGGTAATCAAGCCTACCACTGTAGTGTCGTCCGCAAACTTGATGATTGAGTTGGAGGCGTGCATTGCCACGCAGTCGTGGGTGAACAGGGAGTACAGGAGAGGGCTCAGAACGCACCCTTGTGGGGCCCCAGTGTTGAGGATCAGCGGGGTGGAGATGTTGTTTCCTACCCTCACCACCTGGGAGCGATCCGTCAGGAAGTCCAGGACCCAGTTGCACGGGGCAGGGTCGAGACCCAGGGTCTCGAGCTTGATGACGAGTTTGGAGGGTACTGTGGTGTCAAATGATGAGCTGTCGTTGATGAACAGCATTCTCACATAGGTATTCCTCTTGTCCAGATGGGTTAGGGCAGTGTGCAGTGTGGTTGCGATTGCGTCGTCTGTGGATCTATTTGGGCGGTAAGTAAATTGGAGTGGGTCTAGGGTGTCAGGTAGGTTTGGAGGTGATATGGTCCTTGACTAGTCTCTCAAAGCACTTCATGATGGCGGAAGTGAGTGCTACGGGGCGGTAGTCGTTTAGCTCAGTTACCTTAGCTTTCTTGGGAACAGGAACAATGGTGGCCCTCTTGAAGCATGTGGGAACAGCAGACTGGGATAAGGATTGATTGAATATGTCCGTAAACATACCAGCCAACTGGTCTGCGCAAGCCCTGAGGACGTGGCTGGGGATGTCGTCTGGGCCTGCAGCCTTGCGAGGGTTAACACGTTTAAATGTTTTACTCACGTCGGCTGTAGTGAAGGAGAGTCCACAGGTTTTGGTAGCGGGCCATGTCAGTGGCACTGTATTGTCCTCAAAGCGAGCAAAAAAGTTATTTAGTCTGTCTGGGAGCAAGACACACTGGTCCGCTGGTTTTCTTTTTGTAATCCGTGATTGACTGTAGACCCTGCCACATACCTCGTGTCTGAGCCGTTGAATTGCGGCTCTACTTTGTCTCTATACTGACGCTTAGCTTGTTTGATTGCCTTGCGGAGGGAATAGCTACACTGTTTGTATTCGGTCATGTTTCCGGTCACCTTGCCCTGGTTAAAAGCAGTGGTTCGCGCGAATGCTGCCATCAATCCACGGTTTCTGGTTTGGGAATCTTTTAATCGTTGCTGTGGGTATAACATCGTCAATGCACTTTCTAATGAACTTGTCACCGAATCAGCGTATTCGTCAATGTTGTTGTTGGACACAATGCGGAACATATCCCAATCCACGTGATCAAAGCAGTCTTGAAGTGTGGAATCAGATTGGTCGGACCAGCGTTGAACAGACCTGAGCGTGGGAGCTTCTTGTTTTAGTCTCTGTCTGTAGGCTGGAAGCAACAAAATGGAGTCGTTATTAGCTATTAGCCCCCAAGCAGACGCATCGATGGCCCTGAATAAACTTTATTTGAATCTATGTAAACTGGAAACCACATATCCTGAGGCTGCATTCATTGTAGCTGGGGATTTTAACAAGGCTAATCTGAAAAGAAGACTCCCTAAATTCTATCAGCATATCGATTGTGCAACCAGGGCTGGTAAAACCCTGGATCATTGTTATTCTAACTTCTGCGACGCATATAAGGACCTCCCCCGACCTCCTCGTGGTCAGCTTTTCCAAAAGGAGGGCGGGGGAGGGCCTTATATGCGTCGCGGAAGTTAGAATAACAATGATCCAGGGTTTTACCAGCCCTGGTTGCACAATCGATGTGCTGATAGAATTTAGGGAGTCTTCTTTTCAGATTAGCCTTGTTAAAATCCCCAGCTACAATGAATGCAGCCTCAGGATATGTGGTTTCCAGTTTACATAGATTCAAATAAAGTTTATTCAGGGCCATCGATGCGTCTGCTTGGGGGCTAATATATACAGCTGCGATTATAATCTAAGAGAATTCCCTTGGTAGATAATGCGGACATTTGATTGTGAGGAATTCTAAGTCAGGTGAACAGAAGGACTTGAGTTCCTGTATGTTGTTATGATCACACCACGTCTCGTTAATCATAAGGCATACCCCCCCCCTCCCCCCCCCCCTCTTCTTACCAGAAAGATGTTTGTTTCTGTCGGCGCGATGCGTGAAGAAACCAGCTGGCTGCACCGACTCCGATAGAGTCTCTTGAGTGAGCCATGTTTCCGTGAAGCAAAGAACGTTACAGTCTCTGATGTCTCTCTGGAATGCTACCCTTGCTCGGATTTCATCAACCTTGTTGTCAAGAGACTGGACATTGGCGAGTAGTATGCTAGGGAATGGTGCGCGATGTGCCC
Organism: Oncorhynchus tshawytscha; assembly: GCF_018296145.1. Taxonomy (NCBI): domain Eukaryota; kingdom Metazoa; phylum Chordata; class Actinopteri; order Salmoniformes; family Salmonidae; genus Oncorhynchus; species Oncorhynchus tshawytscha. The sequence goes on from NC_056448.1 coordinate 22,057,595, forward strand.
GTCTCCGGAGCCTGACCAGAAGACAGCTTTGTTTGCCTCTTTTACGACGTCGTTGTTTTGGGTCGCCGGCTGGGATCCGATCCATTGTCCTGGGTGGAAGGCAGAACACAGGATCCGCTTCGGGAAAGTCATATTCCTGGTCATAAGGATGGTGAGTTGACGGTGCTCTTATATTCAGTAGTTCCTCCCGACTGTATGTAATGAAACCTAAGATGACCTGGGGTCCCAATGTAAGAAATAACACGTAAAAAAAAAAAATACTGCATAGTTTCCTAGGAACGCGAAGCGAGGCGGCCATCTCTGTCGGCACCGGAAGCACTGTATTTGGCTAAGGTGTATGTAAACTTCAGACTTCAACTGTTTGTGAAAAACAAACCTCATCATTTATGTAATGCTCTCTGTTGTTAGTGTTTTTTAGGTCAGTGTGTTATGAGTGACAATGTATACTTTCTGAGTGACAATTGTTGCCAGTGTTATGGTCGAACGAGCTTATTTTGAGACGTGTGAAGTGTTTTGGTGGTTTAGTGAGTTTTGGAGGTGAGAAACTGTTTGGCCAAGATGTATGTTGGTAATGCAGACTGTGCGAAGAGTTTTGAAAAAGGGGCTTCAGTATTGATCAATGCTTGTTAGCAATTGAAAAAAACTGTAATCGGACTATCCAAAACAATCGCATTATTGCGTGTATGTAACCGTACTCACTGACATGATGAAAATGGCACTTGACTGATCACGTGAGGATCTACAAAAGCTGAGGGTCATACAACAGTGAGATTGATACAGCCTGTCCTTTGCAAATGGCATTTTTTTGCACAGTAAGAGTGTGTGTGTCAGTGTGTGTGGACATTGGGTTCCTGCCTCTGAGGGGGTGCTTAGGCAGTGCTGTGTGTCATACAATGCTCAGTGGCAGGCAGGCCAGCAGGCTAGGCGGAGATGTGCTGTTTGCTGAATAAGCCGGGTATTAATAAATGAACAGGAGTGATGGTGGAGCCTAGCCCCGGGGCTGACAACACTGGAGGTAGAGAGAGGTAGGAGAGAGCGGAGAGAGTGGCGAGGAAGCGACAGCAGCAAGGAGAGAAAGAGAGAGCTAGAGAGAGGAGAGAGAAAGAGGAGAGAGGGGGAGGTGAATAATTCAGCGCCACACACTCTCAGATTCCTCCACACTTAATGCTGAGATCACAGCCAGGTTTAATGGCTTGGTACTGAGCACAATTAATGCTTTTATGCTCAAATCAATCACACACTGCAGAGCAGGAGAGAACCCATACACAGTCACTCCATCTACTGTCCCCGGGACCGTGTGTGTGTGTGTGTGTGTGTGTGTGTGTGTGTGTGTGTGTGTGTGTGTGTGTGTGTGTGTGTGTGTGCGTGTATGTGCGTGTGTGTGTGTGTGTGTGTGTATGCATCTGTGAGTGTGTATGTATTTGTCTTACCTAAGAGCCCTACATATCACAGCAAGGTTGTTTGAACACATGTACGTGTGATTCAATGCATACACCGAGCATGGCTTTGTTCTGTACGAGAGCCACTGGTGATGTCTACGAGGTGACAACATTTGTTCCTGTGTCAATGGCACCACACTGAGCAGCCTGCCACACAACATGGACCAGCACCACTGGGGGGTCTGAATAATGGTGAGTGAGAGAGAGAGAAATTAGATTTTGTGTTCTGGCTAGATTTCATTATCCACACTCATATGCATACTAAGCACACCACGTGCATTTATACACTAGCGCAAATGTGAATCTCCATGCGATGATCCCCACTAATCTGTTCCACCACTTCACTGACCCGACTTTGGCTCCCCGCACCACTGCCGAATCTCAATTGTGAATTATCTTAATCTGTCTGGGTGATAATGACTGTTACTAGACGAACGGGCAGCTCAAATCTGCTGTGACCTCTTTACAGACTGACAGAACAAGGCTGACGCCCATAGCATGACAGTGACCAGTAGGAAGACCCTCTGTCTCCTCTCCCATCCCTTCCAAACGCCTCTCATTTTAACCAGGAGATCAGGAGAATGCAGCCACCCAGCCCTACATTATTAATTGGCTGCCTGGTGAGTGGCCTTAGCCTTTGTTGCTGCTAGCTAGCACAATGTTAGCGCTTAAACAAAGAGCTATCAATTTATATGGCTGCTGCTGTTGAATAAGGTGACTCCTGGTTCAAGGACAAACTATTGTACATGCCATGCACAGTACACATACTGGTCCTTTCAAAGCACCACACAATGATATCAAATGGAAATAATGCCAATTTATATTTTATTTGAGTGTTTTTAGTGATCAGTGTTGCAGATAGACATAGTGCAAACTGGAACAACATCCATTATTATATGCTCCATATAATACAACACAGGAACCAGGGGCTTAAGGAAAGTCTCTGTAGATGGAAAATAGCCTACAGTCAACAGATCTCAGAAAGCTAGACAGACTTTACCTACACATTGGAGAGCACAGCTAGCTATACAAGGAGGATACGGTGGCTGCTGTGCTGGTGTATATAAAGCCTTTATTTCTATTGATCCCCTCTCTCTCCTCGGTGACCGAGGTGTTTACATGGCACTATTTCAATCACAGAGGATAAAGGAAATGTTTCCCTCTGCTGTTTGTAAGTCAATAAATGGGCCTATTAAAGGATTGTGAGTTTTGAGATGGGGAGGTAGGGAGGTGAGGACGTAGGGAAAAGGGGAGGTGGGGAGGGGGAGGTGAGGAGGTAGGGAGAAGGGGAGGGGGTGAGGAGGTAAGGAGGTGGGGAGGGGGTGAGAAGGTGGGGAGGAGCGGAGTGGTGAGGTGAGGAGGTAGGGAGAAGGGGAGGTAGGGAGGGGGAGGTGAGGGGGTGGGGAGGTAGGGAGGTGGGGAGGTAGGGAGAAGGGGAGGGGGAGGTGAGGTGGTGATGTGGGGAGGTGGTGATGTGAGGAGGTGAGGAGGTGGGGAGGTGGTGATGTGGGGAGGTGAGGAGGTGGTGATGTGGGGAGGTGAGGAGGTGGTGAGGTGGTGGTGAGGTGGTGAGGAGGTGATGTGGGGAGGTGGGTGGTGAGGTGGTGATGTGAGGTGGTGAGGTGAGGAGGTGAGGTGGGGAGGTGAGGAAGTGGTGATGTGGGGAGGTGAGGAGGTGGTGATGTGGTGATGTGGGGAGGTGAGGAGTTGGTGATGTGAGGAGGAGGTGGTGAAGAGGTAAGGAGGTGGTGAGGAGGGGAGGGGAGGAGGTGAGGTGGTGATGTGGGGAGGTGAGCTGGTGATGTGGGGAGGTGGTGATGTGGGGAGGTGAGGAGGTGAGGTGTTGAGGTGGTGATGTGAGGAGGTGGGGAGGTGAGGAGGTGGTGAGGTGGTGATGTGAGGAGGTGGGGAGGTGAGGAGGTGATGAGGTGGTGATGTGAGGTGGTGATGTGAGGTGGTGAGGAGGTGGTGAGGTGGTGACGAGGTGATGTGAGGTGGTGATGTGAGGTGACGAGGTGAGGAGGTGATGTGAGATGGTGAGGAGGTGGTAAGGAGGTGAGATGGTGATGTGGGGAGGTGAGGAGGTGGGGAGGTGAGGAGGTGATGTGAGGAGGAGGTGGTGAGGAGGTGATGTGAGGAGGAGGTGGTGAGGAGGTGAGATGGTGATGTGGTGAGGTGGGGAGGTAAGGTGGTGAGGTGGTGATGTGGGGAGGTGAGGAGGTGAGGAGGGGAGGTGAGGAGGTGGTGAGGTGGTGATGTGAGGAGGTGATGTGGGGAGATGAGGAGGTGGTGATGTGGGGAGGTGAAGAGGTGGTGAGGAGGAGGTGAGGAGATAAGTAGGTGGTGATGTAGGGAGGTGAGGTGGTGATGTGAGGTGGTGAGGTGGTGATGTGAGGCGATGGGGAGGTGAGGAGGTGAGGTGGTGATGAAGTGGTGATCTGAGGAGGTGAGGTGGTGAGGAGGTGATGTGGGGTGGTGAGGAGGTGAGGTGGTGATGTGGTGAGGAGATGAGGTGGTGAGGTGGTGAGGTTGTGAGGAGGTGATGTGAGGAGGTGATGTGGGGTGGTGAGGACGTGAGGAGGTGAGGTGGTGATGTGAGGAGATGAGGTGGTGAGGTGGTGAGGTTGTGAGGAGGTGAGGTGGTGATGTGAGGAGGTGAAGTGGTGAGGTGGGGAGGTGAAGAGGTGGGGAGGTGGGGAGGTGAGGAGGTGAGGAGGTGGGGCGATGGGGAGGTGGGAGGTGAGGAGGTGGGCAGCTGGGGGAAAATGAGGGCGCGATAGGAAAAATAAATAAATATGAGACAGGAGAAAATTTGAAGTATATTCTTAACTGGGAGGAGGGATAATTAATAGCAACAATTAATAGCAACATTTTGCATGTAAGAAATTTCTGGTAGAATTGAAACAGTTCTGACCCCAACCCTGATGGTGTCTAAAACAAGTCTAGCATTATCACAGGTCACTGATGTGGTATTGTTCCATTCCCCAGTAGTGTTGTTGTTGTTCAGCTGAACAGTAATATGTCTGGGAGTCACCATGATGAATTGAGCCACTCAGAAATAAATCAGGGTGTGTTTTCTAGGATACTTTCATCCCACCAATTACAATGCTGATGTGAACCACAATGATTTAACCTGATCACATACAAATGAACAGAAATGAACAGTAAATAATTGCGGATGCCATTACTATCATTCCTAAGCAGTAGGATGTACTGTTACAGGCTGGTTGGTAAATGACTGGCAGAAAAAGGCGTAGTATGTTCTCGGCTTCTTTCCCTTCTCGCTCTTCAGTCATCTTCCAGTTGAAAGGGGCTAAACTGAGCAGTATCCCATGAAGAAAGCCCAGCGGTTAAAAGGAGGGAAACGTCTTGTGAAGTGACTGAGCCACTCAACCCTGAAGTGACTGAGCCACTCAATTGCAATGGAAACCATTGGATGCACATACCTGCGCTGCACCAGGACCCCTACACAAATGTGTGCAAACACAAACACACACCTTAGCCAGGTTCAGCTCAGAGCAAGCCCTCCTTATCCCTTAGGAGTGTGCCACAATCACTGAGGCTTCAGAGCAGTCAAACCAGTAGAATGAACTGCCAGTGATCTGTTCCATCCTCTCAGCCACACGCAATGGGAAACAATTAACACGCCACTCGGAGATGCATCTCTCCGGATGTGAAGGTGTGGGGGAGGGGGGGGGGGTCTCCTATTATTTGACTTTCCTGAGGTAATGGAGTGACCTTGTGATGTAGCCTGACACCAAATGTCCGTTGCCAGGGAGATGGTTAATGTCTCAATGTCATTGGCTCCCTCCTGGCTGAGGGGAGAGGGGAGTGAGGGAAGCCATCCAAACAGCCTCATACTAGGAGCACACACACACTATAAGACACATGCACACACTAAAATACATACTAGAGGTCGACCGTTTAATCGGAATGGCCGATTAATTAGGGATGATTTCATGTTTTCATCACAATCAGTGATCGGCATTTTTGGACACCGATTATGGCCGATTACATTGCACTCCACGAGGAGACTGCGTGGCAGGCTGACTACCTGTTACGGAAGTGCAGCAAGGAACCAAGATAAGGTGCTAGCTAGCATTAAACTTATCTTATAAAAAACTATCAATCTTAACATAATCACTAGTTAACTACACATGGTTGATGATATTACTAGTTAATCAAGCTTGTCCTGCATTGCATATAATCGATGCGGTGCCTGTTAATTTATCATTGAATCACAGCCTACTGCACCAAATGGGTGATTTAACAAGCGCATTCGTGAAAAAAGCACTGTCGTTGCACCAATGTGTACCTAACCATAAACATCAATGCCTTTCTTAAAATCAATACACAAGTATATTTTTTTTAACCTGTATATTTATTTATTTTAACTAGGGCAATTGTGTCACTTCTCTTGCGTTCAGTGTAAGCAGAGTCAGGATATATGCAGCAGTTTGGGCCGCCTGGCTCGTTGCGAACTGTGCGAAGACCATTTCTTCCTAACAAAGACCGTAATTAATTTGCCAGAATTGTACATAATTATGACATAACATTGAAGGTTGTGCAATGTAACAGCAATATTTAGACTTAGGGATGCCACCCGTTAGATAAAATACGGACCGGTTCTGTATTTCATTGAAAGAATAAACGTTTTGTTTTCGAAATGATAGTTTCCGGATTTGATTTGACCATATTAATGACCTAAGGCTCATGTTTCTTTGTGTTATTATATTATAATTAAGTCTATGATTTGATAGAGCAGTCTGACTGAGCGGTGGTAGGCAGCAGCAGGCTCGTAAGCATTCATTCAAACAGCACTTTCCTGCATTTACCAGCAGCTCTTCGCTGTGCTTCAAGCATTGCGCTGTTTATGACTTCAAGCCTATCAACCCCCGAGATTAGGCTGGCAATACTAAAGTACCTATTAGAACATCCAATAGTCAAAGGTATATGAATTACAAATGGTATAGAGAGAAATAGTCCTATAATAACTACAACCTAAAACTTTTTACCTGGGAATATATTGAAGACTCATGTTAAAAGGAACCACCAGCTTTCATATGTTCTGAGCAAGGAACTTAAACGTTAGCTGGCACATATTGCACTTATACATTCTTCTCCAACACTTTGTTTTTGCATTATTTAAACCAAATTGAACATGTTTCATTATTTATTTGAGACTAAATTTATGTTATTGATGTATTATATTAATTTAAAATAAGTGTTCATTCAGTATTGTTGTAATTGTCATTATTACAAATATATATATAAAAATCGTCCGATTAGTCGGTATCGGCGTTTTTGGGGTCCTCCAATAATCGGTATCGGCTTTGAAAAACCATAATCGGTCGACCTCTAATACATACACACAAACACCATGTGCATGCAATATACACACACACCAATATTCATACACCCATTTGCAGTGTTGGTATGCAAAGAAAATGAATTATCCCTCACACTACAAAAGTACCTAAAAAACATAATTCTTTGTCTGGCACACATCAACAGACAGTGAGTTGAGAGGACCAGAGAATAGCACCTAATCGTGAATATACAGATGTAGGATCTTAATTTCATCACCCTTGTTGCAGGAGAACATTCCTGCGGGAAATGTAAAACTAGTCGTGTATTTTAGGTTTTAAAAGGCTTCTGAAGTTTGTGATTTCCACTTTGATATTTCAGAAATGTTCCTACGAAAAATGTATCAACCCCCAAAAAATGTCCGATAATTATAATGCACATAATAATTCACATTTCCTGATGATGCAGGATTATTTTCCTGCTGTAGCAAACTGACTCAAATTAAGATCCTACATCTGTATTGTACAGTGTCTGTATGCATGAGCATATGGACAGAAAATAATGCATATGAATGAAGGTAGTGCAGCTGAATAAATGTCTATGTTTAGCATGCGTAGAGTACAGGAGAGGAGGAGAAGCCCTGCTGCCACTTCTATACACTGCAATCATTCAGCTGTCTCTGGTAATGCTTCATTTATTTTTATTTTTTTTACTCTCCACAGCTATCTCTTATTTCTCTCTCTCTCTCTCTTATTTCTCTCTCTCTCTCTCTCTTATTTCTCTCTCTCTCTCTCTCTCTCTCTCTCTCTCTCTCGCTCTCTCTCTCGCTCCCTCAGCATCTGATGCAATCCGTAACCAACACACAGTCTCTTCCTGGCTCTCAGACACAAAGAGAGGGAAGAGTAGGAAAAGAGGGAGCGTGTGCCGTCTAAAGGGAGGGGGGCATCTCTTCATAGATGTGCCAATCCTCCTCATACCCAAGGGGCACATGGGAATAAACACCAGAGACTGACAAAGCCAGCGCTAAGGAACAAGGGCAGACAGGTGGATACAGTCCATTAGCGCCCCCTATGAGACAGAGAGGGGATAGCGCTTCTCAATGGAAGTGCATACAGGACAAGGCAGTGGAGGCACAAAGGAGGCAGCACCAGTGGCATGATGTCACTGGTAACTGGGCTCTGTGAAGGCTGACCTCTGAGAATTGTGTTGTGGGTTGGTCAAGTGTGTGTATGTGTGTGGTGTGGGGGGGTAACGTGTGCATGTTTGTTCAGTGTGAGTGTGCATTTGCTTCTTTGCACGTCTTTGTTCAATTGGGTGTGATCACGATAGAGGAATGATGCTGTATTTTCCCAACTTTCTCTCTCTCTCTCTTTCTCCATCTCTATCCCTCTCTCTCTCTGTCTCTCTCTCGCTCTCTCTCGCTCACTCGCTCTCTCTTTCTCCATCTCTATCCCTCTCTCTCTCTGTCTCTCTCTCGCTCTCTCTCGCTCACTCGCTCTCTCTTTCTCCATCTCTATCCCTCTCTCTCTGTCTCTCTCTCGCTCTCTCTCGCTCTCTCTCGCTCTCTCTTTCTCCATCTCTATCCCTCTCTCTCTGTCTCTCTCTCTCTCTCTCTCTCTCGCTCACTCGCTCTCTCTTTCTCCATCTCTATCCCTCTTTCTCCATCTCTATCCCTCTCTCTTTCTCCATCTCTCTCTCTCTCTCTCGCTCTCTCTTTCTCCATCTCTCTCCATCTCTCTCCCTCTCTCTCTGTCTCTCTCTCTCCCCAGAGCAGTCTGTTCAATAATTCACAGGGAGGCAGTGGGGCAGGCTTGGCAGGGGGTGCACCAGCTGACCGTGTGCACAGACAAAGCTGTCAAACTGGAGAAGAATCAGGTGGGTGCCACAGGGGCAAGTCCCTCTTCCCTCACATACTGTAGGACCCCCTCTCACACACAGCACGCGGTTCCAGCACTGCTATCCAGATTCACACACACACACACACACACACACACACACACACACACACACACACACACACACACACACACACACACACACACACACACACACACACACACACACACACACTCTCAAAGCCCAGCATGGGGGCTAGCCAAATCTGGTCTCTCTGGGAAAGTCCTGCACTCTTGAAGCCCCAGCACAGTCTCCCCGAGCCTCAGCAAGGCACTCAGCCCCCCCCTCCCACTTCCATACACACCCCCAGCCTCATAACCCTCTCCTTATAGCTCTAAGGAGTGTCAAGAGGGGGTCACATTTGTCCAACCCCCACAACTCCACTCCTCTTTCAAAGCAGAGGGGCCATGATGTTCTATAGGGACTACAGTCTAGCGGTTTATCCCCCCTCCACTTAAAACAGACACATCATCATCACACAGCAGCAGGAACACACAGATTCCATCACTGGAACTCAACACATCTACCATTCCCCTTGTTTAGGACAGTTTCCTCTCCTCCTTCTCACTTCTTCACTCACTCGCTCCTGCTCCAGCACTTCTTCAGAGTGATACAGTTTCTCCTCTCTGTCCTCCAGCTCTTCCCTGAGTTTTGGCACGCAAGCGTTTTTCTTTTCTATTTCCCTCTCTCCCTCTTCTCCTCCTCACTTCTCTCCTCTCTCCCTCTTCTCCTCCTCACTTCTCTCCTCTCTCCCTCTTCTCCTCCTCACTTCTCTCCTCTCTCCCTCTTCTCCTCCTCACTTCTCTCCTCTCTCCCTCTTCTCCTCCTCAGTTCTCTTCTCTCTCCCTCTTCTCTCTTCTCCTCCTCAGTTCTCTCCTCTCTCCCTCTTCTCCTCCTCAGTTCTCTCCTCTCTCCCTCTTCTCCTCCTCAGTTCTCTCCTCTCTCCCTCTTCTCCTCCTCAGTTCTCTCCTCTCTCCCTCTTCTCCTCCTCAGTTCTCCTCTGTCCCTCTTCCCTCTTCTCCTCCTCACTTTGCATCAACACTTGAGCTGACTGATCTCTCAACGACTCCCCCTTCCTTCCCTCTTCCTTTCTCTCCCTCTCTCTTCCCCTCTCCCTCTCACAATTTTTTCTCTACACAGTCAAAGCAAAGACAATGCCGTCTTAATAGGCAAATTAATTAGCACGCTGCAAACTCATTAAAAACTGAAGCAAACTGTGGCACAATGAAGACAATGTTCACACTAAACGCAGCGCAGAAGACGACATGATTTAGAGAAGACATCGCATCCATGACAGTTTAGGACGCCCACACACTTTAATTGTGATTGCTTGGTAGAGCTGCCGTAGCTCAAACGACGACGAGGCAACGGCGGTGTTATTTTGTGAGACTTCATTTCCTCGTTTGGTTAGAGGATGCTCTAAAAGTGCTTACGACAAACAGAGGCTGAGTAGTGGGCTTATGTTTTTATGCACCCGTGTCTTTCTGTTATCTGCCTTCTCTCCTCTCTCTCTCTCGTTCCTATTTCCTGCATGCTGTGTCCTAACCTAGGAATGAGTTACACTTGATTCCTTCAACACCTTTGGAATTGTGCCACAGCGGGGCATCTTCATTGCTGGCTGGAATCTCCACAGCTACATAGGAGAGGATCTCACTCCTAAAAACACATTTGGCTTACTAGATATGGAGAGGTTCTCAACTTTCTCAAAATGTAACTCAATGTAATTGCATAATTTGAACTATTTAAAAACTTAAGATATGTCACGATTCTCTCTATAATACAATATGTTATATCAATATCCGTATTACAATATTTTAGATGATTCGTGTCTTTGACTTAATTGTTTCCTGTAACATAGTAGATATGAATATGTTTCTAATTGATGCACAGATGGAATTATATCCAGCTTACTGTACATAGTGGGTATTTTGAAAGAAAACTAAAATAATACACCGAACTCAAGCAAAGCAACAAGTAGAGCTACAGGGCAATTCCACGATAACAGAATTGCGTTGAGACTCAGATTTTTCACTTTAAAAATGTATGACAAACAAAAACCAGTGATTTTTAAAGTTTAAGAAACCAACAACGATACGCACAAGGACTACTTCTAACAGTATAGACTGAACATTTTACAAAAACACATTACTGTGCAGATGCAAAGTTTAGTGACAGAATTCCGGTAAAATCTCCTTCAGTTTTTTATATCACCACGTTTTCCAAAAAGATCTGCCACAAATGAAGATTGAAAGATGTCTGCAGAAAGAAGGGGGTCCACTATGACATGACACCTTGACTTTGAGCTGTTGAGCTGGTTGAACTACAGTAAGGGAAGTGGATTTAGGTAACCGGTAACAGAATTACCGTAGCAGAATGTCATCATGAGTCCCTGATCTGCACTATACAGAAATGTATAATTATGGATATGAATGTCCTTCTCTTCATGGTGATGTATCCTGAATAGGTACAAAGGTAGAAATATGCACGAATCCTTTTGCATATTTGGGTATTATTCTACACATTGCTATTATAGTAATGAGCTCTGACCCCAAACAAGACCAAATTTGGTTGGTCAGGACAGGACCAAATCTGAGCCAATCATAGACGTCTGTTTCACAAGTTTAGAAATCAAAGTACAGTACAGTAGAGTAGAGTTCAGTACAGTAAAGTACAGTAAAGTATACAGAGTACAGTACAGCAGAGAACAGCACAGTAGAGTAGAGTTCAGTATGGTATAGTACAGTAAAGTACTCTACTGTACTGTACTGTACTCTACTGTTCTGTACTCTGCTGTACTGTACTGTACTCTACTGTGCTGTACTGTACTCTACTGTACTGTACTCTACTGTACTCTACTGTTCTATACTCTGCTCTACTGTGCTCTACTGTACTCTACTGTACTGTACTGTTCTGTACTCTACTGTACTGTACTGTACTCTGCTGTAATGTACTGTACTCACATGTACTGTACTGTACTATACTCTACTCTACTATACTCTACTCTACTTTGCTGTACTCTACTGTACTGCACTCTACTGTTCTGTACTCTGCTGTACTGCACTCTACTGTACTCTACTGTACTGCACTCTACTGTACTCTACTGTTCTGTACTCTGCTGTACTCTGCTGTAATGTACTGTACTCACCTGTACTCTACTCTACTGTACTCTACTGTACTCTACTCTACTGTACTCTACTGTACTCTACTATACTGTACTATACTCTACTGTACTCTACTGTACTCTACTATACTGTACTGTACTCTACTGTACTCTACTATACTATACTGTACTGTACTCTACTGTACTCTGCTGTAATGTACTGTACTCACCTGTACTGTACTGTACTCTACTATACTCTACTCTACTGTACTGTACTCTACTGTACTCTACTGCACTCTACTGTACAGTACTCTACTCTACTGTACTCTACTGTACTCTACTGTACAGTACTCTACTGTACTCTACTGCACTCTACTGTACTGTACTGTTCTGTACTCTGCTGTACTGTACTCTACTGTACTGTACTGTTCTGTACTCTACTCTACTGTACTCTACTCTACTGAACTTCACATGTCGGTGCTCATGGGTTCCTTTTACATGGAAATACCCTACAACAACCATGCCCCACTCCTGTGCTCTTGTTCTCTGTCAGTCTCTGACACGCACACACACACACACACACACACACACACACACACACACACACACACACACACACACACACACACACACACACACACACAGCCCCAAGCCCCTCCTCTGCTCAGCTCTCACACCTCGCCACCATTCACTACCCTGCTCTCAATAGTCTCACGTCCGGGCAGCCTGGCAGACCAGCACTTGCACTGTCACACACACACTTCGGACTAGTCGTCTGTCTCACAGAGCGAGCCGTTCCCACCTGCGAGCGTAGTGACATGATCCGAGGGGCTCACAGCCAGGTGCCAAGAGGCAGCCAGAGGTGTCACCACATCCCAGACGGGGTGGGAGCAGCCGCCACACGGCAACCATTCACACCGCCTGTCTGTCACACTCCCCCAGAGCTCCCCAACACTCCCTTAACGCCACGCTAGTTATCACCGTGTCAGAACCACGTGGCGGGGATGCTGTGAGGAGGTTGTGTGTGGGATTGAGAAGGATGGTTAGCTCACCTGGTGGCCAGAGGCTTCTCCTCCAACTTATATGGCTTGACGAACCACTTCCCGATCCGTACAAAGTCCTTGTCCAACAAACACCTGGGGGATGGGAGACATTAAACAACTGTATCACACACACACAGGTAAAGGACCATTAACACACAAACATACATGCACATAGACACAGACATTCTACATAGAGATTGTCACACATGTACCCAATCGGGGAAGAATAGAGAATATAATACATGTATTTTCATACATCTCACATCAATGGAGTTACACAGTTCCTTGAGATACATGTTCTATTGAAGGCTTCATGACAATCCAATATAGTGCAGAGGTATAGAGTTAGAAGAGAGGAGGAGGTAGACTCAAGGTAATACGGTTCATTCAGCCTGCCCCTTATGATGATCATTGATGTTTAACTTAATTGAGAACAAATATATCCTGGTTCATTTAGCAGATGGGAAATGTTTATTGGAGTCATTGATTCACTCCAGGTTATAATTTGATTATCTCTTGTAGTCTTTTAGCCATCGGTGGTCTGGTATTCTTGCCAGAATTCTTTGCTGTCTTTCCCCAGTTGGTCGGAGAAGAAATTGTTATATGAGCAGAAATAGCCAATAACTAGACTGGGAATATTCAGCTTACTTTATGTGATACTTTACATCCAGACTATATGACACAAGGCGTTTTCCAAGCAGCTCATTGTACTGTACCTCTCCAGCAGGTTGTGAATGGCCTTGAACAGGAGGGTCCGGCATTCGTATGACAGCCCACACTCCCACTGTCCCTCCTCAGCCACTGGAATACAGGAAGTGAAGATGGGTTAGCAACTGATGGTTACAGTGAGATCAACACAGTTCATACACTCAAACACAGTACACAAAGACACACAGGACACTGCAATGCCAACAGCACAAGAAGCTTCTAAGACTATAGATGAACGTTACCCACAGACAAGTATCTACATGTACATCCATCCACAGACTGACTCATCAGAAGCCCTTCACCATTATCTTCCATACACGTTAAACCACTGTGGGACACTGTGGAAGAAACAACAAGGACCACTGTAGGGCACAGTGAAAGAAACTACAAGGACCACTGTGGGGCACTGTGGAAGAAACGACAAGGACCACTGTGGGGCACAGTGAAAGAAACTACAAGGACCACTGTGGGGCACTGTGGAAGAAACGACAAGGACCACTGTGGGGCACAGTGAAAGAAACTACAAGGACCACTGTGGGGCACTGTGGAAGAAACGACAAGGACCACTGTGGGGCACTGTGGAAGAAACTACAAGGACCACTGTGGGGCACTGTGGAAGAAACTACAAGGACCACTGTGGGGCACTGTGGAAGAAACTACAAGGACCACTGTGGGGCACTGTGGAAGAAACGACAAGGACCACTGTGGGGCACTGTGGAAGAAAATACAAGGACCACTGTGAGGAACTGTGGAAGAAAATACAAGGACCATTGTGAGGAACTGTGGGTGAAACCACTGTGGGGCACTGTGGAATAAACTATGAGGACTACTGTGAGGAACTGTGGGTGAAACTACAAGTACCACTACAAGCATGCATGTTTACATTATGTGCGTGCATCAGAGGAGGCTGCTAACGGGAGGACGGTTCATAATAATGGCTGGAATGAAGTCAATGGAGTAGTATCAACCACATGGAAACCACGTTTCAGCCATTATTATGAGCCGTCCTGCCTTCAGCAGCCTCCACTGGTGTGTGTGTGTGTGCTCCCTGTGCCTCTATACAGCTGTCAGGTCCTGTCAGCTTCATTTAGTCAGCGCTGGGAGAGACAGTGTCTGTGTGTTTGTGTTTGTGTGTGTGTTTGTGGCCGCACAGGGAGTCAGGAGAGGAGAGACAAGGAGAGGAGAGACAAGGAGAGGAGAGACAGGGCGGGGCGGCACCACGTGCAGAAGCCAGTCCTGACAGCCCAGCAGCAAACAAGAGAGTCGTCAGGTCGACAGCGCTTAGTTCCAGTTCCTGCCATGTCAGCAGCCAGCTCAGATGACCTGTGTGGGGTAGTGGATGGATCTGATTCCTACCACTACTGGCTCCCTCCTCATTACTTCTTCCCAGAAGAGGAGCAGCTACTGATAGCTCTAGTGTTCTTTGTTCTCTACCATACCTGGAGAACGATTGGGAGGGATAGGAAGCTTTGTGAGTGGGTGTTGTGTTTACTTACAGGGTGGCGGCAAACAAAAAGCACCGGGTGCGTACACAGAGGGAGGGAGGGAGGGAGGGAGGGAGGGAGGGAGGGAGGGAGGGAGGGAGGGAGGGAGGGAGGGAGGGAGGGAGGGAGGGGGAGGGAGGGAGGGAGGGAGGGAGGGAGGGAGGGGACAGAGCCCAGGGGAGGGGTGGAGGACCAACAGAGGTTGATCTTTTTTCTTTTTCTTTTTCAGTTGTGTATTTCTTTTTTTCCATCTTTCTCTTTCTTGCTTTGTTGATATTTCCCTCCCTTCCCTCACACTGACGTGAATGAAATTTCCCTACTTGCCAGAATTCCCCGGTAACCATGGCAACACTGGCTGTGAGAACACAGCTCCTCGGCATTCAATTCCACCACCGCCCGCTGCCCGCCCTCTCCCTCCCTACCTGCCTCCCTCCTCCCACCCGCTCCTTCTTCCTCTGTTCTATTGCCTTCCAACACCCCACCCCCCTTTCCTCCCCTCTCTCCCTCCCCTCCCTCATTCATTCCCGCTCCAGGGCTCAGACAGGAAGCTCAGTTCCAGCCAGCTATTCTACAGGGAAGAGTGCTCCATGAGCGGAATGCCAAGTCTCCAGCAAATCCAGCTCATTAGCTCGCCCCTTTCTCTCTCAAATCCCTTTTCCACACTGCCAATCCACCGCCAGTCGTCTTCATCTATCTATCCCACCACTTCCCCCCCTCCCTCCTTTCCCCCTTGTCTTCTCTCTCTCTCACTCACTCTACCCGACCCACCACCACCACCACGGAACACGCCCAGGTTTCTCAACCCCTTTTCACCCAGGTTTGAGTCACCCTGCCTGGGGGGAAGCTTGACATGACCCCCCCCTCCCAGCCAAATCCAGCCACAGCCACACAATGAGCTCCCTACCTCTGGGAGCCAGGAGAAAGAAAGCTGAACTGATATGATCACCTCATTGCTTATGTCTCTCTGACTGGTGTAGGTTAAAGCACTGACAACAGCAGAATGTCACTCCTCAGAGTGTAGGGTATCAACTGATGCTCTCCCAAGATTACAACATGTAACAGACAAATCTGGAATTCCACTTGCCGCTCCCCAGCAGCAACAACATGTGAAAGTCATTACAGCTATTGTTTACATTGTAGTCACCGAGGAGCTGGAGCTGCACCTTATCAAGCCCTAAACACACGGTGTGGCTATTTCCCTCTTGTATACTGTACACACACACACACACGCACGCACACGCACGCACACACATGCACGCACACGCACACACATGCACGCACACGCACACACACGCACGCACACGCACGCACACACACGCACACACACGCACACACATGCACGCACACGCACACACATGCACGCACACGCACACACAAAAAAACTTGAGTGTGAAATCTGATCTGACATTTTGAACTATTCAAATCCTTACGGGACCTGTGGGGCTTTATGTTTGACAAACAGCTGCAGAATAGCAACAAGTCACCACCATGGAATAGTGATTGCTGTGCTTAGAGAGATGAAGTGTGGTGAGGTGAAACGTATAGACCTTTATCTAGATGAGTGTCGTCTCTGCACCTCTCAGCAGGGCCTTATTAGGGCCTCGGCAGACTCCTGAGAGGTGGACAGAGCACCACCTCACAACTTCAGCTGTGGATGATAACCGTCAAGGTTATCTCCATTTTAGTGTGTGTGTGTGTGTGTGTGTGTGTGTGTGTGTGTGTGTGTGTGTGCGTGTGTGTGCGTGTGTGCGTGTGTCAGATGACACAGATAAGGAGAATGAGAGAGAAAAGGGAAAAGCATGCTTTGTGTTCAAGATGTGGGTGTGAACTGAACTGACTGAAAATGTGATATCACGTATTGCATGTGCATGAGAGCTGTGCCACTTTGTTTGCACCTATGAGTTGTTTTGTGTGTAAAAGTATTTGTTATCATGCTGGGTGAACTTGTCTGTGTGAATGGGTTCATTCATATTGTGTGGACTTGTGTGTCTGTGTGTGTGCATCTATCTGGGCCACTGGCGTACCACACAACCCCCGCAGCCCCCACAAGGATGTCGCCCCCGGCCCCAGAATAGCATGAGATTAGCTATTAAAGCTGCTAATGTTCTCTCTGCCCCATGCAAATATGAATAGAATTGCAGGAAATTTGCTCTAAAAATGCTAAACTCTCTCGGCATCATTATAAAATGTGTAAAATAGCATGAGATTAGCTATAAAACTGCTATTTTTTCATCTGCCCCATGGAAATATGTGTAAGAGATAAGAATAACAAATAATTAAATAAGGAGCAGCAGTAAATAACAATATTGGGGCTATAAACAGGGGATACGGGTACAGAGTCAATGGGTGGGGGCACCGGTGTCGAGGTAATTGAGGTAATATGTACATGTAGGCAGAGTTATTAAAGTGACTATGCACAGATAATAACAGAGAGTAGCAGCATGGTAGGGGGGGGGGTGTCACGCCCTGGTCTTAGTATTTTGTGTTTAATATTTTATTTGGTTCAGGCCAGGGTGTGACATGGGTTTATTTTGTGTTGTGTTTTGGTATTGGGGTTTTAGTAGGTATTTGGGATTGTGGCTGAGTAGGGGAGTCTAGCATAGTCTATGGCTGCCTGAGGCGGTTCTCAATCAGAGTCAGGTGATTCTCGTTGTCTCTGATTGGGAACCATATTTAGGTAGCCTGGGTTTCACTGTGTGTTTTGTGGGTGATTGTTCCTGTCTTTGTGTTATTTGTCACCAAATAGGCTCAGTCACTTTGGTTTTTCTTCTTTCATTGTTTTGGAAGAGAAGAGAACGTGAGCCATTCTCCTTGCGGAGATGGTGCAAAATACATCAACACGGTCGGTCCCTGGGATTGGGCTGGCCAACACGATTCGGTTTGCTTGGAAGGAAAAGGAGTTGGAGCCTTTAGGACGGGAAACTTTTGGAAGGATAATATTGATGGGGATTCTTAAGCTGACGGTGAAGGACGTGTTTTGTTTCCAAGGCAACTTGTTGGAGGGGAGCATACGACGTGGCACTATATACAGAGGAGAAACACGATGATTTCCTGAGAAGGGCAAGAGCAGTGGGAGGTGAGAGGCCGATGAGCCACTATGAAATAACAAGCCTGGCGAAGAACAACTTTAGGGTTGTAACTGTCAACATTTACAACCCTTACGTTAAGGACGAAGAGGTGAGGGCCTTTCTGGGGAGATACATGGATAACGTCTCCTCAGCAAGGCACCTCAAAGACTCCCTTGGGTTTTGGAATGGGAGGAGAGGCTTCCAGGCCCTCCTCAGGGAGGACCCAAAGAGACATGGTGGCTACCTCCATCCTCCTGCTATGTTCTCCCTAGGGGCTGACAGGGGGACGTTGTTTTATGCACGTCAGCCCCCATTTTGCAGGCGCTGTATGGCCTACGGCCACATATTCGCCTCGTGCAGCACAAGAAAATGCAGATTTTGTGGATCCGAGGAACACGAGGCGAGGGATTGTGACAAGCCTAAGGCGTGCCACGGGTGTGGCTCGTCAGCACACCTGTGGCGGGGTGCCCGGCTCGTCAGAGGTCATATGCGTCTGCGGCTGGGGGGAGCAGGAGCGGGGGATGGGGGAAGAAGAGGAGGGGAAGGAAGCACGCCTCATGACCAGAGTACAGGTCCAGAGGGGAAGGCCGCAAGGAAGGAGGAGGAGCAAGAAGCGGCGGATGGAAGAGAGAAGGAAACAGAAGGCACGGGAGTAGGAGAACCAGGAAAAGCTGCGGAAGAAGGCAACCGAGTGGAGGAGCATGAGAGAGAAGAAAGCGAGGGAGGAGTGTTGGAGAAGGAGATGGTGGAAGAGCAAGTGGACTGGGGGGAAAGTGCCCTGGTGGAAGAGATGAGGGGTATGGTGGAGGAGCTGGCGGGGGGGGGAGGGTGGTATCTCTCCACTGCCGCCATCACCAAAGAAGAGAATGAAGAGGAGGGTGCGATTGGCCGACAGTGAGAGGGAGGGGATGGCCAAGAGAGTGATGGGGGTGGGAGAAACCCAGGTGTGGGGACACACCTAACAAGACTCAGGACTGGGTACAGGAGGAGGTGGGGAGTTTTTTGTTTGGGGACTCAGCCTCCCCGTTTTTTTTTCCAAACCAGCTGCAGCACTGGGGAGGGGGAGGAGTGTGGGAGTAGACCCAGGGTGCAGGGCTCCCCGGAGCCAAACACTATTCCTGCATCCTGGGTTGGTGAGATGGAGGAAGAGGGGGGGATGTCGGGAGTACAGATGGTGTTCTCACCGGTAGATATGGAGCAGGGGAGCATCGGGTGAGTCTCCTGTTTTTTTTTTTTTTTTTTTGTCTGGGTTTAGAATTTGAGTGTATTACATGTTTGAATTTTATTTTTTCATGGGGTCTATTTTTACTTTTGTTAGTTTAAATGTAAGGGGTTTAAGGGATTTTGTTAAGAGGAGGGTGGTTTTTAGTTATTTGGAGGGTGTGGGGTTTGATTTTTGTTTTTTACAGGAGGTTCACCTGAGGGATGGAGGGGATGTTAGTAAGTTTAAGAGGGAGTGGGACAAGGGGGAGTCGGTTTGGGGTTTTGGGGGTGCACTCATCGGGGTAGGGATTTTGTGTGGGCACAGGGAGGTAAAAGTGGAGGATTCTTTTGTGGTAATGCAGGGGAGGGTTATAGGGGTGGATGTCATGATAAGGGATTGTAAATTTAGATTAGTGGTGGTGTATGGGCCACAGGTGGTGGCAGACAGGAGGGAGATGGTGGACTGTCTGACGCCCCTGTGTGTCACAAATAGGAAATTAGTGATAGGGGGATTTTAATACAGATTTAGGAATAGGGGGGGGATAGCAGTGCAGGCGCCATTACCAGGCTAATGGCTTGCCATGGTCTGGTTGATGGTGGTCTGCACACTACTCCGAAAATGGCCGGTCCTACATGGCGCAACTCCAGGGGGGTTGAGCGGAGGCTCGACTATATTTTTGTACCCAGATCTTTGGGTAAGTTGTCCGGGCGGCTGTTGCCTGTTTTCTTTTCGGATCACGACGGGGTGCTCCTGCAGGTGGGGTCGCCAGTCTGCCTCTTTGGTAGGGGGTACTGGAAGTTAGATCGGGATGTGCTGGAGGAGCAGGCTTTTGTTGACGGGTTTTATGGTTTCTTTTGGAGGCTTGAAGGCCTCCGGTCTATGTGCGAGGGGGTGTTAGAGTGGTGGGAATTAGTTAAGGTGAGGATTAGGGCTTTTATAATAGGGTATTGCAAGAGGAAAAAAAGGGAGGAGAGGAGGGAGGTGGATCGTATCCAAAGGTTAATTGAACTCGAGTATGAGGCAGGCAACCTCGGCAGGTCATTTGACTGGGAGAGATCCGCAACCCTAAAGGCGCAGCTCAGGGAGTTGCAGGAGCGGAAGGCTCGAGCTTTCCTGGAGCGTGCGCATAGTGGCTTTCTAGAACACAATGAGACTTGTTCCGCTATGTTCTTTAAGTCGGTTAGGGCCAGACAGAGTAGAAAGGTAATGCATGGCGTTAGGGAAGAAAATGGTAGTATAGTTAGAGGACCAGAGGATATGGTCAGGGTGACAACTGATCATTTCCAAGGTTTATTTAAGGAAAGGGAAATAGATGTAGAGCAGGGAAATGTGTTTTTAGAACACTTGTCCAGGCGGTTGCCGGAGGACATTAGAGAAGTGATGGAGGCCCAGATCTCACTAGAAGAGGTTGAGAGCGCTCTTAGAAGGATGGGAAAAGGGAAGGTGCCTGGGATGGATGGGCTGCCGGCTGAGTTTTATCTCATGTTTTGGGGTATACTTGGACCAGTGGTCCTCGAAGTCTTGAAGGTCATCCTTGAGACGGGGGTCCCGGGGGGGATCAATGGCTGTTGGTGTGCTGTCACTTTTATATAAGAAGGGGGAAGTAACAGACCTTGGCAACTGGCGGCCGTTGATCATGCTGTGTGTAGATTACAAGCTACTTGCAAAGGTTTTAGCAGACCGGTTGCGCACAGCCCTTCCCTACGTCGTCCATGAGGATCAGACGTGCGGGGTAGAGGGCCGCTCTATTAGATGGAACCTACAGGTAATCAGGGACTCCATCGCTTGGGTTGAAGATAGAGGACTGCCTTTAATGGTAGCAGCGCTAGATCAGGCGAAAGCCTTTGATCGCGTGAATAGATCCTTTTTATTCAGAGTGTTAGGTTGATTATGATTTGGGGAGAAGTTCATAGGATGGATTCGTACATTATATCTCGGAGCGGGGTGCCGAGTTAGTATAAATAGTCACTTGGGTGACGTTTTTGACCTCTCGTCTGGGGTCAGGCAGGGGTGCCCACTCTCGGCTCTCCTCTTCGTTCTGTACATGGAGCCTCTGGGGGCTGCCATTAGGGCAGACACAGGGGTGGAAGGCTTGTTGATCCCTGGAAGTGGTGGGCTGCGTGTTAAGATGACGCAGTACGCCGACGACACTTCCTTGCTGCTGTGCAAGGACTCGTGCCTGACAAGGTCCCTTGCCATCTTTGGGGATTTCACCCGAGCGTCGGGAGCACTTCTGAACCATGCAAAGTCTTCCATCAAGTTTTTCGGAAGATGGCGCGGTAGAACGGATGTGCCCGGGGGGTTATCTCTCTGTGAGGGGGCCCTGAGGATTCTCGGGGTCCATTTTGAGACCTCCGGCTCAGCGACGCTAAACTGGAACATGCGTATCGCAGTGGTAAAGAGGAAGCTAGCAATGTGGAAGGCTAGGTATTTGTCTTTTATGGGAAAAGTCCTGGACCAAAAGGTGGATGTGTTGCCGTCTCTTTTGTATTTGGCGTACATCTACCCATTGCCGGCTTGTCTGAGGAGGCCTCTAGTGAGGCTTGTGTTTCAGTTCATGTGGAGTGGCAGGTGCGAGTGGGTCGCCAGGGCACGCATGCTCTGTCCCATCGGGGAGGGAGGTAGGGGGGTACCACATTTCCCCCTCAAGCTGGACGCAATTTTTGTTTCTTTCTTGTTATCGGAGCTTGCTCATCCAGTGATACACCCGTCCGGTTACCTCCTGCAGGTGTTCTTCTCGTATCAGGCGAGAAGCGTAATGGTGTGGTCTAACACGGGTCCTCGGGCGGAACAGCTGCCGTGGCACTTTGGTCATGCGGCCAAGTGGCTGCGTGCACACCCTGAGGTTGAAGTTGCCCGAGTAGGTTTAGATCACAGGCACCTGTACGAGGAGGTCAGAAAGGCAGGGAGTCCGGCGCCTGTAGTGGGCATCTCGGAAGTGGTCTGGGAGGGAGTGCAGGCGCGGGGTCTGGACAACAGGCTCAAGGACCTGAATTGGTTGAGCCTCCATAAGTGCTTGCCGGTACATTCCATCATGTACCGGTATAGTTTGGTGCAATCCCCCACCTGTCCAAGATCCTCTTGTGGCAGGGAGGAGACTGTGCGCCATGTCTTTTTGGACTGTGCCTTTGCCGGAGCAGTATGGGCTAGGGCACGGGTGTTGTTAGGTTTGGTAAGGGGGGATTTTGTATTGACGTGGGCCAGGTTAGAGAGAGGTGTAGGGAGAGCGAGAGGGACGGATAGGGACTGGTTTCTGCTCTGACTTCTCATGAGTCTCTTTAAACGGGGGCTGTGGGAAGCCAGGCAGAACATGGTGAAGACAGGGAGATTGGGGTGGAAGGGATAGTGAGGAGGGTGGAAGGAGATTTGAGGGGAGGATGAAGAGGGAGGAGAGGAAGTGGGGGCAGCATGCTGCTCGGGAGAGGTGGAAGGGGGGTTTAGGGCTGGGTGTCATTTAGATTGGTAAGGGGATAGATTAGGGACGGGGAGATAGGGAAAGGTAGTTTGTAGGGTGACGGGGAGGGAAGATGCTCCCCTGAGGTTTTGTTTGGGGTTTTTGTTTAGTTAAATTAGTTAAATTTAAATACCATTATTTGAGTATGTATGAAAATTATTAGTTGTAAAGAATGAATGGTATTGAAGATAATAAATTATTTTTTATAAAAAATATAAAAAAAATAGGCTGTATAGGTTTTCACGTTCCGTTTGTTGTTTTGTATTGTTCGTGTTCATCTTTATTAAAGACGTATATTATTAACCAAAAAAAAAAAAGACAGGCTGTATTAGGTTTTCACATTTCCGTTTGTTGTTTTTGTATGTTTCGTATTTATCGTCATTAAAGATGTCTCGATTTAACCACGCTGCATTTTGGTCCGACTCTCCTTCGACGGAAGAAAGCCGTAACAGAATCACCCACCACAACTGGATCAAGCAGCGTGGTGACAGGCAGCGACAGCAGAAGCAGCGAAAGGAGGAATGGACATGGGAAGACGTTTTGGATGGCAAAGGTTGTTACACTTGGGAGGAGATACTGGCCGGAAGAGATCGCCTCCCATGGGAACAGGTGGAGGCACTTAGGAGAGCAGAGGCAGCCGGAGATAGGAGCCGACGATATGAGGGAACACGGTTGGCAAGGAAACCCGAAAGTCAGCCCCAAAAATGTCTTGGGGGGGGCTCAGGGAGAGTGTGGCAGAGTCAGGGTTCAGGCCTGAGCCAACTCTCCCTGTTTATCGTGAGGAGCAGCGATCAAAGGACTTCTGGACTTGGGAGGAAATATTGGACGGAAAAGGACCCTGGGCACAGCCTGGTGAATATCGACGCCCCAAAGAAGAACTGGAGGCGGCGAAAGCGGAGAGGCGCTGGTATGAAGAGGCAGCACGGCGACGCGGGTGGAAGCCCGAGAGTCAGCCCCAAAAATGTATTGGGGGGGGCTCACAGGGAGTATGGCTACGCCAGGTAGGAGACCTGCGCTAACTTCCTGTGCTTACCGGGTGGCTAAAGAGACCGGGCAAGCACCGTGTTATGCTGTGGAGCGCACAGTGTCTCCAGTGCGGGTGCATAGCCCGGTGCGGTACATACCAGCTCTTCGTATTGGCCGGGCTAGAGTGAGCATCGAGCCAGGTAAGGTTGGGCAGGCTCGGTGCTCAAGAGCTCCAGTGCGCCTGCACGGTCCGGTCTATCCAGTGCCACCTCCACACACCAGTCCTCCGGTGGCAGCTCCCCGCACCAGGCTTCCTGTGCATGTCCTCTACCCAGTGCCAGCACCACGCACCAGGCTTTCAGTGCGCATCGCCTGTTCAGCGCTGCCAGAGCCTTCCTCCTCTCCAGCGCTGTCGGAGTCTCCCGCCTGTTTAGCGCTGCCAGAGCCTTCCTCCTCTACAGCGCTGCCGGAGTCTCCCGCCTGTCTAGCACTATCAGAGTCTTCCTCCTCTCCAGCGCTACCGGAGTCTCCCGCCTGTTCAGCGCAATCAGAGCCTTCCTCCTCTACAGCGCTGCCGGAGTCTCCCGCCTGTCTAGCGCTATCAGAGTCTTCCTCCTCTCCAGCGCTGTCGGAGTCTCCCGCCTGTTTAGCGCTGCCAGAGCCTTCCTCCTCTCCAGCGCTGCCAGAGTCTCCTGCCTGTTCAGCGCAGCCAGACCTGCCAGCCTGCATGGAGCAGCCAGAGCTGCCAGTCTGCATGGAGCAGCCAGAGCTGCCAGCCTGCATGGAGCAGCCAGAGCTGCCAGTCTGCATGGAGCAGCCAGAGCTGCCAGTCTGCATGGAGCAGCCAGAGCTGCCAGTCTGCATGGAGCAGCCAGAGCTGCCAGTCTGCATGGAGCAGCCAGTGCTGCCAGTCTGCAGGGAGCAGCCAGAGCTGCCAGTCTGCAGGGAGCAGCCAGAGCTGCCAGTCTGCAGGGAGCAGCCAGAGCTGCAAGTCTGCATGGAGCTGCCAGAGCTGCCAGTCTGCATGGAGCAGCCAGATCCGCCAGTCAGCCAGGATCCACCAGTCAGCCAGGATCTTCCAGATCCGCCAGTCAGCCAGGATCCGCCAGTCAGCCATGATCTTCCAGATCCGCCAGTCAGCCAGGATCCGCCAGTCAGCCAGGATCTGCCAGAACCACCAGCTAGCCAGGATCCGCCAGTCAGCCAGGATCTGCCAGAACCACCAGCTAGCCAGGATCTGCCAGAGCCTACTACCTGCCTGAGTTTCCTCTCAGTACTGGGCTTCCTCTCGGTACTAGGCATCCTCTCAGTGCTGAGCTTCCCCTCAGTGCTGAGCTTCCCCTCAGTGCTGAGCTTGCCCTCAGTGCTGAGCTATCCCTCAGTCCCGAGCTATCCCTCCCCTCAGTCCCGAGCTTCCCCTCAGTCCCGAGCTTCCCCTCAGTCCCGAGCTTCCCTCAGTCCCCTCAGTCCGAGCTTCCCCTCAGTCCCGAGCTTCTACCTCAGTCCCGAGCTGCCCCTCAGTCCAGTGGGGTCCTTGGTGAGGGTTATTAGGCCTAGGTCGGCGGCGAGGGTCACCAATCAAAGGACGCGTTACAGGGGACTAAGACTTGGTTGGAGTGGGGTCCACGTCCCGAGCCGGAGCCGCCACCGTGGACAGACGCCCACCCGGACCCTCCCCTATGGGTTTTAGTGTGGGGCCGGGAGTCCGCACCTTGGGGGGGGGTTCTGTCACGCCCTGGTCTTAGTATTTTGTGTTTAATATTTTATTTGGTTCAGGCCAGGGTGTGACATGGGTTTATTTTGTGTTGTGTTTTGGTATTGGGGTTTTAGTAGGTATTTGGGATTGTGGCTGAGTAGGGGTGTCTAGCATAGTCTATGGCTGCCTGAGGCGGTTCTCAATCAGAGTCAGGTGATTCTCGTTGTCTCTGATTGGGAACCATATTTAGGTAGCCTGGGTTTCACTGTGTGTTTTGTGGGTGATTGTTCCTGTCTCTGTGTTAGTTGTCACCAGACAGGCTGTATTAGGTTTTCACATTTCCGTTTGTTGTTTTTGTATGTTTCGTATTTATCGTCATTAAAGATGTCTCGATTTAACCACGCTGCATTTTGGTCCGACTCTCCTTCGACGGAAGAAAGCCGTAACAGGGGGGGACAATGCAAATAGTCTGGGTAGCCATTTGATTATATGTTTACGAGTCTTATGGATGTTTAGAAGCCTCTTTGACCTAGACATGATGCTCCAGTACCGCTTGACGTGTGGTAGAAAGAGAACAGTCTATGACTAGGATGGCTGGAGTCTTTGACAATTTTTAGGGACTTCCTCTGACACCGCCTG
The DNA here is from genome assembly GCF_018296145.1 of Oncorhynchus tshawytscha. Lineage (NCBI taxonomy): Eukaryota > Metazoa > Chordata > Actinopteri > Salmoniformes > Salmonidae > Oncorhynchus > Oncorhynchus tshawytscha. The sequence continues at coordinate 22,083,599 of NC_056448.1, forward strand.
GTATAGAGATCCTAGATGGCAGGAAGCTTGGCCCCGTTGATGTACTGGGCCGTACGCACTACCCTCTGTAGTGCCTTGTGGTCGGAGGCTGAGCAGTTGCTATACCAGGCAGTGATGCCAGTCAGGATGCTCTCAATCATGCAGCTGTAAAACCTTTTGAGGATCTGAGGACCCATGCCAAATTTTTTCAGTCTCCTGAGGGGGAATAGGTTTTGTCGTGCCCTCTTCACGACTGTCTCGTTGTGCTTGGAAAATGATAGTTTGTTGGTGATGTGGACGCCAAGGAACTTGAAGCTCTCAACCTGCTCCACTACAGCCCCGTCGATGAGAATGGGGGCGTGCTCGGTCCTCCTTTTTCTGTAGTCCACAATCATCTCCTTTGTCTTGCTCACATTGAGGGAGAGGTTGTTGTCCTTGCACCACACGTTCAGGTCTCTGACCTCCTCCCTATATGATGTCTCATCGTTGTCGGTGATCAAACTTAATGATGGTGTTGGAGTTCTGCCTGGCCGTGCAGTCATGAGTGAACAGGGAGTACAGGAGGGGACTGAGCACGCACCCCTGAGGGGCCCCCGTGTTGAGGATCAGCGTGACAGATGTGTTGTTACCTACCCTTACCACCTGGGGGCGGCTCGTCAGGAAGTCCAGGATCCAGTTGCAGAGGGAGGTGTTTAGTCCCAGGATCCTTAACTTAGTGATGAGCTTTGAGGGCACTACGGTGTTGAACGCTGGGCTGTAGTCAGTGAATAGCATTCTCACATAGGTGTTCCTTTTGTGAAGGTGGTAAAGGGCAGTGTGGACTGCAATGGAGATTGCGTCATCTGTGGATTTGTTGGGGTGGTATGTAAATTGGTGTGTGTCTCGGATTTCTGGGATGATGATGTTGATGTGAGCCATGGCCAGCCTTTCAAAGCATTTCATGGCTACAAACATGAGTGCTACGAGTCGGTGGTCATTTAGGCAGGTTACCTTAGTGTTCCTGGGCACAGGGACTATGGTGTTTTGCTTGAAACATGTTGGTATTAAAGACTCAGACAGGGAGACGTTAAAAACGTCAGTGAGGACTCTTGTCAGTTGGTCATCACATGCTCTGAGTACACGTCCTGGTAATCCGTCTGGCCCTGCGGCCTTGTGAATGTTGACCTGTTTAAAGGTCTTACTCACATCGGCTGCGGAGAGAGTGATCACACAGTCGCCTGGAACAGCTGATGCTCTCATGCATGTTTGAGTGTTACTTGCCTCAAAGCGAGCATAGAAGTTATTTAGCTCGTCTAGTAGGCTCGTGTCACTGGGCGGCTCTTGGCTGTGCTTCCCTTTGTAGTCTGTAATAGTTTGCAAGCCCTGCCCCATCCGACGTATGTCAGAGCCAGTGTAGTACGATTCAATCTTAGCCCTGTATTGACTCTTTGCCTGTTTGATGGTTCGTCGGAGGGCATAGCGGGATTTCTTATAAGCTTGCAGGTTAGAGTTCCGCTCCTTGAAAGCGGCAGCTCGACCCTTTAGCTCAGTGCGACTGTTGCCTGTAATCCATGGATTCTGGTAGGGGTATGTGCGTGCAGTCACTGTGGGGACGACGTCATTGATGTACTTATTGATGAAGCCAGTGACTGATGTGGTGTACTCCTCAATGCCAATATGTGTAGAAAAGCAGAAGATGAACTATACAACACATTTTTCTCTCTGCCACATCACCATTTGAGTAGAATTGCAGGAAAGGTATTTAAATATGCAACATTCTCTCTTCCTCTTTGCAAAATGTGTAGAATAGCATGAGATTAGCTATGAAACTGCTAATTTTTCTCTCTAACCCATGGCAAAATGTGCAGAATCCGCAGTAGGCCGTCATTGTAAATAAGAATTTGTCCTTAAGTGACTTAAACAGCTACATTTCAGCCTCATTGCAAAAGGTGTAGAATAGCATGAGATTAGCTATAAAACCACACATTTTCTCTCTGTTCATGGCAATATGTGTACAATTGCAGGAAATAAGCTTTAAAAATGCTAAATGATCTCAGCCTCATTGCAAAATGTGTAGAATAGCATGAGATTAGCTATAAAACCACACATTTCCTCTCTGTTCATGGCAATATGTGTACAATTGCAGGAAATTCGCTTTAAAAGCGCTAAATAATCTCAGCCTCATTACAAAATGTGTATAATAGCATGTGAGCACCCAATGGGGGGGCTTGTTTAGACCTTGTGATATGCCACTGATCCATGCATGCATGTGTGTGTACACATATGAGTGTGTGTTATGTGTAGTGAATACACGCTGATACAGTTTGTGATGGCTTCACTTCCAGTGCAAACACATGTTTATTTCATATGTCCCGCCCCTGTCACCACAATGCTGCTCTGCTCAAACACAAATAAGCTGTGATGGAACTGGGTCGCAGCATCTCTCACCATCTCTCTCACTCACTCTCTTTCTGTGTCTCTCTCACACTCTGTCGCTCTCTCTTTCTCTCTTCCTCGATCGCTCTCTCTTTTCTCCCTTCCCCTCTACCATTGCATCCATCTTCCCCCTTCCACTCTTTCCCTCTTCCTATTTCTCTACCTCTACCTCCTGCCCCTCTGTCCTCAATCTCCGACTCTATCTTCCTCTCCCCCTCCTTGCCTGGCCCAGCCTGTCTGACTGCATTAGCTAAACACCGTCACTAGGGGGAGTGTCCACTGGTCACAGACTACTACACACAAAGATGCTATTGATCAGAGAGAGAGAGAAAAACAGAGAGAGACAGACAGAGAGAGAGACAGAGCGAGAGAGAGAGAGAGAGAGACAGACAGAGAGAGAGAGAGAGACAGAGATAGAGAGAGACCACTATTAGGCAGTTTCCTAGAGCAAAGGGAAAAGGGAGGTGGGGATTGGGGAGGTGTGCTCTCTGTCTCTCTTCTCTCCTGCACTCATTTTTCTTGGATCGATAAAGCCAGCGTCTGGAGGTGTGTCTGTCTGTCTCTGGCTGGGCATAGACGTGCATGCGCACATGTGGGTGTGTGTGTGTGTGTGGGTGCGTGAGTGTGCAAGACACACAGCAGCTTTATTAATGACCTGCCTTACACTACTGTAGGTCTAAACAGATGCAGGTGGAGAGAGAGAGAGAGAGAGAGAGAGAGAGAGAGAGAGAGAGAGAGAGAGAGAGAGAAAATGAAGAGGCTCATATCTCATGGGTGGGCGTGTCAGTGTGAGACCCCTCATTCACTAATGGGCCGACAACGCCATTAGAGCAGATTACCAGGAAGGGTAATGGGGCAGTACACACCGCGCCACAGTGTGTGTGTGAGTGTGTGAGTGGAGGGAGTATCTAGAGTTCCCACATGTAAGCAGACAATGCATACTGGCAGGTGTGTAATGTTCTCTGATCACATCCCTGGGATAAAGACCCATGCAGGGGTTTTGACTTCATGGAGAAGATGCAGCTCTGTATAATAATCTCATTGGATGCTCAACATCTCCTAACTTAACGGATGTTAAGCTCTGACGATGTGTGACCACTGAGGTTTCAAGCAGATAAAATGAAGCAGAGTAGGATCTCTCATTTCTGGTTGTACATGACATTTAATCCACACGTCATGTCTATTTGAGCCTGTACGGACTAACTTGGTACTGACTAACTTGGTACTGACTAACTTGGTACTGACTAACTTGTCAGTTACATGAGATTATAAAAAGACATGGCGATATGTACTACTAGTTAGGGTTGGGTTTAGCATCACAATAGGGTCCATGGCTTTAAATTCCAAAGTGGTGAACAGTGTTGGAACACTATAGAGGCAGGACACCAACATGTATGTGGTGACTGTATATCTCTCTAGCAGCGGCCCAGGGTCACTGGCTACACTACAGCCCAGTGATGTAACAAGCACTAGACAACTGCTTAAAAAAGGAGACAAAGCTGGCCAAAAGATGTGGGGGGGGGTTCTGGTTCTGGATGGCCCTGTAGACGGAGGGAGAGGAGGAGAGGCAGAGAGAAGAAGATGAGAAGAACTCCCACTACACTCCGGTGTGCGATCCACCAGCTCTTAAACACTGAGCTCAACAGCAGCAAGGCCTAAACCAGCAAACAATTGAGTGCAGAACAAACAGAGCGCCGCTCCCCTGACAGAGAGAGGGTGAGAAAGCAGTGGCTGCTGGCACACGGCCAGGAGCGCTGATGACGACAACGTCACTGAGATCCGTTGGGCCTCCAGAATCCACCACTTTGCTTTTTCATTTTCAACGGGAATTAACTGGGGATTTGAGCTCTCGCCCGGCTTTCCCCCAGCGTCTTGGCAAACGAAGACACTCACTATCTCTCTTTATCTTTTATTTCTCTCCCTCTCTCTTTAGCTCAGACGCAGCTCCTTCAAAACACCAATAACACGTGTGTTTGGTTCCGATGGGAGCATTTGGAGTACTAATGACGCATATTGGACGGCTTCTACACCTGCATTGCTTGCTGTTTGGGGTTTCAGGCTGGGTTTCTGTACAGCACTTTGTGACATCGGCTGATGTAAAAAAGGGCTTAATAAATACGATTGATTGATTAACTAGTTCTGTGCGGAGATGAAGGGCAGTTTGACGGTATTGACTGTCCAGATGACTGGGGTGGCGGACACTCTGCCCACGGCCCCTCACATGTCACAGGGTTCAAGACAGGGGGGAGCTGAGGCCCACCCCCTCAGGGGTCAGGGGGCATCCTTCAGCAACACCTCAACCCCCCACCACACACACACACTACACTACACACACCCCTCCAGCCCCCCGTCTCTGACATCAGCACAACAGACATAGAGGTGCAGCTGCAACAGCATAGGACCCCCCAGCAAGAGTTGCCCTCTCATATCTCTATCTCGCTCTCTTTCTCTGTCTCGCTTTCTCTCCCCCTCTCCTCCTTTCCCTCCACAGAAACAGGCTAGCAGCATCTGTTCTTTCTGGCTTGTCCCCCAGCTTGTTGCTTGTTGCAGCTTTTCTCAAAAGCATTGTGCAACAACTGCCTCTCTCTCTCTTCTTCCTCCTCCTCCTTGTCGGAACGTTTCTGTGACACTCCACAACGCTGCCCGCTTCAATGTAAAAAAAACTTTCCTCTACCATGTTTTGAGTTTGATGTAGAAGTTCTTAACTTTTCTAAAAGTTCTCCTGAAATGGGATAACCCACAGCTCTGCTGTCATTCCCAAAAAGTTATGTAGCTATTGAGGCTCGCTAAATAGTTTTATTATAAACAACATCTTTTTGATAGGAATCATTCAGATGGACGTTTTCTGGTTCCGACCTAGGAGGAAACAGCATAAGGAGATTACTTAAGGAGGTACCAGAGGGGAGTTCCAGGAAAATGGAAGGGATTGTTCCATTCTGTTCTGTACCGTTCCGCCACTACAAGGGTTGTCTCATCTGTCAGGCTCGGCCCACAGTCAAGACCTTTCACGACACATGGAAATACCAGCGCCCTCCCCTCCCCTCCCCTCTCTCTCTCTCTCTCTCTCCCCACTCACTCACCCTGCCTTTGAAGCCTACAGAAGGATAGGGTGGGCGCCCCAGACAAAGATCCTGCACACACACACACACACACATCATACACAGAGACCCAGAGTAAAGGAGGACGGACAGAGGAGGAGGAGGAAAAGGAGGGAAAAGAGGGGGAAATCTGGAGTCAATTAGGGGAGAGAGCCAGAGCTCTTACATAGTTGTGTGAGTGAGTCAGTCAGGCGGTGGAGAGGAGAAATGGAGGGGGTCTGTTCCCTCCCGCTACTCAGAGCCACACGCCACCATTCTGGACCTGGGGGAGTCACATTACACACAACCCCTGGCTCTGCCCTCCTGAACAGGGATCAGCGCTGAGGGTGAAGGGGGTGGCTGCTGTCTCTGATCAAACAAGCAGCATGGAGGAACAAGAGGTTTGTCGAACATGTGCTTGTCTTTTGGGCATAAAAGCTGGCTTTGGGAGACCTATCAGGCAAGAGGAAAGACCCATCAAATACAAACCGATGGGTCTTCCACATCACACCTCCCTCTCTCACACACACACATTTTACCAGGAAGATGTGTTATAAGGCTGTCTGAGAGCCCCTTAGGGGCCCACAGGGGCCCGGTGTCTTCAACTCTGACTGGGAGATCTATGGAGTCCCCCTAACAAGAGCTAATGTTATTTTATTCATTTCACCATCCATGCTGCCATGATCATTCCTACAGCATGGCACGCCGCTGGCCCCGGGTGATGACTTCAAGTAGGTGGCACATCTCCCATCATGCATAAAGCATGCTGATGAGTAAATAGCATATAGGAGGAGAGAGAGAGAGAGAGCAAGAGACACACACACCTACACAAATAATGTAACAAACTGGACTACATGTAACTTACTTTGAAGTGATGGTGAGAGAGAGAGAGAGAGAGAGAGAGACGCACACAAGCACACAATTTAAATAATTTTTTGCAGATCTCAACGTGAACAACACATGCCTAACTCATTCAACAGCTGCCAAATCTGCCAAATATCAATCCTCTCAGATACGATCTGATTTCCACCATGTTTAAGAGGAAAGCCAACAGAGTTATCTAACACGGTTACATCATTTGACAGTCACTTATCTTCTCTGTCCCAGCTCAGCACAGATCGCAAAACAGACATACACACACACACCGTCTGAGAGTGACCCAATTTCCTTTAGAGCTGGGTGTTGAGTGTGAATTTAGACTTTTTCCTGTAAATAAATCAATGCAACATAAACACTTGTCCTGATTGACGAGGAACATTACACTGATTCTTACATACTATGTCATTATAACTAGAAAATAAAGTGCTATGGACGTCACCAATACAAGACAAGCATTTATGTTGCAATGATTTACTGGAAAACGTAACAACCAGGTTTGAACTTACTGACCTGCTGCCTTGTATTCTTCTCCTTTAATACCAGGTTAAACACACCACTACAGGGCTACCAACCCTTTATACACCATACCACTTGTACATACAATATAATGCATACCATATAGAGCCTTTTGTGACAAACAATATTGTCTGAATAATAAATAGATCATCAGTAATGTATTGTAACAGTATATTTAGAATATATGTACTGTATATATAGCAGTATATAACAACTACCACACTATTTAATATTTAACCATTAATATACTATTAGCTAGCACAAGACCACCAAGACAGGATGGAGAGGGCCCTCCAAGCTGGCAGACAGCAGTGAAGCCTCCTCACAGTCTCTAGCTAACCACTGGGACTGCAATGTGGAAATGATGGCTGGCAAGCCAATTAACCGCATGACAAAAAGATCAGGCTTAAAATACCAAACGTGTGGCTGTTAGCACACCACAGGTCAATGGAAACACATTCACATCCATTAACAAGGTGGACCAGGGTTGGAGCAAGTCCCCAGTCCCAGTTCCACCATTCCCAGTCTATTCAGGAATGTTAATGGTCCACGACAGACACGTCAAACTCCCCCGAAACACACACTGTCACGCATGCAAGAACGTACACACACACACACACACACACACACAAACACACACACACAGAAGGATGCACAGTAGAAAGTCAACCCAATCAAAGGTACCCAATCAAAGTCCCATCATGCTGTTAGACATGAAATAACAAGTCAGGGGAGTCTTCAGACTAGCACACCTCAATGACTGCTCTGGACCTACTTCACTGTTTTCTCACTCAATCCAGTCAGTCAACTCTTTAACACACACACACACAGGGCCTGCTGATGCCTGCTCAGACCAGGAACCAATCAAATATAATTAAAAGAAGGTGTTACTTTGACCTTCGCTATGGGAAGACTGTGCACTTTGCCAAAAGGCCTGAGTCCAACAGGGAGGAAAAACTGATGGAATTGAAGTATTTAAACATGAACATATTGTGTTTAACATTTGGCTCATGTGCTCTGGAGGGACTACGTGTGAAGTGTGAAAGTTAAGTGGGCTTATTTTGTGTGGAATACCATCTTGACCATATCACAGCCTCAGTTGGCCTTAGTCAGACTCTTCATATCCAACATTGCTTTGCAGTGAAGTGATGCTTTCTTCAACATTCACTCAGCTTGACATTCCAGAAACACGTTAAGTACCTGGATTCAAATCAAATCAAATTTTATTTGTCACATACACATGGTTAGCAGATGTTAATGCGAGTGTAGCGAAATGCTTGTGCTTCTAGTTCCGACAATGCAGTAATAACCAACAAGTAATCTAACTAACAATTCCAAAACTACTGTCTTATACACAGTGTAAGGGGATAAAGAATATGTACATAAGGATATATGAATGAGTGATGGTACAGAGCAGCATAGGCAAGATACAGTAGATGGTATCGAGTACAGTATATACATATGAGATGAGTATGTAAACAAAGTGGCATAGTTAAAGTGGCTAGTGATACATGTATTACATAAGGATGCAGTCGATGATATAGAGTACAGTATATACGTATGCATATGAGATGAATAATGTAGGGTAAGTAACATTATATAAGGTAGCATTGTTTAAAGTGGCTAGTGATATATTTACATCATTTCCCATCAATTCCCATTATTAAAGTGGCTGGAGTTGAGTCAGTGTCAGTGTCAGTGTGTTGGCAGCAGCCACTCAATGTTAGTGGTGGCTGTTTAACAGTCTGATGGCCTTGAGATAGAAGCTGTTTTTCAGTCTCTCGGTCCCAGCTTTGATGCACCTGTACTGACCTCGCCTTCTGGATGATAGCGGGGTGAACAGGCAGTGGCTCGGGTGGTTGATGTCCTTGATGATCTTTATGGCCTTCCTGTAACATCGGGTGGTGTAGGTGTCCTGGAGGGCAGGTAGTTTGCCCCCGGTGATGCGTTGTGCAGACCTCACTACCCTCTGGAGAGCCTTACGGTTGAGGGCGGAGCAGTTGCCGTACCAGGCGGTGATACAGCCCGCCAGGATGCTCTCGATTGTGCATCTGTAGAAGTTTGTGAGTGCTTTTGGTGACAAGCCGAATTTCTTCAGCCTCCTGAGGTTGAAGAGGCGCTGCTGCGCCTTCTTCACGATGCTGTCTGTGTGAGTGGACCAATTCAGTTTGTCTGTGATGTGTATGCCGAGGAACTTAAAACTTGCTACCCTCTCCACTACTGTTCCATCGATGTGGATAGGGGGTGTTCCCTCTGCTGTTTCCTGAAGTCCACAATCATCTCCTTAGTTTTGTTGACGTTGAGTGTGAGGTTATTTTCCTGACACCACACTCCGAGGGCCCTCACCTCCTCCCTGTAGGCCGTCTCGTCGTTGTTGGTAATCAAGCCTACCACTGTTGTGTCGTCCGCAAACTTGATGATTGAGTTGGAGGCGTGCGTGGCCACGCAGTCGTGGGTGAACAGGGAGTACAGGAGAGGGCTCAGAACGCACCCTTGTGGGGCCCCAGTGTTGAGGATCAGCGGGGAGGAGATGTTGTTGCCTACCCTCACCACCTGGGGGCGGCCCGTCAGGAAGTCCAGTACCCAGTTGCACAGGGCGGGGTCGAGACCCAGGGTCTCGAGCTTGATGACGAGCTTGGAGGGTACTATGGTGTTGAATGCCGAGCTGTAGTCGATGAACAGCATTCTCACATAGGTATTCCTCTTGTCCAGATGGGTTAGGGCAGTGTGCAGTGTGGTTGAGATTGCATCGTCTGTGGACCTATTTGGGCGGTAAGCAAATTGGAGTGGGTCTAGGGTGTCAGGTAGGGTGGAGGTGATATGGTCCTTGACTAGTCTCTCAAAGCACTTCATGATGACGGAAGTGAGTGCTACGGGCGGTAGTCGTTTAGCTCAGTTACCTTAGCTTTCTTGGGAACAGGAACAATGGTGGCCCTCTTGAAGCATGTGGGAACAGCAGACTGGTATAGGGATTGATTGAATATGTCTGTAAACACACCGGCCAGCTGGTCTGCGCATGCTCTGAGGGCGCGGCTGGGGATGCCGTCTGGGCCTGCAGCCTTGCGAGGGTTAACACGTTTAAATGTCTTACTCACCTCGGCTGCAGTGAAGGAGAGACCGCATGTTTTCGTTGCAGGCCATGTCAGTGGCACTGTATTGTCCTCAAAGCGGGCAAAAAAGTTATTTAGTCTGCCTGGGAGCAAGACATCCTGGTCCGTGACTGGGCTGGATTTCTTCCTGTAGTCCGTGATTGACTGTAGACCCTGCCACATGCAGGGCCTTATATGCGTCGCGGAAGTTAGAGTAACAATGATCCAAGGTCTTTCCACCCCTGGTTGCGCAATCGATATGCTGGTAAAATTTAGGGAGTCTTGTTTTCAGATTAGCCTTGTTAAAATCCCCAGCTACAATGAATGCAGCCTCCGGATAAATGGTTTCCAGTTTGCAGAGAGTTAAATTCAAGCTCTTGTCCTAAGGCACTAATGGACATGCACAGACCTGATGATAATGGACATGCACAGACCTGATGATAATGGACATGCACAGACCTGATGATAATGGACATGCACAGACCTGATGATAATGGACATGCACAGACCTGATGATAATGGACATGCACAGACCTGATGATAATGGACATGCACAGACCTGATGATAATGGACATGCACAGACCTGATGATAATGGACATGCACAGACCTGATGATAATGGATATGCACAGACCTGATGATAATGGACATGCACAGACCTGATGATAATGGACATGCACAGACCTGATGATAATGGACATGCACAGACCTGATGCTCCAGGAGTACCACAGTAATAACACATGTTGCTTCCTATTACAAAGGTTGGCTATGTTCATAATACAATGGCTTCATGTCTACGTCCCAAGAGTGGTGTGTACTGCCACAAGTCTTGTGTCCATATGCAACATTAATACCATGTAAATATTACATCTGTGTAACTACTATGTAAATCCAAAAAGGATGAATATTCATATGTATGGTTGATTTTGGGAGCACAGGGTACTTTACATAGATGAAAATAAACATTACAAATGATAAATGGTAGAACAAATGTCATGAAATAATAAAGAAACACTATTAGGCTACACATCCCCATCTATTGTTCTGCAGTCCAATGTGATGGAGAGCTCGTTCTCCCTCTACATTGACTTTCCTGGGGCCACTTCATTACTTCATTACCTCCCAAAGGGTCTTGAAGTGTTACCCAGGCAGGGCACTAGAGCAGCCACTAAGGTTAGTGATTCCACAGGTATCCCCTGTTCCCGTGTCTGTCTCTCTCCACTAGAGGGGCTGGGTGGAGCTGGACAAGAGAACTCAGCCAAGAGGAGAGAGAGAGGGGGATAGAGAAATCCAGAGAGAGAGAGGGAGAGGGAGATACAGAGACAAACACAGAGAAAGAGAGGGAGAGAAAGAGGGAAAGAGGGGGGGCTGCAATATCCTCTTGCCAAGACTCCCCCTCATTCCCAGCAGAGTGGATGGGAGCAGAGCTGAGCGCCAGCAGAGAGGAGGAGAGCTGGCCCCTGGACAGGATCCACTCAGACACACAGCATGTTCACAGCCCAGACCTAGGCCAGTCAACAGATAGACCTCCCCAAACAGCACAGGTCCCACTGGGTCTCCCTGCTGCACTCACATTCACCTTGCACTGTAACACACCTATTAATGCTCTGCAGCAACAATACAGTCAAGGAATGACGGGGGCCTGTCTACCACTGTTTTCCAGGTGAATGTGTTCTGGCTGCTCATTGTGGTTAAGGTGTAAAATGAACAGCTGAGTGATTCAGCTGGTAGAGCAACAGTCGATGATATGCAGTCACATTCAAGATAACACATAGATTGCCACCCTTTGCAGAATGCAAAAAGGAAAAGAATAAAGTACCGTTGTTTGAATATTAAAAAGCATCACTGATTACACACTTATAAAACCTCAGAGTGTGTTGGTTTTCACTATCCAGTGGTCTTAATTATATACTTTATGGTAATTACTGTATTTATTAATACATTACTGCAGTATATTTGAGGGAATAGCCTGATACGGTAGAATAGTTGCTGGTGATATTATTGCAATGGAATAGTCGTTTTTATTATGTGATAAACCATTGATATTGATTTGTGGGGAGAAATCAATGGAGTTCTTATGGGCCATTCTGGCTGAGGAGTTATGTCCACTAGGCAGGTGGAGTCTAGAAAAAGCAGTGATGAAGAGAGACATCAGTAGAATAATAACAAAACACAGGCTACAGTTTCATGTCATAATTAGGACATTCAATTGTAACATTATTTTTTTTTAAACGTATGAAATGTGAACGACAGTCGATCTATTCATTTAAATTACACATTAAAAGGAAGACAGATCACTCAGAAGTCTGTTCTATTCCAGGGTTTCCCAAACTCAACCCCGTGTGTCCCCCCCCCCACACACACACATTCTCGATGTGTTCCTCTGCTGTCAGATTAGGCATGTTTTGGAGAGACGTAAAAAGGGTTCTCTAGATTGGCAATCTCTCCTCTCTAGGACAGAGCATGGAAAGAGAAAATAGAACAACAAAGTACAGCAAGTACTGTAAACATGGGCCCAACCACACATACTTCAATCCTGCCACTGGCAGACCAGCAGCTCCTTCCTCAGTCTGTCTGTCCCGCCTCTCCTCCCCCTTCTCTCTCTCCTCCCCTCTTTTCCTCTCACTTTTTACCCAATCCCAATTTGCACTCTCTGCTTCTCTCTCTCACACACACACACACACACACACACACACACACACACACACACACACACACACACACACACACACACACACAAAAAGCCCTCATTCTTTCAGTTGGTGGCTTTTCTTTCAAAACCGAAAGCTTGCGGAGGGGAAATGTACACTCCTCCCTCTGTGCAGCTGGGAACCGTCTTCCCTCTACCTCGTCATCACACACTTCTCTCTCTCTCTCTCACACACACACACACACACACACACACACACACACACACACACACTCTGAGTCATGGGGTCACAGACCATGCCTGTGCAGCCTGCGAGAGGAGGGGGAGAAAATCAGAAACACTCAGTCCTTCCTCGTAAATTTACGTACAAATAAACATCACTGAGGCTGTTTTTCCTCCACTTGTCCTGCTCTTTTCACTCCCTGCTTTTCTCTTCTCTCTCCCCCCTCCTCCCTCGCTCTTACCCATCTGTCTCTCCCTCCTTCCCTTCCATCCCTCCTCTCTCTCCTCCCTCTCCACCCCTCCCCCACTCACTCTGTCTTTTTTTTGCTGTCATGGAATCTTAATTTTCCACATGTGACTCACTGTTTCACCACCAAGGCCAAACTGTAAAAGGTCTGAAGCTGTAGGCAGCAGACTCACTGTTTCACCAGCCAAGGCCAAACTGTAAAAAGTCTGAAGCTGTACGCAGCAGACTCACTGTTTCTGAAGCTGTACCAGCCACTGTTTCACCAGCCAAAAACTGTAAAAAGTCTGAAGCTGTAGGCAGCAGACTCACTGTTTCACCAGCCAAGGCCAAACTGTAAGCTGTAGGCAGCAGACTCTGTTTCACCAGCCAAGGCCAAACTGTAAAAGGCTGAAGCTGTAGACAGACTCACTGTTTCACCAGCCAAGGCCAAACTGTAAAAAGTCTGAAGCTGTAGGCAGCAGACTCACTGTTTCACCAGCCAAGGCCAAACTGTAAAAGGTCTGAAGCTGTAGGCAGCAGACTCACTGTTTCACCAGCCAAGGCCAAACTGTAAAAAGTCTGAAGCTGTAGGCAGCAGACTCACTGTTTCACCAGCCAAGGCCAAACTGTAAAAGGTCTGAAGCTGTAGGCAGCAGACTCACTGTTTCACCAGCCAAGGCCAAACTGTAAAAAGTCTGAAGCTGTAGGCAGCAGACTCACTGTTTCACCAGCCAAGGCCAAACTGTAAAAAGTCTGAAGCTGTAGGCAGCAGACTCACTGTTTCACCAGCCAAGGCCAAACTGTAAAAAGTCTGAAGCTGTAGGCAGCAGACTCACTCCTCTCGGCAGCGTGCATTCCTTCAGGGGGCTCTCAATTATCTCGACAGGTTCTGTTTGTTGAGGACAATTATCCGTAGTTTCCTTTTCTACATGAATTCTCACTCAAAGTCCCATTGTGACATGTGTCAGGGAGCGACCTAGTTCACAATTCAGGCACAAACACAGGGTATTATTCATACCTGCTCTGTTCTGTAGCTCCCCTCACAGTCACTGCCGTTTGAGTCAACCTCCAGGAACAAACATGGCCATGTTGTTAAATGTTGCGAGGGTTCCCTGTTCAGAGTACCCTGTCGCTTAATGCCATAACATCACAGAAAACCAAAGAACAAAGGAGGAGGGGAAAGAAAGCCTGAAAGAACGCAAGCCTGAAAAGAGGAGAGAATGGAGGGCTGAAAGGGGTGATCGGCAGGCAGAGACGCCCACACGGATGGGATGCCAAGTAAAACTCATTGACACAGAAAAGCCAATACTTCATCAAGTAAGGCCTGTACTAAAATCAGATGAAAGGGTCTAGTCTCTCGCTGGGATCCCCTCGGCTCCAGAGGAGTAACAAAATGGAGTAATACATCTACCGGTGACTCAAGGGGTCTGCAGGTCCCGAGGGGGTTGAGGAGTTACACAGACTAAAATGATACTACAGAATACTACAGGGTTTCTAAAGGTCTAGGCGGGGTTTTAGACTGTAACAATTGAAGAAGCTCTGTTGAAACGCAATGACACCGAATGTCAGTCATTGATGTGTATAATGCCAAATGAAATGATTTATCATGAATAGATACAGAACTAAAATCCCTGAGCCTTTTCTCTCGCTCTCAAATGTGGTTTCAGTTTCATATCTCTGCATAAACTAGCAAAGCACAAAGTTAACCATTTAAGTACATGTCATCGATATTCAAACACAGTTCTAGAAACAGGGCTGTAGATTTAATTATGAGAGTTTTCCACTGATGGACATTTGCCAAACAGTGGTCATTGTCCATAAGATATTGTATATCCTGAACATGTTTCTTTCCAGCCCATACAGCAGCAGTGGTTCCCCCCTCGTTCAGCCCCTTCCTGGGGTTGACCCATTAATTCTACTGGACTGTTGCCTTGTTGAACTTGCCTCTTTCATCCAACCTCCACACCTCTTCACATCTCTACCTTCACGAACGCTTTCCTAGCAGCACAACAACACTTCTCTGAAAACACTCTCCCACACACACCTTATCAGGCCCCAGTCAGAAACATGAACAGGATATCCTGCCAAAGCACAGACACACCATTCCCCGTTAAACTTTCAATGTGGTTCCAGACAAGATCTGTTAACAGTGTTTAGACTGAATATAATTTGTTTAGGGGCATCAAATCCCACCGTGGCTATGTGTGCACTGCAGGCAGGTAAAGTCCAGCCCACTATGACTAGGAGGGGGGAAAGCAACACTGTCTGGCATTTCACCTCGGTAATGCCTAGGTCACATCTCCCAGCAGCTGTCTATAACATTCAACTGGCTCACAACTTGTAGATGGAAAGACAAAATAACACATTGAGGGGAAGAAAAATACAAAACTGGCAAAAGGGAAGAGCCAAGTGTTTTTATTCCTCCCTCCATTCGTTCGTTCTCTCTTTACTTCGATCATTGATTTGCTCAAGGAGCTATATTCAGCACATTATGTATGGCAGTGAGATCACTGAAACAATGGCTGTGTCTCAGACAGCAGGAGAGGCAGAGGAAGGAGGGGGGAGAAAAGAACAGAATGGTAATGGACTCATTAGATAATGACACTACTTTCTGTCCACAGACACATGAGCAATGCCTGTACATCCCAACGTTGCAACAACGTTGAGAGCCCTCCATACTGTGTATGATCTTCATCTGAAACAACGTTGAGAATCCTCCATACTGTGTATGATCTTCATCTGAAACAATGTTGAGAATCCTCCATACTGTGTATGATCTTCATCTGAAACAATGTTGAGAATCCTCCATACTGTGTATGATCTTCATCTGAAACAATGTTGAGAATCCTCCATACTGTGTATGATCTTCATCTGAAACAACATTGAGAATCCTCCATACTGTGTATGATCTTCATCTGAAACAACATTGAGAATCCTCCATACTGTGTATGATCTTCCTCTGAAACAACATTGAGAATCCTCCATACTGTGTATGATCTTCATCTGAAACAATGTTGAGAATCCTCCATACTGTGTATGATCTTCATTTGAAACAACATTGAGAATCCTCCATACTGTGTATGATCTTCATTTGAAACAACGTTGAGAATCCTCCATACTGTGTATGATCTTCATCTGAAACAACATTGAGAATCCTCCATACTGTGTATGATCTTCATTTGAAACAACATTGAGAATCCTCCATACTGTGTATGATCTTCCTCTGAAACAACATTGAGAATCCTCCATACTGTGTATGATCTTCATCTGAAACAATGTTGAGAATCCTCCATACTGTGTATGATCTTCATCTGAAACAATGTTGAGAATCCTCCATACTGTGTATGATCTTCATTTGAAACAACGTTGAGAATCCTCCATACTGTGTATGATCTTCATCTGAAACAACGTTGAGAATCCTCCATACTGTGTATGATCTTCATCTGAAACAACATTGAGAATCCTCCATACTGTGTATGATCTTCATCTGAAACAGCGTTGAGAATCCTCCATACTGTGTATGATCTTCCTCTGAAACAACTTTAACATTTAATCAGAGACACTAGCTGGGTACATTAAAGTGAATATTTTTTCATCAATGAGAAATAACACAAACCTTATGTTGTATTTATTGTCCTTTATAAATACAGATCAAAAATCTCTTTTTCAAGGGAGACCAGGACGGCAGCAACAAAATAAAACTACTAGTAGAATCTTAGCCAGCACTGAAAATTATAGCCATATAAAGATATATATATAGCCACGATAATCATTTGCACTAATCTAATGCCATTCCGGCAAGTGGAGCAGGTGGTGGGCAGTGGGCAGCAGTGGACAGCAGTGGGCAGGACCTTGGTACAGTACAGACTGAACACAGAAGATTATGTGATCACAGTGAGATAGGACAGGTGGAGACAGAGGTCATCTTTCCTCCAGCACTCAAGTACACACACAAATTTGGCATCGTTTATTTCAAAGAACAATTAACTGGGAACCTTATGACCTCTGGCAGCACAGAAACTCCTGCCAATTGCGGACACACACGCACACACACACAAACACACACAAGCAAACACACACAAGCAAACACACACACAAACACACAGCCCCTGGGGTTTCACAAAGCATTGCAGACGGCTCTCTCCTGAGGTCCATAGCCCCTAGCTCCAGCGCTCTGCTCTGACAGAGGACACGTGTCTGTCTGCTATCTGGCACGGCTTTCCATGCTGTTGTTGTGAATGAGAAGCCGCCAGCCATCTCTCTCTTTATTTCGTTATCATTGATTATTTCTCTTCGAATTGTCAGTCTAATCCACTTGTTGTGTTAAGATCTTTGTTACGCCATCCCATCCTACTGATAACAATCCTTTTCTTTATCAACACCTTTCATCACCTACTTTCCATTTGCTGCTTTCTTCATTTGCTCTCATTACTGCTGGGCAAATCAAAATACACCGGAGAAGCCTGGAAGAAGTGTTATCGTCAGATAATGAAAAGTGTCGTCTCTACTACAGTGTTTTTACAATTGGGATGAATTTGAGCATACGCATTTGGTTAAAGTTACAGTAGCCTAACTGTACTAATTCAATAACGTGTTGATTGTTCTTTCCACATTCATGACACCTGAGTGAACAAGCTGATGTGGCCCCTGATCCTGACGTGATGAGATGAGATGAATCCTTAAGTTCCTCTCCCCCTCTCCGTTCACTTTGGCCACATGCTGTTCAGGTGGAGGAACAGGAGCACCACTGGTTGGTGCTCAACATCAACCATCAGGTCATAGTGCCCTTCAGCATGCTGCCAGAGCCTCCAACACAGTGGAGCCCACCATGTTGTCATACAGTGTACCTTCCAAAGGCCCTCATTCTTATCAGACTTCACCTTGAAAACTGATCTACACACCGCAGTCCCATTGTCAACCATTATGAGGTAAACAACAAATCTGACTCTAGACCAGTGAAGGGGATCAGATATTACAATGTGAGTCCAAGGTATGGCAAAGCAGAGCCCACAGACAGGGCAAACTGGGTTATGGGAGTCATGGAAACACAAACATCAACAGTCCCACAATGAACACAAACAGTCCTAATCATCAAATAACCACACAGTCAAATGTAATAATTACAGTAGCAGCACAGTAGGTTAAGATAGTCAGTGTGTTACAAGGTCCTGACCACATGTTCGTGGACACCGAGTGACTCATCTCACAGTACGGCGCATCACCGCCTCTCAGGCTGCTCATGCATGACACAACCCACACGGTAGGGCACAGCACATACTGATAAATCACTTCTCCTCCACACGCAAAGGCCCAGAACTACATCTGACTGTCCCTTCACCAAAATCCATTTCTAGATCAGATTACCCCGTCCCCATGCTACCAAAAAAGAAAAACGTAATATGAGATTCTCATAAAGCAGTATTATTGAGATAGTGAAAATATAGGGCAATTCCACCAGGTCTTAGGACCCTGGGGAGGCTAATCACAGCTGTATGTATTGGGCATGATGTTTAAAGACTCCACTGGTTCGACATTGAGCCAATGACAATGGCATACAGAGCCGAGAGAGAGAGCCTGAGACACTGACACCTGAACACACTATCTAAATAATTACCTTAATTACCTTAATAATCAGCAACTTTAATATCCCTATAAAAACATTCAAATGCAGAGTAAAATTCTGTGCCAGTAACTGAATAAATATGAATTGACCTCATTCACCATTATGTACTCCTTGAAGCGAAAACTGTGTAAATGTTGCAGTGGTGTAACAGCATATTACATCTGGCTCACATGGCAGCTCTCTGCACACCACACAGTGACCATGGGCTAGGTCAGAGGTCAATCCTTCTAGTGGCGGATTCCATCATCCGGATTAAACCGGGAAATTATATTACTGGAGCTCTTTTGTCAATTACATGTTTTCTAGAAACCAGATATTCCATACTGAAAATACAAGCTATGAATAATGCCATTATCATGAAATACAGTACATCATCAACCTGATTACCACTTCAAAATCTAAATGTGGACATACAGTATGCAATGGTATCAATGTAATTAATATTGCATAATATTATTACATAATATTGCACTGTAAAAAAAAACAGGCAGATTATGAAATGTCCATTATTTCATGAAATCATCATTAGATAGACCATATCTCCTCATCTGTATCTACACCACATCTCCTCATCTTTATCTACACCAAATCAAATCAAATTTATTTATATAGCCCTTCATACATCAGCTGATATCTCAAAGGGCTGTACAGAAACCCAACCTAAAACCCCAAACAGCAAGCAATGCAGGTGTAGAAGCACGGTGGCTAGGAAAAACTCCCTAGAAAGGCCAAAACCTAGGAAGAAACCTAGAGAGGAACCAGGCTATGTGGGGTGGCCAGTCCTCTTCTGGCTGTGCCGGGTGGAGATTATAACAGAACATACACCATATCTCCTCATCTTTATCTACACCATATCTCCTCATCTTTATCTATACCATATCTCCTCATCTTTATCTACACCATATCTCCTCATCTTTATCTAAAACATATCTCCTCATCTTTATCTACACCATATCTCAATCTAAACCATATCTCCTCATCTTTATCTAAACCATATCTCCTCATCTTTATCTACACCATATCTCCTCATCTTTATCTATACCATATCTCCTTATCTTTCTCTATACCATATCTCCTCATCTTTATCTATACCATATCTCCTCACCTTTATCAAGACAAATATCTCCTCATCTTTATCTATACCATATCTCCTCATCTTTATCTACACCATATCTCCTTATCTTTAGCTAAACCATATCTCCTCATCTTTATCTACACCATATCTCCTCATCTTTGTCTACACCATATCTCCTCATCATTATCTACACCATATCTCCTTATCTTTAGCTAAACCATATATCCTCATCTTTATCTACACCATATCTCCATCTAAACCATATCTCCTCATTTTTATCTACACCATATCTCCTCATATTTATCTAAACCATATCTCCTCATCTTTAGCTACACCATATCTCCATCTAAACCATATCTCCTCATCTTTATCTATACCATATCTCCTCATCTTTATCTACACCATATCTCATCATCTTTATCTATACCATATCTCCTCATCTTTATCTACACCATATCTCCACATCTTTATCTACACCATATCTCCTCATCTTTATCTAAACCATAGCTCGATCTAAACCATATCTCCTCATATTTATCTACACCATATCTCCTCATCTTTATCTATACCATATCTCCTCATCTTTCTCAATACCATATCTCCTCATCTTTATCTATACCATATCTCCTCACCTTTATCAAGACAAATATCTCCTCATCTTTGTCTACACCATATCTCCTCATCTTTATCTACACCATATCTCCTTATCTTTAGCTAAACCATATATCCTCATCTTTATCTACACCATATCTCCATCTAAACCATATCTCCTCATCTTTATCTAAACCATAGCTCGATCTAAACCATATCTCCTCATATTTATCTACACCATATCTCCTCATCTTTATCTATACCATATCTCCTCATCTTTCTCAATACCATATCTCCTCATCTTTATCTATACCATATCTCCTCACCTTTATCAAGACAAATATCTCCTCATCTTTGTCTACACCATATCTCCTCATCTTTATCTATACCATATCTCCTTATCTTTAGCTAAACCATATATCCTCATCTTTATCTACACCATATCTCCATCTAAACCATATCTCCTCATTTTTATCTACACCATATCTCCTCATATTTATCTAAACAATATATCCTCATCTTTAGCTACACCATATCTCCATCTAAACATATCTCCTCATCTTTATCTACACCATATCTCCTCATCTTTATCTACACCATATCTCATCATCTTTATCTATACCATATCTCCTCATCTTTATCTACACCATATCTCCACATCTTTATCTACACCATATCTCCTCATCTTTATCTAAACCATATCTCGATCTAAACCATATCTCCTCATTTTTATCTACACCATATCTCCTCATATTTATCTAAACAATATATCCTCATCTTTAGCTACACCATATCTCCATCTAAACATATCCCCTCATCTTTATCTACACCATATCTCCTCATCTTTATCTACACCATATCTCATCATCTTTATCTATACCATATCTCCTCATCTTTATCTACACCATATCTCATCATCTTTATCTATACCATATCTCCTCATCTTTATCTACACCATATCTCCACATATTTATCTACACCATATCTCCTCATCTTTATCTACACCATATCTCATCATCTTTATCTATACCATATCTCCTCATCTTTATCTACACCATATCTCCACATATTTATCTACACCATATCTCCTCATCATTATCTACACCATATCTCCTTATCTTTAGCTAAACCATATATCCTCATCTTTATCTACACCATATCTCCATCTAAACCATATCTCCTCATCTTTATCTATACCATATCTCCTCATCTTTATCTACACCATATCTCCTCATCTTTATCTACACCATATCTCATCATCTTTATCTATACCATATCTCCTCATCTTTATCTACACCATATCTCCTCATCTTTATCTATACCATATCTCCTCATCTTTCTCTATACCATATCTCCTCATCTTTATCTATACCATATCTCCTCACCTTTATCAAGACAAATATCTCCTCATCTTTGTCTACACCATATCTCCTCATCTTTATCTACACCATATCTCCTTATCTTTAGCTAAACCATATATCCTCATCTTTATCTACACCATATCTCCATCTAAACCATATCTCCTCATTTTTATCTACACCATATCTCCTCATATTTATCTAAACAATATATCCTCATCTTTAGCTACACCATATCTCCATCTAAACATATCACCTCATCTTTATCTACACCATATCTCCTCATCTTTATCTACACCATATCTCATCATCTTTATCTATACCATATCTCCTCATCTTTATCTACACCATATCTCCACATCTTTATCTACACCATATCTCCTCATCTTTATCTAAACCATAGCTCGATCTAAACCATATCTCCTCATATTTATCTACACCATATCTCCTCATCTTTATCTACACCATATCTCCTCATCTTTATCTATACCATATCTCCTCATCTTTCTCTATACCATATCTCCTCATCTTTATCTATACCATATCTCCTTATCTTTAGCTAAACCATATATCCTCATCTTTATCTACACCATATCTCCATCTAAACCATATCTCCTCATTTTTATCTACACCATATCTCCTCATATTTATCTAAACAATATATCCTCATCTTTAGCTACACCATATCTCCATCTAAACATATCTCCTCATCTTTATCTACACCATATCTCCTCATCTTTATCTACACCATATCTCATCATCTTTATCTATACCATATCTCCTCATCTTTATCTACACCATATCTCCACATCTTTATCTACACCATATCTCCTCATCTTTATCTAAACCATATCTCGATCTAAACCATATCTCCTCATTTTTATCTACACCATATCTCCTCATATTTATCTAAACAATATATCCTCATCTTTAGCTACACCATATCTCCATCTAAACATATCCCCTCATCTTTATCTACACCATATCTCCTCATATTTATCTACACCATATCTCATCATCTTTATCTATACCATATCTCCTCATCTTTATCTACACCATATCTCATCATCTTTATCTATACCATATCTCCTCATCTTTATCTACACCATATCTCCACATATTTATCTACACCATATCTCCTCATCTTTATCTACACCATATCTCATCATCATTATCTACACCATATCTCCTTATCTTTAGCTAAACCATATATCCTCATCTTTATCTACACCATATCTCCATCTAAACCATATCTCCTCATTTTTATCTACACCATATCTCCTCATATTTATCTAAACAATATATCCTCATCTTTAGCTACACCATATCTCCATCTAAACATATCTCCTCATCTTTATCTACACCATATCTCCTCATCTTTATCTACACCATATCTCATCATCTTTATCTATACCATATCTCATCATCTTTATCTACACCATATCTCCACATCTTTATCTACACCATATCTCCTCATCTTTATCTAAACCATAGCTCGATCTAAACCATATCTCCTCATATTTATCTACACCATATCTCCTCATCTTTATCTATACCATATCTCCTCATCTTTATCTATACCATATCTCCTCATCTTTATCTATACCATATCTCCTCATCTTTGTCTACACCATATCTCCTCATCATTATCTACACCATATCTCCTTATCTTTAGCTAAACCATATATCCTCATCTTTATCTACACCATATCTCCATCTAAACCATATCTCCTCATTTTTATCTACACCATATCTCCTCATATTTATCTAAACCATATCTTAGCTCATCTTTATCTAAACACCATCTTTATCTATCTACCATATCTCCTCATCTTTATCTATACCATCTCCTCATCTTTATCTACACCATATCTCATCATCTTTATCTATACCATATCTCCTCATCTTTATCTACACCATATCTCCACATCTTTATCTACACCATATCTCCTCATCTTTATCTAAACCATAGCTCGATCTAAACCATATCTCCTCATATTTATCTACACCATATCTCCTCATCTTTATCTACACCATATCTCCTCGTCTTTCTCTACACCATATCTCCTCATCTTTATCTACACCATATCTCAATCTAAACCATATCTCTGAATCTTTATCTAAAACATATCTCCTCATCTTTATCTATACCATATCTCCTCATCTTTATCTATATCATATCTCCTCATCTTTATCTACACCATATCTCCTCATCTTTATCTACACCATATCTCCTCATCTTTATCTAAACCATATATCATCATATTTATCTAAACCATTTCTCCTCATCTTTGTCTATACCATATCTCCTCATCTTTATCTAAAACATATCTCCTCATCTTTATCTACACCATATCTCAATCTAAACCATATCTCCTCATCTTTATCTAAACCATATCTCCTCATCTTTATCTACACCATATCTCCTCATCTTTATCTATACCATATCTCCTCATCTTTCTCTATACCATATCTCCTCATCTTTATCTATACCATATCTCCTCACCTTAATCAAGACCATATCTCCTCATCTTTGTCTACACCATATCTCCCCATCTTTATGTACACCATATCTCCTTATCTTTAGCTAAACCATATATCCTCATCTTTATCTACACCATATCTCCATCTAAACCATATCTCCTCATTTTTATCTACACCATATCTCCTCATATTTATCTAAACCATATCTCCTCATCTTTAGCTACACCATATCTCCATCTAAACCATATCTCCTCATCTTTATCTACACAATATCTCCTCATTTCTATCTACACCATATCTCAGCATCTTTATCTATACCATATCTCCTCATCTTTATCTACACCATATCTCCACAACTTTATCTACACCATATCTCCTCATCTTTATCTAAACCATAGCTCGATCTAAACCATATCTCCTCATATTTATCTACACCATATCTCCTCATCTTTATCTACACCATATCTCCTCGTCTTTATCTACACCATATCTCCTCATCTTTATCTACACCATATCTCCTCGTCTTTATCTACACCATATCTCCTCATCTTTATCTATACCATATCTCCTCATCTTTATCTATATCATATCTCCTCATCTTTATCTACACCATATCTCCTCATCTTTATCTAAACCATATATCATCATATTTATCTAAACCATTTCTCCTCATCTTTATCTATACCATATCTCCTCATCTTTATCTACACCATATCTCCATCTAAACCATATCTCCTTATCTTTAGCTAAACCATATATCCTCATCTTTATCTACACCATATCTCCTCATCTTTATCAACACCATATCTCGATCTACACCATATCTCCTCATCTTTATCTAAACCATATATCATCATCTTTATCTAAACCATATCTCCTCATCTTTATCTACACCATATATCCTCATCTTTATCTACACCATATCTCCTCATCTTTATCTACACCATATGTCCTCATCTTTATCGATACCATATCTCCTCATCTTTATCTACACCATATCTCCTCATCTTTATCTATACCATATCTCCTCATCTTTATCTATACCATATCTCCTCATCTTTATCTATACCATAATTCCTCACCTTTATCTACACCATATCTCCTCATCTTTATCTAAACCATATGTCCTCATCTTTACCTACACCATATCTCCTCATCTTTATCTACACCATATCTCCTCATCTTTATCTACACCATATCTCCTCATCTTTATCTACACCATATCTCCTCATCTTTATCTAAACCCTAGCTCGATCTAAACCATATCTCCTCATCTTTATCTACACCATATATCCTCATCTTTATCTACACCATATCTCCTCATCTTTATCTACACCATATGTCCTCATCTTTATCGATACCATATCTCCTCATCTTTATCTACACCATATCTCCTCATCTTTATCTACACCATATCTCCTCATCTTTATCTATACCATATCTCCTCATCTTTATCTAAACCATATCTCCTCATTTTTATCTACACCATATCTCCTCATCTTTAGCTACACCATATCTCCATCTAAACCATATCTCCCCATCTTTATGTACACCATATAGCCTCATCTCTATCTACACCATATCTCCTCATCTTTATCTAAACCATATGTCCTCATCTTTATCTACACCATATCTCCTCATCTTTATCTACACCATATCTCCTCATCTTTATCTAAACCATTATGTACTCCCTCATCTTTATCTACACCATATCTCAATCTAAACCATATCTCCTCATCTTTATCTAAACCATATCTCCTCATCTTTATCTACACCATATCTCCATCTAAACCATATCTCCTCATCTTTATCTAAACCATATCTCCTCATCTTTATCTAAACCATATCTCCTCATATTTATCTAAACCATATATCCTCATCTTTACCTAAACCATATATCCTCATCTTTATCTAAACCATATATCCTTATCTTTATCTACACCATATCTCCATCTAAACCATATCTCCTCATCTTTATCTAAACCATATGTCCTCATCTTTATCTACACCATATCTCCTCATCTTTATCTACACCATATCTCCTCATCTTCATCTGTACCATATCTCCCCATCTTTATGTACACCATATCTCGTCATCTTTATCTACACCATATCTCCTCGTCTTTATCTATACCATATCTCCTCATCTTTATCTAAACTATATATCCTCATCTTTATCTACACCATATCTCAATCTAAACCATATCTCCTCATCTTTATCTACACCATATCTCCTCATCTTTATCTAAACTATATATCCTCATCTTTATCTCCTCATCTTTATCTAAACCATATCTCCTCATCTTTATCTAAACCATATATCCTCATCTTTATCTAAACCATATATCCTCATCTTCATCTAAACCATATAACCTTATCTTTATCTAAACCATATCTCCTCATCTTTATCTATACCATATCTCATCTTTATCTAAACCATATCTCCTCATCTTTAACAAAACCGTATCAAAACGTGGGGGATAAATAGTTTTTCCCCCTCAAAAGCATTATATCTGGTCTCCCTCCCAGAGATAGGGACACCTGGCTGGGTGTCCCCAGCCAGCCCATTACAATGTTTTTGTCCTGCGCTCTATTCAAGACCCTCGACCTTTGGCTCCCTGTGTCTCCCGGGCCAGCTGCACAGAGGTCTCTGTGTGGAGACATGCCAGGGAATAATGGAGGAAGAATTGCAGGGGGAGAAGTGAGGGAGAGGAGATTAGAGGAGGGGAGAGGGGATGGTGGGGCAACCAAGGTCTGGAAACCCTTGAGTTCAGAGCTGATTCAGAGGAATGGAGGGATGAAGGGGGTAAGTATGTTTGGTTTGTGAGTGACCGAGTGAGGTGGACTGGATCTCTTGGTAACGGAGGCCACAGTATAGCAGTCCAACGCTCTGCACTGACCGTTCGTCACACACGTAAAACCTCCGCTTTATTTTCTCCCACGCTTCATCTGATAAGCAGGAAGCCCTGCCTTCCCTCCCTGCTCCCTGCCATAAAACACACACACAGGTACAGAGAGAGGACACAGGCACATCCCCTGCTAAGAGCAACCACTGAGCTGGTGGACTGCCTCTGCAGCAGTAGAGAGACATTAGCAGCGGTGAAATCCTACAGAGGTTATGCAATCAGCAGTAGCACCACACTGTTTTCTCCTGCATACACTATTTTGGCCAATGACGAGAATCGATGAGTGTGGCCCAGTGGCGATTAACGACAAGCCTGGAGATTAGTGGACTAACCTCATGCTGTCCTCCTCCTCCTTTCAGCATTCATCTCATTTCATTAAATGCATCAGAGACATAGATGCTGTTGCTTTATGTAATCTCCGGATCAGGCGTTGGCCCAGCCTCAGAGAGAGAGAGAGAGAGAGAGAGGAGAGAGAGAGAGAGAGAGAGAGAGAGACTGTGTGGGGACAGAGAGAGAGAGAGAGAGAGAGACAGAGAGAGAGAGAGAGAGAGAGAGAGAGAGAGAGAGAGAGAGAGAGAGAGAGAGAGAGAAATGAGAGAGACTGTGTGGGGACAGAGAGAGAGAGAGAGAGAGAGAGAGAGAGAGAGAGAGAGAGAGAGAGAGAGAGAGAGAGAGAGGGAGAGAGACTGTGTGGGGACAGAGAGAGAGAGAGAGAGAGAGAGAGAGAGAGAGTAGAGAGAGAGAGGAGAGAGAGAGGGAGAGAGAGACAGAGAGAGTGAGAGAGAGAGAGAGAGAGAGAGAGAGAAGGGAGAGAGAGACTGTGTGGGGACAGAGAGAGAGAGAGAGAGAGAGAGAGAGAGAGAGAGAGAGAGAGAGAGAGGAGAGAGAGAGAGAGGGAGAGAGACTGTGTGGGGACAGAGAGAGAGAGAGAGAGAGAGAGAGAGAGAGGGAGAGAGACTGTGTGGGGACAGAGAGAGAGAGAGAGAGAGGGAGAGAGACTGTGTGGGGACAGAGAGAGAGCGAGAGAGGGAGAGACAGGAGAGAGAGACTGTGGAGAGAGAGAGAGAGAGAGAGAGAGAGACTGTGTGGAGAGAGAGAGAGAGAGAGAGAGAGAGAGAGAGAGAGAGAGAGAGAGAGAGAGAGAGAGAGAGAGACAGGAGAGAGACTGTGTGGAGAGAGAGAGAGAGAGAGAGAGAGAGGAGAGAGAGAGAGAGAGAGAGAGAGAGTCACTGCAGCCCTAAAGAAACAGCGATATGATGCCCCCCTCGGATACCAAAAGGGACACTACGATTGTTCTTCCAGTCCCCCATCAAACAATTTAACGGATTCCACATTATAACTGCAAATTAATTAGCAAAGAATGAATCTACCCCTTAATTAGCGATTCATTTCTCACTTCTAAAGTGCTGTATTGTCTACTATTATTAATAAGGCTTACTCAAGGCAAATATTGTAATAGAGGGTAGACGTGTGACATGTTGTGAAGAATATTATCATAATGTGATGCAGAGTGAATGTTTCTCTCTGTGGCTTTTGATGATTTTATAAACAATCCTCCTGAAACAACATATCCTTTGTTTAATTGGGCATGTCAAGAGGATCACAAGAAATTCTTATTAACAATCCAGATGCTCATAAATATCAATAGCTGTAACTTTGCACATATTAATGCATTTCACTACTTTTCCAAGATGGACACACTTTCGGAATTTTTCTTTCACTGAAGCGTTGTCTGTCAATATCTCCGGGATAATGTGTATCTCAAAATAAACTCACTTCCTAGTGTTGAAATAGCCAACAACAACAATGGATACAGTAGAGGTTACAAATCTGTGATTTCATGATGTACAGTCTGTTTACACCACAGCAGGGAAGACACACACCCAAACAAGTTAAACAAACTCCTAAACAAGATCCAGCGACGTTGATCCATACAAAGGCATCACCGTTCATTCATGTCACCTTTCCTGTCTTCTCATCACATCTCTAACTCTCCACTACACCACCCTCTATCTTCCCCTTCCTCCTCTCCTCTCCTCCTCTCTATCTTCCCCTTCCTCCTCTCCTCACCTCCCCTCTCTCTTCCCCTTCCTCCTCTCCTCACCTCCCCTCTATCTTCCCCTTCCTCCTCTCCTCCTCCTCTCCTCACCTCTCCTCTCTCTTCCCCATCCTCCTCTCCTCACCTCCCCTCTATCTTCCCCTTCCTCCTCTCCCTCACCTCCCCTCTATCTTCCCCTTTCTCCTCTCCTCACCTCCCCTCTATCTTCCCCTTCCTCCTCTCCTCTCCTCCTCTACTCACCTCCCCTCTATCTTCCTCCTCTCCTCCTCTCCTCACCTCTCCTCTCTCTCATCCTCTCCTCTCTCTGCTATACTACCCAAACCTTTCCATAAACCAATGCTTCTCTCCTTCCTCTCGTTCCCTCTCTTTTCACTCTCTTCTCCTGGCTTAGTCAATAAGCTAGGGTTCCCCGCTGCACATGTGCAGCCAGATAATGCAAATGCTTCTATAAATAGAGGCGATAGTGCTGACAGTGGCACTCTTTAGGGTGAGATATCTTTGGGTAATGCACACACACAGACACGCAAGGATCCGAACAACGGCAAGACAAATCCACTTAGGTAGTCTGTAACTGTGTGCTTCATCACATAGACTCTCCTGAGCCAGTACAATGCTACACGACACGACACAGTACATCACACCAGACAACACAATGCTACACAACAAACAATACTAAACATAAAATCTCAGATTCTGTCACAATTTCTAACACGTATAGACCCAGAAGATGAGCAGCTCTCAGCAGCGGGGGGGGCGGGGGGGGGGGCTCACCTTCCAGCTCGTGGTGGATGACGTCAGAGAGGTTGGGCTCGTCGCCCCACCAGAAGATCCACAGCTCCTTGGCGTCAGGCTTGACTTTGCGGCGCCACACACACAGGAGGTTGGCCTGCACGCAGCGCATGAAGCTGCGCAGCACCGGGTCGTCCTGGGCTGGTGCCGAGATCACTGGCCCGTACTCGCCCCCGCCACGGAAGCTGTAGCACCTCCACTTGATGCCCGTCAGCTCTGCCTGGAGCAGAAGAGAAAGAGTGTGTTATTATTACTTCTGTATACTGTAATTAGTATCAATAAAGTTCATTGAATTACAATACAGAAAGAGAGACAGAGTGTTATTATATTTGTATACTGTAACCTGGAGCTCTATGGCATTCCTGCTAACAGGGCTGATTTCTGCCTTGTAACCGGGAATAAATCCACTGCTACTAGGCAGTGCTGTAACTGTTCTACTCATATCAATCATATTATCTTCACCATAGCCGTTGTAAAATGAATATACTCTATAGTATGACACCCGAATAGGCATGTGTGAGAAAGAGAGAAAAAGAGAGAGGGAGGGAGAGATTAAGAGAGAGCAACAGAGAAAAAGAAAGGAAGACAAGGAGCGAGAGAAGAAGGGGGAGAAATTGTGTCAGGGTCAATCACTGGAGCACAGTCAGTGTCTGACATCTTCTCAATTTCATTTGATGGAATGTAACACGTTTATGTTGCCTATCAGAGGGCTGGGGGAGTGAGGCAGTCAACCTTGTCAAATAGGACGTTTGTTCAATCTATCGATGAGCAGTAAAAAGGACAACCCCACTGCACCGCGGAGAGGGATCTTTTAAACAGACGCGAAGACACACCAAGGACA
This sequence comes from Oncorhynchus tshawytscha, assembly GCF_018296145.1. Classification (NCBI taxonomy): domain Eukaryota; kingdom Metazoa; phylum Chordata; class Actinopteri; order Salmoniformes; family Salmonidae; genus Oncorhynchus; species Oncorhynchus tshawytscha. Next base: position 22,114,379 of record NC_056448.1, read on the forward strand.
CAGAGGATAGATTTTCTCAGACAGGAAAACAAGTCTGGCCAGGATGGAATATTGCCGTCATGTGTACAGAGTCTGTCGTTTCACTTCTGTGGGTTTTATTTATATACAATAAACAACGGACCGTTGATCCGCATTAGGAAATGATGGTTGAAAACCGTTAAGTCTCTCTCCACAAGAGACATTGATTTAGCTTTTGAATGCAACTCAATATCACAGAGTCTTCAAATTAGGCTCCAGTGTGGGTGTCTATGAAGAACAAGGCTAAGAATGAACATCTTACAAAGGCTGTGTTCAATACCACTGAGGCTGATTTGGCAGGATAAGGGAGACCTCTCGGAGAGTCACGCTACCAGGGCTAGGCTCCTCTCCTGTGTTCAGCCAGCTGTGAGGGCCTAGCTTGGCACGCCGTCCTGGCTGGCACCATGCCACCCCTCGCCAACTTTCAGAAAATAATACTGTCTGTCCCATTGGAGCTTGATGGAAGAACAGGCTACAAGGAAACACGCAGCAAAATAGGGCACCTTGCAGGAAAAATAGATCTCAATGTGCTTAGGTGGTTGGAAAGATGGGGTGGAGGGTCCCAGCTTTAAAGAAGGGCATGAGTGTGTGTTTGTGTGTGAGGGGGGGTGGAGGGGTCAGAATCTCACTCCTGCCAACATGTGACCACCATGAGCCTAGGGGAAGGGACGTTCCCTCCTGCAGCTGCTACACTGTGTGTGTGTGTGTGTGTGTGTGTGTGTGTGTGTGTGTGTGTGTGTGTGTGTGTGTGTGTGTGTGTGTGTGTGTGTGTGTGTGTTGTCTTTCTGTAGTCTGTACAGTATAGCATACAAGTGTTTTTGGTGGAACAGCCCCTGTGAAAAATATGCCTCGTAATTACAAGGCCACTCTTCCATAATGACAGACTGTGTGTAATCTGAGATATAAACATTGGCAAGTCGATAATCTGGCCTAAAAATAGGCCCGGATGTGCTTCTTTCAAAGCAAAGGAGCAGACATCCACCATCCGCTGGAGTCACTCTGTGTGAATGTGAAAACCTTAGACACAGAATCTGACAGGGGTCACTTCTAAACCTGAAACAGGTTCACTGGGAGGTCATGTAAGGTGTCTGTATGGCTAAGACTGCACTGTACCCCCCCTAGCATCACTAAGGTAGCTGGACTCTGTAGCTACATTCAAATTACCGTATCAATTACACTCATGACCCTATTGAAACTCCTGCTATAGGCTAATACATTAGCACAGTAGTGGACAGTGGGGTAAATTGAGCCACCCTGGTCTGTAGGGAACCATACGCAAAATGAACTGTATCATTTGACCAAATATTTAGGAAAAGGTTATCATTTCTTGGAGTCTGTGAAGGAAGAAACCGGAAACAATGGAAAGCAAGTTACGTCCAAAAAAGTATTTTCACCAAGTCAAATGCATTTATTGTGTTAGAGGTTTCATGATGCTTGTTTCTGAACCAAAGTAGATAGTTTAAGATTGTTTTATACATCAGTTGAAGTCTATATAAGCTTCAATATGAGGTCCTAAGCCTAGCATGAAAGTGAATCCTTATAGGTGTGTGGGCTAATATAAAGTACCAGTCAAAAGTTTGGACACACCTACTCACTCAAGGGTTTTTCTTTATTTTTCCGATTTTTAACATTGTAGAATAATAGTGAAGCCATCAAAACTCTGAAATAACACATATGGAATAATGTAGAAACCAAAAAAGTGTAAAAACAAATCAAAATATATTTTATATTTGAGATTCTTCAAAGTAGCCACCTCTTGCCTTGATGACAACCAGCTTCATGGGGAATGCTTTTCCAACAATCTTGAAGGAGTTCCCACACAAATGCTGAGCACTTGTTGGTTGCTTTTCCTTCACTTTGCAGTCCAACTCATCCCAAACCATCTCAATTGGGTTGAGGTCGAGTGATTGTGGAGGCCAGGTCATCTGACACAGCACCATCACTCTCCTTCTTGGTCAAATAGCCCTTACACAGCATGGAGGTGTGTTGGGTCATTGTCCTGTTGAAAAACAAATGATAGTCCCACTAAGCGCAAACCTGGTGGGATGGTGTATCGCTGCAGAATGCTGTGGTAGCCATGCTGGGTAACTGTGCCTTGAATTCTAAATAAATCACAGACAGTGTGGGAACCAAACATGCGGAGATCATCCATTCACCTACCCTGCGTCTCACAGAGATACGGCCCAAAATCTCAAATTTGGACTCATCAGACCAAAGGACAGATTTCCACCGGTCTAATGTCCAGTTCTCGTGTTTTCTGGCACAAGCAATTCTGTTCTTCGTATTTGTGTCCTTTAGTAGTGGTTTCTTTGCAGCAATTCGACCATGAAGGCCTGATTCATGCATGAAAGCCTGAGTCTCCTCTGAACGGTTGATGTTGAGATGTGTCTGTTACTTGAACTCTGTGAAGCATTTATTTGGGCCGCAATTTGAGGCTGGTAACTCTAATGAACTTATCCTCTGCAGCAGAGGTAACTATGGGTCTTCCTTTCTTGTGGCCGTCCTCATGAGAGCCAGTTTCATCATAGCGCTTGATGGTTTTTGAGACTGCACTTGAAGCAACTTTCAAAGTTCTTGACATTTTCCGAATTGACTGACCTTCGTGTCTTAAAGTAATGATGGACTGTCGTTTCTCTTTGCTTATTTGAGCTGTTCTTGCCAGAATATGGACTTGGTCTTAGGGCTATCTTTCTGTATACCACCCCTACCTTGTCACAACACAACGGATTGGCTCAAACGCATTAAGAAGGAAAGAAATTCCACAAATTAACTTTTAACAATGCACACCTTTTAATTGAAAAGCATTCCAGGTGACTACCTCATAAAGCTGGTTGAGAGAATGCCAAGAGTGTGTAATGCTGACATCAAGGCAAAGGGTGGCTACTTTGAAGAATCTAAAATCTGTTTGTTTAATACTTTTTTGGTTATTACATGATTCCATATGTGTTATTTCATAGTGTTGATGTCTTCACTATTATTCCACAATGTAGAAAACCGTTTTAAAAAATAAAGAAAACCCCTTGAATGAGTAGGTGTGTCCAAACTTTTGATTGGTACTTTAGTCCAAATGTCTTGGGGTAAATTGAGCCAATGGCCATGTGGTAAGTCTTTTGCAAAGAGACAACTTTTTTTAGACAAGCTATGTTTTCAAAACCGTAATGTTTACATGATTATTTCCAGGGAAACACAATATCCTGAAATATATGTAGATACAGTGCCTTGCGAAAGTATTCGGCCCCCTTGAACTTTGCAACCTTTTTCCACATTTCAGGCTTCAAACATAAAGATATAAAACTGTATTTTTTTGTGAAGAATCAACAACAAGTGGGACACAATCATGAAGTGGAACGACATTTATTGGATATTTCAAACTTTTTTAACAAATCAAAAACTGAAAAATTGGGCGTGCAAAATTATTCAGCCCCTTTACTTTCAGTGCAGCAAACTCTCTCCAGAAGTTCAGTGAGGATCTCTGAATGATCCAATGTTGACCTAAATGACTAATGATGATAAATACAATCCACCTGTGTGTAATCAAGTCTCCGTATAAATGCACCTGCACTGTGATAGTCTCAGAGGTCCGTTAAAAGCGCAGAGAGCATCATGAAGAACAAGGAACACACCAGGCAGGTCCGAGATACTGTTGTGAAGAAGTTTAAAGCCGGATTTGGATACAAAAAGATTTCCCAAGCTTTAAACATCCCAAGGAGCACTGTGCAAGCGACAATATTGAAATGGAAGGAGTATCAGACCCCTGCAAATCTACCAAGACCTGGCCGTCCCTCTAAACTTTCAGCTCATACAAGGAGAAGACTGATCAGAGATGCAGCCAAGAGGCCCATGATCACTCTGGATGAACTGCAGAGATCTACAGCTGAGGTGGGAGACTCTGTCCATAGGACAACAATCAGTCGTATATTGCACAAATCTGGCCTTTATGGAAGAGTGGCAAGAAGAAAGCCATTTCTTAAAGATATCCATAAAAAGTGTTGTTTAAAGTTTGCCACAAGCCACCTGGGAGACACACCAAACATGTGGAAGAAGGTGCTCTGGTCAGATGAAACCAAAATTGAACTTTTTGGCAACAATGCAAAACGTTATGTTTGGCGTAAAAGCAACACAGCCCATCACCCTGAACACACCATCCCCACTGTCAAACATGGTGGTGGCAGCATCATGGTTTGGGCCTGCTTTTCTTCAGCAGGGACAGGGAAGATGGTTAAAATTGATGGGAAGATGGATGGAGCCAAATACAGGACCATTCTGGAAGAAAACCTGATGGAGTCTGCAAAAGACCTGAGACTGGGACGGAGATTTGTCTTCCAACAAGACAATGATCCAAAACATAAAGCAAAATCTACAATGGAATGGTTCAAAAATAAACATATCCAGGTGTTAGAATGACCAAGTCAAAGTCCAGACCTGAATCCAATCGAGAATCTGTGGAAAGAACTGAAAACTGCTGTTCACAAATGCTCTCCATCCAACCTCACTGAGCTCGAGCTGTTTTGCAAGGAGGAATGGGAAAAAATGTCAGTCTCTCGATGTGCAAAACTGATAGAGACATACCCCAAGCGACTTACAGCTGTAATCGCAGCAAAAGGTGGCGCTACAAATTATTAACTTAAGGGGGCTGAATAATTTTGCACGCCCAATTTTTCAGTTTTTGATTTGTTAAAAAAGTTTGAAATATCCAATAAATGTCGTTCCACTTCATGATTGTGTCCCACTTGTTGTTGATTCTTCACAAAAAATACAGTTTTATATCTTTATGTTTGAAGCCTGAAATGTGGCAAAATGTCGCAAAGTTCAAGGGGGCCGAATACTTTCGCAAGGCACTGTATCTTTGTTAGAAAGAATACTATATTTCTCTTTACGGAGTGATGCTGAATATTTAAACAATGTCTCAACTTACCCCACTCTCCACTCCACTCCTCTCCTCTCCTCTACCACACAGACACACACACACACACACACACACACACACTGAGTATACCAAACATTAGGAACACCTTCCAAATATTGAGTTGGAGCATGGACTCTACAAGGTGTCGAAAGCGTTCCACAGGGATGCTGGCCCATGTTGACTCCAATGCTTCGAACAGTTGTGTCAAGTTAGCTGGATGTCTTTTAGGTGGTGAACCATTCTTGATTCACATAGGAAACCGTTGATCGTGAAAAATACAGCAGCATTGCAGTTCTTGACACCCTGTGCCTGGCACCTACTACCATACTCCGTTCAAAGGCACTTCAATATTTTGTCTTGCCCATTCACCCTCTCAATGACACATGCACAATCCATGTATCCATTGTCTCAAGGCTTAAAAATCCTTCTTTATCCTTTCTCCTTCCCTTCATCTACACTGATTGAAGTGGACTTAACAAGTGACATCAATAAGGGATCATAGCTTTCACCTGGATTCATCTGGTCGGTCTATGTCATGGAAAGAGTAGGTGATCTTAATGTTTTGTTTACTCAGTATATACACACACCAGAGCTGTGATGCAGATTAAGGGTGTTTAAAAGCAATGCCTCGCTTCCAAAGGCCCAATTTCTGGTTGTCGGTCGGCAAGAGTAATTTTATCCAATGATAACAGGAGTGATGTGTTAATGAGGTGTGTGTGTGCAGGCCCAGGGCAGGTTTCTGTGTAACCTGGGAGCCAAGGAGCAGCTGCTCTATCTACTAACCCTGTAGGGGCCAATCTACTGTTGTCTATACCACAAGTCATTAGTGAACAATGGGTGAGTCCCAGTTACCCATAGGCATATATCTAGGATCAGCGTAACCTCCCCAAATCCTGGTCTTTACTAATAGTGTGAAAATGCCAAACTGACCTTAGATCAGTGTCTAAGGAACCACTCATCTTACTTTGACTCACGCCCGGTCATGACAACCCAGACAGAGCTAGTGAGAGGGCCAGTGCCATTTTATCCCTCATAATACGAGGGAACACAAATCACTCATAACGCCCGGAAACAACCTGAGTTTCTTCCACTCCACTGCCAGTCAGCTAGATTGTATTTGTTTAACATGGCTAATAAAAACAGCACTGTTTCAAGCACCTTGTTTACCGGCCCTTAGTTCTCCCATCTCTGAATGAACCAAACACAAAAAACAGGGATTTTCCTTCAGTCACAGGAAGAATTCGGAGGTCTGACCTTCCTCTAACCTCCACTATCTCACTTTTCTCTTCTCTTGCACTCAATCTCTCGCTTATCTGTGTGGCAGGGCTGCTTTTGTATTATAGACCCTGTGATTGACAACAGCAACAAGTGAGAAGCGCGATCTCTCCCCGATCTGTAGAGAAGAAGAGATTAATCTAACTGTGAGCTTTCAGTGGATACAGTTGAAGTCGGAAGTTTACATACACTTAGGTTGCAGTCATTAAAACTAGTTTTTCAACCGCTCCACAAATGTCTTGTTAACAAACTATAGTTTTGGCAAGTCGGATAGGACATCTACTTTGTGCATGACACAAGTTATTTTTTCCAACAATTGTTTACAGACAGATAATTTCACTTACAATTCATTGTATCACAATTCCAGTGGGTCAGAAGATCACAAATAGTTGACTGTGCATAAAAACAGGGAAATTCCAGAAAATGATGAAATGGCATTAGAAGCGTCTGATAGGCTAATTGACATAATTTCAGTCAATTGAAGGTGTACCTGTGGATGTATTTCAAGGCCTACCTTCAAACTCAGTGTCTCTTTGCTTGACATCATGGGAAAATCAAAAGAAATCAGCCAAGACTTCAGAAAAACAATTGTAGACCTCCATAGGTCTGGTTCATCCTTGGGAGCAATTTCCAAATGCCTGAAGGTGCCACGTTCATCTGTACAAACAATAGTACGCAAGTATAAACACCAAGGGACCATGCAGCCGTCATACCGCTCAGGAAGGAGACACGTTCTGTCTCCTAGAGATGAACGTACTTTGGTGCGAAAAGTGCAAATCAATCCCAGAACAACAGCAAAGGACCTTGTGAAGATGCTGGAGGAAACAGATACAAAAGGAAGAAGCCACTGCTCCAAAACCGCAAAAAAAAAAGCCAGACTATGGTTTGCAACTGCACATGGGGACAAAGATCGTACTTTTTGGAGAAATGTCCTTTGGTCTGATGAAACAAAAATAGAACTGTTTGGCCATAATGATCATCATTATGTTTGCAGGAAAAGGGGGAGGCTTGCAAGCCGAAGAACACCATCCCAACCATGAAGCAGCATCATGTTGTGGGGGTGCTTTGCTGCAGGAGGGACTGGTGCAATTCACAAAATAGATGGCATCATGAGGCTGGAAAATTATGTGGATCTATTGAAGCAACATCTCAAGACATCAGTCAGGTAGTTAAAGCTTGGTCGCAAATGGGTCTTCCAAATGGACAATGACCCCAAGCATACCTCCAACGTTGTGGCAAAATGGCTTAAAGACAACAAAGTCAAGATATCGGAGTGGCCATCACAAAGCCCTGACCTCAATCCTATAGAAAATTAGTGGGCAGAACTTAAAAAGTGTTTCGCTACCCAAAATGTTTGACCCAAGTTAAACAATTTAAAGACAATGCTACCAAATATTAATTGAGTGTATGTAAACTTCTGACCCACTGGGAATGTGATGAAAGAATTAAAACATGAAATGAATCATTCTCTCTACTATTATTCTGACATTTTACATTATTAAAATAAAGTGGTGATCCTAACTGACCTTAGACAGGAAATTGTTATTAGGATTAAATGTCAGAAATTCTGAAAAACTGAGTTTAAATGTATTTGGCTCAGGTGTATGTAAACTTCTGACTTCACCTGTATATAGTACCAGTCAAAATTTGACACACCTACTCATTGAAGGGTTTGTCCTTATTTTTACTATTTTCTACATCATATAATAATAGTGAAGACATCAAAACGAATTGGAATGCATTTCAATTAACAGGTGTGCCTTGTTAATGGTTAATTTGTGGAATTTCTTTCCTTCTTAATTTGAGCCAATCAGTTGTGTTGTGACAAGGTAGGGGTGGTATAAAGAAGATAGACCTATTTGGTAAAATATCAAGTCCATATTCTGTAAAGAACAGCTCAAATAAGCAAAGAGAAACGACAGTCCATCATTACTTTAACCTCTTGAAGCTAGGGGGCACTATTTTTATGTTTGGAAAAATAATGTTCCCAAAGTAAACAGCCTATTTCTCAGGACCAGATGCTGGAATATGCATATAATTGACATATTAGGATAGAAAACACTCTAAAGTTTTGAAAACTGTCAAAATTTTGTCTGTGAGTTAAATAGAACTGATATTGCAGGCTAAAACCTGAGGAAAATCCAATCAGGAAGTGCCCCTGTTTTTGAAACCTCTCTGTTCTTAAGCATCCTGTAATGGCAGATTTCCTCCTCTTCGTCTGAAGAGGAGTAAGGATTGGACCAAGATGCGGCGTGGTAAGTGTCCATGACGATTTTAATAAGAAAAGCACTGAACACTATGAAATACAAAAACAATAAACGAATACGTGAAATAACCAAACCGAAACAGTACCGTGTGGCGACAAACACACACACGGAAACAAACACCCACAAACCAACAGTGAAACCCAGGCTACCTAAGTATGATTCTCAATCAGAGACAACTAACGACACCTGCCTCTGATTGAGAACCATACTAGGCCGAAACAGAAACCAAACATTGAAAAACAAACATAGACTGCCCACCCCAACTCACGCCCTGACCATACTAAATAAAGACAAAACAAAGGAAATAAAGGTCAGAACGTGACACATCCCTATTGCCCATTTAAAGGGATATCAACCAGATTCCTTTTTCTGTGGCTTCCCTAAGGTGTCAACAGCCTTTAGACCAGTGGTTCCTAACCTGGGTTCGGTGAGTCAGTCTCAGGGTTTCGGCGGAGGTCAAGACACACATCCGATTCATAGGATTCGTGATGACACGCCCCGCTTTGCCATTATTGGCTGCAGGTGATCACGCTACATCGCTTGGCCTATCTGTGCTGCAGGGAATTTGGTGCGCTCAGTAGTCGACTTGTGACTGTCGTGATGGTACGCCTTGTGATTTCTTTCTTAATATTTTAATCCCTTCATACTTACTATGTCGAGCAAAAAAATAAAGTGGTCGGACGAATATGTACAATATGGATTCACATGTATAACGGACCGTGATGGGAGTCAGCGTCCTAACTGCATGATTTGCAATGCCAAGTTGAGCAATTCTAGTCTAGCATCGGCAAAACTAAGAGAACACTTCCTTAAGCTGCATGGAGATGGAAAATACAAGAACACAACTCTCGCTGAATTCAAGGTGAAGAGAGCCAGATTCGAGGCTACTCTGCCTGTTCTCGGCTTTGTACCCATCAACAAACCGATCCTCCCAACATCGTACGAAGTTGCTTTACCTGATCGCAAAGCAGGGCAAACCACACACCATTGATGAAACACTCATAAAAACCAGCTGTGTTGAAGATGGCGAATATCATGCTGGGAAAAGAGGCTGAAGTTAAGTTATCCCAAATTCCTCTTTCAAATGACACCATCAGCGACAGAATAGAGGACATGAGCAAAGACATCTTGGCTCAAGTAGTTGCAGATCTGATTTCAAGCCCGGCAAAATTCAGCCTTCAACTCGACGAGACCACAGACGTTTCCAATATAAGCCAGCTTGCTGTATTCGTGCGCTATGTGAAAGACGACGTGATTAAAGGAAGATTTTTTATTTTGTAAGCCTCTTACAACAACAACTAAGGCAGCCGATGTGAAGAAACTTGTGGATGACTTCTTCAAAGACAACAATCTTTCGTGGGATATGATTTCTGCAGTTTGTTCGGACGGAGCTCCAGTCATGCTGGGAAGAAAGTCTGGTTTTGGTGCGCTAGTGAAAGACGATGCACCACACATCATTGTTATGCATTGTATTCTGCACAGGCATGCGTTGGCAACAAAAACCTTGCCTCCAAAACTGACAGAAGTATTAAAAATTGTAGTGGAATGCGTGAACTATGTGCGAACTAGTGCTCTGCGGCACCGCATCTTCAGTGAGCTGTGTAAAGAAATGTGCTCTGAATTCGAGGTACTTCTGTACCATTCTAACGTTCGGTGGTTATCCCGGGGACAGGTGCTGAATCGTGATTTTGCCGTGCGTTTGGAATTAGCCCTGTTTTTGCAAGAGCACCAACATTGTCATGCAGATTGCTTCAAAAATTCTGAGTTCATTCTCATTTTAGCGTACATGGCTGATATTTAATTTTAATTTGACCTTTATTTAACCAGGCAAGTCAGTTAAGAACAAAGAACAAAGAACGACAGATTTGTACCTTGTTGGCTCGGGGGTTTGAACTTGCAACCTTCCGGTTACTAGTCCAACGCTCTAACCACTAGGCTACCCTGCCGCTACCCTGCTGCCCCATATCTTCGCAGCTCTCAATCATCTCAATCAAAAGATGCAGGGCGGTGGAGTCAACATCATCGAAGCGGAGGAAAACCTGAAGGCTTTTCAAAAAAAGCTACCATTATGGAAACGACGAACAGAGAACGATAACTTCGCAAACTTTCCCCTGCTGGACGACTGTGTCAGTAAGATCGAAGATGTATCTGGAATCTGAGACATTTCTGTACCCGCGGAACTGAAGCAAGCAATTGCCATGCACTTAGATGAGCTTGCAAAGTCTCTCGACGGATACTTCCCTACAAGAGAGTCATATCCAGCATGGGTGAGACAGCCGTTCACGTTTAGTGTTGAGACAACAGATGTCAATGATGAATACCTCGATGAAATCATTGAAATTCAGCAGAGCCAGGTTCAACAGCAGCTCTTCAGAACAACAACGCTTTCAACGTTTTGGTGTCAACAAATGGTAACGTACCCTGTTATTGCTAAGAAAGTTCTGGAGATTTTCATACCGTTTGTTACAACATATCTTTGCGAGCAAATCCTTTTCGAGGATGCTAGACATAAAAATGAAGAAAAGGAACAGACTTTGTTGCGAAAATGACATGAGTGGCACTTGCCAAGGTGAAGCCGTGCATTTCTGAACTGGTCTCTGAAAGGCAACAGCAGAAGTCACACTGATTTGCAGTAAATATTCATTATTGTGGTAAAATCATGTTTTGATGATTCTGTTCTTTGAACACAGTGATGTTGATGCACGGTTCATTTTGTGCACCAGTAAAATATATACCTATGTTTTGAATTAGAAAAAATCATATTTTATTTTTCCAATTAAGAAGGGTTCGGTGAATGCGCATATGAAACTGGTGGGGTTCAGTACCTCCAACAAGGTTAAGAACCACTGCTTTAGACATAGTTTCAGGCATTTATTTTGAAGAATGAGCGTGAACGACCACATTGCGGAAGTGGATAAGTGGGGGCTCTCAGAGTGAGTTGTGCGCAAAAGAGAAAGGCGGCCATTGTTACTCCCGGTCCTAGTGAAAAGCCAACTGTCCCGGTTGATATATTATCGAATAGATATTTGAAAAAACACCCTGAGGATTGATTATAAAAACCGTTTGACATTTTTCTGTGGACATTATGGATATAATTTTGAATTTTTTGTCTGCGTTGTCGTGACCGCTCTTTCCGGTGGATTCCTAGGCATAAGGCACCAAACTAACGGAGGTATTTGGATATAAAAAATATCTTTATGGAACAAAAGGAACATTTGTGGTCTAACTGGGAGTCTCGTGAGAGAAAACATCCGAAGATCATCAAAGGTAAACGATTAATTTGATTGCTTTTCTGATTTTCGTGACCAAGTTACCTGATGCTAAGTGTACTTATTGTTTTGTCAAGCAATCGATAAACTTACACAAACACTGGTATTGCTTTCACTGTAAAGCATAATTTCAAAATCTGAGCCGACAGGTGGATTAACAAAAGGCTAAGCTGTGTTTTGCAATATTGCACTTATGATTTCATGAATATGAATATTTTCTGGTAATATTATTTGACTGTGGCGCTACGCTATTCAGCGTTGCTGATGACAATTATACCGGATCCGTGATGGGTGGTTCAGAGAGGTTAAGACATTAAGGTCTGGAAAATGTCAAGAACTTTGAAAGCACTTTGAAAGCTTCAAATGCAGTCGCAAAAACCATCAGGCTCTAAGATGAAACTGGCTCTCATGAGGACCGCCACAAGAAAGGAAGATCCATAGTTACCTCTGCTGCAGAAGATAAGTTCATTAGAGTTACCAGCCCAAATAAATGCTTCACGGAGTTCAAGTAACAGACACATCTCAACATCAACTGTTCAGAAGAGACTGCATGAATCAGGCCTTCATGGTCAAATTGCTATAAAGAAACCACTACTAAAGGACACCAATACGAAGAAGAGAATTGCTTGGGCCAGAAAACACGAGAACTGGACATTAGACCGGTGGAAATCTGTCCTTTAGTCTGATGAGCCAAAATGTTAGATTTTGGCCGTATCTTTGTGAGACGCAGAGTAGGTGAACGGATGATCTCTGCATGTGTGGTTCCATCCGTGAAGCATATAGGAGGTGCTTTGCTGGTGACACTGTCTGTGGTTTATTTAGAATTCAAGGCACAGTTACCCAGCATAGCTACCACAGCATTCTGCAGCGATACACCATCCCACCAGGTTTGTGCTTAGTGGGACAATCATTTGTTTTTCAACAGGAGAATGACCCAACACACCTCCAGGCTGTGTAAGGGCTATTTGACCAAGAAGGATAGTGATGGTGCAGCTTAGATAATCTGGCCTCCAAAATCACCCAACCTCAACCCAATTGAGATGGTTTGGAATGAGTTGGACCGCAAAGTGAAGGAAAAGCAGCCAACAAGTGTCCAGCATATGTGAGAATACGCAGCAGCGCCTCTTCAACCTCAGGAGGCTGAAGAAATTTGGCTTGTCACCAAAAACACTTTTGTAGATGCACAATCGAGAGCACCCTGTTGGGCTGTATCACCGCCTGGTACGGCAACTTCTCCGCCCACAACCGTAAGGCTCTCCAAAGGGTAGTGAGGTCTGCACAACGCATCACCGGGGGCAAACTACCTGCCCTCTGTGACACCTACAGCACCCGATGTCACAGGAAGGTCCCAAAGATCATCAAGGACAACAACCACCCGAGCCACTGCCTGTTCACCCCGCTATCATCCAGAAGGCGAGGTCAGTGCAGGTGCATCAAAGCTGGGACCGAGAGACTGAAAAACAGCTTCTATCTCAAGGCCATCAGACTGTTAAACTGCCATCACTAACATTGATTGGCTGCTGCCAACATAGTGACTCATCTCTAGCCACTTTAATAATGAAAAATTGATGTAATAAATGTATCACTATCCACTTTAAACAATTCCACTTTATATAATGTTTACATACCCTACATTACTCATCTCATATGTATATACTGTACTCTATACCATCTACTGCATCTTGCCTATGCCGTTCGGCCATCGCTCATTCATATATTTTTATGTACATATTCTTATTAATTCCTTTACACTTTTAAGTTCATAAGGCAGTTGTTGAGAAATTGTTAGGTTAGATTACTTGTTAGATATTACTGCATGGTTGGAACTAGAAGCACAAGCATTTCGCTACACTCACATTAACATCTGCTAACCATGTGTATGTGACAAATAACATTTGATTTGATTTGATTCGATTTGAGAATGCCAAGAGTGTGCAGAGTGATCATCAAAGCAAAGGATGGCTACTTTGAAGAATCTCAAGTATAAAATATATATTGATTTGTATAACACTTTTTGGGTTACTACATGATTCCATATATGTTATTTGATAGTTTTGATGTCTTCACTATTCTTTTACAATATTCTATTCAATGTAGAATTATTATTTTTTAAATAAGAAAAACCCTTGAATGAGTAGGTGTGTCCAAACTGTTAACTGGTACTGTATGTGTCAGTATACAGACAGGTGAATGACTATACTACAGTGTTTGTGTTCAGGTATCAACCAATACAATATCCTGCAAAAGGGTCAAACAGAAGACACTCGACATCTGGTTGTAATCAACCACATATGGGAGTCAAAGCGTCTCCTCTGGTGAACCTTTGACACACACATAGCTGAAATTGCAAGTAGCGGCCAGAGTCAGACACATAACTTAGTGAGGATAAAAGTCAGGCACATACAGTACAGGCACAGTAAGACACTGTAGATGTTACATGTAGTGTGTTGGACTCACTATATAGAGCCTCAGCAAACCAGCACAACTCAGTAAGGTGATAGTGAACCTACTGTATACAGCCTTAACACACAACCCAATAGAAAACCCATAGACTCTAAACAGCAGACAAATAACAACAGGGAAACCCCCATAATATAATTACAAGGTTTCTGCACAGACAGGAAAGCACAGTTGACTCAATCTACACCTTTGAGGTCAGCGGCAGACAGAAAGGCGAAGCCACAAGAGTTCTTGTGGAGTGAGAAAACATTCACATTATTGTCCTGCCTTAACAACTTGGGGTGTTGGGGAATAGCTTCACGAGTAATAATGAATGGATTGTTTGTATTTGACCTCCATGTCGCAAAATGTAATTTTTCCTCTAGACTGATACACATACACACACACACACACTAGTGCAAGGCACTGCAATAGCAAGATTGTAATAGAAATTGGGAGAAAAAAAGGGGAAAAAACAAATGGACGTACATTGACGCACAAGGTCATGCATGACAGCACAGGCAGAGACATGACTGTATAGTGGGCATGGCACTTCCTTCTAGGATTGGGAGACATCCAGATTTTCATAGCATCATACCATCCTTCTCTCAGCCCGGGATTTATGGTATTATCGGCGTGGTACACAGAGGGGTGTCAAAAAAATGCAAAAAAGACCATTGGGCGTCTAATACCAGAATGCTAACAAGTAATTTGCAAAAGTAATAAAACAAATTCCTTGCAGGCTGCCAGCTAAATATGCTAACGAGCGCAAATGAAAATAAACTAATTGCAAAGACAGGCAATCTAGCTCATAAAGTTATACATATATAGGTATGAGCTACCGAATGTCATTTTTGGTGAGTTTGACATTTACAAGCGAACAGGAACGAGAGACATCGTGCAAATGGTCAAAGTTTTGACGCATGCAGTACTGGCTCTCCAGCAGCATGTCTATATACTGTGTCTGTTGTGAGTCTAGAGTCGCTAGGGCAACGGCTTGCCTGCTTGGAGAAGAGGGTAGAGGAGTAGACGGCCAAGAACTGAGAAGAGTAAAAACGCAAGGAAATCAAGATAACAGTGGCAGCTGTACAAATAACTCCCCCAAAGGGCTTTTACTTCTCAAACACGGCAGAAAGCTAAAACAATATGATGCCCCGTCACCTTATTAATTCAGCCACTTACTTAGATAGAAAGTTAAAGGGGTTGTATTAATGCAAAATTCTGTGTTTTTCACGCAGGAAAAAAAGATAAAACACGTAAGAAATATCTTGCTGGAGTTTTGTAAACACAGATCTAAAATGCTTCTTAATGTAACTTCTGCTCGGCATCAGACTCATTTTGTGCTTCAGTTGCCCTTCTAAACTATGATGAGAATTCACAAACAGGCATTCAATCAGCAGACAGCACTCCAACTGATATGTAGCTTCTTTTCTCCAGTACTACGGTGAAATGCAATATTAAAGCAGAACATTAAGAAATATAGCTGGCTACATTCTTTCTATGATAGGCCTAAACATTAAAAATATGATGCCATGCATCACTTTAGCAAAAAAAAGACCTTGCTTCTTCATTTTAAGCTCATTTACGTGTGGCTGCCAGCCAAATAGAGTTGCCCTTCTGTTGTCATCTGATAAAATGGAGCTATTTTCATACTAACTAACTTTGGAAGTATGCTTGGGGTCATTGTCCATTTGGAAGACCCATTTGCGACCAAGCTTTAACTTTAACTTAACAAACCATAGTCTGGCTTTTTTTATGGCGGTTTTGGAGCAGTGGCTTCTTCCTTGCTGAGCGGCCTTTCAGGTTATGTCGATATAGGACTCGTTTTACTGTGGATATAGATACTTTTGTACCTGTTTCCTCCAGCATCTTCACAAGGTCCTTCACAAGGTCAATCTGGGATTGATTTGCACTTTTTGCACCAAAGTATGTTCATCTCTTGGAGACAGAACGTGTCTCCTTCCTGAGCGGTATGACGGCTGCGTGGTCCCATGGTGTTTATACTTGCGTACTATTGTTTGTACAGAACAACATGGTCACTTCAGGCATTTGGAAATTGCTCCCAAGGATGAACCAGACTTACGGAGGTGTACAATTATTATGCTGAAGTCTTGGCTGATTTCTTTTGATTTTCCCATGATGTCAAGCAAAGAGGCACTGGGTTTGAAGGTAGGCCTTGAAATACATCCACAGGTACACCTTCAATTGACTCAAATGAGGTCAATTAGCCTATCAGAAGCTAAAGCCATGACATAATTTTCTGAAATTTTCCAAGCTGTTTAAAGGCACAGTCAACTTAGTGTATGTAAACTTCTGACCCACTGGAATTGTGATACAGTGAATTATAAGTTAAATAGTCTGTCTGTAAACAATTGTTGGGAAAATTACTTGTGTCATGCACAAAGTAGATGTCCTAACAGACTTGCCAAAACTATAGTTTGTCAACAAGAAATTTGTGGAGGTTGAAAAACGAGTTTTAATGATTCCAACCTAAGTGTATGTAAACTTCCAACTTCAACATTATATTTACAAAAAAATATATTGGGGGATTGAAAATGATGAAGACAATTGCATTGATGGAATTGATAGATTGTAGCAATCTAGCTGCAATATTAAACCTGATCTACCCCATAGAACAATTAAAAATAAATCATTTTATTTTGTAATCAGTGACAGAAACATAAAGCACAGAGTAACCTGGAGTTCTCAAGGAGCCCAGAGGACGTCACTGTACACTCTGACTTACTATCAACACCCCATGCTATCTCTTCCATCTGAATGTTAAGTTCAGCTTAGCAAACAGCTTGACTTTCTAAAAACTCACTTACTATCAAAGCCTTTTAGTCTTTACGAATGTGGGTCACTTGAACAGGTGGGTCTCCTCACCAGTTAGAAGATGGGAACCTGGTATTAAAGCATCTCATGCTGAAAGATGAAAGAGTGGAACAGAGGTGCCACTCTGGGATTCTTGTAGCAACGTAAGAGCAATAGAGTTGGACAGAGGAGAGCACTTTAGGCAATTGAGAGACAGCTTATATCAGCAGCTTTACCGATCACAGCTTCTGTGAAACACTTTCTGTCAGGGTGGCATTTACAGCCCGTCAAATATCTGAAGACACTTGACATGCTGCCAATATTTGGGGTTTATTCAAAAGACGGTACTGGAGACATGACTCACGTATCATCCCAAAATCCTCTACAGCAAACGAGTCAAATCCATTTAGCTCAAATTCCAAAACTCTTCTGAAATTCAAGTCATAAATAGATTTCACATATATTTTTTATTTGTATTATTGCTCAGCTCCTGAACTGATTTGAATTGGAAACTGAAATTACCTCAACCCTTGAAACCAGCCTGTTTCACAGTAGCCCAGTGTTGAAAAATGTAACTACCATGAAAACCAGAAAGAATCTCTTTTCCATATGAGGCATGGTGGATGGCTCTGGAAATGCTGAGAGCCTTCGAGAAATCAGAACAGGCTAGATCCCCCTTCTTCAGTTAGCAATTGAAATCAAATGAACTCATATTACTGCCTGCTTTTCCCCCCTCTGGCATTTTACAGTGCACAGGGACCTCTGCACATAACAGCATAGCAGAGGGGACAAGAGAGGGACACAAAAACACAAAAACAGGTGCAGAAAATGGCCTCTAGGGCTCTCAGAACTAAACAGGTGATTTTATTCTGCCCTCTGCCGGCACCTTTACAAGGCCCTACAAAGGAAGGGGCGTCTTGATCGTGTGTCTGTTGTAGGAATCGGCCCTGGGAGGCAGGCAAGCCAAGTCACCTAATTAGAGCTGCAACCCTCCCCGGGGCAGAGTGATGGACGCGCCTGCGCCTGCCAATCAGCTGTGGCTCAAACTGCAGAGAGCTAAAATGAACCTCTCACCTGATGCAATGGGAGGGGGCGGGACATGACAAGGGGGCAGACCAATGAAGACATGTGTTTGGTGTTTGTTGTTTGTTGTGACAGACAACGCTGACAAGATCCCACTCCAATGGCAAACAAAGACATGGAGTCATGCTGTTGGGTTTTCTCTTAAATGGAGGACCAACCTAAAACAGTGGCCCTGCTTAACGTGTATTATTAATGGACAAATAAATAAACCAGTCCCTCCATTACCAGCCGTGTGTCTCCAGTGCAACTTAATTAACTGTGACAGACCCGAAGAAATACACCAGGAAAAAAAGAGGGAAGTAAAACAGTTGCTAGGCAACATACAACATCTGTAAGACTTCAGCAACTTATTCAATTTTCGAGATTCTGTCTCCAGGGTTACGGCGGAAAGATAACATTTCAAGCAGTTTAGGGGTCTTTTCTTACAAAGGGATGTAATTCTCCATCTCTCCCATCCCCTCCTCCCTCTCCAGTAACACCTCCATTGTCTGCTACCATGCACCTGGAATTCACAGACTCTGATTAAAATTTAAATAATTACTATATCCAGCATATAATGCATGTCAGGAAAGCCCCTGACTTACCAGAAGCAACACATTCATATCCAACCACTAGATTAGTCTGAAGCTTATGACTGTGCGTTTGTTATGAACAATTTTACATTATGCAGATGTACTTACTTTACTGAGCACTAGCAGGGGGCAGCAGAAATGTGTAAAGCTATTTAATTGGACAAATGCAAATAAAAGTCTGACATATGATATAAATAATTGGACGTAGCCTACGTAATTAAAAGTGAATTAAATTGTAATGACTTCAGAACAAAAACAAGTCCTATGTCCATGCATTCAACTTGACATGCTTCATTATTCTAAGTAAAGTCAATCTCAGTTAGAACAACAGAAGCAGACAGCAGTAACCCTCCTCCCTCTGTCTGCAGTTCTGGCAGTACAGAACCCTGCAGTAACTTTACCCTGACACCAAGTGGGAGTGGCAGCATGGAGAGCCCTTCAAAGAGATGAATCAGAGAAGTGACTGCACTGACTGACTGCCTTGACTTCCAGGCTCTCACAACATCTTAACACAGCCAAACATGACCTTAAAATACCACTCCTATTCCCTCAGGGCTGCTTCTCTTACAGATACAACAGCTTGTCTTGTTCATAACACAACATCTGGGGCTCAATATGCACTGCATGATTAGTCATGGTTGACTACTGTATATTGACAAAAACATGTCTCCATATCATATTGGAAATCTCATCCCCAGTGTTGGCCAGGGCTGAGACGAGCGGTGCAAATGTTCATTACCATGTGAAAAGGCCGGATGTCGGCTAATTCAAGATGAGAGCACACTTGTGGCAGCAGCATGGTGCAAATCAATACCCTGCAATGGTTATCAAATCAACAATCTGGACCTAGAGTGTTTGTTTACGAGAGGGGTAATTTCTCAATAAAACATGACCGCATGCTGATTAGAATTCACCAACGCACAACAACAAGTATTTAGAATAGCCATTCTATTCCAGACACTTTTGCTTTAAACCAGCCTTTAACTTGAGTATAACTGTTATTGAACCTCAGCCAACTACTATATCGGTTAAGCTGTCAGACGAAAAGAACACATACCAGCTGAGAGAGATAGCTCCTTTACAAGGAAAAGCTCTCGCTATCAAGATCGTTGGGTCAATTATGGTAATTACAAAGGGATTTTCAGTGCTGCAGTAACAAAGACCACAACGTCTGTATGACGTCTCCGGAGCATCTCTGGAAGACACCTAATCCTCTCACAATCACAGCGTGTTTATCTCCAAAGGAAGCTTTAAAACACAGTGTCAAATTTACATATGAGAAATCGCATTATGGAAATCATGATAACATATTTACAAAAGTCAGCGTTGTGGTGGAAAAACCGAGTGGTGAAATTATATTAAGTTGTGTGAAAAAGAGTGTGAGGGAAAAACTCAACGTGTCACTGGAACAGTTGGAGTCCCTGTAATGGAGATAAAGACGGCAGCCCTGAATGAGGAGAGTCACAATGCTAGACATCCTCAGTAGCAGCCACGGCAGCGGCCTCTCTACAGCTCATTCCTGCCAATTCCCCTTTCCCACTCTCCCCTCTGTCGCCCTGAATGCAGGAACACCAGAGGGCTAAGAATAGCACACAGCTGGCACTGCAGGACTTACATATTTCACACTCAAGCCACAGTGCTCCAAAATATCTCCCCCCTACCCCATCTCATGCTGTCCCCACCTCTGTCCCCATCCCTGTCCCACTTCAGGACCAGGGTGGCTCCCTGTCCCTTCTCTTTTATCCGTACTTCACCTCTCTGGCAGGGCCGAGACAGGTCCTGCTCAGACAAGATCCATGGCTCACCACCCAGGATTTATATCAGGGGATTGGTAGCGAAGAGAGGCATCTTTATCTGCCCTCCCCTCCCTCAATCATTGTGCCTCGCCCCCTTGGGAAGCGACAAGGCTCGTTAATAGATCGATTTGTAGTGGAGTAATTTATTGGGCCCAAGGTGTGTGTGTGTGTGTGTGTGTGTGTGTGTGTGTGTGTGTGTGTGTGTGTGTGTGTGTGTGTGTGTGTGTGTGTGTGTGGGTAGGGTGGGGGGTAAGTGGGTCTGTGTTTAGCTAAGGATGTTATCCCCGAAGGATGATATAGAGGGACTAACCCCTACTGAGTTGAGCCCTGTTGCGTTGACAGGGGTCCCCATGCAGTGACAGAGGGAGATTAGCCAGCTCCCCAAAC
This sequence comes from Oncorhynchus tshawytscha, assembly GCF_018296145.1. Taxonomy (NCBI): domain Eukaryota; kingdom Metazoa; phylum Chordata; class Actinopteri; order Salmoniformes; family Salmonidae; genus Oncorhynchus; species Oncorhynchus tshawytscha. The sequence continues at coordinate 22,135,205 of NC_056448.1, forward strand.
AGCCTCTCCAGGTGAGACCTGCACTAACTGTCACTACGCTAGCAGGGAGACCAGTCAAAGAGGGCTGGAGGAGGTTGTGTTTTGGCTACTAGAGCCCTGAGAGATAGGGCTATAGCTGGCCAGATGGAGAAAGACCACAGGGCATTGGACTAGAGATCTAGAGTTGGCGTCCCAGAAACCCTGGCTGGATACTCTTTTAGTCATTAAAGGACAAGGTCCCGGTTAGGCATGTAGTAGTAATCCTTCAACATTTGAATACTGGCCACTAATATAGCTCCTTCTGAGCAGGCACACTAAGTTATCTAAATATAGTGGGCCCTCCTGTTCAATTGTATTACACAGCCCATTTCTTATTTTACTCCCCTCTCTCTCGATCTTTCGCGGTTGGTTATCATTATACATGCATGGAGCTCTATTGGAATACAGTTTGTCTAATGAGCACCTCTTAGCTGATCACATTATAACTCCACTTGACGACACTTAATTACCAGTGTTTCACTCCCCGCAGCCCTGTCTGGGGGACAGGAGAACTCTTTTAATTAAAGCAAGAGAATCCAACCTGTTTGTACACGCGTACATGTCCCTGTGTGTATGTCCTAGTGTGTTTGTGAATATTTTTACGAGTATAATATGATATGTTTTTGTGTGTTTTTGCAAGCTTGTCTCTGTGTTTGCTTCCCCCTGTGTGTGTGTTAGGAGGAATGTGTGTGCACACGCTGATGCTCCCTGCATCATAGGCTGTGTGCTCCTTGCGTTTCATATTTCAGCAGTGACTCGGGCATGAGTCATTGTAAAGAACCTGCCCAGCCTACAGAGTTACGGCCATGCTCTCTCTCTCTCTTTCTCTCTCTTTCTTTCTCTCAAATGGGCTGAGGCTAGTGCTCAGGAAAAGCACATCAAACATAATACTTTCCTAAAAGGAAAACAGATTCCCCATGCTCCGCTCACTCTCTCACTCTCAAACCACTTTTTTTCTCTCCCAGCAATAGAAAGAGACACATTCTTCTGCTTCAAACAAGACTGCTTAACTTCTGTCTTCATCCCTCTTTCCTATGCTCCTAGCTTCCCGGTTCATTTCTTCTCTGAGATATCCGTTTTTTCTGTCCTACCAGCTATTCATGATGCTGAGATGAATGTGAAAGAGATGTGTCTAGCGGTTGGGCCGAAAGTTTGCTTGTTTGAATCCCAAACCAACTAGGTGAAAAGTCTGTCTATGTGCCATTGAGCAAGGCACCTAAACACAATAGCTCCTGTAAGTCACTCTGGAGAAGAGTGTCTGCTAAATGACTCAAATGTCAATGTGAAATGTCTCACAGTGCAATCGAAAAAGGTTGACAGTAATCTGTTTTTAATAAAGACATGCTGCCTAGTACTATACTTATTTTGTTTTATTGACGTGATAACGTAGTAAATCATTCGGACAAGGTTACTGCACAATGGAATTCTGCTCAACAGACTGTCAGAAAAAGGCTTTCACTTGTAAAGCACCCTGAGACCGAGGTGTGAAAATATTTAACCATGACTTATATAAAGAAAATTGTCACCCATGTAAACACAATCAGACAAGTGACAAATACGATTGTACACAATAGCCATAATATAAGTACTGGTAGTAATATAATAGCAATAGCATATGAAAAGATAACTCTAAAATTGCAGCTTTTCTATTTGACCTTAACACTCTGGAGTGAGTGATCTCCCCATCTCTCTCCCTCCTTAACAAGCCACTGGTTGGTTTGTCATTAGTGTTCATCTGACTCTGACTATCTAACAGTCATCACAGTGACTAACGGCACAACAAGCAGACGTAGCTCTTCTCCCTCACCTTTCTAAAGCTGTTTACACAGATAGAGCGGGCATGTAGCCTTGCCAGCCCTCTGCACAGCATGATAATGGAGGGGGGAGTCTTTTGGAGGGAAAACACAGTGCGTAGAAAGTTGACGAAAACATAATCACTGTTTTACTCTGTTTCCACAGCTGCGCTGAGAGAGAGAGCCTGACAGAGGAGCTCTGTTGACTACACTAAAAGCACTGAGATTTGATCGGATTAAATTAATGTATACCAACAGAGAGCAGTAAATCAATCAGGAGGGCTTTTCTGAATTTGCGCGGCATGGGATAAAACTCCCGCAAAGGTTTCCCTCCTCTCCACCAACACTCGCTGGCTGAATTGGTGGAATGGCTCACCTGCTGCCACAAACCCTCACAAACCACACTGAGAGCTTGACTGAAACAGTGCCGTGTCAGAGGCATACTGCAGCTATAGTTGAACATGACTACCAGCATCATAATCTAAAACGCCCCCAAGAACCCTATTGTTGTTGTGGCTCCAGACCCCATGCCCAAACTCAATCCAATCCACATGCCTTTAGTGCATGGGGCAGCAGGTAGCCTAGTGGTTAGAGCATTGGGCCAGTAACCAAAAGGTTGCTAGACTGAATCTCAGAGTTGACAGGGTAAAAAAAATCTGTCGTTCTGCCCCTGAACAAGGCAGTTAACCCACTGTTCCTAGCCCGTCATTGTAAATAAGAATTTGTCCTTAACTGACTTGCCTAGTTAAATAAACGTTAAATAAAAAATGTATAAAGTTAACTCAGTAAGTGCAAGGTCTCCCTCAGTGAAAAACAATGTTGAGGAAAGTTGGGGATATGGAGGATTGGAATAGCTTCAATGCAATAACAGAAAACTTGTGAATTCCGCTAATGCATGTAAGATGAGAGGTTTGTTTGGTGATCCGAGCAAAAAGTTGCATATATTCTACCAATAATGACTTTGAAAGTGGACATTCTGTTGTCAACTTGAGAGATGCTACTGTCTGACAGACATGCTCATGTTTCCCTTCTAGTACCGAACACATGACTTCACCTCCACTTTGAGCAGGGGGTTAAGGGTTTAATAACTTGTGTTTGGATGCCTCTCGTTTCACATTAATCCAGATATACAAATTGTCCTTCTGTGTCATCACCTGCTACTGTTGAATGCTCTGTTGTGTTTGAGCAGTAGCCTATGCATCGATACAATTATACAATTATTTGCTGAACATCAAGATATGCCTCGCATTTTCCCTCCAACTCAAAAAATGAGTGAGAGGTTACAGTGGAAAGGCTCTTTCCAAATCAGTTGTTGAGAAGTGAAGTTAGGGGAAAGTGTTCCAAATGTGAGTATACACCTTAAAAAGCTTATTCTTCATTATTTCGGTCTGTCTTGATTTTGAAGTAGGCCTATGTCTGCTAGTTCAATGTGTCTTTACACAATGTCACAATGTCACATAACTATGCTGCCTGACATAATTTGGATAATTTAAAATAAATTATTGACCTACAAATTAGTGTAACATGAATAATAAACTGACAATATTACTATTTATGAGGCTGCATATATTTGAACAGGCTACAAAACAATGTGGTGTTAACGCCTCTAAAGTAGTATCTATTATCATAACACGTTTAGTGATAAAATATGGTCGTTTTCCCGGCCCAGTAGCTCGAGTTAATGATTGGCTAATAACAGCACCGACAATTGGTTCACCTTTGTACCGCGAGTGCAGATCTAAGCGTGCCTACTACCGTATCACGCCTCGTTCGTGTGTCTTTATGTGTACCCATTATTTGTTTTACTGTACCAGAGAGAAGAGGTTGGAGTGGCAGTCTTCAAGGCTTGCCCCGTTAGCCACCCAATTCGCTGCCGTAGTCATAATCGTCCGCCGTTCGGGTCGTCAGTACTGGGCATGTCGAAATCCTTGATCGGTAACAAGACCGAGCAGTGGTGGCAAATCGGTTCCCTTACAAGTATGCCACACCACCGCCAAAACACGGGTAATTGTCTAACAGATCAATGGCTAACCTTAAGTAGCCCAAATATTTTGTCAACTGTCATAAAAAAAATAACCCGGCTGAACAGAGGGTGTACTCAAAGAAAGGATTCTAAATATATCAATAACCCCCTTTGATTGTATAGCCTGCCAAAACGAATGGTTTGTTTTTGTACATCCAAGTGTGTTCGTAGATCAGAACATTGTTACTGTCCAGCTCAGGCGATCCAAACCTGATCATTTTCAAACGCAGAAAGCATGTAGGCTAAGCTAAAATGTATCCGTGTCTTAATCCATGGAGAGAAATGTCCACCCGTGTCCATGCCAGTCTTTCCGATGATACTTTAATGATTAAATAATAGTGTAATCCATGCGAAGTAGAGCTATTATTTTCTTCCTGAGCGCAAAAATCCATCAAAATGCGTGGTTAGTCCGAAAACTTCTTATAGAAAAACGCTGTAGTTTATTACGCGTGTATTATCCACTGATTAAACACTACTAAATGGACCGTTTAGGTGTCGAAGACCAGTCTGTTGCAAATTGCATGCAAGAAATCTGAATTCGATTCCGTCAGCCCCCACAAGGCAAGCTGATGCACCAGTTGTGATAGTTTTCGAGAATTGCATGAGCTATTAATAGCTTTCTTTCTTAACACCACCGTTCCCCTCACAATGTAGCCTACCACATACAACAGGCAACTGTGAACAGGAATGTTTCATCCTTGTTTCACTTTGCAAATAACGTCAGACTGCAGACAAGCGAGGCTAAAAAATAAAGCTTGCTCTTTCGTCGGGTAATCCAAGGTGGACCGCAAGAGAGTTGATGGTCTCGCAACCAAAAAGGCTATTAAATGTGTCAATTTTAAATGTTTTCGTATTCTTCATCGGAAAAAAAAAAAGTATGCTCCGTCCAACAGCAGGGAAACGGCAGCAGCAGACCGAGGTTAAAAAAAAGATCCTTCCTTCCTTTCTGTTTTATATCATTACGAAATGTCCTCCCAGTCTCCCAACAATTAACTGTAGACCTTAAAATATTTGTTTAGCTTGAAATAACAGTTGATGCAATAATGTATCCAAGAAAACGTTGATAATCCAGCAATGGTGACAATCCTTATCTGACGTTATGATGATCAAATAAATGTTTCACGCTGGTCAGGAGTCCAGTCTCGTTATCTCCATTTAAAAAACATACCTTTTTTAAAAACGTGTTCCCTCATAAGGCAAGATTTATGATTGATTAAAATTAATCAATTAAAACGTCGATTATATGCGATGTTTCTCATCAAGGAATTCAGAAGCAACGAATCCCTTTCTAGGCATTGTTTATGTCTCAGTCAGTGTCTTTTCTGTAATATTCGTATGAAAGCGTATGTGAGGAGGCTATGTATAAATATGTGTGGCTCACTCTGTGTGTGTATGTGAGCGTGCTGAGTGCTTACGCGAACAGCCGCTAGCAGCGTCGTGCACTATCTGCCAGCCCACCACGCATAGCAATGTAATGGCGGCCGGCAGTTTACGAGAGACTCGCTTTCCCATTTGGCCAAGTACAGTCCTCACGTGATCAAAGCAAGGGATTACAGCACTGTTTAGAATCTTTGATACAGGCTTTGATGCGACGCTAGAGGCGCCAGTGGCTTTCACTAACAATCAGCTGTCATCGAAGCACATCACACATCATCTCCCTAACTGTTACAGTGTAGGCTATTGACCAGAGTGTTACATTGTTACATTGTTACACCGAACAATATAAAACAATATAACTGTGTTGTCATGTGTTTCTGCCTTGTTATGTTGTTGTCTTAGTTCTCTCTTTATGTAGGGTTGTGTCTCTCATGTTGTGATGTGTCTTTTGTCCTATATTTATGTTGTATTTATTTATTTTAATCCCAGGCCCCGTCCACGCAGGAGGCCTATTTGCCTTTTGGTAGGCCATCATTGTAAATAGGAATTTGCTATTAACGGACTTGCCGAGTTAAATAAAGGTTAAATAAAATACATAAATAACTGGTGAAGTAAATGTATCAATGGAATTATTACCAGGCCTACACATGTTATTATTACATCACAGTTGCATTTCCTTCATTGTTAAATGGTAATAGCTTGTTGCATTATGATTATTACATAATGTAACCAGTCATATCTACAGTGACCCCAGGGCCAGGGGATGTCATAATCAATGACATCCATGAGAGTGTCACAGCAAGTGTCACTACACCTGGTCATCTTTCCTTTTTTTGCCCTCAGAGAAGCCTCAATTCATCGGGGCATGGACTCTACAAGGTGGCGAAAGCGTTCCACAGGGATACTGGGCCATGTTGACTCCAATGCTTGTCAAGTTGGATTGATGTCCTTTAGGTGGTGGACCATTCTTGATACACACAGGAAACTGTTGAGAGTGAAAAACCCAGCAGCGGTGCAGTTCTTGACACAAACCGGTGCGCCTGGCACCTACTACCATACCCCGTTCAAAGGCACTTCAATCTTTTGTCTTGCCCATTCACCCTCTGAATTGCACACATACACAATCCATGTCTTAATTGGCTTAAAAATCTGTCTAAAAAGTCTAAGGGGGGGTTCTACTAAACTGACATACGGAATTGTTTTAAGATATTTATACCATGGATCATTTAGATATTTGATTTTGAATGTTAGCACCCCGTATGTATTTAAAAAATATATATACAAAAATTATATGATCCAAAATTATATAATACATATAATACATAATAATAATAATACATTCCTAAATAGCAAAAATATATATATACAGTTAAAATTGAAAGTTTACATACACCTTAGCCAAATACAATTAAACTCAGTTTTTCACAATTCCTGACATTTAATCCAAGTAAAAATTCCATGTCTAAGGTCAGTTAGGATCACCACTTTATTTTAAGAATGTGAAATGTCAGAATAATAGCAGAGAGAATGCTTTATTTCAGCTTTTATTTCTTTCATCACATTCCCAGTGGGTCAGAAGTTTACATACACTCAATTAGTATTTCGTAGCATTGCCTTTAAATTGTTTAACTTGGGTCAAACGTTTCAGGTAGCCTTCCACAAGCTTCCCACAATAAGTTGGGTGAATTTTGGCCCAATCCACCTGACAGAGCTGGTGTAACTGAGTCAGGTTTGTAGACCTCCTTGCTCGCACACGCTTTTTCAGTTCTGCCCACACATTTTCTATAGGTATTGAGGTCAGGGCTTTGTGATGGCCACTCCAATACCTTGACTTATTGACAATTAAGCCATTTGGCCACAACTTTGGAAGTATGCTTGGGGTCATTGTCCATTTGGAAGACCCATTTGCGACCAAGCTTTAACTTCCTGACTGATGTCTTGAGATGTTGCTTCAATATATCCACATAATTTTCCATCCTCTGTTATGTATTTTGTGAAGTGCACCAGTCCCTCCTGCAGAAAAGCACCCCCACAACTAGATGCTGCCACCCCGTGCTTCACAGTTGGGATGGTGTTCTTCAGCTTGCAAGCCTCCCCCTTTTTCCTCCAAACATAACAATGATCATTATGGCCAAACAGCTATATTTTTGTTTCATCAGTCCAGAGGACATTTCTCCAAAAAGTATGTATCTTTGTCCCCATGTGCAGCTGCAAACTGTAGTCTGGCTTTTTTTATGGCGGTTTTGGAGCAGTGGCTTCTTCCTTGTTGAGAGGCCTTTCAGGTTATGTTGATATAGGACTTGTTTTACTCTGGATATAGATTATTTTGTACCTGTTTCCTGTAGCATCTTCACAAGGTCCTTTGAACATGGTACCTTCAGGTGTTTGGAAATTGCTCCCAAGGATGAACCAGGTCAACAATTTTCTTCTGAGGTATTTGGCTGATTTCTTTTTATTTTCCCATGATGTCAAGGAAAGAGTTTGAAGGTAGGCCTTAAAATACATCCACAGGTACACCTCCAATTGACTCAAATGGTCACATCTGCTCCCACTACGCCCTCTGCTATCCATCTGGTGTCGTCTTAACCTACAGTTCTCCCCCTGTACACACACACTCTCTCCCTCTCCCCCTCTCCCCCTCGCTCTCTCTCTCTCTCTCTGTGATTGTGTGGTTGGAGACAGGTGTGCTGGATTCAGAGCAGATCCCTACCACATGCAAATCGTCCCATAAATCAAGACCTCTACATATACTCATTACTGCCACCTCCACTCTGCCAGATCGTAATCTATGCTCAGTCAGTTGTTATCCTAGCCTTTTGTCAGTTCTCAAGATCCTGTTGCCCCGCTGTGCTTGTTTCCCTGCATTACACCGTTTTGTCCTCTCGTTGCAGTACCTCTCTGTCTCTGTCTCCTGTACCACGTCTCACCTCCAACCACCTTGCTCTGGACTTCACTCACCACCACCTTGGATTCCCCTCAGGACCTGTTTACCCTGTTCAACTCAGTCAACTACAACCACACTCTACACTTCGCGTTTTTCTGCAACTCATCTGAGCTGCCCCGGTTCTGCACTCCATATCTCTCTGTGTACAATAAACTTTTTGGTTAATTCATCTCTGCTTCTGCATCTGAGTCCGCTCTTGGGTTCCCCTGTGTTCGCTCTGCGTAACAGTATGATTTGGCCATAAGATGAACCCAGCCGACTCTCCAACTCCTCACCAAATTCTTGTTGGTAAAGGTAGCCTTCTGGACCAACATGACCAAGCCCTGAAAACCCTGCTGAGAAGATCAAGGAGTTTTCACGGAGCCCGTCTGGCCTACAGGTCCGAACCTCTGTCCAGAATTCACAACCTGTCTCCAGTTCCTCTTCTCCACTCCGGGAGCATTTTGTTCCGACTCTTGAGCACTATGATGGTAATCTTGGGCTTTGCAGAGCCTTTCTTGTACAATGTTCACTAGTGTTTGAGCAACAGCCCTACTCTTATGCTAGTGAACGCGCCAAAATGTATTTTTTGATTGGCTGCCTTTGGGGAGCAGCGCTCTCCTGGGCCACTGCAGTTTGGGAGAGACAGTCATCTATCTGCTTCTCTTACAGTGGATTCACAGATGAGATTAGTAAGGTTTTCGACCACCCGGTCTGTGGAATGGATGCTGCTAAACGATTTCTGTCCCTTTGTCAAGGTTCTCAGAGTGGCTGAGATGGCATGTGAGTTCCGCACCCTCACCACAGAGAGCGGCTAGAATGACGAGGCCCTTCAGGGAGCATTGTGGAACGCACTCACTGAGATCCTCAAGGACACGTTGGTATCTAGAGAGGAGCCTGAGGGACTTGACAAACTAATTTCTCTCACTATCTGCATTGACAACCGTCTCCGTGAGCGTCAGAGGGAGAGGGGAGGTATGGTTGCATTTCCCAAAACGTCTGCTTCTGTGCCTTGCTCAATTTCTTCGACTGCATCACATCACCAGGCAGGTTCCAATCCTGAACCCATGCAGCTCGGCCGGACTCATCTATCTCCAGAGTAGAGGCAGCGGCGTATTAGTACTAAGAGCTGTCTGTATTGTGGCCAGGTTGGTCACCTGGTTTCCACTTGTACCCTGTGTCCAGCAAAAGAGAGGGCTCAGCAGTAGTGGGGGATATACAGTTGAGCCAAATCACCTGCCCATCATCTCCCAGACCCCTGCTTGAGGCCAACCTTGTGTGGCAGAGCCAGGCTTTTCCTCTGCCTGCTCTCAACGATTCAGGCGCCGACGAGTTTTCACAGACCGAGGGGTTGTTAAAACTTCTTATGGCTGGGGGGCAGCATTGAGTAGCTTGGATGAATAAGTTGCCCAAAGTAAACGGCCTGCTCCTCAGTCTCAGTTGCTAATATATGCATATTATTAGTAGTATTGGATAGAAAACACTCTAAAGTTTCTAAAACTGTTTGAATGATGTCTGTGAGTTTAACAGAACTCATATGGCAGGCAAAAAACAGGAAGTGAGAAATCTGAGCTTCATATGTATTCACCACAGTTCCCAATGAAATCCCCATGAGATATTAAGGATGTTGCACGTCCTAGGGGTTCCACTAGATGTCAAACATCTATAGAAATTTGAATGAGATTTCTACTGCATTGGGGGACTGAATGAGAGCAGAATCTATCAGGTTCTGCTCAGGAATCTCAGGAATCTATCAGACTGGCAGTCAGCCATTTTCTGATCACGCTCATTCCTCATGGTATCCAGTTGCGTTCCATTGCTCATCAAGACACAAAGGAATACTCAGGTTGGAACTTTATTCATGTTAAAAACATCCTAATGATTGATTCTGTACTTAGTTTGAAATGTTTCTTTGACCTGTAATATAACTTTTTGAAGTTTTTGTCCGACGTAATGCTGACCATAATGAACGTTTGGATATGTATACCAAATGCGCTAACAAACGGAGGTATTTGGACATAAATAATGGACATTATCGAACAAAACAAACATTTATTGTGGACCTGGGATTCCTGGAGTGCTTTCTGATGAAGATCATCAAAGGTAAGGGATATTTATCATGTAATTTGTTGTTTATGTTGACGCCAACACTGCGGCTATTGTGACTGTTTCTTCTGAGCACCGTCTCAGATTATTGCATGGTTTGCTTATTCCGTAAAGTTTTTTTGAAATCAGACACAGCGGTTGCATTAAGGATAGGTATTTCTGTAATTCCATGTGTATAACTTGTATTATCATCTACATTTATGATGAGTATTTCTGTTGAATGATGTGGCTATGCAAAATCACTGGATGTTTTTGGAACTAGTGAATGTAACCCGCCAATGTAAACTCATATTTTGATAAATATGAACTTTATCAAACAAAGCATACATGTATTGTGTAACATGAAGTCCTATGAGTGTCATCTGATAAAGATCATCAAAGGTTAGTGATTAATTTTATCTCTATTTGTGCTTTTTGTGACTCCTCTTTGTCTGGGAAATGGCTGTTTTTATTGTGGTTTGGTGGTCACCTAACATAATCGTTTGTGGTGCTTTCGCCGTAAAGCCTATTTGAAATCGGACACTGTGGTGGGATTAACAACAAGACCACATTTAAAACGGTGTAAGATACATGTATGTTTGAGGACTTTTAATCATGAGATTTTTGATGTTTTGAATTTGGCACCCTGCACTTTCACTGGCTGTTGTCATATCATCCCGTTAATGGGATTGCAGCCATAAGAAGTTTTAAGCAGTTGGGCCTGGACACTGTTTTGCTTGATTCACCTCTGGAAGCCAACGCTCTCAATGGAAAGCTACTCTTCCGTGTTTTGGAGAGAACTGTTCCTGTTATGCTGCGTCTCTCTGGTAATCACCAGGAAAAGATCAGTTTCCATATCATCGACTGTTCTCACTCACCTCTGGTTCTGGGCCATCCATGGCTAAAGCTACACAACCCACAGATTGACTGGTCTACCGGAAGGGTTACTACATTCTGCCCTTCCTCCTGCCTTGTCTTCACCCCAGTCCATCCCAGACCTGTCTTCTGTTCCTCCAGAATATCACGGTCTAGCTCCTGTATTCAGCAAGCACCACACCCCATCTCTGCCGCCTCATCGGCCTTACGACTGTGCTATCGAGCTTCAGCCTGTAGCTCCTCTCCCTAGTAGCAGGTTGTATAACCTCTCTCGCCCCGAGCAAAAGGCCATGGAGGAATACCTCAAGGACTCACTGGCTGTCAGACATGTCAGGCCTTCTTCCTCTCCGATGGGAGCTGGATTTTTCTTTGTCAAGAAGAATGGGTCACTGAGGCCATGCATAGACTTCCGTGGGTTGAATAGTATCACCGTCAGGAATAAGTATCCCTTGCCACTTATCAGTTCTGCTTTTGCCGCCTTCCATGGTGCCACAGTATTTACTAAACTGGACCTTCGGAATGCCTACCACCTTGTCCGCATCAGAGAGGGAGATGAGTGGGAAAACGGCGTTCAACACACCACTTGGACATTTTGAGTATCTCGTTATGCCTTTTGGCCTCACTAATGCCCCGGCTGTTTTTCAGGGCCTATTGAATGATTTCCTGAGGGATGTCATTGGGCGTTTTGTTTTTGTCTATGTGGATTACATTCTTATTTTTTTCAAAGGACATTGAGGCTCACAAGCAACACATCCACCATGTTCTCCAAAGGCTATTGGAGAATAAGCTATTTGTCAAGGCTGAGAAATGTGAGTTTCATGTTTCCTCTGTGTCATTCATAGGTTACATTTTTGCTGAAGGTTAGCTACGAATAGACCCTGCCAAGGTTAGGGCAGTCAGAGTGGCCTGTGCCCGTGAATCTGAAGCAGCTACAGCGTTTTCTGTGGTTTGCTAATTTTTATAGACGATTCATCCTTGACAACAGTCGTTTGGCAGCTCCTCTCACCTCAACCTCCACTCCATTCCACTGGTTCCCCGAGGCAGAGGCAGCATTCCGGGAACTCAAGCACCACTTCACTACTGCTCCAATCCTTACCCAGCCAGAGTCAGAACTCCAGTTCGTCCTCGAGGTGGACGCTTCAGACACCGGTGTATGTGCAGTCCTGTCTCAACGTTCTCCCTCGGATCAGAAGCTCCATCCTTGTGCCTTGTCCCGCAAGCTCTCACCTGCAGAGAGAAATGTTGACGTAGGCAACCGGGAACTCTTATCTGTTAAGCTGGCTCTTGAGGAGTGGCATCACTGGTTAGAGGATTCATTACTTCCCTCCATTGTGTGGGGGATCATAAAAATCTAGCCTACATCCAGACCGCCAAACGTCTCAACTCTCGGCAGGCCAGGTGGGCATTGTTTTTTGGAAGATTCAACTTCACACTCACTTATCGCCCCGGATCTAAGAATATCAAGCCTGATGCCCTCTCTTGTCAGTTGACCGCAGACATCAAAAGTTCTGAGCCTGAGACCATTATGCCATCCTCCTGCATCGTTGCTGCTGTTTCCTGGGAGATTGAGTCTCGTGTTCCTCAGGCTCAGCTGTACTAGCCTGATCCTAGAAACGGCCCTTGTAAGGCTCTGTTTGTGCCAGATTCAGGTCGTTCTTCAATGGGCCCTACATCTGGTCTGCTTCATCTTCTTCCCATACCTAGTCGCCCCTGGTCACACATTGCTTTGGACTTCGTCACTGGGCTTCCCCCATCAAATGGTACAGTGGGGCAAAAAAGTATTTAGTCAGCCACCAATTGTGCAAGTTCTCCCACTTAAAAAGATGAGAGAGGCCTGTAATTTTCATCATAGGTACACTTCAACTATGACAGACAAAATGAGGGAAAAAAATCCAGAAAATCACATTGTAGGATTTTTAATGAATTTATTTGCAAATTATGTTGGAAAATAAGTATTTGGTCAATAACAAAAGTTTATCTCAATGCTTTGTTATATACCCTTTGTTGGCAATGACAGAGGTCAAACGTTTTCTGTAAGTCTTCACAAGGTTTTCACACACTGTTGCTGGTATTTTGGCCCATTCCTCCATGCAGATCTCCTCTAGAGCAGTGATGTTTTGGGGCTGTTGCTGGGCAACACAGACTTTCAACTCCCTCCAAAGATTTTCTATGGGGTTGAGACCTGGAGACTGGCTAGGCCACTCCAGGATCTGAAATGCTTCTTACGAAACCACTCCTTCATTGCCCGGGCGGTGTGTCTGGGATCATTGTCATGCTGAAAGACCCAGCCACGTTTCATCCCAGTAATCCCGTATCTGGGAGCGTAATCATAGCCTCAAACGCATTAGCATAACACAACGGACATAAATACCCCTAGAAATTTTTCCTATTCATGAAAATCACAAATGAAATGAAATAAATATATTCAAACACAAGCTTAGCCTTTTGTTAACAACACTGTCATCTCAGATTTTCAAAATATGAGTTACAGCCAACGCTAGACAAGCATTTGTGTAAGTTTATCATGGCATAATGCTATGCTAGGCTCTGCTGGCAGCAGGCAACATTTTCACGAAAATAAGAAAAGCAACCAAGTTAAATCATTTACCTTTGAAGAACTTCAGATGCTTTCACTCAGGAGACTCCCAGTTAGATAGCAAATGTTCCTTTTTTCCAAAAATATTATTTTTGTAGGCGAAATAGCTCCCGTTTCTTCAACATGCTTGGCTTAGAAATGAAAATGCTACAACTATAACGGCAAACTTTTTTCCAAATTTGCTCCATAATATCGACAGAAACGCGGCAAACGTTGTTTAGGATCCATCCTCAAGGTGTTTTTAACATATATATTCGATAATATATCCGTCGAGGCAATTGGTTTCTCATAAGAAGCGATTGAAAAAATGGCTACCTCAGTATTTTACGCAAGATTTTCTGCGGGTGACACCATGTGACCACATGCTATATATGGTCCCTTACAGCCATTCTTCAATGGAAATGCCTAAAAAGACGTCACAATGCCGTAGACACCTTGGGGAATACGTGGAAAACGTAAGCTCATTCGTAGCTCATTCTCAGCCATATAAGGAGTCATTGGCATGAGGCGGTTTCAAAAAATGCGGCACTTCCTGGTTGGATTTTTATCTGGGTTTCGCCTGTAACATCAGTTCTGTGGCACTAACAGACAATATCTTTGCAGTTTTGGAAACGTCAGAGTGTTTTCTTTCCAAAGCTGTCAATTATATGCATAGTCGAGCATCTTTTCGTGACAAAATATCTTGTTTAAAACGGGAACGTTTTTCATCCAAAATGTTTAATAGCGCCACCTAGTCGCAAGAAGTTAACTTCTTATGGTATAGGGGACGCCTTGTGTCCCACTCTGCCAAAAGCCAGGGAAAATGCAGCGCGGCAAATTTAAATAAATGATATAAAAATCTAACTTTCATTAAATCACACATGTAAGATACTAATTTAAAGCTACACTCATTGTGAATCCAGCCAACATGACCGATTTTAAAAAGGCTTATCGGCGAAAGCATAAGAAGCTATTATCTGATGATAGAACAACAGTAAACAAAGAGGGTAGCACATTTCAGCCCTGCAGGCGCTACACAAAACACAGAAATAAAATATAAAACATGCCTTACCTTTGACGAGCTTCTCCCATAAACATCACAATTGGTCCTTTTTGTTCGATTTAATTCCGTCTATATATATCCAAAATGTCCATTTATTTGGAGCGTTTGATCCAGGAAAAAAACAGCTTCCAAATTGCGCAACGTCACCACAAAATATTTCAAAAGTTGCCTGTAAACTTTGCCAAAACATTTCAAACTACTTTTGTAATACAACTTTAGGTATTTTTAAACGTTAATAATCGATCAAATTGAAGACGGGTCTATCTGTGTTCAATACAGGAAGACAACAAACCAAGCTACTTTTCAAGTCTTGCGCAACTCTCAACAGTGTTACGCAGTTCCTAGATGGCCGTACTTCTTCATTGCACAAATGAATAACCTCAACCAAATTCCAACGACTGGTGACATCCAGTGGAAGCGGTATGAACTGAAAACAAGTTCCTAGGAAATACCGTTTCCCAATGAGAACTCACTGAACAGACAGAGACCTAAAAAAATAAAATCTGAACGGTTAGTCCTCTGGGTTTTGCGTGCTACATAAGTTCTGTTATACTCACAGACATTATTCAAACAGTTTTACAAACGTCAGAGTGTTTCCTATTCAAATCTACTAATAATATGCATATCTTATATTCTTGGCACGAGTAGCAGGAAGTTGAAATTGGGCACGCTATTTATCCAAAAGTGAAAATGCTGCCCCCTATACCTTAAGAAGTTAACAAGAAATGTGTGGAGTGGTTGAAAAACGAGTTTTAATGACTCCAACCTAAGTGTATGTAAACTTCCAACTTCAACTGTATATATTGTTTGACACATTTAACCCCTTTTTTTGTTGGCACAATACTACCTCCATACTTCAATTCATTTGTATGGGTTACCTTCAGATGAGTCCTGTGACACTTATGGGGGTCGTAGAGCAAAATGGACAATACCAGCGTGTTCGTGGGAGGGTCCCCTTTCCATAGTTAGTAGGCCAAACCGTTCGGAAGCTACAGACGTTTTCTGGAGAAGAGATTTTCGGGATGTCTCCCGGTCTGACAAGCAGTACTGTAGCTCTGCCACTTTCCACCGCAGATACGGAAGGCGGATGTGGTGAATTGAGATGCAGCCCATGCAAAAAAAAAACGATATTTCGGCTTTTTGTGGGAATTGCTTTATTATGTTAATTAGATTGATGCACAGGTGTGTCAATAGACTCTTAAGGATTAATCTGTCTCCTCCCATTCATCTACACTGACTGAAGTGGATTTAACAAGTTACATCAATAAGGGATCATAGCTTTCACGTGAATTCACCTGGTCAGTCTGTGGGGCGGTTTCGTGGACAGAGTTCAATTTAAGTTAGGACTAGGCTAATTTTACTTAAATTAATCCAGATGTAAAAAATTGCTTCCTGATATGTTACTTAACTTAGTTCTAGACTAAGGAGTTCCAGACTAAGGTAAGAAGGACTAACCAGTTCATCCTTGTAAAGCCTAATTAAATTAACGATGTGCACTTGGTGCTGACCTGAGGATGCTTCAAAAACCAGGGATGGGACACTAATAGATAAGCATTGTGTGGAATTGGAGCAAGTCACCTAAACCAACTAATGGACTGAGGTAAACGAAAACATGAACATTTTTGTGACTTTGAAAAATACCTTTTGAAGCTAATTGTGTCGAACCACCCAATTATCTAGAACAAAGAGCATGATTCATCAACAGAAAACAAGAACAATAATGCATGGACTACTATTTGTAATGAATTCAACTGAAATGAAAAAGTAAACAGAAGGACGCTACAACAACTTCAGGTAAGATACTGTATTTATTGTTGGTCCACAAATCAGAGTCACTTTGAAATGTTTGTTTTCTTGTGTAACACAATGGGGGCCTAAATGTATTTGTGTGACAAAAATGTAACAAACAATATCATACATAATTACTAATATATTTTCTATAATGTCGTTACTTTCTAAGGTCCTGTAGAAAAACATAAAATAAACTTAAAGAAGACACATGCTGTTGCTCGTAGGGAGCGATTCAAGACTGGTAAACCAGAGACAGTTGAGCTTGGGGACTTGTTGACCGGGATCATTGATAGCCAGCAACCCCTGGACGGTATCCCCGATAATGACCATTTGCACAGTTCAGATGGGGGACCGTTCCAATCTTCATTTGGTAGGACACATTAATTTAATATGCAATGTTGTCAGTCAACTCATGCACTCCCATAATAAAAATTTAACTCTTGAAGAAATAATGTTCTCCAATGCATTACTGCAATCATTTTCTAGAGGCAGATGATCACCATAGCTCAGAGGAGATAATGCAGGATGAAGGTCAGCCCACTACATCTGCAGCAGCCAGGAGGGATGATTGTGTCACTAACCCAGGCCGAGGACAAAGAGGCTGAGCATACATGAGAAACTGACCATGGAATTTCATGAGTGCAAACTAAGGTATTTAAAAGAAGAGCATGATATGAAGATGCAAATCCGTCATGTTTTGTTGGCTATGAAAGAGGAGAAGAGAAACATGAAGCAACAGCAGAAGCAATATTTTTCTTGAACCAGCACCAGTTCAAGGTCCTGATATTTCCACTTGAGCTATCTTTGTTGTGAGAAGTACTGCATAGCAAAAGCTTTTTTGCAGGCTAGTCCATTTCTGTCATTGTCTGCCTTATCCATTGGAACATCTTCAATGCAAGGTTCTGGGCAGCCATGCTGTTTGAGGGTAATTGATCTGGGCAGCCATGTTGTTTGAGGGTAATTGATCTGGGCATCTATGCTGTTTGAGGATAATTGATCTGGGCAGCCATGCTGTTTGAGGGTAATTGATCTGGGCAGCCATGCTGTTTGAGGGTAATTGATCTGGGCAGCCATGCTGTTTGAGGGTAATTGATCTGGGCAGCCATGCTGTTGGAGGTAATTGATCTGGGCAGCCATGCTGTTTGAGGTAATTGATCTGGGCAGCCATGCTGTTTGAGGTAATTGATCTGGGCAGCCATGCTGTTTGAGGTAATTTGTCTTGGCAGCCATGCTGTTTGAGGTAATTTGTCTTGGCAGCCATGCTGTTTGAGGTCATTTGTCTTGGCAGCCATGCTGTTTGAGGTAATTTGTCTTGGCAGCCATGCTGTTTGAGGGTAATTGATCTGGGCAGCCATGTTGTTTGAGGGTAATTGATCTGGGCAGCCATGCTGTTTGAGGGTAATTGATCTGGGCAGCCATGTTGTTTGAGAGTAATTGATCTGGGCATCTATGCTGTTTGAGGATAATTGATCTGGGCAGCCATGTTGTTTGAGGGTAATTGATCTGGGCATCTATGCTGTTTGAGGATAATTGATCTGGGTAGCCATGCTGTTTGAGGGTAATTGATCTGGGCAGCCATGCTGTTTGAGGATAATTGATCTGGGCAGCCATGCTGTGAAGCACTGCTGTTGCAATTATGGCAATGCCACATCTTGGTTGAAAGCGCAATGTGCTTCTGAGACACTAGAAATGACTAATCCATACACCAAACATGTGCTCCACTACACCCCTGGTTCAGATTTGAGCTTGGTTGTACCGTTGTTGATCAGGTTTTATTGCATGCCGATAGGGAGTGAACAAGAAGTTGGTCTGTGCATACCCACTGTCACCAAGTATGATTCCACTATGCTGTCTTCCTTCAGGCTGAGCATACAAAGAGGAGTTTGGGAAAATCATTAAGTCATAAGTTGCACCTTTCCAACATCCAACAATATTGGAGAACTGCACATACTGCCTTGTCCATTGATGTTCTGGTTAGTGTTTATTGGCTTATGTCACTGTAGAGCCTCTAGTCCTGCTCACTATACCTTATCCAACCTATTAGTTCCACCACCCACACATGCGATGACATCTCCTGGTTTCAATTATGTTTCTAGAGACAATATCTCTCTCATCATCACTCAATACCTAGGTTTACCTCCACTGTATTCACATCCTACCATACCTTTGTCTGTACATTATATCTTGAAGCTATTTCATGGCCCCCAGAAACCCCCTTTTACTCTCTGCTCCAGACGTTCTAGGCCACCAATTCTCATTTCTTTTAGCTGTACCCTTATCCTACTCCTCCTCGTTTCCTCTGGTGATGTAGAGGTGAATCCAGGACCTGCAGTTAGCTTAGGAAGACCACCAAAAATTCAGAAATGTTCATCCCTAACTACAACATTTTCAGACAAGATAGAACTGCCAAAGGGAGCGGTGTTGCAATCTACTGCAAAGAACTTCTACTTTTAAAAATCCACCTCTCTAAAAACAAGTCTCTCACTGTTGCCGCCTGCTATAGACCACCCTCTGCCCCTAGCTGTGCTCTGGACACCATATGTGAACTGATTGCCCCGCATCTATCTTCAGAGCTCGTGCTGCTAGGCGACCTAAACTGGAACATGCTTAATAACACCCCAGCCATCCTACAATCCTACAACCCCACCATCCTACAATTGATGCCCTCAATCTCACACAAATTATCAATGAACCTACCAGGTACCTCCCCAAAGCCGTAAACACAGGCACCCTCATAGATATAATCCTAACCAACTTGCCCTCTAAATACACATCTGCTGTCTTCAACCGAGATCTCAGCGATCACTGCCTCATTGCCTGCGTCCGTAATGGGTCAGCGGTCAAACAACCTCCACTCATTACTGTCAAACTCTCCCTGAAACACTTCAGCGAGCAGGCCTTTCTATTCGACCTGGCCGGGGTATCCTGGAAGGATATTGATCTCATCCCATCAGTAGAGGATGCCTGTTTTTTTTAAATGCCTTCCTAACCATCTTAAATAAGCAGGCCCCATTCAAGAAATTTAGAACCAGGAACAGATATATCCCTTGGTTCACCCCAGACCTGACTGCCCTTAACCAACACAAAAACATCCTATGGCATTCGGCATTAGCATCGAACAGCCCCCGTGATATGCAGCTTTTCAGGGAAGCTAGAAACCATTATGCACAGGCAGTTAGAAAAGCCAAGGCTGTTTTTTTCAAGCAGAAATTTGCTTCCTGCAACACTAACTCAAAAAAGTGCTGGGACACTGTAAAGTCCATGGAGAATAAGAACACCTCCTCCCAGCTGCCCACTGTACTGAAGATAGGAAACACTGTCACCACTGATAAATCCACTATAATTGAGAATTTCAATAAGCCTTTTTCTACAGCTGGCCATGCTTTCCACCTGGCTACCCCTACCCCGGTCAACAGCACTGCACCCCCCACAGCAACTCGCCCAAGCCTTCCCCATTTGTCCTTCTCCCAAATCCAGTCAGCTGATGTTCTGAAAGAGCTGCAAAATCTAGACCCCTACAAATCAGCCGGGCTAGACAATCTGGACCCTTTCTTTCTAAAATTATCTGCCGAAAATTGTTGCCACCCCTATTACTAGACTGTTCAACCTCTCTTTCGTGTCGTCTGAGATTCCCAAAGATTGGAAAGAAGCTGCGGTCATCCCCCTCTTCAAAGGGGGGGGGACACTCTTGACCCAAACTGCTACAGACCTATATCTATCCTACCCTGCCTTTCTAAGGTCTTCGAAAGCCAAGTCAACAAACAGATTACTGACCATTTCGAATCCAACCATACCCTCTGTGCTATGCAATCTGGTTTTAGAGCTGGTCATGGGTGCACCTCAGCCACACTCCAGGTCCTAAACGATATCTTAACCGCCATCGATAAGAAACATTACTGTGCAGCCGTATTCATTGATCTGGCCAAGGCTTTCGACTCTGTCAATCACCACATCCTCATCGGCAGACTCGACAGCCTTGGTTTCTCAAATGATTGCCTCGCCTGGTTCACCAACTACTTCTCTGATAGAGTTCAGTGTGTCAAATTGGAGGGTGTATTGTCCGGACCTCTGGCAGTCTCTATGGGGGTACCACAGGGTTAAATTCTTGGACCGACTCTCTTCTCTGTATACATCAACGATGTCGCTCTTGCTGCTGGTGAGTCTCTGATCCACCTCTACGCAGACGACACCATTCTGTATACTTCTGGCCCTTCTTTGGACACTATGTTAACAACCCTCCAGGCAAGCTTCAATGCCATACAACTCTCCTTCCATGGCCTCCAACTGCTCTTAAATACAAGTAAAACTAAATGCATGCTCTTCAACCGATCGCTGCCTGCACCTGCCCACCTGTCCAACATCACTACTCTGGACGGCTCTGACTTACGTGGACAAATACCTAGGTGTCTGGTTATACTGTAAACTCTCCTTCCAAACTCACATCAAACATTTCCAATCCAAAGTTAAATCTAGAATTGGCTTCCTATTTCGCAACAAAGCATCCTTCACTCATGCTGCCAAACATACCCTTGTAAAACTGACCATCCTACCGATCCTCGACTTCGGCGATGTCATTTACAAAATAGCCTCCAATACCCTACTGGATGCAGTCTATCACAGTGCCATCCGTTTTGTCACCAAAGCCCCATATACTACCCACTATTGCGACCTGTACGCTCTCGTTGGCTGGCCCTCGCTTCATACTCATCGCCAAACCCACTGGCTCCATGTCATCTACAAGACCCTGCTAGGTAAAGTCCCCCCTTATCTCAGCTCGCTGGTTACCATAGCATCACCCACCTGTAGCACGCGCTCCAGCAGGTATATCTCTCTGTTCACCCCCAAAACCAATTATTTCTTTGGCCACCTCTCCTTCCAGTTCTCTGCTGCCAATGACTGGAACGAACTACAAAAATCTCTGAAACTGGAAACACTTATCTCACTCACTAGCTTTAACCTCTTGCACTTAGCCATCCCGGATCTGGGATCGTGAATACAGCCTCAAGCTCATTACCATAACGCAAGGTTAACTATTCATGAAAATCGCAAATGAAATGAAATAAATATGCTAGCTCTCAAGCTTAGCCTTTTGTTAACAACACTGTCATCTCAGATTTTCAAAATATGCTTCTCAACCATAGGAAAATAATCATTTGTGTAACAGTAGCTAGCTAGCGTAGCATTTAGCATTAGCGTTAGCATTCAGCAGGCAACATTTTCACAAAAACCAGAAAAGCATTCAAATAAAATAATTTACCTTTGAAGAACTTCAGATGTTTTCAATGAGGAGACTCTGTTAGATAGCAAATGTTCAGTTTTTCCTGAAAGGTTATTTGTTTAGGAGAAATCGCTCTGTTTGGTGCGTCACGTTTGGCTACCAAAAAAAAATGAAAATCCAGTCATAAAAACGCCTAACTTTTTTCCAAATTAACTCCATAATATCGACTGAAACATGGCAAACGTTGTTTAGAACCAATCCTCAAGGTGTTTTTCACATATCTCTTCGATGATACATCGTTTGTGGAAGTGTGCATTCTGTCCTGAATCCCAGGAGAAAATGCCCGCAACTGAAGATTACGCACCAATTTAGACAAAGGACACCGGGCGGACCCCTGGAAAATGTAGTCTCTTATGGCCAATCTTCCAATGATATGCCTACAAATTCGTCACAATGCTGCAGACATCTTGAAGAAACGACAGAAAGCGCAGGCTCGTTCCTGGTGCATTCACAGCCATATAAGGAGACATTGGAAAACAGAGCTTCAAAAATTCTGCCCATTTCCTGGTTGAAGTTTCATCTTGGTTTCGCCTGTAGCATGAGTTCTGTGGCACTCACAGATAATATCTTTGCAGTTTTGGAAACCTTAGAGTGTTTTCTTTCCAAAGCTGCCAATTATATGCATAGTCGAGCATCTTTTCGTGACAAAATATTGCGCTTAAAACGGGCACGTTTTTTTATCCATAAATTAAAAGAGCGCCCCCTATATCCAAGAAGTTAAGCACCAGCTGTCAGAGCAGCTCACAGATTACTGCACCTGTACATAGCCCACCTATAATTTAGCCCAAACAACTACCTCTTTCCCAACTGTATTTATATTTTATTTATTTATTTATTTTGCTCCTTTGCACCCCATTATTTTTATTTCTACTTTGCACATTCTTCCACTGCAAATCTACCATTCCAGTGTTTTACTTGCTATATTGTATTTACTTTGCCACCATGGCCTTTGTTTGCCTTTACCTCCCTTATCTCACCTCATTTGCTCACATTGTATATAGACTTGTTTCTACTGTATTATTGACTGTATGTTTGTTTTACTCCATGTGTAACTCTGTGTTGTTGTATGTGTCGAACTGCTTTGCTTTATCTAGGCCAGGTCGCAATTGTAAATGAGAACTTGTTCTCAACTTGCCTACCTGGTTAAATAAAGGTGAAATAAAAAATAAATAAATAAAATACTCTGTACATTTACTGAGAACCAGTTTTTACGATTCCTGTACTCCTCAGCATCTGCTGTAGAGAGAAACTTGATGGGAATATGACATCCATCTATACAGCCAATGACTCCATGGAAGTTCCCATATTCATAGAACTCTACCTTGTAGTTGGCTCAGTCAGCAGCATCAGGGAACTTGGTATAATTGTCTTTCAGTTCACATATAGCATTGCAGACTTTGTGGACGATTATGCATACAGTTAGTTCACTTGCACCAAACAAATCTCCTGTTTCATGATGGAAGGTTCCAGATCCCAAAAACCTCAAGGGGATCAGTACTTGTAGGGAAGGAGGGATGGGCCTTCCCCAAAGAGACTCAGATAAAGCCTTGACTCAAGAAAACAAGTAATGTCGGCTGAATTTTCTTTGTACATATGGAAACGATCACGGAACTTGATTTCATCAAAATCATTCAGTGGGTTGCTCTTGCCTATAACAGCTCTTTTGTCTGGCCTTGATGCTCTTTGATCATCACTGAAATAGTCCAGGTAATCCATTTTCCTCCATTGCCAAGGTCAACCTGGGGGCCAGCATTCATTAATCGGAAGTTAAACCTACCTCTAGGCCAGGTTTAATTTGAGCCTTCACTTAGATCTAGATTAACTCTAAATGTCCTTCTGGAAATCAGGTTTTTAAAATCTAGACTAGGGCAAGTCTGAGACTATTTTAAACCATATGCAATTTCACTTAGTCCAGTTTAAAAGTACAATTTAGTTTAGGGTTAGGCTTAATCTGTGTCCGTGAAGCCACCCCATTAGTCATGGAAAGAGCAGGTGTTCCTAATTTTTTGTACACTAAGTGTATATATAACAATGCCTTGTATTATGTGACTTTTGTGCACATAACTTTCCATGCAAGACCTTCATTGCAGGTCTATTCATCAAATAACATTTATGAATTCCTATGAGCTTTTTAGAAAAAGACTGGCACAGGCAATTGTGCGCCACAAACGTCACGAGATGGTGATAGCTATCACATTATAATAGCCAATTCATGCTGTTATTCTTTCTGCATGTACTGAGGAAACACCTGCTATATCTGCCTGCAAATATACAGTTGGCATCTTGCCTTGTACTTTGAGTTGAAGAGCAGAAAAAAATAAGATATGAATCAGATGGGTGAGAGCTTAGCCTACTCGCCATTATTGATCCCGTGCTCAGGGAACAAGCCAGAATTGATTTGCACTTTTTTCTCCTTGTTCAAAACCTCCTCCAGGCCTCTATACTCTGTAGCATTACAACATACAACATTGTGGTGAGAAGCTAGATGTCTCATACACAGTGAAGTGCTAGCCACTTAGATCATTCAATACATTCCTCTTCACAGCATATCTCGGTGGCTTGAGCTAGATTAGAAGGAAAAGATGCATTACGGTTTTCCGCAATTGTTTACACACGTTTGCTGAATCTTTGGACCATTTTCCCAAAACTCTAAACACAAAACACAAACCCACAAAATGCAAAACTCTACAAATCTCTAGCAAAAAGCAAAAACTGCACTCAAAACTGTTCTCCATCCAAAATATAAAAAAATGCATCAAAATGACACACACGTCATATGAATAGATCTGTCTACCAACCAACAACACACTGATGTGCTCAACACAAAACACTACTATGAATAGCCCATCAGCAGGTTTATGCCTTTTGCATTTTCAGTGTTACACTGTAGTCGGTTGTAAAATAATAATGTATACCTACTCAAATATACATTAATAAACAAACACAAATGCAATACAGTAACAAAAACATTATTTATTTCCAAAATTCACTATTTTTGAACACTTGTGTTTTGTATGTAACACTTTCCATACCCAACAGGAGAAAACCAGGAAAAACATTCAGTAAGATAAAATGAAAGTGGCTCATTCTTTCAAAACTCTAAACATAAAAGACAAAAACACATGCAAAATGTAAGAAAAAAGACATTAGGCTGCACCCTGCCTTCTATTTTGGTCTGGCCATAGCACCTCATCTACATCACATGCAATGTTGTCCCTGGCTAAACAGCGGGGAAAGAGTCTTCTGGAGTGAAGGATCCGGCCGCTGAAAGCCCCACATCGACTTCACCACATGCATCCTCCATTGCCTGGAGAAGAGGCAGGCGTGCGAGGGGATGGCGGTCATACACCTTCCATAGCCATGCCTGAAAAAAACTCTTCAATTGGGTTTAGGAATGGGGAATATGGTGGGAGGTATAGAACAATTAATTATGGGTGGTTGATGAACCAGTTGCGGACCAGAGCAGGCCGGTGGAAACTCACGTTGTCCAAGATGACAACATACCTGGGCTGCTCTGGTCCACCCCTCTGCTCGGCTGGAATGAGGATGCCATATTGTGTGTCCAGGAATGTGATGAGAAGGGTGGTGTTGTAGGGACCAAGGTTGGCATGGTGATGGAGGATGCCTGGCTGTCTAACGGCTGCGCACATGGTGATATTCCCTCCACGCTGTCCAGGGACATTCACAATGGCACGGTGGCCATTAATGTTCCGTCCCCAGGTTGAAGCCAGCCTCATCAATGTCAATATAAACGTGCTGAATTGCAGCGGCATCCAGCACCAAGACTGTCTAAGACAATGTGTGACATAGACCTAGAGCAGTCAATATATTGAGGCACAATTGTTATGAGAATTTAGTTATCAATGTTCATAAACTTCAATTAAGCTACTCTGTCTGCAACCCAGAGTTTGTAAGGTTCTGGTTTAAATTAAACACAGACTTCCCAGATAACAATAGTCAAAACGTTTATTCACGAGAGCACTCTAAAAATAAAAAATGCAAACCCAGTCTTTATAACACACACAAACAAGTTCAAATCTTAAACTACAACTTGCTCAGACAGTCGTTTTTTTCCACTACACTGATACATGGTTTAATCTGCAACATGTTTCATAATTTTCTGCAAGCCTAACAGTTTCTCCCCTCCACGGGTGGAGACAGAATGTCCTGTAAGGAACACAGTAGTACAGCTCCTCTTATCATTTGTTTCCCACTCGCACCCTGTTTACATGCTAAAAAGGAACAAAGGGCCCTTGTTCTAATTCTGACTAAAACTACACACATCATCAGATTATAGTTTTATGATTCTAAGAAATTTCATACAATTATATGGTTTCAGGGTGGAATATTTTTTGTCATTATCTTAACATTACCTGAAACATATAAATAATGTAGTCATTATCTTACCATTACCTTAAACATATAAATCATATGAATTTCTATCATAACAATCCACCCTTTGACTAAATATTATATACACACGATTACACATCTATTTTTATTGGAATTATAAAAGTCACAAAATCAGTCACACAAAACCAATATATGTATTTACATCTCATACTCATCCATGGCTGTCCTAGGCCTACATTAAATTATAACTCTTCTTTTCAGGATTTTTAAAATAATCTTCATTAGAAAACAGCCTAAACATTAAAAATGGTCTCATCCAACATGGGCACCTCGTAAGTGAAGGAACCAGAATCATCTACTAGGTTTGGAGGCATGTATTCATCATCCCACTGGCCAAAGCTCGGAATCGGTCCGTATCTCACCATTGCGTCATCGACCTTTCCAGAGTCCTGGAAATGAGACCTCACATACACGGAATCAAACAACAGCCACATAATACCAACACAGTCATACAGGTGAAGGTTGCCCATAACACAGTGATTATGACATGTTTCCATTTCCCAAACATACTGTCAAACCAATTTGTTAGAGAATAATCCACCCCAGAGTTCTCTGCTAATTTGTGAGCTAATGTGGTTAAACCAGCCAGGGCCTTGGTCACTGATCCGTCTGGAGCTGTGTTATCAGGGATAAAAGTATAACACTCCGATCCGAATATCACACACACCCCTCCCTTCTCAGCCAGTAGCATATCCAATGCTCTTCTATTCTGCCATAGCATCAAACTAGTTGCAGCTGTTTGTTCTGCTAACCCTTTTATTGCATCTCTAGTATAGTTGATGAAATGCTGTTGCTTATAGTAGATATAATTTATCCAATCTACATTTTTATTGAGAGTTGATCACCAGAAGATGCTTGATTCCAATCCAGCCAATATCTGATTCCTAGCTTTGAACTCATCAGGCACCACCATGCTATCAATGTAAACTCTATTGTCAAAGGACCCTGACGGAGCACTCCTTCTCTCTCTTCTACCTGGCACTAGGTCTTTGTGTTTGATAAGGGTGAAGGGCATGCATAACTGTACTAATGCACAAATACCGGTCCAATTTGTAGGCTGGTTAGGCCACAGCTTCATACCTCCACACAACCACCAGACATCCACTGTAGGCCTTTTTTATCTTACGAAAGTCCTCGGAACTCAGTTGTAACATTCTCTGTCCTATTGCATGTTTTCACTTCCCCTACGTCCCGTCTGTGTGTGTTGTATCGAGCCATACAATAATAGTTGTATGTCTGGATGTAATGGGCACATGGGGATACAGATAAGACAGATCAGTGCAACTGTCATTGTCTGGCTTTCCTGCCTTCATGAACAGCTTTACCATACAGGCCATTCCCCTGGGTGAATTACTTCCATCGAGTGGAAAGGGGATGGTTGTCAACTGAGGTTTGGCTGTGGCGCAGGCATAACATTCTTCTTTAGCTACTGATCTAGCTGTATACTGAATCCATTCCAACCATAGATTGGAATCCCCAAACCCAGTCTCCACCTCAATCCCTTCCTTAAGAGCTTTCGTCTGAACTATCCGCACTGGTCCTTGGCTCTGGACGACTCCACGGGTAATGTCCGTTTTGTCAGGGGTACTGCTTGTATTCTGGCTGGCGGTAGAACTATCACCGGCTCTAACCTCTGCTACCCGGAATGGTACCGTAGTGTCGACCGAAACCTGGTCAAAACCAACATACCATAACCCTAGATCCTCTTTCTTTACTTTTTTAATGGTAATTCGTAATTTTATGCAATACTTCCCTTGCTCCGGATTACAGTCAAAAACCTGTAATCACCTTTACTATACTCCATCTGTTTCCATATTGGGTGTGTGGATTTACATAGCCTTCTCTCTGTGTGTGAGCTATGACCTGATTCCATGAGTTACACGGGGACCTGCACAGATATCTTCCATAAAGGCCCATAGTTCTAGACTGCCAAGGGGTCAGAGACCCCATTTGGTCTACATAGAACTCAACTGAGACATCCTTCCCTAGCTCTACTCTCAATTCCTTTCTACCCGGATTAACTTCTCTAGGGTAGGGGGCAGCATTTGGACTTTTGGATGAAGTGCATGCCCAAATTAAACTGCCTTCTACTCGGGCCCAGAAGATAGGATATGCATATAATTAGTAGATTCGGATAGAAAACACTCTAAAGTTACCAAAACCTGATAAAATAATATCTGTGAGTTTAACCTGTTAGTACTAGGGGGCAGTATTTTCATTTTTGTAAAAATAACATTCCCAAATTAAACGGGATATTTTGTCAGGACAAGATGCTAGAATATGCATATAATTGACAGCTTAGGATAGAAAACACTCTAAAGTTTCCAAAACTGTAAAAATATTGTCTGTGAGTATAACAGAACTGATGTTACAGGCAAAAGCCTGAGAAAAATCCAATCCGGAAATGACTCATCTTTTGAAAGCCCTGCGTTCCGATGCGTCCCTATTGAGCTGTGAATGCCCTATCAACCAGATTACGCTTTCTATATATTCCCCAAGGTGTCTACAGCATTGTGACGTAGTTTTACGCATTTATGTTGAAGAATACCTGTAGGCGGCTTCATTGCGCAAGTGGTCACCTGATGCTCCCAGAGAAATTCTCGCATAAAATACAGAGGTAGCCATTATTCCAATCGCTTCTACTGAGAAACCAATTGTCCCGTTTGATATATTATCGAATAGATATTCGAATAGATATTTGAAAAACACCTTGAGGATTGATTATAAACAACGTTTGCCATGTTTCTGTCGATATTATGGAGCTAATTTGGAATATTTTTCGGCGATGTCGTGACCGCAATTTCCGGTCGATTTCTCAGCCAAACGTGAAGAACAAACGGAGCTATTTCGCCTACAAAAATAATCTTTTGGGAAAAAATAAACTTTGGCTATCTACCTGGGAGTCTCGTGAGTGAAAACATCCGAAGTTCATCAAAGGTAAACGATTTAATTTGATTGCTTTTCTGATTTTTGTGACAAGGTTGCCTGCTGCTAGCAAGGCATAATGCTATGCTAGGCTATCGATAAACTTACACAAATGTTTGTCTAACTTTGGCTGTAAAGCATATTTTGAAAATCTGAGACGACAGGGTGATTAACAAAAGGCTAAGCTGTGTTCCAATATATTTCACTTGTGATTTTCATGAATAGGAAGATTTTCTAGGAAGATTTATGTCCGTTGCGTTATGCTAATTAGTGTCAGATGATAACGGTCCCATTCACGGGATGGGGTGTCACTAGAGGATAACAGAACTGATTTGGCAGGTGAAAACCTGAGAAAAATCCATTCAGGGAGTAGGATTTATTGTTGTTGTAGTTTTCTATTCAATGCCATTACAGTATCCATTAACTTAGGACTCAAATTGCAGTCCATATGCCTTCCACTAGATGTCAACAGTCTTTAGAAATAGTTTCAGGCTTGTATTTTGATAAATGAGGGAGTAAGAGCAGTCTGAATGAGTGGACCCTGCCGTGTCACAGAGCTTTTTCATGCACACGACCAGAGAGATCTCTTGTTTACCTTTTATTTCTTGTTTACCTTTTATATTGACGACGTTATTGTCTGGTTGAAATATTATAGATCATTTAGGCTAAAAACAACCTGAGGATTTAATTTAAACATCGTTTGACATGTTTCTATGAACTTTACGGATACAATTTTGATTTTTTTGTCTGCCTGTTGTGACTGCTTTTGAGCCTGTGGATTACTGAAGAAAACGCGCGAACAAAACGGAGGTTTTCGGATATAAAGAGAGACTTTATTGAACAAAGGAACATTTATTGAATAAAGGAATGTCTTCTGAGTGCAAACATATGAAGATCATCAAAGGTAAGAGATTAATTTGATCTCTATTTCTGACTTGTGTAACTCTTCTAGTTGGCTGGTTACTGTTTGTAATGACGCTAGCCTCCCACATACCCTAGAGAGGTTATTAATTAAGTGACCTTTTGTACTTTGGTAAAATAAAATCCTCATCATCTATACTATGGGTCAACTTAATACCTTCTGCCTTCTCGGGTGGGTTATGGTGTATTAGGAATATGGCTCCCACAATCAGACAGCTCAGAACGACCAGCACTCCTGTAAAGCCCCACCCCTTCCCGGAGAACATATCATCAGCTAGAGGCCAGCCCATACTTTCACTTCTATGAACGCACACAGGGAGGATAGGGAGGGTTAGGGAATTTTCGTTAGAGAGATAACCCTTGAACCTTATTGGTATTCGGTTCTTCTCCTAACTCTGTGATTGTTCGACAGTGCCAATGTGTCTTACCCTCTTGCAATGTGTGATATGAACCCAGGTAGCTCTTTCAACTATTCTCACCGCGAAGGCTGTCACCAGGAGCACTTGGTATGGCCCCTCCCACCGTGGCTGCTTCCAGTCCGTTATCTTTAGTGATTGGACCCAGACCCAGTCTCCTGGCCAAATCTTGTGTGTAACCTCCTTCTGTAGTTCTCCTGTTGGGCATAAAATCTTTGACATACGGGTTTGGTTAATGAACAACCTCATATTTTCAACCATACTATTCTCTACTTCTATATCTGCCCTTTTCCAATCGTCCTAATTCGGGCATCCTGTAGTGTCTACCAAATACTTTCTCAAATGGGGATAACCCATCTTTATCGGGGGTTATTCTTATAGTCATTAACACAATAGGTAAACACTGTATCCAATTTTTCCCTGTACTCATGTGCATTTTTCTAAGTCTGCTTTCTGTCTACCCTGGTGATTATTCTGTGCACAAATAACACATCTGGAACACATTTTTTAAAAGTAATTTGTGATCCTGTATGCTACAAAGTGGTCTCTTATTATTTCCACCCCCCCCCCCAGTTGATACATGGCTCTGCCCATGTATCAATATTGATGCATATCTAAACAATGACTTAGGTAGTATGGGAAACTTATCCTTGCACCAAATCTCTTCTGAATCCCTCTATTCCTGTTTTAGGATGTGCGACTCCTTCTAATGCCCTTGCTACATCCCTCTGTGTCCATGCCCTATAGACTTCTATCGTGTCTGGTTATGCTCCGTCCCCAGCTTTGGGCTTGGGTAAGGTTATGAGTGGGAATTGGGGTATCTTCTCATCGTAATCTAACTATTCTGTGTCACTTCTATCTTCTCTCAATCCTGGCTTATTATGAGATTCTAACCTTCGTAACACTCCAGGTCTCCTGCTCCTCACTCCGTCTCTCCCTCTCATTCTCCTCAAATCCCTTCTGCTCTCTCTCTATCTTGCTCACTTCCTGCCCCCCCCCCCCTCCTCCTCCTAATACTCCCAAAACATCAAGGTCACCTTAGGGCCCAGCATAGGGCGGGGGAGCCCTTCTCCTTCTGCCTCTCCTACTATCTGTTTGTCGCTCTTTCTTATAACAGTCAGTATCAAATATGGGTTGTTTCCAAATATTGACTAAATGTCTCACTGTCTCCCTGTCTGCACTCATGATTTTTTTGAAAAATCAACATGTCTATGGTAGTAATCTCTAAGATTATTACCTAGTTGATAAAGTTTCTCGATACCCTCAATGATCCTGAATCACCACAGATGTCATATCCTGTCCTGTTGGCTTAGAATATGTCCTAAATACTTAACATAAGTCTACCATTATTAAACTTATTCTTGCTAACTTTATAAACATATTCAACAACAACCTATAATAATACTATTAAATTAATTTCACAGCCTTGTTGTGTTAAATTTCTTACACTGCATACAACAGCTGACTACCGAAGGGAAAAAACCTAGCTAGGTAATGTATAAAAATACTACTACAGGTCAAAAGATGAAATACAATTTCAAATGACATAATCAGATCAAAATCACTACTCTGAAAAACTCCACAAAGAAAAAATGTACTCTTATGGTCATAAGAAAATAGACTTAATGTCACGACTTCCGCCGAAGCCGGCCCTTCTCCTTGTTCGGGTGGTGTTCGGCGGTCGACGTTACCGGCTTTCTAGTCACCACCGATCCATGTTTCAGTTTCGTTTTGTTTTGTCTGTATTACACACACCTGGTTTCAATTCCCATATCATGTTCCTTATTTAACCCTCTGGCATACATTTCTGTTCTGTCCGTAATTGTTGGTGTCTTTAGTGGTTGTTGATTGTGCTGGTGTGTATGTATGTTCCTATTTGGAATTTTTGCTTGACTTTTTTGAGTAAACTCAGTTGTTTTGCTCAAAACCTGTGTCCTGCGTCTGACTCCGCTACATCTCTGCACCCAATCGCTGACACTTAAGGAAGCCTACCCTTAGTCAAAGGCTATGCCCTTTTCTTTCTTCTCATTGGTTCAAATTACAAATATGTCAAAGAACTATAAACTCCATCATAATTACCAATTACACAAATTAGCTTAAAATCAGTATTACAAATTACCTTAAATTCATTATCCAAATGGCCCTCCCATGAGGCTGATCAGACCATACAGGAAAGCCATGATAGAGGTCAAAAGTCATACCACTCTTTCAAAGAAGTGTTTCTTACTATATTAGACAAATTAAAGAAAAACGTCAAATTTTCTACATGTTGTATCCCAGGTTCCCAGAACATTCCTTTATCAAAAGAATTCACATGTCGAATTAAAACTCAGAAAATAAAACTTCTAAAATTCCAGATGTGTGTGTACCCCTTTAAGATGGCTCTAGGACAAATGTAAATCTCCTCAAACCCAAAGGCAACCCCTAGGTTAAAAACAAACAAAACATTTCTAAGCTTTTACAATTTGGTGGAAATAGGTCTCTCTCTCACTCGCTCCCTTCAAGATTACAGCCCCAGAAAACATTTAAAAGAGAGACAATGAAGCACTCCTTTTCCCCCAAAAAAACCCACAACCACTTGGTCAGCATTTCATTATACTACACCGATTCAGAAACCCAAACATTGATTTACAAACAAAGCCTAATGATAATTCCATTGTACTACCTCCAATCATTAGTTTTAAACTTCCTCAATGGTTATATCTACTTAATTGAACATGCGCTACCCTTGGATACAATACTGTACCTCAAATCTATGAAATTCCCCTAATTAACAAATGACCCGACTGATTTTGCCCAAGCCTGCTTTACAACATTAAAACCCATTCATTCTGTCTGCAAACAGTCTCTAAATGTGCTTGATAGGAAGCCCCATAACCGTCATCACTGTTACATTCTCAAAAAACTTGCGGTCCTGAATTGGAAAAATCGTATGCAATACACTGACACATGTCTTGTATGCAAGATTCTAAATGTCCAAGCTCCCCCTCCACTCAATACTAGAGGTCCGCCATGAGAGATTACTGTATAGTTCCCTTAAGGAAAAGCACCTTTAGTCAATCTGCTTTTGTTCCACGTAATGGAAACAGATTGATAATGTTAGTATACATTAACTTCCTGCTCAAATTCATTGATGTTACTTAAACAATAAAACCAAAAAACAAGAATCAGAAACTATCACGAATTGTAAAAGTTTTAACTATTCAGACCTGAATCCCTTAGAGCGAAATATTAACTAACTCACCTATTCTTCCCAGTAGGCAAAAACATAACCCCTACTCAAACAACGTTCTGCCTTGCCAAACTTTACAACTTTCTCTTCTCTTTCTGTAATGGGTGTCGTCGGAAGGAGGATGAGACCAAGGTGCAGCGTTCCTTGAGTTCCACATAATCTTTATTACTGAAGTGAAACTTTAGACAAAACAATAAAGAAAACAACGACCGAACAGCTTCCTTGTGCAAACTACCTGCACACAAATGAAGAACAAGATCCCACACAGAAGGAGGGAAAAAACTACCTACGTATGATTCCCAATCAGAGACAACGATAGACAGCTGTCCCTGATTGAGAACCATACCTGGCCAAACACAAAGAAATAGAAAACATAGAAACATGAACATAGAATGCCCACCCAAATCACACCCTGACCAAACCAAAAATAGAGACATATAAAAAGCTCTCTACGGTCAGGGCGTGACAGTACACCCCACCCCCAAAGGTGCGGACTCCGACAGCAAAACCTGAACATATAGGGCAGGGTCTGGGTGGGCATTACTCCGCGGTGGCGGCTCTGGTGAGGGACGTGGACCCCGCTCCACCTCTGGCTCGGCCCACATAGGTGACGCCTTTAGAGTGGGGACACTCACCGCCGACCCCGGACTGAAGGCCCTCGTAGAGAGCCCCGGACTGAGGGGCGCCTCTGGACTGAGGGGCGCCTCTGGACTGAGGGGCTGCACTGCAGGCTCCGGACTGGCGGGCGAGTCTGGAGTGAAGGGCGCCTCTGGACTGAAGAGCGCCTCTGGACTGAAGGGCTGCACTGTAGGCTCCGGACAAGAGGGCGATTCTGGCAGCTCCGGGCGACTCTGGCAGCTCGGGACAGGAGGGCGACTCTGGCAGCTCCGGACAGGAGGGCGAACCTTGAGGGAGGAGACGGAGAGACAGCCTGGTGCGTGGGGCTGCCATGGGGCCCACCTGGCTGGGGAGACCTACAGGAAGCCTGGTGCGTGGAGGAGGCACCGGATTGACCGGGCTGTGGGGGAGCACTGGAGTTCTGGTGCGCAGCCTTGACACCACTCCTCCAGGCTGGATGACCACTTTAGCCCGGCCCCTCCAGAGTGCAGGCACAAGTTGAACCGGGCTGTCTGGGAGCACTGGAGATCTGGTGCTTACCAATCACACCTCTCCCTTAGGCTCAATGCCCACATTCGCCCGGCACGGGCGGAGCGCAGGCATAGGGCGAACTGAACCCTCCCAATGCCCCGGAGACACAGTACGCATAGCCGGCACAGGATACCCTGGACCATTACGGCGCACTGGAGACCAAACGCGCTGAGCTGGCACAATCCGCCCTGGCTGGATGCCCACTCTCACATGGCACTTGCGGGGGGCTGGCATATAGCGCTCCGGGCTATGAGCGCACACTGGAGACACAGTGCGCTTCACAGCATAACACGGTGCCTGACCAGTACCCCGCTGCTTCCGGTAAGCACGGGGAGTTGGCTCAGGTCTCTCGCCTGACTCCGCCAATCTCCCCGTGTGCCACCCCACAAAAGAATGTTGGGGCTGCCTCTCGTGCCTGCTGCACAGCCTTGCCTCATATCGCCGCCTCTCCGCTTTAGCTGCCTCCAGCTCTTCCTTGGGCGGCGATATTCCCCAGCCTGTCTCCAGGGTCCCTGTCCATCTAAAATCTACTCCAATGTCCAGGAGTCCAGGAAACGCTGCTTGGTCTCTTTGTGGTGGGATCTTCAGTAATGGGTGTCGTCGGAAGGAGGATGAGACCAAGGCGCAGCGTTCCTTGAGTTCCACATAATCTTTGTTACTGAAGTGAAACTTTAGACAAAACAAAATAACAAGAAAACAACGACCGAACAGCTTCCTTGTGCAAACTATCTGCACACAAACGAAGAACAAGATCCCACACAGAAGGAGGGAAAAAAGCTGATTCCCAATCAGAGACAACGATAGACAGCTGTCCCTGATTGAGAACCATACCTGGCCAAACACAAAGAAATAGAAAACATAGAAACATGAACATAGAATGCCCACCCAAATCACACCCTGACCAAACCAAAAATAGAGACATAAAAAGCTCTCTACGGTCAGGGCGTGACACTTTCAGCTTCACACTTATGAAATGTCCAAGACTTTAAAAGTAACATGTAAATCCCCAAATTTATAAAATACATCAGTCAATTCATAAGAATAAAAAAATACATTTCGGTGGGCACAACTCTATCGTAATTACCTCTCCGCTATTATTTAGAATTCATTAGATTTAGGTAACTGTCTCTTTTATGATTCAGTAATTTAAATACGACTCCATTCTCAATATGTATTTTCCGCAGACCATTCAGGCAACAGACAACGTATTACATCAAAATCGCCTCGCTATTATTTAGAATGAATTAGTCTTTCAATTTAACCTAAACAAGCTATTAAAATGTTCAGTTTATATCTTAACCAAACACTAACAACCATATCTTTCCAGGCAAAACATACCAATAATAGATTTTAGTCAATTGGTGATTAGGCTGGAAACAAACCTGGGTCTCCTGCATGGTAGGAAAGAATTATACCACTGGACCACCAAAGCTATTGAAATTATGTTGACTCCTCACAAATAACCCTATTTATAATTGTCTATAGTCATAAAACCAGGTACATATTACCGAGACAATTTCCAGAAAATAGCCCTAATTTAAAGGTCCAAGCATTTCTCCGGCCAAAATTCTCCTTACTCTCTCTCGTTGTCTCTGCCTCTCTCCTTTTCTCTGCATGTCCCCTTCTCTTTTCCTTTCCTCTCTTGACTTTTGTCACTCTATCTCCTACTCAGAATTTAGGAATAATTACTATTGTGACTTTTGATAAGTTATTAGGTCTCACACGCACATAATTCCCCCCCTGCGGATATCCTTCTTGTGACTTTCTCTCAGCCTTTCTCTACACTTGCCTTCTTACCTTCTTTTCCGGGGTTCTGACAGCCAGGTATCTAACCCTCGACCTGCTGTTTCTGTTGACTATCTACACATGTCTTATGTATCTACTTTATCATTCATTCTAATTCGTACTTCTTTCTCCTTTTTGGGCATTAGATTTACCTCTCATCCCCGGTTAATTCCGGGACCTCCTTTGAGGATTTACCTCCCATTATTAGTTAAAAGCTTGTATGACTATTCATTTGGATCTATGATTAGTTTACCTGGTTTTGTTTCATTCAAATCTATTAATTTGGATCTATGATTAGTTTACCTCGTTTCGTTTCATTCAAATCTCTCGCCTCTCCTCCTTTTTGGACTTCAGTATTGTCTTTTGAATCAGATCTATGGTTAATTCACTCTTGTTAATTGACCATTTGAGTTATTTTGTTCGCATAGAATTACCGTCCTATCTCACAAACACTATTTTATATCCTCGTCTCTCCTCAATTTAGGACTTTTATTTAGGTATGGCTTTTGATTCGGATATATGGTTAATTTACCACATGTTAATTAACCATTTAAGTTATCCTATTTCCACAAAATCACCGTCCTATCTCACAGCACATATTTTATATCCCTTCTTAATAACCTCAATTATTAAGCTAGTTTTATTTATGGTAGTGCACATGTACCTCAGGTCTTCGCGGACCTGATTGATTTCGTTAATTCACAAAGTATAAACCGTCACGGTGAATCTGTTTAGAATACCTAAGTACCTATCCTTGAGGGTAGCCTAGTGGTTAGAGCGTTGGACTAGTAACCGAAAGGTTGCAAGTTTGGATCCCAGAGCTGACAAGGTACAAATCTGTCGTTCTGCCCCTGAACAAGGCAGTTAACCCACTGTTCCTAGGCCGTCATTGAAAATAAGAATTTGTTCTTAACTGACTTGCTTAGTTAAATAAAGGTTAAAAAAATACAAATTAATTATAGGTGTTTAGAATATCAAGTCCAAGATGTCTTAAAATATTTGCCAAATTCGTGAATAAAGATTTACTGACCTTCGTCTTGCAGGCTGGGAAAAGCAATGTTGGTTGGATTCCGTCACTGTCTGTCGACCTTCGATATATACCGGCCTGTTATGGAACCCCAATGTCAGGGGACAGGTCTTTAATAATTTACGGGTCATCGACCCGCCCGTGCACGGTTTTCGGCGTGTTACCTTCGGACGACAGGTATTGGAATCTCGAAGGACCAAATTGTTATGAGAATTTCATTATCAATGTTCATAAACTTCAATTAATCTACTCAGTCTGCAACCTAGAGTTCTGGTTTAAATGAAACAGACAGATTTCCCAGTTTACAATAGTCAAAACGTTTATTCACAAGAGCACTCTAAAATCAAAAATGCAAACCCAGTCTTTATAACACACGAACAAGTTCAAATCTTAAACTACGCCTTGCTCAGACAGTCAGTGTTTTTCCACTACACAGATACATTGTTAAATCTGCAACATGTTTCATAATTTTGTGCAAGCCTAACAGTTTCTCCCTCCACAGGTGGAGACAGAATGTCCTGTAAGGAACACAGTAGTACAGCTCCTCTTATCAATTGTTTCCCACTTGCACCCTACTTACATACTAAAAGGAACAAAATGTCCTTGTTCTAATTCTGACTAAAACTACACACATCATCAGATTATAGTTTTATGATTCTAATAAATTTCATACAATTATATGGTTTCAGGGTGGAATATTTTGTCATTATCTTAACATTACCTTAAACATATAAATAATGTAGTCATTATCTTACCATTACCTTAAACATATAAATCATATGAATTTCTATCATGTCAACAATACACTGGATTACAGTACTGTAATGTGTCTATACAGTGCTGATATGATAGTAAAATCACAGTATAGTACTTACTTGCACATATTCATAGCGCTGTTCTTTAACCCTCTCTGAGTTTCGCTCAAATGGCACCATGTAGACCTGTTTCATCCGGATTCGGTTGCGCTGTAATACACAGTCAAATGTAGACAAGCCCGGCGGGTGAATGTTATTGGGTATTGTGTTGTCTGCAATTATGTGGTTCTGGATTTCTTGTAGTCTAATGGTATTGTTTGCCACCACCATGTTCACAATAGCGGTCTCCTGTTCTGGTGTGAACAGCCGGTGTCTTCCACCACGGCCAAATTAGACATGATTGGTTATAGTAAGCTAAAATTATGTCTTTTCTTTCAATATGAAATTACATTACTGTAACATTGGTCAACAATCACTGAGTAACATAGGCTTACTGATATGTCGGACTGCAGTATTCTACAGTATACATACATAAAGAGTATAGTGTAGATGGTAGGTAATATACCGGTTGTCATTTCTGAATGTACAGATGATAGATACAACCATGTAGCGGCTCAGGTTGGGCTGAACTCTCTGCCCAGCCTCCCTTATACTCAATCCATGGTTGAGCACATGGTTAACCAATGTGTCCCTGATCTCATCTGAGACAACGGTCCTTCCTCATTCTTGTCCTCCTTCTCCTCTAGCTCTTGCTTCACCATTGACTTCCATTTCCTCCAAAACAGGAGAGCTCATCTGGGGCCTTTTATAGTGTTAAAGCTCTGATTTCTAAGTGAACAATTCAGCAACTAGTGTTTACACCTGTGAGGAGTGGGTGTTGCCAATTGGTGTATAGAGCTTGGCATTGTGATTGGGGTTGCTTTCCAAAGGGACTAAAGTTGAAATGTTGTGCCTAATGTAGAGAACTATGGGTAGTATTTTGCAAAAAGTGTCATATAGAATTGAAAACCAGGTGTAAAGCAGGAATTGTACTTGCAATTTTGCAGACTTGGTTTAGGGATTTGGTACATGAGTTTCAGGTTTCGGTGATTGCGTTTCAAGTTCCAATTTTAGTGTGTAAACAATTGGTGTAATGGCTGTGTTAGTTGAAGGTGACACGGTGTGCAAAGCAAGCCCTGAAAGGGTTGGAATCAGGACAGTGCATTAAGTGCTCTAAAAGAATATCTTCAGTACTGATTACCAAAAGCCCCAGCAGATTCCTCTATGATCAGATGGGAGTTTCTATTCCTTCCGGAGCGCAATACCTCTCTAGCATTTCCTGGAGCACAGAGTGTCTCACAGAAGAATAGATGGTCTGCATTATCATGAACACAGGCTGACACAAGCTCATCCATCATTCAACCCAGGAAAATTATAGCTGGCATATACAGTGCCTTGCGAAAGTATTCGGCCCCCTTGAACTTTGCGACCTTTTGCCACATTTCAGGCTTCAAACATAAAGATATAAAACTGTATTTTTTTGTGAAGAATCAACAACAAGTGGGACACAATCATGAAGTGGAACGACATTTATTGGATATTTCAAACTTTTTTAACAAATCAAAAACTGAAAAATTGGGCGTGCAAAATTATTCAGCCCCCTTAAGTTAATACTTTGTAGCGCCACCTTTTGCTGCGATTACAGCTGTAAGTCGCTTGAGTATGTCTCTATCAGTTTTGCACATCGAGAGACTGAAATTTTTTCCCATTCCTCCTTGCAAAACAGCTCGAGCTCAGTGAGGTTGGATGGAGAGCATTTGTGAACAGCAGTTTTCAGTTCTTTCCACAGATTCTCGATTGGATTCAGGTCTGGACTTTGACTTGGCCATTCTAACACCTGGATATGTTTATTTTTGAACCATTCCATTGTAGATTTTGCTTTATGTTTTGGATCATTGTCTTGTTGGAAGACAAATTTCCGTCCCAGTCTCAGGTCTTTTGCAGACTCCATCAGGT
The DNA here is from genome assembly GCF_018296145.1 of Oncorhynchus tshawytscha. Lineage (NCBI taxonomy): Eukaryota > Metazoa > Chordata > Actinopteri > Salmoniformes > Salmonidae > Oncorhynchus > Oncorhynchus tshawytscha. The sequence continues at coordinate 22,175,625 of NC_056448.1, forward strand.
TTTCTTCCAGAATGGTCCTGTATTTGGCTCCATCCATCTTCCCATCAATTTTAACCATCTTCCCTGTCCCTGCTGAAGAAAAGCAGGCCCAAACCATGATGCTGCCACCACCATGTTTGACAGTGGGGATGGTGTGTTCAGGGTGATGAGCTGTGTTGCTTTTACGCCAAACATAACGTTTTGCATTGTTGCCAAAAAGTTCAATTTTGGTTTCATCTGACCAGAGCACCTTCTTCCACATGTTTGGTGTGTCTCCCAGGTGGCTTGTGGCAAACTTTAAACGACACTTTTTATGGATATCTTTAAGAAATGGCTTTCTTCTTGCCACTCTTCCATAAAGGCCAGATTTGTGCAATATACGACTGATTGTTGTCCTATGGACAGAGTCTCCCACCTCAGCTGTAGATCTCTGCAGTTCATCCAGAGTGATCATGGGCCTCTTGGCTGCATCTCTGATCAGTCTTCTCCTTGTATGAGCTGAAAGTTTAGAGGGACGGCCAGGTCTTGGTAGATTTGCAGTGGTCTGATACTCCTTCCATTTCAATATTATCGCTTGCACAGTGCTCCTTGGGATGTTTAAAGCTTGGGAAATCTTTTTGTATCCAAATCTGGCTTTAAACTTCTTCACAACAGTATCTCGGACCTGCCTGGTGTGTTCCTTGTTCTTCATGATGCTCTCTGCGCTTTTAACGGACCTCTGAGACTATCACAGTGCAGGTGCATTTATACGGAGACTTGATTACACACAGGTGGATTGTATTTATCATCATTAGTCATTTAGGTCAACATTGGATCATTCAGAGATCCTCACTGAACTTCTGGAGAGAGTTTGCTGCACTGAAAGTAAAGGGGCTGAATAATTTTGCACGCCCAATTTTTCAGTTTTTGATTTGTTAAAAAGTTTGAAATATCCAATAAATGTCGTTCCACTTCATGATTGTGTCCCACTTGTTGTTGATTCTTCACAAAAAATACAGTTTTATATCTTTATGTTTGAAGCCTGAAATGTGGCAAAAGGTCGCAAAGTTCAAGGGGGCCGAATACTTTCGCAAGGCACTGTATATATATATATATATATATATATATATATATATATATATATATATATATATATATATATATATATATATATATATATATATATATATACGCAGAGAGAGAGCGAGAGAGCGAGAGAGAGCAAGAGAGCGAGAGAGAGAGAGTTCAAGGCACTTCCCCAAAGCACTTCTGTGGCTACAGGTCTCCTGATTTCTCTGCAGGCTGTCATCAACCTGTTGTTTTCTCCTGCCTGATTGTTAGTCAGTGTCAATGTATTACTGTGTCATATATTTTCATCTAAATCCCAATTATGTTTCTAGTTCTTTCAGTATTAGTTCCATCATCTTTAATGTGTGGTGACTGTTCTTCTGTTGATGTGTGTGCCTGCTAACTCTGCCCGTCCTATAGTTTGTGGCACTGCTGCTAATTAGTATGATGCATGTCTATGTTTGTGAGTAGAATGTAGTCCCCTCACCCAGGTCCTCTCTCCCTGTGTGAGTGAGTCTACTGTGCCCAATAAAATTGATTCTGATCTGGCATTATTTTCCAGCCTATGGCGCTTGCTTGATTTTATGTGGTTTCCACATGCTCCTCTAACGCTAGGAAGCTTTGTCTCCGAGCACGAAAAACACAATTGAATTACATCGAGTAGAATTACTCATTCGTTGCTTTAGAAGAATCTGTTGGCCTTGTTCTAGCGTTACAGTTTGGTACACATCTCCCTGTGTTTGACTTGTGGCAACATACTGCATCAGAAAAGGCACCAGGTTGTGGTGTTGATGTGCTCCTCTGTGATTTGGTGGGATAAGCTCAAAGGGCATTGTAGGTTCTGTTATGTGATAGTTCATTCTAAACTGTATAAAGCATTATTTCATGTCATGCTCAAGGACAACAGCTATTTTAATCAAAATTGATGTTAGATATATTACAGAAAAGAGTTTCCAGATTTAGGAGGACTACCTAGACAGGGCTTGCAGGGATTTTCACATTTTCACTTAAATGACCCTTGATTAATTTGAGGAAGATATCATTTTCTTTTGTTAGGTATTTTTCATTTACTTAACTAATCAAAAATAGAACATACTGTCAGTTTCAGCCTCACATGTGCCAAAATGTTCTAATTTAGCATGTATGATCCATATTCTAACTAGGCATGCATTTTTCATATTCACAAAGAATGGACAACTTCACCAATGTTTTGCCCGAAGCCCTTCATTATTCCTTTAATTCCTATTTGCCTGAAACTAAGCAGCAAAGTAGTGAAATATGTTATGAAAATGTCTTCCTCCAGGCTGGTTAAAAATATTCTAGATTCCAAATGAAATTGAAAATTAAGAGCTGTTCCATAAACCCCTCAAAAGAAAATTGGACTTCAAGAAAATGGGATTTTGTTATTTACAGTATGTCAAACATATTTTCTCCATTGATTAGGACATTCATTTAAAAATCAAACCCAATAACCCCAAAGTATACAATTTGTCAACACTATCTGCAGATGAGATGATATAACCAATGTATGTTTTGTAGTCATATAACCACATAATACATACAGAAACATAAAAAAGGCTAAATCCCCATCTCAAATAGCAGGTACAACGATAACCATGGCTGTGCTGCTTTCATGTAGAGAGATTACCACAGATAGTGGGCCTTAAGTGAACAGGCAGCATTTCCACTTGGCTGCCCCATATGATGCAACCTGAACAAAATCCAGCAGGAGTTCCTCATACATAATGTATTGCCATTGGCCTGCTCACTTTTTAACTTCTCCAGACACATTTTTTTTTAAACAGCAAAGCCCTGGGAGCCTACAGACCATCCCACATCACACTATACAGTATCAAATCAACCATCACTATAGGATCACAAATCTGTTACACTTTTCACACCTTGGAATGAAGGCAATATAGTTCTGAAATGGAGGCAATACAGTTAACCCTATAAGCTCAAAGCAGATTATTGACATTTGAACCTCTGTTGTTTTTGCTCTAACCTAAATATAGCAGATGTAATATTTTAAAAAGCCTGAAACTAGATCCCCACATTCTGGTCTTGACAAGAATTAAACTGTTGGGGTAGGTTATCTTTTGCACTGTTCAGCCAGTCCATGAAATGTGGAGGAAGAGTTAAGATGGAGTGTCTACCTCGTTAACATCTTCTATTTCACTTTCCTTTTGTCTTTCCACTATCATCAAGCTGTAATGATTCAACGTCTACTCCGTCTCCACAGCTTCCCAGGCAACCACCGCATCAGGAATGCAGCTTTCGCAATGCTAAAAGGGGGGATATGATGTGAAGACAGACCCATAGTTATTCATTTCAAATCTGCATCAACTGAGCATTTCAGGCACACAAAAATTCCAAATACAAAATTAAAAAGTTTGACTAAAAACTTGCATATTTCAATTAAGTATTTCTTCAAAAACACCAGAAAACACATTGTAGATTGATTAGATCACTATATCTACGAACTGATACCATCGTAAGGAAATGAAATGCACTACCCATTTGACAAACATTTCCATTTTCAAAAACTTTACAGGCTACGTAGAGGCTCCTGTATCTCTTTCTTCATGAGGTCACCTTTGATCCAGCGATGTATGAATCTGTGCGAGCTGTCCATCCCATGACCCCCATCTGCCCAGAGTGAGAGACCTGACAAGGAGGAGGCCATAGCTGGGTTTGTCTCCTGCTAGAATCTTGGGGGTGACTGAAGCCTGCTTGATTGAAGCGGGGTAAATTGGTCCCCCTCCTCTCCCTCTCTCCTCCCCTCTCTATCAATCTCTGTAGTCAGTGTAATTTCTTAAAGCCTAAGTAATTCACTTTTACGTGATATGATATCACAATTTAATACTTGGTATTGTTTTTTCAAGCGTTTGGACAGGAGATAAGTGTTACAAATTATACAGTACAATGGGTTCTGCAAACTTTAAACTTTAATTTCTTGGGGGGAGGCACAGGGAGAGTGTGGCAGAGTCAGGAGTCAGACCTGAGCCAACTCCCCCTGTTTATCGTAAGGAGCCAAGGAGGAAACCAGAACCAGAGCCGGTGTTGGAGGTGAGCGAAGCAGAGACTGTGAAGGAGTTAATGGGGTAATTGGAGGAGAGAGTTATGAGGGAGTTGCTGTGTTGGTGCATGAGGCACGGAATTCGTCCGACAGAGCGTGTCGGGGATTTGATGGCACCTGGGTCAGCTCTCCATACTCGTCCTGAGGTGCGTGTTAGTCGGCTGGTGAAGATTGTGCCAGCCTCACGCACCAGGCCTCCTGTGCACCTCCCTAGCCTTGCACGTCCTGTGCCAGCCCTGCTCTCAAGATCTCCAGTACGCCTTCACGGTCCGGTCCATCCTGTGCCACCTCCACACACCAGCCCTCCGGTGGCAGCTCCCCGCACCAGGCTTCCTGTGCGTGTTCTCGGCCCAGTACCACCAGTGCCAGCACCACGCACCAGGCCTTCAGTGCGCTTCGCCTGTCCAGCGCTGCCAGAGCCTTCCTCCTCTCCAGCGCTGCCGGAGTCTCCCGCCTGTCTAGCACTGCCAGAGCCTTCCTCCTCTACAGCGTTGCCGGAGTCTCCTGCCTGTTCAGCGCTGACAGAGCTGCCAGTCTGCAAGGAGCTGCCAGTCAGCATGGAGCAGCCAGAGCCGCCAGGCTGCATGGAGCAGCCAGAGCCGCCAGTCTGCATGGAGCAGCCAGAGCCGCCAGTCTGCATGGAGCAGCCAGAGCCGCCAGTCTGCATGGAGCAGCCAGAGCAGCCAGTCTGCATGGAGCAGCCAGAACCGCCAGTCAGCATGGAGCCGCCAGAGCAGCCAGAGCCGCCAGTCAGCCAGGATCCACCAGATCCTGGCGGATACTGTTACACAGTACATTTATGTTTTTTTCAATAATATGCAATTTATATCCATAAATCACTGTTTAAATTGACGCCATGTTCAAAAAAGAGCAGCCAGTCTGCATGGAGCAGCCAGAGCCGCCAGTCTGCATGGAGCAGCCAGAGCCGCCAGTCTGCATGGAGCAGCCAGACTGCATGGAGCAGCCAGAACCGCCAGTCAGCATGGAGCCGCCAGAGCAGCCAGAGCCGCCAGTCAGCCAGGATCCACCAGAGCCGCCAGTCAGCCAGGATCCTCCAGAGCCGCCAGCCAGCCAGGATCTGCCAGAGCCAACTACCTGCCTGAGCTTCCTCTCAGTACTGAGCTTCCTCTCAGTCCCGAGCTTCCTCTCAGTCCCGAGCTTCCTCTCAGTCCCGAGCTTCCTCTCAGTCCCGAGCTTCCTCTCAGTCCCGAGCTACCCCTCAGTCCCGAGGTTCCCCTCAGTCCCGAGCTTCCCCTCAGTCCCGAGCTACCCCTCAGTCCCGAGCTATCCCAGTCCCGAGCTGTCCCTCAGTCCAGTGGGGCCCTTGGTTAGGGTTACTAAGCCAAGGTCGGTGGCGAGGGTTGCCAATCTAAGGATGCGAGGCATGCGGACTAAGACTTTGTTGGAGTGGGGTCCACGTCCCGCGCCGGAGCCGCCACCGTGGACAGACGCCCACCCGGACCCTCCCCTATGGGTTTAGGTGTGCGGCCGGGAGTCCGCACCTTGGGGGGGGGGGGTTCTGTCACGCCCTGGTCTTAGTATTTTGTGTTTTCTTTATTAATTTGGTCAGGCCAGGGTGTGACATGGGTTAATCATGTGGTGTGTTTTGTCTTGTTTTTTTGTAGGTATTATGATTGTGGTATAGTGGGGTTATCTAGAAAAGTCTATGGTTGCCTGAAGTGGTTCTCAATCAGAGGCAGGTGTTTATCGTTGTCTCTGATTGGGAACCATATTTAGGCAGCCATATTCTTTGAGTGTTTCGTGGGTGATTGTTCCTGTCTCTGTGTTTGTTTGCACCAGATAGGCTGTTTAGGTTTTCGCGTTACGTTTGTTGTTTTGTATTGTTCGTGTTTATTAAACATGTATCAAAATTACCACGCTGCATTTTGGTCCTCCTCTTCTTCGACGGAAGAAAACCGTAACACCATTATTTCTCATGAGTGTTCATGTTGATTTATATTTCAGCTATGCTGGCCTATTGTATATTATCCAATAAATGTCTGATCAATACGTACAATTCTGAACATATTGTGAAAAAAATATACAATAAGCTAGCATATCTGATATCCAATTCGTAGTTATAGTCTTGTCACATCGCTGCAACTCCCGCACGGTTGAGAGCCGTGCATCCTCCGAAACACGACCCCGAGCACTGCTTCTTGACACAATGCTCGCTTAACCCGGAAGCCAGCCGCAGCAATGTGTTGGAGGAAACACTGCACACCTGGCGACCGTGTCAGCGTACACTACAGTTCAAAAGTTTGGGGTCAAATAGAAATGTCCTTGTTTTATATGAAAACAAACTCAGCAAAAAAAAGAAACGGTCCTTTTTCAGGACCCTGTTTTTCAAAGATAATTCTTAAAAATCCAAAAAACAGATCTTCATTGTAAAGGGTTTAAACATGGTTTCTCATGCTTGTTCAATGAAGCATTAACAATTAATGAACATGGACCTGTGGAACGGTCATTAAGACACTAACAGCTTACAGACGGTAGGCAATTAAGGTCACAGGACACTAAAGAGGACTTTCTACTGACTCTGAAAAACACCAAAGGAAAGATGTCCAGGGTCCCTGCTCATCTGCATGAAATCAAATCAAATCAAATCAAATCAAATTTTATTTGTCACATACACATGGTTAGCAGATGTTAATGCGAGTGTAGCGAAATGCTTGTGCTTCTAGTTCCGACAATGCAGTAATAACGAGCAAGTAATCTAACTAACAATTCCAAAAAAAACTACTGTCATACACAGTGTAAGGGGATAAAGAATATGTACATAAGGATATATGAATGAGTGATGGTACAGAGCAGCATAGGCAAGATACAGTAGATGATATCGAGTACAGTATATACATATGAGATAAGTATGTAAACCAAGTGGCATAGTTAAAGTGGCTAGTGATACATGTATTACATAAGGATGCAGTCGATGATATAGAGTACAGTATCAACGTATGCATATGAGATGAACAATGTAGGGTAAGTAACATTATATAAGGTAGCATTGTTTAAAGTGGCTAGTGATATATTTACATCATTTCCCATCAATTCCCATGATTAAAGTGGCTGGAGTAGAGTCAGTGTCATTGACAGTGTGTTGGCAGTAGCCACTCAATGTTAGTGGTGGCTGTTTAACAGTCTGATGGCCTTGAGATAGAAGCTGTTTTTCAGTCTCTCGGTCCCAGCTTTGATGCACCTGTACTGACCTCGCCTTCTGGATGGCAGCGGGGTGAACAGGCAGTGGCTCGGGTGGTTGATGTCCTTGATGATCTTTATGGCCTTCCTGTAGCATCGGGTGGTGTAGGTGTCCTGGAGGGCAGGTAGTTTGCCCCGGTGATGCGTTGTGCAGACCTCACTACCCTCTGGAGAGCCTTACGGTTGAGGGCGGTGCAGTTGCCATACCAGGCGGTGATACAGCCCGCCAGGATGCTCTCGATTGTGCATCTGTAGAAGTTTGTGAGTGCTTTTGGTGACAAGCCGAATTTCTTCAGCCTCCTGAGGTTGAAGAGGCGCTGCTGCGCCTTCCTCACGATGCTGTCTGTGTGAGTGGACCAATTCAGTTTGTCTGTGATGTGTATGCCGAGGAACTTAAAACTTGCTACCCTCTCCACTACTGTTCCATCGATGTGGATGGGGGTGTTCCCTCTGCTGTTTCCTGAAGTCCACAATCATCTCCTTAGTTTTGTTGACGTTGAGTGTGAGGTTATTTTCCTGACACCACACTCCGAGGGCCCTCACCTCCTCCCTGTAGGCCGTCTCGTCGTTGTTGGTAATCAAGCCTACCACTGTTGTGTCGTCCGCAAACTTGATGATTGAGTTGGAGGCGTGCGTGGCCACGCAGTCGTGGGTGAACAGGGAGTACAGGAGAGGGCTCAGAACGCACCCTTGTGGGGCCCCAGTGTTGAGGATCAGCGGGGAGGAGATGTTGTTGCCTACCCTCACCACCTGGGGGCGGCCCGTCAGGAAGTCCAGTACCCAGTTGCACAGGGCGGGGTCGAGACCCAGGGTCTCGAGCTTGATGACGAGCTTGGAGGGTACTATGGTGTTGAATGCCGAGCTGTAGTCGATGAACAGCATTCTCACATAGGTATTCCTCTTGTCCAGATGGGTTAGGGCAGTGTGCAGTGTGGTTGAGATTGCATCGTCTGTGGACCTATTTGGGCGGTAAGCAAATTGGAGTGGGTCAAGGGTGTCAGGTAGGGTGGAGGTGATATGGTCCTTGACTAGTCTCTCAAAGCACTTCATGATGACAGATGTGAGTGCTACGGGCGGTAGTCGTTTAGCTCAGTTACCTTAGCTTTCTTGGGAACAGGAACAATGGTCGCCCTCTTGAAGCATGTGGGAACAGCAGACTGGTATAGGGATTGATTGAATATGTCCGTAAACACACCGGCCAGCTGGTCTGCGCATGCTCTGAGGGCGCGGCTGGGGATGCCGTCTGGGCCTGCAGCCTTGCGAGGGTTAACACGTTTAAATGTCTTACTCACTTCGGCTGCAGTGAAGGAGAGACCGCATGTTTCCGTTGCAGGCCGTGTCAGTGGCACTGTATTGTCCTCAAAGCGGGCAAAAAAGTTATTTAGTCTGCCTGGGAGCAAGACATCCTGGTCCGTGACTGGGCTGGGTTTCTTCCTGTAGTCCGTGATTGACTGTAGGCCCTGCCACATACCTCTTGTGTCTGAGCCGTTGAATTGAGATTCTACTTTGTCTCTGTACTGACGCTTAGCTTGTTTGATAGCCTTGCGGAGGGAATAGCTGCACTGTTTGTATTCAGTCATGTTACCAGACACCTTGCCCTGATTAAAAGCAGTGGTTCGTGCCTTCAGTTTCACACGAATGCTGCCATCAATCCACGGTTTCTGGTTAGGGAATGTTTTAATCGTTGCTATGGGAACGACATCTTCAACGCACGTTCTAATGAACTCGCACACCGTATCAGCGTATTCGTCAATGTTGTTGTCTGACGCAATACGAAACATCTCCCAGTCCACGTGATGGAAGCAGTCTTGGAGTGTGGAGTCAGCTTGGTCGGACCAGCCTTGGACAGACCTCAGCGTGGGAGCTTCTTGTTTTAGTTTCTGTCTGTAGGCAGGGGTCAACAAAATGGAGTCGTGGTCAGCTTTTCCGAAAGGGGGCGGGGCAGGGCCTTATATGCGTTGCGGAAGTTAGAGTAACAATGATCCAGGGTCTTTCCACCCCTGGTTGCGCAATCGATATGCTGATAAAATTTAGGGAGTCTTGTTTTCAGATTAGCCTTGTTAAAATCCCCAGCTACAATGAATGCAGCCTCCGGATAAATCGTTTCCAGTTTGCAGAGAGTTAAATAAAGTTCGTTCAGAGCCATCGATGTGTCTGCTTGGGGGGGATATATACGGCTGTGATTATAATCGAAGAGAATTCTCTTGGTAGATAATGCGGTCTACATTTGATTGTGAGGAATTCTAAATCAGGTGAACAGAAGGATTTGAGTTCCTGTATGTTTCTTTCATCACACCATGTCACGTTGGCCATAAGACATACGCCCCCGCCCGTCTTCTTACCAGAAAGATGTTTGTTTCTGTCGGCGCGATGCGTGGAGAAACCCGCTGGCTGCACCGCTTCGGATTGCGTCTCTCCAGTTAGCCATGTTTCCGTGAAGCAAAGAACGTTACAGTCTCTGATGTCCCTCTGGAATGCTACCCTTGCTCGGATTTCATCAACCTTGTTGTCAAGAGACTGGACATTGGCAAGAAGAATGCTAGGGAGTGGTGCACGATGTGCCCGTCTCCGGAGTCTGACCAGAAGACCGCTTCGTTTCCCTCTTTTTCTGAGTCGTTTTTTTTTTTGGTCGCTGCATGTGATCCACTCGGTTACACTGGTTGTAAGGCAGAACACAGGCTCCGCATCGCGAAAAACATATTCTTGGTCGTACTGATGGTGAGTTGACGCTAATCTTATATTCAGTAGTTCTTCTCGGCTGTATGTAAAGAAACCTAAGATGACCTGGGGTACTAGTGTAAGAAATAACACGTAAAAAAACAAAAAACTGCATAGTTTCCTAGGAACGCGAAGCGAGGCGGCCATCTCTGTCGGCGCCGGAAGTACAAAACGTGCCTTAAGCATGCTGCAAGGAGGCATGAGGACTGCAGACGTGGCCAGGGCAATAAATTGCAATGTCCGTACTGTGAGACGCCTAAGACAGCGCTACAGGACGGACAGCTGATCGTCCTCGCAGTGGCAGACCATGTGTAACAACACCTGCACAGGATTGGTACATCTGAACATCACACCTGCGGGACACGTATAGGATGGCAAAACTGCCCGAGTTACGCCAGGAACGCACAATCCCTCCATCAGCACTCAGACTGTCCGCAAATAGGCTGAGAGAGGCTGGCCTGAGGGCTTGTAGGCCTGTTGTAAGGCAGGTCCTCACCAGACATCACCGGCAACAACGTCGCCTATGGGCACAAACCCACCGTCGCTGGCCCAGACAAGACTGGCAAATAGTGCTCTTCACTGACGACTCGCTGTTTTGTCTCACCAGGGGTGATGGTCGGATTCACGTTTATCATCAAAGGAATTAGAATCATAAAACACGGGACGAGATGTTAAAAACTGTCCATTGTGCCAATAGATGGAATGCACTCACATGAGATTTGCAATTGCAACACAATTGCAGGTCTTGGAAATAGGCCTTTACCAGTGTAGTGATGGGTTCTGGTACGTGGAAAATGTTGACGGATTCCCAGAGGAGTTCATGGGGAACTGAGCCAAAGGCATTGGCCAGGTCGAGGAAGATGACACAGAGGTCTCTCTTGTCCTTCTTAGCTGTTTGGATCTGGTGCCAAATCATACTAGTATGTTCCAGGCAACCAGAGAAACCAGGAATGCCTGCTTTCTGTACAGATGTATCAATGTACTTGTTCCTTTCCAGATAAGTGGACAGCCTCTGTGCTATTATACTGAAAAAGATCTTCCCTTCGACATTGAGAAGGGAGATTGGTCGGAATTGACTGATGTCTGTCGCATCCTTCTCTTTCGGGATTAGCACACCACCAGCCCTTCGCCATGCCTTTGGTATTATTTCCTTCTGCCACACTATCCTCATGAGCCTACAAAGAAAGTGTAGAACATCCGGGGCGTTCTTGTAGAGCTTGTATGGTACTCCATTAGGCCCAGGAGCCGAGGCCGCTCTTGCTCTTCGGACAATGTTCTCTACTTCCCTCCATTTGGAGGATCAGTGTCCAGATTGAATTCTGGTGGTTGAATAGGTGGGATGTCATGTGGGATGATTATCTGCTCATGCCTTTTCATGTCCTGGCGGACCTTTTCCAGATGTTCTTCCAGTTCTGGCTTTGGAGTTTTTAGGATTCCGCACTTTTCCTTTGCGAAGAGGTCTTTGACAAACTTAAAGGTTTTTTTATAGAACCATGGTCTTGAGTGCTCCTTCTTCCTACGAAGTTTCCTTAAGTTTTCCGCTCTTCGCAAGGTTGCCACCCGACATTTAATGTCTGCTTGGAGTAGCATGAGACCTTCTCTCTCTGCATCAGAGGCCTTCTTCCACTGCTTCCTCAGCTGCCTTCTCTCTCTGACAAGTATCTCGATCTCCTGCTGCCTCCTAGATTTGGCTGGCGCGGGTGGTGTCTTGCCACTTCTCCTTTCGTTTACTCCAAAGTGCTCTTCTCCGTAGTGGTAGATAAAGCTTGAAAGGATAGGAGAGATTTTCTCTGCTGTTCCTACCTGTTGTTCCAAGATTTTTGTCAGGTCGTTGTTGATTGTTTCCCACTCTCTCTTTTCAACAGCTTTGGGCCACTTCACACTCGGTCTGTACCCTTTGATCTTTTCCTCTTTTAGAGGTCTCTGTGGTTGGGTGAGTTCATCCACCGGCATTTCTGTGCTTGTGTTATCCTCCTCCGTTACATGGGTGCTGATGCTCTGCGAACTTTGGTTTGCGTCCCGTCGCTATGCTACATTCGACTGATTTGACTGGCTGCTTCGTAAGAAGTACTGGTCAATGCGAGGTCCCTGTCTCTGCTCTCCCAAGCACCTTTTCCTCCCTTGATGGATCCTTAACCCCCTTGCCGATGTTACTCTCTCCCAACCACAGCTGCACACCTGAAGTGTGTGTCCTGCTGCTGTTATGGTTGTCTCATGTGCTGTGTTCCTACTCGTAGTCGTTTCCGTTCTTGGGTCCGTAACCGTGTGATCAGTCGTTGAGCCATCTTGCGCCCCAGCTCTCGCAGGCTCTAGGGGTATGTTCCTTTGTTGACTTTCAGTAGCACTTAGCGGGTGTCTTCAACATACTGAAACAGCGTCGGAGACTGCCAACATGGGTAGCTAGCCCATGACAGCCCCAGTGGGGTCTATTCCCTCCGGTCAGCTGTCTCTCCAAGCTGTCACACAGACTTTCCTATGTTGTCAGCTGTCCTTTCACAGCAGTCACTGGACTGGTCCAGATGATTAGAATCATAAAACACGGGACGAGATGTTAAAAACTGTCCATTGTGCCAATAGATGGAATGCACTCACATGAGATTTGCCGTGATGTTGACAGAGTGGCATGGGAGGTTTATTTCTTAGACTGGGTTAAGATGTCAATTTTGGGACATCCTCAGTAGTGTGCCTTCGAATCAGTGGGTGTTTCAGCCTTTAATCACTAAACACCCTCATCAAAGGTGGCCAGCTAAAGGGTGATCAAGCCTTAGCTTGTGTCCCATGCCCAATTAAGATGTCACGGGACTATGCAAGGCAGGGGCGTCCTCTTCCCTGAGCCAGCCCTACAGCTGACCGCATACCTCAAATGAGTGTTACACTGAGGCCTGTACTCTGGAGCGGGATCGATTTGGAGGTGGAGGGTCCATCATAGTCTGGGGCGGTGTGTCACAGCATCATCGGACTGAGCTTGTTGTTATTGCAGGCACTGTCATCATGAAGTGCTTTGAGAGACTAGTCAAGGATCATATCACCTCCACCTTACCGGCCACCCTAGACCCACTTCAGTTTACATACTGCCCCAACAAGTCCACAGACGACGCAATCGCCATCACACTGCACACTGCCTTATCCCATCTGGACGAAAGGAATACCTATGTAAGAATGCTGTTCATTGACTACAGCTCAGGATTCAACACCATAGTACCCTCCAAGCTCATCATCAAGCTGGAGGCCCTGGGTCTCAACTCCCGCCCTGTGCAATTGGGTCCTGGACCTTGTCAGGCCGCCCTCAGGTGTTGAAGGTAGGAAACAATATCTCCACTTTGCTGACCCTCAACACTGGGGCCCCACAAGGGTGCGTGCTCAGCCCTCTCCTGTACTCCCTGTTCACCCATGACCGCGTGGCCATGCACACCTCCAACTCAATCATCAAGTTTGCAGACGACAGCATTAGTGGGCTTGATTACCAACAAGTGGCTGAAGAAATTTGGCTTCTCAGCTAAAATCCTGACAACCTTTTACAGATGCACAATCAAGATCATCCTATCGAGCTGTATCTTAGCCTGGTACGGCACCTGCACCACCCTCAACCGCAAGGCTCTCCAGAGTGTGGAGCGGTCTGCACAACGCATCACTGGGTGCAAAATACCTGCCCTCCATGACACCTACAGCACCCGATGTCACAGCAAGGCCAAAAAGATCATCAAGGACATCAACCACCCGAGCCACTGCCTGTTCACAGTGCTACCATCGAGAAGGCGAGGTCTGTACAGGTGCATCAAAGCTGGGACTGAGAGACTGAAAAACAGCTTCTGTCTCAAGGCCAGCAATTACTAACTCAGAGAGGCTGCTGCCTACATTGAGACCCAATCATAATCTCACTTTAATAAATGGATCACTAGTCACTTTATACAATGCCACTCTAAATAATGGCACTTCAATGTTTACATATCTTACATATCACATGTATATACTGTATTTTATACCATCTATTGCACCTTGCCTATGCCGCTCGGCCATCGCTCATCCATATACTTACATGTACATATTCTCATTCACCCCTTTAGAATTGTGTGTATTAGGTAGTTGGGGAATTGTTAGATATTACTGCACTGTCGGAACTAGAAGCACAAGCATTTCACTACTCGCGTTAACATCTGCTAACCATGTGTATGTGACAAATAAAATTTGATTTGAAGTGTATCAGTTAACTGTATTCTGTAATTAGTTACAAAACAATAGAAATGCAAGTGTTTTCCTGCGTATTGTCTGATATTACAATCCTCCATAATCAGCTGTTTACCATGAGACTATTTTGCAATGAAAATAGGGTTGGGGCATAGGATTTAGGCTTGGAATGACATGTGGCCCATTGTTTACCTTGTTACCTGGCAACAACCACAAAGACATTTCAAAGAGCTGTCAGTTTAGGTGAGCTCATGAATATAAGCTCCTCCCCAACTCACCCTGTTCTTTCAGGTTTCCAGGAAGTTAGCGATGAGAGAAGAGGAAACAATTCTGAGCATTGTAATACTGTAAAAATATTACTGGGAATGTTAGTCATTGAAAGGCTATTTTTACTTGGGAAATGGGATAACTGTACGGTATATTTAATATACATATATTTTGTCTGCTTGACAAAAGCAATGTATTGTGAAAGTAGACTTACCCAGTTGAAGGTCTATGTAAGGTCACCATTTTTAAATATGAAGCCGAAAGTTTATTAGCTTAGTGTTTACACAGGTAGCCAATTCTGATATTTTGACTAATCAGATCAGTTCTGAAAATGACCTGACGTGAAAAGACCAATTAGTCGAAAAAAATTTAAAAAATCCTCCCCGTTTCGTTTGTGGTCAGTTCATATGCGCCATTTCTTTTTTCCCACTTTTGGTCTGAGGGAGAATGATGTTAATGAATCGACACACACTGCCACACAAACGTAGCCTTCTGCTGACCTCAAAATCGAGGGCAAGAATTTGTGATCTGTCCATGAACTCACCCGTTTATAAATCTACCGTGAACAAAATGTTCCAGCCTATTCTAATCCATATGATTTATTTTGTGTGAGGGTAGGCCTGTGGTAAATATACGTCTTTAAAAACATAATACAGAGAGCGGAGATGCTGCGGTTAAGTCATTTTAGGCACGGTTGATTCCTAAATGTATGAGGGGAGTGACTTGAGGTATGTGGATGGAAGCGAAAAAGGGAGGGGGGCTCTCTTGGCCTTCTACCCAGGCACAAATCAAAGAGGGATGTGGCTATCGGAGTGACAGATGAACAATGCTCCCCTTTTCCCAGCGCCTGTGAACACACCCCCAGCCATCACATATGGGAAGATTAATTCAATTCATCAGCACTCTTTCTCCTTGGGCCTCCTAATAATTGGTCGGGTGAGCCGCATGATGAATGTGTTGGGATTTGAGACGGGACGTTCAGCTCACAAACAAGTCACATGGACACACCTCTTCAACCTGCCAATCGCAACAGTTCTGATAATGAGGGACGCTAGACCACAGTGGGAAAATAAAAACAGCGACTGCCTGGGAGCAGAGTTTGAGGGAAGGAAAAACCGGTAGTGAGTTTGATGCGGTCCCATGCCATCTGTTCTATATGCAGATTGTTTAAAAGCCAATACCCTAGTGATACTAGAACAAAACGACCCCTGGTGGTATGCAAGGGTATATTTTTAAAGTTGCTCTGAAAATCAGCATCAAATAAAGAACCTTTGGATTGCAGTCGTTATCACAGTAGTGTTTCACAATCAGGAGCACCATCAGGTCAGTCACCTGAATGCGACACCAAAACAAGTCAATGAATTTGTCCTAAATAACAGCTTACCAACAACCCTAACATAACAGAAACATAAGGTGAACGTGTCTATCCCAAAGAAAACCATTTTGACAACCTAGAACTGCCTAGGTCCAGATTTGGCATGCGTTGTGCCATGTAGCAGTGTCAGTAGCAATCCAGTCACTGACATCAGGAAACTACGAGGTCTTGTGTTTGTTTCATGTAATGGACATACACAGCAGTATAATTTTACAAGATGCAGGAGTCAGGGAACTAACATTTATTAGCAACAATTTATTTTCAAACCAAACAGAGCAGAAAGCAAATTGGTTAAACGTTTGTCAAGAGGTCTCTGCGGGGCCGGTAGCCTAGTCTGCCTCCCCTCCACACACACTGGTAGTAACCCACAGCCAGAGCTCCCATAGCAGTCAACAACACCATAGGGACCACCAGAAACAGAACCCAGACTGGAGACTCAGTCAGCTCACCTGAAAAATATAACGCATTTTCAATGAGTCAAATGGCCTCAACTAAACACACTAAAGGGGATTATTGAATGATTGAGAAAACATCAGCTCACCTTGTTCATTGGCACCAAGAGACTTGTCTGGTCCAATGGGTTGGATCTCATCTGACTCATAGGGTTGAAGCTCATCTGAGTCATAGGGCTGAAGCTCACCTGAGTCATAGGGCTGAAGCTCATCTGAGTCATAGGGCTGAAGCTCATCTGAGTCATAACTCTGTGGAGTCTCCACAGAGATGGTCCACTGGTCTACCCTGTATCTTATCCGTGGAACTCCTACAGTAGGTGGAAGGAGTGTCACTGAAAGTCATTTTAACTAGCCATTTAGAATGTCGTCCAACTTTTAATTGGTTTCCATATCAGCAAAATTAAAATGAATCCAAACTTTAAAAATGATCAAGGCAGACCATACACAAACATTTAGCAAGTTATCAAATATGTTAACATACCTGTTTGGGCCACAGCTGTGGGCACAAGCATCAAGAACAGCACACTGTGGATAAACAACATCTTTCTGACAATATGCCAGCACTCAGACCACCTGGACTTTTTATGAGCTAATGCACCTAATCAAAAGAATTGCTGTCAGCTGTGGATCACTTACTCAATCACGACAAATGTCTTAAACTAGAATCTTGGCTCGTTGAGGTGATTGATGTGATTGGCTTTGACAGTGGCACTGTGGGCATTTTATTGGTAAATCTATGTTGTGGCCTACAATCTGTGTTAACAACCCTCCAGGCAAGCTTCAATGCCATACAACTCTCCTTCCGTGGCCTCCAATTGCTCTTAAATACAAGTAAAACTAAATGCATGCTCTTCAACCGATCGCTACCTGCACCTACCAGCCTGTCCAACATCACTACTCTGGACGGCTCTGACTTAGAATACGTGGACAACTACAAATACTTAGGTGTCTGGTTAGACTGTAAACTCTCCTTCCAGACCCATATCAAACATCTCCAATCCAAAGTTAAATCTAGAATTGGCTTCCTATTTCGCAACAAAGCATCCTTCACTCATGCTGCCAAACATACCCTTGTAAAACTGACCATCCTACCAGTCCTTGACTTTGGCGATGTCATTTACAAAATAGCCCCCAATACCCTACTCAACAAATTGGATGCAGTCTATCACAGTGCAATCCGTTTTATCACCAAAGCCCCATATACTACCCACCATTGCGACCTGTACGCTCTCGTTGGCTGGCCCTCGCTTCATACTCGTCGCCAAACCCACTGGCTCCATGTCATCTACAAGACCCTGCTAGGTAAAGTCCCCCTTATCTCAGCTCGCTGGTCACCATAGCATCTCCCACCTGTAGCACACGCTCCAGCAGGTATATCTCTCTAGTCACCCCCAAAACCAATTCTGTCTTTGGCCGCCTCTCCTTCCAGTTCTCTGCTGCCAATGACTGGAACGAACTACAAAAATCTCTGAAACTGGAAACACTTATCTCCCTCACTAGCTTTAAGCACCAACTGTCAGAGCAGCTCACAGATTACTGCACCTGTACATAGCCCACCTATAATTTAGCCCAAACAACTACCTCTTTCCCAACTGTATTTAATTTTTATTTATTTATTTATTTTGCTCCTTTGCACCCCATTATTTTTATTTCTACTTTGCACATTCTTCCATTGCAAAACTACCATTCCAGTGTTTTACTTGCTATATTGTATTTACTTTGCCACCATGGCCTTTTTTGCCTTTACCTCCCTTCTCACCTCATTTGCTCACATTGTATATAGACTTGTTTATACTGTATTATTGACTGTATGTTTGTTTTACTCCATGTGTAACTCTGTGTCGTTGTATCTGTCGAACTGCTTTGCTTTATCTTGGCCAGGTCGCAATTGTAAATGAGAACTTGTTCTCAACTTGCCTACCTGGTTAAATAAAGGTAAAATAAAAAATTTTTTAAAAAAAATCTGCAGGGAATGAAAGCTGTGACTGGCTGCATTGAGAAAAATATGTGCAATGTTGTTTAAAATCAATACAGCAATTTGTACAACTTGTTAGACCTTATTGTCAAACCACGAACACAATTACACAACAATATCTCTTCGGGAGAGTTGTCAATCATATTCCCCAGAGGAACGCTACTGAGACAGTTCTGTGCTACTTGTTGCCAATGAGTGTGTCATAACACATCCATAGTTACTCCTTTTTTTCCTGACACCACAGCATGAGGAATGGTGTACTGTGGTATGGATTTATGAAGGTTCAAGTACATTACTGGTATTTGCGACAGTGTTTTGGCTGCGTATGAGGGGTTGCCGTTTCATTTAAACAAGTGTCAAATGAATAAATATGAATAAACGTATTCTCACGGATAAACTGAAAACATGTTGAATATGTTCAATTGTTTGCACAGGAAAAAAAAATGTATACAATACAGGATATTGTTTATTGTTATATTTTTAAACAGTTTCAGAGTAGGGAATAGCTAAATAGCTGCCCATTGCAGTATTACTTTCACTTTCGATGATAAATTACTATCATTTTGTCAAAAACATTTTTTTTCAATTTCTCTGACAACTAAAAGAAAATGTAAATGTACATCAGTAGCAGGTTTGAAAACATATTTGAATTTTAAGGCTAAAACAAACATATTATGAAATGAACAACAGTTAAACATTCCCTTGTTTCCAGCATGAAAATATATTGATATCGAAATATGAAATTGATTATGTGACTATGTGGGGAAATAATTAGAAAAAAACATTCAAACCATCACAAAAATGTTGCGTTTTGGTGACAAAACATTTTTAAGTAATCAATATATTAAAAATACAGAAGATGACTTATAACTGAGAAGTTAAATGAAAATTATTGCTAAAGATTTGTTCTGGTGTATGAACAATTGGCAACATTTCCCAATTCAGTATATCACATTAATTTACATCAGGGCTCTCCAACCTGTTTTAAAACCAACCCCAGTTGATTCAGCTTATCAACCAGCTAATTATTAGAATCAGGTGCGCTAGATTAGAGTTGGAGCAAAAACATACAGAACAGTAGCTCTTCAGGAACAGAATTGGAGCGCCCTGATTTACATATTCCAATAGCATTTCCCATTTTTGAATAAGATGACTCAGATTCCTTGCATATTGCAGCACAGCTTTGTATACTGATGGGTTCTCTTCCAGAGTAGCCTAAATCTTTGGAAATAATTACAGTATTTTATGCATATTCCCTTCATATGCTTTCTGCATAGGGCATGTTACACAACTATTACAGTACTTTCTATGCCTTAGATGCTACCAAAGTAACTGAATCTTTAGAGCCAACCAAAACCTCAAGAATTATTACATCTATTCGGTTCACCTCTGTAATAAATGACAAGAAGCACTCAGGTTAATCTCAAGACTGAACATTGAAAAGTGCATCACAATATGCTCTGTAAATATCTATTCAAAGTGACAGACAACCGTACAAGACATTATTTTTGAGGCAGAAATAAACAAAAACAACGGTAGATGTTAACATGTAATGAAAATAGGGCCTTAATGCCAGGTCTAAGGACAGTGACCCGAATATTCCCAAATATGGCTAACATCAAGAGTTACCTGGATACATGCCAAGTGGAGAAAAACAGGTGGGCTCTGCAGGCCAGTAGCAGCCACAGGTATTCAACTCCAGTGCTGGAGGGCAACACTGTCTGTTGGATCCCTTTTCTCCCTGATTCTAAGTCATTGACTGGCCAAAGAAACATAGGTCCCCCTAACTTGGAGTTTAAAATGAAAAGATGGGAATAAACAGAGGGGCATAGACAAGTGGCAGACAGTACAGTGGCCCTGGAGGACTGGAGTGGAGTAACCCTGCTGTATTGGCTTTGTGCTTCACAGTGATGTTACAGTAGAGTGATCAGCAGAGTTTTCAGATGGCTTGGGAGGATGTGCTGTCTGGGACAGAGGGTGGGTGGGGTCAATTTCCTGGTGGAGCTAACCTGTCCGGGCCAGGGACACTAGGACCAGGCTGCAGGGTGGTCGTGGTGCTTATTAGTCATGCCTCTCTCCTGCAGATTGACCGTAGACCTTACGCAGGCTGGAGTCCAGCAGGAAGTCCACTCCCCTGTGGAGCACAAAGACGGAGAACGGCTTTAAGGTTAGAATGTAGCAAGGATGGGACCTCACCTCAAACACTGGGGGGGGACTTTTCTTTAAAGTCTCCTGGCTCCCTACAGACATCATCAAGTACATATAAGCCTATAGATATGAATGTGTTATGCACTCACCGCAAATGGGCGTAGACTATATCTCACAGCCATGCAAGATACTCCAGTTGTAAACGGTGGAGTCAATATTTGGAGTTTCCCATATTTTCAGAAATCGCATGCTGACCTATTTAAACTGCTGTTCACTGACAACCGTGCAACTCAACAATCAGCCGTTTGAGAAAAGCCATGTGCTGCCCAAATTGCAGGCTTCCAGACTAATCAAACAATTCATGTGATAAAACATAACAGAAATGTCTTCAGAAGCAAATGATCTATTATTTATGTCTGTAAATAAATGTAATGCATACCAGAGGTGGGGGAAGTCCATCCGCACCGGGGATTAAATATAACCAGCCATTCAGAGCTGGGGGATGGCAGAAGCCAAGATGGGGAATGCCCCATCCCTCCCTAAAAACCAGACCCTGAAATACACCTACCTCTCTTCAACAAAGGATTCAGATAAATAAAAATGGTGGCTACACATCTAACACCACATTAAAAAATATATTTTTAAAAATACATTATGGTGTGCAACTCCTAATTGGACACTTAAAATGATGCATAGATTTAAAAAATGTAATGCTGTTTTCTAAGGTAATGTGTGGATTTTTCCTATCAATGAGCTGGGGAACACATTCAGGCTGAGACATTTAACTGTAGGCTAATACCTTGGCACACTTGGGACCATAAACATTGATGGGAAAACGTGCCAAAGTACACACGCTACTGTTATTTCTTCCTCCCGCTCACATTCAGGTTCTTTCTTTCTCAAACACACACACCTTTTATCATGCTCTCGAACACACACCCCTTCACTGCCTCCCTGTCACATATCTGGCACACATTCAGACAAACATTTTCTTCACTATCTAACACCCTCACCCACCAGCACAAACCTGTCGATGGGGTGGATGATGAAGGGGATGGTGGAGAGGCCGATGGCCGTGGTGGTCCACTTGCGTACAGAGAGAGGCAGGCGCGTGGTTCTGCCCAGGAGGTAAAGAGAGGCAGCACACACACGGTTGATGGTGAAGCCTGGGATAGCGACCGAGGCCAGGGCCTGCCATACAAACGTATCCACCACTGCTACAGCCACCTTGGTTGTCTTCCCTGGGTTGTCACCATGCTCCTACAGCACAGGGATAGACATAGAGTGTGACATTCTGTGCTTCAGACCACTTTATGTTTCAGTGTGGGAGTTGAGTTTTGTTCTATGACACATTCTCTAGGGACTTTCTGGAAAAGCTCCATTTACTTTGGTATGCGTTGAAAAAGGCAATGTCATTTGTAAGTATGTGTTCTCTACATTTTTGGAAACTCAAGTTCATAATATAAATGCTTCACGGGGCAATAATTCCATGACCCCTTAAAAGAATGGTAGCTCATATCAATACAAATGAAGACAGGATAAGAATGAGAACAGAGCTTTGCTTCTACAAAATGTCCTCCTTCCTTACCACGGCAGCCTTCTTCCCCTTGTCCACAGCATCAGCGGAAACATACATGGTGGCAACTGCATATGTGGCCCATACAGCACTCACTGGCACCAGGGCACGGAAGGCCTCTCCCACCTCGTTGGCATAGCCTGTGGGCACAAGACGACATGACAGGGTAAGATACAAGCGCAATTAAGGCTTTAACTGCCTCACTGTTGTGAGAGGCCTCTAAACAAATCATAGTCAACCCCCACCGGATCAGAGCTAGGGGCCTGAGGTAAAACAAAATGTATTAGAATAATAATTCAAAATTTCCTTCTTGGACCTCTGCCATGTAAAGGGGGGTACATTAATATTCACTTTTGTTTGGGGCTGTGGGTAGTAGCAATAACCCTGACACGTTTCGTTCCATAGAATGGGCGGTGACCTTTGGAGCAATATGCACTGTCCGCTCCAACAGGGTTGGAATGACTAATAATGCCCTTGGTCTGTCATTAGACGCTTACACAGCTTCTCCTGCTGTGTTGGCTGCTGCTGAAGCTGTACTGCCACCCTGTGGGAAAACATTACACAGCGTCAGGTCTGTAGGCCTTTACACACGACAAGGTTATTTGAGAGATACACTTTTGTATATAGTGTGTGGACACCCCTTCAAATTAGTGGATTGGGCCATTTCAGCTACACCCGTTGCTGACAGGTGTATAAAATCGAGCACACAGCCATGCAATCTGCATGCGACAGGCACGCATGGGGCAGCAGGGTAGCCTAGTGGTTAGAGTGTTGGACTCGTAACTGAAAGGTTGCAAGTTCAAATCCCCGGGCTGACAAGGTACAAATCTGTCGTTCTGCCCAAATGTTCCTAGGCCGTCATTGAAAATAAGAATTTGTTCTTAACTGACTTGCCTAGTAAAAGAAAAAAAGACAAACATTGGCAGTATAAAGACCTTACTGAAGAGCTCAGGGACTTTCAACGTGACACCGTTGTACGATGCCACCTTTTGAACAAGTCAGGTTGTCAAATTTCTGTCCTGCTAGAGCTGCCCTGGTCAACTGTAAGTGCTGTTAATGTGGGAAGTGGAAACATCTAGGAGGAACAACTGCTTGGTTGCAACACTCACTACAGAGTTCCATACTGCCTCTGGAAGTAACCTCTATGTAAATAACTGTTCGTCAGGAGCATCATGAAATGGTTTTCTGAGCAGCCACACACAAGCCTGACATCACAATGCCAAGCGTCGGCTGGAGTGGTGTAAAGCTCACCGCCATTGGACTCCGGAGGAGTGGAAACGCGTTCTCTGGAGTGATCCTTCACCATCTGGCAGTCCGACGGACGAATCTGGATTTGACGGATGCCAAGCGAACCCTACCTGTCCGAATGCACAGTTGCATGCAACTGTAAAGTTTAGTGGAGAAGGAATAACGGTCTAGGGCAGTTTTTCATGTTTCAGGCTACGATTCAATTCCATTGAACACCTTTGGAATGAATTGGAAGGCTGTCTGTAAGCCAGGCCTAGTCACCAAACATCAGTGCCCGACATCACTAATACTCTTTTGGCTGGATGAAAGCAAGTCCCCGCGGCAACGTTCCAACATCTTGTGGAAAGCCTTCCTAGAAGAGTGGCTGTTATAGCAGCAAAGAGGGGGAGGTTGGAATGAGATGTTCAACAAGCAGGTGTTGACATACTTTAGGACATGTGGTGCATCTGTTTACCTGGTACCTTTACCTGGTAAGGCTACTTAGCTGGCTAACAACCTGGTAACGTGACCAATGACCAGTAGGCTATGGTTTAAAATGATATTGGAAGAAAGGAAAGGTACCGGTTAGCTACTCCTGGAGATGTGTTTCAAAAGTTAGGATAGGCATAACCTTTTATAGTGCTCCTATACTGTTTGGTGCGGGGGGCACCAGTGCTATAAGTTGGGAGCATCAGTGCTATAGCCTGAGTACCCCAGTCTGTTTTTCTGACATTCTAGTCATTCTCGCCACTCATTATCATGCCAATGTCGTGTTTGGTGTCAAAGGGAGCTAGAATGATAGTGTAGCGGAGTTAAGAACGTGCTGTAAACTCACTCCACAGCCAGCTTTTTTTTCTATGGTTCAACTGGTTTGTAAGTTGTCAAGGAGGGCAGTCACGTGTGTTTGCAACCAGATGAGCCTGGTTATGGGCTATACTATTAGCAACACACTGACGTGGATTTCAAAAGCACAAACAGATCTGGGACCAGCCTACCAAAGAAAAAGTTCATTTAGAGCCCTGCTTGTGCTAACACACTGGCAGCACTAAACAAAATTCTGTTACTTCAGTGAATCTGTTTCTGGGACAGGTTACGCTACTCATACAGCAGAACAACAATACATTCTGAACAGATTCTCTAACATTGTCATTTCTAACTATGTAGGCTACTGAAATGTGCTGTACAATACACATATCAATAATTGATTGGAGTTCATTATAATGCTATAAAGATGCTTCATTTGATAAACATAAAGAAGTAGTTGTATGCTAAATGTTTACATGGGGGAGAAAGACAGGGAGAAGGCAAGGAGAGAACCAGTCAGAGTCAGTGTTAGAGGAGATAGAGAGCTGTGCATGCAGGTCATAACAGTCACCAATTTGCAGCTGGCCCTGGGGTTTATTTTAGTAACATAGTACATTTCAATGTCGCCCCCAGCCAATAAGAACCCAGCAGAAAATGTCAACGCATTGCACAATGGCTAGTGTTATTGATCCCTTAAAATAAATGTAGAAGGCCCATTTAGCTTGAAATCAACCTGATTGCCTTATGACAATGAGGAACAGATATCCTCTGTACAGTTTTGACTCCAAGGTCAGTATGGAGTAATGGTATTGCAATGCAGGGACAGCTATATTAAATGTAGCTATCAGGCCTACTACGCTGAGATTCCAGACATTGTATCATTTCAATGGAACTCGTGCTTAAATATGTGATGAGCATTTACGTATTTGTCAATAATGAATCACTACTAGGAAGTGCCATGCAATTTACCCAACCCACTAACCTAACTAGCTGTTTGAATGCAGGTATTAGATTGCTAGCTAACGTTATTTGAATACATTGGTATTTGATCGGGTTGCTGGCCTTTGAATTGGTCGAATGCAGCCATTACAAAACAATATCACGTAAAGTATAGAGCATCTATTTATAAGTCGTTCAAATTCAGACGTAAAACTGGATAGCTCACGAGCTAGCAACCCAGCTCGAGCTTGTTCTACTGGTTTACGCTTGTTGTTAGCGTGATTGGGACATCCCCCTGGTTCAAGACATCCAAAAACACCACTTTTATTGCATACCTAAGAAGCGGACCCATGTGTCACGATAAATATCGACCTCCTTGCTTGCTTTTTCTTGAATTTGATCCATGCCTCGTCTTTAACCCCATGTACAGAGATGTCTCAAGTGTAGATAGAGTCCCAACTAGAAGCTGCGAGTCAAGTCTTGCAATGCGCCACACCGAGGGAGTGTCTAAGACTGTATGGTGCTATTCAGAAAGGGAAAAAAGCCAACTGTATTTGTCTGACTTCACATGTGTTATTGGTAAATTATTAGGCCTATTATCTTAAGAATCAACCAGTATATATTTACAAATTTAATCTTCCACAGAGGGATAAAGTTCGAGTCCCGTGACAAAAGTTAGGAATTTCTAGATAGTCCCTGATGACAATTTACATAATTCATATGCCGGAAGTTAGCGGATATAGGAAGAGAGAGACTCAACTCGGTGGAAAATCTGTCTCCCTCCAACAGGTGGCGTTTTTTCACCCACCAACTTTGAGAAAAAACATTTTATATTGGAGTTGTCTCGAGATGGCTATGCATTATCATTGCATGAGGCTTGTAGCATAGCTTCGGCAGTTTTACTTGCTATATTGTATTTACTTTGCCACCATGGCATTTTTTTTGCCTTTACCTCCCTTATCTCACCTCATTTGCTCACATTGTATATAGACTTGTTTATACTATATTATTAACTGTATGTTTGTTTTACTCCATGTGTAACTCTGTGTCGTTGTATGTGTCGAACTGCTTTGCTTTATTTTGGCCAGGTCGCAATTGTAAATGAGAACTTGTTCTCAACTTGCCTACCTACCTGGTTAAAGGTGAAGAAAAAAAACTTGTGACAGCCTAACCCCGCAATATCGGAAGTCTGTGTATGTTTCACTCTGCGGGCTTGAAGTTCTCATTGAAGAGTGAGTTACGTGTTGCTAGGTGCACCACGCTTATCTCTCACAAACACAGCCATTTTGCCTAGATCTTCTGTGTTCCACAGTGAACAAGCTATGCAGTAGCTAGCTTAACAAGAGCAGACCATCGCAGGACTAGGCACATTCCTTACATCCTGCCAGCACACCCACGTATAGTAGAATAAACTAAAACCTGGAGTAAGTTACAGCCGACCCACACGTATAAGCAAAGATTGAGCCAACCTGTGTGTGAGTTTGTGTGCTCTGCCCCCCAACACAATTAGGCAGTTCACACCCAGTTCACGTCTTCTCTCCTTCAGATGGTGCATGAGACTAAGGCTGGTACTGTAGGTCTGTAGTATCTGACTATTACAGTATTGCAAGTGTATACTATAGACACAGTAATATCACACTATTGGCTTTACTTTCACAGAAAAATTGCATGACTATTAGGGTGTTTCATTGTGAGAGATGCGGGGTACCCCTGTCTACGGGGGATGCCTTCATGACCTGTCTTGGGTTAGATCACGCATGGAGAGCAGTTAGAGAACCCAATAGTTGTTTGGCCTGTGCCACCTTTGGAGAACGCAAGCACTTAGCACCCCTGGGGTTGTCGCTGCAGCACCCCTTTGGACGCTTTGATGGTGACGGAAGCAACACAGGCGCTTTTAGCAAGAGTGGCTACCGGTCCTTGATATCAAGCTGTAAGAAGCACCATCTCAGCAGCTCCTTATCTCCATCTGCCCCAAGTTCGCTTTGGCTCTCCGTGAATACTAGAGCAACATGGGAGGGCGTTTCCATTGCGGAAGCCAGACCAGGCCGTGTACTCTCCTAATGGATCCTGAGTCCTTGGGGCGAGACCACTATCCGGTGATGGATGACATGGTGGCTGCCATGATCCTCCCTGACAAGGAGATCTTGGCAAGGTGCCTCGCCTCACACCAGGACCTTGAAGAGTAAGCGATGAACGGATGCAAAGCATTTTCAGGACCCTCTCCATCATGGCGCGCCTCGTAAATGCGAAATACGATGCTGAAATCCTACTTCACCCTGCTGATCCCTTGCCTCCCAGGAGGTGGTGACGAGTTTCTTAAGGAGGCCACAGAGGTGTCAAGGCTGCTCACTATGCTCCAGATGGACATGGCATGTGCCAACAGCACAAGGACGCAATCAGGAAGGTAGAGCCGCTCAAACAACTAGTGGGTTCTACTCCACGAAAAAGGACGGCAGCTTTCGGCTGACCCTGGACCTGCGCGGCCTCAACAAATCCAAATCAAATCAAATCAAATGTATTTATAAGGCCCTTCGTACATCAGCTGATATCTCTGTACAGAAACCCAGCCTAAAACCCCAAACAGCAAGCAATGCAGGTGTAGAAGCACGGTGGCTAGAAAAAACTCCCTAGAAAGGCCAAAACCTAGGAAGAAACCTAGAGAGGAACCAGGCTATGAGGGGTGGCCAGTCCTCTTCTGGCTGTGCCGGGTGGAGATTATAACAGAACATGGCCAAGATGTTCAAATGTTCATAAATTACCAACATGGTCAAATAATAATAATCACAGTAGTTGTCGAGGGTGCAGCAAGTCAGCACCTCAGGAGTAAATGTCAGTTGGCTTTTCATAGCCGATCATTAAAAGTATCTCTACTACTCCTGCTGTCTCCAGAGAGTTGAAAACAGCAGGTCTGGGACAGGTAGCACGTCTGGTTCAAACAAATGTTTGAAGGAGCTCAAGTTCAAGATGCTCTCACCAGCGTGGGTGTTGCAGGCAGTCTCAAGCAGCCAATTGTTCACCACCCTCGACCTGAAGGATGCGTATTTCCACATTCCTGTTCATCGAGATCACTGGAAGTACCCCCGGTTTGCCTTCAAAGGAGTGGCTTGCGAATTCAAAGGCCTCCCGTTTGGCCTCTCACTGGCACCGCATATATTCACAAAGTGCATGGACACAGTCCGAGCACCTACCATGTCCCAGGGAATTCTAGTGCTGAACTACCTGCCTGACTGGCTGGTGTGTACTCAAGAGAGCAAGCTTCAGCAGACACACAGCAGACATAATGTTGAAGCACATTCACCCTAAACAGGGAGAAGAGCAACCTGACTCCCTCACAGCCGGTGGTCTACCTTAGGACGTTGATCGACTCAACTCTTATGAGGGCACGTCTCCCTCAGGTGAGATCGGAGAAAATACAGGCCTACCTTGACCATTTCCGGCTTAGACGAGCCATGTCCGTATTAGTGTGCCAGAAGTTACTCAGACTACTCACGTCAGCCTCTCTGTTAATTCCGCTTGGCCTTCTTCACCTCAGGCCACTCCAGCGATGGTTCAACTCTCACCACCAACACCAGAGACAACACAGACATCGTCAACTATCGGTAAAAAATGCATGTGAGGACTCTGTTGAAATGGCACTATCACTCCTTCCTGTTGGAGGGAGTTATACTGAACAGAGTCCACTGCAGGGAGCTAGTGTGCACCGATGCTCGCTAGCGGGTTGGGAGTGGCAAGCACATCAATGTGCTGGAGCTCAGGGCAGTTTGCCTGGCACTCCCAACAGTTCCTGCCATACTTGGAGGGAAAGTATGTCCTGGTCAGATCAGACAACACCACGGTAGTGGCGTATATCAATCACCATGGAGGACTGAGATCCCGGCACCTCCATGAAATGGCTCGGAAGCTCTTACTGTAGGCTCAGAGCCGCTTATCATCAATGCGGAATGTAACATCCCCAGGGTCTTGAACTGGGCAGTGGACCTATTTTTGAGAAATGGCCCGCCAGAGGGGGACTGGAGTCTACACCCTCAGGTGGTGTTACAGCTGTGGCAAAGGTTTGGAGGAGAGCGCAGGTAGTCTTGTTTGCATCTCAGGAGAACACTCATTGTCCCAGCTGGTTCTCGATGTCGGACCCTCCAGGCCCTCTGGGTTTGGACACCCTTGCTCACGATTGGCCAGCAACAACACTTTATGTGTTCCCACCATTTCCCCTGATCACAGCTACGCTAACAGGGTCAGTTTGAAGACCCAGCCACCGCCTGCTCCTGAGAAGATAATGGTTCAGCCTCCTGTTGTCCCTCCTTTCTGGGACCCCATGGTAGCTGCCACTGAGACTTGACCTGCTCTCTCAGTCTCGGGTGGGCGCTCTGGCATCCGGACCTACGCCGTCTCTAGCTTTGGGCTTGGCCCCTGAGTGGCGTAAACGGGCCAGTCTAGGCATTAGAACAATATGGTGAACACGTTGCCGATCGCCAGGGATTCCTCCACCAACAAATCATATCAAATGCGGTGGGGCATATTCTGTGCTTGGTGTGAGCGTCATAATGTTGCCCCCGAGCTGTGTGATGTACAAACAGTTTTCCACTTTTTACAAACACTGCTTGATGCTGGCCGAGCGCCGTCTACTAATTTTGGCATGCCATGACAATGGCCCGGAGGGATCCATGGGTGGCCACTCATTGCTCTCCTAAGTTATGAAAGGAGTTAGACATCTGCGTCCAATGAATGCCCGTTCTGTGCTAAACTGGAACTTTGAATTGGTGCTGACAGCACTTGCTAGGCCACCCTTCGAGCCCCTGGGGTTAGCGTCCTTTGAAGCACCTATCCATGAAGATGGAATTCCTGTTGCTTCTTACCTCCACTAAGAGGGTCCGTGAACGTCATGCTCTTTCAGTGAGCGCTGAATGTTTCCGAATGCATGCAGGCAAGGGGAGTGTTATCCTCTAGCCTAACCCCTCTTTCTTGCCGAAGGTCCTGTCTGACAGACATGTGAAACGGCACTTACATTTGTCCTCATACGCACCTCCCATGGCTGCGAGGGGCTGGGTTTTTCACCAAGTGTGCTGTGCCCGGTGAGGACGCTAGACACTTACGTTACATGGACTAAGACAATATTACAGTCAGAACAGCAGTTTGTGGGTTATGGTCAGAGAGTTCTGGGGAAGAGCCAGAGACACTCACATTGGATTGTGGACACTATTATTACAGCATATCAGCTGGCCGGCCGGCCTTTGCCGTCTGCTATGGTGGCACATTCTACTAGAGGAGTAGCTACATCGTGGGCCCTGCACCAAGGAATTTCCCTTGATGAAATTAACACCTCGGCCAGTTGGGCGTCATCTAGCACTTTTGCTAGGTACTATCGAGTCAATGTAGTTGCAGACAACCAGGTTGGGACGGCCGTGTTGGGTGTTGCCTACTTCCCTGGAGGGGGATGGAGGGACACAGCAAACATGACTTCCCTGAGCTCAGTCCTACGGGATTTTGCATTCGTAAACTATTCAGACCCCTTGGCTTTTTCCACATTTTGTTACGGTACATCATTATTCGAAAATGTATTAAATGAAACATTATCCTCATCAATCTACACACAATACCCCATAATGACAAAGCCAAAACAGGTTTTTAGATACATTTTTAAAAATTAAATACCTTATTTACATAAATATTCAGACCGTTTGCTATGAGACTCGAAATTGAGCTCAGGTGCCTCCTGTTTCCAACTTGATTGGAGTCCACCTGTGGACATGATTTGGAAATGCACACACTGCCTGTATAAGGTCCCACTGTTGACAGTGCATGTCAAAGCAAAAACTAAGCCATGAGGTTGAAGGAATTGTCTGTAGAGCTCCGAGACAGGATTGTGTTGAGGCTCAGATTGTGGAAGGGTACCAAAACATGTCTGCAGCATTGAAGGTCCCCAAGAACACAGTGGCCTCCATCATTCTTAAATGGAAAAAGTTTGGAACCACCAAGACTCTTCCTAGAGCTGGTCGCCCAGCCAAATTGAGCAATCGTGGGAGAAGGGCCTTTGTCAAGGAGGTGACCAAGAACCACATGGTCACTCTGACAGAGCTCCAGAGTTCCTCTGTGAAGATGGGAGAACCTTCCAGAAGGACAACCATCTCTGCAGCACTCTACCAATCAGGCCTTTATGGTAGAGTGGCTAGACTGAAGACACTCCTCAGTTAAAAGCACATGACGGCCCACTTGGAGTTTGCCAAAAGGCACCTAACGGACTCTCAGACCATGAGAAACAAGATTCTCTTTGGCCTGAATGGTAAGCGTCATGTCTGGAGGAAACCTGGCACCATCCCTACAGTGAAAAATGGTGGTGATAGCCTCATGCTGTGTGGATGTTTTTCAGCGTCAGGGAGTGGTAGACTAGTCAGGATCAAGGGAAAGATGAAGGAAGCAAAGTACAGAAATATCCTTGATAAAAACCTACTCCAGATCCTCAGACTGGGACGAAGGTTCAGATTAGTCATGCTGATTACATCCTCTCACTTTTTGTTATTTGAAAATGAAATAATCTTCAAAATATCACTATTTTTTTAAAAATCAATAGAAAGCCGGATGCAATTTCAGTTTAATCCACCAGAAACCTCAGAACAAATAGTATGCTTAAACTGAAATATACTAATTGATTAAAAATATATATTTTTGTAAAAATTAAAAATAAATAAACGGTATAACCTTTGGAAATGTTTGCTCTAGCCAAAATGACAACCAACAGATTGCAGCATTACTGCAAAAATGGAGGAGGCAAGTGGAAAGAGGAGAAGGGAAGGCACTGGTCTGTTGGCCAGTTTTCACAATTCCTGACATTTAATCCTAATAAAAATGACATGTCTTAGGTCAGTTAGGATCACCACTTTATTTTAAGAATGTGAAATGTCAGAATAATAGTAGAGAGAAAGATTTATTTCAGCTTTTATTTCTTTCATCACATTCCCAGTGGGTCAGAAGTTTACATACACTCAATTAGTATTTGTTAGCGTAGCCTTTAAATTGTTTAACTTGGGTCAATCGGATAGCCTTCCACAAGCTTCCCACTGTCGTGTCTTTGGCTATGCCGTATTAAGTGATATGACATGCTATTCTATAAAATCCTTTCTCTGTAATTAATATTACCTGATTGAGCTAATCGTGTAAATGTAATTAACTAGAAAGTCGGGGCACCACAAAATAATATTTATAGAGCAGTTATATTCCGAATAAACTCTTAAAGACCTAGTAATATTATCTATTCTCATATATATATATTCATATATACATACAGTGGGGCAACAAAGTATTTAGTCAGCCACCAATTGTGCAAGTTCTCCCACTTAAAAAGATGAGAGAGGCCTGAAATTTTCATCCTATGTACATTTCAACTATGACAGACAAAATTAGAAAAATAATCCAGAAAATCACATTGTAGGATTTTTAATGAATTTATTTGCATATTATGGTGGAAAATAAGTATTTGGTCAATAACAAAAGTTTATCTCAATACTTTGTTACATACCCTTCTTGGCAATGACAGAGGTCAAACGTTTTCTGCAAGTCTTCACGAGGTTTTCACACACTGTTGCTGGTATTTTGGCCCATTCCTCCATGCAGATCTCCTCTAGAGCAGTGATGTTTTGGGGCTGTTGCTGGGCAACACAGACTTTCAACTCCCTCCAAAGATTTTCTATGGGGTTGAGATCTGGAGACTGGCTAGGCCACTCCAGGACCTTGAAATGCTTCTTATGAAGCCACTCCTTCGTTGCCCGGGCGGTGTGTTTGGGATCATTGTCATGCTGAAAGACCCAGCCATGTTTCATCTTCAATGCCCTTGCTGATGGAAGGAGGTTTTCACTCAAAACCTTACGATACATGGCCCCATTCATTCTTTCCTTTACATGGATCAGTCGTCCTGGTCCCTTTGCAGAAAAACAGCCCCAAAACATGATGTTTCCAACCCCATGCTTCACAGTAGGTATGGTGTTCTTTGGATGCAACTAAGCATTCTTTGTCCTCCAAACACGACAAGTTGAGTTTTTACCAAAAAGTTATATTTTGGTTTCATCTCACCATATGACATTCTCCCAATCTTCTTCTGGATCATCCAAATGCTCTCTAGCAAACTTCAGATGGGCCTGGACATGTACTGTCTTAAGCAGGGGGACACGTCTGGCACTGCAGGATTTGAGTCCCTGGCGGCGTAGTGTGTTACTGATGGTAGGCTTTGTTACTTTGGTCCCAGCTCTCTGCAGGTCATTCACTAGGTCCCCCCGTGTGGTTCTGGGATTTTTGCTCACCGCTCTTATGATCAGTTTGACTCCACGGGGTGAGATCTTGCGTGGAGCCCCAGATCGAGGAAGATTATCAGTGGTCTTGTATGTCTTCCATTTCCTAATAATTGCTCCCACAGTTGATTTCTTCAAACCAAGCTGCTTACCTATTGCAAATTCAGTCTTCCCAGCCTGGTGCAGGTCTACAATTTTGTTTCTGGTGTCTTTTGACAGCTCTTTGGTCTTGGTCATAGTGGAGTTTGGAGTGTGACTGTTTGAGGTTGTGGACAGGTGTCTTTTATACTGATAACAAGTTCAAACAGGTGCCATTAATACAGGTAACAAGTGGAAAACAAAGGAGCCTCTTAAAGAAGAAGTTACAGGTCTGTGAGAGCCAGAAATCTTGCTTGTTTGTAGGTGACCAAATACTTATTTTCCACCATAATTTGCAAATAAATTCATTCAAAATCCTACAATGTGATTTTCAGGATTTTTTTTTCTCATTTTGTCTTTCATAGTTGAAGTGTACCTATGATGAAAATTACAGGCCTCTCTCATCTTTTTAAGTGGGAGAACGTGCACAATTGGTGGCTGACTAAATACTTTTTTGCCCCACTGTATATATTCTCATATTATTTCAGTCTCATCTGAAAGTTGTAAATTCTTGGTCTTCATGAACCCTGGCTAACAAGTTGAATCAGCAATACAAAATTGGGTTTAATTATTGATTTACTAAATACCTAACTAATCACACAGAATTACATATACACAGAATGAACCATACATTGATTACAAATTATGTCATAAAGGAAAACGTCCCTAGCGGACAAAACAGATATGACAGCTGGTTACACAAAGAAAAGGGGACTGGGTTTGAGTGAAAGAGCAGGAAGACTGAAGAACAAAGGGAGAAGCGATGTCTCTATCGGGCCGTAGGCAGCTACTCTATCGTAATACAGAATTTTATGCATTCTAAATTACCGCCAATTTGGAAAAGGAAAATGCAATAAATATTTACTCTGAGCTGCACTTCGGTAGGTTGGTCGTAGATTCTGGTCGTGTTGGCCAACAGATCTTCCTGTCCTCGGAAGAATGTCTCTGGTGGTAGTAACGTCGTTGTGTGGTAGACGGGATTCTCTGTCTGTTCTTTCCTAGCCCACGTTTGCAGCTGCTGTTGCTAACTCAACAGCGAGGAGGTATCACTTCTGTAGTGAATAAGAGTTCAAAGTTTATACCATTCGCAACCAAAGCTCACGCTGAGGTTGGCTTCGTACTGTAGCTATTATCTGAACCCTTCTGACATCGGATCGTCATCCTAATGTACCCAGAACAGGAAGTTATATTGTCATCAAGGCTTTATATAGGAAGGGAGAGGAGGGAGTGTTTCATAGTTTATAACCAATGTCTCTTCACGTGGGCGGGCCACTGAGTCGGGCCTAATTCACTCATGAAACCCCAATTCTCACATTTTAGAAGCTAAAATCACATTTCATCCCCTCACAAATCATTTCATATTCAAACATTTAAATTGCACAACAATTCCATGTGCATCTGGTAACTATAATGTGTAGACTTTCCACTGTACCGTTTATGTCATCCTATCATTGATAAGAATGTCTCAGATGACAACCGAACTGACATCATATTCATTAATTAAGTACCAACGCATATGTTCAACTGGTTGGATTACCAAAATATGGTTAATTTCCCCTCACCTTCTGATGTTCCCAGAATCTCTATGTTAACCAAGGGATTTTCAATAGTCACATCAGTAGGGTAGAGAGAGGAAAAAAGGGGGGGAAGAGGTATTTTGACTTCATGACTGTCATAAACCTACCCCCAGGCCAGCGTCATGACACCACAATAAGTTGGGTGAATTTTGGCCAATTCTTCCTGACAGAGCTGGTGTAACTGAGTCAGGTTTGTAGGCCTCCTTGCTCACACACACATTTTCAGTTCTACCCACAAATTTCCTATGGGATTGAGGTCATGGCCATGTGATGGCCACTCCAGTACCTCGACTTTGTTGTCCTTAATCCATTTTGCCGCAACTTTGGAAGTATGCTTGGGGTCATTGTCCATTTGGAAGAACCATTTGTGAAATATACTGTCTGTGAAATGTATTTTGTATGTATAAACTGTAAGTGGAAGCCTAAGAATTGTTGTCCATAAGTTTACTCCAATTAGGGGAGGGGTGGTAGGGTTAGGGTAAAATAATAAAATGGAAAATATATTTCTCCAATTAGGAAAGGGGTGGAATATATAATTACATTTTAATATTAAACTAAATTGAAATAGAATTTTAAAACAGAATGCAATATTCACTCAATTCAATTTGAAATCATGAAATACCAGTTCAATTTATGAATTCAATGATTCAATTTGTGCATAAAAATAATATGACATTCAAATTCAAAATACAAATTCTAAATTATGGAATTCAAATACAATTCTGTTGGCACTGAAATCGCTCTATAGACATGACATTACATTGCGATGCAAAACCTTTCCAGTGGTTTTAGTTAATGTAGTTGATGCAAACTAGCCACTTCGGAAATGCACTCATTACAAATAACCACAGTGATCTCCATATTGCTAGCTACTATTATCTATTTTTTTATTAAAGCGGATAAAGTAGGCAGCAGGCATGTGCACAGGTTGGGCTCAACCAGTGAAAAAGAGGTGAAGCGAGAGATTTAATCCGCCCAAAATCTGTCCACGAAACAAAGACAACAAAGGTCAATGAGAAAGTGTCGAATTTGGTCAACAAAACATTCCATTTCTAATGTGCTATGTGAGCCTTATTTGATTGCATAGACGTTTCGTAATGGTTAGGATGTTATAAATGCACTGATATACAGTGCCTGATAGAGACATACCCCAAGCGACTTACAGCTGTAATCGCAGCAAAAGGTGGCACTACAAAGTATTAACTTAAGGGGGCTGAATAATTTTGCACGCCCAATTTTTCAGTTTTTGATTTGTTAAAAAAGTTTGAAATATCCAATAAATGTCGTTCCACTTCATGATTGTGTCCCACTTGTTGTTGATTCTTCACAAAAAAATACAGTTTTATATCTTTATGTTTGAAGCCTGAAATGTGGCAAAAGGTCGCAAAGTTCAAGGGGGCCGAATATTTCGCAAGGCACTGTAAGTGGAAGCCCGTGGCATTTCGGCAACTTTGGGGAAAAAACAACTTTATTTCAGCCTTGTGCCTGTTGATGTAGTGATAGAAGACTCATCATGGATATTACCCGGTTTAGCATGAACATTGCCATTGAGGGTTTCCACCATTTTAAAGTCGTCAACTGGGTGGGGATTCCTATGAGTTGGGAGCCTAGTAGCCTAGTGTTTAGAGCATTGGACTAGTAACCAGAAGGTTGCAAGTTCAAACCCCCAAGCTGACAAGGTACAAATCTGTCAGCTTGGGGGTGAACAGGCAGTTAACCCACTGTTCCTAGGCCGTCATTGAAAATAAGATTTTGTTCTTAACTGACTTGCCTAGTCAAATAAAGTCAATTTTAAAAAAACACTGTCATGAAGATGAGGTCATTGGCTGATTCTTGGTTCATCTCCTTGAGCGACACTGTGTCTTGGAGAGGTGAGTATAGGAGCTGGATGAGGTCCTCCTCTGAGTCCACCTGGGCACAGGTGGAGTCTGGGAGAACAGAGCGAAAGGAGGTCGGCCACCACATTGTCCCTGCCCGTCGTAAACTGCAGCTTAAAGTTATACTGCTGGAAGCGGTCTGACCAGGATGAAAGAATGTCTGGAGGTAAATGTGCCACCACTCGAAGGACCGGACACATGCTAGTGCCTCCCTCTCTCTAACGGGGTACTTCTGTTTCCACATGAGGTTGGTGGCACCTTAATTGGGGAGGATGGGCTCGCTGGAGCGGCATTTGTGGAATGGTATTAAATACATCAAACACTTGGTTTCCATGTGTTTCATTCCATTTGCTGAGTTCCAGCCATTATTATGAGCCGTTCTCCCCTCAGCAGCCTCCACTGTTTGGTTCGGGGGGCTACGATGTGCGAGGCATGAAAGCCACCGGGTTCTCAACACCGTCCTGAAGCTGGGAGAGGACCACTCCCACTGCAGTGGCTGACGTGTCACAGGTAACCAGACTTCTTTTTAGTGATGACCAAGTTGGACACCCATGGGAGGCATCCACCGGCTCCATGAATACATCCTCCAGCTGCTTGTGTAGATCCTTAGTGACCTCCTCACGTAAAGTCAGTGGAATACGACGTAGAGGTTGAATGATTTGAGTCACCGAAAGGTCGAGGATGGGCTTAGGTGTGAAAGTGGTCAGGGCACCTATGTCGGTGAATACAGTAGGCCATCGCTTTTGTCATGGGGAGGCGATGTGCAGGATTGTTGAGCCGCTATTGTCCAACAGAAAGAACCCCAGGCTGGTTGAGACTATGGATGCTGTAGGGACTATGATGCTATAGGGACCATAGATACTATGGATGCTATAGGGACTGTGATGCTATAGGGACTAATGATACTCAGGGACTATAGATACTGTAGAGTCTATGGCGACTGAAGAGACTATAGAGGAACCGCAGAAGATATGTATGCATAGGAGGTAACGACAAGAGAATCGTTGAAGATGCATAAGGAGTAGTAAGGGAGATTACTGAGTGTGTTTGGGAATATAACTAAATTCATGTTGATGTGAGAGTTGTGTGAGTGTGGAAAAGACGTGTTAAACTGATTGAAATTTGGATAATTAGAGTTTGAGAGGGTAACAGCTTATATGGGTAAGGGCTGTTCATTGATGCCCCGGACACTACCTCTCGGGCTGGCTGTGCTGTGATCGTCGCTGGTGGTGTGAAAGTTAATTTATAACCTTATATAGAGGTAGGCAAATTGTATGTGTAAATTAACCCTAGTGTGTGTGTGGGAAGATATGAAAAGAGAGATTAAATTGTATGTGTATATAATCAGTTACTAGAGATTTGATGAAGTAACAATGGAAAATCATAATAATATACAACTTGCACAACCACACGTAGACATAGGTAAGTGGTGTAAAAAGTATTAAGAGAAATTAATAGTATAATGGGTTACTAGTGTCGTGTCATCGAATGATTAAAGTTTCTAATTGCGTGATTAACTGAATCAAGCAATTATTAACTCATTAACCTGGGGCACCATGGGAAAACGAGTTTTTATTGAGTTTCTATTTCCCAAATTAACTCAAAGAATATCAGAATATCGATTTTACAACAGCGGCTAATTAACCAGTTGCCTCTACCATCTCGTTCTGAATGTCGTATAGTCCGTAAATCTGCACGGACCCGGGTCTCACCAATGAGTTCGTACCACACCAATCTTAGTTGAATATTTATTTACTAAAAAGCTAAAATGATGATAAAAGATAGACAAAACACATTATAGGCTATTGATTAGAACTTAGTATAACGGGCTAACACACTATGGCGCGTGTTACCCAAAATGGGGATTTCAAAGAGAGAGAGAAAAAAGAAAGTACACGAGAGAAATATACATTTGGGTGAATTTGTCAGCTATGCTATTCTAACCCTAGCCTTGCCCCAAACTGCCGCTCTTATGGGTCAGAATATAATGATGTAATTACGTGGGGAAGTTATCTGTGGATCCTCCGCGTGGACCGTTCAGGCTGCTCGATGATGCACTTCTCCGGCGCGCCTTTCTGGTCGTCCTCAGGATGTCAATGTCCTTTTGGCTTAGGAGTCTGTTCCCTCACCCTTGCTATGGAAGGGGTCTTCTGAGGACAGACAGCTCTGTAGCTCAGAGCTCACAGCATAGGAATGAAACCTTTTAGATACCACGATTCACTGGGATTGGATGCTAAGGGGGTCCAGCTTGAATTCACCCACTTAGACACAGCTACTCATCCGTAGCTTGGGTAGAAAAAGATTTATTTGTCTTCAAACTTGTGTTGCGTTCTGGGTTTGTTGACTTTTTAGACCTTGGCAGCAGCTTGGGTCATGTAGTCTTCCCTGGAAGTTCTTTACTCACAGGTTTTATACCCTTGGGTCAGAAGTGGGCGTAACCGCCTTTAGGGCAATTCTCTGGGCGTACCAAGTTAAGAGGGCAAGGTCTAGATTTTACTCAAATCCAATTTTAGACAACTAACTTCACATTTCATCTTCCCCAAAACATTCTCTTTGATTTGGATATTTTCCATACAACGTACAATGTATAAACATCCAACGTATACTAGGAAAACTCTTCACGTTACAATGTTTTCGTTATAACGCCATCTATTAACCTTTAATAACACAACAAAAATGACATTTTCGTATTCCATCTATCGTCATGACCACCATTGTGGCTGACGGAAACCATTGTTCCAAAGTCCCTTTATTTCATGTTTAATATTCTGAGGTTGGTTCTCCATAGTAACAGGACAAAGAAATTTGTCTGTGACCTGAGATTTACCAGGGGCGTGAGGGGTCATAAAACCCCCACTTCTTCAGACCCCTAGATCTCTCCTCTGTTGGGGTTGAGAGATAATCTGTAGGGTTGTGGTCTCCTGTAACCTGACCTGATCAGGACAGTCATGACACTAGATTTGATAAAGTTATAGACTAGAATAAAACTTTCTTGTCCATCCAGGATGGACATTTTTCTTTGGATTCACCTTCCATTAAAATAATCACATGCACATACATTCTCACATCATACACATTTAAACCAGTCAGTTCATCATATTGTATACACTAATGTATAGTGTATACTCTAACAACAAAGAGGACATGAATACAATGACCACTGTCCCAACTGCACTAGATAGATAAGTACATATACCGATACAATTTACCTTGCATTTAGTATTCCAACAGCACAGGGAATGAATGAATGTTTGAACAAGTTCTTCTTGGCCATAGGCATTCTGAAGTGCCAGCCAGAGGGAAGACTCTCCAACTGAGGGTGTAGAGGGTGAGAGGGGTCGCCAACAACAGTCAGGTCCTTCTTTTTGGTTGCCTTATGGAACAGAATGCTCATATGTGCCTGTGGTCAACCAATTACTTTGCTGGCTGTGTTTACTATTCTGGTCAGTTTACTTTTGCTCCTCACACTCAGATTACCATACCAGACTGTATGAACAATGTATGAATGTATAATGGGTTACTAGAGTTTAACTTGCCAGGTAGAGGCTTATTATGGATAGAGCACGCCATCTACAGGGGACTGATAGACATTGCCAGCCCAGTTTTAAAACATGTTGATCGCAGAATGTTTATCTCTTCCCTTCTGAATTGGCCAATGTATTTTATAATTTTGGCACATTACATATGAATCTCAAAATAATAGACATGTAATAAGTCTAAAGCATAGAGTGAATATCCAACAGAAATGGGTAATAAATATATAGAGTAACATTGTTTGGATAGACTAAAATGAAAACACCTTCCAATACAGAGAAAGTTGTCATATTTGTTTTGTATTTGTTTTGTTTTAAATAGGTGTGAAGGCAGAACATTGCTTGAGAATGAGACGTGTGTATTAGCAGTAGTGATTGAGATTTTTTAAAACCTTTATTTAACTAGGCAAGTCAGTTAAGAACAAATTCCTATTTTCAATGATGGCCTAGGAACAGTGGGTTAACTGCCTGTTCAGGGGCAGAACGGCAGATTTGTACCTTGTCAGCTCGGGGGTTTGAACTTGCAACCTTCCGGTTACTAGTCCAACGCTCCAATCACTAGGCTACCCTGTCCATGGTCTTCCTATTGGGAAGAAGGGAGTCCATGTTGAAGGAAACATATGGAGACTAGTGAAAGTAACAAAGTGAATGGTAATATTAGTGGCTTTCAGATAGCACTCTAATACTGCAATGCTTTAGCATTTTGAAGAAGTAAATGTTTCAATACAAGATCACATGATGAACAGAGTGATTGAGCATTGGGACTGATATTAAATTAGAGGCCGCCATCTGTGGTTTGGGTTAGAAATAAGCTTCCTGTGGATAAATAGATAGCTGCCAGTAC
Organism: Oncorhynchus tshawytscha; assembly: GCF_018296145.1. Lineage (NCBI taxonomy): Eukaryota > Metazoa > Chordata > Actinopteri > Salmoniformes > Salmonidae > Oncorhynchus > Oncorhynchus tshawytscha. The sequence continues at coordinate 22,216,839 of NC_056448.1, forward strand.
TCACTGAACTCAAACAGTCTGTAAGGGACACAGTGGGAATATTTGGGACAGATGTAAGAATAATTGAATAAGAGACATTTATGACCATTTCCAATTATTATTGCTCAATTCTATAGTTTGGATAATACCAGTGATTTAAGTAAGAAGGTAATGTCACCTAAAACAATCATCTGTTTCCATGACGTGGAACTGTGTCCAGAATTGAAGTAGATCAAAGTAAATGTTTTTAGTACTGAATATTGAGCTGATAAGCCAGCACCAACATTTTTGATGGTTCTAGCAGATTTGTGAAACAACAGGTTTCATATTTTGACTAGTTGATGTCACAGGGACATATGTCAATTCAACAGGTCAAAATTATAAGGTTACAAAACATGGGCTCTGAGATTGTTTACATTAGAAGGTGCCTATTCCGCTTAATGGGACACTGCATCATCTGATGTGTCTGAAGTACAATTCTGGATACGCATGGTTTTATCAAGACTTCCTGCCCAAGATGCAGTAAACTCAATTAAGATTAAGAATTTTTAGGACTGATTTTGATGTGCAAACTAAGTTATTGTGACCAATTCCATACATCTGTTGTTCGTCATGTAGACTGAAGGGGGTGTATCTTGGCTATAAAATACCTTTGTACCTTTGTCTCGGGGTTCTCAACGAATCATCTGAGGGTGATTCATCGACCACCCATCATTAACGTAGAGCACTCAATTGATTCACTTTATAAGTGTGTGTTGTATTGACCTGCTCCCTTATTAACTTAGCGAATAAAGATTTAGTTTAAGTATAACTCTGACATGTGTGATAAGTATGTCTTTCCTCATTTGATAGTAAATAAATGAACCACCACAGTGACCACAGATGGTATCTAGATGCATGGAAGGGATAATTCATCCAAGAACAGTGTGAGCCCCCACCCCCTCTAACTGGCTGAAGTAATGGTGACAATTGCATTCACTATGGTCCTTCAACACTTCTACCGTGAGACCTGTGTTCGAGCCAGAAACGTGTAAACTGCATCTAGCCAAAGGTATCGACTGCCTTTTCTCTCATGCCATTTTTCTCAGGAGTGCGACATGAGTAGTAGTAAAATGGACAAGACATAATGGACCGTAAAGGACAGTGGTGGCTCAGATGAGAGATTTGTCTGCTTGGGAAAATCTGATTATTCCCCAGATATTATAATCGGGACATTATTAAGGGCCATCCACTTTGAACATGTGTGCCATTGGGAGGATGAACTGAAAAACATCTGATGAAGAAACACCAGAAGAATGAGTGCCATGAAGGAGGGGGTCAACTGTGCCCGTAATTGATTTAGGCTTGTCCAAAAGTGTTTATTTGGGGATCAGATTGATTGTGGAGGTCTGCACACTGCAAAGGTTATAGTGATTTAGACTAGAAATGCATTGAGATACCGATCTGCCATTAACATGCCATTCGTGACAAAAGTTCCAGCTGAAATGTAATTGCTAGAATCCATAAATTAAATTGTGTAATGAAGCATATGTGGAACTGTATGAAGCGAAGGTCAAACCTTTTAAGGATCGGACCCTTTTTTAAAATTGTCACCTAAAATGACATACCCAAATCTAACTACCTTTAGCTAAGGACCTGAAGCAAGGATATGGATATTCTTGATACCATTTGAAAGGAAACACTTTGACATTTGTGGAAATGTGAAATTAATGTAGGATAATATAACACATTAGATCTGGTAAAAGATAATACATGCGTTTTTCCCCCGTTTTTCCCCCAACATCTTTGAAATGCAAGAGAAAGGCCAAAATGTAATATCACAGATTAGGTTCAATTTAGATTTTGGCCATTAGATGGCAGCAGTGTATGTGCAAAGTTGTAGACTGATTCAACGAACCATTGCATTTCTGTTCAAAATGTTGTATCAAGACTGCCCAAATGTGCCTAATTGGTTTATTAATAAATGTTCAAGTTCATAACTGTGCACTCTCAAACAATGGCATGGTATTTTGTCACTGTAATTTCTACTGTAAATTGGACAGTCCCATTAGATTAACAAAAATAAAAGCTTTCTGCCCAAATCAGACATGTCTATGTCCTGGGAAATGTTCTTGTTACTTACAACCTCATGCCAGTCACATTAGCTCAACCGTCACACAGGGGGAACTTAAGTTAAAACATTTGACTGCAATGGTTATACAAGTTGGATTGTACAACCCAGAATGAAGGGTTAGAAAGGATGAAGTGTTTGGTTTTATGTGTTGACAGCATAACGATTGGTTGGTAATAGATCCTCCCACAATGTAGGATGAAGTTGGTAAAAAGCAACTGCAGAAACTTGCAGTCAAAACTTCATGACCTTTGATCACATTCTTTTTGTAAAGTTCATGCAGTCGACATGTTGACATGCAAGTCGAATCATTTTTATCCCCATAATGCAACACAATTTGAAAGGCGGTGACCATCGACTTAACAAAAGTGATCCGCTCAAACAGTTTCAATACTACTTAGACATCCAACAGCAATATTTGAACTTTTACTGTTGAAAAGTGATATCCCAATTATAAATACAGTAAAGAACACAGACTGAAAAATATATGTTTTAAGCAAAATAGTGTTTTTTTTAGAAACAACTGCAAACTTCAAGAAGTAGGTCATTCAAGGAATTGGTCTGATGGGAATCCATGATGTCATCTGCCTCCCCTTTGCATGAGGAACAATAGAGGAGCAATAGAGAACAGATATCATTACATACCTGAACCTATTGAGATGTGCCATTTATTGAGTAAATAGGTACGGTGAAGAGGCTGGAGTGCCACATTAAAGAGTGTCTCTCCAAAAAAACACCAATGCCATAGCAGCTAGTTCTTGTCTGTGTAATAAAGTGCGTGTTGGCGGCAGGGAAATCAGGCACAGGAGAACGAAATTGGAATAAAGCACTTAATAAGTGCTCATAAAACTCCAATAAACAAAATATACAAAAAATAATAAAAGTGGGTACGAAACCCGTCGCACACCGACACATGCCTTGCACAAAACATACAATCAAACAATCTCCGACAAGGACATGAGGGGAAACAGGGGGTTAAATACACACCAGGTAATTGATGGGATTGGAAACAGGTGTGAAGGAAGACAAGACTAAACCAATGGAAAATGAAAAATGGATCAGTGATGGCTAGAAGGTTGGTGACGTCAACCGCCGAACACCGCCCGAACAAGGAGAGGGACCAACTTCGGCGGAAGTCGTGACAGTCTGCTTAATTCACTGACGAGCAGGCGACCGCCGAGTGCCACCCGAACAGGAAGGGGAGCCACCTTCGGTAGGAGTCGTGACAGTGTTGATAAGTGTTGAGGATCAACTGAAGTTGTGAAGATTCCCTGTGAATGTGACGCCCACCATTTGGTGCGACGCAGACCTGATGAAACGCGTGGTGATAAAGAGAAGACACTGTCTGTACTACTGAGTTTTGATGCCAGAGGAAGTCACGTTAGGATGTCAGTTATCCTGTGAGAGCTTTTGTCCCAAATCCATTGCAGTGATTTAGGTGTCAAGCTTATTGTAATGTGGCAGCAGTGTGTAAGTGGGAAATTACTAGATGTGAGAAGTATGCAGGAGGACATGAGACATAGGAATATGGAGTATCGGTGGAAATAGTTTTTCACCCATGGTGCTGGAGTTCAGAGGTGTCCAGTGAGAGAAAGGCAGGTTGAGATTGTCTGGATCAGAGTAGTGCAGAAGGTGTTGTATAATGAGGCAGTGAAGAGAGTAGTAGACGAAGATCACCCCCATATAGACCCCTTTCTGTGTTTGCCAACATTGCCGCACGAGGGCAATGTGCGCACGTTGGTGGCAGAACAAGGGGGAGTTCTTATGGAACGGGTGAGGGATCCTAAAAGGATCCCTGTGAGTAGGCTGAGGCCAATAAAGAGTGATGGGAATGGCATGTGCTTCAGTAAAAAAAAAAATGTGGGGGTGGAGGAGTACTTGGGTGTACGAGATTGCTGGCCTGGAGTAGAATCAGATAGGGTCAAAGTAGTGGAATCGTTGTGAGGTTTCAATGGGTGCAGGGTTAGATGGTAGGGCAATTTTTTCACAGTGTAATGAATTCATACTACAGAACAGTAGGCTGATACACAGCCATACAGTAGTTGGCGGCATGCACCTATAATATTTGTTTGGGGACCGCCATAATGCCAAAGAAGAATAATAATATGGTTGCCATCAGTCTCCTCATAGATGGATCTGGTAGTGGGGAAGCGCATGAAGCGAGACGGAGGATGGTGGATGGAAGAGCATGCTTGTTTGAAATGGAAAATCGTTGCGGTAGCTTTTGATAAAGAAGAACATCAAGACAAAGCAGTTGCTTTATATGTGGGATGCACTGTTGTGCGTTACATCCTGAGGGGTTCTTGCTGATTGTAACGGCTCTCGTGGGTTGAAGAAGGAGACCAAGGTGCCGCGTGGTAGCAGTTCCTGATTTTTAATTAACTGAACACCGCAACAAATGCTGACACTACACATCAAAGTATATCTGACCAAATTATGAAAGACAAGCATTGTCATTTTAAATTCCTTAAATGTAGTATGGATGTGGTGAACAAATTATTGTTGTCTATCCATGACAACTTGGATGGAAAATTACTGAGGATAATGGCGGACGATGTTACCACTCCCATTTGCCACATTTTCAATTTAAGCCTACTAGAAAGTGTGTGCCCTCAGGCTTGGAGGGAAGCAAAAGTCATTCCGCTACCTAAATATAGTAAAGCCCTCTTTACTGGCTCAAATAGCTGACCAATCAGCCTATTACCAACCCTGAGTAAACTTTTGTAAAAAATTATGTTTGACCAGATACAATGTTATTTTACAGTAAACCAACTAACAACAAACATTCAGCATGCTTATAGAGAAGTACTTTCAACAAGCACAGCACTTACACAAATGACTGATGATTGGCTGAGAGAAATTGAAGATAAAAAGATTGTGGGGGCTGTTTTGTTAGACTCCAGTGTGGATTTTGACATTATTGATCATAGTCTGCTGCTGGCAAAACATATGTGTTATGTGTTTACACCCCCTGCTATATTGGATAATGAGTTATCTGTCTAACAGAACACAGAGGGTGTTCTTTAATGGAAGCCTCTCCAACATAATCCAGGTAGAATCAGGAATTCCCTTTGGCAGCTGTTGAGGCCCATTACTTTTTTCAATCTTTACTAATGAATTGCCACTTGCTTTGAGGAAAGCCAGTGTCTAAGTATGTGAATAACTCAACACTAGATATATTAGCTACTACAGCGACTGAAATGACTGCAACACTTAACAAAGAGTTGCATTTAGTTTCAGAGTGGGTGGCAAGGAATAAGTTAGTCCTAAATATTTATAAAACTAAAAACATTGTATTTTGGATAAACCATTCACTAAACCCTAAACCTCAACTAAATCTTGTAATAAATCATGTGAAAATGGAGCAAGTTGAGGTGACTAAACTGCTTGGAGTTACCCTGGATTGAAAACGCTCATGGGCAAAACATATTGATACAACAGTAGCTGATGGGGAGAAGTATGTCCATGCTAAAGCGCTGTTCTACCTTCTTCACAGCACTATCAACAAGGCAGGTCCTACAGGCCCTAGTTTTCTCGCACCTTGACTACTGTTCAGTCATGTGGTCAGGTGCCACAAAAAAGGACTTCGGAAAATTGCAATTGGTTCAGAACAGGGCAGCATGGCTGGCCCTTGGATGTACAAAGAAACCTAATTAATAATATGCATGTCAATCTTTCCTGGCTCAAAGTGGAGGAGAGATTGACTTCATCACTGCTTGTATTTCTGAGAGGTATTGAGATGTTGAATGCACCGAGCTGTCTGTTTTAACCACTGGTGCACAGCTCGGACACCCATGCATACCTCACAAGACATGCCACGAGAGGTCTCTTCACAGTCCCCAAATCCAGAACAGACTATGGAAGGCACACAGTACTACATAGAGCCATGACATGAAACTCTATTCCACATCAAGTAACTCATGCAAGCAGTAAAGTTTGATTTAAAAAACAAATAAAAAAACACAGGGGACTAGGAAGCAACACAAACATAGGCAGAGACACATGCATACACACACACACGATGGCATACACACTATACACACACGTACACATGAATTTTGTGCTGTATATACAGTTGAAGTCGGATGTTTACATACACTTAGGGTGGAGTCATTAAAACTTGTTTTTCAACCACCACAAATTTCTTGTTAACAAACTATGGTTTTGGCAAGTTGGTTAGAACATCTACTTTGTGCATGACACAAGTTATTTTTCTAACAATTGTTTACAGACAGATTATTTCACTTATAATTCACTGTATCACAATTCCAGTGGGTCAGAAGTTTACATACACTAAGTTGACTGTGCCTTCAAACAGCTTGGAAAATTACAGAAAATTATGTAATGGCTTTAGAAGCTTCTGATAGGCTAATTGACATAATTTGAGTCAATTGGAGGTGCACCTGTGGATGTATTTCAAGGCCTACCTTCAAACTCAGTGCCTCTTTGCTTGACATCATGGGAAATTCAGCCAAGACCTCAGAAAAATAATTGTAGACCTCCACAAGTCTGGTTCATTCTTGGGAGCAATTTCCAAATGCCTGAAGGTACCACGTTCATCTGTACAAACAATAGTACGCAAGTATAAACAACATGGGACCACGCAGCCATCATACCGCTCAGGAAGGAGACGTGTTCTGTCTCCTAGAGATGAACGTACTTTGGTGTGAAAAGTGCAAATCAATCCCAGAACAACAGCAAAGGACCTTGTGAAGATGCTGGAGGAAACAGGTACAAAAGTATCTATATCCACAGTAAAAACGAGTCCTATATCGACATAACCTGAAAGGCCGCTAAGCAAGGAGGAAGCCACTGCTCCCAAACCGCCATAAATAAGCTAGACTACGGTTTGCAACTGCACATGGGGACAAAGATCATACTTTTTGGAGAAATGATGAAACAAAAATATAACTGTTTGGCCATAATGACCATCGTTGTTTTGGAGGAAAAAGGGGGATGCTTGCAAGCCGAAGAACACCATCCCAACCATGAAGCACGGGGATGGCAGCATCATGTTGTGGGGGTTGTGGCAAAATGGCTTAAGGACAACAAAGTCAAGGTATTGTAGTGGCCATCACAAAGCCCTGACCTCAATCCTGTAGAAAATGTGTGGGCAGAACTGAAAAAGCCTGTGCGAGCAAGAAGGCCTATACAAACCTGACTCAGTTACACCAGCTGTGTCAGGAGGAATGGGCCAAAATTCACCAAACCTATTGTTGGAAGCTTGTGGAAGGCTACCCGAAACATTTGACACAAGTTAAACAATTTAAAGGCAATGCTACCATAAACTAATTGAGTGATTAATTGATTGAGTGTATGTAAACTTCTAACCCACTGGGAATTTAATGAAAGAAGTAAAAGCTGTAATAAATCATTTTCTCTACTATTATTCTGACATTTCACATTCTTAAAATAAAGTGGTGATCCTAACTGACCTAAGACAGGGAATTTTTACTTTGATTAAATGTCAGGAATTGTGAAAAACTGAGTTTAAATGTATTTGACTAAGGTGTATGTAAACTTCCGACTTCAACTGTATGTGGTAGTGGTGGAGTCGGGACCTGAGGGCACACAGTCTGTGAATGTATTGTGATGTTTTTTAAATTGTATAAAGTGCCTTAATTTCACTGGGGATCTATAATAAATACAAATGCAAAAATGTTAGGATGTATAAGTTATCCTGTATGAGCTTTTGTACCAAATACATTACGTTGTTACAGGTGTCAAGCTTATGGGCATGTGGCAGCAGTGTTTCGGATGGATGTTCCTAGGTGTGAGAAGTGTGTAGAAGGGCATGAGACAAAAGAATGTGGAGCATTAAGGAAAGTTGTGGTATGTGTTAATTGTAGGGGTGCCCATGGAGCTGGGGATCAGAAATGTCCCGTGCGAGAGAGGCAGGTTGAGGTTTCAGGGTTAGAGTAGTGCAGAAGTAGTCATATGCTGAGGCAGTGAAGAAAGTAGAGGAAGATGGGTCAAGGGGGAGGGATCCTGAGAGGAGTGGTGTGAGTAGTAGATTTGTACAGTATAGAGGGATAGGCCAAGAAGTGATATATGTTTCAGTAAGATTGGATTTATTGCATTTATAGCAATAGTTATCAACTGTACTGCTGGGATGGAATGTAAGTCGCAGAAAATTGAGGTTGTGGTGGGAGCTGCCGAGAGGTATTTGGGTGTGCGAGATTTGACATCAGAAGAGGTACAGGGTGTGTTAAGTGGTGGTGTCACATCCTTTCGGGTTGTTGACTTGAGGTAGGACTAAATAGATTTAAATAGTGGTTTAGGGTGATGCTATTTTCTTTGTGTGATTGTAGTGTTAGATGGTAGAGTGTTTGTTTATTTATACATTTTTTTAAATAAAAGTATGAGGGAGTTGTACTCCAGTCTAGTAGGTGGCGGTAATGAAACATTTATTGGATGCCAACTGCCATTAAACCTCATCAAAGAAGAAGAATAACGTGGTTGAAGTAGAACATCTTTGGTTGAATGAGTGGAGTCGCAAACGATGATGGCCGCCATGATAAACAAGAACTGCCAGATACTTTGATTCGTCAGACTATGGCTCTAAAATTATATTGGACTTTTGTGTTTCTTCTTATTTTAGCAGGTCGATCGTTTGCTGAAGATGGGCATTATGAAATGGAGGAGTTTCTGAAAAGGGAGCATTCATTGTCAAAGCTCTATCAAGGTAGCTAAATTGTGCAGGATCACCGGTTATTATAGACCCCTTTCTGTGTTTGCAAAAATTGCCACACGACTCGAGGGCAATGTGGGCAAGTTGGTGGCAGACCAAGGGGGAGTTCTTATTGCGCACCAAAAACGCCTCTATTTACATATTGATTATACGTGAATTTCACACTACTTTGAGATTATAGTTGGTTTGTAAACCTTGTATGAATTTCCTGCTAAATATAATGTTCATGTCATCTTTGCAAATCAACCGAATTAACGTTATACTTAAACACTTCAACCAGTAAAATTGCTCTATGACAAGCTTTTGCTACAGCTTATATCAATGAGCGTTAGCATTGTAGTAAACACCTGCTGTTTCCAAAATAGTGAATTTGCAAAGGTCACAACCAAATATGCAAGCAATAATCAAAATATAATTGTGCGACATTACAGCAATGTTATACTGACTGTTAAATGTTGGTCATAAGATTAATACTGTCCTCCCACTCCATCAAAAGTATATTTCTATCTATAGTGAATTGGCTTGTTTTATATAAACTCAGCAAAAAAAGAAACGTCCTCTCAATGTCAACTGTGTTTATTTTCAGCTAACTTAACATATTTAAATATTTGTATGAACATAACAAGATTCAACACCTGAGACATAAACTGAACAAGTTCCACAGACGGGTGACTAACAGAAATGGAATAAGGTCTCCCTGAACAAAGGGGGGGGTCAAAATCAAAAGTAACAGTCAGTATCTGGTGTGGCCACCAGCTGCATTAAGTACTGCAGTGCATCTCCTCCTCATGGACTGTTCGTTCTGTGAGATGTTACCCCAATCTTCCACTAAGGCACCTGCAAGTTCCCGGACATTTCTGTGGGGAATGGCCCTAGCCCTCACCCTCCTATCCAACAGGTCCCAGACGTGCTCAATGAGATTGAGATCCGGGCTCTTCGCTGGCCATGGCAGAACACTGACATTCCTGTCTTACAGGAAATCACGCACAGAATGAGAAGTATGGCTGGTGGCATTGTCATGTCAGGATGAGCTTGCAGGAAGGGTACCACATGAGGAAGGAGGATGTCTTCGCTGTAACGCACAGCGTTGAGATTGCCTGCATTGACAACAAGTTCAGTCCAATGATGCTATGACACACTGCCCCAGACCATGACGAACCCTCCACCTCCAAATCGATCCCGCTCCAGAGTACAGGCCTCGGTGTAATGCTCATTCCTTCGACAATAAACGCGAATCCGACCATCACCCCTGGTGAGACAAAACCCCGACTTGTCAGTGAAGAGTACTTTTTGCCAGTCCTGTCTGGTCCATGTGCCCATGGGTGATGTTGTTGCCGGTGTTGTCTGGTGAGGACCTGCCTTACAACAGGCCTACAAGCCCTCAGGCCAGCCTCTCTCAGCCTATTGCGGACAGTCTGAGCACTGATGGAGGGATTGTGCATTTCTGGTGTAACTCGGGCAGTTGTTGTTGCCATCCTATACCTTTCCCGTAGGTGTGATATTCGGATGTATCGATCCTGGGCAGGTGTTGTTACACGTGGTCTGCCACTGCGAGGACGATCAGCTGTCCGTCCTGTCTCTGTAGCGCTGTCTTGGGCGTCTAACAGTATGGACATTGCAATCTATTGCCCTGGCCACATCTGCAGTCCTCATGCCTCCTTGCAGCATGCTTAAGGCACGTTCTCGCAGATGAGCTGAGACCCTGGGCATCTTTCTTTTGGTGTTTTTCAGAGTCAGTAGAAAGGCCTCTTTAGTGTCCTAAGTTTTCAGAACTGTGACCTTAATCGCCTACCGTCTGTAAGCTGTTAGTGTCTTAATGACCGTTCCACAGGTGCGTGTTCATTAATTGTTTATGGGTCATTGAACAAGAATGGGAAGCAATGTTTAAATCCTTCACAATGAAGATTTTTACGAATTATCTTTGAAAGACAGGGTCCTGAAAAAGGGATGTTTCTAGTTTTGCTGAGTTTGTCAGAGGTTGACCGATTATGATTTTTCAACGCTGATACCGATTATTGGAGGACCAAAAAAAGCTGATGCCAATTAATAGGCCGATTTAAAAAAATATATATATTTATATTTATTTATTTTATTTTTTTTGTAATAATGACAATTACAACAATACTGAATGAACACTTATTTTAACTTAATACATCAATAAAAATCCATTTCGCCTCAAATAAATAATGAAACATGTTCAATTTGGTTTAAATAATGCAAAAACAAAGTGTTAGAGAAATAAAAGTGCAATATGTGCCATGTGAAAAAGCTAACGTTTGAGTTCCTTGCTCAGAACATGAGAACATATGAAAGTTGGTGTTTCCTTTTAACATGAGACTTCAATATTCCAAGGTAAGAGGTTTTAGGTTGTAGTTAATATAGTATTTTTAGGATTATTTCTCTCTATACCATTTGTATTTCATATACCTTTGACAATTGGATGGTCTTATAGGCACTATAGTATTGCCAGTGTAACAGTATAGCTTCCGTCCCTCTCCTCGCACCTACCTGGGCTCGAACCAGGAATACATCGCAACAGCCACACTCGAAGCAGCATTACCCATCGCTCCACAAAGCCAAGGGGAATAACTACTCCAAGTCTCAGAGCGAGTGACGTTTGAAACACTATTAGTGCGCACCCCGCTAACTAGCTAGCCATTTTACATCGGTTACACCAGCCATTATGCTGATAGGCTTGAAGTCATAAACAGTGCTGTGCTTGTGAAGAGCTGCTGGCAAAACGCACGAAAGTGTTGTTTGAATGAGCCTGCTGCTGCCTACCATCGCTCAGTCAGACTGCTCTATCAAATCATAGACTTAATTATAACATAACACACCAAAATACGAGCCTTTGGTCATTAATATGGTCGAATCAGGAAACTATCATTTCCGAAAACAAAACGTTTATTATTTCAGTGAAATACGGAATCATTCGGTATTTTATCTAATGGGTTGCATCCCTAAGTCTAAATATTCTTGTTACATTGCACAACCTTCTATGTTATGTCATAATTACGTAAAATGCTGGCAAATTAGTTCGCAATGAGCCAGGCTGCCCAAACTGTTGCATATACCCTGACTCTACGTGCAATGAATGTAAGAGAAGTGACACAATTTCACCTGGATAAATCTGCCTGCTAACCTGGATTTCTTTTAGCTAAATAGGTTTCAAAATATATACTTCTGTGTATTGATTTTAAGAAAGGCATTGATGTTTATAGTTAGGTACAGTGGTCCAACGATTGTGCTTTTTTCGCAAACGCTCTCTTGTTAAATCATCCCCCAGCGTTGCATCGATTATATGCAACGCAGGACACGCTAGATAAACTAGTAATATCATCAACCATGTGTAGTTAACTAGTGATTATGATTGATTGATTGTTTTTTATAAGATAAGTTTAATGCTAGCTAGTAACTTACCTTGGCTTCTACTGCATTCGTGTAACAGGCAGGCTCCTCGTGGAGTGCAATGAGAGGCAGGTGGTTAGATCATTGGACTAGTTAACTGTAAGGTTGCAAGATTGGATCCCCCGAGCTGAGAAGGTGAAAATCTGTCGTTCTGCCCCTAAACAAGGCAGTTAACTCACCGTTCCTAGGCCATCATTGAAAATAAGAATGTGTTCTTAACTGACTTGCCTAGTTAAATAAAGGTATAAAAAAATATATATATATATATATATATTTTTTTTTTAAATCGGCGCCCAAAAATACAGATTTCCGATTGTTATGAAAACTTGAAATTGGCCCTAATTAATTGGCCATTCCGATTAATCGGTCGACCTCTAGTTTGTGTGTTCATGTGTGGGTTCCTCCAGCTCCTCCCATTAGGAATTGATGGGTGACGCCATGGTAACCACAGAGCAGGTGCGCCTCAGACCTGCAGAGCAAGCAGAGGGCAGTGTGGAGCCGCATTGTGAGTAGCCTTTAGAACACTGCACACTGTTATTATGTCTACATAAATGATACTTATTCTCTCTATGCATATCACATTTTGCATGGCTTTGTCTAAATTGTCATATCTATGTGTGTTTATGTGTCCAGCCCTGTCACCTAAGGGCCTTGGAGTTACAAATGCACTTTAAGATTCATAGCCAAGGAATGAAGAATCTTAATGGGGATGTACTGGCAATTTGGTACACCAAGGAGCGCATGCAGGAAGGTACTGTCCCAACAATGTAGTTCCAACAGAAATATCATAGTGTTGGTGCAATGCAACTGTATAAATGCATTTATGTTGTTGTGTCGGTCCTGTGTTTGGAAACTAGGACCTCTTCACAGGGCTGGGTGTGTTGGTGGACACGTACCCCAATGAGGAAAAACACCTAGAGGTATGTGCATATATCTGCTAGCCTCTTCCATGTGTTTCTGTGGAGGGTAGGAGTAGCTACAGTACTGTTCCATGTTATGTCACATTATATAATAGGACTTTTATCTCAACTACTTTCTGTTTTTTCCCCACTCATTGTACTGTCTGGCAGGGGTGTTTATTTATGTGTCATATCCTGTCAAATCTGGATTAACATGTCCTGATCTTCCTGTGCTCCGAGAGGGGCTTTAGACAACTGACACCCAACACCTCCCACCTCAATACAGACTTGCGTCATACAAGCAAGCCAATACAGTGGAATATTTATGAGGTTTTGTTGGAACGCTTGCTTGGGCAGGGCTCACAGACCTGTGTAAAGGGCCTTGTCTTGTGTTGTGCTCCTCTGTTTTGTGCATCCCTATGGAGACAGGCACAGAAGATGAGGTACACCACACGCACACAGGTACCCAATGTTTGGACCACCCACCTCTCATACCAAAAGCCCCCCATACCCCTCTCCTTAGCCACTCCCATCAACCCCTAATGAGCTTGCTGCCCATGTTGTTGTTGTTTATTACCCAGTAACAATTCTTTGCACCTTGAGTATAATTAGCATTTGAATGACTAGGGGATCAGGCAAAGGAAAAGGTACATTGTACCAGCAGTATTGTATTGTTGTGACTGCTGTATCTTTTACCTGTTCTCCTTCTCTCTCACTGTTTTCTGTGCCTCACTCCTTTATTTTTTCACACCTTCCAACAGAGGATCTACCCCTTTGTGTTGGCGATGGTGTCTGCACCGCCATGCTGCGCAACCACAATCACAACACAGTCATCTTCATCAGATACGTCCGCTGCAGGCCCACGGTGAGAATACACACACACTCATTTTAAAGGCTCAACGAAATATCACTATCCAAGTTATTGTGTAATAACTGTGTAAATAATGATGTAATCCGAGATGCATATTGGGTCATTCTGGAGTCTGAGAAAACAGTTATGTTGAAGTGAATTGTTTCAAAACACATGTCAAGTATATTATGCCTTGACTGTACTAGGTAGTGCCTTGGCATACCCTGTGGAGCATACTCCCAATTTCTGTCTCGACTAGATTATGATTGACATGGATGGAGAGACTGCCTGGACATACCGGGGGTGCGGTTGCCTCAGGGCTACTACTTTGGATCCTCTGCCATCACAGGAGATCTCTCTGGTAGTACTCTCCTCTGTGATTGACATAGTAGTGTTAATGAAATGGCATTTACATTAACTGTTTTATTGCCTATGAATTATCACCTAGTTTTAATTTATTGCCTACTTGATGGTGTTTCATTGAGGTGTCTAATTTCCAGTTAGATGTGGCCATCCCAGATTATTATCATGATAAATTGTATTAACTCATTATGACCACACTTCCCAGAATTAAATTCATGTGTGTAACGGTTTTCTTCCTGGGAAGGAAAGGAGGACCAAAATGCAGCGTGGTTAGTGTTCAACATCTTTAATATCGACGATAAACGAGAACACTACAAAATACAAAACAACAAAAGTGAAAACCAAAACAGTCCTATCTGGTGCAATGACAAAGACAGAAGACAATCACCCACAAAATACCCAAAGAACATGGCTACCTAAATATGGTTCCCAATCAGAGACAACGACAGACAGCTGCCTCTAATTGAGAACCAATCTAGGCAACCATAGACATACAAAACTACCTAGAAAGGAAACAGCCCCATAAACATACAAAACCCCTAGACCAGACAAACACATAAATCCCCCATTTCACACCCTGACCTAACCAAAATAATAAAGAAAACAAAGATAACTAAGGCCAGGGCGTGACAATGTGATGCATAAGTGAAATTCAGAGGGCATGTAGTCTAATAGGAAACAAAGATATTGGCATATAATTACATATAGAACTATAATATAGTAATTTCTGTGGATATTTTATTGTATTTTTTTTTCATTGGAGGTGTTTTTGCTGCAGTTTGCTTTGAATGATAGAAACATTATGTTCCTCACAGACAATCACGATGTGATCTCCCTGAGACTGTACCAGCTGACGGTGTTACGTAGTGAGACGTAACATAGATAACATAGATAACATAACATAGACCTACTAAGGTGTAAGGATCGCTACCCCTCTCACACAAACAGAAGAACATACACATTCATTGGCGTTACCCTATTTGGGTAACATAGTTATTCTTGATGAAAAGCTAAACTACAAATGCATACTATCAAATTATTAGGTTAAACTATTAGAGCTCCTTAACTCCTTAACCAACTCAGTGGCCTTATGGTTAGTGTCTGCCCTGAGATTGGAAGGTTGGGGGTTCGATCCCTGATCATACCAAAAAAAGCCTTTCTGCTTGTCACTCAGCAATAAGGAGATGGATTGGAGATGCCCTGGCCTGCGATAGACTAGCGTCCTGTCCAGGGGGTGTAATTGTACGTCAAGCTGTCCAGGGGGTGTAATTGTACGTCAAGCTGTCCAGGGGGGTATAATTGTACATCGAACCAGAACGGCCACCTATGTGCCGCTCTGTTTCCAAGGCTTAGGGCTCCTTGTCACTATTGTCACCTCAATTGTTTACCTTTTCTATCCATCCTAACATTTTTTCTCTCTTTCGCTCTGTCAGTGGGTGAGAATGAAGAGGGGTGGAGTAATATTGCCATGTTCTTCACCATCCTCTTCTCCATGCTGGGCTGTTTCCTGCTCATCTTGGTCGGCCTCATCGTCTACAGCCACTGGAACAAGAACAGACAAACGCTTCTACTGAGAGGGAGGGAGGCCTGTCATCATAACCTCTATTACTGCAGACTAAGGACAAAACTGCACTAAGACACTGAAATGACTGACGAGACTGAAATGAGACTCCTAAGACACTAGGCCACTGAAATGACTGACAAGACTGAAATGAGAACAAGACAGAGACACTGACCTCTCAATGTAAACCAATATGCTGACAGACAGCGGTACCCCTGGGACAACACTAGTGAATCCTGGGAAAGACTGAGCAGTAGATGGATGCATTTAAACACTACAGCAACAAACCACACTGACCCCTGCCATAAGTAGAGAGACTGATACCTTTTTACTCCCTGTCCCTACCCCCACCCTCACCAACCAGGCCTTACTCTACACACAAATGTACTGACAACGTGAAAATTACCTGTTGTCATAGTCCAGCGACTAATTGTCCTCCAGGGGGGTAATGGACAAAATCTGAGATGACACTATAGACAAAAATACTTATTTAGACATGCCCTAGCTGCATGTGAAATTTGGTGTCTTTTATCACAAAATACACCATTTCCCCCCTGCTGGCTACACTGGACTCTGCCATTGCTGGTTTTGTTTTTGTCTTTTTGAGGGTCTGGAGAGATTGATTTATACTGACAGATGAGAATGTCAAAGGGACAAAGTATCCGATGTGTTCTTACTCGAACAGCCCACATGACCAGCTCCCATTAGCAGAACACTGGCAATTGATGCGTCACTTTTCTGCTTCGCTGTAGAAACAGCATTAGGATAGTTACATGTATGTCATATTTGACTCTATGGCGCTTGCAATCGATGTAAGTCTTTGTGCATTTCAATTGGTTCAGACGGTCTCATACTCTATTGGGGGCTGCAGGTAGCCCAGTGGTTAGAGCGTTGGGCCAGTAACCAAAAGGTTGCTGGATCAAGTCCCCAAGCTGACGAGGTAAAATTCTGTCGTTCTGCCCCAGTTAACCCACTGTTCCCCGGGCGCCGTGGATGTTGATTAAGGCAGCCCCCCACACCTCTCTGACTCAGAGGAGTTGTGTTAAATGCTGAAGACATTTTCAGTTGAAGGCATTGTTGGCTTTCCCTTATTTTGTTAGCTTGAAAGATGTATGGTTGCAAATGGGTTTTATCATGTCTTAGTTACTGAAGGTAATTGAGGTCATTTTAACTCTGTCATGATTCACAATTAGGTAGTTTGTTGATTTTATTGTGTATATGACTGTATGAAATGGAAAGGTGAACGATCCGTCTCCCTTCAGGTTGCATGTTGTTAAGGGAATTTATTTAAATTAGTTGCCTGTTCTTTTTATTGTTCCTACTACCGTTTTAACTTAGTCTACATTGTCTGTGTCTTCTCATTTTTGTGTGTGGTATACTCAAATTTGTAACTTATGACATGCCTCACGTTCTTACACATGCTATCTATAGTTATATATTACAGGGCGAGTCTGAGTTTGGGACTTTCCACAGAAAGTATTGGGTTGGTTGATACTGCGGAAGAGAGCACAAGTGAGGTTTTTCTGCATCTCATGTCTTCGTGTGGTGGAAAAAACATTACTTTCAAGTCAGACACTTTGTTTCACTGTAAGTGTTATGCTGTGTTCCCTTTGCTTTTCTGTACCGTTTTGTTTTGTGTCATATTACCAAATAGCCCTCGCCAGTAGTATGGATTCCAGAACAATGTGTACATCGCAGTTTCTCCCAGAATCGACCTCAGAATGCAACCAATAACATTTCAGTAATTTTAAGGATTTATATAATCCCTGCTCTGAAAGGGAGAGTTGGGAAATGGGACACTGTAGATGCAATCCATTATAATTCCGCGTGTTCTGCAATATAAACTCACTGAGCCTCACACTGAACCCTGTGTTTTGTCTCCTAATGAACAATGTTTGAAGACCCTGGTGCACTGCTATTAATTACCAATGCAGCCTTTTATCCCTCTTGTTAAACCACCTTATCTCAGTGTGGGGCGGCAGGTAGCCTAGCAGTTAGAGCATTGGGCCAATAACTGAAAGGTTGTTAGTTAGAATCCTTGAACCGACTAGGTAAAACAAATGTCCTTGAGCAATGCACTTAAACGCTCCCAGGTTGCTGTCAACGGGTGTCTCAGGAGTGGGCTATGTGAAACAGCACAAATATAAGTGCCCCTATTTGACATCTTTCCACTGAGGAACGTAAAATAGGGGAGATTCTTTACTATACTGATGGTACACTTGTTTTTGTTGCCATTAAAGAACGACCTTTAGTGACATCAGTTTCCTTACTTGTTGGACTTCTGCTCTGGAGATGGTACTGTAGGTTATTTACATGGAAGTGACCATTCAGAGATGTACTGTGTGGATAGATTGTTCTAATTTCAACCAAATGGTAGGTAATGTTTATCCCTAGTCTCGTAATGCAGTGGAAATACCAGTATTATACTCTTCACAAGTCATGTGATTGTATATCATGATAAAACACATGGTTAGTTTACTTATCACAAGGTCTGCTTGTTCTGCACTCATTTTTAACTTGAAGCTTTACCCCAGGCATGTCAGGCAAAGTGGGACTATTATATTTGTGACTGTCTTTGTCCTTAAAGAAGGGCAGGTTAAGAGGCCATGCCTTGGGGTACTCATCAATAATGACAGCCGCATGCTTCAGGCACCATCTCACACTGCCCTTCTGTGCTCCTCCTCCAGATCAATATCTCAACTGCTTCAGATGCCTGGGTGGGGCCACTCCGGCTGAGTGGAGTAGGTTATGCCCTCAGCTAGTCCATCAATGTCAACACTATAAGCTTGAGAAACAGTACAGCATTCAACAAAGGTAAGTCAGAGCCAAACAACAGTGCCAATGTTTGTTTTATTATACAAAAATAAAATCCAAATTACCCAACAGTACACAGCAGACCCCCAACTAAACCAAAGCATTCAAATGTACCACATGAGTGCTTTTTTTTTCCTACACTTTTTTGGGGGCTTGATCTAGATAGGAAAAAGAACACGAAAGGGTCTGTGATTGTGGTCGACCGGTTCCTCCTCTAGCGTGGGTGTTGGTTTTTGCAAAGTCTTTTTACATACGCATCAGCCACAACATCGACATCCGCCTGACATTATCTATGGTTGAGGGAGAAATGAAAGAAACATCTGGGTTTCATGTTGGTTAAACAGAGCCTCCTTAGATTATGTTGCGAGGACATTGTTGCCTTGGTGATGTATGATTACAAGTGCAACCCACCCCTTAGTGAGAGATCATCTAAAACAAACTCCAGGGCTAGCGGAGGTGTACCCTAAACAACCCATTTAAGAGACCTGATCATTTTCTCCACTCGGTTATCTAGCACTGGGATTAGATTTGCTTCCATACTTGATAAAGGTCACATTCACTATCTTCTATATGAAAAGGTTGGGCAATCAAGGAGAGAAGGCAACCATTAAGTAGTCACTGAAAATTTCTCAAATACAATAAAAACAAGCCATCTCACTGTTTACAAATACACCATGACAGCGCAACACAAGGGGTGGAACAGTGGCAAAGGTACCCACAGGACCAACAGAATAATATTATTCTGAGGAGAGATTAAATAGTTAATACAACAAAATATAATTCAAAACACTCCTTTAGTTTCCACAAGTTACAGATGTATTTTTTCTTCATAATAAGCAGGAGTAATATTCTTAGCAGATCAGAATGACAGCAGACTGTACTTCTATCCATGTCACTAAAGACTAACAGAAACAAAAAGACAAAATTAACTAGAATGGCTTTTTATCTTTACTCCCCAACCCACCAAGAGGTAACATGTAGATATACACATTTACTTTCAAAGCATACACACGAAACACACCATAGTAGCAATAAAAAAAAATAAACTGAGGTACACTTGCGACATGTACTGAGAGTAATATTGCTTGTACTGGCAACCACACAGAAGAGTTATTGCAGCATATCAATGGGTTTGTTTTTTTGCATAGGCTAGTCAGTTACAGTACATTACAGAGGCGCGTGGAGCAGAAAAGAGGAACAATTTAGGGTGAAAGGAGGCCTTTGGTGTAGTGAGCAAGGTAAATGAAACAGACAACTGATGGCACTGGTGCTAATGGTAGATTCTGAAAGATGCCAAATACTGATGCCCATTAAAAAAAATGTTTTCTATTCATGACAATAGGATCGCGTGTATGAGACAACGTGTGGGTTGAGTACAGTGATAATTTACATACAGGCAAACAATCTCAAAAGATAATTGTGCCTGCATGATCTTAAGGATGATAAATGCAGAGGCAAAACCCCATCTCACGAAGACAAACATTGGTGTGGGTTGCCACAGTTTCTGTTACCATGCTCGGTATGGTCGGGCCCCCGGAGGAGGGGGGGGGGGTGTCTCATGGTCTAGAGGGATGCAATGAGCCATGGCTAAAGCCCCCATCACTATCACACCTGGGGCTAGTTACCTCATCAGGGGCCACATACCCAACCTGACACTGATCCTAGCTTGTGCCCTCTGTGCTGGTATATGGTGAGAGGCCATAGGGGACTGGGAGGGGTTTGAGAGAAAGAAGAGACCGAGTGAGGGATAAGAGCTTCACGCGCCTCTGTGAACATTGAAACAAAAGCAAACAGGGAACAAAAAGGCAAAAGATGCTTGAAAATATACAAATCGCCCATTATTCACACGAGTACTACAAAAGTCCAAAGAATTACGTTCACATATCGCCAGTGTCTGCAACTGTAGGTAAGAGGAAAATTACAGAGCAGATGAATGAAATGGATGGGTGTTTGTCCATGACTGACTGATAGCCCTTTATCTAGGTAAACATGTGAAAGCCAAACAAGAGTTTACCCAGTAAGTAGTGAGCAATGGGACTGAAACTATGGGTCCCCATTTTCTTTTTCAGAAAAATGAAACACCCTCAAAGTCATAATCTTAATTTATCTATATTGCATAAAAATAAATGCACTTTAGCATATACATTTGTCATCCCCCCCCAACCATTCAAAAACAAACATCTCATATGAGCACAAGAAAAACTAAAACAAAGGATTTCTTAACATCATTTTGTTTGGTACTAATTCAACATCCTTTCAGGTAAGTTCAAATATCAAACTTATCTAGATCATATCCTTGAAATAAAAATACAATAATAACTAAAGAAAATGGGGATGGGGAAGAAAAAAAAAAGTGATCAAATAACCACAGATAACCAGGGAGAAGCAGATACACAAGCGTTCTAACTAAACAAATGTTACCTATTCTACATGCCAGCTTTTACAACATATGATCTCGTCTTGTGGTTTCACTCGGATACATTTCCTGCAACTCATAACCACAGTCTAGAATAAGTTGAGCCAATCGATACATCAGACTGAGATAATTTTACACTTCGGACTCCATCAATATGAAAAGGACTCCTCTGGACTACTAGAAGAAACTATGCACACCATGCTTCAAACATGGGGGAGGGGGGCTAAAACATTTTAGGTTTCTTCCAAAGCACAAGTCTGGAATATAATCGCCTACTCTTCAAACACAGACGCCAAAACACATTTAGTCTACCTGTCCCTAACTACATTTTACCACCGTGCCACAGTAAGGCATTTATTTTCTTATGCCTCAGAAGGAGCACTTAAAATGAGTGTTCATATGCCTTCTGAGGGGTATCCTACAAAGCAAGCTAGATCTACTCAGGGTTTTCTAAAGCTAACCAGCTTCAGTTAGCTTCACATTACAGCACAGGCTTCCTCTGTACTACGACCATGGATAATATTTAAAATCAGTCATATCCCTCAAATAAAGGGGGTGATGACACAATCTTTGCAAGTGGGAGGGAATCTGATTTCATAGTCCTCAACTCACAGCCCAGTCATTTCATTCATGATAAGTGGAGTTAGCCGACCCCAGAGCAGGTAAGTGCTGAAGGATTCGTTGCCATAGAAATGTACCTGGCTCAAAGTTGAGCCACCATAGAATCAGGAATTAGAATACTATGTGAGCCACTTTCGTATGACTGGTTATCCCGAGTTGAACTCAGGGTTCACCAAAGGTATCTCGCCAACTCATCAAACCTGCTTCGTAGGATACCCCTCTGTTGTGGTGCACCTTGAGCCTCATGTCTGTTCCCTAGCAACCTACCAAGGCAACTTATGGTGTCTTATCAAAAACATGTTAGTGTCCTAATGTGAGCGGGTGAGTCTTTGTGAGTGCATGACAATCTGACTTTCCAGCGTTACTTTTATAGTGTCAAGACTTAACACTTGAAGACAGACAACTTATTGATTGATAGTTGAAATTAATGTCTTTGTCTGTCCTTTTTCATTAGCAGTGAAATAATAAACAGTGCATCAGTCCATAACCTACTTGATCAATAACTGCTGCATGAAAGCAAATCAATAGCCTAAATAATAAAACTATCATATCTTCACTGCCATTTAAAACACACCCAAGACAGCTGGACTTTTGTGCTTATTTTTTAGGTGGAACGGCAGAATAAAACACTCCCGATTCTACGGCTGTGCTTCGACACATGCTGGGCAAGCAACGCACTTCACTGGTTTATCATAACAGTGTGCAGCTGCACTAACAGCAAAGCCAACCCCATCCCACTGAATGGAAAATACCAACACAAATCTGTCACATTGCTTCTACAATGTTCACACCACTGCAAGCCAAGGGCATATGCAACAGCACATTGCAGGCCCAGTGCAAAGTCATAACATGATGAAACTAGATACATGGTGTCTATACTTAAACCTTGGTTCGCTCCGTCTGAGTCCCACACGGGCAGGGGACTCGTGGCAGAAAGGGAGTGACACTATCAGACTCCGGCTGCTGCTGGGTATAAACAGCAGCGATTCATCATTGTCAGCTCGGGGCCAATGGCCTGGGAGTAGTAGACTATATGAAACACGGGCCCGAAAACACACTGTTGCTGACAGGACGAATCAGAACACACATCTACCTACACAGACACACAAATTAATTACTCATGCCCTCTAAACAAGAACCCAGTGCATTTTTTTTTTAAAGAAAAGTGGTCTAAAGCCTGGTGAGTTGAGTGCACTAACTTACACCAGGGGCCAGGACACTGAGGATACACTAAATAAGACTACACTACTCCACACTCACAGCATCCCTTGGATAAGAGATTCTTTGCCATTGATGTGGGTTATAGTGGCCTCAGCTAAAGCAGGTTTAGAGAAGTAATAAAAAGACAAAAAAATGATACAGGACAAAGTACTACACTGCTGAAACTTCAGTCTTCCCACCCTCTGGTTTGTACTTTTATTCCCAACATACCCCTTACCACTCGGTGAGACTGTCAGTCCTTCAAAATGCTGCTGACCCCACCACACACACGCCACGTTATTTCACCGCCGGTCTGTGAAAACACATACACGGTCGACCACCACAATGCTTTTTATAGATACCAAGTTGCAGGCACAGCGATGGGATATTGTCACGTCTTCAGTTCACTTGGCCAGTCAGACCAGATAATCACATCCGTTCCAGTCCATTCAATACCTTTCAGTCTGGCCAAGTGTTGACCGGAGTACTGGTGGAGACATGAGGGATGGGTGTAGGAGGGGTGGAGTCTGATGTTATTGGGACACAGTTCAGAGAGACGCTATAAGAGACAGGCACATCTTCACTTCCCAGCCTTTTCTCTGGATGCAAATAGCCCTGCTGTCACTCCACAAGGAAACCAGATGCAGGCCAAGATTACCTCAGGGGTGACATCACTTTGCAGCTGTGTCCTAGATTACACAGTACACACAAACCCCTGCAAAAACAAGACAAGTTATATCCATAACAGTTTGTATCCCCTGGTCAGGACTGTGTCTGGTAGCATGATCTTATGTTTTGGCCCCTATGTGCTGGGGCCTAGGGATTGGTGACCATGGTGGTATGCCATCCTGCCCTGTCCCCACAGAGGTGAAATGTTAGAAGGACCAAAGGAAAAATGTCCAGGCTAAACAGTTGGGTGGGAGAGTGAGGGACAAGTGGGTGGGTAGTCAATTCTGTACCAGCATCAGCACCTCTTCTTGCCACTTGGTAGATCTCTAGAAGTTGGCATTTTCATCATCACCATTGCAAGAACTAAACAAAGCAGATGAGGGACCATCCATGGGTATTAAAGAATTAAACCGTTAGCCAAACTAAGCATCTTTTAAATAAACTTTCATCATTGGCGTCATTTTGTGGATCATAACTGATAAGCATGTCAAAGAGCAGGACAACCTGGTTCATTTGGTGAGTCGTTGTGGGACATTTCATTTGCTGGTGGTGTCTGGGTTATTGTTATGATGACAAGGGCACTCCCTCCCTAAAGCGCAGATCCGGCAGCAGCAGCAGCCTCTGGGTGGTTGGTGGTGGAGCTCAGATCAGGCGGTCTCCGGTGCTGGCGGTCTGACCTTTGGGCGGAGGCCCTGGGGTTCTCTCTTTGTGTCTGATGTGGTGGTGCTCAGAGGCAGAGCAGCAGTCCCCCCTGGCCCCCTGACACACCTGCTCCTCATCCTCTTCCGGCCCAGAGCTCTCGTCCAGTTGGCACACACACACCTCGATCCCTGAGTCGCCAGTCACATGCCTGCGCCGGGTCACCAGCTCCTCTTCCACCGGTCGTTCTGATTTGCTGGGAGCAGATGTGGATTCCTGGTCTGCTGAGGAACTAGCGGCCTGCTCTTCTCTTGGAGTGTCCTCTGTTGGGGGCTCCAGCACCACAGCAGCTTCTGATTGGATGGGGGGCAGTAGGATAGGAGGGGTGGTCTCTGGGGGGATCTCGGAGTAAGGCGGAGGTGGAGTCGGGGGATGACCCACCACCTCTTCATAGTCAGGAAGCTTGCAGTCTGTCCAGAACCCTGGGAGTAAATACAAAAACAAAACAAAAAAACACAGGAGTCAACCATCTTACCAGTCTAGATAGGGTTAGCTGGTGTTGAACTAATTCAAAAATGGTTCTGAATCTGCTAAGAACCATCTCCAACTACCAGGCCTAGTTACTGTAAACAGTTAACTCAGAGGGAGAGGTGAAGTAATTTCAGGGCTGTAGGGTCTAGAGGCATCCAGCCCAGTGCAGATGGGGGTAATAAGTATCCCGCGGGGTTTAAAAGACTCACTCAAGTTGAGGGGTGGAGGGGAGATGAAAGAACTAGAAGCTCCCTGATAGGCCATAAGGCTGATTTCACGCTGGCGCTGCTCCTGCTGCAGCCGCATCTTGACCCGACGGTGACGATAGGCACAGCAGCAACTCAGCATTATGATGAGGGTCCACACCAGCCAGAACCCTACATAAAACAATCACATAGTTACATTCTCCATCAAATCATTTCAGCTTATGTTAATTAGGTTTAAAGTTATTGATTTCGGCACCAAAACATGTCAAATTAGTGACTCGAAAAAACAAAGTGACACATTCAGAGATTACTATCATGAAGAATAAGTCATGGAAATATCGTCAGAAAATAAATATGGGAACGGGGGAAGAGGGACTGAGTGGTGCCAGAAAAGGAGAGAATAAAGGACACTGAACATACACCACAGCTCATAGTAGTAAGTGCAGCACTCTGTCTCCCCGCAGCAGTAGCCCATCTCACACCGGTATTGCTCATTGTTCACTCCAAAACAGAATTCCTTTCCCTAAACAAACAAAGGCATGTTATTTAGTGACATCCTACAAAACACAAATGAGGAAAGCTATGTATTATGCATACACAACTGTTTGACATAACTTCACATTGGCATTTACTGCACAAAAGACTGTAGAAAGCATGCCTGCAAAAGGCACAGACCTACTTTCACTGGGATGAAAATTGTAGGCGCATTCAATGTTCGGAAAAATCAAAATAGGTGTTGCAGTGATAGCTAGCTAAGTGACATTTCAGGATGATACAATAATGTCATAGTAGAAGCTGCCAAATGACCTCACAAATTAGTTTTAAAAGGTTAGCTAACTACGTTTTTAACTAGGTACTAACGTTACAGAGGTAAGCTAACTAAACATGTTTGGCCAGTAGTTAACGACGGTAACAGCAAGCTATGCATCACTGCCAACAAATAAACAACAGGAAAAACGCAGTTAGCCAGCTAACGTTAACTGGTAATTTAGCATGTTAGCTAAAACCCGTAAACAAACATAGCTAGCTAACAGCCAGCTATTGATGTTATTTGTTTTATATACTTCAAATTGTGGCCACTTACTGTATAACAAAATATGTCGCCGTATTGTCTACAGATGTTTGAAAGCGTTTACGTTGGCTAACGAGATATTTAGCTGTGGCTAGTTTATCAGCTAGTCTTGAAAGATGTTGCGCTGCAGCTAAATTGGTATATGGTAAGATTTCGGATAATGTCGTATAAGTATTTCAAGCTATAAACATTGTGTAAATATATCAAGAAACACACGATTTGGTCAAACTGACGTCACGCTAAGGTGGAGTTGCTAGGGAGCCCAAGTTCCTTTGTGGGGAAACAGAAAGGCACAATAGAAGGCCTACTTCCAGCTGCGATCCACGGGCTTGTCGAAAGCGCCTACAGCGCTATGAAAGCAAACTGCCGCTTACCTGTACCAACCAGGTCCCGGTGCAAAGCAGACCAACAATGGATCCCAGTGTTTTCTGTGGCATCTTTCCCCGTTGTTGGCCGAGAACACGACGGGAATCATATAGCAGTTGATCCAGAACTTGTGAAATGAACAGCTAATTCAAACCGTTACGTACGCGACATAATTTGTCCCTGTCGAAAGGCGTTTGAATTCTCAACCAGAAAATAAGAGTTATATTTTGCACCAGCCACTTGAGGGCGGTGTTGTGTCTATACAACACCAACTGGAGAAGCATTACTTTTGTGCAACTGGTGCGATTTAAACTAATACCAGAGACAGAACAATGAGCCAGATGTTTCAATCTGAAGCATCCGGTTGGCGTTTCCACTCACCACCAAATATGGTCATGAAAGGAAGCCCAGTGGCCGGCAGTGGGAGAAGATTGAGCGATATGGATTTTGGCCGAAATTCTGCTAATTTTCTCATCGATTAAATATTTGATCTCAATACAGTTTTCTGCTCCCAAGAACTAAAATATGTTACTAACACAGTGGACTAAGTTTTGTAGACATTACCATTTGCCAAAGTATTTAAAAACGTAGTTATTGACCACGCGCACTTCACAGAGTAGACGTTCCCTAACGGAAATATGCAAATAATGCTAGAACGCGCCAATAGGATCTCGCTAGCTCTTGCTTGGCTCTGCCACCTCTTTGCTTGTTCTGCCCACTATGATTCATTTGCGCCTATTGAAAACGATAGGCTATGGTCTATCTTTGGTTCTTTATATATATATATATATATATATATATATATATATATATATATATATATATAGTATAATGGGTAAGATTATGGAGACATAATTTATAGGTCGACAGGTAAGGGTGCTCTCGAGCAGCTAGATGGTCTTTACCATTCGGCCATCAGATTTGCCACCAATGCTCCTTATAGGACACATCACTGCACTCTATATTCCTCTGTAAACTGGTCATCTCTGTATACCTGTTGCAAGATCCACTGGTTGCTGCTTATTTATAAAACCCTCTTAGGCCTCACTCCCCCTATCTGAGATATCTACTGCAGCCCTCATCCTCCAAATAGAACACCTGTTCTGCCAGTCACATTTTGTTTAAGGTCCCCAAAGCACACACATCCCTGGGTCGCTCCTCTTTTCAGTTCGCTGCAGTTGGCGACTGGAACGAGTTGCAACAAACACTGGATAGTTTTATCTCAATCTCTTCATTCAAAGACTCAAGCATGCACACTCTTACTAACAATTGTGGCTGCTTGTGTGCTTCTTTCCCTTTGTGCTGTTGTCTGTGCCCAGTAATGCTTGTACTGTTTTGTGCTGCTACCATGATGTGTTGCTACCATGTTGTGTTGCACCATGCTGTGTTGTCATGTGTTGCTGCCTTGCTATGTTGTTGTCTTAGGTCTCTCTTTATGTAGTGTTGTCTCTCTTGTCGTGATGTGTGTTTTGTCCTATATTTATATTTTATTTTAAAGTTTTAATCCCAGCCCCTGTCCCTGCAGGAGGCCTTTTGCCTTTTGGTAGGCCGTCATTGTAAATAGGAATTTGTTCTTAAATGACTTGCCTAGTTAAATAAAGGTTAAATAAATAAAAATACATTGGGGGGGGGCGCTGTTGGAAGCCAAGGATGTAGAACGCATTTCCCTATCACTCCTGAGTTACCAAATGTGACCAAATGTATATATTTAACCTTGCGAAATTGTATATATTTCTGTTTGGCCAGGCATCTGGAGAGGCAGCTAAACAATTCAGATCAAGTTTGAGAAATGAAAGTTTGTAATGTCGTTTGTAACTCCCGGCCAAAAACGGAGTCTGCAGCCTGCAAGAGCAGGCCGCAGCAAGTCCCCGCCCTCTCCTGATTCCCCCCCGCTGCTGATGCCGGCCCCACGGAAACACTGACTGTGAAGATGCTACAATCTGTGAGAGGCACCCTCAAAACCGATATTTTCGGCAAATTTGACTCTCTCTCTACCATTCTCAGGTCAGAGATATCAATGGTCAAAGTCGAGCTTAAAAAATCTATTGAGAGTATACAGAATAAGCTCGACGCACACGGAGTGGCCTTATCGGAGTTGGAGCGAGGTGCTAAAGACCACAGCACTCGCATTAGCTCATTAACAACTAAGGTGGCATACCTCGACAATAGATGCGAAGATATGGAAAGTAGAATGCGGAGGAACAACATTCATCTACTGGGAATACCGGAGGGAGTGGAGGGCCCAAGACCCACAGAGTTCATGGCCCAGCTGCTACAGGAGCTGCTCGGTCTGGAGGAGAAGCCACAGCTAGACCGGGCCCACCGCACTCTGCGTAGCTGACCCCGGGATGGAGGACCCCCGCGACCATTTGTCATCAGGGTGCATTTCTTTCACGTCCGCAATGACATACTGAGAAGATCAGGAGAATCATCCCCCCTCCTCTATAAGGGTAAAAGAGTCTCGATGTTTGCGGACTACACCACAGCTGTGGCTAAGAAGCGGGCTAGCTTTGGAGCTGTGAAGCGCCAGCTACACGTCTGCCCGGGCGTGAAGTTCTGCCTCATCTACCCTGCGGTTCTGAGACTGACTTTACCAGACGGCTCCACGCACAGATTCGAGGACCCGGCTTTAGCGACAGATTTCATCAACAAGAAAATGAAAGCAGCTGTTGTATTGCATGGTGTGGAACAAATGGTTGGTTAGCTGGTATTTTTAGTAGGCTAGTTAGCAGGCCGAATGGTTGGCTAGCGAAGCCAACTCTGCTGGGTTCATAGACATTTGAATGTCATTCTCTTTTTTTATTTTTTCATTTCCAACCCAGGTTGCCGCCTCTAATGCCAATATCCGTCTGTTTTCATGGTTCAGTCGTAGTTTTACCATCTGTATTGCTTTTAAACCTCTCTTAACCAAGGTTAGTTTTCCTTAGACTCTGCTGGGGACCAATCTATGCATGTTTGGCTGACTCTAATTAAATGGTCACACATCTCAGGTAGCACAGAGTAAGAGTTATCATGCTTTGCTCTAAACCTTTTTTGTATTCAGGGTTTTGCATCTCAGTTGGGGAGATGCTTCGGCAAGGGAGGTTGTGAGGGAAGGGGTTTTTCCCTCTTTATTTGTATATAGTTTTATTATGTTTTTTGTGCCTCGTCGCTTGTCTTTGTTTTTTAAATTTGCGCTTTTAGGTTCAACTAAGATCTTCAGTTTACATTGTACCTTGTCCTTTACTCGTCCTCTCTCTCTTAAGACATGACTCAGCCTAGTGTAGCCCATCCTGCTGGAGGGAATGGCTTTAATTTTCTTACTTGGAACTGCAAGGGCGTAAATAACCCAGTTAAACGTAGTAAGGTGCTACACCACCTTCATCAATTTAAAGCTCACATCATCTTTCTCCAAGAAACTCATCTGAAGGTATCACAACACTCAAGTCTTAGGTGCAGATGGGTGGGTTAGGTGTTCCATTCCTCATTTCTGAGTAAGGCAAGAGGGGTGGCTATTTTACTTCACAGATCGGTACCTTTTACATGTTCTAATGTGATTGCAGATCCCTATGGTAGATACATAATTGTCAGTGGTAGGCTGCTCAATACAAAGGTACTTCTTGTTAATATTGATGGTCCTAATTGGGGCAATGGTGATTTTTTTCAAATCGGTTTTCTTTACACTCCCAGATATGTCTTCCCATATGTTGATCTTAGGTGGTGACTTTAACTGTTGGTTAGACCCACATTTGAATCGATCCTCCACTAAACCTACCACCTTATCAACCTCAGCTAGAGTTGTCCGAACTGTTACGGAGTCTAGTTGATAGGTAATCGACTAGCCGGACTGTTCCCCGCACTCCGCGTCTAGGGATTTGTACAATGCATGAACAAGGCTATTGAACTTGACATTGGTGTATATCTTTATTCCTTTATCCAACATATAATACTGAAACATGGTATCAGAAGTGGCTCAAAAACCACACGTTTGTTATTTTTGTAGCTAAGTACAGTATAGGCACAGTTACGTTCCATATGCGAACACACGCCGTTTCCTACTTCTAGTCACAACACTGATCAACTCTTTGTTAGCTGGCTAGCTAGCATCACTACCTACCTCGATGACTGAAGGCAAATAAATCTCCTATTCCATCGCTATGGCAGCAAACATTCCGCCACCAAATCCCATGGTTCTCACAGGGGACTGGAATACTAATTGGGACAACTTCAAGGGATGAATTCGAGGACTATGCGCTGGCGACCGGTCTACATGAGAAACCCAACGAGGTACAAGCGGCAACTCTGAGGAGTTTAATGGGCAGCGAATGCAGGCATATCTACCTGCACAATCTCACCCTCACAGCACGACAACAGTGTGATGCCAATGTAATATTGGATGCATTGGAGAATTACTTCAAACCTGCCAGAAACGTCATTTACGGGTGGTTCATTTTCGGAAGCTGCAAACAGGAAGAGGGTGAGTCAGTACACAACTTTGTAACTCGTTTGAGAGAAAAATCTTCCACTTGTGAATACGGGGGATTAAAAGATGAATTGATTTGTGACAAAATAGTACTGGGAATTGCAAAGGAGGATACGCGCTGGCATCTACGGAGAGATGCGGCTTAACATTAGTAACTGCCATTGAAATGTGCCGCACTGCTGAAGTCACTGATGTGAGAATGAGAGCAATGGAAATCGAAACCCCACACTCCGACGTTGATATTGTTCACGCTGTTGCTAGGCAGATATTCAGACAAAACCAATCGAGGCAGAGTAATTCAACACGAACGGTGAACACTGAGAGCCCCGTAGCATGTAAATACTGTGGGAATACATACACACGTGGCAAAGAGCACTGCCCTGCCTATGGAAAACCATGCAGAGCTTGTGGAACTAATAATCACTTTGCAAAAGTTGGTCTCAAAAGCAAAAGAAGGGTGAGTGAGGGCAAGATTCACTGTGTTGATGATGTCACTCAATGTTTAGAGCTGAACAGTGAAAGTGACATTTACATGCATGAATCCATTGGGGCTGTACACTCAAGAGGGAATAAATGGTTGGTGACACTACGATTACACCATAAGCAACAACAATGTCAACTGGATTCCGGTGCTACATGCAACGTAATGAGCTACAAAGACAAAATCAATCTGGTACCTGACACACATCTATTGCCCAGCGATAATAGACTAAAGCTGTACTCAGGAGAGCTAATGAACTCTATGGGTAACTTTGAGACGAATGTGTTATTCGGGGACGCAAACACAAGCTGGAGTTTGAGATTGTGAAAACCAGTCAACTTCCGCTCCTCTCAGGCTCTACATGCGAACGCCTGGGACTAATGCAGTTCACTGTACCAAATGACCTGCACATTGTGGAGCATGTCCAGCATGGACCCCTGTCCAAAGAACAACTACTCAGCAGATATGATGATGTATTCAACAGGCCTGTTGAATCAATGCCTGGGGAGGTACACTTTGAAGTGGATGAGAGCATCACTCCAGTCCAGTGTGCTCCTCGCAATGTGCCCATTGCAATGAAAGTGGCTGTGAAGGCCCAGCTGGACAAGTATGAGGCCGATGGCCACATGACATCTGTGACTGAACCAACTGACTGGATCAGCAATATGGTCATAGTGAAAAAAACAGAGAAGCTGAGGTCTGCATCAACCCAAAGCATCTGAACCAAGCACTGAAACGATCCCACTACATCATGCCGACACTAGAGGATGTCCTCTACAAGCTTCCCAAGGCCAGGATTTCCCCTTGGTGGATGCCCGAGATGCATTCCTTCAATGCAAGCTGGACGAATAAAGCAGCTTCATGACTACCTTCTGGACCCCCTGGGGTCGGAACCCCTGGCTCAAGCTCCCGTTTGATGTCTCAGTGGCGCCTGAAGTATACCATCGCAAGCAGCACGAGTTACTGGCTGGGCTCAAGGGCATTGAACCCATCGCCGATGATGTCCTGATCATAGGCTGTGGTGACACAGACGAAGAAGCAGAACACAACCATGATGTGAAGCTCCTGGCACTGATGGAGTGCTGTTGATCAGTTAAGCTTCGTCTTGGCCTGAAGAAGCTGCAGTTCAAGGTGAAAGACGTCCACTTCCATGGCCACATTTTCTCGGCAAAAGGCCTGAAGCCAGACCCAGACAAGGTCAGAGCGATCCTCGACATGCCAAACCCGCCTGATGCAAAAGGAGTACAGCGTCTCATCGGCTTTGCAAACTATCTTGCAAAGTTCATGCCACACCTATCAGCAGTCTGTGAGCCTCTGCACCGGTTGCTGGACAAAGACACACCATGGCACTGGCTACCCAAGCACGAGGCCGCAGTGCAGGAGTTGAAATCTCTGGCTTCATCCATGCCAGTGTTGCACTACTATGACGTCACGAAGCCTGTCACAATCCAGAGCAACTCCAGCCAAAGGGGACTTGGATGCTGCCTTATGCAGGAAGGCCAGCCCATTGTGTTTGCCTCGAGAGCGCTCACCCCCACCGAACAAAACTATGCACAAATTGAGAAATAGTGCCTCAGCATCGTCTTCTCCTGCCAGCGCTTCCATCACTACTTATATGGTCGAGAGCTGGTCACCGCTGAAACTGACCACAAACTACTCATTGCCATATTCAGTAAACCTCTCCTTAACGCGCCCAAGTGGCTTCAAAGCATGCTCCTGACTCTGCAAAACTACAGTCTGAAGGTCAATTACAAGCCAGGACCAGAGATGTACATCAGCGACAAACTGAGCAGGGCAACAGCACAATGTACAGACAGAGGCACTGTCTATTGTTCCTGCTGTTCGCTACAGCAGGAACAACAAGATGTTCAACAGATCAATCAGGCAGACTACTTAAACGTCACAGATCACCGCCTAGCCCAGATCAGGCAACACACTGACAAGGACGAACACCTACAATCACTGAAGTCCATGGCTCTCGCAGGTTGGGGTAGAAGAACTGCTCCCTGACTTGTCTGCAGAGACGGTCATAAAGCGCTGCAAGGCGCAGTTTTGCAAGGTCAGCCTGACAAGGTAATCACGAACAATGGCCCACAATTCACTGCACAGTTCAAGCATTTCGCCTCAGAATGGGAGTTTGACCACGTGACCTCCTCTCCAAGACACCCAAAAGCAAATGGCAAGTCAGAGTCAGCTGTTCCTCAAGTGGAGGAACACACCCACCGAAAACATGGACAGCAGCCCAGCACAACACCTTCTGTCCAGACGTCTGAAGACTACCATACCATCCCTGTAGCTAACAAGATACTTGAGCCCTGCGTCATGGTTGGCGTCACGGACAAACTGCATCACAGAAAGCATCTCGCTAAGTGCTTCTACGGCCGGACTGCTCGAGACCTACCAGAGCTGGAGGTGGGTGAAACTATAAGGATGAAACCGCTGCCTGGAGACCACACAGGACTTTGTAGTCTGGGCACGTGCCTACAGAGAGTTGCACCACGTTCTTACCTGGTGGATGTTGGTGGCTCCCTCTATTGTAGCAATCGGGTGGATCTGCACGTAGCAGAGCAGACAACAAACCTGAACACGCTATACACTCACCTAGATGAGCAGGATCACAGCCGAGGCCTAAGGGTAAGGGGCGCAGAATTGAGACGAGCCACCTGAAGGTGAGGCTTCTACCCCACAAAGGTCTCCAGCTCGTGGCCCTAATCCTACCCCTGTCAGAGCCAATACTTACTCACAGGTGGGTCAGCTGTGCAAGCCACCAGACAGGAGCAAGAGACTGCATTACCTTGTCCTCTGTTTATAAAAAATAATAAAAGAGGAAGATGACAACTGAAGTAAAAAGGATGCTTTTTCAATTGTTATGTCTTGACTGTTAAGAACTTAATGTTATGCCGTTATGTTTGCACTTTCTATTGAAAAGGATGATGTTACGGAGTCTAGTTGATAGGTAATTGACTAGCCGGACTGGTCCCCGGACTCTGCATGTGGGGATTTGTACAGTGCATGAACAAGGCTATTGAACTTGACATTGGTGTCTCTTTATTCCTTTATCCAACATATAATACTGAAACACAAACCTTTATGTCTGAATTTACAGTCTTCAATCCATGGAGAATGTTTAATCCAGCTGGAAAAGCATACTCTTTTTTTCTCATGGGTTCACCAGACTTTTACGCGCATAGACTACTTCCTTGTAGATGACAGGCTCCTCCATTCCATATCATCAGGTTCATATAATCCAATTGTTGTATCTGACCACGCCCCTGTTGCTATGGAAGTAGCCCTTCAAAATGGTCACAATCTGCGACCTCCTTGGGGCTAAATACTCAACTTCTCAGAAATGAACACTTTGTCAGTTTTGTTTTGAGTCAAATTGACTTTTTCACGATTACAAATAGAACCCCAAACATCTCTGCATCTACTCTCTGGGAAACTTTGAAAGCTTATATCAGAGGGGAAATTATTTCCTACACCGCACATGAGAACAAACTGAAAAGGGATAGGCTGTCTATGTTAACACTCTGTATTGCCCAGAGTGTTAACATCTGGGCCGTTTCACCATCCCCGGAGATTTTTAAGGAACGTTTAACTCTGCAAGCAGAATTTGACACATTATTAACAGACCAGGTTACTGAACTGCTTGTCAAGTCTAGGAGCCCTTACTATGAACAAGGAGATAAAGTCAGTAAATTATTAGCTAACAAGTTACGTCAACTATCCTCATCATTTCAGATTCCTAAAATGCGTACATCATCTGGGATATCATTAGACCCTAGGGGGATCAATGATGAGTTCAATAGATTTTACCAGTCTCTATATACTTCTGAAAGTAAAGCGGATACATTGGAATTGGATTTCTTCCACTTACTTGCTGTGCCTTCGCCTGACGGCTACTCAGCAGAGTTTTATAAAAAGTTTATCTCCAAAATATCCCCCATTCTAATTGAAATGTACAATGAAGCATTTGTAAATGGTGTTCTCCCACAGACTCTCACTCAGGCAACCATTTGTCTTATTCTTTAAAAAAACAAAGACCCTCTTGACTGTGTATCATACCGTCCAATTAGCCTGCTAAATGTTGACTATAAAATTCTAGCCAAACTTCTGGCAACGCGTCTGGAAACAGTCCTCTCATCAATTATCTCTCCGGATCAAACAGGTTTTATTAAAAATAGACACTCATTCTTCAATCTTCGACAATTCTTTAATATTATATACTGTATAATCCTTCTGTCCTTAATACCTCTGAAGCCATTATATCCCTGGATGCGGAGAAAGGGTTTGATCGGCTGGAATGGAAATACCTTTTTACACTCTAAATAAATTTGCTTTTGGCTCCAAATTCATGACTTGGATAAGACTTCTGTACTCATCCCCTCAAGCCTCTGTCAGGACTAATACCACTCAATCAGTTTGCTTCCCTTTGCAACGATCGACATGCCAGGGTTGCCCTTTCAGTCCCTTACTGTTTGCCCTCGCCATAGAACCTCTTGCAAAGGCACTTCGCTCCAACCCCCTCATCAAAGGTATAGTCAGATATGGACACGAACACAAACTGTCTTTACATGCAGATGATTTATTATTATACACATCCAACCTTTCTGTCTCTGTTCCTGCTGCCCTTCCCACTTTCGCATCCTTCAGTCACTTATCAGGGTATAAACTGAATCTTAGTAAAAGTGAATTGATGCCGCTTAATATGGCCGCAAAAAAAAATCCCCTTTACATAACTTGCCATTTAAAATTGCTCACAGTAGTTTTATTTATCTCG
Organism: Oncorhynchus tshawytscha; assembly: GCF_018296145.1. Classification (NCBI taxonomy): domain Eukaryota; kingdom Metazoa; phylum Chordata; class Actinopteri; order Salmoniformes; family Salmonidae; genus Oncorhynchus; species Oncorhynchus tshawytscha. Next base: position 22,252,957 of record NC_056448.1, read on the forward strand.
GGGTACATGTCACAATAAGATTTAAAAACCTTTTTCAAGCCAACTTTGCTCCTCTTTTAACCCGCACTAAGGACAATTTGGAACGCTGGTCTTTGCTACACCTCTCCTTAGTCGCAAGAATGAATTCTATTAAAATGAATACTCGCCCTAAATTCTTATATCTCTATCAGTGCCTTCCGATTTTTCTTTCCAATACATTTTTCAAAAAGATCGACGGCCTAATACTACACTTTATATGGGACAAAAAGCCCCCCAGGATGCGAAAACAGCTTTTGCAGAGGCCCAAACCAGACAGCAGTCTAGCTCTACCGGATTTTAGATTCTATTATTGGGCCTTAGGATCATTCAGGAATGGTTGCAGAGCAGAGAGATATTCCTACCCCCAATTTGGCTAGAGATGGAGGCCACCTCATCTATACCGGCATCATTGTCTTCCCTCGTTCACTCCTCCATTACAGGCCCTTACTCTTCCTTCACCAAAAATACAGTATATATGTCAAAACAACATTGAAGATCTGGAATCAATTTAGGTGCCACTTTGTGTTTCAAACATCCTCTTCTTTGGCTCCGGTAGCCTCAAACATAGCTTTTCCCCCATCTGTGGTTGATGGTGCTTTCTCAACATGGTCTAGTCTCGGAATTAAAAGTTTCAGAGATCTGTATATTAACAATACATTTAGTACGTTTGAACAATTATCAGCTAAATCTGGTCTCAACAGACATCATTTTTTTAGGTTCTTACAAGTCCAGAGTTAGGTCCGCAGCATAGATCCAAGAATCCCCACCCTTCCTGGTAAAACACAGTTCGACACATTTCTTATCTCACTTCCTACTCTGAAAAGCACCGTGTCAACAATCTATAGTCAAATTTGCTCACTACAAACCATCTCATTGAACAATATTAAATCCTCACGGGAGGAGGAACTGGGTGAGGAAATATCTGATGAACTATGGGAAGGGGCACTCAAATGAGTACATAGCTCTTCTATCCGCGCTCGACATGGCCTCATTCAATGCAAACTCATTCATAGGGCCCACTGGACCAAAGCAAGATTATCCAAAATTAACAAGGATGTGAACCATAATTGTCTACGATGTAACCCGTCTCCTGCTAGTCATGTACACATGTTTTGGTGTTGCCCATCTCTTGTTGGTTTCTGGAAAGACATCTTTAACACACTCTCAGAATTAAGCGCACACAGATCGAGCCAGACCCTTTTATTGCACTATTTGGGGTTTCCTTACACACAATACAGTAGACCAAAATGAATAAGGATGTAATTGCCTTTGTCACTTTGTTAGCGAGACGATTAATTTTACTTAGATGGAAATCCTCTGCAGCCCCTTCTCATGCTCTTTGGATTAAATCTGTTTTGAGTTGCATAAAGTTGGAAAAAATTCAACACACTCAATGGGTCTGTATACAAATTCTATGCAATGTGGGCTCCCCTCTTTTCTTATGTTAAACGACTACATTTCCCTGCAGTTCCAGAGTTATGTATATTTATATATTTGTGATGTAAGAGCCCTGGTATGTGCATACACGACATCTCAGATGTTAAGGTCGGTATTATCTGTTCTAGTTGACCTATAACTGTATCAAATTATACATATATATCCTTTTTATTTTTATTTTTTTGTATTTAAAAAAAAAAGTGTATTTTCTTTCTCTGTCTCTCTATGTTTTGCTATATTGTTGTCTTTGATGTGTTGTTCTATATTACTACCAAATAACTTACAAGTGCAATTGTTTTTTAAATGCTGGTATTGAAAATTCAATAAACAAAGTATAAAAAAATAATAATAATAAAATAAATTTTAAAATAGGCGGTGCAAATGACAGATAATACAAATACTTTTTTATATATATCCACTACCATCCAAAAGTTTGGGGTCACATAGAAATGTCCTTGTTTTTGAAATAAAAGCAAAAAATGTTTGTCCATTAAAATAACATCATCATCCAAAATACAGTGTAGGCATTGTTAGTGTTGTAAATTACTATTGTAGCTGGAAACGGATGATTTTTAATGGAATATCTACATAGGCATACAGAGGCCCATTATCAGCAACCATCACTCTGTTCAAAGGGGCACGTTGTGTTAGCTAATCCAAGTTTATAATTTTAAAAGGCTAACTGATCATTAGAAAACCCATTTGCAATTATGTTAGCACAGCTAAAACCTGTTGATCTGATTAAAGAAGCAAAAAAACTGGCCTTCTTTAGACTAGTTGAGTATCTGGAGCGTCAGCATTTGTGGGTTCGATTACAGGCTCAAAATTGCGAGAAACAAAGCACTTTCTTCTGAAACTTGTCAGTCTATTCTTGTTCTGAGAAATGAAGGTTATTCTATGCGAGAAATTGTGAAGAAACTGAAGATCTCGTACAACGCTGTGTACTACTCCCTTCACAGAACAGCGCAAACTAGCTCTAACCAGAATATAAACAGGAGTGGGAGGCTCTGGTGCACAACTGAGCAACAGGACAAGTACATTAGAGTGTTTAGTTTGAGAAACAGACGCCTCACAAGTTCTCAACTGGCAGCTTCATTAAATAGTACCCGCAAAACAGCAGTCTCGAAGTCAACAGTGAAGAGGCGACTCCGGGGATGCTGGCCTTCCAGGCAGAGTTGCAAAGAAAAAGCCATATCGCAGACTGGCCAATAAAAATAAAAGAATATAATGGGCAAAAGGACACAGACACTGGACAGAGGAACTCTGCCTAGAAGGCCAGCATCCCGGAGTCGCCTCTTCACTGTTAACATTGAGACTCGGCCAGCTGCACACAAGCCTAAGATCACCATGCACAATACCAAAGTCAGCTGGAGTGGTGTAAAGCTCGCCGCCATTGGACTCTGGATTAGTGGAAACGCGTTCTCTGGAGTGATGAATCATGCTTCACCATCTGGCAGTCTGACTTATGATCTATTTTTTGGCGCATGCCAGGAGAAAGCTACATGCCCCAATGCATAGTGCTAACTGTAAAGTTTGGTGGAGGAGGAATAATGTTCTGGGGCAGTTTTTCATGGTTTGGGCTAGTCCCCATTTTTATTTTTTATTTTATTTTTGTTTAACCTTTATTTAACTAGGCAAGTCAGTGAAGAACAAATTCTTATTTACAATGACGGCCTACCAAAAGGCAAAAGGCCTCCTGCGGGGACGGGGGCTGGGATTAAACATTTATAAAGAATAAATATAGGACAAAACACACATCCCGACAAGAGAGACAACACAACACTTCATAAAGAGAGACCTTAAGACAACAACATAGCAAGGAAAAATAAGACTACTTAACTTTAGATCCCTCACTTCCAAGGCAGTTATAGTCAATGAACTAACCAATGATCATAATCTTGATGTGATTGGTCTGACTGAAACATCAAATCAAATCAAATGTATTTATAAAGCCCTTCTTACATCAGCTGATGTCACAAAGTGCTGTACAGAAACCCAGCCTAAAACGCCAAACAGCAAGCAATGCAGGAGTAGAAGTACGGTGGCTAGGAAAAACTCCCTATAAAGGCTAGAACCTAGGAAGAAACCTAGAGAGGAACCAGGCTATGATGGGTGGCCAGTCCTCTTCTGGCTGTGCCAGTGGATATTATAACAGAACATTGCCAAGAAGTTCAAACATTCATAGATGACCAGCAAGGTCAAATAATAATAATCACAGTGGTTGTTGAGGGTGCAACAGGTCAGCACATCAGGAGTAAATGTCAGTTGGCTTTTCATAGCCAATCATTCAGAGTATCTCTAATGCTTCTGCTGTCTCTAAAGAGACTGCTGTCTGGGACAGGTAGCAGATTCGGTGAACAGGAACAGTTGAAACTGGAGCGGCAGCATGGCCAGGTGGACTGGGGACAGCAAGGAGTCATCAGGCCAGGTAGTCCTAAGGCATGGTTCAAGGGCTCAGGTCGTCCGAGAGAGAGAAAGCGAGAAAGAGAGAAATTTTTGTGATTTTTGCTGACCTGTTGCACCCTCGACAACCACTGTGATTATTATTATTTGACCCTGCTGGTCATCTATGAACGTTTGAACATCTTGGCCATGTCCTGTTATAATCTCCACCCGGCACAGCCAGATGAGGACTGGCCACCCCTCAGAGCCTGGTTCTTCTCTAGGTTTCTTCCTATGGTTCCTGCCTTTCTAGGGAGTTTTCCCCAGCCACCCTGCTTCTACATCTGCATTGCTTGCTGTTTGGGGTTTTAGGCTGTGTTTCTGTATAGCACTTTGTGACATCGGCTGATGTAAAAGGGGGCGGCAGGGTAGCCTAGTGGTTAGAGAGTTGGACTAGGAACCGGAAGGTTGCAAGCTCAAACCCCCGAGCTGACAAGGTACTAATCTGTCGTTCTGCCCCTGAAAAGGCAGTTAACCCACTGTTCCTAGGCCGTCATTAAAAATAAGAAGTTGTTCTTAACTGACTTGCCTGGTTAAATAAAGGTCAAATAAAAAAAAATACATTTAAAAAAAAAAAGGTCTTCATAAATACATTTGATTGAATTGGAACACGGACTGTGAGCCAGGTCTAATCGCACAATGTCAGTATCGGACCTCACTAATGCTCTTGTGGCTGAATGGAAGACCCAGTCAGCCACAAGAGAAGTCCCGCAGCAATGTTCCAACATCTAGTTGCAAGCAATCGCAGAAGAGTGGAGGCTGTTATAGCAGCAAAGGGGGACCAACTTCATATTAATGCCATTGATTTTATAAAGAGATGTTCGACGAGCAGGTGTCCACAGGTAGTGTACAAGGTAGTGTACAATATTGTATTTGTATGGGTGAGAGTAGTCAGTTATCCCATTAAGATAGAACTGAAACATTATTTTGAAATTATCAGTAAATATAAAAACAAAAAAGCAATAAGTACTGTAAAAAAAAGAGAAATGTAACATTTATTTTGACATGTAATACCCGTCTAGGTTAAGTGTATCTACATTTGTCTGTATATTTCTGTTTTTGTATTTGTGTTATTTTTCATAATAATAAAAAAAAAACATAAAAAGCAGTCAGTTATCCCTAAGTAAGTGTGACACAGCTAACGTTAAATAAAGATTCAATAAAAAACATACAAAAACGTTATCTAGCTAGCGCAGTACTTAACTGGTAACGTTAGCCAACTACAGCTTACTGCACCTGCCAATAAGGTTTGTACCAGGCAGGATATGTTTGTTGCCATTCAAGCAAATCACTCATTACTGTGTTGTAACTGTCAGATCAAATCATATCAGTCGTGCTACTGTGGTGCATAGGCTTGCTATCGCTAGCTAGCTAAGAACAATGTTTCAAATGTTATGGACACAATTTTTTACCTTGTGATTGGCAATCAGCTATCTAAACCAATGAGTACTGCTTAATCTGATTCATGCAATAATAAGGTACCCTAAACCAACAGAGAGTCACCTGTGGTCTCTCAATTTACTTAGCTAGTCCTAATTATTGTTGCCTGCTCAAGTATCTAAGCTACAGACATTTTGACATTAGCTATGTCACAAGGATGTGGCTAGATAATCTGCTGTCTGTTTAGTTGACTGGCTCAAAAAGTACAGTGACATCAGTGTATAAGAAAACCTCATAAGCATCCCTCACTCTTACAGTCAGACCAAAGACCAATAGAACAACCAATAGAAGAGTCTTGTTGCTGTGCACTGACCCTAGCTGTCCAATCAAAGGCTGATGTGAAGGTAGGCCATGGCAAGAGGCTAACAGCTAAGTTTGTGCTCTTATTGCTTCTTGCCTTCTGCACTCGGAGCTCAGGCTCTTCTGGATTCGTCTGTGCCAATCCTTATCACACCAGGGCGTGTCGTGATTGGCCGAGGTTGCTTGCTGCACTGGCCTTGCATTGTTTCTGCTCTGGTGTGTTGGCTCTGTTATGCAATAATGTGCTTTCAGGTAACCCTGTTAACAAAACAGTGGTTTGGAGCTGGACCACTTGCTGTTAATTATGTTTGAACCTAATGCCTCGTTGCCTAGGTCCTTATTATCTCATTACATAGCTGTAACCTAAGTATCAACTTGCGTTGTTTGTAATGATGTCACCTGACCTCATGTGTGTTGGGCCTCAATCTGCACATCATCAGAGACCGGGTATAGCAGATCCAGGCCTGCTCTGCAGTCACCGCAGCAAAACACACATATCTCCACATGAACTGCCCATACATTACATTTGCACACAACACAGTACACACATATATGTACATTTAGAGAGCCTCACAGACACTGATTGCACTCTAATGTTGAACACTATGAGTCTGTTTACTTCCTCACTTTATAGGATGGCATGCCATGGGTGTGCAAGAACATAGCAGTTCGTAAGAAGTGACGCCAGGGGCATACTTATTCCCAAACACTCAAACGAAGGGTAGGAGGTGAAACGTGGAGTGGTGTTCATAATCAAAGCTTTTGACTTGCTCATAATATAGTTTTACAGTATTGTGATCTTTAAATAGATCATGGGTCAGTTGCAAAAGAGCAAATACTTTAAAGAGAAGCATTCTATAATGTTGACATAACCAGCATTTTATTCATGCTTCTTGAGTTGTTTATACTGTATATATGTTATTATCTAAAAAATGGGAATTATTCAATTATTACTCAACTGTCATTTCTGTGTACTTAATGTTGCCAGGTTTTTGTAATAGTCGTGATGCTTCTTATGAAGATGTCTACATTCTGAAAGTGTTTTTTTTAAAAGTATAAACAGCTGAATACTTTGTTGTGTGTATGTGAAACTATCTTCTTAGTACCAGTGGGTCAGGGAAATTCCTCTGTGTATCGGTAATTCCCACGTACAGGATGTCAGACAGAAGGACTGTGTTTCTCCTAGAAAATAACTAGAGGGCACCATTTCTCTACTATTGATCTCCATGACATAATGCTTGCTCACAGCACTCACAGATCCACACTCGTTGGATACTCCTTGTACTGTACTTCAACAATGTACATTTGAACATGTTTATGTGAGGATTTTATGTTATGGACTTAATTCATGAATCCATATCAGGTGTTTATTTTACAGGTCAAAAAAAGTCGTTATTCATTATCCTTTAGGACACAAACAAGCAAAGCAAGAAATCATTTATTGAAAATGTTAACCTTTCCCTGCTTTCCCACCCTCATCTGAATGGACTACTGGTCTAGACTAGATCATCTGCACCCCTACAATAAAAGCCCAAAATGACTACGAAACATAACTATGATGATTTCTGGATTTCATATCGTAGAATTTTAATAAGATAACATTATATGCATGAGAGTTCTTCCCTTAGTAAAGCAAATACCATGAACTGCACCAACAATCTCTGACACTGGAGCATTTACAACAATCTCTCTTGCATATACAGTAAATCAAATAGAATACCTCAACCATTTAATTACTGAAGTTCTCACCTTGTTTATGATTTTCCACAAGGCAATTGCATTTTTTTAAATTCAATTCTGTCTTTTAAAAATGTAGCCCATACTAATCTGCCTGGGCTGAGTGCTCCACTGTGGTGTTATAGGACATTAACACACAACCTTTTTCCAGGACTCTAGTAGATCTCACATACAATTTGCATTTATATAGCACTCTTCATACCAACATAATTTGGGTGCTTTGCCATGAGAAAAACAAACCTCCTCTGGCCTTGAGTTACAATATTCTGCGGTTTGCCCTGCTCTCCATGTAAGCTTGGCTGACTTTAATAACCCAGAGTCTGTTGATCCTCCATCTGATGCAAAACGAGAGCAGGAGTATTCAACTGGACCTCAAGGTGATTCAACATGGAGGTATGGAGGATTTAGTAGACCATGCACAAGTGTGATCCATCCATGTTCACAGTGGTTTGCTGCTTTGGTACGCTTGAAAGCTATAGTGGTCATTACTCTACCTAAGAAGACAAATATTTAATGTAAAGATAAATGTATGTACGCACAGAATGAGGAAATCTAGAAGGAGATACATTTAAGATCTGAGGAAATAAGTAAAAAATCCCACGTTTAGCTCTTGGGTTTGTTCCAGTGTAGAATATGCTTTTATAGTTTTATAAGGATCTACACTGAGTGTAAAAAACATTAGGAGCACCTTCCAAATATTGCGTTACACTTTTTGCCCTCAGAACAGCTTCAATTCCTCGGGGCATGGACTCAACAAGGTGTCGAAAGCATTCCACAGGGATGCTGGCCCACGTTGCTTCCCACAGTTGTGACCTTCTAGGTGGTAGACCATTCTAGATAAACACGGGAAACTGTTAAGCATGAAAAACCCAGCAGTGTTGCAGTTCTTGACACACTCAAACCGGTGCGTCTGGCACCTACTACCATACAAATCAAATCAAATCAAATGTATTTATATAGCCCTTCGTACATCAGCTGATATCTCAAAGTGCTGTACAGAAACCCAGCCTAATACCCCAAACAGCAAGCAATGCAGGTGTAGAAGCACGGTGGCTAGGAAAAACTCCCTAGAAAGGCCAAAACCTAGGAAGAAACCTAGAGAGGAACCAGGCTATGTGGGGTGGCCAGTCCTCTTCTGGCTGTGCCGGGTGGAGATTATAACAGAACATGGCCAAGATGTTCAAATGTTCATAAATGACCAGCATGGTCGAATAATAATAAGGCAGAACAGTTGAAACTGGAGCAGCAGCACAGTCAGGTGGACTGGGGACAGCAAGGAGTCATCATGTCAGGTAGTCCTGGGGCACGGTCCTAGGGCTCAGGTCCTCCGAGAGAGAGAAAGAAAGAGAAAATTAGAGAGAGCATATGTGGGGTGGCCAGTCCTCTTCTGGCTATGCCGGGTGGAGATTATAACAGAACATGGCCAAGATGTTCAAATGTTCATAAATGACCAGCATGGTCGAATAATAATAAGGCAGAACAGTTGAAACTGGAGCAGCAGCATGGCCAGGTGGACTGGTGACAGCAAGGAGTCATCATGTCAGGTAGTCCTGGGGCATGGTCCTAGGGCCCAGGTCCTCCGAGAGAGAGAAAGAAAGAGAGAATTAGAGAGAGCATATGTGGGGTGGCCAGTCCTCTTCTGGCTATGCCGGGTGGAGATTATAACAGAACATAGCCAAGATGTTCAAATGTTCATAAATGACCAGCATGGTCGAATAATAATAAGGCAGAACAGTTGAAACTGGAGCAGCAGCATGGCCAGGTGGACTGGGGACAGCAAGGAGTCATCATGTCAGGTAGTCCTGGGGCATGGTCCTAGGGCTCAGGTCCTCCTAGAGAGAGAAAGAAAGAAGAAAGAGAGAGAATTAGAGAACGCACACTTAGATTCACACAGGACACCGAATAGGACAGGAGAAGTACTCCAGATATAACAAACTGACCCTAGCCCCCGACACAAACTACTGCAGCATAAATACTGGAGGCTGAGACAGGAGGGGTCAGGAGACACTGTGGCCCCATCCGAGGACACCCCCGGACAGGGCCAAACAGGAAGGATATAACCCCACCCACTTTGCCAAAGCACAGCCTCCACACCACTAGAGGGATATCTTCAACCACCAACTTACCATCCTGAGACAAGGCTGAGTATAGCCCACAAAGATCTCTGCCACGCCATACCCGGGCTCCCAAGTGGCACAGAGGTCTAAGGCACTGCATCTCAGTGATAGAGGTGTCACTACAGACACCCTGGTTTGAATCCAGGCTGAATCACACATAGCTATAATTGGGAGTCCCATAGGGCGGCGCACAATTGGCCCAGCATCGTCCGGGTTTGGCTGGTGTAGGCTGTCATTGTAAACAAGAATTTATTCTTAACTGACTTGGCTAGTTAAATAAAGGTGAAATTTAAAAAAATCCCCCGTTCAAAGGCTCTTAAATCTTTTGTCTTGCCCATTCACCTTCTGAATGGCACACATACACAATCCATGTCTCAATTGCCCCTTCATCTACACTGAATGAAGTCGATTTAACAGGTGATATCAATAAGGGATCATAGCTTTCACCTGGTTAGTCTATGGCATGGAAGGAGCAGGTGTTCCTAATGTTTTGTACACTATGTGTATGTTGCGTTCTTCTAAAGATGAAAAAAATAGAACAGGGAAATGAAAGTCGACCATGTGAGACAGGTGATAAAATCTCCATAACCTCTCTTTCTCTTTGCATTGCTTAATTATTAACATCTGATCTCCACAATGTAATAATCAAACTAATAAAATGCAGTCAATTACATATAGACGCATAATGGTAAAAACATTTCCCCTTTTCCCGAATAGGATTGTTAATCAGATCGTAAAGTGGAAAGGATGCAAGTGACAATAAATCCCAATGAACAATATAGGATTTCACAAATAAGAGAATAGAGTGAAGCAATCAACCCTCGTTACCTCTACTGCTAACCTCATTGAGGAGAGAGGCAGTCAGGCCTGCAGTAGGCCATAAATCATGGGACTTTCCCAGCTTCTCACCCCAGCACACAGGCCTCCCACACAGGGGATACGAAAGACACAAAGACAGATTGACCAAGGGGGTAAAGAGAGAGATATCCTCTGACTTAATTAAAGTGTTGTGTGTCACACAGTCTTTGTAACTAAACCACAGGCCAAGAGCATAGTATACCTTAGGATCAGTGGCTCTTATGATAAGGATTATGATGATGAGGAATATGACATTAATAGGCATTAAATGTTCAAAGGCCTTTCAGTCCTCTGTCCTGCACCTGCAATGTGTTATCATATCAAGCAAGGTCCCACTTTACTCCCGTTCTAAAACCACCCACATATCCCACCGTGTTGAGAGCGAGGGGAGCTGGCGAGGCTGAGATTAATCTGCCCTATCTGACCAGCAGATACATTTACAGCAGCGAGGAGTGTTTGTTTGGCCATCGGAGTGCTCAGCGTCTCGTTCCCAGCCAATCCTTTTTGATTAAGCAGCAGAATGCCAGATGATAAAACAAACAAATGTCGGCATTCCTCCCATAGCCTCTTTGATGTGTCTGTTTCTCTCTGGAGCCCTAACAGCTCTGGAGGCACTTTGCCGCTCCCCAGGACATGGATTTGGGGGCCAATAAGGGCCACACTGTAATCAAGGCGGAGGCCATAAAAGGCCAGGGATGGGGACAGTAAAATGGCTGGAGCTCCATCCGTTAGGGGTAGAGGCTGTCCTCACACCTCAGTGGGGGTCAAACCCAGACCAAAGCAATGGGGTCACCACTAAGGCCATCTTGGCATGGGGCCTCGTTCTGTTTGATGGTGACGAGACAGAGACATATATAGCAGAGAGAGAGCGATAGTACTAGGCTGTCTGCTCAGTCAGGGTCATATTTCCACTGTGACATAAGGAACCTTGTGTTACAGATACAGTACAAGAGTAGACATGCAGTACAGTTCTGTTTGCTGTCAGAGTGCCATGGGATGTCATTTCTCCACACTGTTTCAGTAAGGGAGTCTTTTGAATACCAATACAATGGATGGAACACAGTGTCCAGCACTGCATGGGTTTTATGTTTATAGGAAAATCTTCATTCACTTCTGGGCTATTATTTATTTCATCCAGCCTTGAATGTGATTGTTATTATGTGTCATTACAATTATATGATGATCAGTTGCTACAAATAATAATCTATTCCACAATACAAATTACATTCCAATTAGGTTCATTTGAAAGTGATATTGTGCAATATAACAAAAACAGACTGTGTAGACTTTAGGTCTTTGGAGCAGTCTGGTATTCTGCTGCCTCAGCTAGTGCCAGGTCAAAGGTCATGTTCTTGACCCCTCGCTAACCCCTGACTCCAGACTGCAGAGAATAACGCTTTCCATCACTCACATGAAGAAATACTTTCCTCATTGACTGATTGGCCTTATCTCTTGACGGATCTTTTCCAATTCCCTGTCTCTGTGTCCGTGCATCCCCACCTGTCTCACCAGCAGTCATAATTTGACTTTTTATCACCTCTCGCTGAAAGAGAGAGCCGGCGTCATCCGTCATTACAGCACACAATGACAGCTCTTCACAGATGCATGAAAGGAATGGATTTTTACATTCGACTCAATCCGGGGGGTTACTTTACTGTAACAGATTCAATATTCTTAAACGAGCCTGGCGATATACATACACGTCGGCCAGATGAGATGATCTATTGCATGGCCTTAATGGATTTCCTAGACTTCAAAGGCTGATTACTTGGAGAAAAATACATAATGTGTGCAATAAAAACATAATTATTAATTTGATTAGCCTGATAATTTATGCCACTCACATTGTCTTAGGCCTTAATAGTGACTGGAGTGTGTTATTTAGGATACACAGATTTCTGACAATGAGAATTTTCATGACTGAAAATATTTATGTAGAACAAAAGAATTGGAAAATTAAAAGGTAAGCAGAAGAAATATAATTTGTTTTAGAAATAAGAAAATAACCAAACATATTAAAATGCATATTTATGATAGGGAAGGAATCTATACAATATGTTTTTTAGATATTGGGTGGCAGGTAGCCTAGTGGTTAGAGTGTTGGACTAGTAACCGAAAGGTTGCAAGATCGAATCCCCGAGCTGACAAGGTAAAAGTCTGTTGTTCTACCCATGAACAAGGCAGTTAACCCACTGTTCCTAGGCTGTCATTGAAAATAAGAATTTGTTCTTAACTGACTTGCCTAATAAAATAAAAAATTGGTCCTAAAAGCACAATATGGGGCGGCAGGTAGCCTAGTGGTTAGAGCGTTGGGCTAGTAACCGAAAGATTGCTAGATTGAACCCCCGAGCTTACAAGGTAAAAGTCTGTCGTTCTACCCCTGAACAAGGCAGTTAACCCACTGTTCCTGGACCGTCATTGTAAATAAGAATTTGTTCTTAAATGACTTGCCTCTTTAAATAAACATTCAATAAAAATATGTATTGATACTGTTCTCAAAAGTGTAAAACATCCCTCTCTAGAAACCAAAACCTTTTTTCATACATTTTTTTTCAAGATATTTCATAATTACTTCATGCAAAATTAAAAGTACTGTAATATCCATGTGATATTATGACAGTTAGATGTTTACAAATATATGCTTAAAGATCATATAACAGAGTGGTGTGTGTACATTTGAATCTCTGATTCTCTGTGAGAGAGTGAGAAAGAGACGGAGATAGAAAGAGAGAGAGGCAGAGAAAGGGGGAAAGGGAAATATTGTTGGTGTTTATGTTTTGTTTGAATATCTTCCTGTTTTTAATGGCTTGGGTTTGAGTTTTGCGAGCGTCTCACACAAACAGACGGTCTGTGTGTGTGAGAGAGAGCAGGAGAGAGGGAAAAAAGAGAGTATTCTCAATTTCCCTCTTAAAAGAAAATTCATTTGCAGTTGCTAATGTAATGTCATTGTTGTGTTTACTGAGCGTGGATGATGTATAGGGGATGTTGCATTGAGTGAGACTGCTTAATGATGCATAGAATTAAGTCTGCGGCTTTCAGCTGAGCTCCCCTCTCCCTCATACACTCCACGCTCCCACTCCCTCTCTCTCTCTCTTTCCCTTCCTTCCTTCCTTCCTTCCTCCCTCACTCCCTCTCTCTCTCTGCCTTCCTCCCTTCCTCTCTCTCCATTCCTCCCTCCCTCCCTCTCTCTCCTTTCCTCCCTCTCTCTCTCTCCTTCCCTTCCTCTCTCTCCATTCCTTCTTTCCTCCCTCCCTCCCTCCCTCCCTCCCTCCCTCCCTCCCTCCCTCCCTCCCTCCCTCCCTCCCTCCCTCCCTCCCTCCCTCCCTCCCTCCCTCCCTCCCTCCCTCCCTCCCTCCCTCCCTCTCCCTTCTTCCTTCTTTCCCTCCCTCCATCCCAGCCTCTCTCTCTCCCTTCCTCCCCATCCTCCCCTCCTTTCCCTTTTCTGTCCCTCCCTCTCTCTGTCTTGCCTTCTCTCTCCTCCCCTCCCTCTCTCTCCTCTTTCTCTCCCCCCCGCTCTCTCCCCCCTCTCTCTGTCATTCTCTCTGTCTTCTATCTCTCTCCCCCCACTCTCTCTCCTTCCCTCCCCTACCCTCTTTCTCTTTCTCTCTCTCTTTCAGTGAATGCTGAGAAACAGGCTGTCTCGGACTGGTGGCCACACGTTGCTCTGTCGCCCAACTCCATCAATCACTATGGAGGGAGAGCGAGAGAGGGTAAACCAAGAGAGAGAGTGTGTGTGTGGGGGAGAGAAAAATAATAAAAAGAGATATTGATAAAAAGTGATACAAAACACATTGTGTGTAGACATAGAATATAAATTATAAAGAGAAAAAGGGAGACAAAGTCAACAAAATGAAAGGTATAACAGCCGTTATTAATAATTTGCCATGCCTAATGGTGTCTCAAATAAATGTGTTTTTCCAATACTGCTTGACTACAGTGTGAATAAAGCGGCAGAATGGTGCACTGTTTGGCCGGGGCTGTAATTATAATTGTATGATGATGATGATGATGATGATTATGAGGATGGTGATGATAGTACTTATGGTAATTGTATGTCCTTTGTTGTTATGGTTATTACCTTTGTGAGATCCCTAACTGAGCGTTATGAGGGCTGAGCGGGAGACGTACAGATGGAGAGAGGTTACTGGATATGGCATTTCTGTCATCTCTGTAACACTATGGTAATGATAGGAAATTCTCCTAATGAATCAATATGAAATGGTTCAAAAAAAGCCTGAGCTAAAAACCGTCACCTGTTCACATTTTTCGTCTCAGTGTGTTTTGCCGAATGTACTTTTTTCTTCTTTCCATTTTGACAATTACATCATAGTTATGAGACGTTCCTTTTCTGGGAAGAGGACTGACCCAAGCAAAGGGAGAATGTGTTGTCTTCTGCGAATGTCCTTGATATGCACAATTCTGAAATACTATACTGTACATCAACAACAGCTTGTTGTTTTTGTAATCATCCTAACAAGAGGTTTAGGTGCCTATAAAATATATTTCAGCTCTGTTGTGTGTAAATTTATGTGTAAATATATGGCCGACAGCTGCCACACTAAAAGCATCGCAGAGAGTGGCCTATTTCACTTCCAACTGCCAAATGTGCTTCTCTATTTGGTTTGATTTGGACTCCTCGTCACTTTTTTACAGGCATTTAAAAATGCTAAAAGGCCTAAACTCCTGAGTACTGAAAGAGGTCCTTACTATAAAGCATTCAAAAACATCAGTCTCTCAATCAATCTTTCATGAAACAAAATATAGGACACCAGTTTTCTGTTCTGTTGAAAACAGAACACATCTGAGTCCCACACTATGAAATAATACTATTGTATTTGTTGTAATAGTGTGAGAATGTTCAGCTATGCAAATATATTGGTTACTTTCAGCTGATGTCTGCAGAAAATCCTACAACTTCGACCAAACTAAATGTAAATCATATTTCTACACAAGTGAAATGACAGTTTTATCGCCTTTAGTTGGCAAGGTAGTCACAAGTGAAATTGACAATTCAGCCTTTCCATTTACTCAACTTAAAGAGTAAAGATAACATTTCTTCTGAATATTCAAATACTTT
The DNA here is from genome assembly GCF_018296145.1 of Oncorhynchus tshawytscha. Lineage (NCBI taxonomy): Eukaryota > Metazoa > Chordata > Actinopteri > Salmoniformes > Salmonidae > Oncorhynchus > Oncorhynchus tshawytscha. The sequence continues at coordinate 22,268,383 of NC_056448.1, forward strand.
TTATAGCTCAGCTGGCTGCTAAATTATTGCTCAAACGGCTCTGAAAATATATCATAAATCACTATGGTTAACTAACTAAACTGTATTTATGAGGCTAAATGAAGCAGTGAATTCCATCATTTCAAAGAATGGTGCCAACACTTTCTGCTATAAGGACATCTGCTGGACCGTTCCTTTCATTTCATCTTGTTTTCTCAGTCACACATATAATCTGCTATCTGGAGTGTGTCTATTTCAGCTAGTTTTGTGTATGAAAACAGCATGCAAACTATTTCAGTGACCAATGCAATGTTTGTTTGCTTGTTGATTTTCCAGTTGTTCTCGCTCTCTCTCTCTTTCTCTCTCACTCAGCCCCCCTCCCTCTCTGTCTCTCTCTTTCTCTTTTTTCACTCTCTCTCACTACATTGCTCCGTTGTGATCCAGCTGTCCAACCCATTCATCATTCCGCCACACTCCCCGTGCAGAATTATTATTTCTTTGATGTGTTACTAGTTGAAAACAAATCCATTTTGCAGCCCATCAATTTATCATTTGGGATGGGGAGTCACACTTGAGTTGTAGGGGCAGCAACATTTTCCCAATTTCCACTGTACCGGGCAGTGTGTGTGTGTGTGTGTGTGTGTGTGTGTGTGTGTGTGTGTGTGTGTGTGTGTGTGTGTGTGTGTGTGTGTGTGTGTGTGTGTGTGTGTGTGTGTGTGTGTGTGTGTGTGTGTGTATGTGTATGTGTATGTATGTGTATGTGTATCTGTATGTGAATGTGTGTGTATGTATGTGTATGTGTGTATGTATGTGTATGTGTGTATGTATGTGTATGTGTATGTGTTTGTGTTTGTGAATGTGTGTATGTGAATGTGTGTATGTGTATGTGTATGTGTATGTGTATGTGTATGTGTATGTGTATGTGTATGTGTATGTGTATGTGAATGTGTATGTGTATGTGTGTGTGAATGTGTATGTGTATGTGTATGTGTATGTGAATGTGTATGTGTATGTGTATGTGAATGTATATGTGAATGTGTGTATGTGTATGTGTATGTGTATGTGTGTATGTATGTGTATGTGTATGTGTATGTGTATGTGTATGTGTATGTGTGTATGTGTGTATGTGTATGTGTATGTGTATGTGTATGTGTATGTGTGTGTGTATGTGTATGTGTATGTGTATGTGAATGTGTGTATGTATTACGTTAATGTGTTTGTTTTTTATATCTGAGTGGGAGAGAAAGAGAGGGAACAGAGCAATTGAGGTAAATAGAAAGGAGGAAAAGAGAGGTAGTATGTGGGAAGGAAATAGAGTGAGAAGTAGAATGAAAGGAGAGAGGGAAGGGAAAAGAGAGAGAGAGTAGGAGAAAGGGAGGGCTTCTCTCCTCTCCCACTCACCCTCCCTCACCTAACGTTTGTGATAATTTATCACTTCTCCTAGCTTGGCTGACAAACTATTTGCAGGAAAATGAGTTTTTCCGCTACGGATTTGTCCTCTGGGAATGGAAAAGGGAGCTGCTGTGTTTTTATTCTTTCACACACACATAACACCCACACACACAAACGCACACATACACACACACACACAAACGCACACACACACACACACACAAACGCACACACACACACACACACAAACGCACACATACACACACACACACAAACGCACACACACACACACACATAACACCCACACACACAAACGCACACATACACACACACACACACACACACACACATACTCTCACTCTGACTGAGGTCTCCAGTATTTATGGGGGGGTTTAAGATAAATGAGGTAAATTAATAGAGTCACTGAGGGAAAAGATCTGCTTCCGCACCAGCAAATCTGCCAGTGACACGCTGCCAGTGACACGCTAGGGAGGAGGAGATACTACTCTCTCTCTTTTTCCCTGCCTCTCTCCTTACTTTGCTTCCCTAGCCATCCCTAGTTCAATCCCCTTTGCATTCTGTCTTCACCCCTCCTAAACTGTTTCACTCAAGCTGACAAATGAAACACTCAAATGAATACCAGAAGGTATATCGTAATAAAACGACAGGGTATATCCACACTGGGACAAAGACAAACACCACAACATAACCAACATCTATCACACATTTACCAAGCATGCTTGAGAGGGAGAGAGTGCTTTGCAAGGTTGCTATAATTATCAAGCTTGACCTGGGTCAGTGGCTCCAATCTCACTTTCAACCTCATCAACCAAGATGTTGACAATGTGCTTGACGGAGAATTACATGGCAATAAAGGCCTAATTACATTGCTATTACTCTGGGCCATCCGTAATCGTCAGACAACGTGTCCACAGGACATCTCAGCAGTAGATTTGCAGGGGCTCGTGTGCATGGGGAGCACTCTCCCTCTTATAATGGAACTCGATGCATGCATGGTTAATTTGCATATCAAGCACATTCCTGTTTTATGGCGTAAACTGTGGTGATAAACTCGCTGGATTGACAAAAGGGGACTGACTTCATGACTGGTAACAAACAAACACCAACTGCCAGATACATAGTGGGCCGCATAAAAATGTATCTGTATTTGAATGTATTCAAATCAATGAGTGTTACCTTATAACTGGGGGGGTTTTCGCATCACGTGACTTGATTAGGAAAACCTCATGGGCCCTTGTTATTTGTAATAGGGCATAGGGCCCCACCTTTTTCCTGGGATTTTCTGTGTCAGCTAACTGCGAGGTCTACATATGAAAAAGGGAAGAGTTACCCATCAAACAAGGAGGAGCTGATGTGTTTTGGCCTATTGTCTTTCCCAGAGGGGGGTGAAGGATGCTGCTGGAATTGGGGCACAAGAGGGACACTGCTCAGGCCTGTCTGAAAAGGATTGGGGGTCTTTGTGAACCCAGGAGGACCCTGTGGCAGTCCTTACCTGACCTTCTGCCCTCTGGCTCATTCCATGTGTCAAAATCTCCTGCTCACACATTATGGCTTCATCAACACAGCTGCACCCTCCTCCCTCTATTATGGCCAACTTCACCTAAGACCTTTCTCTACACATCAAATTGAGTGGGTGGAGATTCTGCAGATTCTTGTATCTTCTTCATGAACAGCATTTCAGACTCACAGAGCCTATAGGCTGTTCCCTTGCACTCCATTGACTGATTAAATACTGAGTTGACTGATGTTAAACATTATCTAGATGAATAATCTAGTGTTGGACTGTAAATTGATTTCTTTGACCATTCGTTTGTCAAGTATCTCTCCGGTGGTGTAGAATGTTTGCCACCTGAAAAGTGGACCACCTGAACATGGCTTCACCTGTGTCCTCTCAACTCCCCCCCAACATACAGGCAACTGCTTTGCACCCTGTGATGTCAGTCTCTATGGAAACCACTACCCTGACTGACAGGCAGGAAGAGGGGGACTACTAATCACTCTGACCATCCAACTCTCCCTTTGCTTATACTTTGTCTGCCTGTTTGTCTCTCTGTCTGTCTACATATTACTGTAAACGTAAGTTCATCATTCACATGTTAGCAGTTGTCTTTTTTATTTTTTTATTTTACCCCTTTTTGTCCCCAATTTTGTGGTATCCAATTGTTTGTTTTTTAGTAGCTACTATCTTGTCTCATCGCTACAACTCCCGTACGGGCTCGGGAGAGACGAAGGTTGAAAGTCATGCGTCCTCCGATACACAACCCAACCAAGCCGCACTGCTTCTTAACACAGTGCGCATCCAACCCGGAAGCCAGTCACACCAATGTGTCGGAGGAAACACCTTGCACCCGGCAACCTTGGTCAGCGCGCACTGCGCCCGGCCCACCACAGGAGTCGCTGGTGCGCGATTAGACAAGGATATCCCTACCGGCCAAGCCCTCCCTAACCCGGACGACGCTAGGCCAATTTTGCGTCGCCCCACGGACCTCCCGGTCGCGGCCGGTTACGACAGAGCCTAGGCACGAACCCAGGGGCTGCAGTACAGCGCCCTTAACCACTGCGCCACCCGGGAGGCCAGCAGTTGTCTTTGTTTAAAGAGTAGCCCTGATCTCATTGACTGAATTTATCTCTTTCATCCATTTGTCCTTTTTTTAAAAGGGGATTCTGTGTTAGGATTGTGTTTAAATGTTTTAAATAGCTTAAGAAAATCATTGCCCAGACAATTTAATGTGGTTAATGAGGTATACATTTTGAAGGTTGGGCCTTGAAATTAATTGCAAAATCTCTGAGGGAAAGGTCCACCTTTTTCTTAATAAAACATGCATGAATCAAACAATAATCCTTTGAATAAGCTGCTATGCGCAAAAAGACTCAAATTTGACTACTATACCACAGACCAGGCAGACACCATTCAGTGTGTGAGATTTCTGCCTCAAGCCTGCGAGTCTGAAGTAAAGTCACTGATGACAGTCACAATAGACGAGAGAAAGAGAATGAGAGAGTGAGATGGAGAGAGAAAAAGAGAGAGATAGGTGGAGAGAAAAGGAGAAGGGTAGGCAGAGTGACAGGAGAGAGAAAGGTAGAGCCCAAATAGGCTGGATGGCAGGGCAGGTAGGGCTTAATGTGGGGCAAGCCGCTCCGTGGCTAATGGCTTTTACCGCCTGGGTGCCATTGTGGCCTGTACAATGGCCGTCACGCTGGGATTTTGTGAGGAGCTTGCCGGCAACAGTTATTAGCCCCAAAACCTCAGGGGGAGCAGTCAACAGAGGAACAAGAAGATTTGGGGTGCCAGGGGGAGAGAGGAACAGGGTGTGGGGTCAGGGGTCAGACCCAAAGTGGAAATGGGAGGCAGAGGGTGAACAATAGAGGGGGCTGGACTGGGCAGACAAAGCTGGAGGGGGGTGACGGTGCACAAAACACAGGAAGATGAGGATAGAAAGATGGAGACAGAATAGAGGGGTACCAAAACAGATGGTAAGAGGAGGTATGAGAGAAAAGGCAAGCACCAAAGAACAGGAAAAGGTCGCTGTTTGCAACATATACATCAGAGGGTCAGTCGAGAGAGTGACTGAGTACCTAACGAAAAGTGGCTAAATCACATATGGCAATTGGCAACATACTGTTAATTTACATAGCCCAACTAAGCATTAATGACTGAGTGCATCAATGGACGCATTAATGACATCTTGTAATGGTTTCAAGGGGGGCTCATGCTCTCCTCATGCTGTAGTTGAGCAGTAGGCTATTTGTATCCCCTCACATATTCATTGTAAAGCTTCTGCAATTCTAGTTGGATACTTTTATGTAGGCCTAAACTATGCAATGCATTTACTGCATGGTTGACATACATTTAAAACGACTGTTCCCCCAAATTACAAAATGACATATTGGTTTCCTTACCCTAAGCAGTCTATGGACCAGGTAAGACAGCGATCCATGCTTTGGTTTCATTTCCCTGGCACCGTTTCCACATGCTAATGTTTTAGCATTTGTGGCACAAATCCCATTCAAGTCATGCGACCGATATTTGCATTTTTCATACATGTTCAAAACATCTAAAAGGGCCTTTGTTAAGCTTCACAATCAATTTGAAACACCTTCGGATGATTTGGACATCCCATTATATGTTAGCTTGTGGACACAGTGCCAGGGAAACTAAACCAAAACATGGATTGTCATAACTTGTCCATAGACAGCTTACACGGTAAGGAAATCAATGTGTAATTTTGTAATTTGGGTGAACAATCCCTTTAACACAAATTAAATATTTAAGGAGACTATAAAGAAGAATATAAAACAATAGAAAATTCTATATGTTGGAACATCAGGAAAAAAGTACTATGGACATCAAACGTGAGTGTAGATGAGTGAAAATCCATGAAAAATAGAGGGCGCATTGAATAAAATAAGAATGCCATTGGAATTGTAACAGGACCCTGGTGGAAATGGTAAGTTTGGACCAACGCAGGCAAAAATGTTTGCAAGGAGATAATGGAATCAGCAATATTGAGGCGTTTCTTCAGCTATTATAATCTAATTATCTGGCTCATCTCGAATCGCTGACAACAAAGAGACAAGCGTAAGGGTATATTTATAAAAGTTGCTATAATGTGGGCTTTAACATGAGCCCATTCATCTTGCAGAGCATGCGGAGTGACAAGCGGAGCCTCGTGGAGCAAGTGGAGGCAATGCATCACGCAGAGACCGGGACGGGAAACGCGCGTGCACGCCAATTCACTTTTTCTTCACTTCGCACCCACCTCTGCAGGTGGAGAGACTACGACAAGACAAAACGGTCGTTTAGTTTTTGTAAAATAGTTTGACAAGAATTTCACAACGGAAAGTTAAGTCAGAAAAATGACAATTTTGGTGACAATGTTGGTGGTATGAGAAAAAACAGCCTAAAAGCTATGTCTATCAACTGAATCTGGCCTGTTCTTTAGCCCACTCTCTCGATACAGTTCGGTCTATTCTTATTTTGTGGACTGTCTTTTAGACCTATGCAGTGTGTACACTACGAAAATTAGAAAAATGTGTACGCCTATTAGTATAGGCTGAGCATTTGCCAAGCCCCACAGAAAATTCATATTTGAATTTTTATAATTTACACCGATTAAATGTCGGGCCTCTTAGGTTTATCAGTTGTCATGTCATAGCCTATATTTGAAAAATATATAATTTGCAGTAGTCTACTTCGTGGTGTTCCCTTTATGGTCTCTCAAAATCATTCTCCAGTGATAAATAGCTCAGCTGAGTTGCATGGTGTACAACATGCCTTTTACTGGTGTAAAGTGTCAAGCTTAAGAAAGGTTAGCCCTAATACGTGAAAAATATTTTGTTATTATGGAATATTAAATTGTTTTGCTTGAGGCTACAACTTAAATCCAATGCACTTATGATACACTTCAGTTGAAAAGCACAGGCCTGATATTATGGTAGCCTATATAGGCCCGTCATTTGTGAATTGGTCTCATTTTATATTTGTAGCTTCTCTTTTGGACCAGAATTGATCCTGCTTTTCCAAACCTTTGCCCTCTGGTTTGCACCTGTCACCCCGGGGTCTGAACTTTGTTGCCAGTCCAGAGTTGGTCGGGGAAGCTTAATCCGGAGACCCCCGTTGCAAATTCTCAACCATCAACAAGACACACCCGACACATTTGGGGCGTGCATCTTCTTTGGCCTCATGCCCTTAAAAAAGTCACAGAGTGTCACGTATGTAAGTGAGCGATTTTTATATAGGTATTGTAGGCCTATCCATGTTAGATTTTTATATAGGTATTGTAGGCCTATCCATGTTAGATTTTTATATAGGTATTGTAGGCCTATCCATGTTAGATTTTTGTACAGAAAAGTAATTCAATATTGCCCTCAGGGAAAAGTAGCACAACGGAAAGAATAGTTGTGATTGAAATTCAGAAAATGTCAATTATTCTGGCAGTGGTGAAATGTTACTGTTAAAATATTAATTAATTATTACGATTAAAACATAGACTTTGATGCTTCTTCTTTTAGTTTGGTGTGATCATTGATGCTATACCTGTCGAGATAAAGTAACAGTATTTCAAGAGCACTACTTCGTCCAATCTGCAAACGGTGGTAGGCTAGTAGTCGTTGAGCCATTCATTTAAAACATACATTTAAATAAAGTAGGCTATAGCCATAGTAACTGTATTCATTGAGAAAAATCACAGCAACTTTGGACTGAGGAGACGTTATTCTTTTGCAAGCAATGTTTTTTAGCATTTCTGCTGAAGGTGGGCTGTGCTCATATCCTACAACTGTTATAAAGATGTATTTTTCTTTGATCAATGTATGTTTTTTTTCTTCAGATTTTCATTTTACTTTGTATTAACTGGCTCCACCGGAGCGCTAAGTTTATTGTGTCGGTCCATTCTAGAGTCAAATCGCATAAGAGCTTGAGAATATCCTCTGGCGAAATGCTTTTCTCCATTGCATGTTGACAACCAAATCTGAGAGTGGCTCTGAACTGCAGGGCATGCACTGTACATGATGTGCAGACCTGAAAAACCATCTGCGGGTTGTCTTTCTAAAATCTCGCAGAACAATGGAAGTAGGGGTTATTAATAATCAATCAAGTTGCAAATTAAACTGTCTTGTTGATATGGCCTGGGTGAAGAATCCTTTCAGAAACTGTCTACGAGTTTATCTAAAACCAGATTCATTGCATATGCTATATTCTTTATTCGAATATTTCAGGTTTTATTTCGATATGATTATAGATGACTATAGACTATGTACAAAAAGTTTAGAAACGATATATATAGGCCTATTGTATTCCCCGCAGAGCGACGCTCTCCATGTGTATGTTTGTATTGCAGAGGCTCGTGATAACTATGCAGTCCCACTGTTTAATTGTCAAAGGAGTTATGAGATTATTGGAAATATAACAGATTATTTTAGGTGAATAATTCATCATAGTTATTGAACGAAGTTTTGACAATGCACACAACATGAATATCCCCATCATAATCGTCGATGTAGTTATTAAATTGATGGAGGCCTAATTATGTTATTTCTTCTTTTTCAATTTCTTCCTCCTCTTCTCATCTTCTCATCTTCATCATCATCATCACTATAATATTAGGACTACTAGGAAGAGCTGGAATGATGTACCAAAATGGGCTAGGAGGATAGGGGGGTCATATAATTATTTTAACAGTTTCAAAGGTAGACTAATAAAGATTAACATACTATATTTTTTATAATAATAATTATTAATGGGTACCCTATGACCCAGTCATCTGATTGGGTGTATATTCATGCGGCCAGTTTGCCTCAAAGCAAGCCACATAACAAAACCCCTGAAATGAAACATTATTACAATTTACACCTCTGATCTACATACCCATCTAGAAGTTTTAATCCCCTGTTAAACTCTCGATAACCTCTGTCTCTTCTCTTTCTTTCTCTCCATCTCTCCCCTCCCCAGGCAATTGCCCTTCGCGCTCTCTCTCTCCACTTTATAGAGGAATTCTCTACTTCCATCTAATGTTATGTTTCGCTTTAGTCCCTCGACAGTTTTTTTAATTTCAAAACACTCGCCCTTTTGTCCCGGAGCGGCACTGATGTAATGGTATTTACATTGCACCGCGGGCCAGGGAAGATGGAGAATGACTTCAGCAATTGTAGCCTAACGAGATAAGGAATTGAGGTGCATTGACCAATGATGTTAAATTGTTTGGGGCGCACAAGGGTCCCCTTCTTCTATCTTCCTTGCCTATAGGTCGTAGCCTAATCTCGCAACTAACAGGCCTAGGTCAATCGAAGTTTCTATTAGATTGTTTTGAAGGACCTATTCTTGCTCGGACCATATTTGTTCTGTTTCCAACCAATTTCCATGGAGAAATGTTGCATTTTTGACTACTCAATTTTGCCATGTTTTCAACTGGCAAAATTGTAAAACAACTGTAAATTGGTGCCACGAGCCATATGGTTAAATAGCCCGTACTTTCTGCTGGGCAGACGACACTGTGGCCATGTTAGGAGACATGGGGCCATAAACGAGAGTCATTAGTGGTGTTGTGTTTGTTTTACAAGCTCATGAGAACAACATTAACAGTGTTGGAACGCAGAGGGACACCGACACCCTGTTGCGAAGAACCACGCGCATATTTCATGGAGCGCACTCACTTCGATTAAGTGGTGAATGGGTCAAATAAACTAAGGCATTCAATACACAAAATCAGAACGCTTTGGCTATATATCATAACCAACATGTTTAAAATAGAACAGACGTGGGATTTTCAGACGTAATGTCTGAACAATGTAAATTGGATAGGCACTTTAACTGGTTTGACCCTAAAGACCTGTCTATAGACGAGTATTATGTAAGAGACCATTAGAAATGTAGCATTGGCATTTACAGCGCTTCTTGATGGTAACTGAAGAGACGAACAGAATAGTAGGCTTTGCTCAGGTGCTTAGAGGGATAGAACAGAATCCATGTAACACTGTCTGACCTACAACGACACAAACAACCACAGAAAGCAATCTAAGGGCAAGTGGTTGAAAGGTAATAGAATAATGTCATCTCATATCAAGTACCGAGTAGTTGTTTTTTTGACTGACGGTGGTGATAATGTTGAAGAATAGGATATGTTGTATGGGATTTACCTTTGCATCTACCAATGTGTAACAACTGAATAAAAACAGTTATAATGTAATAATTATTATAATAATAATAATATGCAAATAGTAATAAAAACACAATTGAAAAAGGCTATTCTAACAAAGACAGTAAGCAATTATATTGGAACAGACATGTTGGCTATTAATGTGCAAAAAGTAATGCAAGCTAAATGATTATGGGCAACCAGAGCCTATTTGAGCCATATTTAATTGGTTGAAAGTTGTGTAAAAAGTAATAAAATATTAACAATAGCCTATACAACCTTTTATTTTATCCATTATTTTGTCATTCTAATTTAATTCTGTCCCCTGAAACGAAATAATAAGCTAGCCTAGATATACTTCAATTATGACTGTAAGTAGGTCTATGTAATACACTATATCGGATGTACTTAAACTTTATGATTTAAACATCTTCAATATATAGGCCATACACCCATGTCCCTGACATGGTATAGGCCTATTCAGTCATCATTTTATCACTCAAATAAGGGGACATAGGCCTATACCTGTTGTGTGATAGCAGAAATTGTGACAGATCACAACAAATCAAGTAGGACCTACCAAATTGTGTGTGAAAACAGTGTACTCCAAATGAACCTGAATTCACAGACCCCCGGAAATCGTGTCACATCTTGTACACAATCTAATCAAAGCGAAGCTGTCGCTGGGGGTGAATGAAAACAAACCCGCTCCTTGACGAGTGTTTCCGTAAACGTTGCTGTTTTGCTCAGTCAGTGTGCTGTGTTGGGTGGAGTGCCACTCAAACCACAAAATCAGTCATCCATGTGGCTTTGGGAAGGGTGACACCCTCTTTTCAAATAGCCACACCTCATCCTTCGTTCTACTGCACCTCGCTCGACTCCATCATCCAATGGCCGCCGCGCACCGTCTCCACTGCGCGCCTCGGAGAGCATCTGTTGGATAAAACCTCGCACAGAATTAGTAGCGGATCCTAAACAGTTACACCACCTCTTGACTGTTGAGAGAGCATCATAACAGACGCTTTATCAACGATTGACTTGGATCTCCCCGGCCGAGGTTACATTTTCGCCAGTGTGGTCTAGCATTGGATAATAATATAAGGATATCTGCCCGGACCTTTTTTCTGCAAGGCGAAGGTAATTCTTTGCCCCAATTATGTGCTTTAAATTGTAAAAGCAATGTTCGAAAGGCTATTCATGTGATACATCACTGTTTTAGCAAATGTGAATGGTTGTTAAAATATTTAACAAATGGTTGTAAATGTGTAGCTTATTAGCAATGAGCAGTGTATTGGCTGATCGTTTAGTTAGTCTACCGAGTCAGGTTAGATTCGCTGAGTAATGTGAGAGAGTAGTCCCAACAAATGTCCAAGGCTACCCTACTACGGAGTATAGGCTACGATAAGCAGTGAAAAGTGTTTTTTGTTTTGGTTTATTACAGACCTAGATATATTTTTGAAAATAAGAGGGCGATAAGAGATGAGAGAACGGAAGACTCAACTTAAAACTGCAGCGCGGGCAATAATATAGGCACACTAAAGAAACACAACATCACCACACGATATTCATAACAAACCCATATTAACTATTACAATGTCCTCTTGCAGAGCATTTAAGCGTGCACTCAGGAACACATTCATGCCAAGCGAGGCCCCACATGGACTAAAAACATCTAATTAACTGGGAGAGAGAGAGAGAGCGTGGACCCTCTTACATTTGGCAAGGACACCCAACGACCAAGACCTCAGAGATATGTCCAACAACACCGGACGAGGTAAAACACAAGATCTGAGACCCCCTTCCCTCGTATTGCTATATTTTGGCCGGTAAACAGAAGATATCATTCATACATATGAAATATGTAATTGTCAAAGCAAGCAAAATAATGTAATATAGGCATGACTAAATATTTTGGAGGCTGTAGCCTAGACAGAAATCAGCCGTCAAAAGTGTATGCTCATATAGGTGTTGACAACGGAATAAGTGCCTGTCAATATTTTCCAGTTATGTTTCAGTAGAAATATCTAACATTATTCATGGAGAATTCTAATGGCATGAAAATGAACTGCTTTTCAAGTAATTGGGTGATTAGGCTGATAATAAACTGGATTTGTGCACCAACGAAATGGTGGTTTACGGCTGCCTTGAATCAGGAAACTCTGAAATATTGTTTGTTGTTTCATTCTAATAAATTGACATTATTCATGTTGAGTAAGGACTTTATGAACAGAAACAGACTGTTTTGTAGGAATATATTTTATAGAACACATTAGCATGGTTTCTAGAATTCGCCCCTGGCTGTTTAAACAGTAATTGGTCTCTATGCATCAAAGTAGAGATTGGAAGGCCAATAACCTTAATCAATGAAAGCCATAAGGATCACTAATTGAATAACTTAATGTGCACCTGTCCTTATAGGCCTACATTGTTTTTATATTTATTTTCCTTCATTTCAGGGTCTTTGTAAAAGTTATGTCCATTTATGAATGTAACATTTAGGCCTATACGAAAGCAAACTATCAGTGATTGACCAACAATTCTGAACGTTGAGCATGGTGTTATAATTCGTGTGTGTGTTCATTCAACAGAAAGCCAGGGTGAACTAATAGATTTTCCTTCTCTCGTGGAGGGGTTGGGAAGTTAATTGGACGTTAGTTTAGCTGTCAGATATAGATTTGGGCCAATCCGTGGTCATTGTCACTTCAATCGAGTTAATGATGGAATCGTGGGGAGCTGAATGGTATGGCTTGTTTACGTTTCACCCGGTCTACTCCGCGGCATAAATTATGACACCCTCTTGTCGCCTCAGACGCGCCATCTTCTTTCATGTTATCATAGCACCCTCTGTCAGGGGTTACAATAACCGTTCAGAAGTTATAGTGCCGCATTGCACCTCAATGTTTTTTTTGTTGGTTTATGGATGTAATCAAATTTCGTGACATACAAAGGTGACATAATACATATTGTTTAAAATTGCTTTGAGTATAGGATAGTCAATAGTCAACCAAGTTGTCAAATGTAGGCTCGATCTCTAAATTAGTGGTTGATAAATAATTGTAGCTTATGGCCTGTGAGCGCAGGAGCAAACACCTGCTCATGTGAAACATAGTCTTAATTTCTTGTGTTATCAGTAATTGTAATGGAAATCAAGCAATGTTGGACAAATCACAGACAAACGATCTTGTTTTGAATTTGAACTAAATAATGGGTAAGGCTAATCTTGACCAGTGTGGCCACACATTGATTCCATAGCCTAATTGTGAGTTAGTGGGATTGTGTAACAGTGTAACAGAAATGCTGCATTATTGAAGTTATTATGGAACCAACATGGTTGTGAGAGTGAGAGGTTCTGCAATATTTCGTGTATATTCTATTTAATATAAGCAACAACAAAACACTTATGGCAGACATTTCCTCAGGCTTTTTGACGGCACCTTATGTTACATTGTAGAGTATGTCCTCGTAAACATGCATCCAAAACGGTAGGCCTGTAGTAGACCTATAACATTAGGCATATTTCCGTATAATTCAAATCAAACCAAATCAAAAATCGAATTGTGTTGGTAGCATACACATATTTAGCTGATTTTATTGCGGGTATAATGAAATCCTTGTGTTCCTAGCTCCAACAGTGCAGTAATATCTAACAATATCCAACAATACACACGAATCTAAAAAGTAAAATAATGGAATTAAGAAAAAGAAAAATATTAGGAGTCCAGATATACTACATATTCTATCCATATACTGTCCATATTGTCTATACATCCCATCACACATACATATAGATTCCTGTGTATTGTTGTATATATATATATATATGTGTGTGCTGGGAGGTATAGACCATATGAACAGTATATGGATAGAATATGTAGTATACCTGAAGAAAAGTGTATGTACAGTTGGCTCAGTTAGTAGAGCATGGGGCTTACCACGCCATGGTTATGGGTTCGATTTCCACGGGGCACCAATACGAAAAATGTACGGCGATGTATGTACTCACTACTGCTAAATTACAAAACACGTCAAGTTATTAACTGGAATACGGTATATACATATGAAGTGTGTAAAACATTATTTAAAGTGACCAGTGTTCCATGACTATGTAGCCTCAAAGGTGCATGGTAGAGTTAGTTACCGGGTGGTAGCCGTCTACTGACAGTGACAAATATGAGGTCTAGAACCAATAAAATTGTACATTTTACAGAGGATTATAAATTCGAATCCACTTTGATGGGGAAAACTATAAAGATGAATTATTTCAAGGGAAACAACCTAAAGAAGAAGTTATGGCATATCTATAAATGGCGCATACATGGAGACCATATAGGCTTATAATTGTGCAATTACAATAAAAAGTCAGTATGAGGGATGTGTGTGTGTGTGTGTGTGTGTGTGTGTGTGTGTGTGTGTGTGTGTGTGTGTGTGTGTGTGTGTGTGTGTGTGTGTGTGTGTGTGTGTGTGTGTGTGTGTGTGTGTGTGACAGAAAAGAGAGAAGAGAGAGTGTGCGCGCGCGTGTGTATATGCGTGTGTTTATTCCCTTGGGGTTGCTTGGCTTTAATATCCTGCAGGTTGGTGAAGCTTGGCGGGGAGATTTTTACACACTCCGCTAGCACCGTTAATGGTGCTCCTGCTCCCCACCCAGCCTCGTCCGGCCTCCGTTTGATGTGGAAATGAAAGCTGGGAAAGGACTGAAAAAAAGAGCCAGGGGAAGCAAGCTGCTGAATGGGTTAAATTAAAAGCATTGGGATTCTTACAAAGTCACTGATGCAGTCCATAGAAAGACAGAGTAGCTGCTGACAACTTTCAAAATTACGTGGCAAACCTCTCCACAGCTGCATTTCCAAGTCCTCACATAAAGGATAAGTCGATTTTTGTATTTATTTTTTTTACGTTAAAATGGCCAACTATAACTAGAACATGTAGCCTATTCACTGGTGCAGGCCTATGGTATTATTTTCAGCCTGGACACAAGGGAATGAATGTTCTTCTACAAATGAATATGCGCATTATCCTGAGCGTATAAGTGGTGAAACATGAGAGTTTTATAGGCCTAGGCCAAATAGGAGTAATTATTTCATTAAATCCCTATAGTTCAAATACAGACAAATCTGCCATATAACCTACATTACCCTATATTGTATTTAGAATACTAACCTTATTATACCAACTGACTACCGACAGCCGCCCATCGATGTGGAGAGATGAGAAGCCTATAGCGTTTGTGTGGGGTGAATCAAGTTATTGAAAGCCTATTTGAGTGATATTTGACCTAAACAGTCATTGGAAATGGTCGACTTGCTCACAATGTAAAAGTGTCTAATATATAAATAACGAATGGTTAACATTTCTTTTGCGTAATTGTAATGTTTTTTTTTTCATTAGACTATTAACGTGTTATACATGTCAATCAAAGAGCTGGTTTCACATTGAACTTTGCTGTGTAGGAGGAGCCCGTTGACCTCGCATTCTTACAACAATTTCCAAAGAATAACTAACCAAATCGTAGAAAAACAAACTCCAAAACATAACATGATGACAAATAATTTACCGTGTTATTTAGGCTATAGAATTGTAGCCTAGACAGTATCACTTCAGGGTATGTTGAAATCGAAATTATGGCAGTAGGGGATCATTGTGCATGTGAGCTGTTTTTCCACGTCGCGTGCTAGAATATGCCTAAATTATGCCATTTTATAGGCCCCAAACTTCTGACAAAAATAACACATCTAAATCTATCCGTATTATAACGTTTAATGTGACATTAATTTATATCAAAGTTAGGATAAACTTACTTTCTCTGCGAGGAATGACTACCCTGCTCTCGCTGCCTTGTGTGTCCCATAGGAAACCCAAACCCGGAGAGAGGAATCTAGAGGTCAGAACCAGGATTGAGAACATCTAGAATGTGGAAGACATACACAGAGCTGTCTAGACCAGAAGCTGTCAAATTTCTAGCTAGATCCGACTTAATTGGTCAGTTACCCTCTTTTACCACTCTTTTAAAACAACAATGAATTATGCATGGTACATTTACAAAATATGTTCTGATGTGCATCATTCACATCGCTGAAGTCATCCTTTTTATATAGCCCTACTGAGCAGTATACCCGGGTTAGGGTTACTTATATTTTGATTAACTGTTTTATGATCCAACGTTCATATCAATTATATATCAACTTGAACTCGCCAGACATGCTTGTCTCCTCTCCTCAACATAAAAAAAACTACTTAAATTAACTTTATTGAAAACAATGCTTTTTTAACAAATTCCAGGAAATAAATGCACATTTTTGGTTCATGACATACACAATTTTGTGAAGAAATTAGATAAATAATATATTGTACTTCACTCATTCTTGTTTACTGTGTGCTGAATTTTCCCAACAGGTTCAATTACATCTTCTCTTACAAATCCAAATGACCCACTTTTTTATCCTATTTGTTTTATGCATTCTGAAAATGCTTTTGCCAATAGACACCTAAATAATATTTTATTTATTTCATGAATTAATCTATTTTGTTCTACCTGACCGTAGTATGTCATAATCCTATCTATGTAAGAATGTTAGGTGCTAAGTAATCCCTGTTTCAGACCAAACAAATAGCCTGAAGACAAGTAAAATCAGTTTAGAACCCGTTTCAGTCAGCCCTCCCTGTGTGTGTGTGTATCTTCTGTAAGAGGTAGTGCTGAGTGTGGGTGGTAGCGTGAGTGGTAGTGGGCTCAGGTGTCCATGACATTTATATATGTTTCATCCCCCCCCCTCCCCCAGGTCATGGGGGTCTTAATCAACTAGGTGGAATGTTTGTGAATGGCCGTCCGCTTCCGGAGGTGATCCGGCAGCGCATCGTAGACATGGCCCACCAGGGCGTGCGTCCCTGTGACATCTCCCGGCAGCTCCGCGTCAGCCACGGCTGTGTCAGCAAGATCCTGGGACGGTGAGGACCTCATAGAACTTTTGCAACTTTACACAATGGGGTTATACTGTTTATGGCCCTCCATTGTGTTCTCACACTTAGACCAAGAACCACTGTCTCCCATTATTTAAACATTCTGGGTTCGCTATACAGTATGGAATTGGTATCGTAAACACTAATCTTTGTACAATGGAAATGATGACCATCCACATTCACTATATTGCTCTCTTATGTAGCAAATCTCTCTGTCCTTTTCCAGCTACTACGAGACTGGCAGCATCAAGCCAGGAGTGATTGGGGGCTCCAAGCCCAAGGTGGCCACTCCTAAAGTGGTTGATAAAATAGCAGATTACAAACGTCAGAACCCCACCATGTTTGCCTGGGAGATCAGAGACAGGCTGCTGGCAGAGGGAGTGTGTGACAGTGACACCGTGCCCAGTGTCAGCTCTATCAACAGGTAATGACTAACCTCTACATTATGCTATGTGTAAACCAATACATATCAGAGTGGACCTTTAAAATAACCATTGTGATCTCTTTAGTAATGTAAGACAAGTGTTTAGAAATGAACTGGGCAGAAGAAAAAGAGTTTTCACTGTTCACCCACTGAAGTGGTTCAATAGATTTTACACTGTTCTCTAATCCCGGCTCTTTATTCCAGAATAATCCGAACCAAGGTGCAGCAGCCATTCAATCTGCCTCTGGATGGCAAAGGCCTAAGCCCAGGACACATACTCAGTGAGTTTCTACACAGACACACGTACACACACACACACTCACATCAACCCTTGTGATTAACAAAGCGCTAACACTCCCCCCACTCTAAGCACAGACACACGCCTTCACTAAGGTCCAGCATTATGATCTGATCATGCAGTATTAAGCCTAAAGAAACTCCATGCTTAATGGTACGTAAGATTAAGCGCTAATGGTCAACGATAATATTGGAGTAATAATGGTCCATTTCCGTCTGTCTGTCTGTCTGTCTGTCTGTCTGTCTGTCTGTCTGTCTGTCTGTCTGTCTGTCTGTCTGTCTGTCTGTCTGTCTGTCTGTCTGTCTGTCTGTCTGTCTGTCTGTCTGTCTGTCTGTCTGTCTGTCTGTCTGTCTGTCTGTCTGTCTGTCTGTCTGTCTGTCTGTCTGTCTGTCTGTCTGTCTGTCTGTCTGTCTGTCTGTCTGTCTGTCTGTCTGTCTGTCTGTCTGTCTGTCTGTCTGTCTGTCTGTCTGTCAGTCCCCAGTTCAGCCGTCACTCCCCCTGAGTCACCCCAGTCCGACTCCCTGGGCTCCACCTACTCCATCAGTGGCCTGTTGGGGATACCACAACCCAGCCAGGAGGGCAAGAGGAGCCATGACGACAGTAAGTACCCTCAAATTCTCGTGCAATCCCAAATTCTCCTCTCACATTTTAAGATTATTTTATTCAATTAGATTCAATAAGATTCACTCTCCCAATTGAATGAGACCTCCCCACAAACTCAAATAGATTCAGCAGTTTCTCAATATGACATCTCTGTATCTCTGTATCTCTGTCTCACTCTCTCACTCTCTCACTCTCTCACTCTCTCTCTCTCTCTCTCTCTCTCTCTCTCTCTCTCTCTCTCTCTCTCTCTCTCTCTCTCAGGTGACCAGGAAAGCTGTAGACACAGTGTGGACTCTCAGGGCAGCGGGGGCGTTCCTAGAAAGCAACTGAGACCAGAGCACTTCCCACCGCAGCACCTGGACTGTGGCTTCGACCGCCACCACTACCCCCCAGACTCCTTCAGCTCTGCTGCAGCTAGCAAGACTGAGCAGGTACAGCAGCCTATATGGCACATTGACACTGAGAGCTGGTGGATCCTGATTAACTCCACTCCCAAAATTACTCTCTCTATCCCTCTCCTTGTCTTTCTTTCTCTTTGTCAATTTCTTATTCTCTCCCTCTCTCGCTTTCATACATGCAACACACACTGACACACAAATGGTTAATCTGATCTATCCTCCACAGACTGTGTACCCTCTCTCGCTCATCAATGGCAGTCTAGAAGACGGGAAGACCAGCCTCTCAACATCGAGTGCTGCTATTGGTCGGAATCTGGCAGCACACCAGGGCTACACTGTGGTGGCAGGTAAAACTCTTACGATGGATGCGGCCTTCTCACCCTGCACAAATATCAGAGCTTAAAGATGAAACCGAGGACAAACTGAACACGCTGACACATGGGAGCATTGTTTTCCATCAGCATATCTGAAGACCCAATTCACAAAGACAGTTATGTTGAATGTAATAATGCATTCATAATCTGTGAATGTAATAGCAGTCTGTTTAGGCGTGTATACTCTAAACTGTATCAACTGCGGTTGTCATCAATCTGATTATAGATCTTGGTTTCCGACTGAGCTATCATAGCAGTTGATGTTTATCTCTGTAGTGCAGCCACATTTTAGCTTGCCGTGCCTGCTGATGCGTTGTGCATTTAATTTGGCGTATTATCACAAGCTGCCCAAAGCACCCTTTCAAGTTTAATTTAAAACAGATGTACATGATGTGCTGTATGTCTATCCGCAGCGCAGTTCGCAAACACATCAAACACGATGTAGTACCCATTCACTCATCATTCATTTCAATCAGCTAACAGGCTATTGCTGCTGTGTATTTGTTAATCCATTCATATCAGTTAATTCCATTTTATTTCATTTTCTCACCCATCCACTGAACCACTGGCCGTGCCACCTCAGACCCCCTACAGCCCCTCCCACTTTGTCTGAAACAGGAAATGTCCCCAGAGGTGACCAGCACAAGCCCCTCTCCGAATGTGGTGGCCAACTCAGCTTTTCTGGAGCTGCAATCGTTGCAGGCCCCTGTGTCTATCAGTAGCAGCTGCAGCAGCTCCAACCATTTCCCCCATGCCTTCAACTCATTCTCCCATCATGCACCAGTGTACAGCCAGTTCAGCAGCCAGTCTCTCATAGCAGGTAATGAAGCATTCATCTCATCCATTGCCACTCCCTGTAGGGGGTTCATATGGACAGTATACTGGTAGACTACACTCTCTTATCATGTCACCTGCCACAACCACCAAACCCCATGTGCAGTACTGTACACGAACATCACTTGCTGTATATGATGGTAGAATATGGGAGTCCAATAGGGCGGCGCACAATTGGCCCAGAGTCGTCCGGGTAAGGGTTTGGCCGGGGTAGGCCATCATTGTAAATAAGAATTTGTTCTTAACTGACTTGCCTAGTTAAAGAAAGGTTAAATAAATACATAAAAAATACCTATGGTGGAATGGTAACTGGCATGATTTCATGTACATGACACATATTTTGGGGGGGCCAAAGAATTTATTTGTTTTTCATGTGTACATCCACCTCTTGAGAAGAGCTGACACTGTGTGTTTTGTCCTTCTCTGTTTCAGGAAGGGACATGGTTAGCTCCACTCTCCCCGGCTACCCTCCTCACATCCCCTCCAGTGGCCAGACAGGCTACTCATCCTCCGCCATCACTGGCATGGTAGCAGGTAAGACTCCCATCCATTGACATTCACACTGAGACAGGCATTGGCATCTCAGATGGGGTTTCAGAGAAATAAATGAATGATGTCTCTCCTTTCAGTTGAACTTACGTAAAGGTCCAATGCAGCCCTTTTTATCTCAATATCAAATCATTTTTCGTTAACAATTAAGTACCATACTGTGATTGTTTTTAGCAATGAGCAATTTCTTAAGCCATAATTTTGCAAGGACTGTCTGGGAGTGGTTTGAGTGGGGAGGGGAAAACAGAAAATGAGCTGTTATTGGCAGAGAGGTTTGGAACTTTCTTTCTTATGGGTCTGTTAACTAATTTACTGCATGGTGATGCCACCATGGAAGGCCAAAACTCCATCCCACCAAAACAGGTTGACATGACAGACAGTCTTTTCAAACAGCTCTTACACTAAAAGGGCAATCGTTTTGCAGTATTATTCCAATCTCATATATATAAAACACAGGAAATCATGTTTTTGACTGCACTGGGCCCTTAAATGCAGTTCATAGTTTTATTTGTGACCCAAACATGATCCCATCTGGGTTTTCCCTTTGGGGAAAGCTAAAACTGAATATGCTATGAGGACAAAGCACCACTGAGAAGAATGTAGACAACAAAACAAAACATTGTTTTGGGGTAAGGCAGTGACCAAAACCAATGTTAAAAAAGCAAGGATGGGAGTGAGAGAGGGAGAGATAAGTGCTGGGAGGGAGGATTGGAGATTAACAGGAAGGCATGGTGGTTAATAAGTAGCCTGCTCGGCTGGTGAACTGCACGGAGGTGCAGCCAGGGCCCAGGGGGTACAGGGAACAGGCTGGGGGTTCCGCCCTGCTGCCCGCACCCCCACGCCGCCCCTCTGACCACACATCGCCATGGGAACCAGGGGCCCCACCAGACGGGGAGAGGGTGGGGGGCCACAGGGTGGCAGAGTGGGCCCGGGTGAGAGGGAGAGAGGGGGAGAGAGAGCACTCTGGTGTGTGTGTGTGTGTGTGTGTGTGTGTGTGTGTGTGTGTGTGTGTGTGTGTGTGTGTGTGTGTGTGTGTGTGTGTGTGTGTGTGCGTGCATTTGTGTGCGTGTGTGCGTGTGTGCGTGTGCGTGCGTATGTGTGTGTGTGTGTGTGTGATGTGCCTTTTTTATTTGAAGTCTGCCCTCCGAAGCGCGAAATGAGAGGGTCTGATTTATTATTTTTCTGGTGGGCTCGCTGTGAGGAAGCGTTCATACACAATTACTCACAGAAAGGGGGGGTCTGGGGGGGAGCGGAGGGATTCAATCCAGCCAACATAATTACCAATTAGATATTGGAATGTAAAAAAACAGAAGAAGAAGAAAAGAGGACAGAGAGAAAGGTAGAAAGGCTAAAGCAGGAAGTGAGGGATAGAGAGGAGAGGAGGCCATTTTGGAGGGACAGGGAGGGGAGGGTTAAATGCTATAGAGAGGATGTGGAGACTAGCCACACGCATCAATGAGTCGAGGGATTTTACCCCCAGCCATTCACCTGGCTCATAGATTAATGGTTTACAAGCTACCCTAACCGTTGGTGAATTATGAGCTAAGTCTCAGCAGATGCTGGCAAGAGGACAAACACTCTCAAATGAAGGCAAAATAAAACTTTGAGGAAGTTGTGTCTTTTTAAGAAATATAGTGCATAATATTGTCTAGACTGTAATTTAATTTTGTCTATAGGCTACAGGTATGTGTGTGAATTTCTTACTGAATGATGTTGGTTACTGTATATATGTCTCAATGTACATCTGATGCATGTGTTGTTTTTTTGTTCCCTGTCCTACAGGTGCAGACTACTCTGGCCAGACCTACACTCACTCCCCCTACACCTCCTACAGTGAAGCTTGGAGATTCACCAACTCCAGCATTTTGGGTGAGTCACAGTCAGTCCGGCACAGTGGTGTTCACCTTTCATACATATTAGAAGCATGTACTGTAGTCAGTGTTGTTTGTGTACTGGAACGATGCATGATTCCACACAGGAGTGTACTGTTTATAAAGCTGATGTTATGATTGGATCGAACGTGATCTTCATGAGCAAATACAAAATGAAGGTCTTCAGAATATAACTCACGGATCAGACCGAATTGTTGTAGATAAAAGTTCCAGCTTCCAATTAAAATGTTTGTTTAAAGCTTCCCTTTGAAATGTTGAACACAAACCATTCATGTCATGTCAAGTTTATACTTTAAACCTTATTCTACTGCTTTGACCTAAGATACAATGAATGAACCCTGAGTATCAATGGGAAATCCGCAAATACATATCCTCACTCCAACCAGGAAATCATGTACAGCCAAATGTTTGGTTTCATTCACGTCACATGTATCATGATTTCCCCTAGTCCCCATGGAAACTAGTCACCCAATTACCAGGAGGTCGGCTTCAAACCACTGCCGCCCATTGGTGTACAGTAACTCTCTTGGAGCTGACTAGCCTGAGAACTTGTGTCACCTTGACCCAGCTGATTTCACCAGTTATTAACGACACAGGGGAAAATAAGCAGTATTAATGCTTGTGTGTTGTAAATGCTTAATTCTATGCATAACGCAAAACATTCTGTGATATTTCTTCCATCAAGTAGCAGACCCATCCTTTAAAGAGAGATTGCAAAACAGGCAGCTTTATTCATGGGACAAACTATCCAAGCAGGGCAGATTTCCATCTGAACCATCTGCTATTGTCATGTGGTGGATGGGATAAAGAAAGCCTGCTTTACATTGCATTGTCCCTCCTAACACCATCAAAGCCAAGCTAAAGAACAAAACACAATAGTAAACTCCTTTATCTCTGTCGCCCCCTGCAGGTTCACCCTATTACTATAGCTCGGCCTCCCGCACTGCTCCACCATCCACTGCAGCCTACGACCATCTCTAGCTCCCATGGACCAACCCTCATCAAGAGGACTGGTAATATGGACCAATAGGCAAATGCAGCAAGGGATAGGAAGCTATGATGAGAATTGGACTGTCTCCCAATAATGGACAGGGAAGTAAACATATGGAGACTTTGGAGACTTTTAATGGCAACACTGGACCAGCAGTGCTTGAGCATGAACTCATGGACAATACCTTCTCGTGGCTAACTAATGAATTATTTATTTGTTTTTAATGACAGCCTCATCCAGGATGACTTTACACGTTTACACATGACATTCTAAACACTGTAATACATTTGGGCAACTGATTTCTATGACTTTTTCAGTGGCAACGCCCTGAATCCTGCATCATGTATACATCACTCTAAAGCTGTTTCACCAAAGACTTTATTTTTAGCACATTTTACAACTCTGACATGCATTTTTGACTTCATGGTGACATCATAGGATGAATTATGGTGTCACAGTGTGGTAACTGCTTTTATGTGAAGTTAGGCCTGAATTTGCATCAAGTTTACAACAGTTTTATACAATACACATGTCCCTTTTGCATTCTAGGGTATGTTTTTCAGGATTCTCTTTGTTGAATTCAAAATTCAGCCTATTTGAGCTCATCATCCAGCAAAACCTTCCAGATCTTAAATGTAACACAGTGCCAATAGTCTAAATGAGGAATACAGTCACACATGGTATCATTAACATAGCAAAATGTCCTCATGTCTTTGTCAAAGAAAATGTGCGACATGAATTGAACTGTCTGGGTTACGCTACTCTTGTTTGGCAATATGTATATATAGAAAATTGCAAACTGCTCTTAAGAAAAAAATGCAACTTTATCATGGGGATGATTTGGGGTGAATATTGTGGGGATTAATGACTCATGAAAGATTTGGGGGGTTTTCTTCAATGATATTTCGAGTTTGTTGTAATGCTGATGTTTCGTAAGAACTGTGACTAAACACTTTTTTTCTTATACTGTTATTAATATTATTGAAGATGTAAATATCGGAATTTCTAAAGAATTATTTTAATAAAATAAAGCATGACAAAGTGATTCTCTGCCTTGCATATTTTTTGGACATCTTACTAAATCAAGTCAAAACTACGATTGTGTAATAATCACAAAACTGGAATAGTATGTAGGCTTGTGTCACACAAGCAGAATTTAAAACTTGGGTCCAATTCTGTGGGGTCTAGTATCAGTGAAAATCTTTAGGTGTAAAATAGGTGAAGGCCGTTTAGCCTACAGTCGAAATAGTTGTTCTGCTATTTTAAAACGATCAACACATTATCCGACCATATCTTACTACTTCACAGTCACACTGCTGTACTGTGTCCTATTTGTGCTGTTAAATTCTCCACAAAGACAGTAGGCCTACTTTGTTGCCATGGATGTAGGACGTAGGGTTCCCATTGTGCACAATAAATACTGTACATAGTGAACTAAATAGTTATAACAGAGTAACTTATTGTCATCATCATTATTATTATTATTAGTAGTAGTACTAGTAGTAGTAGGGCCTATATGGTTCTACTGCAAAACTCTTAAATGTTTCCTATTTTCTGCAACTCAGCAATTTACTGGAAACGTAAGAGGACGAAAGCAATGATCCTGAACACACGCACATCTGTTTAATTTATTATTTTATTTTCTGCATCATGTAGTTTTATTTGCAATTATTTCTCCCCTCTTTGCGGCCTCATTATTATACCGCGGTAACGAGGCCATGGTTCGGCGGTGCCACAGCCCACCTGGACCCACCGTCACAGCAAAGGCCGCGGGACTTGACGGATTGCCTCTCCGCCGTGGATACAGCCAATACGAAATACCAAACCACACCACACGATGTTGGAGAGTAGTATATACATAAAGGCTATCTCTGGAAAAAAAATGTATTTTGGTTTCGAAAGGGACCCAATCCCGTTTTGTCTCGTATTGTATTATTTTTAATGTTAGACTAGGGATCAATTCGTTACTGGCTTGATTTTCCCCTAGCCCTACTGTTTCATATTCAACTTCATCAATGAGTTTCCGCGCAATTAACCATTGAATGTGAGCTGTCGAATGTAATAGGTTGCATGCCACATACAGTGCCTTCAGAAGGTATTCATACCTTTTGACTTATTCCACATTTTGTTGTATCACAACCTGAATTCAAAATTGATTAAACATATATTTTTCCTCACCCACCTACACACATTACCCACAAGCATTTCGCTATACCCGCAATAACATCTTCTAATCATGTGTATGTGACCAATAAAATGTGATTTGATTTGAATGACAAAGTGAAAAAATGTTTTATGAAATGTCTGCAATTTTTTGTATTCACACACAAGTCAATAACTTGTAGAAGCACCTTTGGCTGCAATTACAGCTGTGAGTCTTTCCTGGGTAAGTCCACATCTGGATTGTGCAACATTTGGCTTTTATTCTTTTAAAAATGTTCAAGCTCTGTCAAATTGGTTTTTGACCATTGCTACACAACCATTTTCAGGTCTTGCCATTGTATTTGAAGTATAATTAAGTTTAAACTGTAGCTCGGCCACTCAGCAACATTCACTGTCTTCTTGGTAAAAAAAACTCCAGTGTAGATTTAGCCTTGTGTTTTAGGTTATTGTCCTGCTGAAAGGTGAATTCATCTCGGTGTCTGGTGGAAAGAAGACTGAACCAGGTTTTCCTCTGGGACTTTGCATGTGCTTAACTCCATTCGTTTCTTTTTTATCCTGGAAAAATGGAGAGTTGTATTGGATTTGACCCAAACATAACACTTTGCATTCAGGACTAAAAGTGAATTAGTTTGATTTTTTTTTTGCAGTATTCCTTTAGTGTCTTGTTGCAGACAGGATGCATGTTTTGGAATATTTCTATTCTGTACAGGCTTTCTTCTTTCACTATGTCAATTAGGTTAGTGTGGAGTAACTACAATGTTGTTGATCCATCCTCAGTTTTCTCCTATCACAGCCATTAAACTGTAACTGTTTTAAAGTCACCATTGGCCTCATGGTGAAATCCCTGAGTGGTTTCCTTCCTCTCTGGCAACTGAATTAAGAAGGACGCCTGTATCCTTGTAGAGACTAGGTGTATTGATACATCATCCAAAGTGTAACTAATAACTTGCACAAAGGGATCACATGTTCAAAGGGATCATCAATGTCAGTTTTTTTTACCCATCTACCAAGAGGTGCCCTTCTTTGCAAAGCATTGGAAACCCTCCCTGGTCTTAGTGGTTGAATCTGTGTTTGAAATTCACTGCTTAACTGAGGGTGGTAGCCTACTTCAGAATAAAGATTCATACATTATAGAATTACAGGCTGAAATAGCATTTTGTTTAGTTTACTTTAGTTTTACCATGGCACATTTTTTTGTCATGTAGGCCTAGTGTTGTTGTTTTTTTTACTATATTAATTTATTTCAATAAATGTGTTGCTTTTCTTATGAACATAGGCCTAGGTTACTGTACGCCCTTCAAAGACTGAATGTATCATGGCCTTAATTTACCATGAAAAGAACCATCAAAAATCAAATAAAACTAAGGCTAAGCTGCCTTTTGAAAAATGGTTTTAAGCACACAATATCAATGATAACTGGCAAGCAATACAATGTAATCAGGGCAGTACTTAGCAACTGACGAAGATGAGTCATGACATCTCTTTATTTACTGTATACTGTGTCTCTCTCACTCCCCTCTCTCTCCTGCCCTCCCTCATCCCTCCCTCATTGTATTTACAATGGTGTTTGTTCTTCACTGGTTGCTAATTTTTTTGTGGCAACAGGTCACAAATCTGGCTGCTGTGATTGCACACTGTGGTATTTCCCCCAATAGATATGGGAGTTTCTCAAAATTGGGTTTGTTTTTTAATTCTTTGTGGATCTGTGTAATCTGAGGGAAATACGTGTCTCTAATATGGTCATACATTTGGCAGGAGGTTAGGAAGTGCAGCTCAGTTTCCATCTCATTTTGTGGGCAGTGTGCACATAGCCTGTCTTCTCTTGAGAGCCAGGTCTGCCTATGGCAGCCTTTCTCAATAGCAATACTATGCTCACTGAATCTGTACATAGTCAAAGCTTTCCTTAAGTTTGGGTCAGTCACATTGGTCAGTTATTCTGCCGCTGTGTACTCTCTGTTTAGGGCCAAATGGCATTCTAGTTAGCTCAGTTTTTTTGTTAATTCTTTCCAATGTGTTTTGTCATGATTTGGTTGGGTCTGTTTGTGTTGCTGTTCTGGGGCTCTGTGGGGTCTGTTTGTGTTTGTGAACAGAGCCCATTGTAAAGCACCAAAAATGCAGGCCGATACTCGCTAATGATCAAAATCCAGAAAAGAGATATTAAATTCTACAAATTCTACAACCACCTAAAAGGAAGTGATTCCCAAACCTTCCACAAGGTCCACAGAGCGCATTGTAAAACACCAAAAATGTGGGGTCTGTTTGTGTTTGTGAACAGAGCCCCAGGACCAACTTGCTTAGGGGACTCTTCTCCAAGTTCATCTCTCTGTAGGTGATGGCTTTGTTGTGGAAGGTTTGGGTATCACTTCCTTTTCGGTGGTTGTAGAATTGAATGTCTCTTTTCTGGATTTTGATCATTAGCGAGTATCGGCCTGCATTCTTGGTGCTTTACAATGGGCTCTGTTTTACAATGGGCTTTTTTCCTTTAGTAAATTCAATGTAATTGGAAGAATACAGTGGGTCTAAGATTCTAAGATTTGTATTTGATCATATATATGTTTTTGCCTTTTGTGTTTTGTTGTAAGGCCAAATAGATTGGAGAAGTGGTTTACCCATACATCTCTGTTTTGGATAGATCTCTGTTTTTGGATAGACCCTTTGTGTTGTTGTTTGTTTAGTGTTTTCCAATTTTCCCAGAAGTGGTTAGAGTCTATGAATTCTTCAATTACATTCAGCTGATTTCTGACGTGCTGTTCCTTCTTTTTCCGTAGTGTATTTCTGTATTGTTTTAGTGATTCACCATAGCTAAGGCGTAGGCTCAGGTTTTCTGTGTCTTTGTGTTTTTGGTTGGATAGGTTTCTCAATATCTTTGTTAGGTTTTTGTATTCTTCATCAAACCATTTGTCATTGTTGTAAAAAAAATTAGGTTTTCTGTTTGACATTTTTAGACTTGATAGGGAAGCTGAGAGGTCAAATATACTGGTTAGGTTTTCTACTGCCAAGTTTACACTATTACAGTCAAACGTCAAATGTTTTGTCCAGAAAGTAGTCTAAAAGGGATTGAATTTGTTATTGCCTAATTGTTTTTTGGTAGGTTTCCACACTACTTTCCTTCTATCTATAGCCTTTCTTAATATTATTCAGTTCCTTTGGCTTTGATGCCTCATGATTGAGTATTGCTCTGTTCATGTAGACTGTGATTTTGCTGTGATCTGATAGAGGTGTCAGTGGCCTGACTGTGAACGCTCTGAGAGACTCTGGGTAGAGGTCAGTGATAAAGTTGTCTACAGTACTACTGCCAAGACATGAGCTAATGTAGGAGTCCCTTCGAAGCCTACCATTGACGATGTACATACCCAGCGTGCAGTTTCTCTCTCTCTCTCTCTCTCTCTCTCACTCTCTCTCTCTCTCTCTCTCTCTCTCTCTCTCTCTCTCTCTCTCTCTCTCTCTCTTCACACCTCTCTATCTTATGTCCAAGCTGCAACCCTCATGCTCACTCCCTTCCTCTACAGTCTGTCCTGTCCTGTCCTGTCCTGTCTTGTCCTGTCTACTTTGACAATGCTCCCTACTCCATTGTTGTTGAAGTGGGATGCCACTCTAACATCAATCGAACAGAACACAGTTTTTCAGTTTCCTTCGCAGGCACACAGAAACACACATCACATCCAGAGACACAGAGGAGCTTTAAAGTATATGTCCCCTCTGTTTCTTTAACAGCAGCAAAATGAGGCAATCCCCCCCAAAGCATCAAATTCAAATTCCAAAGCCTCCACATACAGAGCCAGCTGATGGACTGCCAGGGAAATAATAACAGCAACTGTTAAGCATTAACAATCCTGCAGCCAAAGAGTCGAAAACAACATAATGCCGCCACAAACAACTACAACACAAATACTTAATCTCTCTCTCTCTCTCTCTCTCTCTCTCTCTCTCTCTCTCTCTCTCTCTCTTCATCCCCCTTCTTTCTCTCTCTCTCTCTCTCTCTCTCTCTCTCTCTCTCCTCTCTCTCTCTCTCTCTCTTCATCCCCCTCTTTCTCTCTCTCTCTCTCCTCTCTCTCTCTCTCTCTCTCTCTCTCTCTTCATCCCCCTTCTTTCTTTCTCTCTCTCTCTCTCTCTCTCTCTCTCTCTCTCTCTCTCTCTCTCTCTCTCTCTCTCTTCATCCCCCTTCTTTCTCTCTCTCTCTCTCCTCTCTCTCACCCCCCCTTCTTTCTCTCTCTCTCTCTCTCTCTCTCTCTCCCTCTCTCTTCACCCCCTTCCCCCTTCTCTTCTCTCTCTCTCTCTCTCTCTCTCTCTCTCTCTCTCTCTCTTCACCCCCCTTCTTTCTCTCTCTCTCTCTCTCGCTCTCTCTCTCCCTCACACACACACATCCTCCCCATCCCAATCCTGGTTCTGGGCGACAGTGGGCCTATTAGTATTGAGGTTTTGGGCCACAGTGCTTCTAGTAATGAGCCCGGCAGCACAATACAGGCACCCGGCCGGAACAGCTGAGGGGAGACAAAGCCAGCAGGATGGGGAGAGCGCTGGGGGCTTGGGGTAACTACATTTAACACAGAGAGGGACAGAGTGGTGTGTGTGTGTGTGTGTTTGTGTGGTGCGTGCAGTGCATGTGTGTGGTGCATGTGTGTGTAGCCATTACTGGGACAAACTAAGAGACAGATAGGGGCCCCTGGAGGAGCTGCTGACAAAAAGGCAGTGCAGAGCGGAGTGTGTGGCAATCAGTGGAATGACGGGTCAGAGTTGTCCCGCGCCAGTCAACTGGAAACTTCACCACTTATCTCTGGGCCTGAGACACTGGTGAACCAACTCAGACTCGCAAATAAGCATTGTGCACAAGACAATATTTGTCTGCCTAAATGAAACACAGGCTGCTGTTGTTTTAAACTGTGAATGGCGAGGCTGCAAGGTTGCGCTGAGGGTCTCTTGTCTGCCGGACGCCTTTGTGAGGACAGGCTTTGTGGCTTGGAGAAAAGCACTTAACCCAGACTGTGTGAGTGAACACATCACCTTAATTTATTGATTTGGATGGCGCTGCGTTCATTAATGTGAGCCCTGTTGGTCTGTTACATAAAGGTTCCTCCTCTTTCAAACCAACGTGAATAATTGGAACTATTTAAAATGAGCTCATTGTCCTGGAATGACATTTTTATACCAATTCTGAATGGTCTCTATGATGTCACCATATTTCCTCTTTGTCAGAATCAACCTAAGAAAAGCTTGTGATTACCAATCAACATATTTTAATAAGAGTTCTACTTTCAATTGTACAGATGAAAACAGTTCTGCTCCCTCAAACATTTATAATAAACACCCTCAGCAACTTTAAGGATCTCATCGGTCCATTAAACCATAGAAGGACATAAAACAATTGCAGTGGTCAAACAGGAAAGAAGTGGCCAAACAGACGGTCTCTGTGAGCCTGTGGTAGGATCGGAGGTGAAAGACAGGTGCCCTCTGTTTGACTGGCCTATTAGCACACAGCCCTGAGGGCAGGAAGCACTATTGACTGGAGACATCAAGAGAAACGCACCTTTCAAAGCACACACCTTCCGGACCCAAACACACACGCACCTATATACACCCACCTGGATAAAATCTGCCAGGTATCAGGTACTGCCCCGAGGGAGAGTCCTGAACTCTGGACATGGGGACAGAGTCAACCAAGACCAACACTGGTATCTCCATCAGACTCTTCAAAACATACTTTCCTCACACTCAACATGTCATTTGCTATAAAGTACTATTGTAGATCTATCATGAATAACACCAAGATTAAACCCCATCACAACTACTGATTAAAGATCAGTCAAGCTTAGATTGAAAAGAAAAACACAGTCAACATATATTCAGTGTTGGTCCTGCCTTCCCAGATGAAGAGCTCTAACGGCAGCATCCTGCTGCCTCTAAACGCTATGTATCGTTATGTTTGTCTGCAGCTAGTGTGTCTGAGAAGCACTGAATCCCTGCCCAGGGAGTGTTGTCACAGGCAGGAGTGTGTGGAAGTGGAGAGGGCAAAGTTAGGTCATGCATTGAAATGCCCTTAAGCCAGGCACTTTACCTTAGCTGTTCCAGTGAGAGACTCCACGGGTACAAAGGCCTTCATTCTAAAGGGTATGGAGGAAAGAGTAGAACATCGAAGTGTTATTCATGTTCGGCCTGGGTCTGCTTAGCATGTAAAATAAATATGTCTGTGAGTCTTAAAGGGGGAAAACAACATATAGAGTGTTGTCCAGGAATAAGAAAAGGATAGATGTAGCCAGTGCTATTTCTGTACTTCCAGCCTCTGTGCCCTCTCATCTGGTCACCTGACAGAGACAAAAGAAAACAGAAGGAGGAGAGCAATAGGAAATACGATGGTGAACATGAATCTACTGAAATGAAACAATAAAATGGATCAACAATAGAGTTACTTAAGGAAACAGCATATAACTATGAAATTGAGCACCTTTTCTCTTGCTCCTTGTGTGTGTGTGTGTGTGTTCCAGTCCAGGGGTCGAGACGCGCACTAGAGACTCTCTACCTCAAGTGGAACAGAGGGAGCTGACAGAGTGGTTCAGTGAAGGGGGGACCAGGTTCCAAATGGAAAAGAGACTCCTGAAAAGATCACAGGGAGAAAGAGAGAATTCAAGAGCCGGGCCACAGAGGAAGCCACGCCACGACGCCAGCAGTCAAGAGTGGAGCGACTGAAAGACCAAGGATATAAAAGAGGAGGGGGAGAGGTAGAGGGAGTTAAAAGCTAAATCGAATACAGAGGGGTGCGAGAGCGAGAAATAAAGGGTTAGTGTGGATAAAAGATAAAAAAGTAACAAGTAGAGCGTGGGAGGCGTCAGCACCAGATGGACAATGTGTGTCGGCAGGGACATAGTGCAGAGGCAGGAGACAGACGGAGAAAAGGAAGCAAAGGGACACATACAGTGTGTGTGTGTGTGTGTCTATATTAGAGCTTTTGGAATGTTATATGGCGTTCAGAACAGGACGAGTGTTTGTGTGCATGTGTCACACCTTATGCATGGAGGGGCTTATTTTGAGCCTGCTGCCCAATGCAACCGTTGGACAAGCCCCTAATGATCACAACTCTGGCTTGGCCTTTTTAATTACCCAACCAGCCCTGACAGAGCGCCACAAAGCTCTCCAGTCCACAGAATGGGGGAGTAGAAGGCGGAACAAAAACAGGACCTTTCCATCTGAAGTATGGCCCTAACCTCTGCTAATGCAAGCCTGAGTCCTGCCTGCCTCACTGCCATGGCCACTCTTTGTGTGGAGCGGAGCAAGATGGCACTCCAACCCAGCACCACTGCTGCTGTCATGGTCCAGAGGCCATGCATAAAGCCTGGGTCAAGACCCATCCATTGATGAAAGCCAAAGTATGCACTGCAATTTCTTCCCTGCATGCATTAAGAAGAAACCATATGTGAATGGGCCTCATTTATCAATATGGCATAGAAACGATTCTACTAAGAACTGAATTTAGAATGGTCATATGCCTAAAAAGTGTGATTTATCAAACAATCCTACCAGCTTCATATGCACACCAGTAGGAGATAACTATTGATAAATTCCAATTTGTTCTCAGCCTCAGTGCTCTTGCAGTACCTTGGATGTTTTGTATTTCGAAACACCCCTAATTAACCATATATGGTCAAAATCATCCCTTTAAAGCCTGTAGAGTATATACAATGCCGTACCATGAAATACAATGGCACAACCATGGGGGGGGACTGAAATAGAGGTGCAAGTGTCTGAAATTGAGTGTAACCAAAAGGTGTTATTTGGCTCGCTCAGTTGTGGCTTGACCAGTAAGAATAAAAACATAGCTACAAAGAGAGGACCATCAGGACAAATTAATAGGCAAATGAGTAGGCAACACTCCACAGCCATCCATCCTCAACAGCCCCCTCCTTTAGGCCAGCCTGGTCTCATAGACTAGACTTAACATAGTAAATGTAAATCCAGGACACTCAAATTAGTATGATATGTTATGTTTGGTATGATTACGTAAGACAGATTGTTACTTAAGGCAAAAACTAAAGTATGGTGATTGGGTGGACATATAACGCAAACGTCTAGCAACCCAAAGGTTGCGAGTTCAAATCTCATAACGTACAACTTTTGAATTGTAGCTAAATAGCAACTTTTTAGCTACTTTGCAACTACTTAGCATGTTAGCTAACCCTTCCCCTAACCTTAACCCTTTTAACTAACCCATCCTATAACCCTGACTCTTTTAGCTAACCTTAACCATAACAGTATCCCTTTAACCTAATTCCAAAACTTAACCATAACCTTATTCTTAACTCTAACCCTAACCCCTAGCCTAGCTAACGCTAGCCAGCTACCTAACGTTACCCACCTAGCTAGAATTCTTAACATATACAGTGGGGCAAAAAAGTATTTAGTCAGCCACCAATTGTGCAAGTTCTCCCACTTAAAAAGATGAGAGAGGCCTGTAATTTTCATCATAGGTACACTTCAACTATGACAGACAAATTGAGAAAAAAAATCCAGAAAATCACATTGTAGGATTTTTAATGAATGTATTTGCAAATTAAGGTGGAAAATAAGTATTTGGTCACCTACAAACAAGCAAGATTTCTGGCTCTCACAGACCTGTACCTTCTTCTTTAAGAGGCTCCTCTGTCCTCCACTCGTTACCTGTATTAATGGCACCTGTTTGAACTTGTTATCAGTGTAAAAGACACCTGTCCACAACCTCAAACAGTCACACTCCAAACTCCACTATGGCCAAGACCAAAGGGCTGTCAAAGGACACCAGAAACAAAATTGTAGACTGCACCAGGCTGGGAAGACTGAATCTGGGTAAGCAATAGGTAAGCAGCTTGGTTTGAAGAAATCAACTGTGGGAGCAATTATTAGGAAATGGAAGACATACAAGACCAATGATAATCTCCCTCGATCTGGGGCTCCACGCAAGATCTCACCCCGTGGGGTCAAAATGATCACAAGAAAAAAATAATCCCAGAACCACATGGGGGGACCTAGTGAATGACCTGCAGAGAGCTGGGACCAAAGTAACAAAGCCTACCATCAGTAACACACTATGCCGCCAGGGAATCCTGCAGTGCCAGACGTGTCCCCCTGCTTTAGCCAGTACATGTCCAGGCCCGTCTGAAGTTTGCTAGAGAGCATTTGGATGATCCAGAAGAAGATTGGGAGAATGTCATATGGTCAGATGAAACCAAAATATAACTTTTTGGTAAAAACTCAACTCGTCGTGTTTGGAGGACAAAGAATGCTGAGTTGCATCCAAAGAACACCATACCTACTGTGAAGCATGGGGATGGAAACATGCTTTGGGGCTGTTTTTCTGCAAAGGGACCAGGACGACTGATCCGTGTAAAGGAAAGAATGAATGGGGCCATGTATCGTGAGATTTTGAGTGAAAACCTCCTTCCATCAGCAAGGGCATTGAAGATGAAACGTGGCTGGGTCTTTCAGCATGACAATGATAGCAAACACACCACCCGGGCAATGAAGGAGTGGCTTCGTAAGAAGCATTTTAAGGTCCTGGAGTGGCCTAGCCAGTCTCCAGATCTCAACCCCATAGAATATCTTTGGAGGGAGTTGAAAGTCCGTGTTGCCCAACAACAGCCCCAAAACATCACTGCTCTAGAGGAGATCTGCATGGTGGAATGGGCCAAAATACCAGCAACAGTGTGTGAAAACCTTGTGAAGACTTACAGAAAACTTTTGACCTCTGTCATTAACAAAGGGTATATAACAAAGTATTGAGATAAACTTTTGTTATTGACCAAATACTTATTTTCCACCATAATTTGCAAATAAATTCATTAAAAATCCTACATTGTGATTTTCTGGATTTTTCCCCCTAATTTTGTCTGTCATAGTTGAAGTGTACCTAGGGTGAAAATTACAGGCCTCTCTCATATTTTTAAGTGGGAGAACTTGCACAATTGGTGGCTGACTAAATACTTTTTTGCCCCACTGTAGCACATTTTGCAAATTCATAAAAGTTGTATGTTTTGCAAATTCGTAACATATCATATGAAATGTGTGATCGACATCCACAAATTAATACATACCATATGAAACGTAACATATCGTTCTAGATGGAGGGTCTTGGATTTATGTACAGAATCATATGAAATGCTCTAAGACCAGTTTGCAGCTGTAGGTGTATAGGCCAACATTGCTGTTCTGCAGAATGAACGAGTTGTGCGTTCCACCTGGCCACCTTGCCACCACATTCAGCAGCAGCTTTTCCGCATCAAATATTTCTATCACCTGCACATAAAGAGTGGAAGCCTTTCCTTTTCACATAGTTGAAGTCATTTTGGGATGGTGATTTCATGGCGATGTGAGTGCCGTCTATTGCTCTGTTTGTATTTGGGAACCAATTGATGGCATCATGGCAAAGAAACGCATCTTGACTTCAACATGTTGTGTGATTCTGTATGGAAATTGTATGTGTTACTGTTCGTTTTGCTGATGACTGCATCCAAAACATTGTCTCGACGGCTGTGAGATGCCAATCGGAAAGCTCCCACTGAAAGCTCTTGCCAAAAACACGAGGGTGGATTTTATATTCTTTAACCTTTATTTAACTAGTCAAGTCAGTTAAGAACAAATTCTTATTTACAATGATGGCCTACCAAAAGGCAAAAGGCCTCCTGCAGGGACGGGGGCTGGGATTAAAATAAAAGTATAGGACAAAACACACATCATGACAAGAGAGACACTACAACACTACATAAAGAGAGACCTAAGACAACATAGCATGGCAGCAACACATGACAACACAGCATTGTATCAACACAACATGGTAGCAGCACAAAACATGGTGCAAACATTATTGAGCAAAGACAACAACATAAAGGGCAAGAAGGTAGACACCAATACATCAGGTGAAGCAGCCACAACTGTCAGTAAGAGTGTCCATGATTGAGTCTTTGAATGAAGAGATGGAGATAAAACTGTCCAGTTTGAGTGTTTTTTGCAGCTCGTTCCAGTCATTAGCTGAAGCAAACTGAAAAGAGGAGCGACCCAGGGATGTGTGTGCTTTGTGGACCTTTACCAGTATGTGACTGGCAGAACGAGTGTTGTATGTGGAGGATGAAGGCTGCAGTAGATATCTCAGATAGGGGGGAGTGAGGCCTAAGAGGGTTTTATAAATAAGCAGCAACCAGTGGGTCTTGCGACGGGTATACAGAGATGACCAGTTTACAGAGGAGTATAGAGTGCAGTGATGTGTCCTATAAGGAGCTTTGGTGGCAAATCTGATGGCCGAATGGTAAAGGATATCTAGCCGCTTGAGAGCACCCTTACCTGTCGACCTATAAATTACGTCTCCTAGCATGGATAGGGTGGTCATCTGAATCAGGGTTAGTTTGGCAGATAAGACTTGGATGTGAACCGGAATAGCATGTGTTTGTCTTTTTAAAGTAGGTCTTAAATCCTCAAAAATCCTATAACATTGGTTTTGGGAAAGGATATCGGATGATCCAATCTGTACTTTCTGCAGAAAAAGTCCCACCTGTCTCTAAAAACGTGCTCTCGGAGAAATGCAGCCTAGGCCAAATCTTCAAACGGAGCAAGCCATTTCTCATTCCATTTCCCATTATCTGTCTTCTATAGTATTTCAACAATAGCTGCACTTTCACACATACCTCTAATTTAACAAATGACTGTACTTTATATGGATTATAGTAATAAATGCACTGATGTGGTCAAATTATAGGCTACAGCATGTCAAGATATTTTGCATGAATTCACAATGGAAATACTATGAAATCGTATAATCGTATAATAATTATTTAATTATTACTCTCACAATTTTACAAATTTTCAACATACATTTTCCCAATTCTACTCTTGACAAGGAGTTCCCTTATTCCACCACTGGCCCTGTGCGTATGCATGGTCATGGCTGTGTGTAAATCTACGCCCACTCAATCAACCAGTCATATTGATAAATCTCACACTTTGCGTTGAAATAATCCCACCCATGATTTACACCTAGATTTGTGCCTATGCATCATTGATAAATGAGGTCTCATGTGTTTAACAGGTTAACATTGTCCCAGAACAGCAGGATTTTGGACTTCTCCTACTGTTACAATTCATGTACAACAGACCAATAACATGAAGGTTTTCCAAGATGGCGTCTTTTCAGTTTATCAGGCAGACACACCTGGAGCATTGCCATGGCCTGATGCTCCTGCCAATCATTTGCTCAATCAATCATCCACATCTTTAGAGTCTGACTTCATCTTAATAGTCTGTTGTTATTAAAATAAATGAATAGGAACTATTTTCCCAGAAAATACATACACATAAGCATTATCACATTAACCCAGGTCCTGTATCAGCAATATCATAAAATGACATATTTGATGAAACCATGTCTCATAAGAAGGGTCCCTCTTTATCCTTACCAAGTGACCTGAACAAGGAAAACTCTGGGCCCTAGTAGTTGGTTCCCAATAAAATTATGAATGTATCATTTATTTATGAATGTACGTATGTTCCTGTTAAAGCTACCAATCTTGATCCTGAAGAGACCAGCCCAGTGAGACAAGGTTAGACCAATCTGTATTGTCTGTGCCCCTAACTGCGTTCCTTATTGTCACATCACATTCCTGTGTGTCATCCACAACAGTGACATTAAGGAGCAATGTGGGGGTCTTCTGAAACATCCTGTTCTTTATTGAGACACTCCAGGTTGACCGCGGCTGAAGATGTCACTCTGAAAGAGAACAAAACGGCCCAGAACTCCTCCATGTGCCACCAAGAGAGATCAAAAAGTTGTCTTTGTCTGCTATTAATTCCCTTTATGCCATTCCTATTACCACAAGGGGATATGTGACTGGCCGGCTCAATGAATCGGGATGGATAATTGAACTAAACTCAAAAAGGCTAATTGGGATTGAAATAAATTAACTATCATAAACTTCTCTGTTCTCAGAAAATAATTGTGATACTTATAGTGTAATATTATGGTAGTGTTAGTCTTTCATGGAGATGCAGTTCAAATATGTTTATATAAAATTACATAAAAGATACAAGAACTTAAAATGAGCATATTGACATAATTTTGATGATTTTTCAAACTGTACATGCCTTCATGTGTAATATGCTGTTGTATAGCACCCCCTTGAGGTTACAATTGCACACTGCATACATAGACCATATGGCGCAGACAAGTAACATTTTGTAACTGCAGAGATACATTTCTAATAGAAATAAACACGAATCTCAACATATCACAGGAAATTCAGAGGTGTAGGTATGTTCATGTGCATTTTAAAGGGAATAAAATAATTCAGAGACAAACATTATCACTCTTCTTGACCTGTCTCAGCAGGGAGCATTGACTTCTGAGGTTTCATTCATTTTGTTCAATTGAAAGTGCACAAATATTAATTAAATACTTTTATGTAAAGCAAATGTAACAAAGAAAAGGACACAAGCAAGATCCCTGAGATTGATTAATTCTGTTTTGATGACTTTTGCCTTCTTGCTGAAAATGAAAACGAAAAGGACAGTGCTTAGAAGTAACACATTGTGTCTATGTCCTCAAAGGAGCCATTTAAAAACTCATGTAAGAGTCATATTTTAATCCCTTTTGGGCACCTTTTCTCATATGTCCCGGTTGCGTCGAGGTATGACGATCTTGCGATAGGTCCGTCTTTCCGAGATGTTGCGTTTGACTTTGACCACGTGGGGCAAGGCCATCTCCACATCCAGAGAGGGGCTGGAGTGGGACTTCTTCAGGGTTCCCTCCTCTCCCTCTTCATCCACTGTGTCCTTACACACAGCTCTGTCAAACAGGCTGAGCTCGCTGGTTCCCACCTCAGTGTCGACTGACTGATTCAAACCCTTCCAGACCTCCAGCATCTGGATGTAGGCCTTGTAGCGACATTTCTGTAGGGAGAGGTGGGGTGAGAGGGACTGTTAGTTAAAGACCAAACAAGAACATACTCACACACAAACCCATACCCACACACCACGCAGACTCATCGTCCTCTCACACACCTCATGCTGCAGGTACTCCTCTCTGACACGGTGTTCCTCCAGCTCCTTGGCCTTGGCCCTGCGGCTCTCAGGGAGACTCTGCTGCAGGTAGGCCAGGTCCTCCTGGAAGGACAGCAGCATGCGAGCATGGGACTGCAGCTGTCTCTCCTGCAGGGGGCAGCAGAGAGCCAGGCTCAGTGAACAGGCTCAGAACACACTAGGTACAAGGTGTCCCTAACCACAGATCTAGGATCAGATGACCTGACTTGCCTCAGCACAACTATAGTACATAACAGTCTCAACGTACTACTAGACCACTAAATATCACAATTTACAAAGATGAAAACAATGCATTAGATTAGAAAACAAAGAGACAGGGACTATGGGGAGTGAACCAAGAGTGTGAAAGTGTGTGGTGAGTACAGTACCAGTGTATGAGCAGACTGGGAGGCAGGCAGGATGGGTCTGCAGAACCTCCTCTGAGAGCCCACGGCAGCAGGGAAGGGAGGAGAAGAGTGCAGGGCTGACACCAGGTTAATACGGCTGATCCATGAACTCATCTCTGCTGTGGAGCTGAAGGACGACAATGGGTCCATGTACATAGAATATACTGTATTAGTTAACATATATCTAATATTAGTTTTATATACTGTATAAGAACATATCATGTGAATTAAAGGCAAAGTCATGGGATTACCAGACTGTTGCATCCTGATTCATTTGTTTGTTCCTTCACACCATCAAAAACATTAGTCTCATGTATAACAAACGTACATTCACAATTCCAATACTACATAGATATAGTTCTTGTCTCTCTTTGACACTACCACACACACACACACACACACACACACACACACACACACACACACACACACACACACACACACACACACACACACTAGACTCACGAGGCCTGGAAGAGGAAGACCCTCCAGTCGGCAGTCTGCAGACGGAAGACATGTGGTCTCTTAGTGTAGTCTGCTGCCTGCTCTGCCAGGGCATGGTGCACACTGACCACCTCCTCTGTACTCAGCCACTCCATCTTATACTCATCCTGGGGAAGGGGGGGGTGGACAAGGTAACTAGCAGTGAGGGGTTAGTGTAAAAGGCATCCTGGACATTATCAAGAGGCTGTTCAATGGTAAGTATGGAAAAGGAGGAGTTGACAAGAAAGAGGAGGAGGAGGAGACTAACCTTCTGTAAGTAGAGGACCATTCCCTTCAGCACTCCAAAGAAGGTCTTCCAGCTTCTCTTCCCCCAAGGAGCTGTCACACACAGTTACATTACATCACTCCTGAGGTCAAAGGATGCTTCTCAAACACACTCACATACTAAATCATTTAGTCAGACTGATGAATCATCAAAAGATTAATCAAAACACTATGATGCTCTTGTACATGGTTTATTGCCCTGACATTTTAGTTCCTATGTTTTTGTGCAAACAGTGTCACAATCTAACTCACTGCGTTTGCCATCGATGTCAGCGTGGGCCTTGCGTTTGAGAAAGCCCTGTTTGAACACTGTGGCCTTCTTGTCATGAGGCACATCTTGGAACGGGTTGCTCTTGGAGCGCAAGGGTGCGTCCTCTTTAGCATCCTCCACCAACAGCATGGAGCTCTTCAGTTCCTTCTCATCACTGCACAGGGCATATAGAGAGATGAGGGGAGAAATGAAGAAGCAATGGGGATTAAATAAAAGAGGAATTAAAATATGAAAGGTGAGAAGTGAAACAAAATCAAAATCTATTGGGAAAAGTAACAGAATACTGTGATACTGAACAGCTGGTGGTAAATAATTTAGAATAATGATACCCATTTCCTTGTTCTTAAGTCAGACTACTTACACTGCCCATTCCAGAGGCTCATTCTTAATGGTGTTGTAGAGAGCCTGAGAAAGAGACAAGAGGACACTGAAAGAAGGACACTGAAAGGACACTTAAGTCTTACATAAGGACACTTAACAGTCTCTACTGAAATATTGAGTAGGTGTAGAATGAGGAGTGTAATCTTACCTTTAACAGCTCCTTGCTGAAGTTCTCACCCTCATTCATCCCATCCAGGTTGGACACAAAGCTGGACACAGACATGGCTTTACCCACATTCTGAGGACAGACACAAAAACATTATGTTTAAATGTGTAGATATCCCACAACCCACACAACCATTTCCTTACAGTGAAAGGCCTAAATATCTACACGTTTGCCACAGTATGTCATCACTGCAGTGGGGACTCACTTGTCCATGCAGATCAGAGTTCAGAAGCATCACAGCACAGGTGAGTGTGAGTACTTCTCCTGAAGAGGAGAAGGTGTGAGGGTTGCACTGCTGGAAGCGGCAGGAGAAATGCTGCAGTACTCGCTCTCTCTCCTGGGTCTCACCGATCAGCACCACCACCCTCAGGAAAGACCTGGGAGAGGAGGGCAAAATAGAGGAAGTAGAGAATGATTTATCAACCGAATATGTTAATTTAAGAGCATTACTTGTTACTATTATAGTGAACTAGGAGAAATCTCATTAGGACGTGTGAAGGACTTACCTCAGGCCTTGGTCTAGACTCTGACCGGTGAAGTCAAAGAACTTGAGGTACTCCTGCCCAACAGCTTGGCTAAAGCCATTGCTGAATTAGAGAGGAGCAGGGAAACAAGGACAGGTCAAGTGCATGATTCAAGGTGACCCCTTCTGCAAAAGAAACTCTGAACGTACTTACTAGATCATTACCCTGATAGTTACTACTGCATAAGAACCATGTAATGTAACGTTTGGTCACTCCATGTTTTGCGGCCTTTAGTTCTTACTCTTTGTCTAGGTGTTTGACCACATCTGTCTTGTGGATCCCATCCAGCCTGTAGAGTCTTTCAGCCAGCCTGCAGGCCTTCTCCCTGTCCAAAACTCCCCCATTCATATGGACCACCACTGGTTCTGAGGCCTCTGTTTGCTGTACCTGAGACTCCAGTTGCTCTAAACTTCCTTCCCTGGGCGGCAAACATGAATCCTCTTTATACTCTTTTGGTTCCAATTCTTCTACCTGCTTGGAATGCTCTGTCTGTGCACCCTCTTCTGTCAACTCAGTCAGTTCAGTCTGCGCTGGCTGTTCAATCTCTGACTGTTTCTGTTCTTCTGTATGGTCTGACTGTTCAAGTTCCTCTGTGCAATGGAAATATAGATCTAACTGCTTTGAATGTACTGGTTTGTTATCTGTCTGATCTAACTGTTCCGTCTGCTCTGACTGTTCCGTCTCCCCTGATTGTTTTGACTGGTCAGAATCTGTTGACTGTTCCGTCTGTTCTGTCTCCCCTGATTGTTTTGACTGCTCAGAATCTTCTGAGTGTTCCATCTCCTGTGATGTTTCTGTCTGTGGTTCCGTCTGCACTGAAAATTCTGTCTGCTCTGAGTGCACTGTTTGTTGAGAATGTTGTGTCTGTTGCAATTGTTTTGATTCTAAACATTCTGTCTGCTCTGACTCTGACTGGTCTATCTTGTCTGACTGTTCTGCCTGTTGTAAACGGGTCTCTTCAGTTTGCTGTTCTTCCTCACCTAACTGATTTGAATGCTCTACCTGGTCGGACTCTACAAGTTGCTCAGACTCTTCTGGCTGCTCTGTTGTCTCGGTGTTGTCTTTGTATTCACTCTGTTTTGTGTGGTTAGGCTCTGAC
Organism: Oncorhynchus tshawytscha; assembly: GCF_018296145.1. Classification (NCBI taxonomy): domain Eukaryota; kingdom Metazoa; phylum Chordata; class Actinopteri; order Salmoniformes; family Salmonidae; genus Oncorhynchus; species Oncorhynchus tshawytscha. Next base: position 22,311,526 of record NC_056448.1, read on the forward strand.
TGCCAACTGTGTTCAGACTTCTCTGTGAGTTCTGACTGTTCTTTCAGTTCAGCTGGCTCAAACAGGTGCTCTAAGAGTTCTATAGTCTCGGATTCCCCCTCCCTATCTGACTGTTCCCTCCCCTCTGACTGCTCGGTCTGTTCTGTCTGCTCGTCACAATCTCCATTATAAACTAAATTAGTTACATCCTGTTCCTTCTCCTCATAGTTCGCAGAACTTGATCCTTGCTCTGAATTGATCGGTATTGTTAGCACTCTGCTAGTCTGTTCCTGTTCCTCTCCCAGTACAGAGTCTAGACTCTCACTATCCTGCCCAGTCTCTGACTCTCCTGTCTGTACAGGGCTAGGAGCTCTGTCAGAGGGTGGGATAGTATCTTCTGTCACAGGCTGTCCCATCTCTTTCTCTGTCTCCTGCCGCGGAGAGCTTTCTGAAAGAGAGTCTGAACACAGAGATACCCATATTAACATTGACCAAGTCACTCGGTACTTTATGAAGTAAAAGTGGCACGAGAAGTCAAAAGCATTTGAAATGGTAGCATCTATCAGATTATGTCAAAAATTGTTCAATAAACATTCAAATTGGGTTGGAATGATCAGTGTTTGGAAAAATGCCAGCTGTGTGCTAATATAAGTGGCAACGCACATGCCCTGCCCACCTAAGGATCTCTCCTTTTCAGCCATATATTTCCTGTGTTTAGGGGGTGCAAAATCCACTTGTCACTTAACTCATCTCGCTGGATTGATTGCTTTCATTTTACTCAGGTGACTCTTTCCCACTCTTGCTTGTGCCATTGTTTTTTTCTCTTAACGTAACAACTGAGGAAACTTTGGTAATTACCCATCAAACACACTCCGGTAATGGCTGAAATGAGCTCAATGGATTACATTGGCTTTCCGCTGTATCTGAAACAATGCTTCGTCTGAGACTTAACACACCGTCTCCTCACAAGAAAGAGGAAAAAAATAACTTGATTTTGATGGAGTGTTGATTTTTTCAAATTAGATGCTCTGAAATGAAAGCAATTTCCAAAAATGAACACTTGGATTATTAAAATGTGTCTGATTTCGCAAATAATGTAAAGTATGTATTGATAGGTGTAATCTAGAGCCAGGTGTTTTTTATTTTAAATTGCATAGTATCCTTCTCTTGACACACTTTGAATTATGCAAGGTTACATGACAACAACAGTAATGAATAATTCATGAGGCAGTCTAGCCACAGGTATAAGCCTAATGACAGGTATAAGTCTAGTGACAGGTATAAGTCTAGTGACAGGTATAAGTCTAGTGACAGGTATAAGTCTAGTGACAGGTATAAGACTAGTGACATAGGTATAAGTATAAGTCTAGTGACAGGTATAAGACTAGTGACAGGTATAAGCCTAGTGACAGTATATAGTGACAGGTATAAGACTAGTGACAGGTATAAGTCTGACAGTGTGACAGGTATAAGACTAGTGACAGGTATAAGACTAGTGACAGGTATAAGACTAGTGACAGGTATAAGACTAGTGACAGGTATAAGACTAGTGACAGGTATAAGACTAGTGACAGGTATAAGTCTAGTGACAGGTATAAGACTAGTGACAGGTATAAGTCTAGTGACAGGTATAAGACTAGTGACAGGTATAAGACTAGTGACAGGTATAAGACTAGTGACAGGTATAAGACTAGTGACAGGTATAAGTCTAGTGACAGGTATAAGACTAGTGACAGGTATAAGTCTAGTGACAGGTATAAGACTAGTGACAGGTATAAGACTAGTGACAGGTATAAGACTAGTGACAGGTAGTGACAGGTATAAGTCTAGTGACAGGTATAAGACTAGTGACAGGTATAAGACTGACAGGTATAAGACTAGTGACAGGTATAAGCCTAATGACAGGTATAAGTCTAGTGACAGGTATAAGTCTAGTGACAGGTATAAGTCTAGTGACAGGTATAAGTCTAGTGACAGGTATAAGACTAGTGACAGGTATAAGACTAGTGACAGGTATAAGCCTAGTGACAGGTATAAGTCTAGTGACAGGTATAAGCCTAGTGACAGGTATAAGACTAGTGACAGGTATAAGACTAGTGACAGGTATAAGACTAGTGACAGGTATAAGACTAATGACAGGTATAAGTCTAAGACTAGTGACAGGTATAAGACTAGTGACATAAGACTAGTATAAGTCTAGTGACAGGTATAAGACTAGTGACAGGTATATGTCTAGTGACAGGTATAAGACTAGTGACTATAAGACTAGTGACAGGTATAAGACTAGTGACAGGTATAAGACTAGTGACAGGTATAAGACTAGTGACAGGTATAAGACTAGTGACAGGTATAAGACTAGTGACAGGTATAAGCCTGTGACTATAAGTGTGACAGGTATAAGACTAGACAGGTATAAGACTGTGACAGGTATAAGACTAGTGACAGGTATAAGACTAGTGACAGGTATAAGACTAGTGACAGGTATAAGTCTAGTGACAGGTATAAGACTAGTGACAGGTATAAGACTAGTGACAGGTATAAGACTAGTGACAGGTATAAGACTAGTGACAGGTATAAGTCTAGTGACAGGTATAAGACTAGTGACAGGTATAAGACTAGTGACAGGTATAAGTCTAGTGACAGGTATAAGACTAGTGACAGGTATAAGACTAGTGACAGGTATAAGACTAGTGACAGGGATAAGTCTAGTGACAGGTATAAGACTAGTGACAGGTATAAGACTAGTGACAGGTATAAGCCTAGTGACAGGTATAAGACTAGTGACAGGTATAAAACTAGTGACAGGTATAAGACTAGTGACAGGTATAAGACTAGTGACAGGGCAAGTTTTTAGTGGTTGCAGCCCTGTTCCACCCCTTTATATTAATTTAGTAATTCATGTAAATACTATGTACAGTGTATACTATGTACAGTGTATACTATGTACAGTGTATACTATGTACAGTGTATACTATGTACAGTGTATACTATGTACAGTGTATACTATGTACAGTGCATTCGGAAAGTATTCAGACGCTTCACTTTTTCCACACTTGTTATTTTTTAAATTGAATTAACCAGATAAGTTGACGGAGAACACATTCTCATTTACAGCAACAACCTGGAGAATAGTTACAGGGGAAAGGATGAATGAGCCAATTGTAAGCTGGGTATGATTAGGTTACCATAATGGTATGAGGGCCAGATTGGGAATTTAGCCAGGACACCAGGGTTAACACTCCTACTCTTACGATAAGTGCCATGGGAACTTTAGTGACCACAGAGAGTCAGGACACCTGTAAAATATCCCATCCGAAAGACAGCACCCTACACAGAGCATTGGGATATTTTCTTTAGACCAGAGGAAAGGGTGGATCCTATTGGAGTTCCAACACCACTTCCAGCAGGATTTGGTCTCCCATCCAGGGAGACCCTGCTTAGCTTCAGAAGCAAGCCAGCAGTGGGATGCAGGCTGGTATTCTGCTGGCACAATGTTATGTTAAAGCCTTATTTTAAAATGGAATAAATAAATGTTTTCCCTTATCAATCTACACACAATACCCTATAATGACAAAGCAAAAACAGGTTTTTATGCATGTCAGAGCAAAAACCAAGCCATGAGGTCGAAGGAATTGTCCGTAGAGCTCCGAGACAGGATTGTGTCGAGGCACATATCTGGGGAAGCGTACCAAAAAATGTTGGCAGCATTGAAGGTCCCCAAGAACACAGTGGCCTCCATCATTCTTAAATGGAAGAAGTTTGGAACCACCAAGACTCTTCCTAGAGGGCCTTGGTCAGGGAGGTGACCAAGAACCCGATGGTCACTCTGACAGAACTCTGACAGTCACTCTGACAGAGCTCCACAGTTGCTCTGTGGAGATGGGAGAACCTTCCAGAAGAACAACCATCTCTGCAGCACTCCACCAATCAGGCCTTTATGGTAGAGTGGCCAGACGGAAGCCACTCCTCAGTAAAAGGCACATGACAGCCCACTTGGAGTTTGCCAAAAGGCACCTAAAGACTCTCAGACCATGAGAAACAAAATTCTCTAGTCTGATGAAACCAAGATTTAGCCGGAATGCCAAGCATCATGTCTGGAGAAAACCTGGCACCATCCTACGGTGAAGCATGGTGGTGACAGCATCATGCTGTGGGGATGTTTTTCAGCAGAGGGGATTGGTAGACTAGTCAGGATTGAGGAAGAGATGCACGGAGCAAAGTACAGAGAGATCATTGATGAAAACCTGCTCCAGAACGCTCAGTACCTCAGACTAGGGAGAAGGTTCACCTTCCAACAGGACAATAACCCTAAGCACACAGCCAAGACAACACAGGAGTGGCTTCGGGGAAAAGTTTCTGAATTTCCTTGAGTGGCCCAGCCAGAGCCCGGATTTGTACCCGATCGAACATCTCTGGTGAGACCTGAAAATAGCAGTGCAGCGAGATGCTCCCCATCCAACCTGACAGAGCTCTTCGAGGATCTGCAGAAAAGAATGGGAGAAACTCCCCTAATACAAGTGTGCCAAGCTTGTAGCGTCATACCCAAGAAGACTCAAGGCTGTAATCGCTGCCAAAGGTGCTTCAACAAAGCACTGAGTATAAGGTCTGAATACTTATGTAAATGTGATATTTCAGTTTTTAATTTTTAATACATTTGCAAAAATGTCTAAAAACTTGTTTTTGCTTTGTCATTATGAGGTATAGTGTGTAGATTGATGAGGAAAATCCATTTTTAAATAAGGATGTAACGTAACAAAATGTTTTAAAAAAGTAAAGTGTCTGAATACTTTCCGAATGTACTGTATATGCAAATGAGGCACATATAGTTCTTTATTTTATCACAATGCATTTAAAAAAAACTGATATAAGAAAACATTTCTATATATGAGTGCATAAAAAAAGTTCAATTCTACTATAAACTGAATACCTGAATTCCCACCAAAATGCCTAAACTTCATTCATTCTTTGTCAGTGCCAGTACAATGATATATAAGCTAGGATTTTTAAAATTCTATAAGTTTGGAGCATCCTCATCTATTGTCCAACTCATGCATTTAATAGAATCCATTTTTTTTAACCTTTTAACAATTTCGATGACCGTTGCTAACATAAGAGTTCGCCTGTGATTTGCTTGTGAACAATGACTAGGGCCTGCACTCACCATGTTCCTCAAATAGCTGTTGTGCTGAAGCCTCAACATCTGGGCTCGGTGTGTCACATGCCTGGAATTGCAACAGCAGCTGTCAACAATAAACATCGGGCCGGGGAGAACTTGTGATTAAGTAAGACGTGGGATGATCAGCACTCAGACAGAGGGGACCTGGGTCTCAGATGACTGATACGTATAACGGTATATATTCCATCCACCTCTTCTCCACCTATGACTGAAACTTAAATACTGGTATTTATGAACACAGAAGTATTGGTATTTATCACTCTAAATATTATCTTCCTCTTGCACTCTCGCAGACAGACAAACACACACACGCACACACATTGTACCCAATGCTATCATCTCAAACAGACACATAACCACAGTCCCTCCCTGTTGGGCTGACGTACCGGATGGGAGTTTTCACTGTCCAGAGGCAACTGCTGTTCCGGTCTATTGTGCTTCTCTGTCTTCTCCTGGACAGACAGCTCTATGTTTATCATTGTCACACAGGATTGATGCTGCTGCTGTTGGTGGTGGTGGTGAAGGGACAGCGGGTTCAGAGTCCAGTCCAGACTGGCTGCTCCACTGGAATCCAGCTCATCGGCCAAGCTATTGTCAGTCATGGGGAAGGGTGTGTCAGGGGAAAGGTCAGGCATGTCCCACTGCACTGTGGCAAAGGACAGAAGGACACTGGGACAGGTCATGGGGTACACGGGTAAAGTCATGGAGTCCCAGTGCTCCTCTGGCTCCTCAGAGATCCTTCCAGTTTGAGGAGAGTTGTCCTCTTTCTCCCTGTCGGCCTCACTCACCTGCTTCTCCATCTCTCCCCACCGAATAGCCTCCTCCAGGGGCCTGCTCGGTGGTAGGAGCTCCAAGGAGGTGCATGTCTGGCTGTTTAGCTGCTTGAGGTCTGGGAGAGGAGAGCACACCATAGCCTCCTCCATAACCTCTCTCTTCACTCAGTCCTAAGCAGAGAGATACGGTTCAGCTTAGTTCAGTCTCATTACTCTGTGCAGGGCAGGTTATCCATCTCGGAATTAGGTCACAATGATGCTGTCATGGTAGACTCCTGTGGTTGGTTACAGCTTCCGGTGCTGCCCTAGTAAGCAAGAACATTCATGTACAACAAAATGACTACACAACACACATTAATCCAAACCCCAGAGTAACTACTGACTCCTTGTTCATAAATTCCCAAAGTACTGTTTGTAGAGTAGGGTGACCAGACGTCCCCAATTTCCAGGGAGAGTACCTGATTTTGGTGGCCTGTCCCTGTCTAGAGCTGTCCCCAGAAATGTCCCAGATTAGCCTTCAGAAAGAAAAAAGCAACTCTAGAAGTTGAGGCTGATATTTCAATTATCAAACGCTGTATACAAAAAAAAATGTGCATGAAAAAAGATCTGTTCCTGTAACAAAATCTTTGAGAACCTTATGAGAACATTTGATCAGTGATATATTGTGACCACCGCATGAACAACCATGGCCATGGCCAGAAAGTGTTGCCTCAAACAGCATAGGCTACCAAACTTGGGTGATTATGAAATGACTAGATAGGCTAATACTAAGAAAACTGTTGAGAGGTAAGGGCTATTTGACCAAGAAGGAGAGTGATGGAGTGCTGCATCAGATGACCTGGCCTCCACAATCACCCGACCTCAACGCAATTGAGATGATTAGGAATGAGTTGGACCACAGAGTGAAAGAAAAGCAGCCAACAAGTGCTCAGCATATCCTTCAAGACTGTTGGAAAAGCATTCCTCATGAAACTAGTTGAGAGAATGCCAAGAGTTTGCAAAGCTGTCATCAAGTCAAAGGGTGGCTATTTTGAAATATCTCAAATATAAAATATATTTTGATTTGCTTAACACCTTTTTGGTTACAACATGATTCCATATGTGTTATTTCATAGTTTTGATGTCTTCACTATTATTCTACAATGTAGAAAATAGTAAAAATAAAGAAAAACCCTTGAATGAGTATGTGTGTCCAAACTTTTGACTGGTACTGTATATATATTCTGCGCAGCTATGAAAGAAAAGCCCATCTAAACAGGTGCAGTACATCCAAGAGAAAATACCAGTCTGCTGCCTGCTGTCTAAAATCTACTCACCAATACTGTCTACCTGACTAATATATTAAGACTCTTACAGTAAGTAAATTAGTAAATTGCATACATTTTCTAAAACTGGACTATGGTGTGCGATTAACATTCTTTAAATTGACAGAAAGACAAAATCCCTAAATGTAGACCTGTGGCGGTTCATGTCACTCTCACACACAAACAGCCATGGTTCAGTGACAAACAAACCAAGAGCCTCTAAAACATATTAAACGTAAGCCAACACTCACCATTCACTTCTGTATACCAAACACTGTTAATTTATTTTATAAACCCTGTTTACTGCACTCTCTTTTGGCGTGGCATGGCGGACGTGCCTTGCAATGACTTTTGCTGAAACATTAGAGGCGCATTTACTTCCTGACCACAGAAGAGTATTCTCTCCGAATGAGAGAGAGGGAGAGAGAGAAAAGGTGGAGAGCAAAGATAGAGAGAGAGATTGAGAGCCAGAGGGTTGGGGTGTGAACAGATGCCATGAATATTCATGTCTACTGCTAACCATGAACCTGAGCTATCGCAATGTACATTCATGTCATGTACGTAAATGTATGTACATGTATGTCACTGTCCATGGACAGACCCTGAAAATATCAGTGAAGATATACAATAGTATGTTGTTGATCCATACCAAGGACACTATCTGATTTAAACACAGCATTTTGGTAATGATTCATGTGAAGCCTCATTTTAAGCCCTCAAGTCTTCAGAATTGAGCTGTCATAAAAAGTAGGTTAATGTGGAAATTTTTCAGATACTGGACACCCATTCCCTCCATTTTAAACTTTCACTCCATTTCTCTCTGTCACTCTCTCAGTCTTTTCTTCAATAGTCTACTCACGTCACACAACCGACATCCGGGACAATGCTTGGCCACACTTCCTGTTTGGGTGATCATTTCTCATTTCCTGTCAGGCTGCTGGGCTGGCGCTCCATCTACCAATACCAAAGAGTGGAAGAAAGTTAGAATGATCAATGGACACGTTCTTTCTGCACCTCATAGTTCCTCATTGAATTTTTGCGATTGAGATTTTCAGATCATTGAGATTGTATAAAGACCCACACGTATTGTACCAACTCTTTTACTCTTTCATTGGAGTCTGGACGAAACACTTTACAGTTATCAACTTTCCTTAGGTATAAGATTTGAAGCTATTCAGGAGGTCATGGGTTCCACTTGAAATCTAATTAGAGGAACATTGTTCCCTTGCAGACACAATATAGGCCTATGTATTGTTTGGTGTAATAACAACACTAATCTGTGTGCTTAGATTTGAATGATGCTGGCGATTAAGATTTCAGATTTTTAAAGTTGAGGAATAAACGTGCATTGATAAAACAGAGATTTCAGTTGTGTCCTTTAAAATTACCAACATAATTTAGCCAAATTAGGGAATGAAAGTATAAGGAATAGCGACAAGAAGACAATGGCAAAGGTTTAGCATAGCTGATGAACCATTACATGAACTTGTGGATGTCCCAGTAATTATGTGGATCTGTTGGTATCCCTTACCAGTGGACCGTTGTATTAGCATACACTTTGCATGAAACTCTAGTCTAGAGGTGTTGAAGCAGCCCACAGGCTATCAGAGTGAGATTCCAAACTGATTGTAACCACATTGACTCTTAAACGACACAACTAAAGCCGCTACATGACACATAAAAATATGCAGGAATCAAACCACAAACTTGAATGAAACCATATATACCAACAGACTAACATGGTTAAAATACAGTATATTACTCATGTGTGGAAATACTCTAGATAATAAGCACTACTGTTGTCTGGAAACTAGACATAGCAGAACATGGCTAAGATCATTAAAAACTAAAATACATTAAATGCACAGTTAGAGCTACAAAGTTAATAATGTCCCTAAAAACGACCAAGGTTTCACAGAGTAACACTTGCCAATTTCATAGTAAACTTGGATATCGACTTACCCTTTCAAGCTTTCTCAAGGGGTATCATATGATCAGTTAGCTAGTAGGGCTTTAAGTCAGTCTGGGGGGGGGGAAACTCTTTATTGCCATGTAGATAGATGGCTTACAGCACACGGCGTAATCCCTCCAGTGACTTGTCAATCTGGGTGCTGCAACACAGACCCACAACAAACAAGTCTTACAGCCTCTCTCAGACAGCGCTAGCTAGGGGTGTCACAGAGAGAGGACGCATGCAACTCACAAGTCTTGATCCACTCCTCTGTGACAGATACCTCTCATCTCCAGGCAACAGATCCCAGACTTCCGCCACTCTCTGCTCATCTGCAACACGGATATGCCTGGGAAAGACAGGGGAAGGGGAAGGAGGAGTGGAATGAGAGAGCTGAAAGAGGCAACAAAAAGGAAGAAAAGGCACATTGTGATTGGCAGTCAGAGAAAGCGCACAAAGACACCTGAGAGCATTGGGCCTCTGCCCACAGCCTAAAGGCACCCACACGGGTTAGGGGAGTGTCTGAACTTCATTCCTGAAACTCAGACTGACACAAGGGAGTGAACTCGTAGAGCCTCAGAACACAGCAGGCATTCTTTTAAGCAAATAACGATGTAAGCCATTGGACCCTATTCCCCAGGTCTACTTACAGAGGAAGAAGACGCTGTTACAAGACAACATTCCCTCTGTTTCTTCATAAGGATTGTTCCATGTAAACCTCAAAATAACAATAAAGGTAAACAAGCACTTTACATGTGTTGACTTCCTAAATGATGTTGTTTTGTAGCACTACATACAGTAGGACACCACATGAAGAGCTAGTTGTTGTGACAAGTAGTATAACTTGGATCTATGCTTCTTGAACACTAGCTACTTGAACAGTAAACACGTGTCAAATCACCAAACAACCCCCTACAAGCTCCCCTCGACAGAATGCACTAAATGTATGTCATATTAATGAACATTAAACGTACCTTTACCTGCCAGGTGGCTAATACGCTTGAATAGACGGCCAACACACATGCTATGCGTACTCCTAAACTGCGGAGGCGGTAAAAAGGCACTACGGAAAGAGAACAACAAAACGAAGGAACGGTACGTCACTTTCACGCGACGTTTACTGGTTTGCTTTGTTCCGTACACGGCAGCAACATCATACACACCCATCTTGTAAGATAGTTTAGAAGGTTTTAAAGTATGTTTATCGTTTATTTGTATCCTATTTATTAGTAAACTATGGCCAAGTCAAAAGATTTAAAAGTATTCTTGGAGTCGTCTCTGAATGCGATTTTTAAAGCCACAGTGAGTGACATATTGGAGTCAGTGGACCAGACATTGTCTGAGTACAAGGGTAAATTACAAAGAATTGAAACTGAGAATGAAGATCTTAGACAAAGGTTGCACGATCAAGACAACAAGGATTCGATAGTTAAGGGTATGTACATTAATGCACAGTTGTTTTAAAAATGTGTGCATCTATCGATGCACACCTGGTTGCATAATGGCGAGGTAGGCCTAGCTGTCCAAACTTGAGGTACAAGCCGCCCTCAATATGGCCACCGAGCCAAGCTGACCCTCACTCTGTTGCATGTTTACATGTTCTTTTCCAGGCACCCATTGAAACCATGGATAACAGTTTACTTAAAAAAAAACTTAAACATGTGTTTTGTTTTGCACAGACCCTGGAAGTAACCAGGATGCTGTTCACCTCCCTGACTTGTCAAGGAAGACCTGTTCCAGCCATTCAGTTGTCGGCCAATCCCAGAAGCCAATCAAAACACAGGGTGATGAGCGAAGGAGCTCCAGGAGACAGCAGAAGGACAAAATGCCTCAGAGCAGAGGGTCTGTCTCTTTTACAGATGCAGCAACTCAGCAGGAACCAGAATGCCTCCAAAACGTTTCTGCCTTAATGTTCAAAAACATAAAGACAGAACCTGATATGGAGGATGACTACGCCATAGACCTCTCAAAGCCCCCGTCTCCTCTCAACCTGGCTTCTAAGCAAATTAAGACAGAGAGTGCTGAGGTAAATTACATCATTCCTGAAGAGTATGATGAACACCTTCAGTCACCACTGGACACAGATGTGGACTCTAGAGACAGCGACAGTGACGTCAAAGTCACCATAGTATCTGACAGTCACATGGAGATGGGAGACGAGTGCGGCCATTTTGTTGAGTCAGAGGGAAGGCTGTGTCACAATGTAACTGGAGAGGCTGAACCAGAAGAAGACCCCTTCCTGACATACTACCCTGACATGGGATCTAACCCTGCTGGGATGAGTGGGGAGGATATTTTACCCACTTTGAACTCTGCAGAGTCCTCTAAAAACGCACAAGGCTTCTACAACTGCACCCAGTGTGAGAAGACATTTAGTCGAGTGCAATCCCTCAACATCCACCTGAGGACTCATAGTGGCGAGAAGGCCCACTGCTGCAACTACTGCGGCAAACGCTTTGGCCGAGCAGACCTGCTCAAGTCCCACAAACGCACTCACACGGGAGAGAGACCGTTCAGCTGCGACCTCTGTGGTAAGAACTACGGTCACCCGGGCCAGCTCAGAATACACAAGCGTGTTCATACGGGAGAGAGACCGTACTGCTGCCCACACTGTGGGAAACGCTTCAGTGAACACAACCAGCTTAAAGTCCATTTACGAACTCACACAGGAGAGAGGCCATACAGTTGCACTGTGTGCGCCAAAACCTTCAGCAACGCAGGTAACCTGAGGATACACCAAAGAATCCACACTGGTGAGAAGCCTTACTGCTGTGTACAGTGTGGCAAGAGGTTCAATGGTATGGGGGACTTGAAAACACATTACAGGATTCATACAGGGGAGAGGCCGTACCATTGCGACCTGTGTGAGAAGACATTCAGCCAGGCAGGACACCTCACCATACACAAGCGGATGCACACAGGAGAGAAACCGTACACATGCTCAGAGTGTGGTAAGAGGTTCAGTGTGGCGAGCAGCCTCAAGCTGCACCTGAGGACTCATACAGGGGAGAAACTCTTCAGCTGCTCTTACTGTGGGAAGAGCTTCAGTAGGTCTGGCCATCTGAAGAGACACGAACAGGTCCACACCAAGGAGAAGGTCTACCCTTGTGACCAGTGTGGGAAGACCTACACCGACCAGTCATCCCTCAAAAAGCACCAGAAGACTCATGGAGCTGAGGAGCTGAGGACCGAGGAGCTGAGGACTGAGGAGAATGAGAGCAGTACCAGTAGGACTGATGTTTCCCATAACCTGGAAATAAAGACTGAAGACTAAGACTGTTATGTCATGTTACTGTATGTGTTACAGTGCACTCTATATGGCTATTTAATGTTGATGTATCAGTACATTGTAGAAACACTGCTGAATTTCACAAGAACTCAAGCTTAGATTTCCCCAAGTAGTAGGACAGGAAACAGCTTTGAGCGTATGTAGCCTAAGAGCCATTCTTGCCAGTAATGAAGTATGGTAATGATTGTCATTTGTGTTAGACTTTCTATGTATAAAGCGGTAATGTTATGTTCTAACACTGTACATAGCTTTTAAGGCATATTCTCGATCAACAAAATGTTGATTTTCTTTAAAAGAGTGTCATGCATTTTAGGCTGTGCAAGGTGTAAATAATGATTGGTTGCAATGGCTTTTACCTAGAGACAAACCATTTTATTTCATCTATGAACATGTCACTAATTTTCACAGTTAATGGGTTTAGAAGCCATACTTTTAAGACATGAATGTTATGGTAGAATATTGGATTATTTTGGTAAGAATGATGCCAAACTTTCGAAATTATTTATTATTCAAAGTGTAATTAATTGGCCGATGTATTGTGGTAAATGATACATAAATTTGACTTGCTACTGAGGATCTATCCTTAATATAACAAATTAAAAATAATTTATCAAAACCAAATACCTCCATTCCTCAGTTTCTACAGTGTTGTATTTATTTCTACAATTTAATTTTTGACCTTTTATCATTCTGACACCAGCATTCAAATCAGTTGGTATACAGACAACCAAATGCATAATCCTCGAAGACATGATAGAGTATGTGTTAATATTTGTGTTACTAATTCATTACACACCTTTGATACAACAGAAGTAACATGAAATGACATCGGCATACAAACACATGTCAAAAGAACTGAGTATGCTCAACATTTTATTGCATTTACTTTCTAGATAGCCTTATTTTCTCGAAGGCATTTCCATCCCCATACATGCAGCATGAAGTAAGTAAAAACAAAGATATAAAGGAAGTTTAAAAAAAAAACATTTTGCCCATATGCTAATTTAGTTTCACCTTAAATCTGAGAATAGTTGTCTACTAGTAGTCTACCAACATCTTGTGTCCTCACATTGTCAGTTTTGGACCAAAACTACTTCCCACCATAATAACCAGACTTCTACCAGTACAGTATGTGTGTTGAGGGATCATCCTGAGTTGGCTGTATTTCTGGTACAGCAGCAGCCAGGTTTCTGTGGTAGTATTTTCTCTTTTGACAGGTAAAGCACAGGTTGGATACTGCTGCTAATGTCCATGAAGCCAAAGGCAATGTAGTGGATATAGCACTGGAATACATCTGGGGAGAAGTATTGCTGGAAGGGGAACAGAGCCACAGGAGGGAAGTAGTTCAAAACAATGATTGCCAATATGATGAGGACCATTTTAAAGGCTCTCTTCTTGACAGGGTGCATCTCGTCACGGCCCGGCCCAGACTGCCTCAGGGCCCATAGGATGGCGACATTACAGAATACCATGAAGGCGAATGCTGCCAGGATCATGACTGTGAAGACCCTGTCAAAGTTCACGATGTTGCCCACGCACTTGGCGGTGGAGTAGGCCAGCGTGACAATCCACACGACGGCGGCAAGCACGGGCCGGTGGCTGCGGTCCTTGAGTTCTGTGAAGGTGATTGGGTGGAGCACGGCCATGTAGCGGTCCAGGCAGATGCAGGACAGGAAGAGTGGAGAGGAGTCCTTGACGCCGTAGAAGAAGCGCAGCACGTACCAGGTGCTGCTGGTGGTCAGGTAGACGATGTTGGCCAGCTCCAGAGGGGGGATGAGGCAGAAGAAGGTGTCCAGGATGGCCAGGTGCAGAATGAAGATGTCCGAGGTGGTGGAGTCACTCTTGTTCTTGTGCAGGAGCCACAGCACCATGACGTTGGCTGGGATCCCCAAGAACATGTTGATGAACTGCAGCACCAGGTAGAAGAGAAGAACGGCTGGCATGCCGTCACACTGCTCATATACAGTCTTGTCCCCTATGCTGGAGTTTAATGGTTTGTGTGAGATGAAGAGCAAAGACGAGTTGAAGAACACCTCCATGATGACTGGACTAGTGGGAGACTCAGTAGACACCGGACAAGAACTCTATATCTGGACAAACAAATAATACAAACTTGTCAGATTTAGCAAAACTTCTTTAACAGCTAGTTTGACACTTAAAACAACCTTTCCTGTAGCATCTTCATTTTTCTCTTTACCCACTGAAGAACATCAACATGACTTAATATCTGTCTTAAAAAATAAATCATGTTACCTAATTCCAGAATCTAGTTGTCTGATATATTCCCCAAGCCACATGTTTGTAATATGTACCACTGTTTAAACGTAAACTGTGAGTACATCCCGTTTTAGTTTCTAGGTACGTAATAAAGACTGAGACTTGCCGTATGTACTCTGTTTCCTAGGAGATATTCCTATGTACGGTAGCTAAAGCCCAGACTCATATACAATGCTTGACAATATAAATTAAAACTTTGGTTCTTCTGTTCTGTTCTAATAATAGTCTACATTCTGGACACCTGACCTGGAGCTCGACTGATAAGAAGCCCATTGATGGTTTCTGAAAATATTTGAATGGACAGAAACTCCCAGTATATACAAAACAAAGAGACAGGCTTACTGGTAGGTTACAGGGCTTTTGGTAATAAAACATTTGAATGGAGAGAACCTCCCAGTCTATGCAAAATAAAGAGACAGACTTACTGGTAGGTTACAGGGCTTTTGGAAATAAAACATTTGAATGGAGAGAACCTCCCAGTCTATGCAAAATAAAGAAACAGACTTACTGGTTACAGGGCTTTTGGTTTGAAGGAACAGTATGTCTTCAGCTGGTTCAGCTCTGTGTTGCAGTGAATGGTGTCTGCTCTGTGGTGTCTCCACTGTATGGTGTCTTGCACTGTGGTGTCTCCACTGTTGCTCATCCTCCTTAATTCTTCATCTGTGTTCATCTGTGAGTGTGTGAGTATGGACTGAGCCCTCACCTCAAAATAAGGTGTAGAGAACACCCCCTCACCGATGACCCAACACTACGGGGATCCTGACGCTCCAATCACCACATGAAGATAAGGGTGTGGAAACCTGGAAAATGTTTCCCCTGGCATCCATAGCACGCTTGGCCGTTAACTCACTGTACACACATCACTAAGCTATTTGCATGGCTAAAACACTATGTAACAGTACTGTTTTGTCATTTATTAAACAGTTATAGTATAATACATATAGTAATAATAATACATTTAAAGAGAGGTGTGGGTATAATGGTTCCATTGGTTTGTTTGGAGAATGTGTCGTGAGAAGCCATTGCCATTCACACTGATTGGCAATGATGCAACACGCCATTGGAGCCTGACGGAAATTTGGTGGTAAACAACTGATGTAACAATCCAGAAGATCATTTCTGAAATTCAGTGTAACAACGGGTAATCTGTTACATGGGCATGACATGCATTATTTTGTGATCCGTGAGCTGTGATGACTGTCAGTGGTGTACACAGTACATTGGCAGTGAGGATTTTGTGTTTGGCTTCATTGGCGAAAAAGGCTCCTTGATGCATAGCCTGCATGTGCTGTTTGGCATGTTATCTGTACAGATATATAGAATAGCTCCTAATAGCCTACTCTTAATGTCAGAAACGGATCTCATAAAGAGTTCGTTTGACCTTTCAGATGACCTCTCAAATTACAGAGCACAGATTGTTCTTTCTTCATTTTCATACAATTATGGAAGAACCGTAACTTAGAGAAATAAAGACATCTACACAAACGAAGGAAGCTTTTTTCAATTCTAAATTGTAATTAAATGACACTTCACTATGATGTCACATATTGGTGGTTATCTTTAAAGTATTTTAATAAACCTTTCATCTAATGACAGTCAATCAACTCAACTGGATCCAGTCCAGAAGGATTCACCTGATTCCTTTACTAATTTGTATGTCTGATTTGTTTCTGTCTGATTTTTTTGGGTTGAATATGGTTATAACTTCTGTATAACTTTGTGTGTTTATCTTGGTTAATGGTTACAACTCGCCACAGCATCTGTCGAAAGACAACCCAGGTTTGTTCATCGTGACTGAATCCAAGGTTGTGTCTACATTAGTTCTATGTTCATACAGGACATATTTTGCTCATATAAGGGAAGACTCCCAGACAAGCGCCACTTTCAGCCCGGGGCTCTGAGCTCCACCTGCAGCCACAAGACCAGGTTCTGTTTTTATCAGCAGACAAAAGATCTAACCAAAGTTCATTTAAATGTCCCCACATTCAAATGTCATATACATTTTAATTATTCCATTCTGATTTTGTTTCATGTAATTTCCTTGTAATTTCAGTTATCAGTTTCAGGAAATGTCTCATTAGATTGCCAATTTTGATGAAAATGACAGCAATGAAACTGATAGGTTTAAAGGAGATGCCATTTAGTTGAGTTAAATCCCTTTCTCTTGCAAGTATCTCAGAGAAAAGTGACAACCTGAAATCACATAATTGAAGAACACATAATGCCAGACATTGTTTTCATGCTTCTCCTATCCCACAGACAGTACGTTGTGTAAAAGTCACGACCCCACCATGCAGCAGTCAGTCATGCAGACGACATGATGCCCCTGGGATGCCATTGCCATTCTGTTTAGTTAGTCTCTGAGAGAGAGATGAACAGCAGAGGAAAACTGCCCTTGGAGTCTCTGACTCAATATGCTTAGTTGTTGCTGCTTTGGGTGCCCTTTTAATTAGTGGGAATTCATGCTTCAAGTGGAATCAGTGGACTCTAAGATAATCGTAATTAATTAGGAATGTTCATGGTTGTTGTTGTTGTGTTTCAAGCTGGTGAAATGTAGTGTAATCAAAAATGTGAATGTCATATGTTCATTGTTAATTTGCTCTATAGTTATTACATATATAATATATTTTAAACTCACGTCTCTAATGAATAAACCCCGCTGTCTCACCATTTCTAAAACTTTGGCAAGACATTACACCAATTCCAATCAAGTTTTTTCCAGAGAATTATATGCCCAGGACAAACAGAATTATATTCCTTATTAAAATCTCCTCCACTGGATCTGACCTCATAAAATCCAAGGGTACAACATGAATATTGGATGAATTATGTCCTACAGTGAGAACGTAGTAGGACATTTCCTAATCGGATGGTTATCTGTGAGGCAAGAGCCCCCTACTCAACTACAATGGGTGTCATTGATCTGTCAGAGAAGCCACGTGTTATTTCTCAACAGAGAAGATACAAAGATCTCTATCTGAGAGTTGACTATATAGCTTCTAGCAATCTGGAAGTGGTGCCTAATATTCTCAATGATATTCTTATTGATACATCATTAAGCATGGTAGATCTTCTGGTTAGTTACACTGTGTGTCTGTCCATCCCTCCTGTTACAATAACACACAATCAAAGGTTATTCATCTCAACCTGTCTATCAACTTGGCACTAGTGACTTTTATATTTGATGAGAATGGACAATTTGGAAACAAAATCAGTCATAACCTTTCAGTGCTAGTGTATATGTGTGTGATTATTTAATAGTGCTATTAACAAGCAACAACAGACACAAGGAGTTATACAATAGAAGGGGAACAAAGTGTATCAGATGAGGATGTATCAGTCAATCTCTCTCTAGACAGACCTCACACAACCAGGCCTCATTCTCTCCCCCATGCAGGAGAAACACATCACATCTCATGGAATACCTATTCTCTTCCTCACTGACATACTTACATCTAGACATTTGTGTACCAGCAGTTTTAAGATTCTAGATTTTCCATAGACACCCCGTACTGGCAAACATTGTTTGAGACTACGTTGTTCCCATAATGCAAACATTGCATCGACATGGCTCTTTGATAGATGTTTCCGATTTCTAAATTTAACCCAGGTTCCAACTACAAAATCAACAATCAAGGTTTGGTTGATTTCGATTTGAATTCATGTTTTCTGACAACTCAATCAAATATTAATACAAAATGTGTCATCTTTTCCCAGTGTGCTTTCCATATAAACATTTGTTTCACCAAAGTAAGTATTTTTTCTATTTTACTTCATTTTCTAAATGTTTGCCGTGCTGGAAAAGAGGTTGGAATATTAATTGAGGAGTAATATGAAAGGTCTAAGCTCCCAACTGTTCCAAGTAAAACATGACTGGAGACACCTGCACCCAACAGCTTTTCAGTCAACATCCTGTAACATCCCCCTGAATAGAGGTGACCTCTTTCTAAATCAAGAAAACTTTGTGCAACAAGAGGCAATATATCAAATCTTCAAAACCCTCTACCACTGATGACCATCTGGATTGACCCTGTAAATACAAAGGAATAGAAGAGTGAAGCCAAAGTGATCTCAAGGTGAAACACTGCAAGATAAATAAAAAGGGGGCCTGATTATAGCACCTTATGGTCAAGTTCATTTTACTGTTAAGTGGGAATACTTAAATAGAAAGAGGAAAGGACAGCGAGGCATTCACTAACATGCAATGTGAAGCAAGATAATCACAAGACCAAAGACATAAAATCAAACAGGAGAGACAGCTAGGCAGTCAGTCACAGCAGAGAGTATTTATATGCAGACTTCACAACAGTACCTAATAGGAGTTGCGTTGCAAAATCATTACATAGTTACGTTAAATAGCAATTACTGCCATTAAAAAAACATCTTCTCAA
This sequence comes from Oncorhynchus tshawytscha, assembly GCF_018296145.1. NCBI lineage: Eukaryota > Metazoa > Chordata > Actinopteri > Salmoniformes > Salmonidae > Oncorhynchus > Oncorhynchus tshawytscha. The sequence continues at coordinate 22,330,666 of NC_056448.1, forward strand.
TTAGAAATGTAAGAGGATTCAAGATTGAATGGGCCCAGTTGACTATGTGGTTTATGAGGCCACTGGTTTAGATTCTGGTTCGGTTGGGACCATTATGAGCACAGCATTGAAAGAGCAGCAGTACATATGCTTGGTTTTAACCTCTCAGCGAGCCAGGTCTCACAAAGCACATTCTGTTCATCCTGTACTAACATGGCATTACTCATTTTTGACACAAAGGCTCTGAGACACCTCTGTAGGAAGGCAGAGAGGAAGTCGCACTATAAAGCCAGTCTCGCATGAATCATTACAGCACATTACATTACATTTGAAGTCTATCAATCAAGGAGGACTCGTTTTTTCCCACTAGCCAATCCAACATTACTCTTCTCTGAACCCTGTCCCGTTCCAGTGGTCCCTCTGCCACCAGGGACCAGGGCTCAAACACATTCAGAAAATACCAATCCTTCTCATCTTCAAGTCTCTTCTACGTGCAAACTTCTCTCCTACCCTCTCCTCTACTAGGTCTCCTTGGCTTGTAGGACATGTGTCACTTTTCTAGTGCTCTCAATACATTCCCTTCAAGGGAAACAAAACAACAGTTACATGCTGCGCTTCTGTTATACTCTTAAGATGATGGGTAATTAAGCAATAAGGCCTGAGGGGGTGTGGTATATGGACAATATACCACGGCTAAGGGCTGTTCTTACGCACGACGCAAAGCGTGCCTGGATATAGCCCTTAGCCTTGGTATATTGGCCATATACCACCAACCCCCAAGGTGTCTTATTGCTATTATAAACTGGTTACCAACGTAATTAGAGCAGTACAAATAAATGTTTTGTCATACCCGTGGTATACGGTCTGATATACCATAGCTGTCAGCCAATCAGCATTCAGGGTTTAAACCACCCAGTTTATAATAGACTATATATACTAGTGCTTCACATCATGTGTATTTGGCTCACTTAAGGGTACAAAGAGTGACAAATAGTAAATTATATACTATACAGTCATGTTGTCATCCTTAGGGAAAGGGGGATACCTAGTCAGTTGTCCAACTGAATGTATTCAACTGAAATGTGTCTTCCGCATTTAACCAAACCCCTCTGAATCAGAGAGGTGCGGGGGGCTGCCTTAATCGACATCCACGTCTTCGGCACCCAGGGATGGGAAAAGCTCTCTAGAAACCAGTAAGCTCCTCCAGGTCAGGAGAGCCCATTTCACTTAGGTTTGAGATACACAAGTGGATATATTGGAATACAAGGGGAGAAATATCTACCAAAGTATGACTGAGATCAAAGTATCTGGAATAAATGTTTCATAAAATAAATACATTTTGTGTGGTGTGTGTCCAATGGAACCCCTCCAACTAATGCATTTGTACAGGAGCTGTTGTCATGATGAATGTCAGGGATCCAGTAGCTCCATGTAGGGGTTTGAGATTTAGTTCATGATGTCCAATCACATAGCTTATACTGTGATGGGAGGGAAGTCTGGAAAGTCTGGTAAAGTCTGGTCCAATAAGGTAGGATCCTAGTGGATCACAATAGATCCTTGGAGTATTTTGAGGGGGAGTAGAATCCTGGGCAGGTCCCAGTTAGGAATGGTTAGACTATGGTGTTCCAGGCTTTCTGCCCAGTGGGTGAGGTATCAGAGGACGGTGGAGAGTCGGGAGTCCCTCTCCTCTGGGAGAGGTCGGCCCAGATTAGTGTGCAGGCCATTTTATGTGGAGTTGTCAGTTGGTGAGATCCAAAGGGTGTGGTCAAGTGGGGGGTCAAAGTTCAAGGTGCTTTCATCATGCCAGGAGTGGTGAGTTGAGTCTGATACAGTTGTCTTGTTGTGAGGGGGGGTCAGATAGAGCTGGAGACCACTACAGTTGTATTATGGTGTCTGTATTCAGATGAAGGTGGAGTCCATGGTGCTGCTGTCATGCGTGCTCCGGGCGCGAGCCTCAAACAGCTGTTTGATCAGAGCAGACTTCTCCTGCTCCAGCTGAGTGATGCGCTCACTCTTATCAGTCACCTCCTACACCAGGGCATAGAGAGGAATGGAGGGATGGAGAGAGGAGTGGTAGAGGAGGAAATGAGGAGGGGAGACATGGACCGGGGAGAAGAGAGTTTAAACAAGCTTTTATTGTGCATTTAAGGAGTGTACATACAGAGCTTCGATGCAGCAGAGAGAAGAGAAGAGATAGGTAGAGGTTAGACGATCATAGAGGGACAGTGGGGACGGATACATATACCGTATATACAGTACATTTAATTGACATCGAACAGTATCTTCAGTTTACCTGGGTGAGAAGGCGGTTCTGGTCCTTCAGTCTCTGAATGGCTTGTGGTGGGGCAGTGGCAGGAGGCTGGGAGCTGGAGGAGATTGCTGTTGGCTGGGTGCCAGAGAATGGGAAAGACTGCTAAGAGGGAGAGAGAGAAATAAATGATTCACCATTATTTACCATATTTCAGTAAAGACTCCAGTGTTTAGGGTTGACTATACTCTCTGTCTAAAATATAGAAAGAACTTTCAACATATAATTGCCACTGAGAGGATTTCAGTAAGAGTTTTCCTCTTACTGGAACTTGAACTTAGAAATTGAACTTAGAAATTGCACAATTATATGAGACAACCATTCCTCATAGGGCAGTGAGGCGGCTGAGTTACACACAGTCAGGTAATATGTCTTCTTTCAAGGTGAATCATCAATATTCACCATTCCAGAGCAGGAAATGAGGTCATTAAGGCAGCGGTTGGCTTCCTGCAGCTTGGGAAGCAGAACATCCATGCGACTTTGATTCTGGGATTCTGTGAAGAAATCCTGGTGGGAGAGAGAAAGAGAGACAGTAAGAACTAGACAGTTTCAGATCATTTATATATTATCCATACCTATTGTACTGCATTATACTGTACATGACCTGGGTCATGTTCATTAGGACATATTCATGTTTTTTTTACTTGTAATTTAAAAAAATATATATATACAGTATATTTGCACTCCCTTTTTCCCCCACAATTTAGATCTTGTCTCATCGCTGCAACTCCCCAACGGGCTCAGGAGGCAAAGGTCGAGGCATGAATCCTCTGAAACTTGACCCGCTAAACCACAATTCATAACACCCACACGCTTAACCCGGAAGCCAGCCACACCCATGTGTCAGAGGAAACACCTTCCAACTGACAACCGAGGTCAGCGTGCAGGCGCCCGGCCCGCCACAAGGAGTCGCTAGAGCACGATGAGCCAAGTAAAGCCCCCTCCAGCCAAACCCTCCCCTAACCCGGACAACGCTGGGCCAATTCCCGATCACGGCCGGTTGTGATACAACCTGGGATGGAACCTGGGTCTGTAGTGACACCTCTAGCACTGTGATGTAGTGCATTAGACCGCTGTGCCTCTTCGGAGGCCCTCGGGACATATTCATTTTTAAAATGAAAATGGACAAGTCCAGGAGGTAGTCCCTCCCTGTTTCAGTTTGTTTTCTTCTGTTTGCTGCCTAATGAACAGTCCTTACCGTGCAGTGGTTGCTCTGACCCACGTGTCTCTGTCTCTCTGTGACATTGTGGATCTGGTTCTGGTACCACTCTCTAGCACGCTCCACCACCTCCAGACCAGCCAGCAGAGAGTCCTTCTCCTGTTCCAACTCCTTCATCTGCTTCAGCTGGAGCAAGAGGGAGTCAACATCTATCTCACTATGATCATCAACTTGGGTCACTAACCTGAAGTCATTTGGCGACTCTGTATGCTTGCTGCTTGCTCCTCAAGCTTAGACTCATCCTGAGTTCCAAAAAAGGGGTCCCTAATTTACAATAATCCCAGGGTAAATGTTGTCTATTAGCTAAGCTTGCATGTCACATTTATGATGGTCAAAAAGCTACATCTCTACATGTTGTCCTGAGACAATGGCCCAGGGCCAATTGTGCCAGCATTGTACCCCGACCTCAAAAGGAAGAGCAATATTCATAGGAGCAATCAGCCCGGCGCCATGGCAACCGTGCATAGACCTAAGAATGGGTAAACAGTAGCCACTCCAACAGGCCGTCCTGTCCCAGTGGCAGGCAGACAGCATTGAGTTCTGCTGACCATCTTATCCTCCAGTGCCACAGCACAGGCCCCATTCCTGGCATTCAGCCACCTGATGTGTCATCCACTCTCTCTATACACTATCACTGTTGGGAAAACCATGTCTGTACAAAAGCCTGTTTCCCAATGACATAAACCAACCAGCATTGTCAGAGTGTGCTGATACTGTTGTTGTTATCTGATCTGGACTATAACCAGCCAGGATAAACCTCTTGTGCCATCACTGCATACTAAACACATTTCCCCTTTCAGCTCTGGCCCTGCTGGGTTGAATGGGACCTGCAAACAGAGGACAGAGGAGAGGAGAAAGAGAGATGAAAGAGAGAGAGAGCAGAGAAAGACGGAGAGGGGTGGGGGGGATTGTGGCTGGAATTAAGCGTGACCCAGTGTCAGGCTGTGTGTTTGTGTGGTGGGCCACAGGCAGGGCAGCTCTGTAGAGAGAGGGGGGAGGTGCAAGGGGAATGATAGAAAAGTTAGAGAGGGGAGAGGGGGTACATGTCCCAGCTAGCTGACAAGGCTAACATCACCCGTGTTAAAATGACAAAGCATACAACAAACACCAACAATGGCAGATTTTTACCTCATCAGTTCGGGGATTCAATCCAGCAACCTTTCAGTTACTGGCCCAACGCTCGAACCCCTAGGCTACCTGTCGCCCCAGAGTTTCCTGCAGTTATATGTTCTGGTGCCACTCAGGCAGTTAAATGATTGATTGGGGACCTCTATGTAGTTGAATGTGATTGCTTTTATTAAATATGTTTATTTTAATTGTGTACACATATATATATATGTTTTTATTGGAATGTATACAGGGCTCTCTTGTAAAATATATATTTAATCTCAATGTGACTCCCTGTTTAAATAAAGGTTAAAAAAATCAAACTCAGCAGTTCGTTCCACAAAAATGTGTGGAGACTGAAAGGATCTCTAGTGTTATCCATTCCTGAGACTGGGTTTGGTAACTTGTGATTTTAATGAAGTTACATATGAAGGGAGTTTCTGGAACATTGCTTTTTCTCTTACAGACAGAGAGGTCCATCCCACATTTTTATACAGACTACAATGATGAGTCCTAAAACTGTCCCTGTGATAAAACGGATTGCAGGGGTTGCCACATGCATATAAACAATATCACCTAAATCCAATACAGGGAGAAGCATATAAACAACAGCACCAAAATCCAATACAGGGAGAATACAGGGAGAAGATTTCTCCTATTTTCAATACTGAGGCATGATTTATTTCTATATAATGTGCATGGGGCTAGTCTACACAGCAGCTCCAAACAGTACAAACGACCATACAACTGCTAGAGCATTAACATGACAACTAGGGGTTTACACGTTATCAACAAGACACAACCTGATACGAACCCACACTAGCACTGTCCACTGGCAATGTTCACTAGCTTCAACAACTCATTAACCACAGACACACAACAGAACTGTCAAACATTCAGCTAGTTGACAACTTGTTATCTCTCTCTGACTCTGCTCATAACTCCATAGTTAAATATTGACACAGCTTGACATGCATCTGGAGTGCGTAGTAGACATATATATACATGGAAACTCCTCAATCGCCAGTCCAAATATCCTTCCTTCTCTTCGTCTCTCCTGTAATTGTTCTCACTCACCCAAAGGAAAAAGTGCAGCGCCTTGCTGCTGTACAGACTACTGCTGAGAGGGATGAAGACAGTGGTGTAGGCTGCCCAAACGGCTGTCCAGGCTGGGCCGGGTGGACCAAGCGAGTCCCCTGCTTCCAGGCCCCTGGGTCCGACCCGGCTCATTACCATGTGGACAGACAATCAGAGGGGGGAGGAGGGAGGGGGAGGGGGAGCAGCTCCCTCTACAACTCAACACAGAGAAAGAGTGGAAGGAGAAAGGAAAAGACAGAGAGAGAGGGAGAGAGAGTAGGGTACAGAGAAGTGAGAGGCAGGGGGAGAGAAAGAGAGAGAGGGAGAGAGGAAGAGAGAGAGAGAGAGAGAGAGAGAGGGAGAGAGAGAGAGAGAGAGAGAGAGAGAGAGAGAGAGAGGAGGCATGGAAGGGGGGCAGGAGATTGGGAGGGCAACAGTAGGGGAGGGGTTGGACTGAGAAAAAAGGGGGAGGGAAGTAGGGAAAGGGGTGGAATGGTGGGTGTTGGCCAACAGAAACAAAGTGCCAGAGAGCAGTAGAAGTCTGCACAGAGCAGAAAGGTCTGTTTATATATGGAACTGTTCTCAGCTCCACCCTCTAGATAAAATGACCCCTAACATGAACACCATCACTGAACATCACCAACGTTGAGAACATGGTTGTTTGACTGCCTCTCTTAAATCTGTGCAACAGTGTGTGTGTGTGTGTGTGTGTGTGTGTCTGTGTGTGTGTGTGTGTGTGTGTGTGAGTGAGCACGCGTGTACGTACCATTCCATAACCCACTCCGTTGGTGATGGTGTGGCGTCTCTGCTCATCCCGGCTCCGCCCATGGCGTCTGGAGGCAGTGAATCCTGTGGCTGATTCACTCTGGGACCTCGGCAAACCAGCCTCCACAATACCTGGACCAGAGAGAGGGCAGGAAGGGGTGGTCACCAACTGACTTCCAGATCTTGTCTGGAACACAGGTATCAACTGTCTGGTTAGTACATTGTACAGTGAGCTCCAAAACTATAGGGACAGTGAAAATTCTGTTGTTTTGTCTCTGTACTCCAGCACTTTGGATACAATGACTATGAGGTTAAAGTGCAGACTGTCAGCTTTAATTTGATGGTAATTTCATCCATATTGGGTGAAATGTTTAGAAATTACAACACTTTATGTACATAGTCCCCCCATTTTAGGGGACCAAAATTATTGAGACAAATTCACTTATATGTGTATTAAAGTAGTAAAAAGTTAAGCATTTAGTTTCATATTCATAGCACACAATGACTACATCAAGCTTGTGACTCGGCTGTTTTTTGGGGGGGAGGTGGATCAGATTTAATATTGCGGGTAGATTGTTGCTTCCATCAATGTTAATTGTCTGCATCATTTCCAATCTCCCATATATTTTTGGTATATATATATATATATATATATATATATTCCACCCAATATATATATATATATTTATATATACATACAGTACATACATACATGCACATACATAACCACACATATATATATGTGTGGTTATACATATATATAAGCATTCATACATATACACATATATATATACACATACATACACATACATTTATACATACAGTTGAACTCGGAAGTTTACATACACTTAGGTTGGAGTCATTAAAACTCATTTTTCACCCACTCCACAAATTTCTTGTTAACAAACTATAGTTATGGCATGTCAGTTAGGACATCTACTTTGTGCATGACACAAGTAATTTTTCCTACAATTGTTTACAGACAGATTATTTCACTTATAACTCACTGTAGAGGTTTACATACACCAAGTTGACTGTGCCTTTAAACAGCTTGGAAAATTCCAGAAAATTATTTAATGGCTTTAGAAGCTTCTGATAGGATAATAGACATCAATTGAGTCAATTGGAGGTGTACCTGTTGATGTATTTCAAGGCCTACCTTCAAACTCAGTGCCTCTTTGTTTGACATCATGGGAAAATCCAAATAAATCAGCCAAGACCTCAGAAAATAAATTCTAGACCTCCACAAGTATGGTTCATAGTTGGGAGCAATTTCCTAACGCCTGAAGGTACCACGTTTTGTCTCCTAGAGATTAATGTACTTTGGTGTGAAAAGCGCAAATCAATCCCAGAACAACAGCAAAGGACCATGTGAAGCTGCTGGAGGAAACAGGTACAAAAATATCTATATCCACAGTACGAGTCCTATACCGACGAGTCCTATACCGACATAACCTGAAAGGCCGCTCAGCAAGGAAGAAGCCACTGCTCCAAAACCGCCATAAAAAAGCCAGACTACGGTTTGCAACTGCACATGGGGACAAAGATTATACTTTTTTAGAGAAATGTCCTCTGGTCTGATGAAACAAAAATATAACTGTTTGGCCATAATGACCATGTTTGGAGGAAAAATGGGGAGGATTGCAAGCCGAAGAACACCATCCCAACAGTGAAGCACGGGGGTAGCAGCATCATGTTGTCGGGGTGCTTTGCTTCAGGAGGGACTGGTGAACTTCACAAAATAGATAGCATCATTAGGGAGGTAGATTATGTGTATATATTAAAGCAACATCTCAAGACATCAGTCAGGAAGTTAAAGCTTGGTCGCAAATGGGTCTTCCAAATGGACAATGACCCCAAGCATACTTCCAAAGTTGTGGCAAAATGGCTTAAGGACAAGAAAGTCAAGGTATTGGAGTGGCCATCACAAAGCCCTGACCTAAATCCTATAGAAAATTTGTGGGCAGAACTGAAAAAACGTGTGCGAGCAAGGAGGTCTACAAACCTGACTCAGTTACACCAGCTCTGTCAGGAGGAATGGGCCAAAATTCACCCAACTTTTTGTAGGAAGCTTGTGGAAGGCTACCCAAAACGTTTGACCCAAGTTAAACAATTTAAAGGCTACGCTACCAAATACTAATTGAGTGCATGTAAACTAACATACACACTTAAAAAAAGAAAGAATATACCTTCCTTTATTATTTCCCAACCCCCCGCAATTGGAGTAAACTAATAAACAATAACACTTAGGCTTCTACTTCCAGCTCATACATACTAATCACATTTTACAGACACAATCTATTTTACAATAGTTATATTTTGTTTGTTGTTAGTCCTGGCCTCTATTTCTGATGTCCATCCAGTTTGATTTCTATTTGCCATATATTTGTAACTGTGCTATTTCACAAAAGTTATGAACCTATATACATTTTACAGACCCCGTATGTTTTACAATGGTTATCTTGTTGTTATTAGCACCACACTTCAGCTCCATTCAACCCCTCCCAGCTATCTCTTAACACCAACAATATTGGATTTCTATTTGACATACATTTTTCAACTGTGCTGTGATGTTTCACAAAAGTACTGAACCTTTCTATTCTCATAGTTTCTACAGATTGTAAATTAAAGATAAACATTTTTGCTAAAATAAATATTATTTTAATAATCCATTGACTATGACTTTTCAAATCACCCAGTATTGCTATCTGTAGTGTTAGTTCGAGCTAAATGTTGCAATTCTTCATCCATTCCTGGACCTGTGACCAAAAACAAGCTACATATGGACAGTACCAAAATACATGATCTAATGACTCTGCCTCCTCACAGCAAAATCTGCAGAGCTGGGAAGATTGTATCCCCCATATATATAACATTCTATTGGTTGCAAGAATTTTGTATAATCATTTAAATAGAAAATTCTAAGTTTTGAATCCGGCGTCGTTTTGCGTGTCAATTCATAAACCATGTGCCATGGAATCGGTACATCAAAAATCTGTTCCCAACTATTTTGCAATTTATATGGCACAGCTGTCAATTTTTTGGTCCTTAAAAATGAAACTGGTATATATTTTTATTTATCACAGTTTTCTTTAACAAATGATGGTCTTTAATGCAGGGCCGACAGACAAGTTCCTTACTTTCCCCCTTCTACCTGCCTCCTCCATATTTTGTGGTAATGCTGCAACTAGTTGGTTGTAATTTTGGATAGAGCAGACATTTCCATGTCTATGGAAATGTTGCTTGTTTTGTTTGTGTTTCAGATTATTTTGTGCCCAATAGAAATTAATGGTAAATAATGTATTGTGTCATTTTAGATTCACTTTTATTGTAAATAAGAATAGAATATGTTTCTAAACACTTCTACATTCATGTCGATGCTACCATGATTACGGATAATCCTGAATGAATCATGAATAATGATGAGTGACAAAGTTACAGATGCACAAATATCATACCCCTCCAAATAATTCTAACCTCCCCTGTTATTGTAATGGTGAGAGGTTAGCATGTCTTGGGGGTTTGATACTTGTGCATCTGTAACTTTATCACTCGTCATTATTCACGATTCGTTCAAATTACAGCTGACAGTCTGCACTTTAACTTCATAGTCATTGTATCATTTCAAATTCAAAGTGCAGAGCCAAAACAACAAGAAAAATGTGTCACTGTCCCAATACTGTTGGAACTCTGTATATGCTTCTGGGTACCCATCACCTAACACATTAAATGAAAACATAACCATTTGCTGTAAGGAATAACATAAACTTTAGGTACATGTTAGTGTTTGGGTATCTTTGCTCTTATATAATGTTAGTATCAAATACATAGAGCTAGGCTACTCTTTGGATATATATGGATTTCTGCATAAATTGGTTATAAAATTTGATCTGATCTTCCTCTAGGTCACAACAATAGACAAACACAGTCTGCTTAAACTAATAACACACAAACAATTATATGTTTTCATGTCTTTATTGAACACACCGTGTAAACATTCACACTGAGGTGGGAAAGGTATGTGAACCCTTGAATTTAGTAACTGGTTGATCCTCCTTTGGCAGCAATAACCTCAACCAAACGTTTTCTGTAGTTGCGGATCAGACCTGCACAACGGTCAGGAGGAATTTTGGACCATTCCAAAACTGTTTCAGTTCAGCAATATTCTTGGGATGTCTGGTGTGAACTGCTCTCTTGAGGTCATGCCACAGCATCTCCATTGGGTTGAGATCAGGACTCTGACTGGGTCACTTCAGAAGGCGTATTTTCTTCTGTTGAAGCCATTCTGTTGTTGATTTACATCTGTATTTTGGGTCGTTGTCCTGTTGCATCACCCAACTTCTGTTGAGCTTCAATTGGCGGACAGATAGCCTAACATTCTCCTGCCAAATGTAATGGCGCCAGAAAGGATGGCTACCGTTTCATGGGCTCTTAACCAACCATGCATGCTATTTTGTTTGTTTTTTTCACATTTTTTGTAACTTATTTTGTACATAATGTTGCTGCTACCATTGTTTTTGCCCGAAAAGAGCCTCTGGAAATCAGAACAGCGATTATTCACCTGGATCTGGATGAAGCATTTCTCCTTAATGAGTCGGTTGAGAGGGATTTACTCCAGACACCCGAACAGGCACTCATCCCCGTCATTCGCAGGAGAAAGAGACGGAAAAGATATTGCGGAAAGAGATCGGGCTGCCTTGTGAGGATCCGCTGACGCGTGGCTAATCTGTCCTTGCCATCCGTACTACTGGCCAACGCACAATCGCTGGAAAATAAATTGGATGAGCTAAATGCACGTATATCCTACCAACAGGACATTAAAAACTGTAATATCTTATGTTTCACCGAGTTGTGGCTGAACAACGACATGATTAACATACAGATGGCGGTTACACACTGCATAGGTATGATAGAACAGCAACCTCTCCCTGTCTGAGTCTGTAATACCAACATGTTTCAAGCAGACCACCATAGTCCCTGTGTCCAAGAACACTAAGGTAACCTGCCTAAATGACTATCGACCCGTAGCACACACATCTGTAGCCATGAAGTGCTTTGAAAAGCTGGTCATGGCTCACATCAACACCATTATCCCAGAAAACCTAGACCCACTCCAATTTGCATACCGCCGCAACCGATCCACAGATGATGTAATCTATTGCACTCCACACTGCCCTTTCACACCAGGACAAAAGGAACATCTATGTGAGAATGCTATTCATTGACCGCAGCTCAGCATTCAACACCATAGAGCCCTCAAAGCTCATCACTAAGCTAAGGGCCCTGGGACTAAACACCTCCCTCTGCAACTGGATCATGGACTTCCTGCATGCTCAGTCCCCTCCTGTACTCCCTGTTCACTCATGACGGCACAGCCAGGCACGACTCCAACACCATCATTAAGTTTGCCGATGACATAACAGTGGATTGCCTGATCACCAACAATGATGACACAGCCTATATAGAGGAGGTCAGAGACCTGGCAGTGTGGTGCCAGGACAACAACCTCATCCTCAATGTGATCAAGAATAAGGAGATGATTGTGGACTACAGGAAAAGGAGGACCGAGCACGCCCCCATTCTCATCGACGGGGTTGTAGTGGAGCAGATTGAGAGCTTCACGTTCCTTGGTGTCCACATCACCAACAAACTAACATGGTCCAAGCACACCAAGACAGTCGTGAAGAGGGCACAACAACTCCTATTCCCCCTCAGGAGACTGAAAAGATTTGGCATGGGTCCTCAGATCCTCAAAAGGTTCTACAGCTGCACCACCGAAAGCATCCTGACTGGTTGCATCACTGCCTGGTATGGCAACTGCTTGGCCTCCGACCGCAAGGCACTGCAGAGCGTACATCACTTTTGGCCAAGCTTCCTGCCACCCAGGACCTCTATATTAGGAGGTGTCAGAGGAAGCACCAAAAAATTGTCAAAGTCTCCAGCCACCCTAGCCATAGACTGTTCTCTCTGCTACCGCACGGCATGCTGTACCGGAGTGCCAAGTCTAGGTCCAAGAAGCTTCTAAACAGCTTCAACCCCCAAGCAATAAGTCTCCTGAACATCCAATCAAATGGCTACCCAGACCATTTGCACCCCCCCTCTTTTATGCTGCTGCTACTCTCTGTTATTATCTACGCATTAGTCACTTTAATAACTCTACGCACATGTATATATTACGTCAATAACCTCGACGAACCGGTGCCCTCGCACATTGACTCTATACCGGTGCCCCCTGTATATAGCCTCACTATTGTTATTTTACTGCTGCTCCTCAATTACTTTTTACTTCTTAAGACTGCATTGATGATTAAGGGCTAAGGGCTTGTGAGTAAGCATTTTATTGTAAGGTCTACTACACCTGTTGCATTCGGCGCATGTGACAAATACAATTTTATTGTATTAGAAAATGTCTTGATAAACTGGGGAATTCCTTTTTCCGTCAATGGTAGCAAGCTGTCCAGGCCCTAAGACAGCAAAGCAGCACCAAACCATGATGCTCCCTCCACCATACTTTACAGCTGAGATGAGGTTTTGATGTTGGTGTGCTGTGACTTTTTTTCCACACATAGTGTTGTGTTCCTTCCAAACAACTCAACTTTCATCTGTCCACAGAATATTCTGCTGTAAAGCTGTGGAACATCCAGGTGACTATTGCAAACTTCAGACGTGCAGCAATGGGGTTTTTTGGACAGCAGTGGCTTCTTCCGTGGTGTCCTCCCATGAACACCGTTCTTGTTTAGTGTTTTACGTATCGTAGACTCGTCAACAGAGATGTTAGCATGTTCCAGAGATTTCTGTACATCTTTAGCTGACACTCTAGGATTCCTCTTAACCTCATTGAGCATTCTGCGCTGTGCTCTTGCAGTCATTTTTGCAGGACGGCCACTCCTAGGGAGAGTTAGCAACAGTGCTGAACTTTCTCCATTTATATACAATTTGTCTTACCGTGGACTGATGAACATCAAGGCTTTTAGAGATACTTTTGTAACCCTTTCCAGCTTTATGTACTTCTACACCTGCATTGCTTGCTGCTTGGGGTTTTAGCCTGGGTTTCTGTACAGCACTTTGAGATATCAGCTGATGTAAGAAGGGCTTTATAAATACATTTGATTTGATTATGCAAGTCAACAATTCTCTTTTGTTTGAAGCATGGTGCACATCAGGCAAATTTGAGTTTGAATCACCAGAGATAACATCAGACTAACACATTATCACCACAAACCCACCCCAAATCTTGTGAGTGTGTGTGTGTCTCACTGACAACGATGAGACAGCCTATAGGGAGGAGGTCAGAGACCTGGCAGTGTGGTGCCAGGATAACAAGCTCTCCCTCAACGTAATCAAGACAAAGGAGATGAATGTGGACTACAGGTAAAGGAGGACTGAGCACGCCCCTATTTTCATTGACAGGGCTGTAGTGGAGCAGGTTGAGAGCTTCAAGTTCCTTGGTGTCCACATCACCAACAAACTATTATGGTTCAAACACACCAAGACAGTCGTTAAGAGGGCACAACAACTCCTTTTCCCCCTGGCATGGGTCCTCAGATCCTCAAAAAGTTCTACAGCTGCACCATCGAGAGCATCCTGACTGGTTGCATCACCAACTGGTATGGCAACTGCTCGGCCTCCGACCGCAAGGCACTACAGAGGGTAGTGTATACGGCCCAGTACATCACTGTGGCCAAGCTTCCTGCCATCCAGGAACTCTATACCAGGCGGTGTTAGAGGAACCCCATAAAATTTGCCAAAGTCCTCAGCAAGCGGTACCGGATTGCCAAGTCTAGGTCCAAAAGGCTTCTTAAAAGCTTCTACCCCCAAGCCATAAGACTCCTGAACAGCTAATCAAATGGCTACCTGGACTATTTCCATTGTCGTCCCATATTTGCATTACGCTGCTGCTACTCTGTTTAATATCTATGCATAGTTACTTTACCTCTACCTACATGTACATATTACCTCAATTAAACTGTGCCACCGCTCATTGACTCTGTACCGGTACCCCCTGTATATAGCCTCGTTACTGATAGTTTACTGTTGCTCTTTAATTATTTGTTATTTTTCTATTTTCTTATTTTTATTTATTTTCAGTTTATTTGAGTAAATACTTTCTTAACATTTATTTTTCTTAAAACTGCATTGTTGGTTAAGGGCTTGTAAGTAAGCATTTCACTGTAAGGTCTACACCTATTGTATTTGGCACATGTGACAAATAGAATTTGATTTGATTTTGTGTGTGAGACATCCTGCAGTGCCTATGGTGGCCACACGAGGAAGCTAACCTCCCTGCTAACCAATATCAACTGAGAGACAAGAGGTTTCCCTCTGGTTGTTTTGAATGTGGACAAGTTACATTTCTGAGGGGGGGAGATGAGAAGAAAATGCAAGTTCAGGTGATAGTAGATAACAGAGCAGAAAAAACATGATACTCTTCCATGTTGTGTCATGACTCCCAGAAATCCTGTTAATCGGTAACTGGATATAATTCCTTGAGGGCAGAAGTATGTGGGGTTCAGAGTGGCCAAATATGTAAGAAGAAATATGTAAAGCCCCTAGTTTAGTGTTTCTAGATAGTCTTCAAGTTGGACTCTGGCACCCAAAGAGGATATTGTTTACCAGTGTACGTAAGCCTCATTTGCACACCTTATAACAGCATTGCTAATTGAAATGGTTTCCTCTGTCGATGTGCCATTTCCCATTTGGTCGAAACACATAAACACAACAGGTATTGTTTTTCCATTCCAGCAGCAAGAAATTGTGATGAAAAACTTTTTTGATTGTACAGCAGAGGAGAGGTTAGGTTGAGGGAGCATGTGAGAAAGAGCCAGTCAGTGAGAGAGAGTATAGAGAAGAGAAAGAGCGAGACAGTGGGAGAGACAGCAAGAAAGATAGTTAGTTAGTATTGAAATCATCATATCAGGGTCAGAATCTGCCCTACAGAGTATGAATGCTGCTCAGCTGAAGATAAGATGGTGACCCACGGGGGAACCTGTAGGCTTATTTTACCACACTCAACTGATCTAGACTCAGCTCATTTTATTTGCACTCATTATAGAGTCTCTTTAACACTTGGATAGAAGGCTAACAATAGTTTAACATTTACCGTAGCATTGTCTATTATTAACTCAGTGTTGATGGAAATATTGACATTATCACATATGGCACTGACTTTGCCTGTGCTACATTCCTAACTCTGTTGTGCTGTGAATGAATAACATTCCAGGCAGTTGAGGGACGTCTTTGTAACAGTTTCTATTGCTCCATGCATCCACAGGTGATGTCATGTTGTCTATAGCAGTATTCTCTCTCTCTCTCTCTCTCTCTCTCTCTCTCTCTCTCTCTCTCTCTCTCTCTCTCTCTCTCTCTCTCTCTCTCTCTCTCTCTCTCTCTCTCTCTCTCTCTCTCTCTCTCTCTCTCTCTCTCTCTCTCTCTCTCTCTCTCTCTCTCTCTCTCTCTCTCTCTCTCTCTCTCTCTCTCTCTCTCTCTCTCTCTCTCTCTCTCTCTCTCTCGAGCCAGTTTTTCCTGAGGTGAGTTGTTCCTCACACCTCACAGCTAATCTGCAGTCAGACGGGTCAGGAAGGCAAGCTCTGACAGGCTCTCTCTCTCTCTCTGTCTCTGTCCAACCACTTTCACACAGCCTCCTCCGCCTGTCTGGCTGCCTACAGCTCACTGCTCAGATACACAGAAATAGAACAGCAGGATCTGCAGCCATGAAAAATGTTAAATCTTTCCTAATGTTTAGAGCATCATATAGCATGGATGTCATTTCACCCACACAGTGATGCTGTCCAGAAGCTGCCTTTAAAAGTCTAGGAATTATTTTCCAGTGCTCCAGAGGAATGATAATTGTTATTATGCCTTTAATTCAGCATAACCTTGGCAGGACACTAACGTATTGGGGTCAGTAGCTCTGTAAACCATAGCCCACAATCCAGCACCAGCCGCTGGCCCATTACCCTGCTCCAATACCACATCAGCCTCTTCACTGAGTACCACAGGGGCAGCCGTGACCTCTATCCATGGTTGTGGACATCCCCCAAGAAGAGACAGCATCCCAAATGTCACTCTATTCCCTATATAGTGCACTATGTAGATAATAGGGTGCCAGAGAGAGAGAGGGAGTGCAGGGTAATGGCCGCTTCTTCAGGGGTGGGCAGAATTTCACAGCTGCCGTGCCTCAATTACCCTGCGTGTGGTAATCTGCTCTAATCCAGCGGGTTTGCTGGGGGAGTTAACATCACCAATCACCACACTTTCCAATCCCATGTACAGGCTCCTCTAGAGTGGCTCTGTGGCACTGATGTAAGTAGCTAGCCAGGGCCTCCAGGCTGCTTCTTCACGGACATGTCACAGTTATAGCTTCAGACATTCCCAGTTATACAGACAGACAGGCTTGGATTCAGCAAGGCCATTAGAGAGAGAGAGAGAGAGAGAGAGAGAGAGAGTGAGAGAGTGTGTGTGTGTGTGTGTGTGTGTGTGTGTGTGTGTGTGTGTGTGTGTGTGTGTGTGTGTGTGTGTGTGTGTGTGTGCGACAAAGCAGGATTTTCTTCATGGCTTTCCCGACCTCGGTGAACACAGGCCAGTCTAATGAGGGCACAGGGCTGATGATCCCGTTAGCAGTAGTCCAAACCCCAGTCTAAACTCTGGCTAAGCATCCTGAGGAATTTGAGACATGATCTGTGACTCACGCTGGACAAGTTGGAGGCCAATTACTCAATTACACACTTTTCACTGGAGCGGAGAGATTTAAAAGGCATACCAGGGCTTTGAAATAATGGTGGTTAGTTAGCTGAGCTCACCCATTAGTAAAATACCAGCGAGTGTGGAAGGATTGACCCCTAGCTGTGGCCCCTAGCTGTGGGCTCTGGTTAACTGTTCTAATGTGGCAATTTGGCAGTGGTTCCAGTGGTTCCATGGCTAGAAAATGTACAGCAGCGGTGTGGCTGGTCTTATCATCTTCACATAGAGGGAGAGAACAAACAGCTACGTTATTGAAGAGAGCTGTCCATAAACACTGACACTAGCAGTATGTGTGTAGTGTAGGGTAAGGTTTGGTGTTAGCATGTGTGTAGGTGAGGTCAAATTAGAAGTTACAAGGCTGTGATGACAAGCTCAGAGTAGGCACCTTCACACTAAAAGAAAGGATGTGATCAAAAGATCTGGGAATCAGTTAGCTGACTCAAAATGGAGCCTATTGCACAGTACTTGTCCTGCACTGTAAAAAGTAGGACGGCACAGTTCTTCATCTGAAGTGTTTTTTCTAATTGGTATGATCCAAAATTACGCTTTGGTTCTTTCAACCTATTCAATTAGTCTGAAATCAAATAACGACTTTGACAGATCAATGTGATTTTGGAGGCCTGGCCTATTGGGGCTGTGGCTTTCAGTTTATTATTTTTCGCCACCTGTGAGAGTGAATGTCATTCCAGGTAATGTGTTCTGTTTTTCATTATTTTATTATTATATGTTGACTGCCAGCACTGAATCTTAAATGGAAAATCCACTCAAAAACTATCTTTTGGTATCTTTTTCATTAGTCCACTGTTGATACAGCCCCAAAATGTTTTGCATGTCAGCAGTCAAGATTTTAAGATATTGGACTTTCAAGAAAAGTGGATGGGTCACTATTGTCTAGACATGTACAGTACACAGCTATCTAGCTAACATTAACAGTTTTACCTACCTGCAGATTCATACTCTATCATTTCATGCATAGTGGCTAGCTATGACAATCCATTTGTACTGTAGCTATGGGCTGGGATTATGGTTCATTGTTTAGCTAGCTAGCTGGCTACATGTCTAAACAAAAGACTCTACTTTGCAATAGAATGATTACATGACCCATCAAGTTAGCCAGGTATGTCTGGGGGTGGTTACGGACATCTATTGTATATCATGAACATGTGTACTGTACATGTCTAGACAATAGTGACCCATCCACTTTTCTAGATGTGGTTGGGGGTGGTTATAGCATTTCTTTCACATGACCCATCTACTTCGACAAATGTCTGGGTAAGCATCATCTAATAGGCTAATTATAAAATATAAATAAAATATTTTTATCTGGACACTTTTAAAGTCAGATTAGGATATAGGCCAAGTACTAGATGAAGTGTATTTTTACCTGGAGTTTTGTAAAGAGATAGGTGGGGCTAAGGCTTAAGGGTGTGTGAACGATGCTGAATAGGTGTAGACAAAGACGAGCTCTCCAGTAGGTGTACCAAAACATTCAAGGGACATTTTCTCAAAAGTGGGGTTACAAGTTTGTCAACTTTCAAAGCAGAATTACTTTCTCATTGTTTCTCAACTGCAGTGTATGATATACCATTTTGTAGCTCTGAATCTCTACTTTTATCCAATGTAAAAAATAAATAAAAAGCCATTTCAAATGTTACTAGTCTACATAAGGCTGAATGGAGGCGGTGGATCACACATAGCCAATATTGACTTTGCAGCTGGCCCATCTAGAGGAAATCGCTCAGTTCTGCCTCCAGGGCAGGATTCATGACAATAAACGTCAACCTGCTAGACTGCATGCATCAAGAGCTCAGAGGGCAGCTGACACTTAGTCCAGTGGTGGAAAAAGTACCCAATTGTCCTACTTGTGTAAAAGTAAAGATACATTCATATAAAATGACTCAAGTAAAAGTGAAAGTCACCCAGTATAATACTACTTGAATAAAAGTCTAAAAGTATTTGGTTTTAAAAATACTTAAATATCAAAAGTAAATGTATTTGCTAAAATATTCTTAAGTATCAAAATTAAAAGTAAAGGTATAAATAATTTCAAACACCATTTTAGTGTTTTTAAAATGTACAAATAGCCAGGGGCACACTCCAACACACAGACATAATTTACAAACGAGGCATTTGTGTTTAGTGTGCCCAGAGGATCAGAGGCAGTAGGGATGACCAGGGATGTTCTCTTGATAATTGTGTGATTTGGGCCATTTTCCTATCTTGCTAAGCATTCAAAATGTAATGACTACTTTTGGTGTCAGGGAAATGTATGGAGTAAAAAGTACATTATTTTCTTAAGAAATGTAGTTCAGTAAAAGTAAAAGTAGTCAAAAATATAAATCGTAAAGTACAGATACCCCAAAAAAGCAACTTAAGTAGATACTTTAATGTATTTTTATTTAAGTACTTTACACTACTGATTTAGTTTGATGCTAAACATTTTGTAACCTGGAACTTAACCTGTTGTGCTGCAGAGGTTTAGTGAGAGGATGTCTGTGTGTCTGGTATAGCGATGATAAGTGCTCGTGTGTATGTTTCATACCCCTCTATGTCCACACCTGGGTCAATGAGACTGAGACAGCAGAATAGCCCTGACCGGTTTACAACCCACTTGATCTCATTACTGAGTGACGATCAATGAGCTTTACATCATTGAATCTTTCCCGATCGCTTACCCTAGTGAGAAACAAAATACACCCATGGAGAGAGACAGCGAGAGAGAGAGATGGATGACTGGTCCTGATCTTAGATAATTAATCTCTCCTGCAGACCCACTCAATACTCATTCAGATATGTATTTAATTTATCACAATGTGAAATCAATCAAGAGTGACATTCAAACTTACTTGGTTTTTGGAGGCTTGGTGACTCGAGCGCAAGGGACTCTATGGACCTCACCCGAATCTGCTGTGGATGAGCTTGCTTCACCATTCGAACCGAATCTTCTCGATACGAACCGCTTTCGAGCACAATGGGAATCCGTTCCAAACTTCTGCCTGATCTCTCATAACCCGCATTGGTGTACCGCACGGGGCCACCTGCGGCAGAGGTGACTGGGTATCCAGTGTTCCCCTCCTCATGTCTGGACCGACTCTGAAGTGAGGACGCGCGGTTGTGATGCGTTTTGTTGGTCCCGTTGCTCGGATCCAGTGGAATAACTTTGTTTTCAATCCGAGTTCCGACCGAGCAGGCAGAAAGCGGGGCTGTTTTTTGCGCTGGCAGATGGTGCTGTTTAGAGTGCGGGTGTTCCGGGTGCACGGCAGACGGGCCCTTCATTTGGTTGTTGTTGTCCGGGTTCAGCATGGAGTATCGCAACCCCGCCACGAAGCGCTCAAATGTCAGGCAACCATGCGGTGGGGCCGCCCGCCTCAGGCACTCCAGCACCCCGCCGGGCAAATCATGAGTATCTGCCCCTTGCCATCGACTCTCAATCTCCGATATGTGCACATACCCTCTCTTCCCGTCATCAAGGATGTCAAAGAGTGTCCTCAAACTGTGTAAAAATGCTTTGGGTAACCCATCTGTTGAATATTCCGTGTCTTTAGGCTGCATTTTACCGGTTCTGCTTGTCTTGCCTTCTCTTCTTGTGCCAATCCTACCGTAAATTGTCGATGACCCGTTCAATTTGCACCTCCGATCAGTCACTATCAAAGCCATTCATTTATCAATCGTTGAACTGAATAATGGCAAACTCAAACCTCACCAAGATATATCTTATAACGTGGTTATAAAGTCTTATTACTTTGCGCGTGATACAACAACTATTCGTTTGTAATAAGTAGCCTAGCCTACTATATTTATTCAGAATGAATTAGAAATTCTACCCATTTCTCTTTATGCCTTCCATTGACGAAACACTGCTTTCTCTCTCCGGATTTGCAGCTCCAGGATACTTTTTTTCAACTGGACAGTCCTTCAAAAGTCTGCGCAGATTTGTCTAGGGACACAGCCATTGGTCATCGTCAGAATTGCCGTGCGCTTATTGGTAGGAACTTGTGGAAGGTAGAGGTTTGAGTTGTGCTTTTGTTATTCATTGAGCCGGACGTTATTCGCCCAAGGATTCATACCCTACCCACTTAATGAGTGAGGAAATATGTGTGTTTACCCTACATCCGGGTCTAATTGTAAAAAAAAATAAATAAATAGGCAGTCTTTATCCAAGATGTTTACAATAATGGTTATACATAGTAATAGGCGTATGATACATTGTAGCCTATGAGTGATACATTGTACATTAGAGCATTGTATCACCACTATATTCCATAAATGAAAGTGTTTTAACTGACTAAGCAACTAATATTTCACATTGTTTAACATATAGGGCTTTGTAAGCTTTATATGACCAAACATATCGTAATATATCTTCAGAAAAAAGGTTCTTATAGCTAACACAAGTCACAGCTATCTTGTCTTTCCTCTGTGTAGATACATCATTAGAGAAGAGCAGTCACTTCCATTTCATCCTCAAGCCTCGCTTGCTCAGACTTGAATTCTTCTCTCATCCCTTGAGGACAACTTTTAGTTTGATGTAATTTAAGTTTCACTCTGTCACGGGGAATGCTGCAACTTATATAGGCTACATTTATGATGTATCCCTGTTTCTACTCTCTCCTCTCACTGTAAACCAACCAACACAGTACTAGTCATTATTGATAACATATTGATTTTGGGAACAGAATCACTGAATGCCTGAGGGTGAGATCAAATTGATTGTCATAGTAAAGGATCTGACAATTGCATACAGTAGAAAGTCCTACACCCAGTGGCTTTGGTCATTAATGGAAGGAATTATCTTAACAGTAAACCCTCTTTGGCTACTCCACCGGGGTCAGCTTGTGCACGCTCCTATGTGGTAGCATAGCTAGAGAAAAAGATGGTGTGTGTGCGTGCGTGTGCATGCTCATGTGTGTGTGTGCACGTGACAGAGAGAGATAGACTGCACTGCCAATGTGAGTGGTGTTCTTTTACTGATCGGCAGGTTCAGAGTCAATTTAATCCTCAATTCTCTACCAGCCTCCCTCCCCTCCTTTTCCTTTCACCCTGTCTCTCTCTTCCTGTCACGCACATACACTGCCACAGTCACACAAACACATAAGCCTGCGCACACACGCACGCAAGCACACACACACTACAGTGCCCACAGTTCATGAGTGGAAGCTAAACCATGAGTGCACTGAGGGAATTATCCCTGACCCTGCTATTGTTTATCTTACTTATTAGAACCATAGGTTTACCCTCACCCCACTGGCCAACTCACACGCTCACACATTATATATATATTTTTAACTTGTGCTTTGTATCTCTGTCTCTCCCTTCAGCAATATCGCTGTGCATGTGGCAAACCATTTGAGAGCTGGGTCACTGCAATATTTTTGGGAAGTGCTTCAAATCTTAGACTTTTATCCTAAGTTGAGTCATAATGGAAGACAGAGAAGAAGTGGAAGTACATTTAAGCGATGGAGGCTGAAGGAGGGAACAGATAGTGCCAAGTCTTTCTCTCATTTAGCCTTCAGATTAGACTGTGAATGTCTATTCCCAAATAATGAAACCAATCCAATCCTCATCTATGACAAGGATTGCCTAGTGGTTAGAGCGTTGGGCCAGTAACCTGAAAGGTTGCTGGATCAAATCCCTGAGCTGACAAGGTAAAAATATGTCATCCTGCCCCTGAGCAAGGCAGTTAACCCACTGTTCCCTGGGTGTTTAAGATGTGGATGTCGATTAAGGCAGCCCCCCACACATCTCTGATTCAGAGGGGTTGTGTTAAATTCGGAAGACACATTTCAGTTAAAGGCATTCAGTTGTACAACTGACTAGGTATCCCCCATTTCCAAGCCTTCATTCTGTTCCTGCTTTTCTGGTGTTTCTGGGTTTATTAAGAGGGTTTATTTAAGCACTTCTCTGGGTGCCTAAGGGAATGGACTTTGGTCACCTAGTTTCTCCAGATAGTTATGTGTAAAAAGACTATTGTTTCACAGGCCTCCATTAAGAGAGAAAAACACATTTGCACAAATTTGAAAAGGAAACTAGTTCAGCTATGCAAATGGTGCCACAGTAGGGTTTAAGATACAATACAATCTCATTGTGTTCTATTTACACACATACTGATTTTTTACCACCCATGAAGCTGATCCTGTGTTTTTTATAACAATAATGATGCAAAGGACTGATATCTTAGCCAAATTCTTCAGACTCCTATAAATACATGCAGTATGTATTTATAGATTGTAATGCATGTCTTGCTCTAGTCTAAGTCATCTATCAAATTCATAATGTGACAGGCGGCTTATGAAGAACGTGTTCTTGTTCTTCGAAGCATTGTTAATCAGTGTATATACCAAACTACATAGTAATGACACACTGTGCCTCTAGTATGTATGAAGACAGAAATATCAGACCAATTCCAATATGCCTGTTAGCACTAGTTTCAAGTATGATTTTTAATGGCCTTGAGAAACGGAGCTTGAACCATACTACATCTTCATGTTTTACCCAGCATCAGTATATTTTGAATCCTTACAAACTCTGCTCTAGAGAAGGCTAGTAACAGTGACTAAAGTTCAGGGCAGGGTACTGGGCGAAGGCCATGTAGTGAAACTATTTAACAGTCTGACGGCCTGGAGATAGAGAATGTTTGTCTCACAGTCCCAACTTTGATTCACCTGTACTGTCTCCGCCTTGTAGATGGTAGCGAGGTGAACAGGCTGTGGCTCGGGCGGCTGAGATCCTTGACAATCTTCAAATCAAGTACAATTTTATTGGTCACATACACGTGTTTAGCAGATGTTATTGCGGGTGTAGTAAAGTGCTTGTAAAAGTGTATACCTATAGAAAGAGAGGAGCAAAATGGTGTCGTGGCCACTACTACACCGGATCAAGCTTGGTGTTATCGTTTTTGGATTATCAGCTAATGCATTGTGTGGGACGTACACATTGTCTTGAATGTCCTGAAAAGTCATTCAGAGTCAATAGAATGAGTTAAGCTGGTCATTTGGGACATGAGAAGATTAAGACACACATAAGACTATATGCCATTACTGCAATGAGACAGGACATGAGGTAGAATACACTGACTTGAGGTGTCAAATGGTCATAGTTTCACGCTCTCATGCCTCTTCTTCAACCAAATGAGCAAATCCGCACGAGAGATGAGTGGCTTTACATATACGTGAGCCAGCTAGTGGTGGCATGTCTAAATAATGGTGACCAAAGCCCCCTCTCCAGACTCACAGCATTTACTAATATATATATACTGTAAGTGACAAAGGC
This sequence comes from Oncorhynchus tshawytscha, assembly GCF_018296145.1. NCBI lineage: Eukaryota > Metazoa > Chordata > Actinopteri > Salmoniformes > Salmonidae > Oncorhynchus > Oncorhynchus tshawytscha. The sequence continues at coordinate 22,355,127 of NC_056448.1, forward strand.
AAACATGATCTGTTTAATGGATGTTTCAGAGATAAATCCTGTACGTCGTCTGTACGTCGTTAACACTAATGCTTATCACTAACAGGAAATCAACACATTGTGCTAATCTGTTTTAGCCTAATAATTTTAAACTGCTTCAGTTCAATGAACATTATGTCATGTATCATTACAGACATCTTCACATTAGCGTACCCTCGTGTGGACTTCCCTCCCCTCCGGTCATCACTTCTTTGCCATCTCTCATCAACGCAAATTCCATTGACTTTAAATTGAACAGAATTAGGCAAATCATGCAAACTACTCACAAATGTGTTAATAAAAAAAATCCACTAAGTATTTAAAGCTATAATCATAAAATATCCTAAATAAATTGATGTAGTATTCGCCTACATAAAGTGTGAGACACATTCACCATGTGGATGAATACAGACAGTACAGTCCTTACAATGCAATTCTAGAAGACCATTTGTCAAACAGTTTTGTAAGGCATCCTGCTCACACCCTCTGTTGACTCAAAGTAAAGTTGAGGAGTTGCTAAATAAAGTCAATTCTGAATGAAAGAGAAACAAAGCATTATACCTAGTGATATTCGGTATGTACTGTATGTTATGCTGCTAGTATAACCTTTCCCAAACTGTGTTAAATGTGCAAGAATTCTACAAAACCTCAATGATCCATACTAACCACTGGTGGCACTTTAGGAAACTATTGGTTTGTTTCAGCCGTACAGCATGCCAACCAAGGCATAAAAAAAATAATACTGGATCATGAGCTTAAAATTTGAATCCCCCCAAAAAGTGAAAACAAATTTATGGAACGCTGTCAAAATGCAACATTTGCCCTCGTATCCTGCTCCAGGGATTTTTCTGCCATTGTAATCCTTGGGCGGGCCCACCTAAGCGTTTTTTCGGGTCACCTAAGTGCAAACAGTGTAAAAAATTTAAAAAAACAAAGTGTAAACTTAAACGACTAAAACCAGATATAAAGTATGTTGAAAAGATAATGGACCCATATATTTTTTAATAATATAATCTCTGGGAACTAACAATCACCAAAATAAAAACTAGACTGCAGGGAGAAAGGAAAATTCCCAAAACAATTTAGCAGTATTCATTTTTTTTATTGTTTGAGCAAAAGAAACTACCTTTAAAACTACAAAAAAATCCTCAGCTCCATGGCAGAATATGTAGAATCGTGGGAAATGAGCATTAAACCTCTTAAGGATTAGCCCCTTTTTTTCAATTTTCATCTAAAATTACATATCCAAATCTAACTGCATGTAGCTCATGCCCTGAAGCAAGGATATGCATATTATTGGTACAATTTGAAAGGAAACACTTTGAAGTTTATGGAAATGTGAAAGGAATGTAGTAGAATATAACACTATAGATCTGGTAAAAGATAATACATCATCTTTGAAATGCAAGAGAAAGGCCATAATGTATTATTCCTGCCCAGGTGCAATTTAGATTTGGGCCACTAGATGGAATCAGTGTATGTGCAACATTTTAGATTAACCATTGAATGAACCATTGAATTTCTGTTCAAAATTTTAAATCAAGATGCCCAAATGTGCCTAATTTGTTTATTAATAACTTTTCATGTTCAAAATTGTGCACTCTCCTCAAACAATAGGATGGTATTCTTTCACTATAATAGCTACTGAAAATTGGACAGTGTAGTTAGATTAACAAGAATTGAAGCTTTCTGCCCATATCAGATATGTCTATGTCCTGGGAAATGTTCTTGTTACTTACAACCTCATGCTAATCGATTTAGCCTACGTTAGCTCAACCGTCCCGTGGAAGAGACACCGAACCCAAAGAAGTTTTAAAATGCAACATTTTCTCTTAGCTGCATTACAAAAGGCGCCCGGCTCACTAGACAGTGATGAGCCAAGTAAAGCCCGCCCTGGCCAAACCCTCCCCTAACCCAGACGACGCTTGGCCAATGACACAGCCTGGGATTGAACCCGGGTCTGTAGTGATGCCTCAAGCACTGCGATGCACTGCCTTAGACCGCTGCACCACTCAGGAAGCCCTAGATAAATAGCTTTAGACTCATCTCCAAGATGGGAGCCTCTAAAATGTGTTAGAAAATGTAGCCACGCTCTTTGCCACACCCCCTACCAACCACCCTTTTTGATCCAGAAAAAACCCTGCGCTCCAAATCCAAATCTCACAGCCTATTGGTCTGGAAATCTGACCCTTACTCATGTGTCAACAGTGGTTTACCTTTGAGGAGATAAAAGCTTAATGATAAACATGATTTCTATTGCATTAAACCCAGTAAATCAAATCAAATTTTATTTATCACATGCGCCGAATTCAACAGGTGAAGTATTTACAGGATGTGATCAAACGGACATTGTTTATTCAACCCTCAAGCCCACTCTATAACATATAATGTTTTTACCTTACCTTTTCCATATATTAAATAAACTATGCACTATATAGTACTCATCTGGACACAAGTCAGGGTGGCCCAATCTGACAAAATGCCATGATCAACTTACAAGGTTTTCTGATCTATATAAAGGGTTCAATCACTGAACCCACGTGAAACTAAGTCCAGCATGGCAGAACATTGTCCAATGGTGACGCAGTTGAACCATAATACCTAAATAAATGTGTTTATTGATAGGGTTGAGTGGTTGAGATGTGAAGCAGAGGACTGGGGTTGCCTGTACATGAGTATGTCCTGTGGTCATTCCATCACATCTCCATATGGGGTCTTCTTAGGCCCAGCTGGTTCCTCAGGGGCAGGCTCTGCTACTGCAATAAAGACAGACACATAGAGATGTCAGAGACCTGAAAGCTGAATAAACCGCTGACCTAATGTCTACCCCTCTTATTTTGTGTCCGTCTTCACAACCGGCATTGAGATTTAGTCCACGTAGTATAGAATGGCATAGAATAGAGTAGAACCACAGCTATACTCACGGTGTGGTGTTCGGTCTGGTACTTTCCCTGTCTCTATTAGCATCCATAGGTCAGTGCACTTCATTGTCTCCCAGCGTGTCACTGCATAGCTGCCCACTGACGAAGCCGCTGAAGGGGAATAGAGAGGGCAATGAAAGGAACAAGGTGAGACAAAGAGGTAGACATGATTGATGTTTAGACAATCATTCTAAACTCTATATTACTGCAAGTTATAGCTAAACATCACATTCTGTAATGAGTACACAGGCACACTCTCACCTGTTGAAATCAGCAGGTTCCACTGCAAAGGATATGGAAGCCTCTTCTGAATAACTTTTTGTATGAGAAATAATCCACTTGTCCCTACAATAGAGTACAGGAAATGTTAGGGTACATGAAAGAGGCTCCACGATGCATTCATGCATAAATAAATTGCTATTATATGAAGTGAAAACAAAGCATTGGGAGAGTGTCACTCACCCAATATAAAGGTCGCTGTCCCTTTCATGAAGGCTTGAGACTGACAGGCAGCATACTGCTGTAAACCCTGAGAGAGAAGAAAGATCGCAAATGGGTTGAATACAAAATGCAATCATGATGAGAGATTATTTTATGTTCAATATGTGTCCCAGGTTAGGTAGCTCTGGTAAGAAATCTGAGAACACAACTTGCAAGGAAGGCTGTAAAACCTAGCAAATGTATATAATCGTGTTTAAAACGTCAAAACACAAAGCACGTGTAATCTACAGCTGAGCTACAGCAACCATTCAGCAGTGTCTTGCGTAAAAGGTTGAAGCAGTAAAAAGAGAAAGGACCAACCGGATGTTTTGCTGCAAGCGCATCGTCCACTTTTGTGAGTCCAAGGTTGACCATTTCGTAAATAAACACTTTAATTAAGTTGACGTATTTATTATACCACTACAATATCCAACATATACAAGCCAATGTGTACATAACTGTTATGAAACTTGCAACTTCCGCATAGAGTAAAACAAATCCCGAAGGGTATCATTTTATGAAGGTTTCTGTGATACTAAATGACTCACGACGCCTCGTGGTGTGGGGGCGTCAGTGCAGCTCTTAACTAATGAGGCATAAAGTGTGCATTACTGTATTCACTTTTATGGGTAGATAAATCGTATTGGTATAGTTTGTTTTCAGCTGTGTAAAGATTTGTAATTTATATATTATGCAAAAGTTTAAGATTTAGCATACAAAAAAAAATGAAAAGACCCATAATCAAAACTACAATAGAACATGCTTGTCATAGTCTTGATTATTTTCTTCTCTGAACATGTCATATTTTTCAGTGTGATCCAATGCTTTACTCTACTAGTCATAGTCAGCTTTTATTTAGGCAAGTCAGTTAAGAATAAATTCTTATTTACAATGATGGTCTACCAAAAGGCAAAAGGCCTCCTGCGGGGACGGGGGCTGGGATTAAAAATAAAATAATAGGACAAAACACACATCACGACAAGAGAGACACTACAACACTACATAAAGAGAAACCTAAGACAACAACATAGCAAGGCAGCAACACATGACAAATCAGCATAGCAGCAGCACAACATGGTAGCAGCACAAAACATGGTACAAACATTATTGGGCACAGACAACCGCACAAAGGGCAAGAAGGTAGAGACAATAATACATCACGCAAAGCAGCCACAACTGTCAGTAAGAGTGTCCATGATTGAGTCTTTGAATGAAGAAATTGAGATAAAACTGTCCAGTTTAAGTGATTGTTGCATCCCATTCCAGTCGCTAGCTGCAGCTAACTGAAAAGACGAGCGACCCAGGGATGTGTGTGCTTTGGGGATCTTTAACAGAATGTGACTGGCAGAACGGGTGTTGTATGTGGAGGGCTGCAGTAGATATCTCAGATAGGGGGGAGTGAGGCCTAAGAGAGTTTATAAATAAGCAGCAACCAGTGGGTCTACAAAGATGACCAGTTTACAGAGGAGTATAGAGTGCAGTGATGTGTCCTATAAGGGGCATTGGTGGCAAATCTGATGGCCGAATGGTAATGAACAGCTAGCCGCTCGAGAGCACCCTTACCTGCTGATCTATAAATTACGTATCCGTAATCTAGCATGGGTAGGATGGTCATCTTAATCAGGGTTAGTTTGGCAGCTGTGGTGAAAGAGGAGCGATTACGATAGAGGAAACCAAGTCTAGATTGAACTTTAGCCTGTGCTGAGAGAAGGACAGTGTTACCATCTGACCATACTTCTGAGTACTTGTATGAGGTGACTAGCTCAATCTCTAAACCCTCAGGAGGTAGTAATCACACCTGTGGGGAGATTCTTCTTACCAAACCATATGACCTTTGTTTTGGAGGTGTTCAGAACAAGGTGAAAGGCAGAAAAAGCTTGTTGGACACTAAGAAAGCTTTTAACAGCGTTTAACACAAAATCCAGGGAGGGGCCAGCTGAGTATAAGACTATCAACTGCATATACATGGAGGAGAGAGCTTCCTACTGCCTGAGCTATGTTGTTAATGTAAATTGAGAAGAGCGTGGGGCCTAGGATCGAGCCTTGGGGTATTCCCTTGGTGACAGGCAGTGGCTGAGACAGCAGATGTTCTGACTTTATACACTGAACTCTTTGAGAGAGGTAGTTAGCCAACCAGGCTAAAGAGCCCTCAGAGACACCAATACTCATTAGCTGGCCCACAAGAATTGAATGGTCTATCATATCAAAAGCTTTGGCCAAGTCAATAAAAATAGCAGCACAACATCCCTTAATATCAAGGGCAATGGTAACATAATTGAGGACCTTTAAGGTTACAGTGTCACAGTCCATAACCTGAGCGGAAACCAGATTGCATACCCAAGAGAATACTTTAGACATCAAGAAAGCCAGTCAAGCCTCCCGGGTGGCGCAGTGGTCTAAGGCACTGCATCACAGTGCTAGCTGTGCCACCAGAGATTCTGGATTTGCACCCAGGCTCTGTCGAAGCCGGACACGACCAGGAGGCTCATGGGGCGGCGCACAATTGGCCCAGCGTCGTCCGGGTTAGGGAGGGTTTGGCCGGGCAGGGATATCCTTGTCTCATTGCGCATTGGTGCAGCTGGCTTCCGGGTTGGATGTGCATTGTGTCAAGAAGCAGTGCGGCTTGGTTGGGTTGTGTTTCGGAGGATGCATGGCTCTCAACCGTCGCCTCACCCGAGTCCGTACGGGAGTTGCAGCGATGAGACAAGACTGTAACTACTACCAATTGGATACAACGAAATTGGGGAGAAAAAGGGGTCAAAATAAATAAATAAATAAAAGCCAGTCAGTTGATTATTCAAGTTTTTTCAATACTTTTGATAAAAAGGGCAAAATAGAAATAGGCCTATAACAGTTAGGATCAGCTTGAGCTCCCCCTTTCAATAAAGAATGATCCATGGCTGCCTTCCAAGCAATGGGAACCTCCCCAGAGTGGAGAGACAGGTTAAAAAGTTTGGAGATAGGCTTGGCAATGATAGGGGCAGCAACCTTAATTGAGAAGAAAGGGTCTAAACCATGTTTAGAAGTTTAAGAAGCTCCTGTGGAGGACCAGGCCTTGTCCCTCCATCCTCGGATTCTATGGCATGATTCAGAGGTAGAGTGGAGTAGTCTGAGTGAGAGTTCAATGTCCATGTTTGAGGATAAAGACAGACAAGGTCACAAGACTTAGGGTTCCAAGATAGAGAACAGTCTCTGTCCAGAAGGCTGAGGACCAAAAAAGAGTATCAGGCAACTGCTTACACAATGATACCTTTTGATATTGGTTGACTATTTCCAATTCTACATTGAATGACACAATGTTGCTTGTCCATGTAACAATTTTTATTTTTTAATTTATGTTTCTGCTAACAATATTGAGCCTTGGAGTGGGTCTATTTGGTGAAAAGGTCCCTATAATAAAACTCATTTTTATTTGGCAGTCAGCTGACCTGTATGTGATCTCTAGCCCATTCTCAAGGATACACTTCTCCTAGGACACAGTGCAGGCCCCCAATAGGAGGAGTCTGGTTGTCAGGGGCAATGGCTTGGAAAACAGCTACAGGTTCCTAAGACATGAGTTCACTTCCTCCCTGAGCTCCTGGCCAATGGAGAGAGAGCTGGAGAGAGACTGGAGGGGAGTCAGAATGGGATTGAGACCACAGGAGGTTGGTAGTACCTTAATTGGGGAGGATGGGCTCGTGGTAATGGATGGAGCAGAATGGTATGAAATACATCAAACATTGTTTCCATGTGTTTGATGCCATTCGCTCCGTTCCAGCCATTATGAGCCGTCCTCCCCTCAGCAGCCTCCCCTGAATGAGAAATAAATGCAAGTAACAACAAAATGTAAATTTCATTGGTTGAGGTGTTGTTTATCCCTATTGAAAAGAGTATGCCATTGTCATTTTAATGTAATTATACCACCAGTAATTGATAACTAATGGATATTGATATACAGTGCCTTGCGAAAGTATTCGGCCCCTTGAACTTTGCGACCTTTTGCCACATTTCAGGCTTCAAACATAAAGAAATAAAACTGTATTTTTTTGTGAAGAATCAACAACAAGTGGGACACAATCATGAAGTGGAACGACATTTATTGGATATTTCAAACTTTTTTAACAAATCAAAAACTGAAAGATTTGGCGTGCAAAATTATTCAGCCCCCTTAAGTTAATACTTTGTAGCGCCACCTTTTGCTGCGATTACAGCTGTAAGTCGCTTGGGGTATGTCTCTATCAGTTTTGCACATCAAGAGACTGACATTTTTTCCCATTCCTCCTTGAAAAACAGCTCGAGCTCAGTGAGGTTGGATGGAGAGCATTTGTGAACAGCAGTTTTCAGTTCTTTCCACAGATTCTCGATTGGATTCAGGTCTGGACTTTGACTTGGCCATTCTAACACCTGGATATGTTTATTTTTGAACCATTCCATTGTAGATTTTGCTTTATGTTTTGGATCATTGTCTTGTTGGAAGACAAATCTCCGTCTCAGTCTCAGGTCTTTTGCAGACTCCATCAGGTTTTCTTCCAGAATGGTCCTGTATTTGGCTCCATCCATCTTCCCATCAATTTTAACCATCTTCCCTGTCCCTGCTGAAGAAAAGCAGGCCCAAACCATGATGCTGCCACCACCATGTTTGACAGTGGGGATGTTGTGTTCAGGGTGATGAGCTGTGTTGCTTTTACGCCAAACATAACGTTTTGCATTGTTGCCAAAAAGTTCAATTTTGGTTTCATCTGACCAGAGCACCTTCTTCCACATGTTTGGTGTGTCTCCCAGGTGGCTTGTGGCAAACTTTAAACAACACTTTTTATGGATATCTTTAAGAAATGGCTTTCTTCTTGCCACTCTTCCATAAAGGCCAGATTTGTGCAATATACGACTGATTGTTGTCCTATGGACAGAGTCTCCCACCTCAGCTGTAGATCTCTGCAGTTCATCCAGAGTGATCATGGGCCTCTTGGCTGCATCTCTGATCAGTCTTCTCCTTGTATGAGCTGAAAGTTTAGAGGGACGGCCAGGTCTTAGTAGATTTGCAGTGGTCTGATACTCCTTCCATTTCAATATTATCGCTTGCACAGTGCTCCTTGGGATGTTTAAAGCTTGGGAAATCTTTTTGTATCCAAATCCGGCTTTAAACTTCTTCACAACAGTATCTCGGACCTGCCTGGTGTGTTCCTTATTCTTCATGATGCTCTCTGCGCTTTTAACGGACCTCTGAGACTATCACAGTGCAGGTGCATTTATACGGAGACTTGATTACACACAGGTGGATTGTATTTATCATCATTAGTCATTTAGGTCAACATTGGATCATTCAGAGATCCTCACTGAACTTCTGGAGAGAGTTTGCTGCACTGAAAGTAAAGGGGCTGAATAATTTTGCACGCCCAATTTTTCAGTTTTTGATTTGTTAAAAAAGTTTGAAATATCCAATAAATGTCGTTCCACTTCATGATTGTGTCCCACTTGTTGTTGATTCTTCACAAAAAATACAGTTTTATATCTTTATGTTTGAAGCCTGAAATGTGGCAAAAGATCGCAAAGTTCAAGGGGGCCGAATACTTTCGCAAGGCACTGTATAATCAACCTTATATGATCAATACAGTAATAGACATCCTATTGATATTAGCCTATTTTTCAAGTTTTTTAATAACTGACCAACCAAGCATATATGGCATTCGAGGTTTGTTGGAATAATCTGGTTCAACAGAGATGTTCCAGAGAGTACTGTAATGAGCCAATTTTCAGTCGCTACTCGAGAAACCTGTGCTCTCACGTGTAACAATTCCAGCTGTTCGTGACAGTACTTTCACTGCCCTGTGAGAGCGAGAGAGGATGGAAAGGATGAGGGGCTGTGCTTTAGTCAGGTATCTATCTGGCTACACTATGATAGATTGTGAAATATTTTCCATGTTCTCTAATGGTACAGTAACAGCGAGATTAATGCTTCTTGATGACAGAATGAGCCAGGCCCTAGGGTGTCAGACGGAGTGATGGACATACATGGCAGCGAACCAGGAACTGTCCTGGTCTTCTGTTTGTAAGCGGTAAAGAAGGGAATCAAGCAGACTGGGGAAGGAGGGGCTACCCAGCACCAGATCGTGTCCATCTTCTGTTACTAGGCAACTCAATGCAAAACAGGCCGTCTGTCCCGCCTCTGGCTCAGCCACCTCACTCATCAGGGCTTGTAGACGGTGAACCTGGAGAGATTAACAAAACAATACCCCTTTGAATAACAGAGCTTGGTGTGGATTCAAAATCAAGATAACCTGTCAGTGTCAATATTTGATGAAACAATCTGAGGTAGGGAAGCAATAACACAATTCCTACTGGCATGGCATTCTGGGATCAACAGCGCAGTATCATGGCAGCGCTGTGTTTTGCCACACAAGACCTTATCCCCCTGTGTCCTTGCCTCTGTCCGATGTGGCTTTGTGCCAGGTGGCTTAAGGTGCTGGGGACTTAAGCAGGGTCAACAGGGTCAACAGGCTGGTCAAGACCTGCCCAAACACAGCCTGATCTCTCTGTAGCCACCCACGCCCAGCCGAGCTCTCAACCTGAGAGAGAGGGATGATTCAAGACAGAGGGTTACTGGTAAGGCTGCCACACCCACACACCAAAGAGGCTAAGGCACCAGCAGCATTCATCACAATGTCTGGATCAGGTCTGGTTAGGAGTTGCCCTAGAGTCCCTACAAGCCCGTTGCTGCACTTTGGAGCCATGGCCTGCAGATGCTGCACAACCTCTTTCCACCAGGACTCCAAGAAGATAGGCTGCAGTACTGCAAAGCCTGAATGAGCAGGGGAAAAAACATTAACCACCGGTCAGGAGCTGTCACATTGTAAAGCCTGACATTAATATGCTTTAGAGATTATGTATGTGCATCTCAGAACCATGATTATACAAATTACAAACAGTAGCAGTAAACATTATTTTCAGTAGTCACCTTATACTCAGGCGTAGTCAAGTGAAGCCAGCTTCCAGCCTCCATATCACTTATTGGTGTGACATGGGTCAGGACAGGCCATCAGTTGTCATGTATTGTATTATTTCAGGACTTTAGTGCCTTTTGTGGTTAATGTAACCTTTATTTAAAAAGGCAAGTCGGTTAAGAACAAATTCTTATTTACAATGACGGCCTACCCCAGACAACGCTGGGCCAATTGTGCGCCGCCCTATAGGACTCCCAATCACAGCTGTATGTGATACAGCCTGGATTCAAACCAGGCACTGTAGTGACCCGCTTGCAGTGAGATGCAGTGCCTTAGACCGCTGCGCCACTCGGGAGCCCTATAAAAAGGGAGTCTAAGTTTAATGATTTGGATATGATTGCCTGTGTAGCGTTCCAACAAGATGCAGTCTGTCTTACAATAATACCCATTTCATTATATTAACATAACCCTTAAAATACTCACTGGGTCAGTGCTGAGTGAGAGTTGTGGCTTTGAAATCCATAAAGGCTGTCCGTTAAGTCCAGTTAAATATCCACTCTGCTCAGGTGTGCAAAGAAATATTGTTTTGTTGATAGCATTGCAATCTGTCCGTTAGTGCTACGATAACACCATTCGAGCCTCTGGGCAAATTGTACCGCAATGAAGATAGACTTGTGACATTTTCTAGTAGCAGTCGTAGTGTTTTTCCAGAAAAAAATGTTTATCCTTTAACCGCTTTTTCACATAGGCCCTAATTCAATAGTGAGGGTTTCTCACTCCTCTGCCTGGGTTGGGTTCGCTTGGGGAATGTGAAGGAGAGGGAGAGGATAAACATCACAGGCTCCTTATGCTCCTATCTCCTGTCCTAGAGAGCTGCACAGTACCAGACCAGCCCACTGATCACCATGTTGACGTTGAGTAAAGGTTATTCATTCCATTTTACTTAGACACACATTAAACTGTCCAGGCTCCTTTATTTGTACATTTGCCTACTGTCCCCTCTTTACTCTAGTTTATTCACACCTGCAAATAGATTTAGGAAATAGCCTACATTTTTAAGAGGTAACGATCTGATTTTACAAGCTCCACAATAAATTCCCTGCTATCATTTTCTGAGCCTAACCCTGATATGCAACCCCTTCAAATTGCCCCTTTGTAAAACTATTATAGTATGCTAAATGAAAGATTGACCGTTTCGTTAATATACAGTGCATTCGGAAAGTATTGAGTCCCCTTGATTCTTCCCACATTTTGATGCATAACAGCCTTATTCTAAAATTGATTAAATATCATCCGTCAGGTTGTATGGGGAGCGTCGCTGCACTGCTATTTTCAGGTCTCTCCAGAGATGTTCGTCAGGTTCAAGTCCGGGCCTCTCAAGGACATTCAGACTTGTCCTGAAGTTACTCCTGCTTTGCCTTGGCTGTGTGCTTAGGGACCGTCGCCCAAGTCTGAGGTCCTGCACACTCTTTAGCAGGTTTTCATCAAGGATCTCTCTGTACTTTGCTTGATTGATCATTCCTGCGATCCTGACTAATCTCCCAGTCCCTGCTGCTGAAAAACTGTTGCACCACCATGCTTCACCATAGGGGTGGTGCCAGGTTTCCTCCAGATGTAGCACTTGGCATTCAGGCCAAAGTGTTCAATCTTAGTTTCATCAAACCAGAGAATTATGTTTCTCATGGTCTGAGTCCTTTAGGTGCCTTTTGGCAAACACCAAGCAGGCGGTCATGTGCCTTTTACTGAGGATTGGCTTCAATCTGGCCACTCTACCATAAAGGCCTTATTGGTGGAGTGCTGCATAGATGGTTGTCCTTCTGGAAGGTTCTCCCATCTCAACAGAGGAACTCTGGAGCCGTCAGTGACCATCGTGTTCTTGGCCACCTCCATGACCAAGGCTCTTCTCCCCCGATTGCTCAGTTTGGCAGGGCGGCCAGCTCTAGGAAGTCTTGGTGGTGCCAAACTTCTTCCATTTAAGAATGATGGAGGCCACTGTGTTCTTGGGGACCTTCAATGTAGCAGACATTTTTTGATAGCCTTCCCCAGATCTGTGCCTCAACACAATTATATCTCTATGGACAATTCCTTTGACCCCATAGCTTGGTTTTTGCTCTGACATGCACATAGACAGTTGTGTTCCTTTCCAAATCACATCCAATCAATTGAATTTACCACAGGTGGACTCCAATCAAGTTGTAGAAACATCTCAATGATGATCAATGGAAACAGGGTGCACCTGAGCTCAATTTCAAGTCTCATAGCAAAGGGTCTGAATACTTATGTAAATAAGGTATTTCTGTTTTTATTTTAATACATTTGCAAACATTTCCAAAAACCTGTTTTCATTTTGTCATTATGGGGTGTTGTGTGTAGATTGATGAGGAGCAAAAATATTTAATACATTTTAAAATAAGGCTGTAGCGTAACAAAATGTGGAAAAAGTCAAGGGGTCTGAATACTTTCCGAATGCTCTGTATCTAAATGAACCAACATCATAAATCATAGGTATGTGAAAAACAGACATTTTAGTGGCGACATACCAAGAGGGTCCCTTAAATTCCCACAAGGGTCATACATCAATGTGAAACATTTTATTTCATTTTACAGTTATCCCCAACTTTAGTCTTTATTCTGATTCATGCTTTTTCCTTTACCATTTAAACATTTTTTTTAAAGACACCCAATAGTCCAAACTCTCCCTTCCTCTAAAAGAAAGATAACAGTGGGGTATGTTAAAACAACTCAGTGCAGTGTTATGAACCGGTCTACATACATAACTATCAATGTGTTGCATGTATTACATCTGTCTGCTTGTTACATGCTAGATCTGTGAATGTTAGTCAAGATTCATCAACTAAAAGAAAACAGGAAGACTAATGCCATATTCAAAACAACTGGGAAATCTCCGACTTCCGACTTCAGTGCATTCAAGACAACTGTGAAGTCAGGAAAAAAAAAATAGCTCCGACTGGGAAAGTCATATTTAATGGTCATTGAACTCAGAATTCCAAGTCGTAAGCTGGCATCTTTCTTGAGCTCAGACTTTCCGACCTAAAGATCCCCAACGTCATGATTTGACCTGGGTTATTTCTGAATTCCCAGTTGTCTTGAAAGCACCTAAATCTCATTCCCAGACACTTCTGCCCAAATGCGCGAAGAGCCTGGTAGACCAACGGTTCAAACTTCTCCAGCCAACACAGAAAAACCAAGAGAAACTCCCAGCGCATACGCATTGGGTTAATTTACCAATCATCTCCCACAACACCTTCCCCTAATTCTACCCTGTATGCCAGCACACCTCAAGCAGAGTCACGCGACTAGCTAAAATTAAGCTACAAATACTTTACTCAGTAAATTCCCCCATAAAATGCTATGGTCACTACCACTAAAAGCCAACGTTGAATCATTGATGTACCAGGCTTATATTCACTGTGTGGAATAGCATGGGAGCGAGGTTACAGGAAGACAAACTGTGAGCAGGTATGCATGAATAGTACACTGAGGTGGTGATCTGGAAAATGTATTATTTCAACTACGATCACTTGGACATAGAACAGATCTCTTTAATGACTGATGTGTAGAAAACAAAACATAGTCGGGCCATTTCATACAATCCCAACGTAGCCTGTCCAATGGCCAACCTGGGTTTAAGTTGTTCCCAGGACATCCCTCAAACATTAGCGACAGGGACTGGGTGTGAGCGTCTGGAAGGGAAACCGAACAGATCGCATCGAGAGAGATTCATTCAGGGATGTTCAACACAGGAAAGTAACAATGTGATCAAGTCCAAAAATCAATAACCCCTTCCCACCATCAAAAAAATAATAATAAGACACAGAACAAAATAACCCCCCCCCAATGTTCAACACTTCATCTATATCCTTCAGTCCATAATGGCAGCACACACAATACTGCTAGCGTGAAACAGCATGGAAAATCTATCCGTTTTATGTTGGTCTTGGAGCATGACAGGAAGGTGTCTTGAGTATGTGCACCAAAGGTCCAAGAGGGAGTAGTAGTACAGTGAAAAGGTCCATGTCCATTGTACCAGGTGAACAGCAGGCACTGTCATCCCTATATCCCTGTACACACGGCATTACTGGTTGGTGGGTGGGAGTAAGGAGAAAGCTGATGACAACTGTAATCAATTGTAGTCCAAAAGAAGCACAGCCAGTTTCATCCATGTGACCTCTTCTTACCCAAACATACAAATTCATAGCAGCAGGTAGAGCTCCAGGAGGACCTCCCTCTCCAAAAAAAGCAAGTTATGGAGATTTGTAGTTCTGTGAACTGGTTGTAGGTTTTTTTTAAATATATTTTTTAAAATCTTCCCACCCTTTCAACCAACATTGTCCTCTGTCATTCATCTCTGTCAGCAGATCCCCCCCTGCACTTCATTTCCACCCCCATTCCGGTGATTGATTCAGAGATCATCGCTCAGGTTCAGACTCTAGGGCTAGGACCCTCTTGCGCTCACGACACTGCTTCTTGTGGGCGGGCCAGTCCCTCTGCTGGCATTGGGAGCCACAGTAGCGAGCCACCTGACAGCGGCCACAGATGTTGAACTCTCTAAGCTGTGGGCAGATGGAATACAAAGTCAAACTGGTGGAAAGACACTGTACTGAGACTTATATTAAACACCTCAAAATAGCAACAATAATCTATGTCAGCCTCTGATCACAAATATCCTCAAAGTCATGTACTTCAGCACGCCCTTCCCAAGAGTGAGAATATAGAGTGAAAATAACAGAAGAAAGTAGAATATGGGTAGCAGTACATACTCTCCTCTCGATGAGCGAGCAGGGTGGGTAGTGACACTCGTAGTAAGTACAGGAGCACTCCTCCTCCTCCACCAGCTCTCCATTAGCATTGTAGTAGCGGGTACGACTGAGCTCCAGGTACTGCTCCTCTACGGGGTCAGCTGGTACCTGCTGAATGGCCAGCCAGTACAAAGACTGCTCTCTACAGGGATAGAAAAAAAAGACCCGTTCAAAGTTATGTTCTGACAAGTGAAACATTTAAATGGACAAGTAATACCAGGCCAAGTCTGAATAACATTGTATTTTCTCAATATTATGTTGTCTTTTCCTCAGTAAAGAAGTGATTAATGCCAGGAGAGCAGAATGTAGCTTTAGTAATTGTAGTGGAGAAGTGATGAATGCTAGGAGACCAGAATGTAGCGCTAGTAATTGTAGTGGAGAAGTGCACAGCTGTAATACCTTTGCTTGCTGGAGATCTCCTCTGATTTAGGGCTCCAGCCCAGGGGGACCAGTCGCAGGTTGTCCAGACGGTTATCCACTGTAACAGAGTTTATGTGGACTACTTGGAAGCTGGGAGCGATGCCTCCTCTGTGTTTCTCCCTGGATAAACATTCAAATCGTCTTATGACTCAACCGGTCTGCCAGCATCACACACTGAATATGAAGCATGCAGTTTGTTAGATAAAGGCAAAAAGCTGCCCTAACCGACAGACTATGAGGATGTATTTAGTTGCAGATTTTGGGGATGGGACACCAACTCACCAGAGCAGCTCGTGCAGTGGCCTGCCAGCCCAGCGCCCTTTGCCAATGTCAAAGGCATAAGCAAAGATCTTTGCCCCATTGCCATCTGCATCTACCTCCATGCGTGCCTGAAAAATATGGTGTAACATTGATTTATTTATCCCAGGCCTCATAGTCAAGACAAGTCCAGTTGTTTTTAACCAGGGCCAGGATAGCGTGGGAATGGTCTGACTATAACAACCCTCGCACAAAACCTCCACATAAATCCTCACCCTCTTACCTCAAAAGCATAGTTCTCCACCAATGGTATGTCCTGTTCATCAATCAGTGTGTACTTTGTCTGCAAAATAATGGACAGTTATTGCCACATGTAATGTGGGTTTACACTATTATTGTGTGGGATTAAAAACAATGGGGCAAGATTACAACAATGAGGTGTGCGAGATGACCTAACACATGTGATGGTATAATCAAGACCGAGTCAAGTTACATTTGCTTTAAGTATGTTAGCAATCATTTAAACACAGAAGCATTTTGAGGAAACATAGCAATCGATCACACTGACTGGCACGCAAAAGCACAAGTGTTGATGGACTATTATATATGGTCTCTAGATGGATTAATGTTCCAGGGGGTCACTCCATTACACGTGATATGTCCAAGTGGTTCTCATTTCTACAAGTGACATTTCAATGTTTACCAACTGTCCTAGCTAAAAACAAGAGGACACAAATATTAAAGTCACTGTTCAAATTCGTCTGGTAAAAACTGTTTGACGTAGCTAGCCTACACAAAACACTAGCTAGGAGTAACGTCAGTTACATGTCAATAATAATGGAACATAGACGAAGTTTGACAGCCTTCAAATGTAAAGACAAAACAATAAGACTGTTTAAACAATAATAATACCGTAGTTAGCTAAAACACAAAAGGTAACAAACGTTACTTGAGAGCTGTCATGCCGGTGTTCCTGGTAGAGCGTGGCAATGGCTTCCTACTACTTCGCTAGCCAGTGTCGCCAGTTAGCTACATTACAATTTTCTTGACCGTTTGTGAAGTGTGCATTTGGAGGCCAGGATATGTTTTACTTTTTTAACATTGACCCATACCATCGTTGCGTCCATAAATTAGCTAGTTAGCTACGAACGTCGGTTAAATGT
Organism: Oncorhynchus tshawytscha; assembly: GCF_018296145.1. Classification (NCBI taxonomy): domain Eukaryota; kingdom Metazoa; phylum Chordata; class Actinopteri; order Salmoniformes; family Salmonidae; genus Oncorhynchus; species Oncorhynchus tshawytscha. Next base: position 22,372,124 of record NC_056448.1, read on the forward strand.
GGCTAGCTTCAGCATGGCTGGCTAATTAATAGGTTGTTCTGGGCGGCTTCGAGAGAAGACGAATCCAGCGATTTATATTAGACCACCTAGAATTCTAAAAAGATCCACGACTTATGTCTGTCTGTTTTCCATATTAAAACATATTCGATGCAAGCCATCGCCTATCTCAACGAGCCATTTTGTAAGCACTTTTGTGATCCCCTCCCTTCTTGTCGCACACATGGCAGCCCCCGGATCCAGCTCACCTTCCCGGCCACACGGCCAAGTCGAACAATCCCGAGCTTGAAATCCGACATTGGAAGAGCGGTCGATCAAGGGGCGAAATGTAAGAACAGGTGAGGCGATCTACTCGTGTAAAAGTCGTCAGGGCGACCCCCCAGACCCGACTTACTGCCAGTTTGGTTAAATAGGGTCAATCGATGTCCGAATTTGGTCCTCCCCACCGGCTAACAAACCTCCGTGACACACCACTGGCGTAGAAGAAAGCCAGGCAAGATTTGGGGGAGGGTTCGAAGAAGCTAAACATTTTTCAACCACTGAGAATACAGCTTTGAAAAGCTTCAATCCAATCCAAAAAAGCGTTACATATTTTGTGTTCTTAATCTATTGTCCTATCCGATTCTCCAATCAAAGACGGGGGTTTATTTTGAGCACCACCCATTTCTCTCCTGACGCCATCACGTTTCTATTGCTTGTTCCTGTGTATTCCGACAGTGAGCTGTCATTTTAGCGCGAAAACAGAAACGGTAGGATTGCCGGGTGCCAGGCAGGAGTAGTCCATGGATGGAAAGAACCCTTGTTTTATGCCCTGTTTTATGTGATTGTAATCCCTGTCCGATTCCGAGTAGATTTAGAGTAGGCCTAGCTATTCGATTCAGAGTAGATTTCTACACTCTGATTCTAGTCTTCTGCCTTATTTAGTCCAGTGGTTCTCAAACCTAGACATTTCGCAATTGTATTGTAGCCCTGAACTAACTCACCTGGTTCACATAGTCAAGGGTTTGATGTTTTGTTGACAATTTAAAACTGGTGTGCTAGTTGTGGAATAGTTCAAATGTCTGGGAGTCCCTGAGGAGAACCCCTTATTTAGTCCACCAGACAGGTGGTTGTCTGTTTCCTCCTTCAAAATAAAAACGATTCCATTTTTAATGCAACAGTTTTTATCCACCTTTCCCTTTTTGTGAATTTATTTCCGTCAATGGAAATGTATCTCTGAAATTGCACTTTAAATACATTTGATATTATGTTTATTTAGGCCTAAGTAAAATGGCCAAAAGTGCTAGGCATAGACTAGAAACCAAGATTAGCCTACACGTTTACTGTGGGGTTTACAGTAAGCCATTTATTTTATAAAACGTTCTAATGCCACGTTGAAATCAAGTTGGAAACTCGGAACCTCCGAGCTAAAATGAAGGTAAATTATTTGCATAGAGCTTCCTAATGGTTTATTCGGAAAATTCCCAAATCAGAAACTCCAGGCAGTCCTATCAGAGTTTCAGACATGAAGTGAACGACCCCCGGTATAATCAGTCATGTGCATATTGCTGTGTTTTAAAACAACTGGGAACTCGGGAACCTCCAACTACAGTGCGTTCAAGATAAATGGGAACTCGGAAAAAATGAAGCACGGACTTTGAATGGTCATCCAATTCAGAATTGCAAGTCATAAACTCGGTCATGTTGCCACTTACAAGACAATTGGGAACTCGGAAAAATACGAGGTCAAATCGTGACACCAGTGATCTTCAGGTCAGATAATCGGGACTCTAGAAAGAGGCCCGAGTTCCCAAATTGTAATTCCGAGTTGGATGACGGTTCAAATCGATTTTTCCCAGTCGTATTTATCCGAGTTCCCAGTTGTTTTGAACGCGTCTCAAAATAAATTTTCATAATTGAAATGTAGGCATAGCCTATACAGTTCCAGGACGCTAAATGTAGGCTTATTTTGTTTATTGAATTATACAATATTCAAATATATAGCCTATACTAAACTATAATATATGTAAAGCTAAAAGATAATGTAGGGTTTTTTTCATTGATACTGCCCCGTTGTTGCAGTTGTTGCTAAACTTGCTTTTCAGCTCTAGTGTACGTGTTACTTCCGTGTTCATACCTTGATACACCTGTGTTATAACTGCAGTAGATTGGCTACTGAAGCCACCTGTCGCGTTCTATTGCTATTAGCCTAGTAGGCTATTTGACGTGCCATGAGCGCGGAGCCAGAATCATGTGGTTTGACACCTGTGTCTTTGCGAGAGGACCCAGACACTGGAGTGGAAGTTCGAGAAAGTTCGGGAGACTTTAATATGGATTTACAACAGCCGATTTTCTTCTCCTTGGATGTACACCAACATGAAACTCTGTCAGCTAAAGTCGTCTCCAGGTTGTCTAGAAAGGCTGCCGCTACATCAGTGGTGATCACCTCCGACTCAGAATCCGGAAAATTCTCAGGTGAATCGGAACTTTGCATGGAACATGAATCAGACCTGGACTGGTTCTGCAGCTCCGAGCAGAAACGTATATGCTTGCACTGCACCATAGCGGGATCCTGCCAGAGCCACACAGTGACACCCCTGGTCAGCAGAGTGACAGGCGTTAGGGTGAGAACCCAGACTTTTCCCGAAATCATATTATCCAGATGTAGTCTCTTGTAGTAATACCATTAGAATATACCACCTATTAATAACACCATGTCCTTTTTGAGCAGTTACATTTAAGCTGCATATTGTGCGTCATATGGACCTTGGTCACAGTGAATGGGGCCAGGAGACTTTGTTTACCTAGAGTTAGGAGTGAGAATGCAACAGGCAAACTGAGTATACCTTTGGTTACCTGGGGTACGACAGTACAAAGGGTCAGCTGGTTTGTCTTTTGAAAGTGTGTGTTCACATGCCTGGTGGGTGTGTAGGGTGTGCCACACTTATCCCACACCAGACTGAGGAGTTTCCCCTGTTGATGTGTCATGGGGTGTGAGGAGACAAGAGTTTCAAGCTGTTGGGAAGAGGCAGCATCAATTATCATCAGTGCTCTTCTAAATTATTTTCTATTTCAGGATACACAATGACATGTTGGTGATGGCAGTTCAGCACTACAGGAATAAGCTTATCAGGATAGTGGGTCGCTGCTTTTGAGAATGTACCTGATCAGCTCTGTGATTTTCAAGTCCAACACCAGTCTCATTTTATGCCAGTCACTGAATGTGTGTGTGTGTGTGTTGTCCTGAACAGAACCAACTGGTTAACATATGTGAGAAAATGCAGCTGCAGGCCCAGCGCATGGAGCGCTTTATCAACCAGACCCTGACTGCCAAAGAGCGGGCACTGCAGGTGAGCAGCCCTGTGACACTCACACTGTCCCTTATGTGCTTACACTTCATACAGCTTTGGAATCGCAAGCTCTACACACAGATATCTAATGGATTCCATAAAAATCTTTTTGCTGTGTCCCCTATGCCCTCTGCTGTGTGTCCATGCAGGTAGAGGCAAGCGGGGCTCGGGAGCAAGTGGTGGCCCAGGTCAGTGTGGTGAGGGAGGCGGTGGAGGAGGAGGAACAGCGGCTGCTGGAAGCGGTGCAGAGGGAGGAGGAGAGGGTGGAGCAGTGCCTTCTCACCCAGAGAGCCCACTGGGGCCAGGCCCTGGCTATGCTCACACAGACGCGCACACGTCTGGTGCACACCCTCACAAACACACCAGACATACAGCTGGCAGTGAGTAAGGGAGATGGGTACAGGTAGGGAGGGAGAGACCAATGATTTATATATACACTGGGGCTACAACTGACTCCTTCCGTTGCGACGTCCCTCTAAGGCACTTCCGCTAGCTGTCTGAATCGCTGTGTCTCCAGCTACTCACTGGACCCAATTGATCACTCGGCCACGCATGCCTCTCCCAAATGTCAATATGCCTTGTCCATTGCTGTTTTGTTGAGTAATTATTGCCTTATTTCAGTGTAGGGCCTCTAGCCCTGCTCAATATGCCTTAGCTAACTCTTTAGTTCCACCTACCACACATGCAGTGACCTCACCTGGTTTAAATGATGTTTCTAGAGACAATATCTCTCTCATCTTCACTCAATGCATAGGTTTACCTCCATTGTATTCACATCCTACCATATCTTTGTCTGTACACTATGCCTTGAATCTATTCTACCGTGCCCAGAAACCTGGTCCTTTTACTCTCTGTTCCGAACGTACTAGACGACCAGTTCTTATAGCCTTTAGTCATACCCTTATCCTACTCCTCCTCTGTTCCTCTGGTGATGTAGAGGTTAATCCAGGCCCTGCAGTGCCTAGCTCCACTCCCATTCCCCAGGCGCTCTAATTTGTTGACTTCTGTAACCATAAAAGCCTTGATTTCATGCATGTTAACATTAGAAGCCTCCTCCCTAAATTTATTTTATTCACTGCTTTAGCACACTCTGCCAACCCTGAATCCTGGCTTAGGAAGACTACCAAAAACCCTGGAATTTCCATCCCTAACTATATATTTTTTTCGACAAGATAGAACTGCCAAAGGGGGCGGAGTTAGCCTTCAGAGTTCTGTCTTACTATCCAGGTATGTGCCCAAACAATTTGAGCATCTACTTTAAAAAATCCACCTTTCCAGAAACAAGTCTCTCACTGTTGCCGCTTGCTATAGACCACCTTCTGCCCCCAGCTGTGCCCTGGACACCATATGTGAATTGATTGCCCCCCATCTATCTTCAGAGCTCGTGCTGTTAGGTGACCTAAACTGGGATATGCTTAACACCCCGGCCATCCTACAATCTAAGCTTGATGACCTCAATCTCACACAAATTGTCAATGAACCTACCAGGTACAACCCCAAATCCGTAAACACGGGCACCCTCATAGATATCATCCTAACCAACCTGTCCTCCAACTACACCTCTGCTGTCTTCAACCAGATCTCAGCGATCACTGCCTCATTGCCTGTATCCGTAATAGGTCAAACGCTCATCACCCCTCATCACTGTCAAACACTCCCTAAAACACTTCAGAGAGCAGTCTTTAAAAAAAAAAATATTTTTTCTCCCCAATTTCATGGGATCCAATTGTTAGTAGTTACTGTCTTGTCTCATTGCTACAACTCCCGTACAGGCTCGGGAGAGACGAAGGTCGAGAGTCATGCGTCCCCCGAAACACAACCCAACTAAGCCGCACTGCTTCTTAACACAGCACGCATCCAACCCGGAAGCCAGCCGCACCAATGTGTCGGAGGAAACACCGTACACCTAGCGACCAGGTCAGCGTGCACTGCGCCCGGCCCGCCACAGGAGTCGCTATTGCACGATGAGACAAGGATATCACTACCGGCCAAACCCTCCCTAATCCGGACGACGCAAGGCCAATTGTGCATCGCCCCATGGACCTCCCAGGTTGCGGCCGGCTGCGACAGAGCCTGGGCTCGAACCCAGAGTCTCTGGTGGCACAGCTAGCAATGCAATGCAGTGCTTTAGACCACTGCGCCACCCGGGAGGCCGCGAGCAGGCTTTTCTAATCAACCTGGCCTGGGTATCCTGGAAGGATATTGACCTCATTCCGACAGTAGAGGATGCCTGGTTATTCTTTAAAAGTGCTTTCCTCACCATCTTAAAGAAGCATGCCCCATTCAAAAAATTTAGAACCAGGAACAGATATAGCCCATGGTTCACCCCACACCTGACTGCCCTTGACCAGCACAAAAACATCCTGTGGCGTACTGCATTAGTATCGAATAGCCTCCGTGATATGCAACTTTTCAGGGAAGTTAGGAACCAATGCATGTTAGGCAGTTAGGAACAGGCAGATAGGGAAGCAAAGGCTAGCTTTTTCTAACAGAAATTTCTAACAGAAATTGTTGCAACCCCTATTACTAGCCTGTTCAACCTCTTTCGTATCGTCTGAGATTCCCAAAGATTGGAAAGCAGCCGCGGTCTTCCCCCTCTTCAAAGGGGGAGACACTTTGACTTAGAATATGTGGACTACAAATACCTAGATGTCTGGTTAGACTGTAAACTCTCCTTCCAGACTTACATTAAGCATCTCCAATCCAAAATTAAATTTACAATCGGCTTCCTATTTCACAATAAATTATCCTTCACTCATGCTGCCAAACATACCCTCGTAAAACTGACCACCCTACCGATCCTTGACTTCGGCGATGTCATTTACAAAATAGCCTTCAACACTCTACTCAGCAAATTGGATGCAGTCTATCACAGTGCCATTCGTTTTGTCACCAACGCCCCATATACTACCCACCACTGCGACCTGTATGCTCTCGTTGGCTGGCCCTCGCTTCATATTCGTCGCCAAACCCACTGGCTCCAGGTCATCTATAAGTTTGCTAGGTAAAGCACAGTCTTATCTCAGCTCACTGGTCACCATAGCAGCACCCACCAGTAGCACTCGCTCCAGCAAGTATATCTCACTGGTCACCCAAAAAAGCCCATTTCTCTTTGGCCACCTTTCCTTCCAGTTCTCTGCTGCCAATGACTGGAACTAACTGCAAAAATCACTAAAGCTGGAGACTCATATCTCCTTCAACTTTAATCACCAGCTGTCAGAGCAGCTCACACATCACTGCACCTGTACTTAGCCCATCTATAAATAGCCCATCCAACTACCTCATCCCCCATACTGTTATTTTTTATTTTTATTTTGCTCCTTTGCACCCCAGTATCTCTACTTGCACACTCATCTTCTGCACATCTATCACTCCGGTGTTTAATTGCTATATTGTAACGGTTGTCTTGGGAAGAAGGAGAGGAGGACCAAAGCGCAGCATGGTAAGTGTCCATAATGTTTAAAAAAAAGAAAATTAACACTTGAACAAAAACATTAAACGATAACGTGAAACAGTACCGTGTGGTGACAAACACACACACGGAAACACACACCCACAAACCAACAGTGAAACCCAGGCTACCTAAGTATGATTCTCAATCAGAGACAACTAACGACACCTGCCTCTGATTGAGAACCATACTAGGCCAAAACAGAAACCAAACATAGAAAAACAAACAGACTGCCCACCCCAACTCACGCCCTGACCATACTAAATAAAGACAACACAAAGGAAATAAAGGTCAGAACGTGACAGTACCCCTCCTCCCCCCAAAGGTGCGGACTCCGGCCGCAAAACCTGAACCTATAGGGGAGGGTCTGGGTGGGCGTCTGTCTGCGGTGGCGGCTCTGTCGCGGGACGTGGACCCCTCTTCACCACAGTTTTTGTCCGCCTCCTCAACCGCCCCCGTGTCCTCCTATGAGCGGCGACCCTTGCCACCGACCTCCGACAGGGGACCCTAGCCATGGGTCCCAAATGGACGGGAGATTCCGGCAGCGCCGGACAGGCGGGAGACTCCGGCAGCTCCGGAGTGAAGGGCGATTCTGGCGGCTCCTGGCTGGCTGGCTGGCTCTGGCTGCTCCTGGCTGACTGACGACTCTGGCGGCTCCTGGCTGGCTGGGGGCTCTGGCGGCTCCTGGCTGACTGGCGGCTCTGGTGACTCAGGACAGACGGGAGACTCTGGCGGCTCAGGACAGACGGGAGACTCTGGCGGCTCAGGACAGACGGGAGACTCTGGTGGCTCAGGACAGACGGGAGACTGGCGGCTCAGGACAGACGGGAGCATCTGGCGGCTCAGGACAGACGGGAGACTCTGGCGGCTCAGGACAGACGGGAGACTCTGGCGGCTCAGGACAGACGGGAGACTCTGGCGGCTCAGGACAGACGGGAGACTCTGGCGGCTCAGGACAGACGGGAGACTCTGGCGGCTCAGGACAGACGGGAGACTCTGGTGGCTCAGGACAGACGGAAGACTCTGGCGGCTCAGGACAGATGGGAGACTCTGGCGGCTCAGGACAGGAGGAAGGCTCTGGCGGCACTGGATAGACCGGATCGTGCAGGCGCACTGGAGCTCTTCAGCACCGAGCCTGACCAACCTTACCTGGTTGAATGCTCCCGGTAGCCAGGCCAGTGCGGCCTGGAATAGCCCGCACTGGGCTGTGCTGGTGAACCGGGGACACCACGCATAAGGCTGGTGCCATGTACGCCGGCCCGAGGAGATGCACTGGAGACCAGATGCGTAGAGCCGGCTTCATGGCACCTGGCTTGATGTCCACTCTAGCCCGGCCGATACGAGGAGCTGGAATGTACCGCACCGGGCTATGCACACGCACTGGGGAAACTGTGCGCTCCACCGCATAACACGGTGCCTGCCCGGTCCCTCTCTCTCTCCGGTAAGCACGGGAAGTTGGCGCAGGTCTCCTACTTGGCTTCGCCACACTCCCCGTGTCCCCCCCCACCCCAAGACATTTTTGGGGCTTTCTCTCGGGCTTCCAGCCGTGCTGCCGTGCTAGCTCCTCATAATGCCGCCTCTCTGCTTTCGCTGCCTCCAGCTCTGCTTTGGGGTGGCGATATTCCCCTGGTTGTTCCCAGGGTCCTTTTCCGTCCAGAATCTCCTCCCAAGTCCAGTTCTCCAGGTATCTCTGCCTCTCCTTCTGCTGCTGCTGCCTGTTACCACGCTGCTTGGTCCTTGGTTGGTGGGTGTTTCTGTAACGCTTGTCTTAGGAAGAAGGAGAGGTGGACCAAAGCGCAACATGGTAAGTGTCCATAATGTTTTTAATAAAGACAAATGAACACTCGAACAAAAACAATAAACGATAACGTGAAATCTACAAAACCCGAAACAGTACCGGTGTGGCGACAAACACACACACGGAAACAAACACCCACAAACCAACAGTGAAACCCAGGCTACCTAAGTATGATTCTCAATCAGAGACAACTAACGACACCTGCCTCTGATTGAGAACCATACTAGGCCGAAACAGAAACCAGACATAGAAAAACAAACAGACTGCCCACCCCAACTCACGCCCTGACCATACTAAATAAAGACAAAACAAAGGAAATAAAGGTCAGAACGTGACATATATTGTAATTATTTCACCACTATGGCCTATTTATTTGCCTAACCTCCCTTATCCTACCTCATTTTCACACAATGTATATAGACTTTTTCTATTGTATTATTGACTGCATGTTTGTTTATTCCATTTGTAAGTCTGTTGTTGTTTGTGTCACACTGCTTTGCTTTATCTTGGCCAGGTCGCAGTTGTAAATGAGAACTTGTTCTCAACTGGCCTACCTGGTTAAAAAAAGGTGAAGTGAAATAAAATAAATAAATAAAATAAACACTAGATGACTGATAGGGGGTGCTCAATCTCTCTGCCACTGTTTCGCTAAGAAGCTGAGGTATGGGGCTGGAGAAATGTAACCACTCTCAAATTCATTGACCGAGCTATGGATGCAAGGACTAAAAGTCAATTATATAAAAATTATAGTTTTAACTATGATTTGCGGCTATACCGTGTTTGTTTACATTCACTTTGTTGGCAAACATTGGAGTAAAACAAGCTTACATTTTGGGTACTGATGAGGTACGGCAGTTGAAGTAAGCTCATGAGGCATTTAAGTTATATTCTTCAAGAATCAATGTGTACAAATCATTAATTTATAAGTCCAAAAATGAATGTAGCTGCTGCAGATTGCCCCTTTAAGGCATACTTTTACATTATATTCCATACATTCCTTTGGAGAACTGCTCTTACTGGGGAGTACCAAAATGGCTGACCGGTGGCTTCACAGCATCCTAATACGTAGCATCAGCATTCTAGTGTGTATATAAATTATTTAGAACAACTATAGAGGGTGGGACGTGGGAGTGTATAGATGTGGAGGAAAGAAGGATGAAAAAATAGGTGGTGATGGTGGTGCAAATGATGATGATAATAATGATACACTTGGTTGCTGTAAATCATCGTTGACGCTCTCTTGTGTTTCAGACCTCTGGCCAGGAAATAGCTGAGAGGTAAATATTCTGTTTTGACATGTATATTTGCTCAACCACTTGGTGAAACAATCCTGCGTTGTTCATTATCCAGATTTACATGACTTGCCTCGTTTGTGTGTGTATCAGGATTGAGGAGGCAGAAGGGGTGGGTGAGCCTCATGACACCGACCATCTCAACCTGAACGCCAGCTGTAGTGAAAGCAAACTCATGAGGGGCCTGTGGGCCAGCGCCATACTGCTGGGACCAACTGGTAACATGATACAGGCCAGGGCAACTTCTAGTTCAGGATACAGTAGTTTCAAATAGTTGTAGTTAGTGTCTGAACAACTGGCAATAAGTGCTTAATTAATTCTGAATAAAAATACACTCTTCTCTTCCCTCTCTCTCTTAAGCTTATGGTTCAGCAAATCTGACATTTGACGAGCGCACTGTCAGCTCCGCACTTTCCCTCTCAGAAGACCTTTGCACTCTGACCTTCCTGCCTAAGTGGTCACGCCAGTCCCCGCCCTACAACCCAGCACGCTTCGACTGCTGGCCCAATGCGCTGGGCACCCTGGCCATCTCCTCCGGCACCCACAGCTGGGTGATTGACATGGGTGAGAGCGGGGCCTTCAAGGTGGGGGTATGCTACTCCAGCATGGGGCGCAAGGGCTCGGGCAACGACTCCCGCCTGGGCTACAACATCCAGTCCTGGGTGCTCTCCAAATACAATGGGGACTTCTCCTTCTGCCATGCGGGGAAGAACACACCCCTGCATGTGGTCCACAAGCCCAAGAGTCTAGGGCTACTCCTGGACTGGCCTAGTCAGACCCTGATATTTTATGACCCAGACTCCAGTGCTGTGTTGCACTCGGTCAGACACGCCTTTAGTGGCCCACTGCTGCCAGCATTTGCTGTGGCTGACCGCAGTGTCAGCATACTGCACTGACCTCTGAAGTACTGTAACTGAAGTGTCAATGATATAGAATTACGGGTAACACTTTCATAAGGCATATCATATGAGTTGATAATACAACAGTGAAAGGGCTCATTAATGCTTACAACAAGTAGTACGACATTACACCTGCTGATAAAATGATACTGAATTACTTATAATATTTGTACATCCTACTAATAGAATACTATCACAGCTTCACAATTTATTTGAATGTAATCAAATTGGCCAAATTTAGGTCCCTATGTCTCTCTGCATTGAAGAGGTATGCAGAAGGTTTTTTGATGGGAGATATATTTCTAATTTATTCTTTGTTTATTTTAATCTGAAGTAATGAATCTGTAGAGATTTCTGTATGAGTCTCTTGATCAAATTATACAGTAGTCCTAATGAGTCATACTGTAGTCATTTTAGATATAGGAGTATGCTATTTATATTTATGTTATTATATGTTATGATAATTTACTGTAAGTTAAGGGACTGTTTGATACCTTTTCTATCTTTTAAAACCGACACCTGTCTGAAGGAATGGTTGATCCATACGCATACAAATATTTGTTAATTGTCTGATATGCAATGTATGTCTCTATTGAAACTCACATCCTACTTTCCATCCATCCGTCAGTGGGAAGGAAATTAATGAAACTCAATGCAAGAGATAGTCTAAAAATGAACAGCAGGGGGCAATGTAGTGTCATAGTGATGCGAATGTTGACTCGTAACCCGCAATCCCTGCGGTTAAAGGGTTGAATAAAGAGAAAACAATACCTTACAAAAAATCCATAAATGTATAAGTCTTGTGCAATTTATGTCTATAGGCTACATTTACGCTTTTATTTCATTATTTTAGGCTATCTGGCATTAGTGCGTAAGCCTACATTTAAGGCTGCGATCACACCGACAGCGTCATTGTATTTTGGTTGCGTTGCAGAGGCAGTTGCAGTGCGTTCGGTGTGATGGCTTGACAGAAGTGGTAGCAGAAGGTGAATGTTGAACTTTTGTTGCATACATATATCCTGATGATGCTGTGTACTATTTTGTGCAATGAGACTGTCAGTGTCATTGCGCAAAGTAGTACGCAGCATCAGGATATGTATGCAACAAAAGTTCAACATTCACCTTCTGCTACCATTTCTGTAAAGCCGTCTGCGCAACTGCCTCTGCAACGCAATGCTGCATGGCAAATGCAGCGTTTCATTGGAAATGAATGTAATTCTGGTGTACCAAAATGTAACACTGTTTGTGTGATTAAAGCGTGTGCCTGTATGCGCACCAAATAGCCTACACTCCATTTAACTTGGGTCAAACAATTTGGGTAGCCTTCTACAAGCTTCCCACAATAATGTGAATTTTGGCCCATTCCTACTGACAGAGCTGGTGTAACTGAATCAGGTTTCTAGGCCTCCTTGCTCGCACAAGCTTTTTCAATTCTGCCCACACATTTTCTATAGAATTGAGGTCAGGGCTTTGTGATGGCCTCTCCAATACCTTGACTTTGTTGTCCTTAAGCCATTTTGCCACAACTTTGGAAGTATGCTTGGAGTCATTGTCCATTTGCGACCAAGCTTTAACTTCCTGACTGATGTCTTGAGATGTTGCTTCAATATATCCACATAATTTTCCTGCCTCATGATGCCACCTAGTTAGTGAAGTGCACCAGTCCCTCCTGCAGCAAAGCACCCCCCAACATGATGCTACTACAACCGTGCTTCACGGTTGGGATGGTGTTCTTCAGCTTGCAAGCCTCCCCATTTTCCCTCCAAACATAACGATGGTCATTATGGACAAACAGTTCTATTTTTGTTTCATCAGACCAGAGGATATTTCTCCAAAAAAGTACAATCTTTGTCCCCATGTGCAGTTGCAAACCATAGTCTGGCTATTTTATGGCGGTTTTGGAGCATTGGCTTCTTCATTGCTGAGCGGCCTTTCAGGTTATGTCGATAAAGGACTCGTTTTATTGTGGAAATAGATATCTTTGTACCTTTTTCCTCCAGCATCTTCACAAGGTCCTTTGCTGTTGTTCTGGGATTGATTTGCACCAAAGCACATTCATCTCTAGGAGACAGAACGAGTCTCCTTCCTGAGCGGTATGATGGCTGTGTGGTCCCATTGTGTTTATACTTGTGTACCATTCTTTGAACAGACAAATGTGGTACCTTCAGGTGTTTGGAAATTGCTCCCAAGGATGAACCAGACTTGTGGAGGTATACAATCTTTTTTCTGACTGTTTTCTATTGATTTTCCCATGATGTCAAGCAAAGAGGCACTGAGTTTGAAGGTAGGCCTTGAAATACATCCACAGGTACACGTCCAATTGACTCAAATTACGTCAATTAGCCTATCAGAAGCTTCTTGAGCCATGCCATTATTTTCTGGAATTTTCCAAGTGACTGTAGCCTACAGCACATTTTCTATATTAGCGGGTTAGGGTCGGGTGCCGGCCTCAGATTTTCACTTTTCACATAGCCAAAAGTTGGGCAGTTGCAGAAGTGTTATTGTCAATTGCAGGCGGGTGCGGGTGAACACACAGATGACCCATGCATCCTGTAGCACAAACTCAAAAACGTTCTGGGACACTGTAAAGTCCATGGAGAATAAGAGCACCTCCTCCCAGCTGCCCACTGCATTGAGGCTAGGAAACACTGTCACCACCGATAAATCCATGATAATTGAGAATTTCAAGAAGCATTTTTCTACGGCTGGCCATGTTTTCCACCTGGCTACCCCTACCCCGGTCAACAGCCCTGCACCCCCCACAGCAACTCTCAAAAGCCTCCCCATTTCTCCTTCACCCAAATCCAGATAGCTGATGTTCTGAAAGAGCTGAAAAATCTGGACCCCTAAAAATCAGCCAGGCTAGACAATCTGGACCCTCTCTTTCTAAAATTATCTGCCGAAATTGTTGCAACCCCTATTACTAGCCTGTTCAACCTCTTTCGTATTGTCAGAGATTCCCAAAGATTGGAAAGCAGCCGCGGTCTTCCCCCTCTTCAAAGGGGGAGACACTCTAGACGCAAACTGCTACAGACCAAAATCTATCCTACCCTGCCTTTCTAAGGTCTTTGAAAGCCAAGTTAACGAACAGATTAACGACCATTTCGAATCCCACCATACCTTCTCCGCTATGCAATCTGGTTTCAGAGCTGGTCATGGGTGCACCTCAGCCACACTCAAGGTCCTAAACGATATCATAACCGCCATCAATAAGAGACAACACTGTGCAGCCGTATTCATCGACCTGGCCAAGGCTTTCGACTCTGTCAATCACCACATTCTTATCGGCAGACTCAACAGCCTTGGTTTCTCAAATGATTGCCTCGCCTGGTTCACCAACTACTTCTCTGATTGAGTTCAGTCTGTCAAATCGGAGGACCTGTTGTCCGGACCTCTGGCAGTCTCTATGGGGCCGACTCTCTTCTCTGTATACATCAATGATGTCGCTCTTGCTGCTGGTGAGTCTCTGATCCACCTCTACACAGACGACACCATTCGGTATACATCTGGCCCTTCTTTGGACACTGTGTTAACTAACCTCCAGACAAGCTTCAATGCTATACAACTCTCCTTCTGTGGCCTCCAACTGCTCTTAAATGCAAGTAGAACTAAATGCATGCTCTTCAACCGATCGCTGCCTGCACCTGCCCGCCCGTCCAGAATCACTACTCTGGACGGTTCTGACTTAGAATATGTGGACAACTACAAATACTTGGGTGTCTGGTTAGACTGTAAACTCTCCTTCCAGACTTACATTAAGCAACTCCAATCCCAAATTAAATCTAGAATTGGCTTCCTATTTCGCAACAAAGCATCCTTCACTCATGCTGCCAAACATACCCTCGTAAAACTGACCATCCTACCGATCCTCGACTTCGGCTATGTCATTTACAAAGTAGCCTCCCACACTCTACTCAACAAATTGGATGCAGTCTATCACAGTGCCATCCGTTTTGTCACCAAAGCCCCATATACTACCCACCACTGCGACCTGTACGCTCTCATTGGCTGGCCCTCGCTTCATACTCGTTGCCAAACCCACTGTTTCCAGGTCATCTACAAGTCTTTGCTAGGTAAAGCCCCGTCTCAGCTCACTTTTCACCATAGCAGCACCCACCCGTAGCACGCGCTTCAGCAGGTATATCTCACTCGTCACCCCCAAAGCAAGTTCCTCATTTGGCCGCCTTTCCTTCCAGTACACTGCTGCCAATGACTGGAATGAACTGCAAAAATCACTGAAGCTGGAGACTCATATCTCCCTCATTAACTTTAAGCACCAGCTGTCAGAGCAGCTCACAGATCACTGCAGCTGTACATAGCCCATCTATAAATAGCCCATCCAACTACCTCATCCCCATACTGTATTTATTTGCACCCCAGTATCTCTACTTGCATATTCATCTTCTGCACATCTACCATTCCAGTGTTCAATTGCTATATTGTAATTACTTCGCCACCATGGCCTATTTATTGCCTTACCTCCCTTATCTTACCTCATTTGCACACACTGTAAATATACTTTTTCTACTCTATTATTGACTGTATGTTTGTTTATTCCATGTGTAACTCTGTGTTATTGTATGTGTCAAACGGCTTTGCTTTATCTTGGCCAGGTCGCAGTTGTAAATGAGAAGTTGTTCTCAACTAGCCTACCTGGTTAAATAACGTTGAAATAAAAAACAATAATAATAAAAACAGGTTTATGGCGGTTTGATCGCGGTGGAGGCACTAGAAATGTCTGTAGTTTTCGGTTTGGCTATTTGTTTCAAGTGTATTAGTCTGTATATAAATCTCTTTTCCAAAATCCGTCATCTTTCCCATGTCTTATTCGACTAGTAGTTGTTCTGAAATGTTTATTGCTTGCCTACATTTTACTCCCTCTATGTTAAATATAACACACATACACAAATTATTCATTTCGCTTTCCTATCCTGACGTGAAGTTTGTTCTACATAAAGTATTTGACTCTGATGTGTGCCACACAGAAAGTATTTGACTCTAGCCACAAAATTAAGGAAATTAGAAGGGGGGGGGGATTTAGGCAGGCAAGAAAATGGCCTTGGCGAAATCCCCCCCTCTAATTTCCTTAATTTTGTCACTTGAGTCAAATACTTTCTGTGGCACACATCAGAGTGAAATGACCTTGGCTAAAGCAGATCTGATTGAATAGAGCCTTTAGTCTTTTCATAATGCTGTACTACTGTACTCATCTCAGTCATTTAAACGGGCATCAACAATGTGCAAAGCATTTATTGATGAGCGACACATCTCACCCCTGAGATACATGAACAGTCCTGTGCTCATCATGAATACATATAAAACATATTACACGACTGCCATTCTTTACAGTAAATGTGCCATGTGTGATACCAATAGGGCTATGTCAGATATAACATTTTTTAAGTCTTAGTGTTTTACTGATACCAGACGAGACATTACTTTTTCTATCAACAGTCATCAATTGATGACTAAATAACCACTCACTTCCACCTCACATAGCCTAACTGCCAGCAACATTAATTTTATTAGCAGGTTAGGATAATTAACGTGGCAGATTAGGTGAATTAGGTTAAGATCTCAGGAAAAGCATTAGGGTGCAGGTTAGCTAACATGCAAATAAAATCACATTTAGGCATTCATTTTACAAAAGCTGTATCTTATCCCATTTAGCCATGACCTACAAGATCCTCAACAAGGTTGTTACAAAAAGTGCCTTGCACTCAATAGGTAGGTTTATATTGAATCATTGTGACATGTGTAATGGAAATGGCAGATATAGTAGAACAGAGTACCACAGTATGAATCATAATACCCATAAAAGCCAACTGTCAAACAGGGAAAAGGTTCCAATCGTTTTTCCACCATTCATTTTCCCCATACGGGATTTTTAGCAACCACTACAAATAAGGGCTGTTTTGTGTAGGCTTACCCTGCTGTGATGATTTGGTAATGGTGTAAATCTCTCTAGGTAAAGGTGACTTTTAAAAACAACAAATACACTTCCACAAAAACATTGCTAAAGTGTCCAATAAAAATGAAGAGGTGTTTCCATTTAGGCAAATTGCGTGTATGCCCTCCCAGGAGTGCAAGTTTCACCATGGCACGGACCGTGGTGATACTTCACACATAATTATTCCAACATGGCACATATTAGTCAATTATTGCATTCTATCCATGCTACCTGAGGCATGAAACAGACAAGTGGGAGGGCATGCAGATAGGTCAGATCGTATTGGTCACACACACATGGTTAGCAGATGTTATTGCGAGTGTAGCGAAATGCTTGTGCGTCGGAACTAGAAGCACAAGCATTTCGCTACACTCGCAATAACATCTGCTAACCATGTGTATGTGACCAATACGATCTGACCTATCTGTATGCCCTACTGCATGCCCTCCAACTTGTCTGTTCCATGTCTCAGGTAGCATGGATAGAATGCAATAATTGACTAATATGTGCCATGTTCGAATAATTATGTGTATCCGTGCCATGGTGAAAATTGCATCCAGCCCTCTGGTAATCCTCTGCACCCACTGTGAATATTGGCCTTTTCTTCCTTCACTTGAAATCATGGGGGAAGCTTGACACAATTGCTATGACTCAGTCACTCCACATACAATGCCTAAATTACTGTATGACATCCCTCCAAAGAGTCCCTGCATTCTGTCCCATCTGGTTGTACAGTGACCTCTGACATTCGAGGTCAGTGCTAAGAATCTAATGTGGCTTTCTGGCTGGTGGCCGTGATGGTGAGCGGGGGAGGCTCGATGTTCAGCTCCTTTCTCAGGTCCTCCAGACTCTGCTCCCAGCGGCGCTCGTAGAAGATGCTGAAGACACAGCGGGCCTGCCGGCCATTCCTCACAGCCCACGGTCCCAGGGACGTCACCAAGGGCTCCAGACGACTGCGGGAGTGGCACAAGCAAACAATCAGGCCGTAATAACTGCATCGCTGTACAAATACCAGACTGTGATGTCAATGGTTATTGTATTACAGAGCAAAAATAATTTACAGTCAAAACCAATACTCAGAAAAAATCATGATGACACTTTCAGTAAGTATTAGTTTCCACACACATGGGGGATGTTTTTCAGCCAGGAAGGAACTAGACTTCCCTTCCAGAAAAACAATACGTGTGAACTGTAATTCTTTCAGAAGACAGAATTCCATTCCTTTCAGTCAATAACTACAGTGTGTTGAATATAACTAGCTCAACTAACTCTGTGACACTTGCAAATAAACCAACTATATTGTCTTAGTTCCCTGAAGGAAGTCATCCACCTAAATGTCAGTTCTCTTTACACCTCAGGGTGCTGCTCAGGTGTGTGATTGATTACCAAATATCAGAGGTGTCCAGGAAGTGTATGTTCCATTTACCACCAGTCTCCCTTAGAATATACAGTACAACTTTCTGGAAACTGATGACACAGATAAATCTTGGGATGTATTCAATAAACATTGCAGAAATGTACAGAGTAGAGCCAAGACTACTTCCTATTCAACATGGCAGACAGTCAGTCTCCTGAAAAGGCCCCTGGTTTATATCACTACATACAGTATGAATAAGAGAGCCTGATGGGGAGCACCTTGTGGACAGACGGAGCGGTCCCAACGCTGCTCCCAGGATGCACATGGGCAGGCCAGTTTGAGCAGCCTCAAACCACTTTACTGCCACTTCACCTGAGTTTGAGGAAGTGAGAAAGAAAATACATGTAGTGAAACACACTAATACCAATACTCTCAGTGAATCCCCTTTCCCCAGACTCACCCAGCATGTTAGTGGGCATGCCTAGTAAGGTGTGCAGTAAATCGTGGACTTCTCGGTACCGCTGCATGACGTACGCCAACTCCTCATTATCCACAAATTTCACGTTCACCCTCGAGTCAGGGGTCACCCTCTGAGAAAGAGAGAAGTAGAGGGATACGAGGATTGGCAAACAACCACTACGCTTCCTCTGTAAAGAGATCCATTATGTCCTTCACAAACTCACATTGTCCTCAAGGAAGTGCAGGTACTCTCTCCCAAAGGATCCATCTGGAAGGGAAGCCATCTTGGACAGATCCAATGTGGATAGTCTGATCCGTGGGCGCTCACTTACACAGAAATAGGTGAAACATGCAGACATGAGCATTCACAGACAAGCAATTGTACACACAACTTATTTAAAATCATAGAGATGTATATTTCAAGGTGAACATAGAGTGAGATAGACAGCAGAAGTTGTGGCATACGTTAGAATGGTATAGCCCTCAGGGTCTCCTCTCATTCGATCCCGAAGCGTCATCAGGGCCAGATGTCCTGTCGTCTCTCCCAGCACTGCCACCATGTCTACATGGGGAACACGGCTTACAGTGAAGAGAAATGTGGTACTTTTTATTGAGAAAATGCAGTACAGTATGTTACACCAAGAGTCACTTTCAAGTTATTTCTCACCCTTTTGAATAATTTATATTTCAAGGACTTGTTTAAATCAAAATAACATCTACGACATAGTTTCCCTATGACTCTTTTAGTTTCTTGTTTTTCTAAAATGTCAGTGTTTCCCACACCTTGATAACTAGGGATCTAAATGACACATGACAACCATTAAATAACCCTGCATGGTATTGTGTACTGTGCGTAATGAAACTCATTCAAATAGTTTGAGTTTCAAATGCAAAAGAAAGGAAAGTAAAACAGTGACCACAGCCTACCCACATGTTCTGTAAGAACAGTTAAGCATGCCAAACTCCTTACAGATGCAAAATGACCATATGAAAGTATCACAACTGGAAGTGGGCATCCCTCTCACCATGTCTGTAGGGGTCTTGCAGGGCTGCCACCCCGGAGCCGACAGCCAACAGGGCTTTCTGGATGGGGCTGGTGGGGATGTGGCCTGGGTACAGTCCGTCATACTGCACGTCTGCAGAGTCCACGCCATGGTGATGCTGCCGGCCACAAAGGGCTGTGGGTGACAACAAACAGCATCAGACATACATTAGAGTACACATGTACATCCCATCAGGACATGGTATTAATACTGTAGTGACCTTAGTACTGAGAGATCATGGGACCACAGGTGGTTTCCAGTGCTCTGTTTCCAGTAAACACCTTCAAACTGGGCACATACGCCAATTCAACATCTATTCCACATTAGTTCAACGTAATTCAACGGTTCAACACAAGACAAAAGAGTTGATAGTGGACTACAGGAAACTCCAACACCATCATTAAGTTTGCCCGACGACACAACGGTGGTAGGCCTGATCACCAACAATGATGAGACAGCCTACAGGGAGGAGGTCAGAAACCTGTCAGTGTGGTGCCAGGACAACATCTACCTCAACATGAGCAAGACCAAAGAGCTGATAGTGGACTACAGGAAAAAGGGGGCCGAGCACGATCCCAGGGCTATAGTGGAGCGGGTCGAGAGCTTCAAGTTCCTTGGCGTCCACATCACTAACAAACTATCCTAGTACAAACACACCAAGACAGTCATGAATAGGGCACAACAACATCCCCTCAGGAAACTGAATAGACTTGGCATGGGTCCTCAGATGCTCAAACAGTTCTACAGCTGCACCATTGAGAGTATCCTGATTGTTTGCATCACCGCTTGGTATGGCAATTACTCGGCATTCGACCGCAAGGTGCTACGGAGGGTAATGCGTATGGCCCAGTACATCACTGGGCCCAAGCTTCCTGCCATCCAAGACCTCTATACCAGGCGGTGTCAGAGGAAGGCCCCAAAAAATGGTCAAATACACCAGCCATCCTAGTCATAGACTGTACTTTCTGGTCCCGCACGGCAGGCGGTATCGGAGCGCCAAGTCTAGGTCCAAAAGGCTCCTTAACAGCCTCTACCCCCAAGCCATAAGACTTCTAAAAACAGTTAATCAAATGGCCACCGGACTATTTGCATTGACCCCTTTTTTACACTGCTGCTACTCGCTATTTATTATCTATGCATAGTCACTTTACCCCTACATACATGTACAGTACATATTAACCCAATTACCTCGAATAGTATGTACCCCCACATATTGACTCGGTACCGGTACCTCATGTATATTGCCTTGTTATTGTTATTTTATTGTGTCACTTATTTTTCTTACATTAACAAATTAACAAATATTTACATTGGAAAAGTCTGCATTGTTGGTTAAGGGCTTGTAAGTATGCATTTCACGCTAAGGTACCTTAGGCTAAGGTTAAGGTACCTGTTCTATTTGGCACATGTGACAAACCAGTGTGTGCCCAGTGAGTTGTGATAGGAGTTTTTCCTTTGCGCTTCAGGAGATCATATGACAATGAATAGGTAATCAATACCGAGTCTAGTCCAAGGGGTACTCGGCCCACTGTACCCTTTTCTAGGGAACCCCTACACATTTTTAAGAATACAATGTGAGGCCAAAATTAATTGTCGACACTCAAAATATAAAATTGCAAAACTGTTTGTCAAACAGTTCTTCCATTATAGGTATTTTGGCATTGCTGCAGTTATTTTCATTTAGTTAATTTTATCCCTTCTTTTTCAGGGAACCCCTGAAAGTACTCTGAGCACTTCTTGTTTCAAGTTTTATTAGTCGTACTGTATGTACAGGATATGTACGGTATACATAGCCCAACGAAATGAATAGTTGCAGGTTCCTTCTCGAAAATGCTACAACAATAAGAAATAAAATAAGAATACGAATATAAAGTAAACGATGCCAAAATCTTAGCATAAATATAATATAGTAAGGTACTATTTATAGTCTAATATTTGAGCAGTATAATACATCTGGTAGCTGTAGTTGTGATGTGTCTTGCTTGAGGAAACCCTGGTCTAGTCTGCGCAGTAAATCTACAGATGAGTAGGGGAAAACCAATTTGGTTTGCCCTGTTTATTAGCGGTAGTTCTGTGAAGTGATATAATGGAGAACCCCCTACTGTGGAGTTGTGGTACACTCCGCTAACCGCTACTATACGACCTTATAGCTAAATAAAACAAATAATACATTATCATTCTCTAATTATCGAAATATATATTGTCCATGGTTATTTAGTTAACATACAGTCGCACTTGCATACCTTCGAACACAAACGCGCCCCTACCAGTGCTTCTTCGACTTGAAACGAGGAGTGAACGCAACATTTCTTTGTTGTGCGCTGGCTGGCACAGGCGCATTTTACCAAAAATGAAGTGGACGTGATGACGTGTCATGACGGTTAAAAAGAGTGTTGAAGAGGGCAAGGAAATAATGAGTTCATTTTAAATAGACTGGAAATGTGTCACTCATAATGGAACTATTGTGTGTGCCTTACATGTGCTACAGTCAATTATGATTGCATTTCATATCTTGGCTAGAAGACAACGCATCAGCCATCCTACTATATCAGGTAAATCAAATATTACAATGTATAACGTTAAGTGTGATGTTCGGGAAAGTTATGTGCTCAAGTTAACGTTTCCAAAATCTAACTAAACAAAAACATGACTTTCATGATGATACGTGTTTGAGCCATCATGTTGTGTTATCGGCTGTACGTTTGTTTAGCCCATGTGTAACTGTTGTTTTTGTCGCACCGCTTTGCAAGTTACATTACAAATGTTCCAGTAACATCACATTGGAGCACGTATTGGTGTGTAACACTTGGGTTACTTAGCTAGCAGTTAAATGATTGTGACGATGACTCCTACACAGAGCAACTACATTTTTGAGCATGAATTCAGACTCGATCTTAGCCTATGCCTGCCTGAACATGGCTGCGTATTTAGGGTGCAGCACAGAGTAGGAAGATCCGCTTTACTGTTTATACGTATTTTTTTTGATCCGGCAGAAACGTATATCCATACATACAGACAAATACACGTACCTAAACTTTACAGTACCTCGAAATGTCGGATGGATCTCTACTTGAGAATTATTTAATGGCAATCTTGTTTACTTTTTTCCAGGGTCAATGTCGCAGCCTATGCCACATTCATTAGTTTATGACATTCAAATTCTTTTCGTGAAGTCAGTCTTATCAATTGTATCTTATTGTATTGGTTACATTGGCAGTATAATATAATTGACCTTGCTCTTGTTTGGACTTCTGGAAGGTATGTGGACAACCCTTCAAATTAGTGTCTTCGGCTATTTCAGCCACACTCGTTGCTGACGGGCGTATAAAATCGAGCACACAGCCATACAATCACTTTAGATAAACATTGGTAGTAGAATGGCCTTACTGAAAAGCTCAGTGACTTTCAACGTGGCACCATGATAGGATGCCACCATTCCAACAAGTAAGTTTGTCAAATTTCTGCCCTGCTAGAGCTGCCCTGGTCCAAACTGCCTCGGGAAGCAATGTCAGCACAAGAACTGTACGCCGGGAGCTTCATGGAATGGGTTTCCATGGCCAAGCAGCCGCACACAAGCCTAAGATCACCATGTGCAATGCCAAACGTCGTCTGGAGTGGTGTAAAGCTCACAGCCATTGGACTCTGGAAATGTAGAAACGCATTCTCTGGAGTAATGAGTCACGTTTCACCATCTGGCAGTCCACTACCTGCCAGAATGTATAGTGCCAACCTTAGTTTGGTGGAGGAGGAATAATGATCTGGGGTGGTTTTCCATGGTTCGGGCTAGGCCCCTTCATTCCAGTGAAGGGAAATCTTAACGCTACAGCATATAATGACATTCTAGATTCTGTGCTTACAACTTTGTGAAAGCAGTTTGGGGAAGGCCCTTGTTTCGACATGACAATGCCCCCGTGCACAAAGCGAGTTCCATACAGAAATTCTTTGTCGAGATCAGTGTGGAATAACTTGACTGGCCTGCACAGCGCCCTGACCTCCCATTGAACACATTTGGGATGAATTGGAACGCTGACTGCGAGCCAGGCCTAATCGCCCAAAACCAGTGCCCGACCTCACTAATGCTCTTGTGGCTGAATGGAAGCAAGTCCTAATGCTACGTTCATGACCAAGTGGGAAGGTTGTAGTTACCAGTTATGTCGTAATGAGTTTTGTATATTAATGGGCTTTTAAGTGGGAAATACAATCAAGGATAGAGGTCATTAAAAAGCTAGCTATGATTGTTTTGCTCTTTTTTTCCCTCTTTTTTTTTTTTTTTTGCCCATAAGAAGTATATCCAGAGCTGCTTTTTATTTCTGACTCAAACGGAAGATGACAGGACACATCAGTACATTAGAAGCTTCAATAAATAAATAATTAGCTAGCTGAATGACCTGCCAAGACGGCACATGCCTAATCTGTTCTGTGCTGGTTACATTGTCTAGCTGGCTACAGAACAGTTTTACCTATAAATTTAGAAAATGATCACAGCCGTTAATGTAAATGCATGCACAAAAATCTATTTAAGCATGTGTTCAAAAGCTTAAACACATTACAATTTGTATTTTGTTATTTCTGTTAACACAACTTTTTTTTTTACATGATATGATGTCAGAGAGCTGCAAGTGGGTAACTTGGAGCACAGAGAAGATGCTGCGTTTACGTGCTATGAGTTATCGGAAGTTCCTAGTTCACTAGAATGACCCTACAGGCTGGAATTTCAAGTGGGGAAACTGAGAAAATGTTGTTGCCGAGTTGTGACGTTTTGAAAAATATTTTATTAAAAAAATAAAAACTTATTTAACTAGGCAAGTCAGTTACGAACAAATTCTTATTTTCAATGATGGCCTAGGAACAGTGGGTTAACTGCATTTTTAAACCAAAAGATGACCACGTCCGTTTTTGTCAACTACAATATGGGTAATGTAGCTAGTTTGACCATATTGTCAATGTTAAACAAGCAAGTGAACTTTATTATAAGCCTGTGAAAATGTTACCGGTTGACGAATTGTTCGGACCAAAAACCACATGTCGGAAATAGGACTTTGTTTCATTCATCACAGCTAAGAAATAGGAAGCTCCGACGAGCACTAAAACGCATCTTGATAGACAGGTTTCCCAGAAGTAATACGAGTTGGAGGGGCATTCAAGTGGATTTTTCCCAGTCCTATGTTTGTATTTACACATTTACGAGATGTCACGAATGCAGCATAAAGGAAGTGGAAATTTGACCTTAATTTGACCTTAATTGAACAACAATTAAGTTTAGGTGTAGGGGGTTGAAACGCAATCTGGTTAGGTTTAGGAATTTGGGTTAGGTTTAAGAATTCGGGGTTAGGTTAAGGTTGGATATAGTTTCAGTGAGGTTTAGGTTAGGGAAAGGCATAAAAGCTACCATCTGCCGGTCAAATATAGCATACACTGACAATTGTCATTTGTACAAGTACTTCCTTTTTACAATCTTGAACACAGATTTTTGGTTTTCAATCTAGCTTCCTAGTGGTTCATTTAAACACTGCACTATGAGACTGCATTAGGTCTTCCAAATTCTCTGACCTTTCTCCCATAGTGTGCACTTGTGTGAAAGCATCTGATGTTCAGGGCCTCGAGTGGTGGATGTGTGACAGCGGTAGGGTGTCCATCTCTCTGCTCTGGGGCTCCTGAATGGTGCAGCGGTCTAAGGCACTGCGTCACTACACTGCGACACCCTGGTTCGAATTCAGGCTGTATCAAAACCGGCCGTGATTGGGAGTCCCATAGGGTGGCACACAATTGGCCCAGCGTTGTCCGGGTTTGGCCGGAATAGGCTGTCATTGTAAATAAGAATTTGTTCTTAGCTGACTTGTCTAGTTAAATAAACATGTAAAACAGTAGTGTGTGTGGAGTCAGACTGCTTCATGGACTGCCACTTTCGTTGATCTTCTTAGGTCCTTGTTTCCAAAGACCTATTGGGACCCAGTGCATATGCAGCAGAGGCACCAAGCCAACAGATACACATCTCTATTTGCCTTCCATAGACCTAGACGTATGTTTTATTGGCACCCTGGTCAGTTGTAATTTATTTCCACTCTGTTCGAGTGTTGCATGCTGCATGGAACAGCGTTTCTCGTTAGTTGTTGCATCCCTTTGTCTGTTAAGAGGTGCTACTACCATTAGTCCAGGAGAGATTAGGCTCTGCCCGGCTGTTGGGGTTGCAGTGGGAGAAGGAGGATGTAGCAGATGACTAAGTGTATCGCTGCTGCCTTTCTGAGACCAAGAAGTAGGCTTCGTTCACCTCGGCCCGGATCTAGAAATGCCTTGGCTTTACTGGGTCAGTGGGAGGCCTATTGACAGTGCTTCTTGAGTAGGCTACGTCTTTATGGTGTGGAGCCGAGGACTGTGAGATTGCGCCCCTTTAGCGGGGGAATTTCCTTTCTGGGACACTTGTGATGAGTAGGCCTGTCCTGGAGATGCTGAGTATCTCAGCGCTTGGCTAATATGGTCTTGATTCTTGAGTTGCACAGAGAACCGTGATTCAAAACCAGAGCGTTCATACCTTGGTTCAATTCCGAGATCCTCTGTATTTATTGTAGCCTACACGAAATGGCCTACCAATGATCAGAGGTCTGTTGAATATCAACCCACCATCACTGGATGGTCCAAGTTGCCAAACATTTTGAGAAACTAAAGTTGATAAAATAGATGTGCTAATGATTTGAAAAAAATCAAATCTGTCATGGATTGTATATGGCACCTCCCATTAGTTTAATTGGATAAATCTTTCTCAGATAGCAAACTGGCCAAGACAATAGATATCTACTGTCAAAATTATATCCACAAAGTGACCATGTACCTCGTGCAAGAGCCAGTGATTCACCCTATCCAACAAGTACATGAAATTAGGGTTTGGAAAGATGAATGAAGAACTTAAAGAGGAACGTGATAGATTAACTTTATTTTTGGTGGAGGGGCTGCAAAGTTGCAGTATGAGCAGTGGTGTAAAACTAATTTTAAGTTCTCAAGTTGTTTTTTGGCGTATCTGTACTTTACTATTTATATTGTAGACAACTTTTACTTATATATTTTCCCTGACACCAAAAGGACTCGTTACATTTTGAATGCTTAGTATGACAGGAATATAGTCCAATTTACTCGCTTATCAACAGAACATCCCTGGTCATCTCTACTGCCTCTGATCTGGCGGACTCACTAAACAACAAATGCTTTGTTTGTAAATTATGTCTGCATGTTGTAGTGTAACCCTAGCTATCCGTAAATACATTTGAAAAACAAGACTATTGTGCCCTCTGGTTTGTTTAATACAAGCAATTACTTTTGATACTTAAGTGTGTGTGTATATATATATATATATATATATATATAAGTAAATACTTTCAGACTTACTCGAGTAGTATTTTACTGGGTGACTTTCACTTTTATTTGAGTCATTTTATATTAAATGACTTTACTTTTACCCAAGTAAAAGAGAGCCATCTTGTGGCTGTGTAGTAACAGTAGTAGTAACAGCTAAATACAGGGTACCGGTACCGAGTCAATGTGTGGGGGTACAGGTTAGTCGAGGTCATTTGTACATTGCATCTACTTAGCTGGTTTGATTGGATCGGTAAATTGTGTGACAAACCCTTTGGTGTGGGGTGGTCACTCTCTGCTGTATAGGAATTGATAAATTGCCACAGACCGCGAACTCTCTTTACCTGACTCTACTTTTAACCAGAGCCCTGCTCCTGTTCTGTTACCAATGGTTTACTGATTAGGGAGAACAAATCCCTTGGTACGCTATGGTCTCCAGGATACCAGTAATGTGTTTTATGGTTCTGTTTTACACGGGCCATCTTTTCTCCGCTTGGCCTGTCTTACTGATATGGTTTCTATGGAGACTCAATCAAGCCTAAAACTTGTAATAATGCTGCAGTTACAATGTTATATATTGCTGTTGTGATTTTAGCATGTAAATCTTGGTGGGGCAAATTCACCCAATTTTTATAGATGCATGCCAGCAAAGCCACTACACAACACTAAACAATACATTAATTGCACTATAACGGTGACAAACGGTGCCCACAAACTGTTAGGCCTACATAAAGCTGTCCCAACAGTGGAGCTTTCCTTCAGCACCACTTACCACCGCTACACCTGGCTATCAGCAGGGCCTTGTCTGGCAGCGAAACAGTTCATTCAGCCTCATTTACTGCCTTTTTAAAAACCATAGCTGATATGGCTGACTTGCTTAAATAAATATGGTTTCTACTGATGCCTTGTGGATTTGTGAAACTCGATAAGAACTGCAATTCTCCTTCAATAATAATGAATGCCAACATGAGTTGTGACTTTTGAACAATACACAAACATTATTACATTTATGTTTAGTAAATTTCATAATGTTTGTTCTCATTAACACTTAGCTCAAAGTATAAGCAAGTGCAAGCAAACAAGCTTCGACTAGGTAGGCCTATTTGTTCAGCACTTCAATGGACACCAACAGAAGTTTATCCTTTTAAACTTGAAAATAACTTTTCAGACAGCTGTTTTAAATCCTTAAACCCAGACTTGGACCACACACCCTCTCCACCGAATAGCAGGCAGGCGAAGCAAAATGGGGATTGCTTTGCGACACTCGCAGTTAACCACTTATTCCTTCCAAACCACTCATTGTTGAATTTGTGATATCCGACTTGTTGTGTAATGTTTATGGTCGATGAGCACTGATACGTTTTATCTATACTTTCTCTTCATTTGACGAGAATTGAAAAGGATTTGCCAGTAGAATGTCGATGTGATTCATGATGATGACTGCTTGTTTAGCTAGCTAGCGAAGATTTTGAAAATATGATGTTGACATGATCAGTCCAATCAAAGCTAGGATAGCTATTACATGATTTGACATTTTATCTGTGGCCAATGACCTTGGGCCTTCTTGGACAGGCACTTCTAATGTAAATCTATGGCAACACCCAAGGGTGTTTGAAAAGCCTAGCTCTGCAGTGTCCCCATGAGTGACAGAACACTGAGCCAATCACGGCGAAGATTACCAACGCCTACGCTCTGTATTTTCGCTGGTTGCCCCTCTACCACAGTAAGCACTGAGATGGGCTCAAAACATCTGTATTTTGGTGCTGCCTTACTCAAGAACGAGGCCATTTTTGTATGCGGCTCTAAAAAAATAAATAAAAATAATTACAACTACTTTAAAAAAAACTTTGTTTGCAAACTGATTTGTGACATGAATTAATGCCAAAAGAACATGCTCTATTTTTCAATTATTATAATTTAAAAAAACTAATAACAAGAGCCCCACCTGCCCTTAATGGCAGGTCACCATTGATATTATTGTATGAAATAGGGTTGTAGTCTGTTGTACCTTACTGCCAAGTCATGCACTTGTCATCACAGCTTTGTTCATCACAACCCACATTTAGCCTAGTTCTTCCCAGCTGTGTCATATGACAAAACATGTGTCACATACAGGATCACAAGTTTTGATAAATGCTTTCTCATTCTTACCTCTGTACAAAGCAACCCACAAGCCAGACCCTGTGTATTCATTCTACAATGGCCTTTATTCTACTTTACCCAACTGGCAGTTGGTAGGCCTAACTGTTTCACAATACATCCCCTTTCACATCTTATTTCTCTTTCACAAGATGTCTTGAAGGGACATCAATATACCCTTTGATAGTATTAGGATAATAATTTGTATACTATGTGCTGAAGTTGTATGTGGATGTGTTAGGGGGGTGCACAACTGTGACTGCATCCCACATGCAACAGCTGCAAATGAATAAACATGACTGTTTTGAGTTCTGTAGCTAGCCTAAACTTGCAGTGGCCTGGGAGGGGGTAGGAGATCAACTGCAGCGAATCCTAAGTGTTTGATGTTTGTTTACACAGGAAGCTGTATCAGAAGTTGATGGAGGAGCATGGCCCTGCCCTCTTTAGATTCCTCCCTCCAAGGGATCCCGAAGAATGTGCTGGCTGTTTCCATGGAAACTAAGTACCAATGCCAGCAGTGTCACCAGGTCCTGAGGAAGCCGGTCCAGGCTCAGTGTGGACATCGCTTCTGTGTCCACTGTTTCAAACTGCTCACCAGGTAGACTACAGGACCTCCTCACCTCAGCCACTCTCCCGGCTCTGCAAACCCTGCTCTTTCCCCCACCTTTAAAAACCCTTTCTCACTGAGCATGCTGCTCCACCCCACCCTGTCCTGCTGTAGTTGCAGTACTGCAGCGTCTCTCTGTGGTGTTGTTGCTCCCATCAGCATCTCACCCTTCCACTTGATGAGCCATCATGGACTGTGTGTCTGTCTGCGGTGGGAGTGTGGTAGTGCTGTCAGATGATCAACACTAATGCAGGTCCAGCCTCCACTGGGATTATCTGGAATGGATTTTAGCTCTGGAGGTGGTAACACTGGATCTAGCTGCTCTTGCTGATTACTACTCAAGATGTCTACTCACCAGAGTTTTTACTCTCCATATCACACTGCCTAATTATTTATGTTTGTTAATCTGATCATTAACACACTGGTGTTCTAACTTTGGGCACATTTTTTTCTGTGATTTCCCCCTTCTTTTTAACAATGATCTTACATTTTTGTCACACCTTTTAGTATTTAAGGAGAAGTGGAATCATGGAATTTTTTATAATTCACATGCTGCTACAATGTTTTTGTGCCTTTTTTTTTAATTTGTGAGCTCCAGTCAAAAATGTGCAGTGGAATTGAAAGAAGATGGAATGGAGTTGAGCATCAGCATTATGTAGTTACAAGATGTCCTGATTTTTATCACCCGATTATCAGTGAGGTTATTGAATGTATGTTCAAGACTGGACATTTCTGACTTGTGAAATGTAAAGAAATCATAGAATCTGTACTGGGAAAAGCTATGAGTGAAGGAGTACGTGGAAGGTAATTTGTTGCCTTGCATACTGATGCGCCTGTCCTTGTACTGTATGTCTTGCCCATGCTCTCTAATTCTAGCGTTATTAATACCTATTATTACTGTCTTGTTGTAGATCTGAGTATCACCTATTTTTATCCCACTCTTGACATAACTTGCCCAACAAAAGTGTCCTGTATTTTGCAAAGTGCTACATAGTTACATGATTCATCTTTCTAGTTTAGCCCTGTGCTTTATATCCCACTGGTGATCATCAGAGATGCTGGTAGTGGATCAGGTGAGGCTAATCCACTGAAATCATGTTTAACTGTAAAATCCCATGACGCATATGTCTCCATCATCAGCTCTGGACCCAAGCCCTGTGAAGCCTGTCAACAGGAGGAGATATACGAGGAGCCCCAGTCCATTCTCAATAGCAATGAGGTAAGCGTTTGTACCATTAATTTGACTTCTAAGAATATCACTGGTGACTCATGTTGCTCCTGGCGAAAAAAGGACGTCAATACTGGAGTGTTTTCATTCACAAGATTCCGATTCATTACAGTTCGACGCTTGCGGGAGAAAATGAAACAAGAGGGGGAAGAAGTGAGCTATGTAGGATATTCCCCTGCTTAGGTAGTTGGCCAGATGTTATTTTCACAAGGCACTAACCACATCCTTCAACCATACCCCACATTGTCTGGACAGCTCACAGTGAACCAGACAGCTATGTAATTATAGTACTCTTTGTTCTTGTGTCCCCCCCCCAAAGGCTTTTCCAGACAATGCAGCCGGTAGAGAAATCGCCAGCCTGCCTGCCAAATGTTTCAATGGGGGCTGCTCTTGGACAGGTTGCATCAAAGAATATGAGGTATAGTAAGGACTTAAATTCATACCTGTAGGTTTACTATTAAATTAGTGGTGCTTGATTTGGCACAGATTTTGAACTTTTGGTTTGAAACAGGATGCCTTTGTCTCATTAAGGCTCAGCCTGGAAAGTCCCTACATGCTTTGACTGGCACACTATGAGGTGGAAAGTCCCGAAGTCTCCCTGATCTAGATTAACCATGTTTACAGTATTCAGTACAATGTTTAGCAATAATAGTCATGATAGTGATACTGGCTGATATACTAAACATCTCAAAATGTCCTTTGACTTTAGTGCCTTAAAAACAGGAGGGAAGTATTTTTTTGAGGAATGAACTTTGCCCTACAGCGCTGAAGGTTAAAAAAACATGTACTGTTGTATAATACAAGACATGTCAGCATGGGGGATGTTTTAAAAGGCCATTTTCCTTTTTTATTTGGTCAGTGTGTTGTATTTGCTTCTTTGGGTTATAAAAGGGCTGGCAAGACTGTCAATTATGTGACATTCTTGTCTATGCTAATGCAGTGCAAAGGGGGTTTTGGGTAATGATTGATACCGGGTACATGTATGTCTCCAAGCTGTGGGTAGAAGTTTAGCCTATAGTGTACTGCAAATCAACAGTAGTTTAACATGGGGGGGAGTAGTGATACTAACAGTATCTACACCGCAATAGGACTGATTCAGGAGATCATTTTTTTGCATACGTGTAGATGAATGTCACCCTGATAACTTGCTGATTAGCTAAACCTCTTGGTTTAGACTATCCAAATGAAGTGTGACCATCTCTAGATGCTTTACAGATGGTCATACTATCAACAAAACTACCTGCTGACAAGCAAATGCTTGCAAGGTTAATGTTAGGTTTAGATTAAGGGTAAGGGGTTAGGATAAGGGTTCGGGTTAGTGGATAGTCTGTAGATACTCTACAGACTATTCAAAAGAAGTGTTACCATAATTAGTTTTATCATGCAGAACATATGTGATGTGTGGGGTTTCACTGGTCTTTTTAGTGTGATATGTCAAGATGGAGAAATGAAAGACAAACCTCATTCAGTGTCACATACTTTGATACACTGGGGAATGGGAAGATATATACTGTTGCTCACCAACCAGGCATGGGCTGAAACTTTTTCCATTCAGGGAGTGATGTTAATTAAACGTGGTGTTGATGCTGGTTAAAGTTAGTGGTGGGTGGAGCTATATTTGGGTTTGTTTATGGTAAGAGTTAGTCATAGAAGCCTACAGTGGGCCATGCCTGTATGGTTAGTCCCAGGTCGAAATGAAGAAAATAGATGTGTACTCCCCAGTTCTGCTGCTCAGAGAGGAGTGATTCCACAGAGCAGAAATGCCATACACCCTCTCCAACCCACCCTCCTTTACCCGACCACATGTTTTTGAGATGAGACAAAGAAAAACAAAACACAGTAAATGTTGAGTTATAATTTGCTTGTTACTGCATGAACTGTGCAGCAGTATTGTTTGCGTTTCATGAATTCCAAATACTTTAGTTAGTAGACACAGGCTTACTTTGCACATCCTCACAAATACTCCTAGACCCCACACTCTTATCATGCTTCCTGCTCAGAGGGGGATGTTTGTATTTGAACTTGAAAACGTCCCTAACTGCCTGCTTATCTGCTGGGTGCAACAAACTGCTTCAACTGTTGCAACAACCACAATCAATTGCTAACTGGGGTGCATCCCACTAATACACTTTATATACCACAGAAGAATGAAATATAGCAAAACCATTTGATATAGAAACACAGGATTTTCAGTGTATAATTAATAATAATAATAATAACATTCCACCCATGAGGCCACTTGAGGGTGATCAGGTCATTTGACTGCAGGAAAGGGATCTATGCACAAGTTTACAGTCATTGTAAACTACATTTCCTCCCACGGTACACTCATAAGTAAATGTCAGGTGTTAAACCTACCTACAATTCGAATACCATTCAACTTCAATGTAAATTCTAAGATCAGTAATAACGCCACTCCATTTTGTTTGAGGAATTTACATAAAGTCTGATAAGTGATGACTGTCCTTTACGGTATAATCTCAAAACCCAGAACTAAACCTCATTGTGCACTAAATCTAACAAGTGCTGTCAAACTACTCAATTTGGTTCTGGGGGTTTTCAAATGTGGTGTAACATGTACCATTATTCCTCTCAAAGCTTGTGTCCATGTGTTTACAATCTGGGCTGCATGTGATGAATTTGTTTGAATAGTGTCTCTTTATTTTTGTTTCTAGGCACAACACGAGGGCAAGTGTGAGCATGAGCACGTACCATGTGAAGCCTGCCAGGTCCTCATCCTGCGTAGTGAAAAAGAGAGGCATAACGAGAGAGAATGTGAAGAAAGAACATTGAACTGCAAGTACTGCAAAGTCTCCTTCAACTTCAAGCAGATCAAGGTGAGGGAGCTTATCTGGAGAACACCAATGGCCAACAAATGTAATGAGATGCTTATGGAATGTCCTCCTTACTCTCTGGGATGAACTGATATTCTCTTACCAACGCCACTTCTCATGTGTTACAGGCTCATGATGAAATCTGCCAGAAGTTTCCCATGCAGTGCAAGGACTGTGGAAAGAAAAAGATCCCACGGGAAAAGGTCTGTGATCTACTAGGGCTGGGTGATATGGACAAAATATCATGATTTTTTTTTCAAATTTATGACGCTATTTTATGTTTTTGATGAATAAAAGTTCTGAAATGTGCTTTTTGAGTAGTGTGACCCTAGGGTGGCAACACAAACTCAGCAAAAAAAGAAACGTCCTCACTGTCAACTGCGTTTTATTTTCAGCTAACCTAACATGTGTAAATATTTGTATGAACATAACAAGATTCAACAACTGAGACATAAACTGAACAAGTTCCACAGACATGTGACTAACAGAAATGGAATAATATGTCCCTTAACAAAGGGGGGGGTCAAAATCAAAAGTCACAGTCAGTGTCTGGTGTGGCCACCAGCTGCATTAAGTACTGCAGTGCCTCTCCTCCTCATGGACTGCACCAGATTTGCCAGTTCTTGCTCTGCGATGTTACCCCACTCTTCCACCAAGGCAAGTTCCCGGACAGTTCTGGGGGGAATGGCCCGAGCCCTCACCCGCCGATCCAACAGGTCCCAGACGTGCTCAATGGGATTGAGACCCGGGCTCTTTGCTGGCCATGGCAGAACACTGACATTCCTGTCTTGCAGGAAATCACGCACAGAACGAGCAGTATGTCAGGATGAGCCTGCAGGAAGGGTACCTCTTAAGGGAGGATGATGTATTCCCTGTAATGCACAGCGTTGAGATTGCCTGCAATAACAACAAGCTCAGTCCGATGATGCTGTGACACACCGCCCCAGACTATGATGGACCCTCCACCTCCAAATCGATCCCGCTCCAGAGTACAGGCCTCGGTGTAACACTCATTCCTTTGATGATAAACGTGAATCCGACCATCACCCCTGGTAAGACAAAACAGCGAGTCATCAGTGAAGAGCACTTTTTGCCAGTCCTGTCTGGGCCAGCGACCGTGGGTTTGTGCCTACAGGCGACGTTGTTGCCGGTGATGTCTGGTGAGGACCTGCCTTACCACAGGCCTACAAGCCCTCAGTCCAGCCTCTCTCAGCCTAGTGTGGACAGTCTGAGCACTGATGGAGGGATTGTGCGTTCCTGGTGTAACTCGGGCAGTTGTTGTTGCCATCCAGTACCTGTCCAGCAGGTGTGATGTTCGGCTGTACCGATCATGGTGTTTTTCAGAGTCAGTAAAAAGCCTCTTTAGTGTCCTAAGTTTTCAGAACTGTGACCTTAAATTGCCTACCATCTGTACGCTGTTAGTGTCTTAATAACCTCTCTGGGATATGTGGGACAGTTGTGTCCCACCTCGCCAACAGCCAGTGAAATTGCAGAGAGCCAAATTCAAAACAACAGAAATCCCATAATTAAAATTCTTCAAACATACAAGTGTTTTACACCATTTTAAAGATAAACTTCTTGTAAATAGAGCCACCATGTCCGATTTCAAATAGGCTTTACGGCGAAAGCACACCAAATGATTGTTAGGTCAGCACCTAGTCACAGAAAACCATACAGCCATTTTCCAGCCAAGGAGAGGGCTCACAAAAATCAGTAATAGCGATTACATTAATCCCTAACCTTTGATCTTCATCAGATGGCACTCACAGGACTTCATGTTACATTTATTGTGTATGTTTTGTCTGATAAAGTTAATCATTATGTCCAAAAACCTCATTTGAAATTGGTCTGCTATTATCAGAAATGCATCATAGCAGACCAATTTCAAATGAGATTTTTGTACATAACGAATGAGAGGTGTCAGAAATAGCTTTATAAATATTCACTTACCTTTGATCTTGATCGGAATGCTCTCCCAGGAATCTCAGTTCCACAATAAATGTTTGTTTTGTTCGATAAAGTCCATTTATGTCCATATACCTCCTTTTTTTTGTGCATTTTAGCCCAGTAAACCAAATGCATAATGCGCGATCACTTGTTCAGACGAAATGTCAAAGTTCTATTACAGTTTGTAGAGATATGTCAAACGATGTATAGAATCAATCTTTAGGATGTTTTTATCATAAATCTTCAATAATGTTCCAACCGGAGAATTCCTTTGTCTTTAGAAATGCAATGGAACGCAGCTACCTCTCATGGGCGCACGCGTGATCAGCTCATAGCCTTCTGCCAGACTCTGGTTGAAACAGCTCTCATTCTCTCCTCCTTCACAGTAGAAGCCTCAAAGGTTCTGAAGACTATGACATCTGGTGGAAGCCTTAGGAAGTGCAATATGACCCCATAGACACTGTATATTTGACAGGCGATGACTTGAAAAACTACGAACTTCAGATTTCCCGCTTCCTGGTTGGATTTTTTTCTCAGGATTTTGCCTCTCATATGAGTTCTGTTATACTTACGGACATCATTCAAACAGTTTTAGAAACTTCAGTGTTTTCTATCCAAATCTACTAATATATGCATATTCTAGCTTTTGGGCCTGAGTAGCAGGTAGTTTACTCTTGGCACCTTTTTTATCCAAGCTACTCAATACTGTCCCACAGTTAACGACCATTCCACAGGTTCATGTTCATTAATTGTTATGGTTCATTGAACAAGCATGGGAAACAGTGTTTAAACCCTTTACAATGAAGATCTGTGAAGTTATTTGGATTTTTATGAATTATCTTTGAAAGACAGGGTCCTGAAAAAGGGGCTTTCTTTTTTTGCTGAGTTTATATTCTAAATGATTTCAATGCGTCTTTCTCCATTCGGATTGTTTTATACTGTTCAATTTAACTTCAACCTAAAATAATTTCCTGCATTTCCATCCATTTCTGCATTTCCTGCACTCATTTGAGATCATTTCCCTACTGCCACGATATGGGCAAAAATACTAGGACTTATTTGAAACCAAATGTTGCAATTGTGATTTAGATCAAACTTGGGTGAACTTTTGGAATCAAGGAAATTGAATGTTTATTATAATTATATAGTTAGAATATAAATAATAGTGGGCACTTTGAATAGAGTGTTGCTTGACATGACAACGAATGAAAATACCATGGAAGAGTTGTGACCGGGTAGGAACCAAAGTGATGTTCAGTGTTTCCTAGGGGACCCTATATTCTTTGTCTACATTCATATATCCAACATATTCATGCTTTGCCTATTCCTCTTTGTTTTAGAAGATACTGTTGCACAAACAACATGCTGATTTAAGCCTCCACCAGTACTGGTATAAGGCTGTATTAGCTAGCTTAGCTGGCTAGCTAACTAGCTAAGAAAAGTACTAACTAGCGATTAGCATTAGTGGCTAACACGATTTATCTTAACTTGCTAAGAAATTACAAACTAGCTGATTGCAGATGTAATAAACACAAACCAATATTGTAATTATAGAACGCTTGTGGATTTAAATTAAGATCAAAGTGAAAACAACAATGCAAATTGTTGCATGTGCTGCATTGACAATGCAGACTACAACAAATGCGCTTCTTGAGTGACTGGGTGGGACTAGGTCTGTGTGGAAAGCGGCATGTAGAGCGCGAGAGTGGAGGAAAAATGGACGTTACACACGGCGTATCACATTTAACAAACCAAACAGTCAAATGCCGTTATAGAAGGTAAAGTAAGAACCCAAACTGGTTCGTGCATAAATACCTGTGTCTATAGTAAAATGCGGTATACCGCACAGCCCTATGCTCTACTGTATCTCTGTGACCTTTCAGGCAGCCTAGCTGTTAAGAGCGGTGGGCTGGTTCGAATCCCCGAGACGACTAGGTGAAAAATCTGTCAGTGCCCTTGAGCAAGGCACTTATCCTAATTTCTCCCGTAAGTCGCTCTGGCTAAGAACATCTGCTAAATTATTCAAATGTAAATGTAATTTAGTTAAATTTTTAGGTCACTTAATCTTATTTTATAGCATTGTTGGTGCCATACTGTTTCTGCTTTCAATAAGGATGCATTATTGCCTAGCCAAGAATAGCCCACATAAAAATAATACAGTTTACTATAGAATACTGTAGTACTTACTATAGAATTCTGTAGTATACTGCAGAATCCTATAGTCTACACTAGTATCCCTCGATTGTGTAGTGCTTACTATAGAATATATTCTACACACTGTAGTATCCCTCGATCGTGTAGTAACCAGGCAAACAAAAAAACAAGGCAGTAAGAAAGGATATGTAAACATGGTCAATTGCTGGGTTTCCAGACGAGTGCCAGTCAGTCATCAATGGAACCTGTATTTGCTTGTGGGTCCCCTCCCCCATTTCCCAATGTGTGCCACCCATTACTGAAAAACCTACATGCCAAGTATAGACCATATATTGTGTTGCCTACAGATTATAGAAAAGAGCAGAAGTGTGGAACCTAACTGTTCAGACCACAGTCCTACCTACATACAGGTTATGAACAATTTGCTCTTTTTAGTTTGTCCAGTAAGTTTCTTCTAGGAGAAAGTAACGACAAGATTACAAATAAAATAATTTAAAACTTAATTAAGCAAGACTATAGTATACAGAATACTACAGTAATGTCTGCAAAACACAATAGTAAGTACTTCAGTAATTTCTTTCTCTCTGCATTGTTGGGAAGGGGTTGTAAGTAAGCATTTCACTGTTAGTCTACACTTGTTGTTTACGGAGCATGTGACAAATAACATTTGAAATAATGTTTTCAAAACACTGCAATAAATACTACAGTATTCACTGTACATTATAGTGAATACTACAGTAAAGTCTGTAAAAAAAACTACAGTATATAGTGATTTTTTT
The DNA here is from genome assembly GCF_018296145.1 of Oncorhynchus tshawytscha. Lineage (NCBI taxonomy): Eukaryota > Metazoa > Chordata > Actinopteri > Salmoniformes > Salmonidae > Oncorhynchus > Oncorhynchus tshawytscha. Next base: position 22,410,731 of record NC_056448.1, read on the forward strand.
TTTTTTTTTTTTCATGTGGGAGGCCAGAGCATAAACAGAATGGCCTATGTTAATCATTTATCACTCTGTAGTAAGACCGACTTCTACTACAAAGTCTTCTCATAACACAACTAAAAAGGTAGTTGCACTTTCCATTTGAGTTGGACCTTTGAACTTAGATCAAAATAACCTCAACTGTCAACCTTCACATTTTAAAATATGGTGGGTAATTTCAGGGTTTGCCCCCCCCATTAATCTTCATAACCCTGACCTTTCTCTTTCTGTTCTTTCCCTTCAGTTTCTAGATCACAGCAGATCCTGTGCCAAGTCTAAGACTGCATGTCCATTCAGTGAGGTTGGCTGCAAGGCTGTGGTATGTGTAGAAGATCAATTATATCTAATCAGATAAAACCTTATCTATATGATGATCTTTGAACATAATGTCCCAGCCAGCTCTTTTGTACTGGTTTCTTGTTTGTCATAGAGGGAACCGGTTTATATTTTCCTATGACCTGACCTTCCTATGACCTCATTTGTTAGTCAAATAAATATGCCTATATTTGTAGCCTTGTAGATCAAGAGAAACTTGGCCATTGTTGGGGTGCAAAGATGACTATCATACGTAAAAAATATATAAATGCAACAATTTCAAAGATTTTACTCAGGTACAGTTCATATAAGGAAATCAGTCATTTGAAATACTGTCATTAGGCCCTAATCTATGGATTTCACATGACTAGGAATACAGATATGCATCTGTTGGTCACAGATGCCTTAAAAATGGGCATCGGGATCTCATTACGATATCTCTGTGCATTCAAATTGCCATCGATAAAATGCAATTGTGTTCGTTGTCCGTAGCTTATGCCTGCCCATACCATAACCCCACCTCCACCATGGGGCACTCTGTTCACAACATTGACATCAGCAAACCGCTCACCCACACGACGCCATACACATTGTGAGGCCGGTTGGAAGTACTGCCAAATTCTCTGAAACTACATTGGATGTGGCTTATGGTAGAGAAATTAACATTAAATTCTCTGGCAACAGCTCTGGTGGACATTCCTTCAGTCAGCATGCCAATTGCATGCTTACTCAACTTGAGACATCTGTGGCATGGTAATGTGTGACAAAAGTGCACATTGTAGTGATCTTTTATTATCTCCAGCACAAGGTGCTCCTGTGTAATTATGCTGTTTAATCAACTTCTCAATATGCCACACCTGTTAGGTGGATGGATTATGCTCACTAACACGGATGTAAACAAAAAATGTGTGCTCAAAATTTGAGAATATTTTTGTGAGTGGAAAATTTCGGATAATTTTTATTTACTCTCATGAAACATGGGACCAACACTTTACATGTTGCATTTATATTTTTGTTCAGTGTATCTCTGATTTAGATCTGCCCTTGGGTATTGGACACACCCTTAAGAGAGCCATGTCTCAAAAGAGACATCTAGTGTTTGTAGAGAGTAAATTATCTTTGTGCAGCCCTCTACAATTTAATTCCAGCTTTAATCTCAATATTGAAGGGCATCTGAAATTGACACTGAACAGTATCGAACAGACTAGTTAACTCTGTGTGCTAAACGCCTTGTGTTGTCACCGCAGATTGATAATGGAAAGCACAGTGACCACGAGCAGACGAACGTCATGGAGCACATGCGTCTGATCCTGGCGACGTCTATGGTGCGGCTGCAGCGTCCGGAGGCCCCGGGGCTGGGGGAGTGGCAGGAGGACTCTGGGATTGGCCTGTACCGCGCTCCTGAGGAGGGAGCCACAGCTTCTGCAGCCACAGTTGGGGGTGGAACCGCTGCCTCTGGACAGACCAGTGGCCTTGACCATAAGGTGGGTCTCATTTGAGCAGATATTTGCTATGTAGGAAAGCTAGGAAACTACAGCAGCTAGCCTGTCTAAATTTAGCAGTCCAAATGTGGTGGTTGTTGTCCCTCCTCCTGTGTGACAATGATAATCAAGCTGGTAAATTATGAAACAGACTGGTGTCCTACATGTACTGTGTTGTTATTTAACTATAATAGATGACCTGAATATTTGTCCATCTGAAGTTGTTGAAGATACAGCAACTCATAGTATTGGTATTCATTGTGTTCTCTGGTCTCCCCTTGTGGTCCTGCAGGTGACAGTGCTGGAGAATATAGTGTGTGTACTGAACAGAGAAGTAGAGAGGAGCTCTCTCACTTTAGAGGCCTTCTCGCGACAACATCGACTAGACCAGGAAAAGATAGAGAACCTCAGCAACAAGGTGCGTCAACTAGAGCGTACTCTCACCATGCGGGATCTACAGCTAGCCGAGACAGACCAGACTCTTAGGGAGCTCCAGTTCTGCACCTTTGACGGTGTGTTTGTTTGGAAGATCGCTGACTTCTCACGCCGCCGGCAGGACGCTGTGGCCGGGCGAACACCCGCCATGTTCTCACCAGGTTAGATCCACGCTGATTATTTTATTCTCTACACCTGCGTATCCTTACTGTATTGTAAATATACCATACCAATACACATTTATGCACTCATGTTTTCCTTGTGTGTGTGTTAGAGGCAGATACCGAGGGCCTGTCTAAAGAAGTTTATCTTCCCCCACAGCGTTCTATTCCAGTAAATATGGCTATAAGATGTGTCTAAGACTGTATCTGAATGGGGATGGAACAGGTCGAGGGACACACCTTTCTCTTTTCTTTGTGGTGATGAGGGGCAAGTGTGACGCTCTGCTCAAATGGCCCTTCAGTCAGAAAGTGAGTTTCTCTACCTTTCTGATTCCTTATTCAACTCCATCTGTCATATTAACCTGATCTTACTTATGTCTAACATAATTAACTACAACCGACCTCATTATAAATCAAACAAAATATGAAGTCTCCCTACTCATTTTCTTCCCTATAGGTGACTCTGATGCTGCTGGATCAGAATAACAGGGAGCATATTATTGACGCCTTCCGACCTGATGTCAGCTCCACCTCTTTCCAGCGGCCAATCAGTGAGATGAACATAGCCAGTGGCTGCCCACTCTTCTGCCCATTAGCTAAACTGACAGGCAAGAGCTCCTACCTTAGGGATGATACCATTTTCATCAAGGCCATTGTAGACCTCACAGGCTTGTAGAGGCTGTGGAAGCCCCCTACACAAAGGCACAAAACGCAGACTAATATATATACAACTTCTGAAATTACATAATATAAGTAATATTATAATAAAATGCATATATTTATTATTATAAGTATATCATAGACACTGTTTATTTTGCTGGCTGAAGGCACTGTAATGAAAATGAATTCTGCTAGCAGATCTTTTCAATTGGTTAAAACAGAGAAAAATAGGGTGAGTGATATGGCCAACCCAAGTGATGGCTCTGACTACTAGAAGTGCAGTATTATGCAGAGGATGCCGTGACTGTTTTTGAATGCAAGGCAATAAGAGATTGTCAAAATTGGTCAGCAAATAGGCTCATTGCACATAAATCACGTTATGTATTTCTATTATATTTTCCAATATTTCTTAATTTGGAGACACTGACGTGATCGTGCCAAAATGACACTGTCAAGTTGTGAAACTGCTTTTACTTGAGGTAGGACCTGTTGTACACATGGACAAGGATGTGTTAGAGATCCTGCCCATTCATCATGTGAGCAGGCACAACTTTTTAAATGGCAAAACCAACCGGTCAGTAATTTATATTAAAGAAATGTTCCACAAACTCCGCCTAGTGCTTTCTCAAAAAAGCTACAAGCCGGTCCCAAGCCCGGATAAAGGAGGATGGGTTAGGTTATGCGTAAGACTAGCAGGCGCAATCTGTAAAAAAAATATTTTAAAAATTAAAATAAATTGGGGGGGCAACAGTACAATTATAGTAGTTGATCATAGATGGCAAATGCTCCTTGAGGAGCAACGGGTCTAACTAAGTAGCTTAGAGCATTCCAAAAACACAAGTACGCTTTCCCATTTAAACAGTAGTGCACTCGCATCCAGTAGCGGTGCGTGGGTGAAATCACTGGGGAAGCCAAGCCGGGGGGGAAGCCATATTACAACCTATGTGTTGTGATCATTGCGTTGTTTGCTCTATAACCTGTTAGTTCATATGCCTTGACACCGTAATATATAGGCCTAAGGCCGAGACAATAAAAAGACACAGTAGCAGAATAAATTCAACCACAGCTTTTTTTCATCACAAAACAGGAGAGCAACCTCTGTCTGGTGAAGTCCACAAAAGATATTGCATGTAACAGTTACATGACCTACAGCATGATCAAGCAAGTTAATGTTTCTGTCATTTTCAGACTACGAAACAACTATTGATTTAGAACCACTGAGTTACCGCAAGTCACAAAGAAAACAGGAGCTGCCTCCACTATTCCAGCACCATTTCATCATCTAATCACCCTATGCTTAGTCTAATACGGTGAAAACTAAAAGATACCACAAAAAATTGTCCGACCATTGTAAGCTAAATATGATGTAGCTGTCCATGGTTCTGATTTCTGTGTGTATGCGTGCAAGTAGAAAAACATGTTGACTCACCCTACACCCTACCCTAGAAACGCCAATGCCATCCTCCACTTTCCTGTTGCCTAAACGATCTATGACTCTGTCATAGACTTTAAAAAATGTTTTTTGTTGTCCAAGGCTACCTGGCTAAAATACTAGTTCACTAGCCTAACTTTTCATTGGCAATGATGCGCCAGGCCAGCTAGTTAACATTAGCCTAACATTACTACATGTAGCTACATGTTGAACTTCCATCCTCTCGGGCCAGGTACACAAAGTATGAATTTATGGTTGGATCAGAATTCCCATTATAATCATTGGCCAGTACGGACAATTAAGTAAACCACAAGTCCAATTCTCTATCCATTGCTAATTTAGGAATGGGACAATTTTAGCTAGCTAGCCACTGGAGGACAACGACACAATGGGATGCAATTAATTCAAGTTTTCTGTCAATGATGTTTGGCTTGTGATGTGATTGGTCTGAAGCCAAATCCAAACTGGCTTACTTTGAGACTTCTTTTTTTGGTGTGACAGGACCATTCACAGCTGATCTCACTCAGTTTATCTCAACGTTGATTGGCTATTTTATAGAAAAATGATAAAGGGAGGCCAAATGCTCCTTGGCTTCCCTTGCATTCAATGCTATGGGTGGCAACAATGTCACTCTTCTTGACCAGACAGCATAGATGGGCTACACATACAGAGACAGAGGGTCGCTATTTTGTTTGATTGAATGCTTTCTCCTGTGAGATACATTCAGCCTCTTGCGAATTGAAGGAAATTTATGAAACACAGAAAGATGAAAGCTAAATTAATTTGTTATTTTTGTGGGGGGAGCCTGGCTTCCCTTGGCATCCATGAATACACACCACTGCTCACATCCATGCTGTATGTGCTGTACTTAAAGCCTAATAAATCATTGAACAAGGTGGGTGCATAATACTGTGCATGTGCACAACAGGCTTTTACCTTGAATTAAAGTAGTTTTCCATCAAATTGAAGCAGTATCAAGTTTGTGTTACCGTTAATGTCTTCTACTAAGCATGGCAAAGAATGATCAAAATAGCTGCAAAGCGGACCAAATTTGACACCTCTTAATTGACCTTTCAAAGGCACCACATCCTCTGCATTATCCTGAGCCTCAGGCAGACATGGGCAATACTTAATTTGAGCATTATATGCCATTTTGACTGAATGGCGCCGGAGGAGATGGCTGCCAATTTTACGGGCCCTTAACCAATTGTGCTATTGTGTGTTATTTGTAACATATTTTGTACCTCGCTACTATTTTACTGCTGCTCTTTTATTTAACTATTTTTTTACTTAACAATTATTTTTCTCAACTGCAATGTTAGTAAAGGGCTTGTAAGTAAGCATTTCACGGTAAGGTCTACACCTGCTGTATGCAGCGCATGTGACAAATACAATTAGATTTTGATTTGATCCGCTCGAGGCTCAGATGAACCGATCATCGTATCTTTCCTCTGTATACTTTTTAGTCCAGTTCTGTTAGCTAGGTAGATGAACAGTGCCTATATAGCTGTAGTGTACAAGAGTACGCCACAGTAGTAGACATGTACCCAATTAAGATATGATTAAATATACTGTAATAAAATACAGTATATGAACTATATGTTATAGGCTAAGCTGAGAAAGCTCCTGCTCTTTTCAAATACGAAATGCATATTTTATCTCAAATTTCAAGATTAGTATTTATACTGAGCTAGCGCATAAATAAATGGTAAGTTAGCATGCTATTATGCCAGCATAATTGTATTGAATAGAACAATTAAGTGTTTCTGAATGTCATACTTGTGACAGGTTAACCTTATCTATCTTGTGTAGAGTGGATGAGAATTATTTAAGGACATCTCCTTCACTTAACATATTATTGTTGGTCATTATTCAGCTATAACTAATATACAAAGACATTTGATGTGTTAATGTAGATTATGTATATTTTTGTCACTGTGATGGTAAAGAGTCACATGTAGGTGTTTTTGTTGAAGGGCAGGTTACAGAAATATAACAGCTCAGTGTGTAGTGTTAATTATATGCATGTGTTAAAGGAAAGCAATTCTGATTTAATATAGTTACCTGTTTAAGTCTGTCATTGATTTCTTTGTCTTATTTAACCAAGGAAGTCGCACTGATCTTGCAGGAGTCATTTTGTTTTATGCTCTGGTGATTGTGACTGTCAAGACTTGTGTGCTGTAGTTACTTGTTTTTATTGGAACATTTTGAAGTATTTGCTTGCATGTTAATTTAAACACCTATCTAGCATGGAGTAGTCCTGGGATTATATAGAACATATATTGTATCTATAACAATGAATTGGAGGGGGGGAAAGTATACCTGTTTCTCAATACATTATCTACCAATGAGAATGGTGTTATGAAAATAAATACATTTGATAAAACTGAGTCTGTGTGACTTCCAGAGGGGTATACTACCAAACAAGCTAGATCTACTCAGGGTTTTCTAAAGCTAGCCAGCTTCACATTACTGCTCAGGCTTCATCCATACGACGATGGATATTGATCGTCTCCCTACAACTCTAGCAGGCTTGTAACGGGCGAGTGAATGTCGCACATGGCTACTGGAACTCTTAATTGAGACAATCCTGAAACATCAATCAATGGGCGAGCCAGTGCCACATTGTTTTCATTTGTGTTGAAATCAAAATGAAAGAAGTTATTGCATATATAGCAGGCTATGGTGTGAAGTAGGTTATTAGTGACGTCTTTGGATTACGTTAAAGTTCGTCTTCGGTGTGCTTATTAATGCACAAGCAGTTTCCCCCACGCCAATTAATAAAATAATTGTATTAAATCAAAGTTAGTGCGTAAAGTTTTAAATGTATTCTGTCATTACTAAATGTGCAATGTGATCGTTAAAATACCTGACATTTGATTACAATCAGGTGTCAGTCTTCCTCAAATGAACAGGATGATGATGCAATCTGATTTCATTGGGCCTCAACTCGAGACTCGGACACCTTCATTCGGGTTATTAATGGAGTTAGCCCAGAGTTGCATGAGCCAGATCTGAAGGATTCGTTGCCATATAAAAAAGTAAATGTACCTGGCTAAAATGTGAGCCACTTACGTGGTACCGATTATCCCGAGTTGAATAAAGTTACCTCGCTAACTACATTCGTAGTATAGGGCTCTGGGGAGATCTACTTTATGGATACTATACACCTTGTGATTGTCTCTCTGCTTTTGTCAGAGAACATGAACCAAGCATGTGATTTTGTTATATGAGCATTGATTGTGAATTTTGCCCTGTGATCACAAGGATCTTTTCCACTCACATTGGAAATGAAAGGTAACAGGAATGTGTCTTTGACGTTCAATCAAATCTGGTGTAGGGTTGCAGATTAGCCAGTGACAACTGAAAAAGAGCAAGACATTTTTTAAACATAACTTAAATTTGACATTTTCTATGCACAATAAAATGATGCATGACCAGAGCTGGGGTAGGTTGTGGTTACATCCAATCAGAGAAGCAACAGGCACACAGATGTCTAGCTCAGGTTTAAGGAGAGAGTGTTTTAAAAGCATTAGAGGACTGAAGGCTTTTGCTGCAAGTAATGCAGATATGACCATGCCCTACTGTACTGCTTTGAATGTGCTTTGTCAGTAGGCTCTATAAAAATGCAACACTTACATAAATCGTGTGCTAGTTCAGATACGGATATCTTTACCCGATGGCTGCAAAACAATTTCAAAGGAATACTGCCTTGATATTGCCAGTTTTCACATTAACCGTATGACCTTGGACCAGTTGGGGTATAATAGGTGGCACTCCCATTGGAAGCCTCTTTGGAAGCATTCATTGAGCATATTTGCTGACACAATAGTAATAAAGACACGTCTTCCTGTGAACCCATCCCATGACCAGTTGGATGTTCATCCATCAGGGATAAAATGACCACAGGACTGTTACAACCATTTAGTAAAAGATTGATTTGAAACTGGCGTCATACTGGCAGTGTTCAGGAGCAATGAGTCGGTTGTGTCACCTTATTCATCTAGCATGTGTTTTAAAGGAGAGTCAGAGTAATTTTGTAGATTGTGGAATGTAGCAACAAAGTTCAGTGATATTTCTATCGTGACAATTTGGTGAAACTTGAGTGTAACAATGAAGATATACCTTTTCGGACATTACAGTCCTGGATTATTCGGGCCCCTCTGACACACATTCACAAACACACTTTCAGGAGGTACCAGACCACTTGAATTGCTCTTGGTAATTGCAGACCTCCTCAGCTCTGCAATCATATGACATCACTGATGTGAAAGTACAACCCAACATAAACAAATGTGAAAGAATATGTGCAAACATGCCCATAGATCGAAAGACTTAAAAACAGAAGACAAAACACACAAGTGTGATCTTTGACCATATGTTAGTGTCCACATCTCTTCTCTTCATTCAGTGAACAAACTCAAAATATTTTTTTTTCTTGAAGTAGTCTCTCATGTTTCTTCTCCAATAGCTCATTCATTCTTTGGAAGCATGATCGTTATAATCAATGAATGTAATTTCCCTCCCAGACCTTGCAAAGGTCCAGGAAGAATTTACCTGTACCGTATGACCTTCACCATGACAGCAATTCACCTTGCTAGGTGTCACCTTCAAAAAGGACATTTATGGAGAGGCCTGTGAAATTGCTGTTGCAATTATGCCTCCTTGTGGCTTACCCCAGGTGTCACATGTCCTTGGAGGTTGGTGATGTCATATCTACCACACTGTGTAGGCAGGCATAAAAAGTGTGATTTTCCCACAATGAAGATAGCTACTCCTGGAGTGTGCGTCAGTCTTTCCCCCGCTCTCATTTCCAGTCCCCTCCCACCCATCTCAGGTGGTCAGGGTTTCCCGTTGGCGGAGGTGCTGTTCTTGTTGCGGATCAGCCAGGAGAGGGTGCGGGGGACGGGCGGGCGTCTGTGCCAGGCGGACGAGCCGAGTGCCACACCTTTATGGTGGAGTCGTCACTGGCAGAGAGCAGCTGCTCCAGGTCGGTCGGGCTGAAGGCCACAGAGTTGACCACTACGTCATGCTGCAGCCGCGCCAGGCAGATGTTGTGGTGGTGGTCCCAGATGTAACCATGTTTGTCCTCTGCACCACTAGGGGGAGAGTGATAATCACTGGTGAATGACGAGTGAAGTATTCATACCCCTTAACTTTTCCCCCATTTTGTTGTGTTACAGCCGGAAATCAAAATGAATAAAAAAATGTTTTTAAAATTCTCACCCATCTACACACAATACCCCATAATGACAAAGTGAAAACATGTTAAGAAATTTTAGCAAATTATTGAAATACAGAAATCTAATTTGCATATGTATTCATACCCTTGAGTCAATCAATTCACGTAAGAATCACCTTTTGTAGCAATTACAGCTGTGAGTCTTTCAGGGTAAATCTAAGAGCTTTGCACAATTAAATTGTATAATATTTGCACATTATTCTTTATAAAATTATTCAAGCTCTGTCAAGTTGGTTGTTGATCATTGCTAGACTGCCATTTTCAAGTCTTGCCATAGATTTTAAAGCTGATTTATGTCAAAAGTGTAACTAGGCCACTCTGGAACATTCAATGTTGTCTTGGTAAGTAACTCAAGCGTATATTTGTCCTTGTGTTTTAAGTTCATGTCCTGCTGAAAGATGAATGTCACTCAGTGTCTGTTGCAAAGCTGACCGAGCCAGGTTTTCCTCTAGGATTTTGCCTGTTTAACTCTATTCCGTTTCTTTTTATCCTAAACAACTCCCTAGTCCTTGGCGATGACAAACACACCCATAACATAATGCAGCCACCACTATGCTTGAAAATATGAAGAGTCGTACTCAGTGATGTGTTGTGTTGAATTTTCCCCAAACATTACAGACATAAGGTTAAATTATTTGTAGTTTTACTTTTGTGCCTTATTGCAAACAGGATGCATGTTATGGAATATGTTTTATTCTGTACAGGCTTCCTTTTCATTTAGGTTAGTTTTGTGGAGTAACTACAATGTTGTTGTTCCATCATCAGTTTTCTCCTATCACTGCAATTAAACTCAGTAACTGTTTCAATGTCACCATTGGCCCCATGGTAAAATCTCTGAGTGATTTCCTTCCTCTCCGGCAACTGAGTTAGGAAGGATGCCTGTATTCTTGTACACTATTATTGCACACAGAGAAAGTCAATGCAACTTATTATGTGACTTGTTAAACACATTTTTACTCCTGAACTTATTTAGGCTTGCCATAACAAAGGGGTTGAATACTTACTGACCCAAGACATTTTAATTTTGTATTCATTTGTTAACATCTCTAAAAACCTAATTCCACTTTGACATGATGGGATATTGGGTGTAGGCATGTGACACAAAATCACAATTTAATATCTTTTAAATTCAGTCTGTAACATAACAAAATGTGGAAAAAGTCAAGGGGTGTGAATACTTTCTGAAGGTACTGTAGGTGATTTCTGTGCCCAGCTGGGGTTTGCATTACATTTAGTTCAACTTCATAAAACACATGCTGAACAGGATTAAAGATGATCAAATCTGTATATGGAAGAATATGTCCTTCATATAATACACACAATTGCTCTGTTAGTATCTGATACAAAGGCCCAATAACATTGAAAAAGGGATCGGAAGTCATTTATAAACCCATAGTAACCCCATACTGCCTGTAACTGTTAAAGCAGCCGTGACATACATACCTGGCCACAAAATCTCTGCTGACATCCAAGAAGATAAAGAAGCACTCTTCGTTGGGCGTGAAGGCTCGGTGGGCCTAAGGGCTCCGCCTCTCCTCCCGCAGGCTATTCAGGTCAATGACATGCAGGTCAATCTCCTCAGCGATGGGGTGCGGAGACATGGGGTCAGAGATCACCCAGCCCGCCAGCCACGCTCGACTGTTCACATACAGATACCTGGACAGAGACAACAGCATGGACGGTCTTGGTAAAGGTGTACTTGTTCAGCATTAAAAACAAAGTGAGGAAAGCAAGGTGATGTTGTAAGACAAATATTTACTATGTAATCTTGGTTACCCAGAAGCTAAATTCTCATTTCCTGATTTACTTCTGGGGGAAATGCAGTTAACAATTGTGATTACCATTGTGCAAAAGGAAACTCTGCCAAACCCATTTTAAAGAGGGACATCCATCAGTTTCTCACACTCTCTGTTAAATTCACCCTTCTACTCCCCTCATAAACCAGTGTTCATCATGGCCAAAAGCAAATTTTGGTTTTCATCAATTTTTACGATAAACAGTTTCCACTAAAAATTGTGGGCTTGAAAATCCCTGCACCAACTTAAGCACCATGTTCGCCCAATGCTGATTCGTCCAGATAATCAATGATAAAACCCCAAAACCAGGAACTATTGCTGCTCGTAATCACACAATTATGCTTGAGCTTTGACAGATTCTTGCCGTTTAATCTGTCCGCGAGAATCTGTCCATGAGAGATTAGTTACTATGAGGTTTTTATGACAGTCATTCAAATGGGTTTCAGGTGCACTCCTTCTGTCACATCTTTGCACCTGTAGCCTTGCAACTAAGTTATTCAGCCTCTTCACACTGCTGCCCATGACGCACACTCACTCCCTCACCTGTGGTCTGGAGACAGGCCCATGCCGATCACATGGTCTAGAGAGTCAAAGAACTTGTCTGTGCTGCTCTCCTCCCCCAGGACAGGCCCAGACATGATCATCTGGTCAGGCATGATCCGCTTGATTCCTATCTGGTGGGGGAAGTAGGTAAGGCTGCCGGTGGTGAAGAGCAGGTAGGTCTTGTCCTCTCCCTATAAACACAAAATGTAATGTGTTGGTCCCATGTTTCATGAGCTGAAATAAAAGATAAAATACATATTCAATTCGCAAAAAAGCTTATTTCTCTCAAATGTTTTGCACAAATTTGTTTACTTCCCCGTTAGTGAGCATTTCTTCTTTGCCAAGATAATCTATTCACCTGACAGGTGTGGCATATCAAGAAGCTACAATAAAAAGACACATGTGCAGATTTGGCACAACACAATGCCACAGATGTCTCAAGTTGAGGGAGAATGCAATTGGCATGCTGACTGCAGAAATGTCCAACAGAGCTGTTGCCAGAGAATGTAATGTTAATTTCTCTACCATAAGCCACTGCAATGTCATTTTAGATCATTTGGCAGTAGGTCCAACCAGGACCTCCACACCTGGCTTCTTCACCTACGGGATGTTCTGAGACCAGCCACCCGGACAGCTGATGAAACTGAGTAGTATTTCAGTCTGTAATAAAGCCCTTTTGTGGGGGAAAACTAATTCTGATTGGCTTGGCCTGGCCTGGCTCCCCAGTGGTTGGACCTGGCTCCCAAGTTGGTGGACCTATGCCCTTCCATGCCCATCCATGGCTGTGCCCCTGCCCAGTCATGAGAAATCCATAGCTTAAAATTAGGGCCCAATTAATTTATTGCAATTAACTGATTTCTTTGTATGAACTGTAACTTTGAATGACAACAAAAGAGACAATTGTGGACTACAGGAAAAAGAGGAGTGAGCACGCCCCCATTCTCATCGACGGGGCTGCAGTGGAGCAGGTTGAGAGCTTCAAGTTCCTTGGTGGACAGTCGTGAAGAGGGCATTCCCCCTCAGGAGACTGAAAAGATTTGGCATGGGTCCTCAGATCCTCAAAAGGTTCTACAGCTGCACCATCGAGAGCATCCTGACTGGTTGCATCACTGCCTGGTATGGAAACTGCTCTGCCTCTGACCACAAGGCACTACAGAGGGTAGTGCAAAAGGCCCAGTACATCACTGGGGCCAGGTTTCCTGCCATCCAGGACCTCTATATCAGGCGGTGTCAGAGGAAGGCCCTAAAAATGGTCAGACTCCAGCCACCCTAGTCAAGCCATAAGACTCCTGAACATCTAGTCAAATGGCTACCCAGACTATTTGCTGTGCCGCCCCCCCACACCCTCTTTACACCACTGCTACTCTCTGTTGTCATCTATACATAGTCACTTTAATAACTCTACCTACATGTACATACTACCTCAACTAACCGGTGCCCCCACACATTGACTCTGTACCGGTACCCCGCTGTATATAGTCTTACTATTGTTATTTTACTGCTGCTCTTTAATTACTTGTTAGTTTTATTTCTTATCCATATTTTTTTAACTGCATTGTTGGTTAGGGGCTCATAAGTAAGCATTTCACTGTAAGGTGAAATGCAACACCTGTTGTATTCGGCGCATGTGACAAATAAAATATGATTTGAAACACTAAATTGAAGAATCTCTACTGATGACCAATGAAAGGGCGTAGACTTCTGCCTGACTATATTTTTGGTGTGCGCACAAACAGACGAAAAAAACCTTACCGAAGACCAAAACATCACAAGCATGCGGACGCCTTTAGGGAGTTGATAACTCGAACTTAGAGAGCTGACATAGACCAAAACCTTGTTCAAAGAAACCAAGATTAGTGAAACCAGAGAGATCCTATAATTCTGTGTGTTGGAAGTCCACAGTTTAATTCAGTTTGACTAGTTGTAAGATGACCCAGTCAAAATGGTCACTATATAAAGGCAAATAGTCCCACAGCTGTTTTGTCCTCTACCAACGATAACATTTATGACCATGTATGGGACCGACCTGAAAGGCTTTATTGAGCCAGAGCACAGAGCAGGAGGTCATGTTGCCGATCCAGTGCAGGTTGCCAGAGACGAGGTGGGTCTCGTTCAGCCAGCAGCCAAACACATCGTAGGGCTTGTTCCTCACACAGGACAGGAGGGTGTAGTTCTCTGTGGAGGAGAGCAGGACAAGACACACCCATGGTTATCTATATTACCCACATTGGATAAGGACCAATTAGAGTATGAGAATAGAAAATATTGTTATATTTTAGATATCAGTTATGTTATCATAGAAAGGTCAGATCAATCTTCATGAATACAGGTAGGCCTATTTCATATGATGTTGCAAAAACGTGTCTCAGGTGTGATGAGATTCTTTGTGTTTTCACAGATGCACTTGCACAACTGAAATGGGTTATAAAAAATGGTTATAATCTGGCTTGGGTGTTTCAGAGCAAATATGCTACTTTTAAGACCTGTTTTGCATGCAAACAAACACTGAGGAAATGTTTGTTGCCTTACTGTTAGGGTTATAATTAAGAGGTGTGCTGTGTATGCCATTTAGTTTTCCTCCACATGTCCTCATACTGAGCTCCATCTATGTGCCACACATGAGTCACAATGTCTGTGTCGTAAGTAACGTCATTGCGTACCAAAACATTTCTAATGAGGATAACTTGCGTTTTGAATTAAGTAGCCTAATTTCATTTGTTAAATGCCTTGTGATGCACATTCCAGAACAATTACCAATGAAAGCACATTATGAGAAAGAGATAGAGGAGAGACAAGGAAGGAGACAAAAAGTGAGTGAGAAATAGCAGGTGTGTGTGTCCTACCAAGACAGATGACAGCAATCTCCCCAGAGGAAGAGTGACTTCCGGCGCCGACAGAGATGGTCGCCTCGCTTCGCGTTCCTGGGAAACTATGCAGTATTTGTTTTTTTTACGTGTTAGAAATTGTTAGGTTAGATTACTCGTTAGTTATTACTGCATTGTCAGAACTAGAAGCACAAGCATTTCGCTACACTCACATTAACATCTGCTAACCATGTGTATGTGACAAATAAAATTTGATTTGATTAGAGCCCAGGTAGACTCCAGACACCAATAGCAGGGTGTCGTCAGTGTTGAACTGGGAGAACTGGGTGTAGCCCCAGTTGAAGTGGAGCATGCTGGAGCTGTGCACCATGGTAATGGTGCCATCGGGCCGCTCTGTGTCCCAAAGCTGGCCAGCACAGTAGAGAGGAGGATGTTGGGTGAGGAGAGAGACGAGTGGTTTAAAGATGAGAACAGGAAAATGTGAGAGTAGATGTCAAGTCTACAGCTACGAAGTGCAAATCTCAACAATTAAATTTCTTTCCCCTTACATCACATTTTTGGGCACTACAAGCTTGAAACTCAGGTCCGTGATGGTTCCTGTGCTATAATATTATTGACAAATATTTATATTTTTGTTTTTGCATAACAGCAGTTATGCTAACATAGGCCTTGAGGCCGAAATGTATCTTTGTGACTGTTGTTGTGGAAACCAACAAAACAAATATTGGTGCACAATGGTCATCTTTATTTGGCTTATCCCTAGCCCTAGGCTAAAGCTACCATCTTCTCAGGTCATATGATGTGACAGACCTTGACGGTGCAGTCTTTCACGGTGCAGACCTTGACGGACGCATGACTTTCAACCTTCGTCTCTCCCGAGCCCGTACGGGAGTTGTAGCGATGAGACAAGATAGTAGCTACTAAAACAATTGGATACCACGGAATTGGGGAGAAAACGGGGTAAAAAAAACAAAACAGTGGTAGGCCTGATCACCGACAATGACGAGACAGCCTATAGGGAGGTCAGAGACCTGGCCGTGTGGTGCCAGGACACCAACCTCTCTCTCAATGTGATCAAGACAAAGGAGATGATTGTGGATTACAGGACAAAGATGACTGAGCACGCCCCCATTCTCATCGACGGAGCTGCAGTGGAGAGACTATATACAGGGGGGTACCAATACAATGTGCGGGGGCACTGGTTAGTTGAGGTAGTATGTACATTTATGTAGAGTTATTAAAGTGACTATGCATAGATGAAAACAGAGAGTAGCAGTGGTGTAAAGAGGGGGTTGGGGGCAGCACAGCAAATAGTCTGTGTGGCCATTTGACAAGGAGTCTTATGGCTTGACTAGGGTGGCTGGAGTCTTTGACAATTTTTAGACCCTTCCTCTGACACCGCCTGTTATAGAGGTCCTGGATGGCAGGAAGCTTGGACCCAGTGAAGTACTGGGCCGTTCGCACTACTCTCTGTAGTGCCTTGTGGTCTGGGCCGAGCTGTTGCCATACCAGACAGTGCTGCAACCAGTCAGGATGCTCTCGATGGTGCAGCTGTAGAACCTTTTGAGGATCTGAGGACCCATGCCAAATCTTTTCAGTCTTCTGAGGGGGAATAGGTTTTGTCGTGCCCAACTGCCTTGGTGTGCTTGGACCATGTTAGTTTGTTGATGTGGACACCAAGGAACTTGAAGCTCTCAACCTGCGCTATTGTTCTTTTACTGCTGCTCTTTAATTTCTTGTTACTTTTATCTCTTATTCTTATCCTTACTTTTTTGAAACTGCATTGTTGGTTAGGGGCTTGTAAGTAAGCATTTCACTGTAAGGTCTCCACCTGTTGTATTTGGCACTAATAAAATGTTTTTGGGATTTGAAGCTATACAGTAACACATGCATGACAGCAGCACCCAAAACATATAAGACCCTGCCCCAGAAAATAACCCCATTTCCTACCAACTCATTTTATAGTAAACATGACAGCTAAGAGTTTGACTGGAACCCCACACCACATGGCAAGGTTTGCCCACTGAGGTCCAGCAACCAGTCACGAGTTGATAGAATGATATGGAATTAACCAGTCATGTGTATAATCATCAGTATGGATCATATGGAATAATGGACACAACAAGGAATGGTGGCTATATCCATAAATTATACTTATCCACATATAGCTACAACGTTTGCTAGCGAATCTTCTGAAGTTACTAGCTAACGTTAATCTTGCATTCGCAAACAAACAACCCCCTTTCTGTAAACATTAGATTGCTAGCTAAACCAAGGACTTGTTCTGTTTATAGGCGAATTGCTCTGGAAGCCAAAACAGCAAAATACGCCATCTAAACGTGAATCGATTCTCAATTGATTCTCGATTCTCAAACGTGAATCGGATTCTAATATCTCTAATTTCATATCACATCAAAATAGTTGTACAAACGAAAAATATACACTTAATGTACACTGTTTTAATCGATTTTAACACAGTTGCAGCCGACATTATTTTCCAACGACAACCCGTTTGTGGTATCCTTCTTCAGTTTACACACAGGTGTTGGGAGATGCATGTAACGTTAGTCCACTCTGTCTCCCGTAAACAAGCGCTGTAACATGGACATATGGCTGTGTGGGAACCATAAACCTACGTGTGTCAATTTAACCTGTTGTTTATTGAAAATTATTTATCGCTGATATTAAAGTTAAGGTCCTTATGCTTCAAAAACGGTACCGCATGTGATGCATGTTAATAATATCCGACCGAGCGTCGGGGCTCTTAGACTCCCCATAGAAGACGCTTTCGCGTCGTCCAATGACTCTTATGTGTAACGTTAATATAAATTAGTATTGATCAAAGGCCTGCTAGTTACATTACCGGCATCAACAATTAGCTATGTTCTACATACCTCCAACTAAAAATAACAGTCAAATTAAAACAGACAATATTCGTTACGGTTTGTTTTGAAATGTGTGATTAATATATTGAAAGCTACACATTTAGGGAAGCAAAACCTTTTAGCTCGCTAACTAAGTTAACGTTACCTAGCTAACGTTACGCGATAGCAAGATAAGCTACAAGCTAACGTTAGCTGTCATACGTTCCTAAATGTCACTCTGCAAGTGTGTCCTTAAACATTGATGTAGCTATATCAATAACTACTTTTCCCCCCAACATAAATTCGTATAATATGAAACCGTGAACCACCTGCCCGTGGACAATCTTTATGGAGACGAATCAAATGGCTAACCAGAGGTAGCTACTGTAGCTAGCGAACCAGGAAAAATGACAATGTTCTGCACCTGTAAGACTCGATTGTAAACAATAATAATCATGAAATCATAAATTCGGGT
Source organism: Oncorhynchus tshawytscha (assembly GCF_018296145.1). Lineage (NCBI taxonomy): Eukaryota > Metazoa > Chordata > Actinopteri > Salmoniformes > Salmonidae > Oncorhynchus > Oncorhynchus tshawytscha. The sequence goes on from NC_056448.1 coordinate 22,428,993, forward strand.
GGTTTGTGGTCACTAGTGACAAACGCGAGAAGTCTCCTGCCCCACATGTTATAGACCCGACAAGTGGATTTCAGAACACTCGCCATCTCATCAGAATGGTAAACCAGACATTAAAACCAGGGGTAAACCAATCAATTACATAGCAGCAATTGGTCGTTAGGGAATTATTGTGCACTATCAGAGAGGTTTATAAACACAAAAATAATAACAATAGTAAACAAATACACAATATACAGTGCCTTGCAAAAGTATTCGGCCCCCTTGAACTTTGCGACCTTTTGCCACATTTCAGGCTTCAAACATAAAGATATAAAACTGTATTTTTTGGGGGAAGAATCAACAACAAGTGGGACACAATCATGAAGTGGAATGACATTTATTGGATATTTCAAACTTTTTTAACAAATCAAAAACTGAAAAATTGGGCGTGCAAAATTATTCAGCCCCTTTACTTTCAGTGCAGCAAACTCTCTCCAGAAGTTCAGTGAGGATCTCTGAATGATCCAATGTTGACCTAAATGACTAATGATGATAAATACAATCCACCTGTGTGTAATCAAGTCTCCGTATAAATGCACCTGCACTGTGATAGTCTCAGAGGTCCGTTAAAAGCGCAGAGAGCATCATGAAGAACAAGTAACACACCAGGCAGGTCCGCGATACTGTTGTGAAGAAGTTTAAAGCCGGATTTGGATACAAAAAGATTACCCAAGCTTTAAACATCCCAAGGAGCACTGTGCAAGTGATAATATTGAAATGGAAGGAGTATCAGACCACTGCAAATCTACCAAGACCTGGCCGTCCCTCTAAACTTTCAGCTCATACAAGGAGAAGACTGATCAGAGATGCAGCCAAGAGGCCCATGATCACTCTGGATGAACTGCAGAGATCTACAGCTGAGGTGGGAGACTCTGTCCATAGGACAACAATCAGGTGTATATTGCACAAATCTGGCCTTTATGGAAGAGTGGCAAGAAGAAAGCCATTTCTTAAAGATATCCATAAAAAGTGTTGTTTAAAGTTTGCCACAAGCCACCTGGGAGACACACCAAACATGTGGAAGAAGGTGCTCTGGTCAGATGAAACCAAAATTGAACTTTTTGGCAACAATGCAAAACGTTATGTTTGGCGTAAAAGCAACACAGCTCATCACCCTGAACACACCATCCCCACTGTCAAACATGGTGGTGGCAGCATCATGGTTTGGGCCTGCTTTTCTTCAGCAGGGACAGGGAAGATGGTTAAAGTTGATGGGAAGATGGATGGAGCCAAATACAGGACCATTCTGGAAAACCTGACTGGGACGGAGATTTGTCTTCCAACAACACAATGATCCAAAACATAAAGCAAAATCTACAATGGAATGGTTCAAAAATAAACATATCCAGGTGTTAGACTGGCCAAGTCAAAGTCCAGACCTGAATCCAATCGAGAATCTGTGGAAAGAACTGAAAACTGCTGTTCACAAATGCTCTCCATCCAACCTCACTGAGCTCGAGCTGTTTTGCAAGGAGGAATGGGAAAAAAATTCAGTCTCTCGATGTGCAAAACTGATAGACATACCCCAAGCGACTTACAGCTGTAATCGCAGCAAAAGGTGGCGCTACAAAGTATTAACTTAAGGGGGCTGAATAATTTTGCACGCCCAATTTTTCAGTTTTTGAATTGTTAAAAACGTTTGAAATATCCAATAAATGTCGTTCCACTTCATGATTGTGTCCCACTTGTTGTTGATTCTTCACAAAAAAATACAGTTTTATAACTTTATGTTTGAAGCCTGAAATGTGGCAAAAGGTCGCAAAGTTCAAGGGGGCCGAATACTTTCGCAAGGCACTGTATATTGTGTGTATAAAAGATGGGCCTACTCAATGTATTCTTGGGTAGAGGAAAATAGAATGAGCAAAAGCATGTATTTGTTGAAAATATTTGACAAAGAAATTTGTTGACAGTTTAGCAGAGTGAGTTTCCTCTGCATTATTCATACATAATTGCTGATGCAGGCATCTGTGATGATGAATGTTCTCTCATTGGCTTGTCTGTGCAGTCTGCACCCACCTCCAACAGCTAGAGCACTTGCATAGAACTGAGCACCTTTCTTCAGCTCCTGTGACTGTACAAGTTACCTGCCACAACCCATATAGTCTATGACCAAGGTCATCTTCTGAAGCCAACCCATGATGTGACTCATCTTCAGCGGTAAGAAAATGACAACATTATATAGCAAATAATTACAAGTCTAATATACCATCATTTACTCAATCTTTAACTAAAATCAAAATTGTACACATTATTCAATGAATGCAATAATTTACCATTTTCTAGAGTAATTCCTTTTCATGCTCATCAAAATAAGACACCTATAAGAGAATTGTTAGGATTTTTCTCAATTGGCCAAGGAGTTACAGCTTGAAACCTGACAGGGGTGGTATCATTTTACCAGCCTGTCGCATAGCTTTGCTGGTTGCCCTTGTAGGTAGACTAAAGTGCAGGATTGTATTGTGAATAATCGGAACTGTAATCTACTGTAAAGTTCTACTAATCTAACAAATTCACAACTACCTTATACACACAAATGTAAGGGATGAATAAGAATATGTACATATAAATACATGGATGAGCGATAGCAGTGCGCCATAGGCAAGATGCAGTAGATGGTATAGAAAAGTGTATACATATGAGATGAGTAATGTAGGATATGTAAACATTATTAAAGTGGCATTATTTAAGGTGACTAGTGATACCTTTATTAAGTCCATTTATTAAAGTGGCCAGAGATGAGTCTGTATGTTGACAGCAGCCTCTCTATGTTAGTGATGGCTGTTTAACAGTCTGATGGCCTTGAGATAGAAGCTGTTTTTCAGTCTCTCGGTCCCAGCTTTGATGCACCTGTACTGACCTCGCCTTCTGGATGATAGCGGGGTGAACAGGCAGTGGCTCGGGTCATTGTTGTCCTTGATGATCTTTTGGCCTTCCTGTGACATCGGGTGCTGCAGGTGTCACAGAGGGCAGCTAGTTTGCCCCCTGTGATGCGTTGTACAGACCGCACTACCCTCTGGAGAGCCTTGCAGTTGAGGGCGGCGCAGTTGCCGTACATGGTGGTGATGACAGGATGCTCCCGATTGTGCATCATTTACAGATGACAAAAGATTGGCAGACAAAATAGAAAGCTTTGAAATTCACTGGAGTTAAAAAATATCTGTTCTCCTAACGAAGAGCCCTAGTATATAAGTAATAACAGTGTAATGAACATAGGATGAGGAAAATACATGAAAGCACTGAAACAGACACATACTGTAATATTGCACATTAAGAAATTGTGTCCCTTCTCAGCGCTGTCCTATGTGGCTGACAGCATAGTTTCCTGCTGCTGCCCCTCAGGAAAGATCAAATCAGCTACAGGTTGACAATACCAGCTCAGGGGTAAGTGTTTTGACCTGCCAAAATGTGTATGTCTAGTTTACATCCAGTTTCACGTGTCCTGTCAAGTCTATGGGTGTGTGTAGGTATAGTAGCTGAGTAAAGCATGTTAAACTTCTACCTGTTTTTCTATTTTGCAGGGGAGGATGTGTGGACAGTCTTCAAAGCGGCACCTTCCAGTGAAAACCCTCCAGCCAATAAGATTCTCTCTTAGATGGCTATTTTAGAGAGGGACTAGGGGTAGGGTTTTTGTACTTTGAAAATGCATCCTTCCTTCAAGATTTCACTGATTAGTACAGAATTAGATAGTTGTGCATATGTCTAGCCGGTACTTTTCCTCTGTGCTTGTGATAATGACGACTTGTCTGTAAACTCCTTGTTTGGGAGGTGGATATATCTGACAACACCCAAGTACAGAAGGTAACCAGCAGAGTCGAGTGCATCTGAACTGCAACCTATTTTGCTTTCATTATATTTAGTAAAATCTATGACAAACGTATTGAACAAAGTTATATGTAATTAAGAAAATGTTACTTGATGGAGCAGATTTCAGACTTGATTGTAGCTTTATTGCTGTTATCTAACAAATCTCTATTTTCTGGGACAGGACCATTTACCCTGGTAAAAAAGATCTTTACAGGTTTCTTGACCCAACCTTACAACCACAGCTAAATTTCAGCGCTAAAGCCAGAGCTATTACAGACGTCACAGAGCTATAAAAAGCCAAGGCCTATATTCGTCATACTCTATTTAGAAAACTATAGAATAGTAAATAATGCCCATAAAACAAAATCACAATCAACATATTTTATATTACCATTCTTTCATCTAACAGACAAACCCTTCAAAGCGAATTTGATACGCTTTACAAATGTGTCTACTAGCTCCAAGACTACCACCTTTAGTAAGAATTAGTGGTTGCTGCACACAAAGAAAAAAACAATATGACGTAACAATGTTATATAGAAAAATAAACTGTAAATTAATGTATGAAGATAGATTGCCTGTTCTCACATGTCAGTTTGGTTTGAATAGACACCATTTGTCAGTGTAGGTCAGCCTTGCACAGCTAGGTAAAAAGGAGTTTGTCACATGATCCATCTTTATGTCCATCCTTCTGTCTGTTACTCTTTCAGCCAGGTGAGCAGTTGAGGTGTGTAGTAGGTGATGATGATGTCAGCACCTAGAGCAGAGGGAAGAATATACAACTAGAGCAGTAGAACTCACTCTCTCTATAGAGAACAGAGGACTGTTCCTCCAGACCCAAAGTCTCCCATCCCCTCTCACCTGCCCTGCGGAAGGCAGTCATAGACTCCAGTACAGCGGTGCGCAGGTCAAAAGCTCCAGCCTGGGCCCCATGCCACAGCATGGCAAACTCCCCTGACACATTATACACTGCCAGTGGGTGAGTGGGGTGCTGGAAGAGACCAGAGAAGGATGGTAAGAAAGCGATGGAGCAGATGAAACTATTGTGAAAGATAGTGAAAACATGTAAACTCAGCAAAAAAAGAAACGTCTTCTCACTGTCAACTGCGTTTATTTTCAGCAAACTTAACATGTGTACATATTTGTATGAACATAAGATTCAACAACTGAGACATAAACTGAACAAGGCCCACAGACATGTGACTAACAGAAATGGAATAATGTGTCCCTGCACAAAAGGGGGGGGGGATTTTGACAAATCAAAAGTAACAGTCTGTATCTGGTGTGGCCACCAGCTGCATTAAGTACTGCAGTGCATCTCCCCATCATGGATTGCACCAGATTTGCCAGTTCTTGCTGTGAGATGTTATCCCACTCTTCCACCAAGGCACCTTCAAGTTCCCAGGCATTTCTGGGGGGAATGGCCCTAGCCCTCACTCTCCGATCCAACAGGTCCCAGACGTACTCAATGGGATTGAGATCTGGCCTCTTCACTGGCCATGGCAGAACACTGACATTCCTGTCTTGCAGGAAATCACACACAGAACAAGCAGTAGGGCTGGTGGCATGGTCATGCTGGAGGATCATGTCAGGATGAGCCTGCAGGAAGGGTACCACATGAGGGAGGAGGAAGTCTTCCCTGTAACGCACAGCGTTGAAATTGCCTGCAATGACAACAAGCTCAGTCCAATGATGCTGTGACACACCGCCCCAGACCATGACGGACCCTCCACCTCCAAATTGATCCCGCTCCAAAGTACAGGCCTAAATGTAACACTCATTCCTTTGACGATAAATGCGAATCCGACCATCACCCCTGGTGAGCCAAAACTGCGACTCGTCAGTGAAGAGCATTTTTTGCCAGTCCTGTCTGGTCCAACGACAGTGGGTTTGTGCCCATTGGTGATGTTTTTGACAGTTACAACAGGCCTACAAGCCCTCAGTCTAGCCTCTCTCAGCCTATTGCGGACAGTCTGAGCACTGATGGAGAGATTGTGCGTTCCTGGTGTAACTCAGGTAGTTGTTGTTGCCATCCTGTACCTGTGATGTTCGGTTGTACCAATCATGTGCAGGTGTTGTGGTCTGCCACTGCGAGGACGATGTCCGTCCTGTCTCCCTGTAGCGCTGTCTTAGGCATCTCACAGTACAGACATCGCAATTTATTGCCCTGGCCACATCTGCAGTCCTCATATCTCCTTGCAGCATGCCTAAGGGAAGTTCACACAGATGAGCAGGGACCCTGAGCATCTTTCTTTTGGTGTTTTTCCAGAGTCAGTAGAAAGGCCTCTTTAGTGTCCTAAGTCTTCATAACTGTGACCTTAAATTGCCTTCCATCTGTAAGCTGTTAGTGTCTTAACGACCGTTCCACAGGTGCATGTTCATTAATTATTTATGGTTCATTGAACAAGCATGGGAAACAGTGTTTTAACCCTTTATGGAAATCTGTGAAGTTATTTGAATTTTTACCAATTATCTTTGAAAGACAGGGTCCTGAAAAAGGGCTGTTTCTTTTTTTGCTGAGTTCATGTTGTCAGAAGAGAAGCTAAAGAGGCAAGTTGTAGTCTTTATAGATAACTGATGAAAAGCTTGGATGTGAATTTAGTGTGGTGTGGTTATTTAGCTCAAACTATCAACACCACTCCCAGAGCCTGAAACACTGTTACCAGACAGAAAGGGGTTAATGAGGGAGAACATACTGACCTTGTCTTTGACCTCCCTCACTATGTCCAGATAGGGCAGTCCTGGCTTCACCATCAGCATATCTGCTCCCTCCTTGACATCTCTGTCCTGAGATAAAACCATAAACAAAACCTCAACCAGCTGGGTAAACAGAAGATCTCTGACACAAACACGATCTCCCCCTAATACACATGGACGGACTTCAGACACTTTCTTACCACAGCTCGTAGTGCCAGGCCCCTTGCACCGGAGGGCAGCTGATAACAGCGCCTATCTCCAAATGCTGGCTTGGACTGTGCTGCATCTCTACACACACATAATAATAGATCTTAGAACATCTTGTCAAATGGTAACGCGTAAGTAATGCCTTTTCTGCCCATCTTAAGTTTTACAATCATTTGTTACCTGAAGGGACCATAGTAACAGGAAGCAAACTTGGCACTGTAACTCAGCACTGACACCTGAGGAGGAAGAAGAAATACATGTATTTTCTTGGACATTTTTATTCAGGAAATTCTGCCTTTTAGCAAATGGCTTCCTTACTGAGGATTTCCTTAAGGCAAGTTTTCCTTTCCTTATTGAGTCCATATGAATATGCCTTCTATTTTTATGTACAAACTAGTGCTCCCATCTGTTACCTTGTTGCCCATGTCATTGGACATCAGTGAATGTTTGATAGCTCCCACTCGCCCATCCATCATATCAGAGGGTGCAATGATGTGACAGCCTGTACGAGACAAACAAGAGATCTTAAACTATTGACATGGGTATAAGGCCCCATAAACAATAACAACATTGGTATTGATAAACACTATTTTTTTTAGAAGTGAGTAGAAAACAGAGGGGTGAGGAGTGAACAAACTCACCAGCGTGGGCATAGGCCAATGCCACTTCTGCCAAACGTTGGCAACTGGCACCATTGTCCAGAGTGCCATCCTCCCGCAAGATTCCTGAAGGAGAATCAGAGGGCAGTCTTATAACAATGTACTGTCAATCAAAATAAATTATATTTGCATTAGTTTTAGACAAATGGAATGTGATTGAGTGACTGACCACAGTGTCCATGTGAGGTGTAGGGACAGAGGCAGACGTCACAGGCCATCAGCAGGTCAGGGAAAAGAGACTTTATCTTCTTCACAGCCAACACAGCCGGAGTATTGTCTGTGTCTGCACCTGAACCTCTCTCATCCTGAGAGGATGACAAGGTGCGCAAGAAATCTGGCGTCAGCCTTTTAAATACATACCAAGTGCATACAGATATAGGATCTTAAATTGAAACAGTTTGCTACAGCAGGTTAATAATCCTGCAGCAGGGAAATAATCCTGCAGCAACAGGAAATGTGAATTATTCTGTGGATTATAATTAATTGACATTTATTGTAGGGGTTGATACATTTTACATTAGGGCAAATCAAGTCTGAAATGTTAAAGTGGAAATTACTAACTTAAGAATAGTTTTTAAAATTCTCAACAAAAGTGATCAAATTAAGATCCTACATCTGTATCGGTCTTTCTATAAATAATTAGGGCCAATGTGTGATATTGGGATCAACACTACAAAATGTTTTAAAACAAACAAATTATTTTCATGCAGTACCACATGTGTACTTAGAGGAATAAAAATGAATGTATGCATATTGGCCCATAACTCCACCTATACAACAACAACATACAGTCGTGGCCAAAAGTTTTGAGAATGACACAAATATTAATTTCCAAAGTTCACTGCTTCAGTGTCTTTAGATATTTTTGTCAGATGTTACCATGGAATACTGAAGTATAATTACAAGCATTTCATAAGTGTCAAAGGCTTTTATTGACAATTATGTGAAGTTGATGCAAAGAGTCAATATTTGCAGTGTTGACCCTTCTTTTTCAAGACCTCTGCAATCCGCCCTGGCATGCTGTCAATTAACTTCTGGGCCACATCCTGACTGATGGCAGCCTATTCTTGCATAATCAATGCTTGGAGTTTGTGGGTTGTTTGTTTGTCCACCCGCCTCTTGTGGATTGACCACAAGTTCTCAATGGGATTAAGGTCTGGGGAGTTTCCTGGCCATGGACCTAAAATATTGATGTTTTGTTCCCCGAGCCACTTATCACTTTTGCCTTATGGCAAGGTGCTCCATCATGCTGGAAAAGGAATTGTTCGTCACCAAACTGTTCCTGGATGGTTGGGAGAAGTTGCTATCGGAGGATGTGTTGGTATCATTCTTTATTCATGGCTGTGTTCTAAGGAAAATTGTGAGTGAGCCCACTCCCTTGGCTGAGAAGCAACCCCTCACATGAATGGTTTCAGGATGCTTTACTGTTGGCATGACACAGGACTGATGGTAGCGCTCACCTTGTCTTCTCCGGACAAGCTTTTTTCCAGATGCCCCAAACAATCAGAAAGGGGATTCATCAGAGAAAATTACTTTACCCCAGTCCTCAGCAGTCCAATCCCTGTACCTTTTGCAGAATATCAGTCTGTCCCTGATGTTTTTCCTGGAGAGAAGTGGCTTCTTTGCTGCCCTTCTTGACACCAGGCCATCCTACAAAAGTCTTTGCCTCACTGTGCGTGCAGATGCACTCACACCTGCCTGCTGCCATTCCTGAGCAAGCTCTGTACTGGTGGTGCCCCGATCCCACAGCTGAATCAACTTTAGGAGATGGTCCTGACGCTTGCTGGACTTTCTTGGGCGCCCTGAAGCATTCTTCACAACAATTGAACCGCTCTCCTTGAAGTTCTTGATGATCTGATAAATAGTTGATTTAGGTGCAATCTTACTGGCAGCAATATCCTTGCCTGTGAAGCCCTTTTTGTGCAAAGCAATGATGACGGCACATTTTTCCTTGCAGGTAACCATGGCTGACAGAGGAAGAACAATGATTCCAAGCACCACCCTCCTTTTGAAGCTTCCAGTCTGTTATTCGAACTCAATCAGCATGACAGAGTGATCTCCAGCCTTGTCCTCGTCAACACTCACACCTGTGTTAACGAGAGAATCATTGACATGTTGTCAGCTGGTCCTTTTGTGGCAGGACGGAAATGTTTTTGGGGGATTCAGTTCATTTGCATGGCAAAGAGGGACTTTGCAATTAATTGCAATTAATCTGATCACTCTTCATAACATTCTGGGGTATATGCAAATTGCCATCCTACAAACTGAGGCAGCAGACTTTGTGAAAATGTATATTTGTGTCATACTCAAAACTTTTGGCCACGACTGTAGGCCTAGGACTATACATACTCTAAGCAGGGTTCATAAAGACATTGGCAAGCAAAATTCAAGGACTTTCAGGGACTTTTTCAAGCACTTCATTGTAATTTGTAAGGACCTCAGTGTTATACAATTGTATAATTTATATAAATTGTACATGTAGGGCTTAATATAGACCGGGGGGGTCTATATTAAGCCCTACATGTACAATTGATATAAATTGCAGGTGTAACATGGAAAACAAAATGTATTTGTCATGTTATTTCATTACCTGATCATATTGTGAATAAGACCACTAGGCTTGTCATTATATCCAGAATATCCTACACAATTGTGCACAGTAAACTCTGCCCAATCTGTGGCACAAAAACATAGACTCATTATCTTAATGCCTTCTCTGTTAAATCTAACGAGACCCTGCTGTCAATCAAGCAGACAACAACAGATGCTCAATATCAATTCGCTAGGGATATTAGATCCAATGTGGATCCAGGCACAGCTGTCTTCACCAATGTAAGGAATGAGACACCAACATATTCGGGACATTCCTTGTGTACACCTTTTTCCCAGCACTTGGGCTGTTGTTGCATCGCATGCACTATCACAACAGCTGTTCATCACTTGACTGTCATTCTGACAATTCCTTCCTGGATCAGATGACATGTGAAAATTACACTGGTGTAACATCAAATGGACACAAATGCGCATCAAACAAGTATTATGCATAATTATTGAAGAACTCATTTAATGGCAGTATTGACTTAGGTTTTAAGTATCAAGGTAAGGTGACCCTTTTGGTTAGAAGCATTCGATTTTGCAATCGCCTACATCATTTATTTGATTTTCACCCGTAACATAAGGAGAAACTAAATGTTACGTAGTTACACTGCATTTATGAGTTACAAAAAAACTGTCCAACAATTAGATCCAGGATTCTTAAAGGGTTCAAGTTCAATGTCTAATTTAACTGATTAATGCATAATATTATATAACGACAAGTTACATTGCCATAAATGCAAGGAAAGAAAAGTTGTTTTATGTCACGCGATTTTAGACAAATCCGTCAAAACACCAACCATGATAAAAGGTTAAGCATAGGTTTTAAATCAACTTGTGAATCGTATTCAATATAGATAGCCACAATCCCCCCATATCTTAATGTAATGACATGGGGGGGAAAATGCTGATTATTATCAATGACTTATCAACAGCTGTAACAAGTTGTCCAGTGTAGGAAATCCTCACTGGTACCCTAGTTTAGAAATACCTATATATACACACTAAACAAAAATATAAATGCAACATGCAACAATTTTACTGAGTTACAGTTCATATAAAGGAAATCAGTCAATTTAAATAAATTCATTAGGCCCTAATCTATGGATTTCACATGACTGGGCAAGGGTGCAGCCATGAGTTGGCTTGGGAGGACATAGGCCCACCCACTTGGAAACCAGGCTCACCCAATGGGGAGCCAGACCCAGCCAATCAGAATGAGTTTTCCCCCACAAAATGGCTTTATTACAGACAAATACTCCTCAGTTTCATCAGCTGTCCGGGTTGCTGGTCTTAGACGATACCACAGGTGAAAAAGACGGATGTGGAGGTCCTGGGCTGGTGTGGTTACACATGGTCTGCGGTTGTGAGGCTGGTTGGAAGTACTCCCAAATTCTCTCCAATGACGTTGGAGGCGGCTTATGGTAGAGACATTAATATTAAATTCTCTGGTAACAGCTCTGGTGGACGTTCCTGCAGTCGGCATGACAATTGCATGCTTCCTCAAAACTTGAGACATCTGTGTCATTGTGTTGTGTGACAAAACTGCACATTTTAGAGTGGCCTTTTATTGTCCCCAGCACAAGGTGCACCTATATAATGATCATGCTGTTTAAACAGCTTCTTGATATTACAGCACCTGTGAGGTGGATCGACTATCTCAGCAAATGAGAAATGCTCACTAACAGGGACGTAAACAAATATGTGCACAAAATTGAAGAGAAATACATTTTTTGTCTGTATGGAAAATTTCTTTTATTTCAGCTCGTGGAACATGGGACCAACACTTTACATGTTGCGTTTATATTTTTGATACAGTATAGTTTACTGGTACCTTAGCTATTTTTGCAGGCACTCCGAAAATCAGCACACACTTCAAGCCCTTTTCCACAAGGGGGCGTAGCATGCCCTCCAGTTTATTCACTCCATATCTGAGAAGAGAAAAAATAGATTGAGGGAGACACAGGGAATGGACAAACAACAAAGTGCTATTTAAATACAACTTTGAGGCAAGCAATTACATAGTGGCACTTCATTAGCAATGCATTGTGATGTATTTGATCTCCATAGCCTAAAATCATGTTTGCCTTGGGCAACAAACCAAATCAGTCTTAGTAAGTTAGATAACTACCGAAGTTAGATAACTACCGGAGTGCCAAGTCTATGACAAATAGGCTTCTCAACAGTTTTTACCCCCAAGCCATAAGACTCCTGAACAGGTAATCAAATGGCTACCCAGACTATTTGCATTGTGTGCCCCCCCAAACACTCTTTTACGCTGCTGCTACTCTCTGTTTATCATTTTTGCATAGTCACTTTAACTATACATTCATGTACATACTACCTCAAATTGGGCTGACCAACCAGTGCTCCCGCACATTGGCTAACCGGGCTGTCTGAATTATGTCCCACCACCCATCATCATATACGCATAGTCACTTTAACCACATCTCATGTACATACTACCTCAATCAGCCTGACTAACCGGTGTCTGTATGTAACCTCGCTACTTTTATAGCCTCGCTACTGTATAAAGTCTTGCTTCTGTTTTTTTTCACTGTCTTTTTATTTCTTTACTTACCTATTGTTCACCTAATACCTTTTGTTGGACTATTGGTTAGAGCCTGTAAGTAAGCATTTCACTGTAAAGTCTACACCTGTTGTATTCGGCGCACGTGACAAATAAACTTGGATTTGATTTGAACTATAGACACAGTATTTTCAACTCTGACACATAATAGTACCAAGGCTTAGGGCTCAATATTGGTTTACAGCCTACTTTATTGTAACCAAATGGTGCATGATAAGAGAGTGTTGTGAGGGACAAAAAGCTAATGGATTCTCTTCTTATCTTGGCCCAGATGTTGGCTCTGGATCCACCCTGCCTCACAGTATTTATCTGGAGGTCACAGCCTTGCTCTCAATGGTCCCATCCCCCACTCATTCTCACTCAATCAGATAGCCATGATAATTCTAATTGAAAGTATTTTTGTTTCAAAGTCATATGTTTTAAAATATGATTACAATACATGATACATTAATAGCACATTGGGGATATTCAACTACTGTACCCAGCATAGATGAGCAATTATCATAGATGAGATTATAAACCAAATGAACAGGTAATCTGGAGTCATTACCTGGCCTGGCCAGGTAGGCTAGTGATGGGCTCCACAGCATCAGGGCTGTCACTGTTGGAGAAAAGAACCAGAAAGCTGCCATGTCACAAAAACACATAGCCACCCAAATATATACAGTACCAGTCAAAAGTTTAGACACACCTCATTCAAGGGTTTTTCTGTCATTTGACTATTTTCTACATTGTAGAATAATAGTGAAGACATCAAAACGATGAAATAACACATATGGAATCACATATTAACCAAAAAAAAAAAAAGAGTTAAACAAATCAAAATATATTTTAGATTTGAGATTCTTCAAAGTAGCCATCCTTTGCCTTGATGACAGCTTTGCACACTCTTGGCATTCTCTCAACCAGCTTCAAGAGGAATGCTTTTCCAGCAGTCTTGAAGGAGTTCCCACATATGCTCATTTTTAAAAACTTTTTCAAACATATGTGTTATTTCATAGTTTTATGTCTTCACTATTATTCTACAATGTGGAAAATTGTACAAATAAAGAAAAAGCCTTGAATGAGTTGGTGTGTACAAACTTCTCACTGGTAATGTACAGTTTACCTTACTTTGACATTTGTATCACAACATCAAGACATCCTAGTGTCTATGTGGTAGAGGAGAGACATTACGTGATGAAGATGGGGTAGATGAGGTTCTCAGGTCTCAAGTCTGAGGCACAGGTCTGCCAGTATCTGAGTGTTGGGTGGAAATAGCCACTGTGGAGGAGAGACTCGACGGGTTGCATCTTTGCCCTGGGAGAGAGGAAGAGAGAGGTGTTTGACAATGGAACTTATATTCACGTCCACATTTCTGAGAGGCATTGGAATGAGAGAATGGTTTACACATTCACCCACATTAACTGACCAAGCATGCGTGAAACCCGACTTAAACGAAACAATTGGATGACCCTGAGTGACAGCAGTGATAATGCTGGTTTTCACACAACGTAAGCAAGAGTAATTGTTCACATTTATGAAAGCACATCCCAGATCCGTATAATTATATAATTTAAAGATTTATTAACATGAAAACGTCTACATCTATATTAAAATGGCTGATTTTATTCAACTAACCAGGTAATTATATTCGAATCAAATGGGTGGAGAGAGTCTGTCCATAATTCCTATTTTCTCAGGAACTATCCATAAGCACGCGGACCAGAGAAGCAAAATGCATGCTTTGACACCTGACATCAAAAGGTCACAGCTGGAAACGAGTAACGTTAAAGCGATACCTGACAACAAAAAAAGCGCGTTTGATAAAATAAAAATACAACGATAGTTAAAAGACTGATTTAGAAAGCAAGCTTACAATATTGTGCTTTATGACATACAACACCCACTATTAGTAATGATTAAGCTAAATATGTTATTAAACAATAGGTTTAAAACAATTAAATGTAATGACAGAAAGCTAACTTCAATTTATTCGATCAAGAATCATGTGCTCCATACACCAAACGGCTATAGCAAGCACACTTGCAACTCCTCCTGCTCATATTCTGCAAATGTATAACTTGTTCACTTTGCAACATCCAAAACGTAATTTATCAGCATAAACTAACATACAACAAGGTTAATGTTCGTGTTCTTACCTACAGTACGTACAGTACGTCCTTGCTCATTGGTTTTCGCTTGCACTAGTCTCACGCACTAACCGGCCACCGTAAATTCCGTGAACGTACAAGTTCTCGCGATTGTACACTATCTCAGTGAAGGAAGGAAAACATTACGAAAAAATCGGAACTCAGTGAATTAAGGTAAAACCACAAACTGTTGTTAAAACCTTGTAATGTCATACAATAACCCCCATCAGTTCACACATGCAAAGAAGGAGAAATAGCTGAATGTGGTGATTGTAGCTAGCTAGTATGAGATGAAGAAGGGGCTTCGCTACGAGATTCTGTAGATAGCGAGCTAGCTCATTGTGCTAGCACTGTCTGACTGTAGCTCAGCTAACGTTAGTTAGCTAACTATCCGAATAATCTGACAATACAGCATTTGATCGGTTAACTACTAGACAGATATTACGTTATTCGTTTGCGATTTCAACTATCACCACTACCCTCGAACCATTGTATTTCTGAACGACACATCAGTTTCGTCTAGACTAACCTTACAGATTGAGATTGTAACAATGTTTGCAACTTTTGATACGTTTGTTTCAATCGACTTCACGCTTGTTACAATGTAATTTGGTAAAAGGGAACTGAAGTAAACAGTTATTGTCACTGATGTTCAGTGTATGGCCATTTCAATAAATGGAAGTTACATTTTGTTGTCATGCCCTGAATAAAATATCTCTGTTTCTAAATAAAGGCAGAACACCTTGATTCTTTGAAGACATCCTCCACATGTGAAGCTCATCACTGGCTCACAGTATTCCGTCCTCTCTGCCCCCCACTGTCTTCAATGATGTAGATGAACTTTATCGTCTGTGCAGCAGTTCCTCTTCTATTGCCTTCTGTGGATTCCTGCCCAGACGTCCATGTCTCCTTTCCTTCACACTTTACCACCCTGAGTCTGGAACATCACCTCTCCTGAGTTGAACCAGTGCCTATACCCCAGCTCATCCCTGGTTGAACAGTCCACCTGCGTCTACTTCCTCCACCTTAAGGCAATGCTGTTCTCTCTGCGGGAGCTGGTCCAATGGCTGGGCTTTGCCACTTTTGAGCTCTTCCTCCAACTGGGGGCTCTGCTGGTTTTCAGCGTGCTGGTAGCGCTACGGGCCGACTTCTTTGACCCTGGGATGAGCTGGTGGCTGGTCTTCATCCCTCTGTTTGCCTCTGATGGCCTCAGCACCTACTTCACAGCCATCGTGTCCATCCGGCTGTACCAGGAGAATGAGAAAAGGCTGGCAGTGCTGAGGCTGCTATGGGTGCTGACGGTGCTCAGCCTCAAGCTGGTGTGTGAGGTGCTGCTGTGCCAGAAGCTGGCAGAGCAGGAGCAGGCGCGCGATCTGTGGTTCGGTCTCATTGTCTCACCGCTCTTCATCCTCCTGCAGCTGCTGATGATTCGTGCCTGCCGCGTCAACTGAGGCCAGGGGCGGTTTTGTTTAGCAACAAAATCGATGCGTGCGCAACTATGGGGGGGAAAAACCCAGACCGGGTTGGGCAAATTTGGATGTGTATCAGCAGTTTTTCTCATGTTATGTCAGTCACTCAATTATACCATGTCAGCTAACATTTTTTAGATTGGTAAATTAGTCTTGCCAGCTATTTAAACTTTGTCTAATTACCGACCAGGGGGGCCCCATTGATTTTGTTACTCACTCAGATATCATATTAAAAACAGCAAACATTTCTCTCCCTAAGGTAGAATATCAGGAAATTAGCTGTAAAACTGCATATTATTCCTTCCGCTGTCACGTTTTGCTTGCAAGGTAGGGGGGCAAAAGGTAGGGCCCCCAAAAGGTTAGGGCTGGCTCTTAAGGCATGTTGGGGCGGCAGGGTAGCCTAGTGGTTAGAGGGTTGGACAAGTAACCAAAAGGTTGCAAGATCAAATCCCTGAGCTGACAAGGTAAAAATCTGTCATACTGCCCCTGTTTAACCCACTGTTCCTAGGCCGTCATTAAAAATAAGAATTTGTTCTTAACTGACTTGCCTAGTTAAATAAAGGTAATAAATAAAATGTGTGTGTCTGGATGTAAGGGGGTCTGTATGGATGTAGGTACACAGATCCAGACCTCATGAGTTCAGAATTTTGTGACCCCCAAAGTTCGCCATCCCTGGCTTAGATTGTTGACAACATGTAAACTATATTTACTTTCAATGTTTATTGAAAACATAAATACATTTGCACAATGAGTACATGCTGTCTCTCAAATACATTGTTGGTTAGCTAGCTAGCTAGCGAAAACACCTCTAAACAAGATATATCAATAAGAAGATGCAACGACCCACCTACCATTCCCCTCATGGCAGGTTCTTGTCAATGGTGGAGTTAATTTTGCATGGCCCCGGGTAGACGGAGGTCTTAAGTGAATTATCCTACCCACCTTGGGCACCGGGCCATGCAAAACGAAATTCACTATTATTGCTAGCTATCATAACAACGCATGCATTCCGGGCCACATCGATGCGCTTGGATCACTTTCGTGACGTTGTGAGCCAACCCGTCTATACAGGTGGGTTGTTTTAATTAACAGACTATTGTTAAATACTCGGTGGACTAATGGTTGGAGATGAGGGTCATGGGTTTCCCCTCAGTTTCTGACCTCGTCTGAGGACAGTGTGACAGTGTTTCCATGCGCTTTGTCTGCATGGCTCTCCCATGAACATTGCAGCCTGTGGGTAAAATGTATCGTATTTGATCTGTGTTATGGTCCTCTTGTTCAAGCATGGCCTAATTTTATCCTTCAAAATGTAATTTAATTCCTAACGTGAAATGTGGTGCTGGGGAGGGATAATTGAAGTACTGTCTTGAATTTGGTTTGACTGTCCCAAGTTTTTTTTTCTTCTCCTTTTCTTATCTGCTCGTTTTTGGTAACGTTGTTGTTTGTATATATGTGTAAATAAACATTTAAGCTGGTAAAGTTGATAATGTAATATTATTTAATATCATCAGAAATCTATGAAACATTAATCAGCCCTCTTTTGGACAATGCTGAACGGATTCCATGCCGTTATGTCCCATGTAGACTTAGATCTTTGGTATGTCCACTGTTATGCCTTATGACGACGAAATGTGGGCACAAGGTGTCGCTATTTACATTGAAGATGGGCGTGTGACCCACTCAATTTCCTATGCCTAAACCAACATTGGCAAGGCCGTTCAAGTAATAAAAGGAACTCACTCCTATATGAACTTTCATGGAAGGAAAAGTCATAATCGCTAATACCATGGCTAAGGCTGCATAAGCTTCATTTAGGAAAATAAAATACATGTTGAGCTGTTTGACCATTTTAGGCCTATCAAGCACCAATCTCTTGTTTTCCTATTATTACATGGATTAAGGTGAGAGAATCGAATATGATCCAATAGTCTCACAGGATTTCATCTAAAGTTTTCCCTAAACTAGTAGAATAGTAGTAGGCATAGCTTGACCAAATTAATTATCTTATATCCCAGCACCCTTTTATTTAGAGTGCTGGCAAGGCAACAGCAGGGACTTTAAATGTATTGGTCTTGGACACTTGATGGTCGATAATTTGCTCTGCTCCACACACATATTTAAATACTTGAATCTATTAAAACAATTTAATGGTACCTTTCATGTTTAGGTCAGTAATTCAATTGAAATGAAATGCATTTTTTTTTCTTAAAAAAAAAAAGAACAATTGAGGAGTCGATACGTGCTTTTATGATAACATATTTCAATGTATTCACTGAAAGGGTTAAACCGTAAAAGTGGGGCTGAACTGAATTTCCTTGACTGACAGTTCCTCTTTACTTACTCAACAATAGAAAGAGGAGGGATTTCCTTTGATGGGTGGTACTCTGAAAATGGGGTGTATTCCAAATCGATATCACCAAATGAGGTTGCTTCTTGGGGCGCTGTTCTTAAGACTGAATAATGACGTAGATTTACAGGTGCGGAGGGCGGGGCAGGAGTCACAGACAGAGGAGGAAGAACGCAGAAAGACCGAAAGAGACCGTGGGGATGTAAGTGTGTATGCGATTTTCGGCGCTGCAGGTACAGCGACATACAGCTTTCTTTCCCAGTCGGGGAACACCATCTCCCGGATACATTACATTTCTCCCCACAATGTCTGGTGGAGGAGAAGTCCGTGTTCTCCGCCAGGAGGCTGGGCAGGAGAGCCCGACGATGCCGGCCTGGAAACGAGAGATTCTGGAGCGGAGGAAAGCAAAGGGTGGCGGGTCTGGAGCAGGAGCGGCTGAGCCTTGCCCTAGCGCGAGCTCATCGCGGGTTAATGGCGAAGTAACGGGAAACAGCAGCGCCCCCCAAAAAGACAATGAAATCAACGCTGATTCAGTTCGGAACTACACCATCACTCCAGCGAGCCAGCACTTTGCAGGCAAGCGTGGCAGTTCCCCCACCTCCCCAGAGCTCTCGCCGGTGAAAACTAACAAAGACCCCTTGACTGCCACCGACCCGTTTGACTCGGAGAAAACGGTAAACGATGGCGAGGGACAGGAAAGCCTGGTTCTGCAGGACAGTCTAGGCCCATTGCAGGAGAATCCCTTCATCAAACTGGAGAAGGAGCGAAAGAAACGGCAGGACAGGGAGAGTGCCATTCGTCCCGTCCAGCACATACTGGAATTGTATGGCAGTGTACCTGGAATTCGGACTATACGCGCTGAGAATATCATTATCATAGAATCCGATCCGGATTACTTTCCGGGCGCCAGTGGAATAAAAAGCGGGTCTTATCTGCAGCAGAATGGGCTAAGCAGTTACAGCTCCCTCAATGACCTCTTGGACAGGAGAGCTGGTGGGGTGACCGAGATACGGGCAAAGGAGGTGGTTATTTATGACACCACACTAAGCAGGAGCGAGGAGAACTTGAGCACGCTAAGTCATCCTTGTCACGAGGGCGCATTCGAGACAGGAGAGGGTCAGGGCAGGGTGAGCCGCATGCTGCAGAAATTTGACAGCAACTACGGAAAACTGCAACCCAAGTCTCGCAGCACAGAGAACCTACTGGACTTGGAGACCAGTTCAAGCAGGCCAAGACAACGACCCAAGCCACAGCCAGATCTGGTGCCAAAATACAAATCACACGCCCAGCCTAGCTCACCAGTCCGCACCCTAGGCAACACACAGTCATCTTCCTCAGTCTCCCCCAGCTCCCAGTCTTCGAAACCAAATCTACAGCCCCCTCTTTATGAGCCTGACAGCATTCTGCACTCTGCTGGACCCCCTCAATCAGTGTCTTCCTACCGCCAGCGTTTTGAGGTGAGTGGGGGACACAGTGTGGTGGTCAACCCCAGAGAGAAGGCAGATGGGCCCCAGACCAAGCCTTTCCGAGAGAGCGATTGGGAGAGCACAGAGGTGCCCCCCAAATCCAAGGTGCCATGCTCTCCGGATACCTGCTGTGCTCGTGCCGAGTCCCTTGCCAGCCCCACCACACCCCTGATGTCTCCCCCCTCTCCAGGGTTCAAGATCTGTCCCTCGCCCCGCCCTGACCTCTCCCTGCTGCCTTCCGGGGACATCCAGGCTCGTGCCCTTGCCAACCTGCGCCTCCAGTCCCGCAACTCCTTCACCGTCTTCCCCAAACGCCACAGAGCAGCCTCTTCCCCCGGAAGCACGGCCCCCTCCAGCCCCATCAAGTTTCCTCCCTCCCAGAGATTGGCAGAGATGCCCACTCCAGGAGTGCCAATTCCCATTACCCCTCCACCCACCCCAGCAGCCTCCAAGAGGAAAGAGGAGGTGAGGGCAGCCAGGCCAACCAAACCAGCCCCACCTCTCCCCACTGCCACCCAGCCCCCCTCTCCATCCCCAGCACCCTCCTCAGTTCCCTCTATCCAGTCGCCACCTCCAGAGGATGCCCCAGCTGACCAGCTACCTGTCACCAACATAGATGACATAGATGTGGACCCTTCGAAGCCTGTCGCCCTCAGTCCAACTCCAGTGGTGCATGGGCGGAAGGGGAATACCTTCACTGTGGTGCCTAAACGTAAGTCAGAGCCTCAGCCTGGCTCTCCAGAGTCCCAGGAGACCTCCGGAGGGGCCCAGACCCCCCCCACGCCATCCCAGGCCCCCTACGCCCAGCTGGGTTCCCTGCTGAAGAAGCGCTACCCTGCTGTGGAGGAGATCGAGGTCATTGGTGGTTACCAGTCCCTGGGACGCTCCTGCCTCATCAAGACAGGCTCCACTGGCAAGAAGGTGAGACACAATGCCCAACTCGTGGTACTTCACATGCTGTTTGAACACTAATCTAAAGAAGCCTTTTTTACAGTGATAATGTAGCTGTCCTTGTTTTCATTTTCCATTTGTGCTTTGTCATTTAGTATAATTAAACAATGTTTTTATGCGACTATGCATATGAGTGGGCCTAGCCCCCAGTGTCTGGTCTGGAGCGTGAAGTCATGAGCTCTGCTTGTCGGCTACTGCATAGCAACCTAGTGGTGCCAAAAGCCCTGGTCTGCCCTAGAAAGCCTATGTAAATTACGATTGGCAGAATCATTTTTTAGACTGCTGTTTTGCGCTCTAATTTTGTTTATTATAATCAAGTTTGATCCCCACGATTAATTATTTTAAAGTTCTCTACAAATTTAGATATTTAAATAGTGATCCATTCTGACTACTACATTTGTCTACACACAGGACCATGTGCTCGCGCCCTTATGCTATTGACATTAAGGTTAACTCTCAGGCAAGATGAAAACAACTACATAGACCATGATCCTTTGCTAGTTATGGCCACTTTCACCATGATCCTTAGTAGGGCTGTCCCCAACAAAATAGAATCTTGGTTGACCAAGAGACGTCTGTTCTTTCGACCAATCGATTGGTTGAAATTTTAAAACCTATTTTTCCATATATAGACACATCCTGTGTTTTAATCAAATCAACTATATGCACTGAGCTTGTCTGATGCTTTAAGCGAGCTGTTTGATTCAATAATTAAGACACAAATTACTAGATGGAGTCTGACCATAATTGATTTGATTGTGCCGCCTGGCTCAGACTTGTGGCGCTGTGTTAAAAAAAGACAGCGAGTGACTATGTGACTAGCATCCATTGTCTCTCTCTCTCTCTCCTCCCTGCTTCAGCGACCACTACAGAACATCAGTATTTATCATGCTGTCCGTGTTGCTGAAGATGCAACATAATTTTACCCATATCTGAATGAAAAGTTATGTTACTGAAATCAATAATCTGTTTAGGAAAAACATTCCCTCAACCTCTGGCTCTCTTTACGTGACACATGTATGCCTCGCATGTACATGACCAATAGGGCTTGACCTATATCATAATCACATCAATGAATTGGTTACAACAAACTCTGAACACCGTAACGCGTGACACCAAAATGAATGCAGAGGACGCGCACTTCAAATTCAAATACTTCTGCCTTCATGTGCCATTGGGAGTTTTCCATAGAAATAAGTGGATGATGTTGGAGCTATCACTATCAGCTGGTTTTAATGTGTATGGAGTGGACTAGGCTAAGCTTCTAATTTAGGTCTGCTTTTCAGCCCTTCTCATTATACCACACCTCTATAGATTATATTGTTAGTGTGTTGGTGTGGCACTTTTATTTTGCAATGTTTTTGACCACTGTCCTGCAAATGTATGTTATTTATTTCCTTACTAGCGCTTTATTGGGTATGTCTTTGCTTGAAGCATACTGATCTGATCAACCTGTTACTTGATCCCCAGGATTTGGTTTGGAAAACCTGACTTGAGTTGGTTAGTACCAGACACCCACCTGTCTAAGCTATGGGACTGAACGGGCTGTCTATTAGTCAGGTTCACCCCAGGACCCTGGTCTAAGTAGGCCTGTTTTATCTGTCATTGTGTGGTGTCATTGTGTAGGCCTTTTACCAACAGGTTAATGTAAGGCCTCTTTCCAAACAACCCTGTCTGTCCCAAAGAAGAAAGGGAAAAAACTATGTACAGCGCATTCGGAAAGTATTTAGACCCCTTGACTTTTTCCACATTTCGTTACTTTTCAGCTTTATTCTAAAATAGATTTTTTTTTCCTTCATCAATCTACACACAATACCCCACAATGACAAAGCAAAAACAGGTTTTTAGAAATGTTTGCAAATGTATAATAAAACTATCACATTTACATAAGTACTCAGACCCTTTACTCAGTACTTTGTTGAAGCACCTTTGGAAGTGATTACAGCCTCAAGTCTTATTGGGTATGATGCTACAAGCTTGGCACACCTGTATTTGGGGCGTCTCTCCCATTCTTCTCTGCAGATCCTCTCAAGCTCTGTCAGGTTGGATGGTGAGCGTCGCTGCACAGCTTTTTTCATGTCTCTCCAGAGATGTCCGATTGGGTTCAAGTCAGACTCTGGCTGGGCCACTCAAGGACATTCAGAGACTTGTCCCCACCTGCATTGTCTTGGCTGTGTGCTTAGGGTCGTTTTCCTGTTTGAAGGTGAACAATCTCCCCAGTCTGAAGTCCTCAGCGCTCTGGGGCAGGTTTTCATCAATGATCTCTCTGTACTTTGCTCTGTTTATCTCTTCCTCTCCCAGTCCCTGCCGCTGATAAACATCCCCACAGCATGATGCTGCCACCACCATGCTTCACCGTAGGATGGTGCCAGGTTTTCTCCAGACATGATGCTTGGCATTCAGGCTAAAGAGTTTCATCAGATTAGAGAATTTTGTTTCTCATGGTCTGAGAGTCTTTAGGTGCCTTTTGGCAAACTCCAAGTGGGCTGTCATGTGCCTTTTACTGAGGAGTGGCTTCCGTCTGGCCACTCTACCATAAAGGCCTGATTGGTGGAGTGCTGCAGAGATGGTTGTCCTTCTGGAACGTTCTCCCATCTCCACAGAGGTACTCTGGAGCTCTGTCAGTGACCATCGGGTTCTTGGTCACATCCCTGACCAAGGCCCTTCTCCCCCGATTGCTCAGTTTGGGCAGGCGGCCAGCTCTAGGAAGAAGTGGTTCTAAACTTCTTCTATTTAAGAATGATGGAGGCCACTGTGCTCTTGGGGACCTTCAATGCTGCCAACATTTTTTGGTAACCTTCCCCAGATATGTGCCTCGACACAATCCTGTCTCGGAACTCTTGGTTTTTGCTCTGACATGCACTGTCAACTGTGGGACCATATATAGACAGCTGTGTGCCTTTCCAAATAATTTACCACTGGTGGACTCCAAGTGGTAGAAACATCTCAAGCATGATCAATGGAAACCGGATGCACCTGAGCTCAATTTCGAGTCTCATAGCAAAGGGTCTGAATACTTATGTTAGTAAGGTATTTCTGTTTTTTATTTTTTTAATCTATTAGCAAACATTTCTAAAAACCTGTTCGCTTTGTCATTATGGAGTATTGTGTGTAGATTGATGGGGCAGTAAGGTAACAAAAAAGGGGAAGGGTTCTGAATACTTTCCGAATGCACTGTATATTACTCAGGCCTCTGTTGCTAAATGTAGGATATTCAACATGAAATTCTACTAACTCTACAGCAGGAATTGTCAACTGGTGGCCCGCGGGCCAAATTCAATTTGATATGGCCCACAATTTTTATTCACCTCAATTATTTGAATGTAGAAAATCTATATCCTAAGTATTTCCACTCATAAATAGACATGTGATCGTGTATCAATGTAATCAAGGTTTCAAAATACAATATCTATTTGTCTTCTTGTGTCAATTTGCAGAGTACAAATTATTTATAATTATGTTCCGGCCCCCCGACCATCGACACAAGAAAAAAAACGTCCCGTCGGCTTAATCTAGTTGATGACCCCTGCTCTACAGGAAGTAATGCATATTTAGTAGTAATATTGAACAGGGAAGGCAGAAGCTGTTGACTTTTAGCACCAGCCATCAACATGGTTTGCAACATGGAGATGTGTTTTTGTGACCAAGGTTGGGATCAATTCCATTCATTAATCAAGACACTCCTATACATTTCAATTTATGAGTAGAATTGTAACTCTCCCCAAATGGATATCATTGTTTGTTTATTGGCAATTTTTCTGAGCTCTAGGCTACATACTTGACAGTGCAGCACTGTCTCTGTCATATCCTACTCCTTTGGTCTCTAGGTATTACCAGTCTTCTGTCTTTACCCCTTTCAACCACAGCTCCCGTCACACTTAAGCAGGTTGAGTGTGTGTGTGTGTGTGTCCCTGTGTTTGTCCCTGGCCAGGGGACAGAGAACACAGGCAGTAATGAGGCCCCTTAGACGCAATCAGTGTTTTTGTACTCTGAACTCTATAGAATTCATTAGGCATGCTATGTTTGGGCTCACCAAATTCCCTCGCCTTTGTTGTATGTACATGCATACTTCTCCTCCCGGTCATCATTTTACCACGGCCAAGGTTCCTCTGGTATTAAAGCTAGGGCAGGGCAGCAATTACAAAAGCATCAAGGGTAGGCCTGTGGAATTACTTGGCTATGGTTCTGTGTGAGTTTCCTTTTCAGCATTTGGGATGAGTTTTTCAAATGTGCTTTTTCCTATTCAAATCCATTTCAAGAGGAACTGAGCTTGCTGGATGTAAAGCTTTTCAAACACATCAATATAAGAGAGTGGATCTTGAAACCAGTGTATCGCCGCCTACTAGGTTCTTATGTTTCTGAAAAAATGTACTTCCACTCATTTATTGGCCATGGTTGCTTGTTCAGTTCTGAATGTTTGGGGGGGGGGATTCTGCAGCGTGTTGGAGTTAAGTCTCAGCATTCAAATCATTATGACAGATTCAAATAAGGCCCTTACATGTACATGCTTTACACCTAGCCCTACTGTAATTCTGTATTCATTATCTTGGATAGTGTGTTGGATAATCACGCTTGTCCTTTAAGCCTTTGCTCTCTGCTTGTGATGTTATCTTTAAGGAGTGATTGTTGGTTATATAGGTCACACTACACCAGGGTTGATTTGCATAAGGCTTTAATAATTTGATTGGCCTAGATTCTCTCAATGGTAATAGATTTTGACAGAATGTGTAATAACATACAGTGCTTTCAGTAAGTACTCAGACCCCTTGACTTTTTCCACATTTTATGTTACAGCCTTATTCTAAAATGTATGAAATAGTTTTTCCCCCTCATCAATCTACACACAATACCCCATAATGACAAAGCGAAAACATGGTGGTGGCAGCTTCATGTTGTGGGGATGTTATTCAGCGGCAGGGACTGGGAGACTTGTCAGGAATGAGGGAAAGATGCAGGATCTGCAGAGAAGAATGGGAAAACTCCCCAAATACAGGTGTGCCAAGCTTGTAGCGTCATACCCAAGAAGACTCGAGGCTGCAATCACTGCCGAAGGTGCTTCAACAAAGTACTGAGTCAAAGGTCTGAATACTTATGTAAATGTGATAGTTTTTAAAAATTGCTAAATTTATTTTATTTTTTTTAACTGTTTTTGCTTGGACATTATGGGGTATTGTGTGTAGATTGATTAGGTGGGGGAAAAAAACAATTTCATACATTTTAGAATAAGGCTGTAATGTAACAATGTGGAAAAATTCAAGGGGTCTGAATACTTTCTGAATGCATTTAATACCTTTTGGAACAACTTGGTGCATTTCTTTCTTGTGGTCTATGGCAATTCTCTGTCATTGAATAGAAATGGAGCTGGCAGGAAGAGATGGGGAGGAGTGGCTGGTTGTTTTTGAGGTTGGTGACCAGTTATTATAGGAAACAGGAGATGGCCCATGTGTTCGTGACAGAACGAGAAGAGACTATTCCTGCCATTTTGTATTCTTCCTGTGCTTCCATGTTGCCATTTCCATGTGTTTTCTCAGTGGAGGGCCTGGACCTACGCAGCTGAGTAATGTGTAATTGATAGAACTGATCTATTCATTCAAGCTGATTTTAAAGGTTTGGTGACCGGGCAGTTCTCTTAAGTACTGTTGTGTTGTAGTAATTCCAGTCATTCCAGACTACAAGTAGGCTACCATATTCAACTTATAAATAACCTCTATTTATTAAAAAGTGCTTGTGACAAGCTGATAATACCCTATGGAACCTAAATACCCATAGTAGTACAGCCAGGAGCATACCCCTAACGAGATGTTCTGGTCATAGATTCATTCTTGAGGCTGGACTATTTTCAAATGTACTTCCTTCTCATGATATGGCCTGAATCTTTTCCACAAACATATCACTGAAAACCTATAACCTTTTATGTAAAATGCTTTGATCCTTGTGTCTTTTGTACAGATTTCCTTGTTTATCAAGCAGAAAACAACATAAAATAGCAGTCCCAATCACACCTCTATAGCACATTCATGGGTCTTTGTCGATTAATTGTCATGTTGGCTCTCAGCAGAAGGCCATGTCACATGTCGTCATCATCAGGAAGTGAGTGGAGGGGCCTGTGACTGTCAGCTGTATTGGCTGTCTGATAGTACACTCAACTGCTGTTTGTCTTCCAGGCTGGTCAGGCGCAACTGTCTGTCAGCTATCAATTTAGTGCTCAGTGCTGCAGGAGTTTAGGGCCTTTTATCCAGATATGGGACTCATGATGAGGAGTATAGGCTACTGTAGTTTGGACCCATGATGTTACACTGTCACATAGGCCAGAATGAAGTAGGATGATATGATGAATCAGCAAGGTATCATATTACTGGATTATACATCATGTGTATGAATGTGTCGAAAGATATATCTACTGTAAATCACGTCCAGATATGTCTCTTATTTTGCTTTTTCAACATGCACATAAATAAGCTCAACTTTATATAAGCTCAACCTCCTCTAATAAATCTTTCCCTGTGGTTGTGCTCTTCATTGACTGCACTGAAGAAATCACCTCCAATTTCAAAGTCTGGGGTTATGCCTCGTAAGAATATCAACAACTGTGCCGTGTCACGTGCATCACTGCTCTCATCCAGGGCCAAGGAGAAATGGGTGAAATCCTTTACCTTGTCTGTCAACTGTTCCATATTCTCTGTGACGTCCTCAACACGCCGTGTCACTGCTCGTCTTTACAGGGAAACCTTTTCAAACAGCCCTTTCTTGTCGGGGCAAAGTATTGCTGCAGAGTCGATTAAGAACAAATTCTTATTTTTAGTGACGGCCTAGGAACAGTGGGTTAACTGCCTTGTTCAGGGGCAGAACGACATATTTATTTTTTTACCTTGCTAGCTCGGGGATTCAATCCTGCAACCTTTGGGTTACTATTCCTACGCTCTAACCACTAGGCTACCTGCCGTCCCAACCTAAAAAGTTATTTCTATTGACATTGCCAACTATGTAAAAATAATCTACATAAAGCCAACAAATAAAAACATTGCAGCCCGCAGGTAAAAAATATCAACAAAAAGTATTTTATTTTCTATAAAACACAGGCTACGCATGGCCTGTCTGCAACCAACATTGTATCAACTTTGGTCCAGCCAGATCAAGCTAGCAAACTTGCAACATTGAAAAAAAATGTAGGGCCCTCTTTTCACCAGTGAGCTTGAGACAGACACAGCAGTAGGCTATTTTTCCCTAGAGATAAGAGCTCATCAAATAGATCTATTTTATGACATTTCCACTGGATCAGGGCATGACATTTTTCCCTTTCACGCTGAGTGGTTATAGAAAATGGAGAGAGCTGGAAAGATCTTTCAGATACATTGAACTATTGTAATTCTCAATGGATGTAAAAACAGACTTTGTTTGCCTGCTGTTTGAGGTGAAGAAAACAACATTACTTTGAGAAGCTCCACAGGTCATTAGTGGTGGTTCATTAAGCCAATCAGAAATAATATCCCATCCCCAAATGTGCACATATTTATATGCCTACATTTGCAGGCAGGCCAGGTAGTCTATATGCCTACTTTTACACACAATCAGGGTTGCGTCCTTACTCAACATTGACAAGTAGCGCTTAAAACAAATGACTAAATTGAATGAAATAAACCCAAATTTGTTTCTCACATGTGTAGCATAGGTTGTATGCTGTGCAAACAACGTGTCCATTCCAACAATGAGAATGGTGAAAGACTGGAATAATATATTGAATGCATTAATAGAAATGACCATAACCAAACAAACATTGTAGATTAGGAATTCAAAGTAAATGTAGGCTACTACTGGTGATATGGGGTGGCAGGGTAGCCTAGTGGTTAGAGCGTTGGACTAGTAACCGGAAGGTTGCAAAGGTACAAATCTGTCGTTCTGCCCCTGAACAGGCAGTTAACCCACTGTTAACTAGGCCATCATTGAAAATAAGAATTTGTTCTTAACTGACTTGCCTAGTTAAATAAAGGTTAAAAAAAAGTAAAATAAATAAATAAATATATGTAATGGGGAACTGATAGACTCCTGTGCCACTTGGAAGCCCTAAGGCACTGCATCTCAGTCCTAGATGCGGCACTATAGTACCTGGTTCGAATCCAGGCTGTATCACATCCGGCCATGATTGGGAGTCCCATAGGGTAGCGCACAATTGGACCAGCATCGTTTGGGTAGGCCGTCATTGTAAATAATAATTTGTTCTTAACTGACATGCCTGGTTAAATAAAAAAGGCAAAGGCAAACAATTCACACAATGAAGTTATGAAACAATGAATGTGGACCAATTTTTGGGAGAGAGCACATTCTGTAGAGATGTGCATTTTGTCCACAATTCCCTTCTTCTTGGACTGTGCCATTCACGTGGCCTCTAATGGATTAGTTCACTGAGAAGGGTACAAATCCGACAGGTGTCTCGTGTGCCATCATTCTTTTATTTATCTATCTCACACACTGCTTGACAAATAAAAAATCACTGTTGACCACCAGCCCATCGACCAAACAATTAACTAGTCAACTAATTGGGATCAGCCCTAGTTGAAATATCTCAAATTGGAAAATGACAATCCTAGCAGCAGTCATGGTTTACAATAGTGCATTCCTCTGTCCAATGTTAAGAGAAACTGTTTTTTTTATTGGTTGTGGGAAAGTCATGCCATGCGTAAGGGAAGTTAAAAATGGCCATACTTAAATAATGCCAATGCTCCGTGTCTGTAACACAGGAAATCCAATTATTGTGTGCTCCAGGTGTAAAGGTCCATTATGTTTAATTATTTACCACCTCGAGTCGTTTCCCATCCCTCATCACACTTCCTCCTTCTCTCCTCTTATCTCACTACTTCGTTTTCTTCTGCACGCTTCAGTCTTTGCCTCTCTCCTTGCTCCCTCCTTGACTGTGTGTGTCGGTCTCTGTCTGCATTTCTGTCTAGTGTGTATCTATGTACAGTTGAAGTAGGAAGTTTATATACACTTTGGTTGGAGTCATTCAAATGTGTTTTTCAACCACTCCACAAATTTCTTGTTAACAAACTATAGTTTTGGCAAGTCAGTTAGGACATCTACTTTCTGCATGACACAAGTCATTTTACCAACAATTGTTAGATTATTTCATTTATAATTCACTGTATCACAATTCCAGTGGGTCAGAAGTTTACATGCACTAAGTTGACTGTGCCTTTTTAAACAGCTTGGAAAATTCCAGAAAATTATGTAATGGTTTTAGAAGCTTCTGATAAGCTAATTGACATAATTTGAGTCAATTGGAGGTGTATCTGTGGATTTATTTCAAGGCCTACCTTCAAACTTAGTGCCTCTTTGCTTGACATCATGGGAAAATCAAAAGAAATCAGCCAAGACCTCAGAAAAAAAATTGTAGACCTCCACAAGTCTGGTTCATCCTTGGGAGCAATTTCCAAATGTCTGGAGGTACCACGTTCATCTGTACAAACAATAGTACGCAAGTATAAACACCATGGGACCATGAAGCCGTCATAGCGCTCAGGAAGGAAATGCGTTCTGTCTCCTAGAGATTAATGTACTTTGGTGTGAAAAGTGCAAATCAATCCCAGAACAACAGCAAAGGACCTTGTGAAGATGCTGGAGGAAACAGGTACAAAAGTATCTATATCCACAGTAAAACGAGTCCTTTATCGACATAACCTGAAAGGATGCTCAGCAAGGAAGACGCCACTGCTCCAAAACCGCCATAAAATAGCCAGATCACGGTTTGCAACTGCACATGGGGACAAAGATTGTACTTTTTGGAGAAATGTCCTCTGGTCTGATGAAACGACAATAGAACTGTTTGGCCATAATGACCATCGTTATGTTTGGAGGAAAAAGGGGGAGGCTTGCAAGACGAAGAACACCATACCAACCGTGAAGCACAGGGGTGGCAGCATCGTGTTGTGGGGGTGCTTTGCTGCAGGAGGGACTGGTGCACTTCACATAATAGATGGCATCATGAGGCAGGACAATGATGTGGATATATTGAAGCATTATCTCAAGACATCAGTCAGGAAGTTTAAGCTTGGTCGCAAATGGGTCTTCCAAGTGGACAATGACCCCAAGCGTACTTCTAAAGTTGTGGCAAAATGGCTTAAGTACAATAAAGTCAAGGTATTGGAGTGGCCATCACAAAGCCCTGACCTCAATCCCATAGAAAATTTGTGGGCAGAACTGAAAAAGCGTGTGCGAGCAAGGAGGCCTACAAACCTGACTCAGGTACACTGGCTCTATCAGCAGGAATGGGCCAAAATTCACCCAACTTATTGTGGGAAGCTTGTGGAAGGCTACCTGAAAGTTTGACCCAAGTTAAACAATTTAAAGGCAATGCTACCAAATTCTAATGGAGTGTATGTAAACTTCTGCCCCACTTCTGATGAAAGAAATAAAAACTGAAATAAATAATTCTCTATTATTCTGACATTTCACGTTCTTAAAATAAAGTGGTGATCTGAACTGACCTAAGACAGGGAATTTTTACTAGGATTATGTCAGGAATTGTGAAACTGAGTTTAAATGTATTTTGCTAAGGTGTATGTGAACTTCCGACTTCAACTGTACCTGCCTGGGTGTGCTTGATTCTGTACAAGCTGTGTGTGTGTGTGTGTGTGTGTGTGTGTGTGTGTGTTTGTCGTACCCAAGAGGCTCAGTGTGGTTTAGATGAACCGTTTCAGCCACTATCTCAGCATCTTCAAATCAAATTTTATTTGTCACATACACATGGTTAGCAGATGTTAATGCGAGTGTAGCGAAATGCTTGTGCTTCTAGTTCCGACAATGCAGTAATAACCAACAAGTAATCTAACTAACAATTCCAAAACTACTGTTCTATACACAGTGTAAGGGGATAAAGAATATGTACATAAGGATATATGAATGAGTGATGGTACAGAGCAGCATAGGCAAGATACAGTAGCTGATATCGAGTACAGTATATACATATGAGATGAGTATGTAAACAAAGTGGCATAGTTAAAGTGGCTAGTGATACATGTATTACATAAGGATGCAGTCGATGATATAGAGTACAGTATATACGTATGCATATGAGATGAATAATGTAGGGTATGTAAACATATAAGGTAGCATTGTTTAAAGTGGCTAGTGATATATTTACATTTCCCATCAATTCCCATTTATTAAAGTGGCTGGAGTTGAGTCAGTGTCAGTGTGTTGGCAGCAGCCACTCAATGTTAGTGGTGGCTGTTTAACAGTCTGATGGCCTTGAGACAGAAGCTGTTTTTCAGTCTCTCGGTCCCAGCTTTGATGCACCTGTACTGACCTCGCCTTCTGGATGATAGCGGGGTGAACAGGCAGTGGCTTGGGTGGTTGATGTCCTTGATGATCTTTATGGCCTTCCTGTAACATCGGGTGGTGTAGGTGTCCTGGAGGGCAGGTAGTTTGCCCCCGGTGATGCTTTGTGCAGACCTCACTACCCTCTGGAGAGCCTTACGGTTGAGGGCGGAGCAGTTGCCGTACCAGGCGGTGATACAGCCCGCCAGGATGCTCTCGATTGTGCATCTGTAGAAGTTTGTGAGTGCTTTTGGTGACAAGCCGAATTTCTTCAGCCTCCTGAGGTTGAAGAGGCGCTGCTGCGCCTTCTTCACGATGCTGTCTGTGTGAGTGGACCAATTCCGTTTGTCTGTGATGTGTATGCCGAGGAACTTAAAACTTGCTACCCTCTCCACTACTGTTCCATCGATGTGGATAGGGGGGTGTTCCCTCTGCTGTTTCCTGAAGAACATTCATGGAACATTCATCATAACTACGTCCCATTGTCACACGCTTGACCGCCTGTGCCTCTCCAGTAGGTCTGTGTATTTAAGGTGCACCTACTGCAGCAGAGACCAGTGTTTCCCTCGAGACCCATACCGAGGTGTAAATATGCCATTGATACTGGGTCTTCAGCTTCATTCCGACCTGTGTGCGGTTCGTCGGCGCCTGTGACCAGCGTGACTGTTCCAGTGAGTGTGATCCGGCTGTAAAGTTCTGTGAGCCCGGGCGGGCAGGGTGAGAAACGGAACTATTGGGGCAATGCCAACAACATGATGATGGCACACAGTCAAATATTGCAACTACATATACATGCATACACACACAAACACACAGCTCTCATACAGCCTGTGTCATTTGTATAGCTCCACCAGTCACTAATTAGAATTCATCCAGCAAAGCGTCAGTGTCATGTTTAATTCAGACCTGACCCGTGTGTGTCAGAGCGATCGGAAGAACGAGGAAAAGAGAAGTGTTTGAGAACCGGATGGATAGAATGATGCGTAGGTGGTTTCGGGGATGTATAAAAACAGTACTGTGTGTTGTCATGTGGGCAGATGGAACAGCCCCTATTAATATCACTATTTCTCAGTGTGTTCTTGTAGATAATGTTGCCTGACTGTATATGTATGTGTGTGTTCAGTGCTACTGTCTATTTATATACAAACGCATAATATTCACATTCCCCTCTAACCCCACTGTGACAGTTACAGCACCAACTGCATGTACTGTAGATGGTCTTTCTCACAGATCATATCTGTCTGTAGTGCCATGGTTTTCTGTGGTTTATTATGTTCTTGCACTGTGTTTCTGTGGAAAGGTTATAATCAGACTCAGTTAGTTCTCTCAAATGCTATGCCCTATTTCTCCCTCTTTCAATGAGCATATACAATACGGTCGGTCTGTCTACTAGCATGCCTCTTCCACTCTCTCTCGTTCTCCCTCTCAGCCCTGTACTGCCTGTTCGTGCTCCACCTCCTCTCTCCCATTTATCTATGGCATTTGTCACCCTGGCAACACAAGCCGCGGCCATTCTATATTGGCATTAGGATTCCAGGATAAGGACGAGGTCCATACACAGCACTTGCTTTCTCTCTTACTCCTGACACTGAGTGTACAAAACATTATGAACACCTGCTCTTGCCATGATAGACTGACCAGGTGAACCCAGGTGAAAGCTATGATCTCTTATTGACGTTACCTGTTAAATCCACTATAATCTGGGTAGATTAAGGGGAAGAGACTGATTTTTAAAGGATGTTTAAGCCTTGAGACAATTGAGACATGGATGGTTTATGTGCCATTGAGGGTGAATGGGCAAGACAAAACATTGAAGTGTCTTTGAACAGGGTCTGGTAGTAGGTGACAGGCGCAACAGCTTTGAGTGTGTCAAGAACTGGGCCAGCATTCTTGTGGAACACTTTTGACACCAACGAATTGAGGCTATTCTGAGGCCAAAAGGGGGTGCAACTAAATATTAGGAAGGTGTTCCTAATGTTTTGTACATTTGGTGTATATATTCACCTTAGCTTTGACATTGTAATGGACCATATCACTTTTTCATTCATTTGACATATTCTCTCTTTCTTTGACTGTATCTAAGAGACGGCTCACACTGTAGCAAACAAACACTTTCATCCACAGCTGTGAGAGATTCTGCCTACATGATTGACTGTGTGTAAGGAGTAGGGGGTGGTACTTCAAGGCACTAAATCAGTAAGTGTGGTTACTAACACATGGTTGAAGATTTGCTAATGGTTGTTAGCGAGTTCAGAAACCAATGGTTCCTGCTACTATTTTGTGTTCTGTAGAGCTGCTGTCTACTTTAAGGCGGGTTAAAAAATTGGAATTGAAATGTTGTGCGTTACATGCTGATCAAACCGGCTCCGCGTGTCATTGTGCGCATGTTGATTGTTTATCTCCACCAGACACGTTCATGACACGCAGGTTAAAATGCCAAAACCAACTGTGAACAAACTATACTATATATTTTTTTTAAAGTGTGTACACCCCTTCAAATTAGTGGATTCGGGCCACACCCTTTGCGGACGGGTGTATAAAATCAAGCACACAGCCATGCAATCTGCATAGACAAACATGGGCAGTAGAATGGCCTTACTGACGAGCTCAGTGACTTTCAACGTGACACCGTCATAGGATGCCACCTTTCCAACAAGTAATTGCTACAAATTTCTACTCCGCTAGAGCTACCCCGGTCAACTGTAAGTGCTGTTATTGTGCAGTGGAAACATCTAGGAGGAATAGCTCCTGTAGCACGTAAAAATCTTCTGTCCTCGGTTGCAACACTCACTACCTGGAAGCAATGTCAACACAACTTTTCGTCGGAAGCTTCATGAAATGGCCGAGCAGCCGCACACTAGCCTAAGATCAACATGCGGAATGCCAAGCATCAGCTGGAGTGGTGTAAAGCTCTCCACCATTTGACTTTGGAGCAGTGGAAACGCGTTCTCCTTGGGTGATGAATCACTCTCACCATCTGGCAGTCTGACGGACAAATCTGGGTTTGGCGGATGCCAGAAGAACCCTACCTGCCCGACTGCATAGTGTCAACTGTAGCATTTGGTGGAGGAATAATAATGGTCTGGGGCTGTTTTTCATGGTTCGGGCTAGGCCCCTTAGTTCCAGTGAAAAGATCTTAACGCTACAACATGACTTTCTAATGTAGCTGATTCTGTGCTTCCAACTCTGGTAACAGTTTGGGGAAGGCCCTTTCCTGTTTCAGCATGACAATGCCCCCGTGGACAAAGCGAGGTCCATACAGAAATGGTTTGTCGAGATCGGTGTGGAAGATATTGACTGGCCTTCAGAGCCCTGACCTCAACCCCATCAAACACTTTTGGGATGAATTGGAATGGCGACTGCTCAACTTTAGGGCCCAACCTCACTAATGCTCTTGTGGCTGTATGGAAGCAAGTTCCTGCAGCAATGTTCCAACTAGAGGTCGACCGATTTAATCGGAATGGCCGATGTCATGTTTTCATAATCAGAAATCGGTATTTTTGGACTTTATTATTATTTTTTTTATTTTTTTTTACACCTTTTTATTTAATCTTTTTAACCAGGCAAGTCAGTTAAGAACACATTCTTATTTTCAATGACGGCCTAGGAACGGTGGGTTAACTGCCTCGTTCAGGGGCAGAACAACAGATTTTTATCTTGTCAGCTCGGGGGATTCAATCTTGCAACCTTACAGTTAACTAATCCAACGCTCTAACCACCTGGTTACATTGCACTCCATGAGGAGCCTGCCTGTTACGCGAATGCAGTAAGCCAAGCTAAGTTGCTAGCTAGCATTAAACTTATCTTATTAAAATCAATCATCATAATCACTAGTTAACTACACATGGTTGATGATATTACTAGTGTATCTTGCGTGTCCTGCATTGCATATAATCTATGCAGTGCATATCGTTGCTCCAATGTATACTTAACCATAAACATCAATGCTTTTCTTAAAATCAATTCACAGAAGTATATATTTTTAAACCTGCATATTTAGCTAAAAGAAATGCAGGTTAGCAGGAAATATTAACCAGGTGAAATTGTCACCTCTATTGCGTTCATTGCACGCAGAGTCAGTGTATATGCAACAGTTTGGGCCGCCTAGTTTGCCAGAATTTTACGTAAGTATAACATTGAAGGTTGTGCAATGTAACTGGAATATTTAGACTGATGAATGCCACCCGTTAGATAGAATTCGGAACGGTTCCGTATTTCACTGAAAGAATAAACGTCTGGTTTTCGAGATGATAGTTTCTGGATTCGACCATATTAATGACCTAAGGCTCGTATTTCTGTGTGTTGTTATGTTATAATTAAGTCTATGATTTGATAGCAGTCTGACTTGAGCGGTGGTAGGCAGCAACAGGCTTGTAAGCATTCATTCAAACAGCACTTTTGTGCGTTTTGCCAGCAGCTCTTCGTTGTGCTTCAAGCATTGCGCTGTTTATGACTTCAAGCCTATCAACTCCCGAGATTAGGCTGGTGTAACCGATGTGAAATGGCTAGCTAGTTAGCGGGGTGCGCGCTAATGGTGTTTCAAACGTCACTCACTCTGAGACATGGAGTGGTTGTTCCCCTTGCTCTGCATGGGTAACGCTGCTTCGAGGGTGGCTGTTGTCGATGTGTTCCTTGTTCTAGCCCAGGTAGGAGCGAGGAGAGGGACGAAAGCTATACTGTTACACTGGCAATACTAAAGTGCCTATAAGAACATCCAATAGTCAAAGGTTAATGAAATAAAAATGGTATAGAGAGGAAATAGTCCTATAATTCCTATAATAACTACAACCTAAAACTTCTTACCTGGGAATATTGAAGACTCATGTTAAAAGGAACCACCAGCTTTCATATGTTCTGAGCAAGGAACTTAAACGTTAGCGTTCTTACATGGCACATATTGCACTTTTACATTCTTCTCCAACACTTTGTTTTTGCATTATTTAAACCATATTGAACATGTTTCATTATTTGAGGCCAAATTGATTTTATTGATGTATTGTGTTAAGTGTTCTTTCAGTATTGTTGTAATTGTCATTATTTCAAATAAATAAATAAATTGGCCAATTTTAATCGGTATTGGCTTTTTTTGGTCCTCCAATCGGTATCGGCGTTGAAAAATCATAATCGGTTGACCTCTAGTTCCTACATCTAGTGGAAAGCCTTCCCAGAAGAGTGGAAGCTGTTGTAGCAGCAAAGGGGGGACCAACGCCATATTAATGCCCATGATTTTGGAATGAGATGTTCGACCTGGTGTCCACAACCTTTTGGTCATGTAGTGTTTTAATTTGAGGACCGGTCCTAAACACAAACATTCATGGACATTAAGATAGCTTGCTGTTGCTAGGTTATTTGTCCTGGGAGATTAAGATTGGGTTATTTTACCTGAAATGCATATGGGCATTTTTATTTATTTTGTCATTTATTGCTGAATTTTTGTATAATCTTTTTCCATCAATTTCAGTCAAATCAGGTTTTCTCTACTCGGGAAAAGAAATCTACTGGTGAAAGCAGTTTATTTTATATTATTTTTTATTAATCTCCTTGTTTGTTGTCTTGTTCTTCTGTGGATTATATATGGCTGTTGGTAACCACCTTTAAGGTGCATTATCGCCACCAACTTTCCAACACCCACGTGGGTTAATATGCTCGTTTTATAAACCAATGAGTAGGTGGGAGAGGCGGGACTTGCAGTGCGTCAAGTGCCTAAAATAGAACCACGTTCGATTTTAGCGCCTGGCTACGTAAACGCCCGCGATGAATTTTAATGAAATGATTGAATAACGTGTCAATTTATTTTGCAATGGTTTAGTCAGCATGTTAGTGGAATAACTCCAATCCATGCTCATCTAACAGTGTTGCTTCCGTTCCTATCTTTGTCCCAACCTGGGCTTGAACCAGGGACCCTTTAAACACGTCAACAACAGTCACCTTCGAAGCGTCGTTACCTGTCGCTCCACAAAAAGAGCGACAAGGGAAACAACTATTACAAGGTCTCAGAGCGAGACATGTCACCGATTGACACGCTACTAGCGCGCACTGCTAACTAGCTAGCTATTTCACATCGGTTACGCTCAAATCTCCTCTCTGTATATGATAATGTATGCGAGTGGCTGTCTGTCTCCTCCACTGTAGTAGGATTCTAATATTAACTGGCTGGCAGGAGATGAGCTTTAATCAGGCATCTGGTCAGTCTGTCCCACACCTCAATGAGGGGCATTAACAAGGCTATCCCTCCTCCCCTCCTATCACAAAACACACCCATGTAAACCCACACACACCTACAATTGGGCAATTCCACAGTAATGCAATTACGCTTTGATTCAGATTTTTTTACTTTAAAATGTATGCCAAACAGATTTCAGAGTTTAACAGACCATATGGGGTGGCAGGGTAGCCTACTGGTTAGAGCGGTGGACTAGTAACCCAGAAAGTTGCAAGTTCAAACCCCCAAGCTGACAAGGTACAAATCTGTCGTTCTGCCCCTGAACAGACAGTTAACCCACTGTTCCTAGGCCGTCATTGAAAATAAGAATTTGTTCTTAACTGACTTGTCTAGTTAAATAAAAATTTAAAAAATATAACTCTATGCACAAAGACTACTTTGAACAATTTACTCTGAACTTCACAAAAACATATTTGCTGGAAGAACTGTGTAGACTGCAAATGCAAAGTTTGGTAACCGAATTACAGTAAAATCTCCCTAAGTATTTTATGAGACCACGTTTTCCAAAAGCTCTTAAATATCTGCTCTGAATTAAGATTCAAAGATGTTTGCAGAAAGACACCTTGACTTTGAAATGTTTTATTTTGTTAACGGAATTTCATCATGGGTCCCTGATTTGTACTATACAGAAATGTATAATTATGGATATGAATGTCCTTCTCTTCATGGTGATGTATCCTGAACACAAAGGTAGAAATATACAATATCCTTCTTTTGCATATCTGGAAATTATTGTACACACTGGCTGTTATTGTAATGAGCTCTGCCCCCAAATACCATATTTGGTTGGTTCAGACGAGACCAAATCAGATACAATATGTACAGTAGGCACTACTCTAGTGTGTTCTACTGTACTCTACTTTTATTTTACTGTTTTGAAAAAACAATAGTATACTATGTTATAAATAGTATAGTATTCACTGTAGTGTTTTTGGGGACTTTACTGGAGTATTCACTGTAGTGAAAAATACTTGTTAATACTGTAGTATTTACATTTTAATGTGCACCTGGGGGGGCCCAGGACTAGGACCAAGTTTGGGAAACTGGTCTAAGAACCTTTGACCACCAAAGAACCTTTGGTCTAAGAACCTTTGACCAGAAATCAAAGCCTTTACTTATTCCTAATTTCGGGATGGAAGGTTGTTTAAACAGGTATATGGGTCTTTCTATAAATAATGGGGCCAATGTGTAACATCGTGATCAAAATTTCTAAATGGTTTGAAACAAAAATCTAAAAGATGATCATGCAGTGTACTTAGAGGAAAAAAATGAATATATGCATATTGGCCCATAACTCCACCTATACAACAACATAGGACTATACATACTCTAAGCAGGGTTCATAAAGACATTGGCAAGCAAAATTCAAGGACTTTCAGGGACTTCTACAAGCACTTCATTGTAATGTTCAAGGACCTCAATGTTATATAATTGTACATATAGGGCCTAATATAGAACCCTACTGCTCCAAAAAACATGCAAAAAGTATCAAAGTAGGACATTACCACTTTAAGAATAATTGTTTTTTAGGCCTTGCCAATGAAGCAATATAAAAATTATTATTACATTCTAAAATGTGAGAATAATGTGGACATTGCCTGACTAAATAAATCTCCATGCATCCAATCTTTCTGTAGCCTATGTGGCCGATGCAGGGACACATAAAGCCATGACTAGCTGTAGCATTCATCTCACCATCGCTGTTTTTATAATGAAAGTGACCAAAAACCAGGTTCCTTTTTTTAAATTTAAGGATTTGTATAGATGGCCAAGTTGAAGCCAATAATCCTCATCCTCCTAATAACCACACATGGTTTTACCGCAAAAGAGAAGCCCAACGCACTTCCATTGAAACGGCGGGAAACAAAGGAAAGTGGCTACATCTCTCACAAAAACCAATCAAAAAGGAATTCACGGATAATTATAAGGGAGCAGGAGAACCTCTTGCAAAGCTGTCATCAAGGCAAAGGGTGGCTACTTTGAAGAATCTCAAAAATAAAATATATTTTGATTTAACACTTTTTGGTTCCTACATGATTCCATGTGTTATTTCATAGTTTTGATGTCTTCACTATTCTACAATGTAGAACCTATTAAAAATAAAGAAACTCTGGAATCAGTAGGTGCGTCCAAACTTTTGACTGGTACTATGTATATCATTTATATATATATATAAATGAATGACATTATCCTACGAACTTTACATGTTGGTGCTCATGGGTCCTTTTAAATGGAAATGCCCAAACCCTGCACTCTTGTACTTGCTGTAGCTCCTACCCAATTTTCACAGCAGAGCTCCCCTCCAATCTGCTGCCAGAATGTTGGGATGAACTCTACCAGATTCTACCGTGTGTGTCTCAATGTGCACCATGTCACTGTACCCTCTACTAAACTAGGACAGCGTGCTGGGTGGCCTGGAAAATTTTAATTCCCTCTCGCTTTGTCTCGCTCCTTCTCTCGCATTGTTACTCTTTCTGTTGTGCACTTTCTCTCCCGCACACAGAATTGCAAACAGACACCATTTTTTTCCAACACTATATTAATACACTCTCACTACTCTCTTGAGGAAAAAAATCATAAAAACCAACAGCAAACGCTCAAATCCTCTTCAGCTGAGTCATTTCCGTGTCATTGTCCTGTTTTTGGAGTGAGAGAGCGCTCAGACAATTTGGTTCTGTGGTCTCTGTCCTGTTGAAGTGTGCAGTGGTGAATGGGAAGAGCCTGGTGCCTGAATCGGCCCTCTGTTGGCCTGTCTCAGTGCCCAGAGAGGAGGACAGCAATCACTTCTTGAATAATACAGGCCTTCATAGCCACGGTTGGGCAAAGAGAGAGGGGCAGCCCTGACGTCTCAGCCCAGATCTACACAGAGAGGAAGCTAACCCCGCGGCTAGACTGATTTTATTGATACACTCTCGTGGCATGGAGAGACTCCTAAAGCAGGGCCACGTGGTGAAATGCTTTGGCGTGATTAAGTTGATCAGGGAACTTGGGAGAGAGCGAGGGTTTTCGACATTTAAAAGAGCTGATTTGTGAAGCTGATGGTCTTTTGGGGCTGGAGCTCCAGTGATATGGCTTTAGACTGGATTTAATACCTTTTAAAAATAGTATTTGTACTCCTCATTTGGTCTTTGTCACTGGAAGGCCACGGCTGCCACTCTGGTTCAGCCATGACCAGGCCAAACACACAACTAATTCACTGTCTTTATAGATCTCATGATTAAAAAACAAGTTGGTTTTGTCCCTAATATGATATCTGCGTCTTTCTTGGGTTTTAATGTAATTTTAATTGTAAGGAATTAAAATTACTGATTTATAAAACTGTCTAATTATAGTGCTTAGATTATTAATAGAGTTCAATGCATGCCCTTTCCCTTCTGAAAGCACATGCTTATTATGATGATGAACTGAAAAATGCACCACAAAGTGAAAATGAAAGCACTTTCGAAATCCGCGTTAAGGCAGCATGCCTCAATGGGTTTTATCAAAGCATACAGTATCATCAGGGCTGAGAAGTTGAGAAATTACTTGAGTTATTGAATGTCTGAGATATAGCCTATTCTCATTTTGTACATGCACCCATCTGCATTGTACGCTTAATTGTCACAGCTTATTAGCCATTAAAGGTCAATGTTTTGAGCTTCATTAAGCCTTCAGACTATTGAGGTTGGCTGTTGTGAAGTTCATAGTCAAGTTCTGCAACATGTTGCCACAAAGTCTTACCTCACGGTGGCATGTTTGTGCAGCGCTGGGGTGTTGCCAAA
The DNA here is from genome assembly GCF_018296145.1 of Oncorhynchus tshawytscha. Lineage (NCBI taxonomy): Eukaryota > Metazoa > Chordata > Actinopteri > Salmoniformes > Salmonidae > Oncorhynchus > Oncorhynchus tshawytscha. Next base: position 22,471,243 of record NC_056448.1, read on the forward strand.
CGGAGATGTCGTACAACTAGCTCTCCAGCCATCAATCACAATGCCAGCAGCCCCTGCAAGGCTGCCACCTGCCCTGTGCCATGATACTAGAGGCCAACACTGGGAAATTAAACTCACAGGTCAAGCACATATTCTCATATTTACAAGTGCCTTTAAGGTAACCCCAATATATCAAGATAATGTGCTTGTGTAGGCTACTAGGTTCATTTTGGGTCACGTACACATACCATATAATGCTGGTGTTGAAATTCATCCAATCAAAGTAGGCCAGCCTGACAATGCGATAAGCCAAATTACATTTAATGATACAGTAATAAGGAAACAAATGTCTTTAGTTATCTGACCACATTGAACAATAACATTCTGTCATCATAGGGGAGTAAAGTACAGTATGCACAATAAACCGGTGGTATTTTCATTCTGCAGCGTTGAATCTTTTGTGGCAGTACTATCATACTAAACTGACTTTGTAGTGCTGAGGAAGAAAAGTATTATTGTGGCAAGCAGAGCTAGGGGAAATCCCAATCATTGAGTTAGCCTGATGTCAAACTTTGTACATGAATTAACATGAAGCTGACATTTTCTCTCTGGTACACTTACCAATTGAAAGTGCTGATAGGAGATCAATTCAATTCATAGCACTCAACCCTTAAGAGAACCATAGAAAACAGCAGGCCTAACATTTCACCACTGAGTCTTATGTTTGAGTGTTTTTGAATGACTGATGGACTTCTCCGTACCCCTCACTCAGCTGAAGATATCGTTCAACGAGTCGAGCATGCAGAGCAGCTATGAGTACCCCTCAGAGAGCAGCGTGTGGGACAGCGGAGAGGAGGAGGATGATGATGAGGCGGCGGCGGCGGAAGGGAAGGGAGGAGGTCAGGAGGAAGATCAGCCCAGCATGGTGGGCCGCATCCACATCCCTCGTCCGAGCTACACCAGCAACGGCACTGGTGAGAGAGAGAAAGAGGGAATGGGGGGGAGGGGAAAGGAAAGCAGGAAACGTATAGAATGAGAGGAAGAGGGAGGGGATGGAATTGGAGTGAGAAGAGGACAGAGTTAAAGGGAAAGTAATCGAACATATTCTAATGGTGAAGAGGGTAAGATAAAGGAAAGTAATGAATTCATACAACCTATTAGTAATCTGGAAATGGCTGCATGGTGGTTTGGCACTGAACTGCTACTGTTTGATGTAGCATGGGAGACACCTACTGGTCAGAGTTAGCATTGCATCCTAATGAAGAAACCGCTGGGGTTCAGCAGGCAAAAACTATCTTTCAGTGAGTTGTAACTAAACATATCTGTCATTTTTATCTGCTCTCCCATAAATGTCTCCCCATTAAACAGTAGACATGCAGTATAATTAGATTAGTTATTCATTACACAGTTTATTGCCCATCTTTAATCAACGTGTGCATGAGCTCGTGCAAAAAAATAATGTATAATATATAACCAATGTGCTACAGACTTGCATTGTGCTTTCCCCATTCCTATGTCTTCAGATCTGTCCAGTTACATTCCCAAGCACACTGTGGATTTTAACAGCTGGCAGGAACATAAGCTTGATGACCCTGTTTACCAGGGGGACACCAATTTCCAGCGCACACAGATGTCAGGGGAAGTTATGGTAAGGCAACAGTACCAGTCAAAAGTTTGGACACCTACTCATTCAAGGGTTTTTCTTTATTTTTTACTATTTTCTACATTGTAGAATAATAATAAATACATCAAAACTATGAAATCATGTAGTAAACAAAAAAGTGTTAAACAAATCAAAATATATTTGAGATTCTTCAAAGTAGCCACCCTTTGCCTTGATGACAGCTTTGCACACTCTTAGCATGCTCTCAAAAAGCTTCACCTGGAATGACTTTCTAGCAGTCTTGAAGGAGTTCCCACAAATGTTGAGCACTTGTTGGCTGCTTTTCCTTTACTGCAGTCCAACTCATCCCAAACCATCTGTTGGGTTGAGGTTGGGTGATTGTGGAGGCCAGGTGATCTGATGCAGCACTCCATCACTATCCTCCTTGGTCAAATAGCCCTTATATAGCCTGGAGGTATGTTTTGGGTCATTGTCCTGTTGAAAAACAAATGATAGTCCAACTAAGCGCAAACCAGATGGGATGGCATATCGCTGCAGAATGCTGTGGGAGCCATGCTGGTTAAGTGTGCCTTGAATTCTAAATAAATCACGACAGTGTCACCAGCAAAGCACCCCCACACAATCACACCACCTCCTCCATGCTTCACGGTGGGAACCACACATGCCGAGATCATCTGTTCATCTACTCTGCATCTCACAAAGACATGGCGGTTGTAACCAAAAATCTCTAATTTGGACTCATCAGACCATAGGGCTGATTTCCACTGGTCTATTGTCCATTGCTCATGTTTCTTGGCCCAAGCATGTCTCTTCTTATTATTGGTGTCCTTTAGTAGTGGTTTCTTTGCAGCAATTTGACCATGAAGGTCTGATTCACACAGTCTCCTCTGAAAAGTTGATGTTGAGATGTGTCTGTTACTTGAACTCTGAAGGATTTATTTGGGCTGCAATTTCTGAGGGTGGTAACTGTAATGAACTTTTCCTCTGCAGCAGAGGTAACTCTGGGTCTTCCTTTACTGTGGTGGTCCTCATGAGAGCCAGTTTCATCATAGTGTTTGATGGTTTTTGTGACTGCACTTGAATTTTTTATTTTTAAGTTCTTGACATTTTAGGAATTGACTGACCTTCATGTCTTAAAGTAATGCTGGACTGTGATTTCTCTTTGCTTATTTGAGCTGTTCTTGCCATAATATGGACTTGGTCTTTCATCAAATAGGGCTATCTTCTGTATACCACCCCTACCTTGTCACAACACAACTGATTGGCTCAAACGCATTAAGAAGGAAAGAAATTCCACAAATTTAACAAGGCACATCTGTTAATTGAAATGCATTCCAGGTGACTACATCATGATGCTGGTTGAGAGAATGCCAAGAGTGTGAAAAGCTGTCATAAAGGCAAAGGGTGGCTACTTAGAATAATCTGAAATATAAAATATATTTTGATTTGTTTAACGCTCTTTTGGTTGCTACATGATTTTGATGTCTTCAATGTAGAAAAATAAAGAAAAACCCTGGAATGAGTAAGTGTGTCCAAACTTGTGACTGGTACTGTATATGATATGACACATTCCTTCATCAACCTCAACTTTTGTGGGGCTACTTTAAAAGTATCAGAATGGCATAACAGCACATCATTTACTAAAGTAACTCTATTTCTCTCTCTCCACCCTTACCCTGCTCTTCATTTTATATATATATATATATATCAGCTCACCCCAGCAGACAGCTCCTTGCTGTCAGATTTCAGCAGTGAACCTGCTCTGTACTTCTGATATGCCTGGACCAAACAGGAATGACCACTGCCCTACAGCTTGGACTCAGAACCACAGTTACACAACCCAGGCTGGGACCAGACTCCTACCAGTGCCCAGTGAGACTTAACAGAATTGGACCTCAAGTCGCACTCCAACACAATCAAAGCACTCTTTTTTTTTTCACACTTTGTTTAATTTGATACATAGACATCAACCAACCACAACCCAAGCAGCTGGACTGTCCTCACCTTACATGTACAGTTGATCTGTCCTCTCAACCACTACCAATTCCTCTCACTGACTGCCATTGAGCGGTGAAGTCTGAACCAGATCTCTGACAGACTGTATTTGATTGTCCAAAGAAATCAGAGCTTGAAAGATAATCATGCATTATAATGCTGTTTTCCAGGCTTTACGATCTCTAGAAGGCGGCTGTCTGTCTCCATTCTGTCTGCCTTGATGTCTCTGTCTCCATCATTGTTGTCATATTATATATACTGCGTATGTATAACAGGAATGACCACAATACAATGCATTCAAAAAGTATTCAGACCCCTTGACTTTTTCACATTTTAACGTTACAGCCTTATTCTAAAATGGATTAAATAGTTTTTCCCCCCTCATTAATCTACACACAATACCCTATAATGACAAAGCAAAAACAGGTTTTTATAAATTACATTTATGAGTACTTTGTTTAAGCACCTTTGGCATCGATTACAGCCTCGAGTCTTCCTGGGTATAACGATACAAGCTTCGCACCCCTTTATTTGGGGAGTTTCTCCCATTCTTCTCTGCAGATCCTCTCAAGCTGTCGGGTTGGATGGGGAGTATCACTGCACAGCTATTTTCCGGTCTCTCCAGAGATGTTTGATTGGGTTCAAGTTCAGGCTCTGGCTGAGCCACTCAAGGACATTCAGAGACTTGTCCTGAAGCCATTCCTGCATTGTCTTGGCTGTGTGCTTAGGGTTGTTGTCCTGTTGTAAGGTGAATCTTTGCCCCATTCTGAGGTCCTGAGCATTTTGGAGCAGGTTTTCATCAAGGATCTCTCTGTACTTTGCTCTGTTCATCTTTCCCTCGATCCTGACTAGTCTCCAAGTTCCTGCCGCTGAAAAAAATCCCCACAGGATGATGCTGCCACCACCATGCTTCACTGTAGGGATGGTGCCAGGTTTCCTCCAGACGTGATGCTTGGCATTCAGGCCAAAGAGTTCGATCTTGGTTTCATCAGACCAGAGAATCTTGTTTCTCATGGTCAGAGTCCTTTAGGTGCCTTTTGGATAACTCCAAGCGGGCTGCATTGTGTCTTTTACTGAGGAGTGGCTTCCGTCTGGCCACTCTCCCATAAAGAACTGATGAGTGGAGTGCTGCAGAGATGGGAGAATCTTCCAGAAGGACACTGGAGCTCTGTCAGTGACCATCAGTTTGGCTGCGCGGCCAGCTCTAGGAAGAATCTTGGTGGTTCCATACTTCCTCAGTTTAAGAATGATGGAGGCCACTCTTCTTGGGGACCTCCAATGCTGCAGAAATGTTTTTGGTACCCTTCTCCAGATCTGTGCCTCAACACAATCCTGTCTCGGAGCACTATGGATAGTTCCTTCGACTTTATGGCTTGGTTTTTGCTCTGACATGCACTGTCAACTGTGGGATCTTATATAGACAGGTGTGTTCCTTTCCAAATCGTGTCCAATCAATTACATTTACCACAGGTGGAATCAAATCAAGTTGAAGAAACAATCTACATTTCCAGTCTCATAGAAAAGGGTCTGAATACTTATGTAAATAAGGTATTTCAGTTTCTATTTTTTTGTAAAATGTGCAAACTATTTTAAAAACCTGTTTTCACTTTGTCATTATGGGTTATTGTGTGTAGATTGATGAGGATATGTTTTCTTTATCCATTTTAGAATAAGGCTGTAACAAAATGTGGAAAAAGTCAAGGGGTCTGAATACTTTCCGAATGCAGTGTATGGTGTCTGTGTGTCCTTGTAAAGGGGATTTGTGTAGGTGGTGGTGACCAAATTCCTTAAACAAGGAAGCCATCAGTGCCCATTCTTATCAAGAAGAGACTGTGTTATTGTGTCCTGGAGTCCCAAAACGTAGGCTGAGGACGCCACACTTCATAGGGAATGGGCAGACAAAAACAAACTATACTTAAATATGGCAAGAGTTCCACAATCCTAGTCATTTGTTTTTCTACCTGTTTTTCAATTGACTTGGTTCCTCTTAATGTTTGCTTCTTCTGTGTGCCTTTTAGTTTTTGTGTTTCCAATGCTGTGTTGGAGATTTTGCCAGAAGAGTGCAGGAGCAAGCGAATGTCAACACTCCCTCTTAAGAAATGCTCTGTAGACCTGCTCAGCTTGGTTTGATCATCAGAGCTGTGAAGTACTGCTTCAGCAGCTCGTGACCATTTGATATTATACCTTCTGCAAGAAGCTTAATGTCAAAGGGACAGTAAATTAGACCCATTGTCTAGAATACTATTATAAACTATTTCCCCCATTCAGTGTTAATGTTTGAACACTGCCAAGTGTGAAAGATACCAAGATCAAAGGTAAACCAAGAATAGCAACTATTGCAACAATTCACCAGCGTTTGAAAGGTCGCCTTTCAGATACTCGTTCTTGTGTAGTGTATGGATCAAATAGCTGTGCTAGATGGAACAAGGGAGGGTGTGTCCTCATGGCCATGTTTTTCCTTCATTGACCAGTGAATAGCTTCTGACCTCAACAGCCAGACCTCCTACACATTCACATTCCATAGAGCAGGGTTTCCCAAACTTGGTCCTCAGAACCCCACGTTTTTGTGTTTTGCCTCAGCACTACGCACTTGAATAGTTGATTTGAATCAGCTGTGTAATGCTAGGGCAAAAACCAAAACATGCAGTCATTGGGGTCCAGAGGACTGAGTTTGGGAGCCCCTGCCACAGTGAGCTGGTCTATTTTAGTAACGAAGACATTGATCTTACACTTGTTTATCAAAAAAAAAAAGGCTGTTTTCAAGAATTTTACTCAATGCCAATTGACTCGTTAATTACTGTGGTTGACACAACTCGCATTCTCAAACAGTATTGATGTACAGTTTATACACTCCAATGTATTGCTTTTTGAATATCTTCAAAGGAAGAGGTTTAGATTAGACAGGACTGGCAACATTTCTATACTGTAACTGTTTCATGATTAGACACTTGTCAAGTTTTTATTTTAAACCTCAAATACAGGCAAGGTGAAAGTGTTCATCAATCGATGTACTGTATGTCGATGAGAAACAATGCATGATCTGTTTCTGCCACAACCAGGGAATGATAACTGGTTAGTGTCCACTGATAACCCCATATAGAACACACCTGCCATTCATCTGTGCCAACTGCTGCATTTAGGACCAAATCCCTAAGTAGGCCAGCAGCTTTTCCTGGGAATTGTGCCTTTAATTGAATCAGGGGACCAAGAGCCAGGGCTTTATAATGGCATGTTTCAGTGACACGAGACAGATTCACTTGAAAGAATATTGAAGCCTGGGACCATTGTATATTCCTGTTAAGATGAGGCTTCCAGCTACACTATTAATCTCCAGCATCAAAGATGTGCTTACTGTAAAATGTGTAGTTGTCAATGATTTGGGCAAAAAAAGTCAGAACTGTACAAATGAAAGCTCAATAAATAGATGAAGCCTTGACAGTGTGAATAGTTTCTGGTGCAGAGTGTCAGACTAGTCTCCAGCCCTCATGTGAAGGCAGAATCATCCGAGTGTGCGTATTTGTTGAAAGACACGGCACTCACAACAAATGGAATTACTTTTGAGTTGGTTCCATACATGGCAAATGTGAAGGGAATCTTCAAACTTTATTAAAATAATTCAATTGATATAAAATAAGTACGTACACCAGTAAAGAGCAGAATTAGATATTCAAAACATTTTTACATAAATATATTACAAACAGTTCTAGATAAGATAGTGATGGTGAGAGGGAAGGTTGTCTGGACGTCAGTGGTCTTTCCCTCTGGGTTCAGTGGCTTTGCCGAGATTTCCCGCTTCCTTCTTTAGTACACTCAGCAGTGTCTGAGAGCTCTCCAGAATCTGAGAATAAGGCATGAATTAACATAAGACACTTGCCTCAGTCTATGAAATACCATATAGCCTGAGGTAAGTGTGAATGAAATGCAGCATGACAATGTGCTGCGTAACAATTTGATTGGAAAGTCTAACTTTGAGCATTCCGTTTTTAATTAACGACACTATCAGGCGTTTGTTTGCTCTGCCATTAAGCTCTTAGTAACACCAAGGGAGTTGAATATTAAGAAAACACGTGGGATGTATGTTGTCTTGAATTACAACAAGTAATTCCAGGGTTCTTTTGTGGGTCAGAAAATGTCTTGCCCTGTACGTTTTGTAGGGTCTTTTTGCAGTCAAATTAACATGAGCGATCCTGTAAAGCGGACATATGCATTCAGGGTTTTGTGAGACTAAACTAGCGTTGAAAAAACATACGAAAAATAAAGCCCCTGAACCCTGGCCTGACCTTCATATAGGCAGCCTCAGTCTCAGCGATGGTGCGGTCAAAGTCAGCGCGGGCGGTGAGTCGTCTGGCCAAGCTCTCATTGACGCGGCTTAGCTTCTCAGTGAGGACACGAATGTCGTGTTGTAGACGACCCTTCTCCTCCTCCTCCAGCTGTATCTGACGGTTCAACTCATCCCTCTTAGAGCACAGCTCCTCGATACCTGGGGAAAAGGAAACACTGGCTGTTTAGGAGATGGAATGTAAATGTACAATTAATGTGGATACGACCATGGTATTCAGTTCAATTCATTTGTACATGACTGTTTTTACAGTGTAGCCGTAGCCTAAATTAATTACTTGAATGCTTAGCATCAAATATAGCCTGGGCCTACATTCCTAGTCCCAACAGCCTGTGAATAGTAAGAAATCTGGGTATTTTAAAGAGAAAACAACCTAGAGGCCTATAATCTATCCTTCTAAATACATGTCAGACTTCCTGTGCACAATGTAAGAGGGATAAGAGGGGGAGGTCTAAATTGAGGTCACCCTCACTCAGCATCCCTTTCCTGTTGAATCAGCCCATTCCAGCCTGTGATGGATGAAAGTGTGAGACGGTATCAATCATACATTAATGAAATCCCACTGCCAGAGGTCACATCTTAGTCCGTAGCTATGGAATTAGATCTTTCACAGTATAAAGATAGGCATTAGTTGCATCAACACTCCATCAAATCAGCTCCATAATACTAGCCTATATTTTCAAAGCCAGCCATTATGATTCAAAACTGCTGACAAATCTATCAAAACTATAATGAGTGGGTTGAGAATCAAGGGTACAATTGATCTTAGACAATTCCAATGAAAATAGTCTTATGAAGCAGAACACCTGGGCTAAAGTCTAGATCAAATTCCTCTGACATTACCAGTCATGTCAGTGAGATTATGGGCATCTATACATGGACTGATTGAAACAGTTACTCGGAGTTGGATGCATTTAAATTCTACACAAGCAGAATGCCATGTCTTGATTTAAACTACGTGTCAGGGGTTTGATGGCTGTGCTAAAGCAAGGTCAATTATAGTCAGTGGCTATTTTCCAAGGGTCTGCTGTAGTCTGGTATAGCTGCAGACAGTATCTGCAGTACAAACACACCTACTACTTTGATACCAACATTCTTGTAACAGTTATATCCCCTCCCACTAACCACACACTGGGTGTCACAAGTGTGTAAATTACTAAATGAAGGCTTAAAGAAATAAATTAATACAAAATTATTTCAAACTAAACATATTTCCTTGACAAGTCAAACAGGTATACTTCCGCACAGACTGGGTCCAAGTCTAGCGTCTCTTGCCTGTAAAATACAGACTAAGGAATAACATGATTCTGCCGCATTTAATCCCCCTCCCTAACCTTTCAACAACTCAGTTGACTGAATCACACACTCTTGTGTAGTGATATAGGAAAAAAAGAACTGTCTGCACATGCACCTAGGGAAATAATGACTTTCTATTGGGAGAAAAGGAAACCGCAGCAAAGAGAAAGAGCCTAGAAACAGGCTGCATCAAAGCATGGGATAGAAGCAGCATACTCTTTCAAGGTTAACTAACCAGATTCAGTCACACGTGCCTAATTAGCTGTAGTTGTCCAAAATGAGGAGCTGGAATATGATACATTCGGGAAATCTTTGTCCCTGAAGGGCCTAAGTACAGTATAAAAATACAGATATTTCCACAACGGACCCAAACAAGTGAAAACAAGAAGCTAGCTAGCTAACATATTGACATAGCTAGTTTCTACCTAGCTAACAGTTAACTAAAGCAACGTAGTATTTAAAGACAAATATACCAAATGCCACATTCACTTACACTTGACAAGCTCATTGTTGTAGGTTTGTAGCGCTGCTCCTTGTTGGGTCATGATGTTGTCGATTATACTTACTTTTCCAGCTCTTCAGGGCCCTTCCCCGCGCACACAGCCAGAGTACGATCTACGTTAGTTAGCGACTCAATAATAAATTTGCAGTTTGAAGCCAAGGTATTGCTACAGATAACTCTCGCTAGGTTTAACTAGTTTGCAAACTGGCTCATTTATGCAAAGATGTAGGCAGTCGATATGGACTTCTTCTCGACACCGACACTGTCCTTAACTAGCTTCAAAATCCCTCCATTTAGCTTGTTTCCACGACAACTAGCTAACAAACTGTCACGTACACTTCCGCCACACTTTTATGACTTCCGCAACCACACATACGTCACTATTATGCGCCACAGGTTTAGGAAGAGCGCGATAACTTCAATCAAATGGCATGTATAATTACATTTTAGATTCATATTAGTATTTCTTATAAACTATGATACGTACATATTATTAATATGGGTGAGTGATATAACACAGACGATAACTTTGTCAGTACACAATCGAGTGGTTCTCGCTGAGTAATTAGGTCCACCCGGGATGATGGACTCTACTGAGATGTTTTTCTCAGTACCACAGGGGCTACCTTCTGCTTGGGACACCGTAACTGCAGCTCTGGTGAGTAGATGGACCTAACTTGCCTACGGTAGTACCTTGTGTTGTTGATATAGCCTGCTTGCCTTTTATGTGAGAATTAAATAAGATCAATTGTACCACTGTGGTTGGCTGCTGGACATGTAACGTTAGATAGCTAACTAACAGATTCACATGGCAGGCATTAGCTAACTAGCTAAGACCAATGTTGATCTATCAATGTACATAAACACCATAGACCGTATCTGTTTATAAGAACATAAACAATTTCCTCTGTCTGTAGGTGTCTCCAGTGTCCAATGACATCACCATGTCTGATGAGTCTCTCTCTGAGGGGCTTAGCCTGCTGTGCTCTAACAGCCTGGGACAGTTTCTGGAGGGATGGCTAATGGAGACCCTGCAGGTGCGTCTTACTACTGCTATTGCCCCTGAGTTCTGGGCTGGAATGAAGCAACCAGAGAATGAACTGGAGGAGAAGGACAGGGCCAGGATCCTACTCATGGCCTTCCGTACCCTTTTGGACAGACTGCAACCTTTCCTAGGTGGGTTCAAACATTGAAGTTACAGTTAAATGCACCCTTAATAATGCTAGAATTTTGACTGAACAGAATCTTGCCATATGCATAAAAATGTGCTCTATGTCCTTTTCCCCAGGAGGGTTGGAGAGGCTGGGTACCTGGCAAGACGAGGGCCGGGGTGGTCTGTGTGGCCCTGGGGCCAGGGGTCTCCGTGAGAGGGCCTTCTCTGTCATCAGGGCCATTCTGCTGTTCTCCCCCTCGGCTGTGCTCCAGGAGAGAATACTGGAATTCTACAGTAGGACTTTCTCTGTGCACATGACCCAGGAGGGGGAGGCAGGGGAGGCTGAGGAGGGGGCGGGGGGCTAGAGGGGGGGGTCTGTCAGGGCTGTACTGTCCCCACTCAGCGATGCTGGTGTCAGCAAGCCCTGGAGCAGCTGCAAGAGCTCAGCCAAGTACTGTGAGTGAATGGAGGGGTGCTGTGTCACTGTCTGCTCTGTTTTATAGACCCTAATTGTTGTACTGCTTAACGTCTTACATTCAAATATGACAACAACAAACAACAACATCACAAATGTCTTAGATCAGGGTTCACTTCCTTAACCATTGTCTACATCTCTACCTTTGTGTGCCAGCTATGTTTAAAATGTATCTTGTGCGGTTGTCTCTTCCTACAAATCTGCTAAAGTGTGATTGTCCCGCCCCCCAGGTCCAGGTTGCAGCTATTGGAGCGGGTCAGCTCAGAGGCAGTGACGTCCATCTTACACAAACTGATAGAGCAGCGGATGGAGCAGCACTGCAGGGGGGAGTACGAGAGCTCTTTCCTCTTCGACTTTCAGGAGGTACAGTAGACCAAAGAGCCTGTCTATGGGAGGACCACCTCACAGAATAAAGTGGAATTACCTATCAACAAGTTAGACTTTTCCAGCTTGCCTTACTCAATAGAATAGGTTGCTGACCAAATAAGATTTGTTTTTCAAACAATTTACTACACCAAGTCCAAATCTCAGAAATGTGATCATTTATCTGTTTTACTTATTATCTTACTTAAAAACATTCTCTCAAATTCCTCTTTCATTCTCTCTTTCTCCAGTGGCTAGAGCTGGTGTTGGGCTGGTTGAGCAGGGTGTTTGCCAGTGATGTGGGTGGAGTCAGTGGACTGGGCACTGTGCCCAACGGCACAGGCAGCGGGGCTGGGGTGGTGGGCCAGCCAGCCAACGCCGTGCTGCAGCGCTGGAGGTGTCACATGCACCAGTTCTTCTGCAGGATCTACGTCAACATGAGGATCGAGGAGCTCTTCAGCATCATCAGAGGTGAGGGGTTAGGGAACAGAGAGAGAAGATAGGGAGGTGGTGAATAATAAGAGAAAGCAGTTAGTGTTGGGCACTTGATGGCGTAGGGAAGAGATTTGTTGGGAAGGAGATACAGAGAGGGAGGAGAGTTGTGGTTATTTATTCTCCCTCACATGCTGTGGTTTGTTCTGTCCCTGTCAGATTTCCCTGAGTCAAAGCCTGCCATCGATGACCTCAAGTTCTGCCTGGAGAGAACCAATCAGAGGCAGCAGCTCCTCACGTCCCTTAAGACCGCCTTTGACACCCGTCTGCTTCACCCAGGTCAGTGAACCGATGGCGGATTACAAACAGGATTACAAACAATGACTGGTGTTTGCTGTTTATTTAGTCTGTTACACATTTAAAGCAGTGAAGACTAAGTGTTGTTTGCAAACACAATGTTACAGAAGAAACTAGACTTGTGTATATGAATCCCATCCCAACAACATTCCTCTTCCCCTCTAGGAGTCCATACCTCTGACATCATCACTGTGTACATCTCAGCTATAAAGGCCCTACGGGAGCTGGACCCATCCATGGTCATCCTGCAGGTTGCGTGCCAACCAATCCGCAAGTACCTCAGGTGGGTTCACGTCTATTATTGTAATCTGTATTTACACTGAACAAAAATATATACGCAGCATGCAACAACTTCAAAGTTCATATAAGGAAATCTATGGATTTTACATGACTGGGAATACAGATATGCATCTCTTGGTCACATATACCTTTAAAAAAAAGTCAGGGGCGTGGATCAGAAAACAAGTCAGTATCTGGTGTAACCACCATGTGTTTCATGCAGCGCGACACATCTTCTTTGCATAGAGTTGATCAGGCTGTTGATTGTGGCCTGTGGAATGTTGTCCCACTCATCTTCAGTGGCTGTGTGAAGTTGCTGGATATTGACTGGAACTGGAACACGATGTCATACACGTTGATCCAGAGCATACCAATCATGCTCAATGGGTGACATGTCTGGCGAGTATGCAGGCCATGGAAGAACTGGGACATTTACAGCTTCCAGCAATTGTGTACAGATCCTTGTGATATGGGGGTGTGCATTATCATGCTGAAATATGAGGTGATGGTGGCAGATGAATGGCACGACATTGGGCCTCGATCTCATCACGGTATCTCTGTGCATTCAAATTGCCATCCGTGCCTGCCCATACCATAACCCCACCACCAACCATGGGGCACTGTGTTCATAACGTTGACATCAGCAAACCGTCGCCAAACACGGCGCTATACACGCAGTCTGCCATCTGCCCGGTACAGTTGAGACCAGGATTCCTCCATGAAGAGCACACTTCTCCAGCATGGCCATCAAAGGTGAGCATTTTCCCGCTAAAGTCAGTTACGACACAGAACTGCAGTCAGGTCAAGACCCTGGTGAGGACGATGACCATGCGGATGAGCTTTCCTGAGACGGTTTCTGATAGTTTATGCAGAAATATTTAACTTGTACAAACCCACAGATTCCTCAGTTGTCTGGTGGCTGGTCTCAGATGATCCTGCATGTGAAGAAGATGGATGTGGAGGTCCTCGGCTGGTGTGGTTGCACGTGATCTGCTGTTGTGAGGCCGGTTGGACATACTGACAAATTCTCTAAAACGACATTGGAGGCAGCTTATGGCAGAGAAATTAACAGTTCTCTGGCAACAGCTCTGGTGGACATACCGGCAGTCAGCATGCCAATTGCACGCTCCCTCAAAACTTGAGACATCTGTGTTATTTTGTGTTATGACAAAACTGCACATTTTAGAGTGGCCTTTTATTGTCCCCAGCATAAGATGCACCTGTGTAATGATCATGCTGTTTAATCAGCTTCTTGATATGCCACACCTGTCAGGTGGATGGATTATCTTGGCAAATGAGAAATGCTCAATAACAGGGATGTAAACAAATTTGTGCACAACATTTGAGAGAAATATGCTTTTTGTGCGTATGAAAAATTTTGGGGATCTTTTATTTCAGCTCATGAAATATTGGATCAACACTTTACATGTTGCATTGTGAGGCAAATGTTAGAGAATATTGCTCTCTACTGGAACAAACACTGAACAACTTCAACCCTCAAGCAATAAGACTGCTAAATAGTTATCCCGGGTAGCTATTGGGTAACTATTTAACTATCTGCATTGACCCTTTTTGCACTAACTCTTGTGACTCGTCACATACACAGCTGCTATTGTTTATGATCTATTCTGTTGCCTAGTCACTTTATCCCTACCAATATGTACATACACTACATGACCAAAAGAATGTGGACACCTGCTTGTTGAACATCTCATTCCAAAATCATGGGCATTAATATGGAGTTGGTCCCGTCTTTGCTGCTACAACATCCTCCACTCTTCTTTCCACTAGATGTTGGAACATTTCCGTGGGGACTTGCTTCCATTCAGCCATGACCATTAGTGAGGTCGGGCACTGATGTTGGGAGATTAGGCCTGGCTCTTAGTCGACATTCCAATGAATCCCAAAGGTGTTCGATGGGGTTGAGGTCAGGGCTCTGTGCAGGCCAGTCAAGTTCTTCCACACCGATCTTGACAAACCATTTCTGTATGGACCTTGCTTTGTGCATGGGGGCATTGTCATGCTGAAACAGGAAAGGGCCTTCCCTAAACTGTTCCCACAAAGTTGGAAGCACAGAATTGTTGAGAATGTCATTGCATGCTGTAGTGTTAAAATGTCCCTTCACTGGGTCTAAGGGGTCTAGCCTGAACCATGAAAAACAGCCCCAGACCATTATTCCCCCTCCACCAAACTTTACAGTTGGCACTATGCATTTGGGCAGGTAGCGTTCTCCTGGCATCCGCCAAACCGAGATTTGTCCGCCGGGACTGCCAGATGGTGAAGCGTGATTCGTCACTCCAGAGAATGCGTTTCCAGAGTCCAATGGCAGTGAGCTTTACACCACTCCAGCCAACGCTTAGCATTGCACATGGTGATCTTGGGCTTGTGTGCGGCTGCTCGGCCATGGAAGCCCATTTCATGAAGCTCTGGACAAACAGTTCTTGTGCTGACGTTGCTTCCAGAGGCAGTTTGGAACTCGGTAGTGAGTGTTCCAACTGACGATTTTTACACGCTACACGCTTCAGCACTCGGCAGTCCAGTTCTGTGAGCTTGTGTGGCTTACCAATTCTCGGCTGAGCCGTTGTTGCTCCTAGACATTTTCCACTTCACAATAACTGTCACGTTTGTCATAAGGAGTAGACCAAGATGCAGTGTGGTATGTTTCCATCCTTTATTTTGGAATAGAAAACTTTAAAGAACAAAACAACAAAGCGAACAACCGAAACGTGAAGCTATAATAATGCTCACATGCAACTATACATAGACAAGATCCCACAAAGTACAATGGGGAAATGGCTACCTAAATACAGTATGATCCCCAATCAGAGACAACGATAAACAGCTGCCTCTGAATGGGAACCATACCAGGCCAACATAGATATACAATTCCCCTTGATAACCCACCCTTAATCACACCCCGACCTAACCAACATAGAGAATAAACAGCTCTCTATGGTCAGGGCGTGACAATAACAGCACAGTTGACCAGAGCAGACATTTTACGAACTGACTTGTTGGAAAAGTGGCATCCTATGATGGTTCCACATTGAAAGTCACTGAGCTCTTCTGTAAGGCCATTCTACTGCCAATGTTTGCTATGGAGATTGCATGGCTGTGTGCTCAATTTTATACACCTGTCAGCAACGGGTGTGGCTGAAATGGGGCTCCCGAGTGGGGCAGCTGTCTAAGGCACTGCATCTCAGTGCTAGAAGCGTCACTACAGACCCTGGTTCGAGCCTGGGCTGTATCACAACCGGCCGTGATCGGGAGTCCCATAGGGTGGCACACAATTGTCCCAACGCTGTCTGGGTTAGGGGAGGGTTTAGCCGGTGTAGGCCGTCATTATGAAATAAGAATTTGTTTTTAACTGACTTGCCTAGTTAAATAAAGTTAAAAAGTACCAATAGTCAAATCCACTAATTTGAAGGGGTGTCCACAAATGTTTGTATATTTGGTGTGTCTACCTCAATTACCTCGTACCCACTGCACATCGACTCGGTACTGGTACTCTGTGTATATAGCCAAGTTATCATTACTCATTGTGTATTTATTCCTTGTGTTATTATTTTATTTCTCTATATTCTATATTCTATTTTTTATTGTTGGAAAGGGCCCATAAGTTAGCATTTCACTGTTAGTCTAGACGTTGTGTGCAAATTATGTGACAGATATTTTACTTGATACTTGACTGATTTGATTCCCATAGCATATTGCTGTTGAGTTGCTGTGATGTTGACGTAACGTTTGTGTGCCGCTGCTAGGACGCGGGAGGATACAGTGCGTCAGATAGTGGCCAGCCTTACTGGAGATGCGGAGGGCTGCAGTGACCTGGCCAATGAGTTGTCCCGTGCCGACCCCGTGACCCTGGAGACCCAGGACAGTGAGGACGAGGGCAGCGACCCAGAGGAATGGACCCCAGACCCTAAGGATGCTGTGACAGGTCGAACCCTCTGTGTACTCACCTTACACACACTGCATTCTCTTACTCTGTGAACTCCAATTCTCCAGTGGAGATGTATTGTATATGATTATCACTATCTGGTTGTCATCACACTAGACAAACTGTGTCCGTTTCCTGTTTCTGCTGCATTGAACTAGAATTGAACCGAAAGAACACCTCTCCAACACATCTCTTTCACTAAATGCAAAATCATCTTCCTTCTTCTCTCAGACAAGACAGGGTCTAAGCGACGTTCGTCTGACATCATCACTCTTCTGGTCAGCATATATGGCAGTAAAGAGATTTTCATAGACGAGTACAGAACTGTCCTGGCAGACAGGCTGCTCCACCAGTTCAACTACAATACAGCCAGGTACGCAACACTCATGTACAGTAGCTAGTACCTGCACTCCAAAGGCATGTATCCCATTGTTATACTGTACATTACTCACTCCTTTACTGCACACCATGAAATCCTACTACTCAGCATTCATCTACACACTTGAGACACTTTGGAGACACTATTATTACGCAGATATACTGGTGTTTTGTTGATTATAATGTATAATGTATTCTCTGTCTGGTCATTTTGGGTGAGTGAAATCGTTCCATATTTGTTCTATAAGTCACTTTTCTCATGTGCCTCCAGGGAGATACGTAATGTGGAGTTACTCAAACTGAGATTCGGAGAGTCCCATATGCACTACTGCGAGGTGATGCTGAAGGTAAAGTACTGTACATACACTACTCTGTGTCTCCTTAAGTCCCCATCCATACCAGCGTGAGCTTTGACATCATGACTCCCTAGCTGTGTCACAACTGATCACCATCAGTGTATGTGAGCGGAGTTGAGCAGGTCGGAAATCGTGCTCATTGCTCATGGAGCCGTGCTTGCGCACCACTCCCGGTGCTCCACGTCCTTTCAAACCGCTCGACTAAAAATCGCTCCTCGCTCAAGGGGGGACTGCAGCTCCATTCATTAAAGTCACAATTTAACCAACACTCATCTATTTTTGTGACTACTGGGTCACGGGGTCATTTGGTTTTGAACTATTCAAACCAAACCATATGATTTGAATAAACAACAGGAAAAGGTGACTGGAAGAAGCGCTCATTACTTTAAATGGGCTACATGTCATATTAAACAGCTTGTAAACATTCTAAATAAGTCAGGAGTCAGACAGGGAGCGTAAGGAGGAACAAAAATGTGTTATTTAGGCTATATTATTTCAATTATTTCAAGGCTATAGCCTACAAAGGAATACATGGTGAAGCATTTGCAAGTGCAACACACTAGGCTGGTAGGGAGTCAGGGATATTAAGTGCTCAGCGTTTAAACAACATTTTGTTGTATTAAATCATTGTAGTCTATAAATTGCGCATATAGGCGCTGACTTAAAATTAAATACAAACTAAACGAAAAGTGCCTTATTAGGCTCAGTCTACAGTGCCTTATTAGGCTCAGTCTAAAGTGCCTTATTAGGCTCAGTCTACAGTGCCTTTGAATTCATTTTTAGAAACACAAGTTTGGCCAGAGTCTGTGACTTCAGACTCATGCGATGGTGCCTGGAGAGCAGGTCAGCAGTGGACAATATCCTCTCCACACTTGCAGAGCCAATGGGGATGCTAAACATCCTTTGGGCCACTCTTGCCAGCTGGGCAGGGTGCATAGTTGTTTTTTATTTTTCTGCAGGTAAGCCTAAAGGATTTTAGGTAAAATAACCCTATCAAAATGGATGCAAAATCAATTTTGGCCTATTGTATAGATAAATGAACGAAACTGAACAAAACCTTTAAGAGATCTGATTTCTTTTGTTTATAAATACTTTGCTACAATGACACACTTAGCTAGCTACCAACCTCATTCCTTTCTGTTAGCACGTGCACGTAGTAAGTACACATCATGCTTTTGGAATACATGTCTTTTCAGATTCCACAATGATTATTTAGTTGTGGAGACTACATCACTGCACTCCCTATTTTGCTCTTAGTCCTCCTGTTTTATCAGTTTGTTTATGAAAATATTTAGCAAACTGGATGACAGTAGCTAAATCAAGGGAATATAGCAGTACACAAGTGGACTACAAATGCATGCTGGGCCGGGCATGGCCTGAGCTCGTGAAGTGAGCGCTACTGGAGCGAAATTGGATCAGGCAAGAAGGCCGACGCTCCAGCCTTGGGGAATCTTGCTCCACCTCCAGTCAAATTGGGCACTCTGCGCTCCACTCACATACTCTGATCACCACTGATCAAAGCAGTATCTTTAAAAATACATGCAGTCCCATCTGTCATAGGATAAAAGCCGAGGACACAGGACAGTACAGTATGAGGAAAGGAGGGCATTTAAGCACTTTAGGACAGAGCCTCACTCTCTTCTCCTCTCTTCCCTCTCTCTCTCTCCAGGACGTGGCTGACTCACGAAGGATCAACACCAACATCCGTGAGGAGGAGTCCAGGCTGGCTGAGGAGGAGCAGCCCCCTCTTTCCCTGTCAGCCATGATCCTGTCCTCTGAGTTCTGGCCCACACTGAAGGAGGAGAAGATGGAGCTCCCGCCCCTGGCCTCCCAAGCCATGGAGGCCTACACACACCGCTACGAGAAACTCAAGGTACTTGATGATGGAGCCGTAGCCTGGGTGCCAGTCTGTTTCTTCTTTAGTCAAGTCTTTATAAACAGACTGGCAGCCAGGCCAACAGAGAATGAATAGGGAAATTTAATTTAAAAATTCAATTCCATAATTCAAATGCTCTCGCTCCCCAGGCGATGAGGACCCTGAGCTGGAAGCCTCATTTGGGCTTAGTGACCCTGGATGTGGAGCTGGAGGACAGGACTCTGACTAACCTGACTGTGTCCCCCATCCATGCTGCCATCATCCTGCACTTCCAAGACAAAAGTTATTACTATGGCCATCACAGGCCTTATGTACAACTTATCAATGCATACAAACATTGTACAAGTAACTAAGATTTAGCTTTACCATCGCTCTCTCTGTCTATGTGTCCTGAAGGCTCGTGGACTCTGGAGGAGCTGAGTGGGGTCCTGGGCGTTCCCCAGGAGATGGTGAGGAGGAAGTTGGCTCTGTGGCAGCAGCAGGGGGTCCTAAAGGAGGAGGCTGGGGGGCGCTACTCTGTCCTGGAAACAGGCTCGTCCCGGGAAAGACCTGAGAGAGGGGTGATGCTGATTGACAGTGACGAGGAGGGAGACTCCAACACCACCACCCAGTCAGAGCAGAGGGAGGAGAAACTACAGGTGCATTACACACACACACGTGCACACACACATTGGAGGCATGGAATTCAAATACAAATCTCCTGTCAAATACAAATCAAGCTAGCCCTAACAGCAGTGTTCTCTCTCCCCTGTGTACGTGGTTGTTGGTGCAGTTGTTCTGGGCCTACATCCAGGCCATGCTGACCAACCTGGAGACCATGACCCTAGAGCGCATCCACTCCATGCTCAGGATGTTTGTTGCCACGGGACCAATTGTCACAGAGATGGACGTGAATGAGCTGCAGGCCTTCCTGCAAAGGAAAGTGCGAGACCATCAGCTCATCATGTCCGCAGGCATCTACAGACTGCCTAAGTCCACCAACTGAGGATGGGGAGAAGAGAGGAGGTTCAACTGAAAAGTGGAAATATCTGATTAGTTTCTGAAATGTACTAGATGCCGCATTGCAGTTGGAGACTCCAGTTTCACAGATGAACCTTTTCAGAAATGGGTTTGTAAAAGCAACTGAAAATGCCAAGCATCGTGCTGAATTACTATGTCTTACAATACTAATGGCTATAAGGAGCATGAACCACTCAGTCTTTATTGTTGACCATCCAGGTTGCTTGACTTTGTTATGAGTTTTGGAGGACTCAAAAATCATACTATCAATGTGTTTCAGCAACCATTGTGTTCTGATGCTTTTAAAACAAAGTTGCACATTGAATTGACACGTGGTTGGACTTTGTGTATTTTGAAGTTCCCCTTTTGATAACATGACAATTGTCTGAGTTAATAAAAATACATGAATATGTAATATGATTGTATTTGTCATTAAAGATTATTGTAGCGCTTGCCGAAATGAAGCCTTGTGAGGAACTCCTGACCTCTAGTGGATGATTATGGAATCTCAGATTTGTGTAAATCAAATTCAGCGTCTCAGTTTGGAATGTGTACTGCATGCTTGTATTTTTGTTTATTCAACTCTCACGGAGTTTAACACAAGGCTTGCAACTGCTGAAATTGTGTCTTACAGATTATTGTCAAAAACAGTTCATATTTAACTGATCATCTCTTGACCTGGTCATAGAGATCTACACGTGTGCAGGTTTTTGTTCTAGCCCAGCAGGAACACCTGATTCAAGGATAGTTGAATCAGTTATGTTAGTGCTATGGCTGAGCAAAAGCTTGAACACCCGGTGGGTCTCCAAGGACCAGGACTGAAGAACAGGGACAGCAGGCAGGGGGCGCCTCTTCCTAGTCTTTCTCAGACCTGTGATATGACGTGTGCGGGGCTGCACTGAATGTTTCTGTGATTTAAGTTCCAGTCATTTGGATGGATGTTATTACACTCGGAGGGGCGAGTTAAGGAACATCAGTCCGAGAAATGCGCTGAAGTGAACAACGCACAGAATCACTGCTGGATAACCATTAGAGCAACGTTAAAGATGATAAATGACACATGGATTACCTAAACATTTCTTCTATTGCCTGAAGTTGCATTTCAATAGAGAGCCATATGGTTAGGTTTCAGGACAGTACGGCGTCTTACTACTCCAGGTGAACACACGAGGTCCGTTTTCTTGGATTTATTTTATACTTCAAATTAAAGCAATGGGATATAACACGGATCTCGGATACTGTTTATTTGTGGTATTCACATACTCTCTCATATCCAGGTGTCGAACGAATATGGGAAATAATATCACAGTTGCGGTGATGCTTCCTGACAATTACCACAAGTATCCCTGGGCTTTGCCTCGGGTTTTCCCAGCAATTATTATGGCGAACGAGAATCTACAGAAGAAGCACGGAGTTCTGCAAGGCCACTCAATTCAACTCTTGAATTTCAGCACGGAGGATTCAACCGGTGTCTGCGCAGAAAATAAGGCACAGATTATCGCCGTGGACACCAAACTTTATAATAAACCAGATGCTTTCTTCGGACCAGGTTGCGTGTATTCAGTGGCCTCAGTTGGAAGATTTGCATCTCATTGGAAACTCCCATTGATAACTGCGGGAGGAACAGCATATGGGTTTGTTAACGGGGATGAGTACAAAACGATTGTGCGCACCGGACCCTCGACCACAAAATTGGGAGACTTTGCTAGTATTATTCACGCGCAGTTTAATTGGACCTCTCGTGCCATTCTGATTTTTCACGATGTGAAAAAAGATGACCGACCTCACTACTTCCTCTCTGAAGGAATTTACATAATTTTGAAAGCGGAAAATGTCACAGTTGATGCCTTGCCATATCAAGACTCGCCAAGCTATTATAAAGAAATCATTACTTTCATGAAAGACCACGGAAGAAGTAAGTCTATAAATTGGCTATTTCCACATGTGCCATATGAAATGTAGATGTTCAATTATAAGATGTGGAACATTGGCTTGATAGTATGCTAATATGATATTTGGGCTTACGTTTTTAATTTACGAGTAGCCAGTGTTGGTCATATACACTGAGCGTACAAAACATTAGGAACACCCCCTTTTGCCCTCAATTCGTCGGGTCATGGACTCTACAAGGTGTCGAAAGCGTTCCACAGGGATTCTGGCCCATGTTGACTCCAATGCTTCCCACAGCTGTGTCAAGTTGGCTGGATGTCCTTTGGGTGGTTGATACACACGGGAAACTGTTGAGCGTGAAAAACCCAGAAGCGATGCAGTTCTTGACACACTCAAACCGGTGCGCCTGGCACCTACTACCATACCCCGTTCAAAGGCACTTCAATATTTTGTCTTGCCCATTTACTCTGTGATGGCACACATACACAATCCATATCTCAATTTTCTCAAGGCTAAAAATTCTTATTTAACTTGTCTCGTCCCCTTCATCTACACTGATTGAAGTGGATTTAACAAGTGAAATCAATAAGAGATCATTGCTTTCACCTGGATTCACTTGGTCAGTCTATGTCATGAAAGAGCAGGTGTTCCTAATGTTTTGTACACTCAGTGTTAGTCAAAGCATATTCTTACATAGGCCTACAGTGGAGTTAAACATGTTCTTGGAATACTTATTTAGTATAATAAAAACATATTTAGTAAGCCTACCTATTTTTATTTTTTATTTTTTATTTTATTTATTCAGGAGAGACCAGGGTCTCATTCACAATGGTGCCCTGAGAACAAACCACTCACAACATAAATCAATAAAACTGTTAACAATAAACTAGAAGATACCACAGATAGACACACCACATCTCAACAACACAAATAAGCCACCACAATCAACAAAACACTTGTAAACCTAAGTGAATTCACTCCTCATCAGAATTCTAAACTGCCCTATTGGCACCAGGGATTCAAGATTTAATGAGGTATTAAAACTAAAGACTGATTTACCTAGGTTGGTAGAGACACGAGGGACCTCAAGAGTTAACCAACCCTGTGAGCGGGTTTGGTGGCCCTTATTTTTGTCCTGTAACAGATAAGTGAGATGTGTTGAAAGCTTGTGAAGAAGAGCTTTGTAAACATGAAGACAGTATAGAATGCACTTCTAAACCCAGTATGTGACTTACCAGACCACCATTTATTGCTGTGAACCACCTGCGTAATCACTGAAAGTGTGTTTGTGTGTGAGAGAGAGATTATGTGCCTGCACGCATAGATTTTCTTTATTTTTTTTTCTTATTCAATAGGTATTTCATACATGTTATTTACAGCATCTAATCCCAATTAAGTAGACAGGCATTTTCAGCTGAAACCTAAAAAAGTATTGTAAATATTCAGTTTTACCTGTAATAAGGCTAAGGCATTATTATTGTTCATTAATGCCGTGTTGACTCACACCACCTTGTTTTCCAGCTCATTCTATTTACAGTTCACCATTATGTACTTGATGTAGCCTATTGCTTATTTCAAAACAATTAAAAATACATTCTTATCATTACACAAATAGTGTGGATTGTTTACCTAGTGTAAAATCGCAGTGACACACAGCTGTTGTAACATCGTTTCCATGGTAATCCCCACTGTAGAATATGTTATTACATGTTCATTACAACAGGAATGTTGTCATTACATTTGATTAACTCCAAAACTATTTTAGAAATGGTTAATTAATCCTCACTACTTGTAATGGGCTGAGAAAGCATATAAACAGAGACTCTGCCAAGTCGTCACACACACATCACTCTACATTATAACATTTACAAATATTATTGTTAGTGATGTAGAGAGATGTTGTCTGTAGAGACCCATTCCACCTCTGTCTTAATATACCATGTACTCGGATTTATTGTTAGATGTGGCAAATGACCCATTGTGTTGACACTAAGGTTGAAAATGGGTCATTTGTTTGCTACCAGTTACTTGTGAGTGTTTGCTCTCTGTTAGTCATCAGGAACAGGCAGCTCACAGTTGCATTATGCAGCTAGACTTTCTTGTTGTTTACCCTTATCAATACAATTAAGTGACATCAATGCCTTTTTTTGTGTCTCAGTTGAATAAATATTTCACAAATTCAAGACTTAAGTATTTTAGGAATGTGTTGCTTTCAAATTTGTTGGTAACTCAGAATCCATCAAAATTGGATGCTGCATATCAATAATACAATGGAATGATGTTAACGATCAATTCTACTGACATAGTTGCATCAGCTAAACAATCACCTTGGACCATAATATTATACTGCAATTTCAAAATGTCTATACCGATAGAGGGGAATTGGGGTGTTGAAAGTCCAACAGTGAAACACAAATACTGGCAAGTGATATTGATGTGTGCTTTGGCCCAGAACTGTTCTGTTTGTAGGAACCGTCTGATGCTGTGTGTTGGTTCATCTGGAAGAAGTAAAGGCACTAAACTCTTTCACATCATCTGGGAAGATACTGGCCTTTGGTTTTCTCAATAACCCTAAAACATTACTATAACCACAAAATTATACTCTTGGCTCACTGTTTTCATCCATAGTTATTGTCAGGGTACTGATTAGAAATCAGTGGATGAGAAGAACATTATAGACTAGAGTGACTCGGCACTAATCAGCATAACACAGAATACAGATACGGCTGTGTTGTCAATGAGTGATGCATGGAAATGACTGGGTTTATTCTCTTCTAAAGCACTTGAAAAAACTTTTCCAGCAGTAACATTAACAAATAGTGCAATAAACACTGCATATGGTACTTAACTGCTGTTACATCAGGAAAATCATTTTGAAAGCTGCCAAACCTCTTAGCTGAATTATGGGCCCGCCATGGTGAGCTTGGGGTCACGGAAGCTAATGGTTTTGTCACGGCTTGTCTAAGCTTGGAGTTCTGGCTTGACATTCCATTCACATTCATCCCTCTGAGATCACCAACATATAAACCCTGGGTTGTCAACCTTTACCTCAACTGTGTGGTCTCTCATTTTGGTTGACGTCTTGACAGTACTGTATAGCGTTGAGTGTTGATTGTTTTTAAGCCAGTGGTTGTCAGGTACAGATTTGTAATGTAAATTGATTCACTCCGACATAGTCCCTCTGATTTTGTGTTCTGAATCTGATGGGAAACCCCTTTAAAGTCTAATTATTAGCCTCCTATCAGATTTGTTCATGAAAAAAGAGAAATGGTAGAAACATGTAATATCTCCCCCAAAAAAACATTTACCTGCCTCAAATGAACAAACCTTAACAACCAGACTGAACATGAGGCCAATTATGTTTTCAAAGTCCCACCAGGTTACTTGTGGAGAAAGCTCACACCTTGATCATTTTCAGACCACTAAAAAGCACACATACACTTGGGCTCCCAAGTGGCACAGCGGTCTAAGGCAGTGCTAGAGGCTTCACTACAGACACCCTGGTTCAAATACAGGCTGTATCACAACCGGCTGTGATTGGGAGTCCCATACGGCAGCGCACAATTGGCCCAGCGTCGTCTGTGTTTGGCTGGTGTAGGCTGTCATTGTAAATAACAAATGTGTTATTTTATTTTTATTTATTTTTTAACCTTTATTTAACTAGGCAAGTCAGTAAAGAACAAATTCTTATTTACAATGATGGCCTACCAAAAGGCAAAAGACCTGCGGGGACAGGGGCTGGGATTTATATATATATATAATATATATAAATATAGAACAAAACAAGAGAAACAACACAACATTACATAAAGAGAGACCTAAGACAACAACATAGCAAGGCAGCAACACATGACAACACAGCATGGAAGCAACACAGCATGACAACAACATGGTAGCAAAACAACATGGTAGCAGCACAAAACATGGTACAAACATTATTGGGTACAGACAAAAGAACAAAGGGCAAGAAGGTAGAGGCAAGTTCTTAACTGACTTGCTTTGTTAAATAAAGGTAAAAAATGCCACACGGCTGGAAGGAAGAATACATCAAGCTGTGTCTTCTCTTTTGTGGAGGCACATACTGTATGTGAATGTTTGTTGCAGACTACCTGAGTGCTAACAGGGTTGCCAACATAATGTAGCACAGGTACTATATAGACCTCTCACTGAAATCACACAAATTATAAACAGTACCAGTCAAGAGTCTAGACACACCTACTCATTCAAGGGTGTTTTCTTTATTTGTACTTTATTTATTTATGATCAGGAAATCAAAAGAAAGTCTGAACTCAATTGAAATTTTTGTATAGACAACCTTGTTGCAAATTGTTATCCAACCCACAAATTTCCCCTAAACCAGGCTGACTCACTGCATTCAAGTCAGAACTGACCTTTGCTTATAATAACAATTAGTGGTCCCATTTCATTCATTACATTGTAGAATAATAGTGAAGACATCAAAACTATAAAATAACACATATGGAAGTATCATGAAGTATCCAAAAAAGTGTTAAACAAATCAAAATATATTTTATATTTGAGATTCTTCAAAGTAGCCACCCTTTGCCTTATTGACAACTTTGCACACTTTTGGCATTCTCTCAACCAGCTTCATGAGGAATGCTTTTCCAACAGAGTTCCCACATATGCTGAGCACTTGTTGGCTGCTTTTCCTTCACTCTGCGGTCCAACTCATCTCAAACCATCTCAATTGGGTTGAGGTCGGGTGATTGTGGAGGCCAGGTCATCTGATGCAGCACTCCATCACTCTCCATCTTGGTCAAATAGCCCTTATACAGCCTGGAGGTGTGTTTTGGGTCATTGTCCTGTTGAAAAACAAATGATAGTCCCACTAAGCGCAAACCAGATGGGATGGCGTATCGCTGCAGAATGCTGTGGTAGCCATGCTGGTTAAGTGTGCCTTGAATTCTAAATAAATCACGACAGTGTAACCAGCAAAGCACCCCCACACTATCACACCTCCTCCTCCATGCTTCACGGTGGGAACCCCACATGCGGAGATCATCTGTTCACCTACTCTGCATCTCACAAAGACATGGCGGTTGTAACCAAAAATCTCAAATTTGGACTCATCAGACCATAGGGCTGATTTCCACTGGTCTAATGTCCATTGCTCATGTTTCTTTGCCCTAGCAAGTCTCTTATTATTATTGGTGTCCTTTATTAGTGGTTTCTTTGCAGCATTCGACCATGAAGGCCTGATTCACGCAGTCTACTCTGAACAGTTGATGTTGAGATGTGTTTCATCATAGCGGTTGATGGTTTTTGCAACTGCACTTGAAGAAACTTTAAAAGTTCTTGACATTTTATGAATTGACTGACCTTCATGTCTTAAAGTAATGCTGGACTGTCATTTCTCTTTGCTTATTTGAGCTGTTCTTGCCATAATATGGACTTGGTCTTTCATCAAATAGGGCTATCTTCTGTATACCACCCCTACCTTGTCACAACACAACTGATTGGCTCAAACACATTAAGAAGGAAAGAAATTCCACAAATGAACTTTTAACAAGGCACACATGTTAATTGAAATGCATTCCAGGTGACTACCTCATGAAGCTGGTTGAGAGAATGCCAAGAGTGTGTAAAGCTGTCATCAAGGCAAAGAATCTCAAATCTCAAATATATTTTAATTTATTTAACACTTTTTTGGTTACTACATGATTCCATATGTGTTATTTCATACTTTTGATGTCTTCACTATTATTCTACAATGTAGAAAATAGCAAAAAAAAAGAAAACCCTGGAATGAGTAGGTGTGTCCAAACTTTTGACTGGTTCTGTATATCAAAAACTGTCAGCATGCATCACATTTGTGTTGTGTGACTGGCTCTTTTCTGTCTATCGTAGATATAAATGTGTTTATGGAAGTTGTGTACAACTTCCTGGAAGAGAACAAAGACATGCGACGAAGGCGTATGGTTCCTAAGTCCTCTTACGGGAGTTGTTAAAGTCCATCGGACAGATTAGACCATGGTAACACAATGGTCTACAACATAATTATCTCTAAAATGATCTCTGTCATATTTGTATTACACTTTAATAAGTAAGATACACATTACACAAAACACTGTGACGTTGATGGTCGTTTCTAAACATGCAATTTTGCAGAGACTGTTCCATTGGTCTTCTTTCAAGCGTCACACCTGGGAAAAGTACAAATGGAATGTAATCATGATATAGGCTTGGAGACTCAGGCGCTTGATTATGAACAGAATGGGATGCATTTAATAGTCATTGCAGCATTACGTTTCTCTACGTGTAGATGTTGTGTGAGTCATGGGAGCTAATGCTGCCTTCTACTAGAAATGGAGAGTTCAGGTAAGGTGGGCTGGTTGCTATCTTTGAGTCTGCCGCTAAGTGAAACAAAATTGACCAAACAATTTGATGTGCTTTGTAATAAGTTAAGCCCAGGCAGATCCTTATGATTCCTACAACACAGGTTGACTTTCCCCCCGCCTTTTTGTACATTTGTTTTGGACGATGTCCAGGAGACATCAGGACTACTTGGCATGACTACTTGGCATGACTACTTGGCATGGCTCCTTGTGAGCTATGTTGGAAGAGATGAGAG
Organism: Oncorhynchus tshawytscha; assembly: GCF_018296145.1. Taxonomy (NCBI): domain Eukaryota; kingdom Metazoa; phylum Chordata; class Actinopteri; order Salmoniformes; family Salmonidae; genus Oncorhynchus; species Oncorhynchus tshawytscha. The sequence continues at coordinate 22,500,071 of NC_056448.1, forward strand.
TTGGGGTCTGCGAGGCGGTCTGTGCCGACTTTGGTCTAACACTTGAGGAAATGTCTGCTAACTGGGAGGACTGCCTTAGAGCTGGCAGCAGTCACTATGACATATGTAGCGAATGGAAATAATGCCTACAGACATACTGTCTATGGAGCAGACTGCATGAAAACAGAATGGGATGGTATTATGTAGGCAGGCGTACAGCACAGACAGCTTTAAACACTCTAAACACACATGCACACTCCCCCTAAATAGCAGACACATGGCTGTGCAACTTCAGTAGGCGTACCTACACATGATTCCTCATAACAGCATTCCCCAGAAGTTACTGATTTGGATTGATTTCCATACCTCATATGGTTCATATCTACATCTAGTCTACCAATGATAAGAGGAGCAATTCACAAAATGGAGAGGTTTGATAGCTAAAGCAGTTAAAGGAAATAGAACCATAATTCAGATAATCAGTTATAAGTAACTTTTGTGTTGTGTTTTTTTGTCTTCTCTACAGTTGTGTATATCTGCGGGCCTCCGGACACGTTTCTGAAAATCATGAAGCTTTTCCAGAGTGAGATCCCAGACCCGGAGAACTACGCCATCTTCTATCTGGACGTGTTTGCTGAAAGCCTAACGGAGCGCAAACCCTGGCTGAACAACGACAGCCTCTGGATTGATCCCATCAAGGTCTTCAAGGTACACTGCACTGAGACTGACAGGCAGACAGACAGACAAACATGGATGGAGACAGAGAAATATTCCTTCCATTTCATTCATTACGTTTGATTCATTTAATTTATTGCAGAATCCTTTTGGAGTAATTGTGTCCAAATACTCTGTCAATTAGTTGGTGCAGAACTGTCAGTTCTTTCCCCCCTTCGGTAATTGGAGCCAGACAGGATCACAAGTCTGAAACTGCCATTTGGCATGTGAAATGGATGTCTTTCACTGAGGACATTCAATTCAAAACCTCTCATTCGTGTGTGAATCAGCAGCCTGTCCATCAAAAGAATACCTTCGCACCCCTCTGTTCCAACTGAACCTGTATTAAAGGGAACACAAAGTTCATCAAGTTGAATGAGGTTGACCCACATGTAGCCTACGTGTATGAATTACTGTAAAGTTTTATCTTAAAACATAACAAAATGTTTATAGACAGTAAACAAATACAAATTGCATGAGGTACAATGTATATGTTTGATGTTTGTCACCAGCCATTGACAACCAGCTTGGAACAATTTTGGTTCACTGATCCATAACTTAACAGTTAACGAGGTAAGCCATCACATCCTTTTAATCCAACCCACAAATTTCCCCTAAACCAGGCTGACTCACTGCATTCAAGTCAGAACTGACCTTTGCTTATAATAACAATTAGTGGTCCCACAAATTGCAAAAGGAAATTGCAACATGCAAACTTCATAATGGTTCAGACTCCGGCAGGCAATAATCTGTAGAAAGGTCATAACTTACTCCCTGCCTCCCCCCATCTCTGCTTGGACTTTAATACTTGGATGTACTTAATAAAGGAGAGAGTGTTTTTTTCAGCTAAAAGCCACTTATGCATATTAATGTGTCAAAAAATAAGTGAGTGAGGGTACAGATGCTCCTCTTCCAATTTGACTGTTAAATGTCACTGACTGCACTGCAGTTACTGTAGTCACCTACTTAGTATTGGAAATGTGGATTCTGGTGTTGAATTCCAAACGAAAGGTGCTGCAAATGGCTTTGGATTGATAAAGAAAGTTAGGCTAATTAACTTGACTGAGTCATCTTAATTAGTAAGTGGTGTAAAACATGTCTGCTTATTGTCAGGCAATTGCAGATCTTTTTCTGAAGTGTTACAATACAAAAGTTTAGGGTAGAGATATCAGACTGAATATCAAGGCACTTACAGTGCCTTCAGAATGTATTCACACCCCTTTACTTTTTCCACATTTTGTTGTTACATCCTGAATTTAAAATTGTGCCACTGATCTACACACAAATACCCCATAATGTCAAAGTGGAATTTTGTTTGTAGAACATTTTTAAAATTAATACAAAATGAAAAGCTGAAATGTTTTGAGTCAATAAGCTGAATATTCCTTTGAGTTTGATGAAGTTATTAATTAGGCTTTGGTTGGTGTATCAATACACACAGTCACTATAAAGATACAGGCGTTCTTCCTAACTAAGTTGCCGGAAGGGAAGGGAAACTGCTCAGGGATTTCACCATGAGGCCAATGGTGATTTTAACAGTGAATTAGTTTAATGGTTTTATTATCAGAAAAATTACGATTGAACAACATTGTGGTTACTCCACTTAAATGATAGAGTGAAAAGAAGGAAGCCTGTACAGAATAAAAATATTCCAATGCATGCATCCTGTTTGCAGCAAGGCACTTAAGTAATACTGCAAAAAATGTGTCAAAGAAATTAGCTTTTTGTCCTGAATACAAAGCATTATGTTTGGGGCAAATCCAACAAAACACATCACTGAGTACCACTCTTCATATTTTCACGCATGGTGGTGGCTGCATCATGTTATGGGTATGCTTGTCATCAGCAAGGACTAGGGAGTTTTAAAAGAGAAACGGAATACAGCTCAGCACAGGCAAAATCCTAGACCAACACCTGGTTCAGTCTGCTTCCCAACAGCCACTGGAAGTCATTCACCTTTCAGCAGGACATAACCTAAAACGCAAGTCCAAATATACATTGGAGTTGCTTACCAAGATGAATGTTCTTGAGTGGCCTAGTTAAAGTTTAGACTTAAATCGGCTTGAAAATCTATGGCAAGACTTGAAAATGGCTTTCTAGCAATGATCAACAACCAACTCGACAGAGCTTGAATAATTGTTAGAATAATAATGGGTAAATATTGTACAATCCAGGTGTGTAAAGCTCTTAGAGACTTACCCAGAAAGACTCGCAGCTGTAATTGCTGCCAAAGGTGTTTCTAAAATGTATTGACTCAAGGGGTGAGTACTTATCTAATCAAGATATATTATTATTTTATTTTTCATAAATGTTTTATAAATTGTAGAACTTTTCTTCCACTGAGTATTTTGTGTAGATAGTTGACAAAAATGAGAACTAAATCCATTTTAATCCTACTTTATAACACAACAACATGTGTCAAAAGTCAAGGGGTGTGAATACTTTCTGAAGGCACTGTAGATGGAGATAGTGGGACATGCTAGATGGAAAAACACACACACACACACACACACACACACACACACACACACACACACACACACACACACACACACACACACACACACACACACACACACACACACACACACACACACACGGGCAACATTGCTGCTACTATTTATTATTATTTATCAAAGCTGCTCAACCATGTCACTACTCACTTTAGCACATTTCATTGTCTATACTGTATATTAATATTATGTATATATTTCCAAACATGGCTATTTTTCTTCTTACTACCTATCTATTACTTATTATGTACTTTTTCTTTATAAATGTGTACTGCACTGTTGAGAGCTTGCAAGTAAGCATTTCACTGTACTGTTTACACCCTGTATCCTGTGCACGGGACCAATACACTTTGGTTGGATTTTAGATAAACTGAAGAACTTCGTAGAGATTTACTAATACATAGTTAATATTGATTCCTTTTATTGATGGCAATTTAAATGCACAGAAATACCGTGATAAGATCCTGAGGCCTATTTTTGTAAGGTGTCTTTGACCAACAGACGAATATCCGTATTCCAAGTCATGTGAAATCCATAGATTAGGCCCTAATTCATTTTTTTCAATTGACTGATATCCTCATATGAACTGTAACTCAGTAAAATGGCAATATACTGCACATAGAACGTTGATTGCTTTTGGAAGTTGGTTGTTTATCATTACTATGTCGAGCCATTCAGCAGGATGAAGCTTATTTCAGTATATCAAGGCACAGTACAAGTCAAAACTCAAGTGATGACCTTATATTGAGTCTTTGGCAGAAAGCGTGCTTTTCCATCCAGACATAATCAAACAATATGCAACAAGATACAACTGTCGTGTAATAGCAAATTTGTAACAAGTAGTGCAACTGGGAATGAGGGATAACATAAGCAATATACAGAGTTACCACAGCTGCTCTTCTATGTTTTTGCCTTCTCTTCAAGACATGTCTATAAGTTTAAGTGAATTTGGATACAGCAGATTGTCTATTCTTCACTATAAATAATGTTGTTGCTGTTTACTCATAATGGACTTTTAATTCAACCGTTTAGATTATAAAAGAGGAGACATCTGTTCGTCATTAATCCTACTTCTGGTGTTGACAATACACTTCAAATGTAATGTTTATCATTGACATTTCCACCCAGTAGGAAATCACTCTGCATACCATTAAAAATCTGTCAAACAATAGTTGGTACATGTTTATGATGCTCTGGGTGTAATTCCAAGCACGTCAGTTGGGTATGGCAGCTCAACACCAACAATTTAAAATAGGATACTAAAATCATTCCAATCCCGATTAAAAGGAAAATGCAGTTTAGAGGTATTAGGCTCTGATTTTAGGACCATGCAAATGCATGGGAGAGGGAGGGAAGGTGGTCTGTATGGCTGGCTGGTTTGATGAAGAGTGTAGCTGCAGGGACATGTGCAGAGGTAAAGATGGCTGTACTAGATTGCTTTGGCTAGGTAAATGCTGTTTGACTTGACATGAAACTAGAGTTTAATCCAGATGCTGAGCAAATGCGTAGCATCTAATTATTGTGTGACGTGTTTGTAGAATACAGACTCTGGGACATCCAGAGTCTGTATTAGTTGGGACTCCCTGAGTTGTGAATTGTTTTGGTGGGTTGCGACTACACCAAAAAAAACTTTCCTGTCAACTCAGGTATATGTGTAATTTATAGGAACTCTACCCACCAGACGTGAAGTGAAATGTGTCCCTCGCTATCAAATAAACTAATGAATCAACTTTTATCAAATCCGTACCATATTCCTGCTGTGTAGACAGTGGTAGATTTTGTGGTAGGAAGTCTCACGTGAATTGCCTGGTCTGCTGTTTGGACAAAAGTTGGATTCATGTTTATTTGATAGAGAACGATGCACAACTCAGGGATTCCAAGTATTACACAGACTACCGATGTCGTGTCCCAAAGCCAAGTCCCCTATGGACTGAGGTTGAAATTACATCCCTGTGTAATTCCACAGGAATGCTCCACTTTCTCATTGTTGTCTCTCTCTTCCGCCCAGTCTGTGTTGGTAATAACATACAGGGAGCCTGATAATCCAGAGTACAAACAGTTCCAAGATGAGCTCCACATTAGAGCTCAGAAGGACTTTGATGTGAACATAGAACCCTCTCTGGTAAGTTGTTTGAAATCCTGCCACATCTCAGTATCAGAGCCACAAAGTTTATTTGTTAAAAGGCTTTTACACCTTTGATAGGATTCTCCACACTAGAAAAAAAGCACTGTGTTTTTGAAATATCTTTGAAAGGACCCAAGAGAGATCATAAATTCAGATCATTTATGCATAGTTATTAATGGACTTCTTTGATTCATGAAAAACTTCACTCTTCTTTGTGAAGATGTATAGCCTTTTGGCAGACTAAGTGTATGCAAACCGATATTTAACTAGAGACAGCCATAGACCCATGCCTATAAGGGTCAAGGTAGAATTCCAGGTAAATGGTAAACGAAGTCAATCAATCAATCAAATGTTATTTGTCACATGCTTCGTAAACAACAGGTGAAATGCTTACATACGGGCCCTTCCCGACAATGCAGAGAGAACATTTTTGAAATAATAGAAAAATAATAACACAAGGAATAGATACACAATGAGTAACAATAACTTGACTATATACACGGGGTACCAGTACCGAGTTGATGTGCAAGGGTACAAGGTAATTGAGGTAGATATGTACATATAGGTAGTGGTAAAGTGACTATGCAACAGGATAGATAATAAGCAGTAGCAGCAGCATATGTGATGAGTCAAATGCAACAAGGGTCAATGTAGATAGTCCAGGTAGCTATTTGGCTAACTATGTAGCAGTCTTATGGCTTGGGGCTAGAAGCTGTTCAGGTTCCTGTTGGTTTCAGACTTGTTTCAGACATGAAGATCATGAAGAATACTCTCTTGCTGGCTTATATACAGACCTCCATTCCATTCCTTTCAGATGGATTTCATCGCCGGCTGCTTCTATGATGGCTTTGTGATGTATGCTAAGGCCTTGGAGGACACGCTAGCTGAGGGGGGCTCCCAGAACGATGGAATCAGCATCACACAGAGGATGCAAAACCTGCGATTCTGGGGTGAATATTATGAGTTGATCATGGTGATGTGTTTAGTTGACTTTGCATTCATCTATTTGGTGTCAATTGGGAAGGGAAAAGGTATTGCATTTGTTAAACCCATTGTTGCATTATGAGTGATATGAAATGTCTAAATGTGAAGGTTTTCTGTGTTTAAGGGGTTACAGGACTTGTGACCACAGACAAAAACAATGCCAGGAACACTGATTTTAACCTCTGGGCAATGACAAACCAGGAATCTGGAGAGTATGGGGTAAGTGATACTTCTGCAGGTAGATCCATTTAAGCTAGACATCTAAAGCTTGTCTATTTTGGAAGCCACTCACAGAAAGACACAATTTGCTATTTTATTTTCAGGCTTTGTTTTTCTGGCAAGTTAACTGTACAGTTGTGTTCAGGTCAGGATACTTATTACTATTTAAAAAAGGACCAATAGTTTATAAACATTACACAATACATTTGTTGCTAATTTACCATAGTGGTAGACAGTGCACCATTATTTTTATACTGTTTGAATTGTGGTCTGAAGTGCACACAATGCACAGTGGTGGGGACTGCAGCTCATGGCTCTGACTGGCTCAGATAGACTGATCACTTTGGCATCATCATGAGATTTGAGCTGCATGTAATGATGTCATGCAAATATGCTTTGATGAGTGGCCATATGTTCACTATGACAAAGGTACTTTTAGGTTAGTTTTGAGTGTGATTTACAAGATAACCCTTAAGAGTTCTCCAAGTAAACATTTGGCATTATCAATATGTGTTTTCCTATGTGAACTTTCATTAACAGTGTTCATTTTCAAATTCCTGCTTTTACAATATCCCACAGAGGTGATGAGGGATGCAGATTATTTATACAGTCTTATTTATAGTTATTGTTTATGGCTCTAGCCAACATTTCCATAGACATTTATATTTCTAAACTACAAAAATATATGTTGTCAAAAGATCAATTGTTTTACTTTATGGTTTTTATATTTTATATTTCAGTAGTAAATACTAGTAATGAGTGAGAGCAGTGCTTTTGGGGGACCGGTCTAATCTGTTACAGATGTTACAGTTGCTGTAATTACTGTAACAACAATTTCCCTCGAAATTCCTCTCCACATAATGAATTATGTGGAGCTGAAATCCCAATGCTTTGCTTGGGAATTGCCAAGATGCCATCAATGTCATTAAAAGTAAATGTTCAACATCATGCAAAGGCTATTACTGTTTGGGAGATACAGTATTCTGGAGTACAGTACTCTTTTAATGATAAAATGTGTAAAAAACAAAAATTTCCCTGAAATTCAAATGAAGATATTTGTTTATCTTGTCTTGTGCTCTACAAACACTTCCATGACTCTCTGAACTGTTCCAGAGATGCTCTCTGGAGGACACAAATGTTCCAGATTGATCAGAGTCCACTAACCTAACCAAAACTTCCCGATGTGAATAAATAGCTGATTAGAAAGCCACGGTTCTGTAGAAACCAGCAACTAGTGAATCCATTGATAAATGGTTGAGTTGAGTGGTCCTCCTGCTCCACAACAAACGGTTACAACCTGCATTGTTTTTACATCCCTCTGAGTGGGGCTGCCCTTCCCCTTCACAGACTGGCTAGCAGTGAGACCCAACATGCCTGTTTGGCCCTCCACTAAGGAGGCAGGCTAAACTGACATCCTCCAGCGACTGGTTAGAGACATGGGAGTCATGTTTCACAATGCCCTTCTGTGAAAAGGGAAGCTATTGACTGGGCTGACAAATCCCATAGCATCAAACAATAAACCTCCCATTGCTAGAGCTGAAAGGCCACCGTTTCTCAGACAACCTTTACCAAACAGCTAATTTGTCTGAAAAGTTGCCAGTTCTGTTAAGTCAACAATATTGTGTCTTGCTATACATATTAGTATATGTTAATGTTGAACATTTTAGTCACATAGTTATTTATTATGGACGTGCCCCAATAAAGCATGCCAAAGATGTGCTTTCTTCACTGATGGGCTCATATGTTTTAAAGGCACTGAAAAAGAGTAACGGCTATTTTAATATGCAGCTTTAATGCTACTGTGAATTTAAACAGGCACTCATTAGAGTAATACTGTGCTTTGTGCTCTTATTTGAAGTGGGAGAAAACAGCTCATTTGAATGAGGTAACATGCTCCATTTTCATCCCTCTGAATGTATCATTTGGCCATGGGAATTTCTGCCATCGCGTTTGTAAAAATTGCATAAACGTTTTCTTGATGTTTTGCAGCTTGTGGCCCATTACAATGGAACTAACAAAGAGATCATCTGGTCCTCAACGGAGAGGATTCATTGGCCCAAAGGAAGCCCACCTCTGGATAACCCACCGTGCGTCTTCTCTCCTGATGACCCCACCTGTGCTGATGGTATGTAAAGTAGGCTGGCTCCTGTACAAGTGATTCATAGGTAAGTCAGGTGCTTATATAGTAGTACAGCAGTTTTGACTAATTCTGCTACATGTTGTACCATCTGCGTTGATTCTATTTCATGTGCAACATGTTTTTTCACGGAAGGAACATATGGATGAAAAAATGTGGCTACTGTCGAAGGAGCAACATTTGTTATGAAGTAATATACATGTATTAGCTAATAAATAATAATTAGGTTGGCCACTGCAATGTGTTGATATGGTATCTATAGATATTGAATGAGGGGGAGAGTGTTGAGAAGTAACGATCTCTCCAAATAGAGTCCATCCACAAATAATTATCTGACTTGTGAGTCTGGCTGTCTCAGTGGTATATGAGGAAGACTGTATGCCTGCTGAACAAGTTTAAGAGACAGACAGGATTCTGCCATGTCTAGGAATGACCTTCTGACTCAGGTAGCATGAGTTAGACTGAAGGAGAACTGTAATGGAGCCACGCAGAGGGTCACTTATAGGAGGATGGTTGAAAAAGGCACATTTGAAAAACTGTGGTGATGCAGCAAGTGGTACGTTACATATATCTCCAAGACACCAATTTAGGCCAGTGTGAGTTTAATTTAGGCCAGTGTGAGTTTAATTTAGGCCAGTGTGAGTTTAATTTAGGCCAGTGTGAGTTTAATTTAGGCCAGTGTGAGTTTAATGTAGGCCAGTGTGAGTTTAATTTAGGCCAGTGTGAGTTTGATTTAGGCCAGTGTGAGTTTAATTTAGGTCAGTTTGTTTAATTTAGGCCAGTGTGAGTTTAATTTAGTCCAGTGTGAGTTTAATTTAGGCCAGTGTGAGTTTAATTTAGGCCAGTTTGTTTAATTTAGGCCAGTGTGAGTTTAATTTAGGCCAGTTTGTTTAATTTAGGCCAGTGTGAGTTTAATTTAGGCCAGTTTGTTTAATTTAGGCCAGTGTGAGTTTAATTTAGGCCAGTTTTTAATTTAGTTTTTAATTTAGGCCAGTGTGAGTTTAATTTAGGCCAGTTTGTTTAATTTAGGAGAGTGTGAGTTTAATTTAGGCCAGTTTGTTTAATTTAGGAGAGTGTGAGTTTAATTTAGGCCAGTGTGAGTTTAATTTTTAATTTAGGCCAGTGTGAGTTTAATTTAGGAGAGTGTGAGTTTAATTTAGGCCATTGTGAGTTTAATTTAGGCCAGTGTGAGTTTAATTTAGGCCAGTGTGAGTTTAATTTAGGCCAGTGTGAGTTTAATTTAGGCCAGTTTGTTTAATTTAGGCCAATGTGAGTTTGATTTAGGTCAGTTTGTTTAATTTAGGCCAGTGTGAGTTTAATTTAGGCCAGTGTGAGTTTAATTTAGGCCAGTGTGAGTTTAATTTAGGCCAGTGTGAGTTTGATTTAGGCCAGTGTGAGTTTAATTTAGAAGAGTGTGAGTTTAATTTAGGCCAGTGTGAGTTTAATTTAGGAGAGTGTGAGTTTAATTTAGGCCAGTGTGAGATTAATTTAGGCCAGTGTGAGTTTAATTTAGGCCAGTGTGAGTTTAATTTAGGAGAGTGTGAGTTTAATTTAGGAGAGTGTGAGTTTAATTTAGGCCAGTGTGAGTTTAATTTAGGCCAGTGTGAGCTTAATTTAGGCCAGTGTGAGCTTAATTTAGGCCAGTGTGAGCTTAATTTAGGCCAGTGTGAGCTTAATTTAGGCCAGTGTGAGTTTAATTTAGGAGAGTGTGAGTTTAATTTAGGCCAGTGTGAGTTTAATTTAGGCCAGTGTGAGTTTAATTTAGGCCAGTGTGAGTTTAATTTAGGCCAGTGTGAGTTTAATTTAGGCCAGTTTGTTTAATTTAGGCCAGTGTGAGTTTAATTTAGGCCAGTGTGAGCTTAATTTAGGCCAGTGTGAGTTTAATTTAGGCCAGTGTGAGCTTTATTTAGGCTAGTGTGGAAGTACAATATGTTATTTTTAGGAAATGTTACTGGTGGATATTATGTCTGTAAGTGCTGGCTAATATAGAATACCCTAAAACTACAATTAAACGGTGAGTCTCAAATAGCCGCCTGTTCCTTTTAATATACGGCACATTTCAGCAGAAATGTTTCAAATAAACACCTGGTCTAAATGAATTATTTACAAGGTGACCATACTATTACTAAAAGTATCCCTGAGAGCTCAATTTTGGGACCTGTCCTCTTTACTATTTATATAAATAATATTTATAATAATCTATTAATATAATAATCTATTTTCAAAAACCTGCAACATTCATCTGTATGCAAATGTCACTGTTATATACGCTATTGCCCCTATGGCTGACCAGGCTATGTTGGAGCTGCAATCTGATTTTGTTTCCTTGCAAAAAGTCCTTGTTAATCAAAAAAATGGTACTTAATGCAGGAAAACTAAATGTATTGCTGTTTTCTAATAATCTTAGAAATATTTCAGAAGGCTTACACATTCATGCATTGGTTGGTTCTTTCATCGAGCAGGTTCCCTCCTATAAATGTCTGGGGTTTTGGATTGATAATAATTTGATTTATAAAAAACATAGTTTTAGCTAGTTAATAAGCTGAGATTTAAAGTAGGCTTCTTTTATAGAAATATATCATCCTTCTCCCTGAACAGCAGAAGGCAGATTGTACAGTCAACTTTCCTGACAGTTCTTGACTACGGTGACACCATTTATCGGAATGCAGCAGCCACTGCCATAGTGCAGTGGCTGCTGGTGCCATAGTACCCTTCGTTTTATCACAGGTGATAGTTTTAATACGCATCACTGTATCCTGTGTCAAAAGGTTGGCTGGTCCTCATTAAAGTCCCGTAGATCACTTCATTACTCAATTTTTTGTTTACAAAGCTCTGCTGTACACACTTCCGAACGACCTAACTTCGTTGTTAGGTCTTGGTTAACTCTTGAGATTCCTCGGGTCTCCATCGAACTAGGTAAATCCGCTTTTAGTTACATATTTTGGAATCACTTACGACATTCATTACATTTGGACTCCCTGGTGCCACTAGGGAATTTTGAAAACTCTGATGATAAATGAGTTTTGATTGACATTAATAATTTGTTTATGATGCTTGTGATGTTCTAATGTAATGTTGTTTTCAGGGAACCATTGAAAATTAGACCCTGGTCTCAATTGGGCCCCCCTGATTAAATAAAAGTTTTTAAAAATATTATGAATTGTTTGCGAGGTTTAATGTTTGACTTATTACATTAAATAATTCAGTAATGATTGGAAAAATGATGGCAATCATCTGTTTTTATCGCCAGTAAGAAACTGCTAGCCATTGGCTGCTAACCAATGTTCCTTCAAAAAAACACAGCACTGAGCTTATTTCAGGTCTGCTGAGCACAAACTTGAACATTGTGAAAATGCAGTGCGCGTTTACTGAGTGAGCGTTTACTGTGAACACTGAGGCGGTACCCAAGTAGGCTACTGAGGATATTTGATCATAATGTAGGCCTACCAGAGTGGCCTAACATCAAAAACAATGGAGAAAATGCATCCCATAACAATTTTATCATTCACCCTACAGTAGCAGTCAATGTCTGGTGTTCAATGTAGGCCTACATTCCATGAGCCTTTGGAAGAAGAAAAAACATGCAGGACTTGTCCTTCAGACAAGGAGGTGACTGAAAATGTTGTTGTGTTGTTTGATGCAAAAAATACCTTTACAAAATAAAATGCATTATTATTCCCATACCATTATCACAGTGAATCAGACAAATTATGCTACCCTCTGCCTATTGGCTACTTAGCTTATTCAAGCCGGTCTCAATATACAACACTGCCCTTTAAGAACAAAAAGCTCTTTACCTGACTCGCTTTTCAAATATGTCTAGAATTGTAAACATTTTGTGTTCTTGCAGGAAGCAATCACTCCCTTATTGCTGACTACAAATGATCTATAACTGGGCTAATAACTCACTAACTAGTAAAGGATATGAACAAATGTGCACACATGGCTACGTGCAGCTCTCGCTTTTATCTCAAAACAAGCGCATCTACTCATGACCGCTCATGCTGTAAACACAGTCTAGATCAAAGTACAACCTACAACCAAATCTCTTGCATTGTTAGTTTTGTTTCGGTATGTTGCATTGAAAGTGGATAATATTGCATTGATTCAATCACAATTGCCACAATAAAGGGAAACAATGTTAATAGTGTTAACAGGGAAAACTCTAGAACATTTTTCACCAAACTTTTCTGAGTCAAGATCATCTTCTGAGTCAAAATGCAAGCCGAGATCTACCGCTCAGTAATTTTTTTAACATGACTTAAACGTAAGCCTATTAAACATTGACCATTTAAAAACTGTACTGTAGCAATGAGGTTTGTACAGTAAGCTATAGGCCCTGCCTATAAATGATCTACGCATATTGGCTTTGCTTGAATTGCCCTGCCAATGCATTATTTAAAAATTTGAGGTAGGCTATATGAACACACCGGTAATAGATCCATTGTTGTATTACTTGTGAGGCACAGCTGAGGGAGCATACATTTAAGTAATGCATGTTGTTACTCCTATGAGCAGAGAAAGTGAAATATTCCTTGATATTAAAAAAGACCCAAGTCACTAATAATAACAACAACGCCTATAGATACACTTTCCTACTCATTCATTACTGCTGCAGTGCTTGTTGCAGCGCTGAGTGGAAATATGAAGAACACACATTTTATGCCTTATAAAAGTGTTGAATACAAAGTGTTGACAGTGCTGAGTAAGAACTTAAACATAGACTGTCAAAGAGCGAGTGAGTTCATCTCTAGTATCTCTCTAGTTTTGAAATCTCATCGTATCAACTTTGCTATAGCTTTCTTTTATTCCTGCTACGTTACTGCAGACACGGTAGTCCAATTGACCAGCGTTAGGCCTATAGTGTACTTGATTGGCTCTCGGGCCTGGCGGGAAGGCAGAGTTTGTACCTTCTACCATATGAAATGGTTCAAAATGGCAACAGTTCGCCTGCACGGCATGCAAGGCAGCTGAATCAAGTGTATCTACCGCCATCAGCCCGAGACAAATAAAAAAAATAGGAACACAAGGATTTATTGTTGGGTTTTTTCAGAAATGTTTGGCAATCGACTTAGAATGCCTTGGACATCGACCAGTCGATCGCGATCGACCGGTTGGTGACCACTGCTCTAGAAAGTTGAGTGAAGTTCAACCTTGTGCTTCTCTCTGTGGGCTAAGCGGCAGGCCCTGGGGGAGCTGCGAGGTAGTCTCGGCAGGTCCCCGGGGAGCTGCGCGGTAGCCACGGGGCTATTGCTTGCCTGCTGCTAACAGCTGAGAACTACTAGCTAACTGGTAAGCACAAAACAGTCAACAACTTCGGGAGTACAAACCCCCAGAAATCAGCCAATCGCCCTATAATGGCAAAAGTATGACCTATCAAAAATGCACAGTTAAAGAGGAGAATAATTATTCTGTCATACTAAGAAAAAAGAAACGTGACACAGTGTGTAAATGGTAACACATTAGTGCAGGAAATGAAGAAGTTGATTAAAATGCTGGAAGTGAATGCTGGAATCAAACAATTAACTATGCAAATGAGCAAAAGCTGTGTGAATTAAGGAAATAGACGCCTGGCTCAAATAGAAGCCTGTTTCTAATAAGTGCATGTTGCGTTCAGTGATTTAAGCAAATAAAGTTCTACGGTACCCAAATACAGAATATATTCATTTCAGGAAAGCATTGTGGAGTTTTAATACTATTGATTTTTGAAAACATAATTTGGTTTTGAAAACAAATTTTATAAATCTTGAAATGTTAATAAAAGGATAAATGTGTACATTGCTGTGTTTCCCTGTATTTTCAGGTCATCTTCCAGTGCTGGGGATTGTAGCTGTCGGGTCTGGCTTAGCCCTCATCATTTTTGGAATCTCCAGCTTCCTCATTTACCGGTGAGTTGTTTTGTTCATTCAGGCTTGTGCTCTGAAGACCAAGCAGTGAAATGAACATCTTTCTACTTGGAGGGAGGTAGAGGGAGGGGGAGACATAGAAGGAGAGGGAGGGAGGGATAGAGGAAGGGGGGAGAGCGAGAGAGAGAGAATTGATGTGCTTCAAAGAGGATTTATTAGGAGCACAACTATAGGTGCCAGCATGAAATGTACATGATTGTTGCCAGGAGCAACCACTCAGCAAGTGATGGTGCAAAAGTAAAGCAGAAAAGTATGTCACTTCCCAAGGTAAACTCAGTTACACTACCTGGCCTAAATATTTGAACAACCACATAGTTACGCTCACATAATAGTAAGTAACACGTTCCTTTGTTATTATTCTTTACATTGAATGTAGACAGAGACCTTTGCTTGATCTCCAGTCGCATTCTATGAACTTTGCTATGAACCTGTTTGTGAAATGAAATAGTGTTCCGGTGAGCTTTCGGAAATAAGTTCTAGTTTTTCATAATTGGATTTTTAAATGCGGAGGCTAGAAACACCCACATGTGCTTGTGCATCTGCTGGGGAAATGATTGGTACTCTCAACCCTGTCTATGTAGGGGCTGCATTCGGTCGTCAACAAGGTCTAGAGGGCTGCTCTGAAAATTGGTTATACTTCCTCGCCGTCAAAATTAGCAAAAAGCCATCGTTTCTGGAATTTCCGAAGCTGCCTGAATGTCTAGCTTTAATTTATGTGATTATTGGCGAGCTGGACACAGTCAAGGAAATGTATGAATGTAGGTCAATTTTCATTTCTACACTGTTTCGATTTGGTTTTAGTCATTTTAAAGTATGTCGAGTTAGTTTTCCCAATATTATTTTTACTTAGACCACCCATGGTCCGGACATTTGACACCCCTTACTTATCTAGACATGTAAATGTTCGCACATGCTCTTCATGCAGATATAGTTTTGGCAGTAAATGAATGCATCTACTGTCACCCCTAATATTGATGTTAATGTTCTCCGTCACAGGTGGAACACTGATATTTCATATTAGTTATGTTTAATTTCAAAACATTAATTGGCCTCCCTCTATTTGCCAGGATTTCAATGACCAAATCTATATAATTACTTTCACAGTTAGATACTAGTTAGATACTAGGTATTCCTCAGGAAATAGGCAGAATTGCATTTCTGGAGTGAAACATATGTTTGGTTCATTGGCTTTATATGAAACTCCATTATTTGGCTATATAGGGTTCTGTTATAGGGGTTGTGAACAAACACATTTTCTCACAGACTTCACAATTTAAGGTGTCATTTCCTTCCATGTGTATCTTACAACATTCAAAGAAGGGTCATCTTGGCTTTCTAATAAAGACTGACTGGGTTTAAATGTGTGTGAAGTGCAGGGTTGGGTAGGTTACTTTCTAAATGTAATCTGTTACAGTTACTAGTTACCTATCCAAAATTGTAATCAGTAACGTAACTTTTGGATTACCCCATCTCAGTAATGTAATCTGATTACATTCAGTTACTTTTAGATGACTTTCCCCTTAATTAACTTCTTGGTGACAGGAGGGCAGTATTGAGTAGGTTGGATGAATAAGGTGCCCAGAGTAAACTGCCTGCTACTCTGTCCCAGATGCTAATATATGCATATTATTAGTGGTATTGGATAGAAAACACTCTGAAGTTTCTAAAACTGTTTGAATGATGTCTGTGAGTATAACAGAACTCATATGGCAGGCAAACATCTGAGAAAAATCCAACCAGGAAGTGGGAAATCTGAGGCTTGTAGTTTTTTAACCCAGCCCCTATGGTAGATACAGTGGGATATTGCTTCCACTAGATGTCAACAGTCTTTAGAATGTTGTTTGAGGCTTCTACTCTGAAGTGGGACAGAATGAGAGAGGAATGAGTCAGAGGTCTGCCAGCAGTCACGCGCTGGTCACGCGCATTTCACATGAGAGGTATCTCCCATTCCTTTGCTTTTCTGAAGACAAAGGAATTGTCCGGTTGGAATATTATTGAAGATTTATGTTAAAAACATCCTTAAGATTGATTCCATACATCGTTTGACAAGTTTTTACGGGCTGTAACGGAACTTTTTGAACTTTTCGTCCGACGTTTGGCTGGACCTGAACGCGCTTTTGGATTTGTTTACCAAACGCCCTAACAAAAGAAGCTATTTGGACATTATCGAACAAAACAAACATTTATTGTGGAACTGCGAATCCTGGAAGTGCATTCTGATGAATATCATCAAAAGTAAGTGAATATTTATAATGCTCTTTTTGACTAATGTTGACTACCCAACATGGCAGATATTTCTTTTGGCTGGTTTGGGCTCTGAGCGCCGTACTCAGATTATGCTTTTCCGTAATGTTTTTTTGAAATCTGACACAGCGGTTACATTAAGGAGAAGTGTATCTAAAGTTCCACGCATAACACTTGAATTTTCATCAACATTCATAATGAGTATTTCTGTGAATTCATGTGGCCCTCTGCAAAATCACTGCATGTTTTAGAACTACTGAACGTAACGCGCCAATGTAAAATGATTTTTTTATATAAATATGCACTTTATCGAACAAGACATACATGTATTGTGTAACATGACGTCCTATGAGTGTCATCTGATGAAGATAATCAAAGGTTAGTGATTCATTTTATCTCTATTTGTGCTTTTTGTGACTCCTCTCTTTGGCTGGAAAAATGGCTGTGTTTTTCTGTGAGTTGGTGGTGACCTAACATAATTGTTTTTGGTGCTTTCGCTGTAAAGCATTTTTGAAATCAGACACTGTGGCTGGATTAACGAGAATTGTATATTTAAAATTGTGTAAAACACTTGTATGCTTGAGGAATTTTAATCATGAGATTTTTTTTTTGTTTTGAATTTGGCGCCCTGCACTTTCACTGGCTGTTGGCGAGGTGGGACACTACCGTCCCACATATCCCAGAGAGGTTTTAAGAGGCATTAGAAGAAGACAGAAATGTAGGTTACCAATTGAACGGAATCTATTGCAAGATAAATGAATGTTAAAGTTTAAATAGCTGGCCATATATGGATGTTAGATTTTAATTTATGAGTTGGTTATGTAGGCTTCTTCGAACCTAATTGCTTTCTACTACAATTAAATTACATCTTTACATTAAAAACCAAAGGCTAACAGAATTCCAGTCATTACAATAAAGGTCGCCCCTCCTCTGTTTTGGTAAAAAGCTAAGGGATGGGCCTGGAGAAATGTAACCACTCTCAGATTAATAGACAGAGCTATGGATGCAAGGACTGACCATCCATGATATCAACATTATTGTTTTAACCATGGTATGAGGCTATACAGTGTTTGTTTACATTTACAATGTTTACAGACATTGGACAAAAACAAGCTTTTATTTTGGGTTCTCATGGAGTGTGACAGTTGAACTAAGCTCATGAGCAATTTATTTATAAGTTATATTCTTCAAGAATAAATGGATATACACCACCAGTCAAAAGTTTTAGGACACCTACTCATTCAAGGGTTTTCTTTATTTTTACTATTTTCTACAGTGTAGAACAATAGTGAATACATCAACACTATGAAATAACACATATGGAATCATGTAGTAACCAAAAAAGTGCAAAGCTGTCATCAAGGCAAAGGGTGGCTACTTTGACGAATCTCAAATATGTCACGCCCTGATCTTAGTTATCTTTGTTTTCTTTATTATTTTGGTTAGGTCAGGGTGTGACATGGGTGATGTATGTGTTTTTGTTCCTGTCTAGGGGTTTTGTTTTTCTATGGTTAGTTGCCTGTGTCGGCACTTGTTTATATACAGCGTCACGTTCGTTTTGTTGTTTTGTATAGTTTGTTTCGTATTTCTTCGTTAATAACTAGAAGAATGTATTCACATCCCGCTGCGCCTTGGTCTCCTCCATTCAACGAACGTGACAAAATATAACATATATTTTGATTTGTATAACACTTTTTTGGTCACTATATGATTCCATATGTGTTATTTCATAGTTTTGATGTCTTCACTATTTTTCTACAACGTTGAAAGTAGTACAAATTAAGAAAACCCCTGGAATGAGTAGGTATGTCCAAACTTTTGACTGGTACCGTAAATATAATTTATAAGTCCAAAAATGGATGTAGCAACTACAGATTGCCCCTTTATGTCTATCAAAACTGTGTGAGTTTGAGCATGTGTCCATTAGGACTATGGAATTTTTTTATCAGCATGAATTAGATTGAGCATTAAAATAGACTTTTATTCCTTAGGCTGGGATCTGCACTATGCAGCTGTCTTTATTGGGTTCAAATACACATTTAGATTTGTGAACAGCCATCCACAACAACCGCAATCCGTAAGGCGCAAATAGATAAATGAGAGAGCAGCAGTGTGATTCACATCAATGCGCCATGTAGATATCAATAATAAGTGATATCCGTATCGCTGTAGACTACACCACTGCTGTCATCCTTACCTCCAAGCGTTTATTCAAGTTGGATGATCTTTGGATGCCGACAGCAGTTGCACCATTGGAATACATAGCTTGGACAGTAGCCCACAAAAGCCTATTCCTGCTCTTTTCCCGCGATCCATCAAGCACATTTGGTGTGTCATCACAGTGGTCTCTGACTTGTGGTCAGACTCGCTCTGGTGGAACAAACTTAAACGTGCGCCTTTTTTCAATGCTGATATGAATGTCATTGCGAAAACAGAGAAGTGTCCAATATTTTTTTTCTCGCAAACATCTTTTCTGAGTTTAAAAGTCATCCTTGAAGTAATCATCTAGTTTTTCAAAAGCATCTGTAATCTGATTACAATAATTTAGCTGGTAATGTAACGATGACAGTTAGTGTTTTTTTGTAATCCCTTACATGTAACGGATTACAACTCCCCATCCCTGGTGAAGTGTTAGGGGATGTTGAGCAGAACCTACTATAGGGCTCTGTAGTTTAATGGAGAGTTTGTCCAGCAAAGGTATTCACATATGGGATTTATGAAACAATAGAGCTAGTGTGGAGCACTTTGGTGCTGCGGCTACCAGACTGCAAATGAAGGCCTTTAAATAGAAAAATACTTTTGGGAGGAGAGAGAATTGGTTTAATAGTGTTTCCTGCCTTAAAAGATTGCACCGCTCCCCAGCGATAATGTGACATTTCCATTCTTCCACACGGGCACAGTCCAGAGAGCTTATACAGTTGAAGTCGGAAATGTACATACACTTAGGTTGGAGTCATTAAAACTCGTTTTTCAACCACCCAACAAATTTCTTTTTAACAAACTATAGTTTTGGCAATTGGTTAGGACATCTACTTTGTGCATGACACAAGTCATTTTTCCAACAATTGTTTTCAGACAGATTATTTCACTTATTTCACTTGTATCACAATTCCAGTTGGGTGGCAGGTAGCCTAGTGGTTAGAGTGTTGGACTAGTAACCGAAAGGTTGAAAGATCGAATCCACAAGCTGACAAGGTAAAAATCTGCCGTTCTACCCCTGAACAAGGCAGTTAACCCACTGTTCCTAAACTGTCATTGAAAATAAGAATTTGTTCTTAACTGACTTGCCTAGTAAAATAAAAAATACTGCTCAGGAAGGAGATGTGTTCTGTCTCCCAGAGATGAACGTACTTTGGTGTGAAAAGTGCAAATCAAACCCAGAACAACAGCAAAGGACCTTGTGAAGATGCTGGAGGAAGCTGTTACAAAAGTATCTATATCCACAGTAAAACAAGTCCTATATTGACATAACCTGAAAGGCTGCTCAGCAAGGAAGAAGCCACTGCTCCAAAACCACCATAAAAAACCTAGACTACGGTTTGCAACTGCACATGGGGACAAATATAGTACTTTTTGGAGAAATGTCCTCTGGTCTGATGAAACAAAAGTAGAACTGTTTGGCCATAATGACCATGTTTGGAGGAAAAAGGCAAGCCGAAGAACACCATCCCAACCGTGAAGCACGGGGGTGGCAGCATCATGTTGTGGGGGTGCTTTGCTGCAGGAGGGACTGGTGCACTTCACAAAATAGATGGCATCATGAGAAGGAAAATTATGTGGATATATTGAAGCAACATCTCAAGATATCAGTCAGGAAGTTAAAGCTTGGTCGCAAATGGGTCTTCCAAATGGACAATGATCCCAAGCATACTTCCAGATTTGTGGCAAAATGGCTTAAGGACAAGAAAGTCAAGGTATTGGAGTGGCCATCACAAAGCCCTGACCTCGATCCTATAGAGAGCTCTGTCAGGAGGAATGGTTCAAAATTCACCCAACTTATTGTGGGAAGCTTGTGGAAGGCTACCCGAAAGGTTTGACCCAAGTTAACCAATTTAAAGGCAATGCTACCAAATACTGAAATAAATCATTCTCTCTGCTATTATTCTGACATTTCACATTCTTAAAATTAAGTGGTGATCCTAACTGACCTAAGACAGGGAATGTTTACTAGGATTAAATGACAGGAATTGTGCAACTGTGTTTAAATGTATTTGGCTAAGGTGTATGTAAACTTCCGACTTCAACTGTATATACTCACGGGCATGAAACAAATAACTTTACACAAATCAACAACCAATCAGCATACTGCTAAAGCAACACTTGAGTGGTTTAAGGGGAAACATTTAAATGTCTTGGAATGGCCTAGTCAAAGCCTAGACCTCAATCCAATTGAGAATCTGTGGTATGACTTAAAGATTGCTGTACACGAGCGGAACCCATCCAACTTGAAGGAACTGGAGCAGTTTTGCCTTGAAGAATGGGCAAAAATCCCAGTGGCTAGATGTGCCAAGCTTATAGAGACATACCCCAAGAGACTTACAAGTTTTTATCTGGTTTATGAATTGACTAAAAGTAGCTGATTAGTAAAAGTTTCTGATCAGACACTTACTTACTAAGATGAGGCTTATCTTGTAGTTCTTATGTTTGGTACAACTTATGTCTGTTTTAGACATACCTACAGTTAATACAGTTCCTACTTAGTCAAGGAGAAATTTGAAAGCCCAGTACTGTTTGTTTTCTACTCTGAATTGGCTACTCTGGAATGCAAGGCCATGGAAGTTGGTTCCTGTGCATACACATCAAGAACAGCTCCAAGTCTTCAATGTTAAGACCCAGCAAAAGGAGGACGGGAGTTAAGATCAGAATGAATGGTGATTGGCCACTGTGGGTGGAAATACAGCACTTGCAGAAAGAGGAAATTAGGAATATATGAATAATTGTTTAACTAGATGTTACTGTACATGCGAGTGAAAATAGCTGTTTTATTTGTTTCTCCAGAACACATTTTCAAGTCACATGTATGGTACATGTAGTTAAATAATTATTCAATAGGTGGCTCAGCAGTGGGGTAAAATCCACCAATATGCAAACGCTGCAATAATATACTGGCACTATCTGGAAGTGTCTTGCACCTTTTAGACTGACCTGGAATGTGTGGCTCTGCTCTTTCCCCCCTTCATTTTCAACGTATCAAACTAATAACGATTTCCCCCTCAAAACGCTCACATTCTTAACATTTGAAGCCATGCTTGAGGGTTTTAAAAACATGGATTTTTTGCAGCAAATCGGGGAGGATGTTGAGAAACACCAGGTCCTGAGAGATCTGCACCAGATGTGTTTATTCACTTGGATATCTCAGAGTGACTTCCAGTTATACTGGTGTTTAAAAATATTTTTAAGTGGTCTATTTTTGGTCACTCAGTATTTAGTTTTGTTCTGGTAACTTACAGTTTGATCGACATTGGGGAGGTAGAATTGTAACATTACATCATTCAAGTTATTATCATAATACCACAACTTTATTTTGATCATTTTTCATAAAGCTGTGGACAGTTCAAACATTACCCTTTGTCAGTGTTAGATTGCTGAGCCCTAATCATTCATTTAATCAGATAGTATCTGAGGAAATACCACTGACAAAAGTTTCATATCTCATTTGATATGGCAAGTGTCAATTATGTTGAAAGATCATAACAGTAATGATTCTATCATGTTAGAACAATCTGATAACAACAATGAATGCATAATGTATCTACATGCTAGAGTTTCAGTTCGGTGCCTTTGTTGTAAACACTTTTATTCATGTGTCCTCCTGCTGTTCTTGTTGAAGAAAACTGAAGCTGGAAAAGGAGTTGGCTGGAATGCTGTGGAGGATAAAGTGGGAGGACCTGCAGTTTGAGAGCCCCAACAAATATCCTAAAAAAGCAGGCAGCCGTCTCACCCTCTCACAGGTACATTTGTCTCTGAAATAAGACTCAAGAGTTCAAACCAATGAATGACCTGTATTATGTTGTTTATTAGTTGTTCAGAGCGATCTCATATTATGACATGCTGGCAGCCTAAAACATTTCCTCACAATTTGATCTTAATATTGTTTAGATTTGGTCAGTAGTCCTGGCACTGCCGTGCATCGGAGATTAAGATGTTGTTGTTTCTCTAGCAGATTAGAATTCCATTTTAGCCAGTGGGAAAGAAAAGGCTCAACAGATGCAGTTTATCTTGCTAAAACCTCTCTACAGACCCACAGTATCACTGCTACCTCTCTCATAGCTTTGTTCTTAAGGCATCTTTGAGATTCCGTTTGTAATGAAAAGTGGTATATAAAATACATCTATTATTATTATTATTATTATTATTATTATATGCAACAGAGGACTAGATGTCTGTCTCCGTGGTACAATTCATGACATCATTGTTATTTAATAGCACACCAAATGTGCAGTAACAACACTGGCATTGGAATTTATCTAAAACTGTAGTTACATGTTGGTGTCTGTACATACAGTATATGTTTTACATTGAGAGCAAAAGACAGAGAAAGAGAGAAAAACAGTCCAAATCCTTTGTTAGTTTAAACATTCTTGAACGTCTTCCCGGTGGTTTACTGAAGGTGGCTGGGTTTGCGGTGGCAGACACATATTAAATGATTGTTAAAATAATCCCAAATCTTGCAGTACACACGTGCAGACATTCATGCACGCACATGCACACACCTTCTTCATTACAAGCTTTCAGTCCAATTCCTGGGATAATAGTGTGGAAAACATGTTGATTTTCCAGACCAATTTATTTCCAGTATGCCATGTGTTGCCAGTATTTGCATTATCTAAACATGTGTAGTGCATGCTGACACTTAATACATTACCCTCACTCCCTTTTCATTCACTCTGTGTACACCCGTTGCTACACATACGTCTCCCGAGATTCGGTTTAGCATATGAAAACAGCAATTCTTCATTTAACTGGCAAATATACCCATTGCACTTACATATGAATAAAATGCTCAAGCTATTGCAAATAACTCATCTGAATTGTTTAAGTGAACATTGTATATTTGTATATGTAATGATAACCAAACTGAACCTAACTGTAGTGTGCCTGAACATTTCTCTGACTGTATCTTATCTGAGAAAGGATACTTGTTACTCCTTCCAGAGAGGCTCCAGCTACGGCTCCTTGATAACTGCCCATGGAAAATATCAGCTATTTGCTAAAACAGGCTATTTTAAGGTAAGGCTTTCTGAGTTCTGACATTTTCAACTCCTGCTCACCCACGTGTACACGCTCACAGAAGAGATGGAGAAGAGAGTAGGCGAGCTCTGCACAGCTCAGCTGGGCTGGTTTTAATGTGATACACAGTGTGGTTCACACCTCGTCTGGACACAGCTAGCAACGTGTTGTTGTTAATGTCTCTGTTTAATGAGTCTACTGAGAAGGGGGAGGATTATGTGAAAAACGTCAGGCTTTGAATGTTGAGACGTGGTTGTTGGCTACATGTAACACATTTCTTCTCTATAGGAATATGCTGTAAAGTATCCAAAGCATTATATTTCCTCCTTTTTTCTATTTAGAATGCACACCTTGAATTTGATGGTGAGCTGCTCAATTGCTATATTCCTCCTATTGTACCTAGCAGTCTATAATGTACTGTCTCCCTGGATTTCTCTCGCTTCCTCACCTTCTCTGAAGATTGACTTATCATCCCATTTCAAAGTGACAGATATAACTCTCCATTCCGGTAGCATAGAGTTCATGGTAAATATACCTGGCACACAGATACTATACTCTGTTAAAGGAACACTGAAGTACACCTATTTTTACTTATGTTTTTCCCTTCCTCTTCCTCTTCCCAGGAATTTAGTGAATAAGAATGGAATACGTCAGTGTTCCCATGAACCTTATACATGTCCTTTCTTTTCGCTATTTTCCAACAATGAATGGATGCCTGTCTGTCACACAGCTCCCAAAGAAGGTCACATTAAGTTCTAGAACACATCTCTTTCAGTACACCACACATAGAACACATCTCTTTCAGTACACCACACATAGAACACATCTCTTTCAGTACACCACACATAGAACACATCTCTTTCAGTACACCACACATAGAACACATCTCTTTCAATACACCACACATAGAACACATCTCTTTCAGTACACCACACATAGAACACATCTCTTTCAATACACCACACATAGAACACATCTCTTTCAGTACACCACACATAGAACACATCTCTTTCAGTACACCACACATAGAACACATCTCTTTCAGTACACCACACATAGAACACATCTCTTTCAGTACACCACACATAGAACACATCTCTTTCAGTACACCACACATAGAACACATCTCTTTCAATACACCACACATAGAACACATCTCTTTCAGTACACCACACATAGAACACATCTCTTTCAGTACACCACACATAGAACACATCTCTTTCAGTACACCACACATAGAACACATCTCTTTCAGTACACCACGCAGTAGTCTGTCACGCAGCCTGCATAGAAGGTTATTAACATCTGTCTCTTTATCTTGCTGTCTCTTTGACACAGGGCAACCTGGTGGCCATCAAACATATGAACAAGAAGAGGATAGAGCTGACCAGACAAGTGCTGTTTGAACTCAAACATGTAAGCCCAGATCAGTGCCAAATGTTTGACTGTATACAGTGCCTTCGGAAAGTATTCAGACCCCTTCACTTTTTCCACATTCTGTTACATTACAGCCTTATTCTAAAATTGATTACATCGTTTTTTCCCTCAGCAATCCACACACAATACCCCATAATGACAAAGCAAAAACAGGTTTTTAGACATTTTAGGAAATGTAAAAACAGAAATACATTATTTACAAAAGTATTCAGACCCTTTGCTATGAGACTTGAAATTGAGCTCAGCTGCATGCTGTTTCCATTGATCATCATTGAGATGTTTCTACAACTTGATTGGAGTTGACCGGTGGTAAATTCAATTGATTGGACATGATTTGGAAAGGCACACATCTGTCTAGATAAGGTCCCACAGTTGACAGTGCATGTCAGAGCAAAAACCAAGCCATGAGTTTGAAGGAATTGTCTGTAGACCTCCGAGACAGGATTGTGTGGTGGCACAGATCTGGAGAAGGGTACCAAAAAATGTCTGCAGCATTGGAGGTCCCCAAGAACACAGTGGCCTCCATCATTCTTAAACTGAGGAAGTTTGGAACCACCAAGATTCTTCCTAGAGCTGGCCGCCCGGCCAAAATGATGGTAAATCTGACAGAGCTCCAGAGTTCCTCTATGGAGATGGGAGAATCTTTCAGAGGGACAACCATCTCTGCGGCACTCCACCAATCAGGCCTTTATGGTTGAGTGGCCAGACGGAAGCCACTCCTTAGTGAAAGACACGACAACCCGCTTGAAGTTTGCCAAAAGGCACCTAAAGGACTCTAAGACCATGAGAAACAAGATTCTCTGGTCTGATTAAACCAAGATTGAACTCTTTAGCCTGAATGCTAAGCGTCATGTCTAAAGGACACCTGGCACTATCCCTACAGTGAAGTATGGTGGTGGCAGCATCATGCTGTGGGGATGTTTTTCAGTGGCAGGGACTGGGAGATTAGTCAGGATCAAGGCAAAGATGAACGGAGCAAAGTACAGAGAGATCCTTGATGAAAACCTGGACATCAGACTGGGTCGAAGGTTCACCTTCCAACAGGACAACAACCCTAAGCACACAGGGAAGACAACGCAGGAGTGGCTTTGGGACAAGTCTCTGAATGTCCTTGACTGGCCCAGCCAGAGCCCGGACTTGAACCTGAAAATAGCTGTGCAGCAACGCTCTCCATCCAACCTGACAGAGCTTGAAAGGATCTGCAGAGAGGAATGGGAGAAACTCACCAAATACAGGTGTGCCAAGCTTGTAGCGTCATACCCAAGAAGACTTGAGGCTGTAATTGCTGCCAAAGGTGCTTCAACAAAGTACTGAGTAAAGGGTCTGAATCAAATAAAATCAAAGTTTATTTGTCACGTGCGCTGAATACAACAGTGAAATGCTTACTTACAGGCTCCAACAAATGGTGCGAGAAATAAAAGGTGTGTGTGTGTAGGTAAGTAAAGAAATAAAACAACAGTAAAAAGACATTTGAAAAAAGAGTAGCGAGGCTATATACAGACACCTGTTAGTCAGGCTTATTGAGGTAGTATGTACATGTAGGTATCGTTAAAGTGACTATACATATTTGATGAACAGAGAGTAGCAGAAGCGTAAGAAGAGGGGTTGGCGGGTGGTGGGACACAATGCAGATAGCCCGGTTAGCAAATGTGCGGGAACACTGGTTGGTCGGGCCAATTTAGGTAGTATGTACATGAATGTATAGTTGAAGTGACTATGCATATAAGATAAACAGAGAGTAGCAGCAGCGTAAAAGAGGGGTTGGGGGGGGCACACAATGCAAATAGTCTGGGTAACCATTTGGTCACCTGTTCAGGAGTCTTATTGCTTGGGGGTAAAAACTGTTGAGAAGCCTTTTTGTCCTAGACTTGTCACTCCGGTACCGCTTGCCATGCGGTAGTAGAGAGAACAGTCTATGACTGGGGAGGCTGGGGTCTTTGACCATTTTTAGGGCCTTCCTCTGACACTGCCTGGTGTAGAGCTCCTGGATGCCAGGCAGCTTTGCCCCAGTGATGTACTGGGCCATACGCACTACCCTCTGAAGTGCCTTGTGGTCGGAGGCCGAGCAATTGCCGTACCAGGCAGTGATGCAACCGGTCAGGATGCTCTCAATGTTGCAGCTGTTGAGGATCTGAGGACCCATGCCAAATCTTTTTAGTTTCCTGAGGGGGAATAGGCTTTGTCGTGCCCTCTTCACAACTGTCTTGGTGTGTTTGGACCAATCTAGTTTGTTGTTGATGTGGACGCCAAGGAATTTGAAGCTCTCAACCTGCTCCACTACAGCCCTGTCGATGAGAATGGGGACGTGCTCGGTGCTCCTTTTCCTGTAGTCCACAATCATCTCCTTAGTCTTGGTCTTGGTCTTATGTAAATGTGATATTTCAGTAGGACATTTTTATACATTTACAAAAATGTCTAAAAAGCTGTTTTTACTTTGTCATTATGGGGTATTGTGTGTCGATTGATGAGGGAAAAAACGATTTAATCCGTTTTAGAATAAGGCTGTAACGTAACAGAATGTGGAAAAAGTCAAGGCGTTTGAATACTTTCCAAATGTACTGTATGTGTGATGTTATTACTTAACATTATTATCATAAAGTCTGGTGTGTTGTTTAACTCTTTACTACCTCACTGCAGGGGTATTCATTCCCTAAGTAAGCGTTTGTTAAGCTTCGTCCAGCTAGATGGTCCCGTGTTTCTCAGTTGGTAGAGCATGGTGCTGTAAACATCAGAGTCGTGGGTTTGATTCCCACAGGGGGCCAGTATGAAAAATGTATGAAAATGTGTGCACTCACTACTGTAAGTTTGCTCTGGAAAAGAGTGTCTATTAAATGACTCATATGTAAAAATATAGTGGTCTTTTACCTCGTTGATGATTTAGTTTTATTGGCTGCTATAGAGAGTTCACTCACCTGATTTAAACCAGTCGCTGATGAAAAGACTAAAGTAGTAAACACTTGGACCCTCCAGGACTAGAGTTGAATGTGCCTGCCTTGTTCCCTGCCTCCTGTTGTTGTAGGGGATCATACCTCTGTTTATGACCCCTGTGCAACAGCAGTAGTAGAATGAGTCTCTCCCACTGAGGAGGTTAAGCCACTGTAGACTTTGGGGGATGTGAAGGGGATGTGTACTGAATCATTACCAGGTTGTTCACAGGAGCTCTTTCACTCTGCTGCAGGAGATGTCTCATTAATGAACCTGTGCTCTTGCTGCTGTTACAAAGACAGATCCTCAAACATCCTCAAACACCCTCCAACATCAGCTGTGGATGAAGAAAATTGTCTCCGTTTTGGGAATGATATTTTATGAGACAGTTATAAGGAAATGGGGGGAAAAAACAACTCGTACTTGAAACACAATGTGGAAAAGGCAAACATTGATGAAACATATTAGTTTAACCCTCCTGTTGTGTTCATTTCATGTTAATTAATTCTGTGGTCCCGGTCCAAAATGACCGCTCCATTATAGCTGATTATAAATCCATAATAATCCATATATTATCACCTAATGTTGTGTTCGATCTTTTTATCAACTTAAGTTCTTGTGGACATTACAAGTTTTGAACTTCTATTTGCTATTTATGGCCTGTAGGCCTCATTGACCTGAGCTCATATAAATAGTTTTTAAGTTAGAAAAAGCATAATGTATGAATTATTTTGACTATAACAAATACTCAGATTAAATATTTTGTGCTAGTTATCACAGGCTACTTTGTGTCAAAGTTTTAACAAGGACTCTCTCTCCTCCTCACCAGCATCATGATCAAAGATATGATCAAGAGCCTCACATACAGTATATCGTTTGGTCATTGTGCTGCCACAGAATGAATTGTGAGCAAGGACTCAAAAAAGCTTTATATACCAGAGCTGCGAGAAAAGTTCTATATATTATTGAAACAATGTTGCGATTGTTTGTGTGAATGCCAACAGGTGTGGTTCCCATGGGGGAAAAGATTATATTGGGTAAAGGTTCCCGTGGGGGTTGCCATGGAAGCCAAGAAGGGGAGTGAGGTGTGTGTGTGTGTGCTCAAACACACAGGCATGTGGGGGTCTGGGAGAAGAAATGTGTCCATCTGATGAATGGGGATATGCCTGAACTAAATGTTATACACTAATTGTAGTCTCACCTATTCATTTCCTTTGACCGGGAACACCACAGGTGTACAAAAGTTAAATAAAACACCCAAAATGTAATGAAAATCATCCAAATGTATTTTGTGTGTTGAGATGCTCTGTGTGGACAAAAGTCATGGAATATTGTGACAATCAGATTAAGTGAACTACATTTTTCAGAGAGAAAACTTGTAAATCGGTCCAATTCGACCAGAACACAGCAGGAGGGTTAAAGCTACTGAAAAGCCAGAAGTCAGTGCTATTATCTGATCTCTGGGTCTGTATTAATTGAGTTATCACCCGTGTTGGTGGATAAGGCTCTGGGTGGCCTGGGCTCTCTCACTCTATGTCTGTGTCTGAGCTTTGGATGTGAGACACGGCGGTGGGCAGGCTGCGAGCACAGGAGAGACAACAGTCTGAGCTAGCAGCTCCTCAGACGCCCCGGCGACCTGATCGGCGGTCAGGCCCCGCTCATGAAAGAGCCAACCAGATGGGGGAGAGAGGGGTCTGCCAATGGAAACTTAACTGCTTGTCTTCCAGAGCCTCTCCTCCCCTCCTCCGTTAGCTAGCGTTCAGCATGGGAAATGATATAGGCCAAAGGGTATGCTAACTTCTCCTGAGTCGTGAAACAGGAGTGACTGACTCCCTGGTTTTGGTGTTATAGCAGCTGTCACTCACCTCTGTTTTCCATGAAATGGCCCCAGACCAAAACACACCATACAGGTTATGCTCGCTGTTTTTTTAGAAGTTTCATGCTGCTCAGAGATATTATGTACCTCCTCCCTGCTAGGGCATGGATGTATTGAAACCGAGAGGATATGTGGAGAGGAATGAATTTGTGTGTCTCTTTAAAAGATTCCTTCACTCTGTTGTTTATACATACACAGCATATGGAACTTTTAAATACAGAGCTCACAATGCTTTCCAAGGTGATTTCCATGACATTTTATTTGACATGATTCATTTTTGGACTAGATCCCATGTAATGCATTTTACACGTTAGCCAGCTATGCACTCATATTATAGCTAGTACATCCTTTCAACACCTCCATATTTTTTCACATTCTGTGGTTTTTCACAACACTGCCTCATTCATAACCTCTCGGCCCAGTTTATTCACATGCACGTGTCAACTGGATGGCCTATGAGGGAATGCTATACTCAACACGTAGACAAGACACCATGCCAAACCTGCTAGCTGTAAATAGACTATTCTGATGAGGTTTTGTCTGTCCTATTTGTTAGCTTTTCTAGAAAAGCTCATCCATTTTTTTTTGCATCTATTGCCATATAATCTTGAGAGATATAGCTATAATGATGTAATAATTATATTTGTTTTGGTTACAGATGAGAGATGTGCAATTCAACCATTTAACCAGATTCATTGGTGCCTGCATTGACCCTCCCAACATCTGCATCGTGACTGAATATTGTCCCAGAGGCAGTCTTCAGGTAACACCTCACAATCATTATATTTAATGGAATATTAGTTGTATTGCATGTTTTGTCAAGTATGACCACCAATATTATATTAAAATGGCCATTCAGTGTAATCTTACTCATTTATTCATTCATACTATTTCTGTAAATGTATGGTTTAAAATGCCCTGACTGAGAGACATTTGGAAACAAACACTTGACTTTCATGTTCAGTTTGAAATGCCAGCCTGATATACTGCTACTATTTAACTGCCAAAAATGTAAGAATGTAAAACTATAGGAAACTTTTAGCAATGGAGCTTATTGTGTGAAAACATTTCATACTGACTCACTGGAACACTGTGCTACTGTTTAAAAGACAGGACAGATACATGTGATGTAGCAAGATGACAGCAAGATTACAGAAATGCTTATTTAACTTTTAGGACATTTTGGAGAATGAGAGCATCAATCTGGACTGGATGTTCCGCTATTCACTCATCAACGACATAGTCAAGGTATGTGTTCTTCACCTACTTAGGTGTCATATTGTGGAAAATATAAAGGGAATCCATGTGTATAGCCACGTCACATGTTGCTGTAAGATAGCAGTCAACAATGCTATGTTGGTAACTGCAGTTTGGTTGTTTTGAGGTCACATGGCTATATGCATCAAACTTCATATGACCTCAAAACTTGGACAGCAACATAATCACAATCTCACCACAAAATTCTTTGCACTTAATAAAAAGTAATCATCCATATATTTTCAATAGTTATTTCTAGCCTGCTCTAACAAAGGGGCTTTTTGTTTGAAGTCACTATCTTGAGAGATACTATATTGGTGAAATACATGGAGAATGGAGTACACCAACCACATTGCTGTTAAAATAACAGTCCGTCAAGCTGGCAACAACAGGGACCTTCTGACAAGCAAAAGGGCCTATAAGCCACATTCTGATACACAAGTGTCTCAAAATATTAGACGTATACATGGGAGTGCAGTATCCTTTTGAGTCCCCGTAGAAATGTTATGCACATTAATACCACAAAAGTTCCAATGTGACATGTAAACTGAACA
This sequence comes from Oncorhynchus tshawytscha, assembly GCF_018296145.1. Taxonomy (NCBI): domain Eukaryota; kingdom Metazoa; phylum Chordata; class Actinopteri; order Salmoniformes; family Salmonidae; genus Oncorhynchus; species Oncorhynchus tshawytscha. Next base: position 22,532,171 of record NC_056448.1, read on the forward strand.
CTTGGATCCATGCAGAATTTTTATTGCATTTCCATTTCGATCAAACTCAAAACACATATTTTCCACATGATCAGTATGTTTTCACGTATGCTATACTGTAGGAAAAATGTCTTGAACGGTATATTTCATGCTTGCTCCGCCAGGGAATGAACTATCTGCACAACAGCTACATCGGCTCCCATGGAAATCTGAAGTCATCTAATTGTGTGGTGGACAGTCGATTTGTGTTGAAAATTACGGATTACGGCCTGGCCAGTTTCCATTCATCATGTGAAAATGACGACTCGCACGCACTCTATGCAAGTAGGTCAACATTGTCAGCGGAGGGGATCACTTTGCCTCTTCACCAATGGAAGGAAACTAAATGGAGGATTGGATAAAGGAAAAGGTGTTCAGTGGATAATGGGAGTTTGTTGTGTTTCCAGAGAAGCTGTGGACGGCCCCTGAGTTGTTGATTTACGACAGACACCCTCCACAGGGCACCCAGAAAGGAGATGTGTACAGCTTTGGCATCATACTCCAGGAGATAGCCCTGAGGAATGGACCCTTCTATGTGGAGGGCATGGATCTGAGCCCCAAAGGTAAAATTAATTATGCCAATTAATTGCGCCAACCATTGTTTATTATCAGCGTGCTGGAGAGGTTCCAACCAACTCAAGTACACATGTTGGTCAGGAGCTCCTCCCAGGGCAGTCCAGTTAGTTCTCTTTTATACAGACAAGTTATATTTGCATGATTTAGCTTATTCATCATTCATAATTAATTAATCACTAACATTTGCTTAATTCATGTGACAGACCAATACCTCATGAGGCTTCTTCTCTCTAAGCTGAGACCTTGAAACTAAGACATCCCTTTCTCAAAACAAGGTTCTGGGCGTACTGCCAAATTGCAGATACTGATAGTGAGGATTCATTCAATCAGTCACTTGCATGAACAAAGAATTTGGTTATTAGAAAAGCACATGAATAGAACACAGAAATTGAATAAAAGCTATCAGTAGCTATCAGCAAAGTCAATGCTAGTAGAAAATAGAAAGGTGTGTGCAAGTGTTAGTTTACAAGAGGCAAGGATGCTGTGGGGTTATTTAAGATACTCTTTGAAGAGGTAGGGTTTCAGCCATTTTCTGGAAGATGGGCAGGGACTCTGCTGTCCTAACTTCAGGAGGAAGCTGGTTCCACCACTGGGGTGCCAGGACAGAGAAGAGCTTTGACTGAGCTGAGCGGGAGCTGGCCTCCCATAGGGGTGGGAGGGCCAAGAGATCAGAGGTGGCAGAATGGAGTACTCAGGTTGGGGTGTCGTGTTTGACCATAGCCTGAAGGCAGTTTTTCAAATCAAATCAAAGTTTATTTGTCACGTGCGCCGAATACAACAGGTAGACCTTACAGTGAAATGCTTACTTACAGTCTCTAAACAATAGTGCAAAAAAGGTGTTAGGTGAACAATAGGTAGGTAAAGAAATAAAACAACAGTAAAAGGACAGGCTATATACAGTAGCGAGGCTATAAAAGTAACGAGGCACACCGGTACCGCTTGCGGTAGTAGAGAGAACCGTCAATGACTGGGGTGGCTGGGGTCTTTGCCAATTTTTAGGGCCTTCCTCTGACACCGCCTGGTGTAGAGGTCCTGGATGGCAGGCAGCTTTAGCCCCAGTGATGTACTGGGCCGTACGCACTACCCTCTGTAGTGCCTTGCGGTCAGAGGCCGAGCAATTGCCGTACCAGGCAGCTGTAGAACCTTTTGAGGATCTCAGGACCCATGCCAAATCTTTTCAGTTTCCTGAAGGGGAATAGGCTTTGTCGTGCCCTCTTCACAACTGTCTTGGTGGGTTAGGACCATTCTAGTTTGTTGTTGATATGGACATGGACACCAAGGAACTTGAACCTCTCAACCTGCTCCACTACAGCCCCGTCGATGAGAATGGGGGCGTGCTCAGTCCTCCTTTTCCTGTAGTCCACAATCATCTCCTTAGTCTTGGTTACGTTGAGGGATAGGTTGTTATTCTGGCACCACCCGGCCAGGTCTCTGACCTCCTCCTTATAGGCTGTCTCGTCGTTCTTGCTGCTCCGTGGGCAAGTACCATGGTCTTGTCGTGGATGCAAGTTCCCACATGGCTGACATATTGAACATCAAGTTGGGCATTTCCATGGTAACGGAATTACGAGTTGATTCAGTTGTTTCACTTTAAAATGTATGCCAAACAAAAACATTGATATCAAAGTTTAACAAACCCTACAACTCTATGCACAAGGCCTACTTTTAACAATGTACATTGGGAAAAAACTTTAGTAAGGAATTACGGTAAAATCTACCTCAGATGTTTATGCAAAACCACGTAAATATTTGCAGAATGGGGTGTCCGCTATGACATGGCTCCTTGAGTTTGAAAAATATACAATTTTGGTTATTGAACTATAGTAAGTGAAGTGGATTTACACCCGGTAACAGAATTACAGGAATGGAATTACATCTTGGGTCCCTGATCTGTACTAAATTGAAATGCTTAATTATGGATATGAATGTCATTGTTTCACAAGTTTGGACATCACAGCACAGTAGTGTACAGTGCAGTACAATACAGCACAGCAGAGCAGAGTTCAGTACAGTAGAGTACAAATATACTGTACTTGTTACTTCTGTGAACTTTCATTATCCTCCCTCATCGGGAGGGGGAGAAATTAGAAAATATCTTAAATATATGTGGATTTTTGGTAACGGAATTACAACCCACAAAGCATTTCTTATTCTTACTGAAGGTAAACAATTTCTCCAAAATGATATATACTGAACAAAAATATAAACGTATCTATTGCAAAGATTTTACTGAGTTCATATAAGGAAATCAGTTTACAGTTCATATACGGAAATCAGTCTATTGAAATAAATTCATTAGGCCCTAATCTATGGATTTCACATGACTGGTAATGCAGATATGCATCTGTTGGTCGCAGATACCTTAAAAAAAAGGTATGGGTGTAGATCAGAAATCCAGTCAGTATCTGGTATGACCACCATTTGCCTAATGCAGCTTGATAGATCTCCCTTTCAGAGTTGATCAGGCTGTTGATTGTGGCCTATGGAATGTTGTCCCACTCCTCTTCAATGGCTGTGTGAAGTTTCTGGATATTGGTGGGAACTGGAACACGCTGTCGTACACATCGATCCAGAGCATACCAAACATGCTCAATGGGTGACATGTCTGGTGAGTATGCAGGCCATGGAAGAACTGGGACATGTTCAGCTTCCAGGAATTGTGTACAGAGCCTTGTGACATTATCATGCTGAAACATGAGGTGATGGCGAATGGATGGCACGACAATGGGCCTTAGGATCTCTTCACGGTATGTCTGTGCATTCCAAATGCCATCGATAAAATGCAATTGCGTTTGTTGTCCATAGCTTATACCTGCCCGTACCATAACCCCACTACCACCATGAGGCACTCTGTTGACAAAGTTGACATCAGCAAACCACTCGCCCACACAACGCCATACACGTGGTCTGCGGTTGTGAGGCCGGTTCGATGTACTTTTTTAAAGATTGAAACTGGTTGAACAGTGTATCTATGCCTTCATTTCCCCAAAATATAGACTCTTAGTTTTCATTTTACACCCAATTTGATATGCTCCTATGAACTTCACGTTGGTGCTCATGGGTCCTTTTACATGGAAATGCCCTGTTGTGTCTGTCTCCGTTGTTGAGCCAATTACTCTGTCTCTTCAGATACTTTAGGCAGCTTGCCTCCTGTTCACCATGCCTCAAGTGCCATTATTTCCTGCTTGATTGAATGTTCCTAATCGATAAAGTAATGGAGTAAAAGTCACAATCATCAGAATTGGACAACTCCAGTCTTCGGCTCGAGGGCTGCAGTACTGCTGGTTTCAGTTCTCCCTGGGACTTAGGGGGCTTTCACACCAAATTGGTTTTGTGCTGTTTTTCCGAACTCTGGTGCATTTACCCCCTTAGTTCAGTTAGTTTGGACTGGTGTAAACACTCTATCTAGACTCGGGAGCGCACTAAACAACGTACCGTGGATCCATCAAAAAGGGTGGTCTCGGTCCGATTCAATTCTCACCGTGATGAGGTTCGCTGCAGGTGAGAACGCAGTCCAGACCAAATACAGGAAAAGAACCAGTCGCTCATTATTATTGGTTGTTTGGCTGCGAGCATTTGATGAAATGCACACAGCATCATAACTTGAGATATCTGAAACATTCTGTGGGTAGCAGCGCATTTATGAGTGCGTCCAATGCAGATTTGTAGAGACGGGGCTATACTGAATATAGTCTATTCACGTCGCGTTTAGAGTTTCCTCCCGCATGTTGTTGGAAGACAAAAGCGAAAGTAGTATGAAGATGGGAACACAAGTGTTCCTTCATGATAATCATCAATGCATTTTTGTCCAATAAGCAAATGACTTGCATGGACACGTTTAGACATTTTTATTAGTTTGACATTTGGCAATGTGAAACCAACCTGACCAAATTAAAACATTATATTAACAAATAGTCTGACTCTGATTCGAACTATAGCTCTAAACTATGTGTGAAAACGCCCTTAATTGATCGATTGATTTCACTGTTTTCCCAGAGAATGCAGAACACACACACTAACACACCCCCTATCTTGTCTATTACAGAGATAGTGCAGAAGGTGCGTAACGACCAGAGTCCTTACTTTCGGCCCACCACAGACAACAGCTGCCACTGTGAGAAGCTGACCATCCTGATGGATAGCTGCTGGGCCGAGGACCCCGTCGAGCGGCCAGACTTCAGCCACATCAAGATCTACATCACCAAACTAAACAAGTGAGCACTGAGCACCGTCGTGCCCCAAAATGGCTTCCAATCTCATCTAGTATCAGATACCATGTAGATCATATTTTCTTTGGATTTATTTTATGAAGATGTTTGAGATAGTTGCATTAAGTTGATATTATCAAGAGACGCTGGAAAAGGGATCTACTATTAATATGAAATAAAATCGGGATGCTTATCACACACAAATCATTTCAGATCAGAGTGATAGGAAGTCTTCTACCTCCAAAAGTGTGTGGTTCATATTTATCTTGTTGTTTTTCATGGCTTACGCTATGCATGATTTAGATGCACATTTTGGTTCAGTGGTGTGTGTGTGTGTATGCATGTAAAAATCATGTTTTCCCTTGAGCTGGGCACACCTGATGCTGATCAAAAGCAGGAAAACCTTAAAGATGTACAGATGAGTGACCTCTGTGACGAAGGAAATAAAGTACTTTATGAGCTGTGGGGGGAAGTCAGACCCTGGTATTTGCTCTGTCGTTGGATTAAGCTTTCCTACAACTTTCAGATGTCCCCCCTTAGCTTTCCTATAACTTTCAGATGTCCCCCCTTAGCTTTCCTACAACTTTCAGATGTCCCCCTTAGATGCTTTCCTACAACTTTCAGATGTCCCCCTTAGCTTTTTCCTATAACTTTCAGATGTGCCCCCTTAGCTTTCCTACAACTTTCAGATGTCCCCCTTAGCTTTCCTATAACTTTCAGATGTGCCCCCTTAGCTTTCCTACAACTTTCAGATGCCCCCCAACTTTCAGATGCCCCCCTTAGCTTTCCTACAACTTTCAGATGTCCCCCTTAGCTTTCCTACAACTTTCAGATGCCCCCCTTAGCTTTCCTACAACTTTCAGATGTCCCCCTTAGCTTTCCTACAACTTTCAGATGTCCCCCTTAGCTTTCCTACAACTTTCAGATGCCCCCCTTAGCTTTCCTACAACTTTCAGATGCCCCCCTTAGCTTTCCTACAACTTTCAGATGTCCCCCTTAGCGTTCCTACAACTTTCAGATGTCCCCCCTTAGCTTCCCCCTTAGCTTTCCTACAACTTTCAGATGTGCCCCCTTAGCTTTCCTATAACTTTCAGATGTGCCCCCTTAGCTTTCCTACAACTTTCAGATGCCCCCTTAGCTTTCCTACAACTTTCAGATGTCCCCCCTTAGCTTTCCTACAACTTTCAGATGTCCCCCTGCTTTCCCAACTTTCAGATGTCCCCCCTTAGCTTTCCTACAACTTTCAGATGTCCCCCTTAGCTTTCCTACAACTTTCAGATGTCCCCCTTAGCTTTCCTACAACTTTCAGATGCCCCCCTTAGCTTTCCTACAACTTTCAGATGCCCCCCTTAGCTTTCCTACAACTTTCAGATGTCCCCCTTAGCTTTCCTACAACTTTCAGATGTCCCCCTTAGCTTTCCTACAACTTTCAGATGTCCCCCTTTCCTACAACTTTCAGATGTCCCCCTTAGCTTTCCTACAACTTTCAGATGTGCCCCCTTAGCTTTCCTACAACTTTCAGATGTCCCCCTTAGCTTTCCTACAACTTTCAGATGTCCCCCCTTAGCTTTCCTACAACTTTCAGTCCCCCTTAGCTTTCCTATGTCCCCCTTTCCTACAACTTTCAGATGTCCCCCTTAGCTTTCCTACAACTTTCAGATGTCCCCCTTAGCTTTCCTACAACTTTCAGATGTCCCCCCTACAACTTTCAGATGTCCCCCTTAGCTTTCCTACAACTTTCAGATGTCCCCCTTTCAGATGTCCCCCTTAGCTTTCCTACAACTTTCAGATGTCCCCCTTAGCTTTCCTACAACTTTCAGATGTCCCCCTTAGCTTTCCTACAACTTTCAGATGTCCCCCTTAGCTTTCCTACAACTTTCAGATGTGCCCCCTTAGCTTTCCTACAACTTTCAGATGTCCCCCCTTAGCTTTCCTACAACTTTCAGATGTCCTCTTAGTGCAGAAGTGTTTTGATGTTATTCAACGCTTCTGTATTTCTTACAAGTGCAAACAAAGGCTTTTTTTTGTGTTGGTATAGTCGAAATTCTCCTTTTGAATTCTGACAGTTGTGACAGGGAGATCACAACTACGGTTGCGAAGGTACCAGTAATTTACCAAAGAATCTTCAATAATATTGGTAATTAACAGGTCATTTTTGTCAATCTATGGTAACTTTGGTAATGTATACTTGGAATAACTAAAATCTGGTGACTGCGCAGGCCACTTCAGTAAGCTGAAATCACTGTAATGTTCGTATAACCATTCTTGGACAATAATAGCCTTGTGGCATCCTGCTGAAAAAATCCATTCATGGATATACTACTGCCATGCAGGGATGCACCTGATAGGCAATGATGTTCAGATATCCTGTGGCATTCAAACATTGCTCCACTTTTATCAAGGGGCCCAATGTGTGCCATGAAAAGACCACACCATAACACCACCACCACCAGCCTGCAATGTTAACACGCGGCAAGATGGATACATCTACTCATGTGCTTTTCTCAATACCATAGTCCTCCCATCAGCATAAAACAGCAGGAACCACGATTCATCAGACCAGGCAATGTAATTCCAATTCTCCAGTGTCCAGTGTTTTCGTTCCTTAGCCTACTGCAACCACAGTTTCTTGTTTTTTTGCTGAAAGAAGTGGAACTCTGTAAGGTCGTCAGCTGCCATGTCCAATTTGTGTCAAGGTACGACGAGTTGAGCATTCTTTTATGGGTCTTTGGGCAACAATATTGTACTGGACTGTCAGTTGACTAACTGTAGCCTGTCTGTTGCTCTGCACAATTCGTCAGCCTCCTTTGTCCTCTTTCATCAATGACCCATTTTCGACCACTGGCCTGCCATTGGCTGGATGTCATTTGGGTGGTAGACCATTCTTGATACACACAGGAAATGGTTGAGTGTGAAAACCCCAGCAGCGTTGCAGTTCTTGACACACTCAAATCGGTGCGCCTGGCACCTACTACCATACCCTGTTCAAAGGCACTTAAATGTTTTTTCTTGCCCATTCACCCTTCACACAGCCATTCACCCTTCACACAGCCATTCACCCTTCACACAGCCATTCACCCTTCACACAGCCATTCACCCTTCACACAGCCATTCACCCTTCACACAGCCATTCACCCTTCACACAGCCATTCACCCTTCACACAGCCATTCACCCTTCACACAGCCATTCACCCTTCACACAGCCATTCACCCACACATACACCATCCATGTATTAATTGTCTCAAGGCTTCAAACCTTCTTTAACCCGTGGCATCAATAAGGGATCATATCTTTCACCTGGTCAGTCTATGTCATGGAAAGTGCAGGTGTCCTAATATTTTGTACACAGTGTAAATTGCACAAGAATTAGACATTTCTAGACTTTTTTTTAAGGTATTTTTTTCTCTTTATTCAACCCGCCTCTTTGTGTAGCCGTTAGAGATAATGATAATGATAACCGTCTGCTGGTAAATGGAAAGGATTTCCCAAAAACCTTCTCAATTACATTTTAACTACAGTGTAGTCTATGCCTACCTGACAGGATTATATCATGATTATTTGCATCAATCCAGTGAGCATTTCGTTTAGGAAACTCTGCAATCACACGAGTGCTACAGAAACACTGCTAACCAAACAATGGTCTCTGGCTGGTGCACACTTGCATTAAAGGGTAACTACACACAAAATTCAACATTCTTAGATTTTTCCCAGATCTTAAAAGTGGCCTCCTGATGTATAAAAAATGTGTGATTTTGAGAGGCCGAGAACCTGAAAATAAATTGGAAAAACAAAACGGAGAAATGGATTTAGGAAAAACTAAACGGAATCAGGCAAAAAAAAAGTACCGATTTTATCCGGCCCTAGACCATGAAGTCACTTCTGAAATACGCATTGAATTGTACATTAGGTGATGTTAGCAGAATAGAAAGTTCAGATATTTTTCATTCAGAATGGCAACAAATGAATGGGTATGTTATCTTTCTGTCTTTTTTCATCACAGGGAGGGAAGTACCAGTATTCTGAACAACCTGCTGTCCAGGATGGAGCAGTACGCCAACAACCTGGAGAACCTGGTAGAGGAACGAACGCAAGCCTACCTGGAGGAGAAAAGAAAAGCCGAAAATCTACTTTACCAGATCTTGCCACAGTAAGAATAATTATTATTCCGATTTTCGTCTTGCCATATTATCCTTATTATCAGTCTGAACTTCTGCTTATCAAATTGTGAAAATGAGGAAACTATTTTCCGTGTAATGCTGTGCCACTTGATCATTGTTCAAATTCCAAGAAAGAGCGTCTCAGCTTTCTATATCTCACACTTTAAAAAAAGATGCACATTCACAGTTAAGCAGAGAGGAGATGAAAGGGCAAGGCAAGATGGGAGCTGACAAGCAAACTTCTCATTAACCAGAACTAGGAGGAGAAATGTGATAGGGTGTTAAGCACCTCTGATAACACGAAAGCAGCAAACGATAAGCCATGTCCTCCATCTATTTAAGCTGTCTGTCTCAGCGCCGTAGTCACACTCATTTATCCTCCCATTGTCTGGCCAAATGACTCCCTCCAACTTTCAGCCAATTTGACAGACAGAGAATGGCCTGAGAGAACCGAGAGATACCTTCTCTCACTGCAGAATTCCGATCATTTGACCAGAGTGCTGGATTAACCCAGCTGCTAGTGCTGCACTGTGCCTCTGGCTCTTTACTGTACTTTAAAATATTGGTGAACAGGAAATGATACTGGTAGAATCTGCTTATTTACTCATTGTGGATCGTAGCTGCCAAGCTTACTGTCACTGTTGATTTATAGCAAACGATAACATTATCTCTTAAGCACTGTATAAGCATTTTGTTCATTGTGGTTTTACTTACTTAGCGTTTTCTTGTCCACAGCTCAGTAGCAGAGCAGCTAAAGCGAGGGGAGACGGTCCAAGCGGAGGCGTTTGACAGTGTGACAATTTACTTCAGTGACATTGTGGGTTTCACGTCAATGTCAGCTGAGAGTACACCACTGCAGGTAAACAACTGTCAGTAGATATATTCACTCCTAACCAACAACAGGTACAGACTTTATACAGTAGCTATCCTATACCAACCAACAGCAGGAGCAAATCCACAACATGATTTTGCACTTTGAATCTTACTGTGTGACCAGTCAGTTTTGCTAAGTAAAATGCACTCAAGGTTTATTGAGTCAATGTATCAATTCACCATGGGAAATTACAGACTTCCTGTAAAGTCTCCCTCAAGACACTTGAAGGTAGTTGACAAGAAAGCTTGAAAATATGCTGGTCCAACAACTCATTATGGGAAGAGAATATGAAGAGGAAATGTAGAGGAGCTTCTTTGTTACTTACACCGATCTCACTCATGCAGAGCCTATTAAAGCACCTGCCGTATGTCTCATAGTTACAAAGCATTCCCACATGGAGGCCACAACTCAAAATAGCTATTGTGAGTAGCTGAGAGCGCATTGACGCATTGCTGAGTCACTGGGTGCTGTAGCTGCTATGAAATGTGTTCTCTCTCATGAAGAAGAAGACGATTTCAAGACCACTCATATATTGAGAATCCTTTCACCAGGGTCTAAAGTACTGTATGACGAATGGCTGATGAATGGTTAAGGGCTTGTAAGTAAGCATTTCACTGTAAGGTAACCTGTTGTATTCGGTGCATGTGACAAATACCATTTGATTTGATGGGATTGTTGTAATGGTCTCAGTGGTTGTGATGGTTTTAAGTGCAGGGCCCCACCATGTTATTTTCTTTTGGTCGTTCCAAATTCTGAAATTCATCCAGAGGAACCAGGTTTTCTTCTTGATGCTACTTGTGCCATGAATTCAGACAAAGTCTTACTGGAGTGTTTCTTCTAAAATTGTGAAGACACGTCAGTCTTCATATCATTTGCAATAACTCTGCATGAGCGATATTTTGTACTTGGCGAGTGGTACACTCAGACAGATCTACTCTATTCATCCAGCAGAAGCTACTTACAAGTACAGTCATAAATCTTACCTTTCATCAAATGTATTTTAATATAGCTCAGAGCTAAGAATCCAACCACTAGGTTTCAGTGGCGATGTATTATGTGAAATATATTCATTGTTCACTTATATTCTACGTACTTGATTTTAAGGTCACATGTCTATTCAATTAAGGCCACAAAAGAGATGATATTCTTTCAACATTAGTGTAGCTTTGAGGTTTAGGTATCTCACCTACCAGTTAGTGCTCTGTTTAATTAAAATATCAAATTACATTTATCCATTTTCCCCCCAGATTAAGTCGTAATGGTTTAAGAAATAATGCTAAGCCCCTCTGAAAGTTAAACTAGAACTAAGACTGTTTTCCTAGCACCATTTCTCTCTCCATAAGCCACTGAATCTCTTAACCTGACCAATAGACCCTCAAAGGAATTACAATATACAAACGTTTATTTTATGAATGACAAGAAACACTTCATATTTTGAATAAACAGCTGATGTGTATTACTCTTGAAATTCTGGAAAATATTGTGAAAATGTGTCCCCAGTATTTGGTCTGTTGTGTTGTTTTACTCATGCAAGCACATTTCTCAGTAAATTGAGGTTCTGGGCACTTGTCCAAGGCAGGGGGAGCAGAAATATTTTAATCTGACTGGGGAACCATTGGGAGTTCATGCAGAAACACATCTCAGTCAATCACGGGGGCAAACCAAATGGAACATGCCTCATGAACACGCACAGTGGAACTTATTATCTTTGCACACTATCTTTGAAATTGCTATGTTTCACAAATGTTTGCCACTAGCTGAAGAAGTATTTCTAAAATAGAGAATGAAGGAGCAGGAGGGTAACAGTTACCCGGTTTTAGTGGTGGTGTTTGCGATTGTTCTACCCTTGAACTATTGTTTCTAGTTTACCTGAGTACTGTAGCTAAAGTTTTGTTTGACTCTTCATAGGTTGTGACAGTGCTGAATGATCTCTACACTTGCTTTGATGCTATCATTGATCATTTTGATGTGTACAAGGTAAGTCAGATTAATAATGCTTTGTAAGGTAAATATGGTTATTTTATATATATATATATAATCACCTGTTTCAACCTACTAACATGTTGTCATGTATATCTGAGGTGGAGACCATTGGTGATGCGTACATGGTGGTGTCAGGGCTTCCAGTGAGGAATGGTAACCTACACGCAAGGGAGATAGCTGGGATGTCTTTAGCCTTACTAGAACAAGTGAAAACATTCAAGATTCGTCACAGACCCCAAGACCAACTACGGCTAAGGATAGGAATCCACACAGGTATCATTTCACATAGAGTTTGAAATGATGGTTAAAATGTCTTATGCTTAACTACTGTTAGAAGATAGATGTTGTTGTTGTTGTTGTTTTTTTTCAGACTGAATGAATCAGTGCTTTTGGGAACTGCCCAAATGTAAATCTTTCAATACCTCCTAAATGTTACATGATCTTCCCTAGCCAATGACAGTTTATTTAATTCTATGACAAATAACTGAATTATGTTATGACACAAAATTATTTATTATATGGTAAATAGTTGTCTAGACAAGAAGTCGTTTGTGATTAAATTGCCCACTTATGTATCCTGCCTCATGATTGCATGGGGCTTTTGCGCACTAATTGTTATAAACTGCTGTGATTGGTTATGACAGTTGATGACAATACCTAGGTTTTAAGACATACAGTATTTCAGCTAAGAAATCTCTGGAGATATCTCCAGTACCTACAATATTTTGACATGATGATCAAATGCAACAACTACAAGCTGTATTGCATGCAAAGGAGGTTTTTCGTTGTGCTTGGACACAATTATCTCATGCAGGGCACTATTTATATTCTTATTCAAACACTTGGCATGAATATCATCACTGATAGGTCTTTAAAAATTGTGTGTGGGAGGTGCCTGATCCTGTCATTGTGGGAATATGTTGTTTTTGAGTTCAATCATATCTTGATCATGCTTTTAAATACACTTGGCTTATCATGAGGTTCTGGTGATGAAAGAAATTGTTATCCATCTACAGTATGCTTTTCCATGGAGGATATTTCCAGTAAATGTGGCTGCCTTTTGTTCTGTACAGGGCCTGTCTGTGCTGGGGTGGTGGGTCTGAAAATGCCCAGATATTGTTTATTTGGCGATACTGTCAACACAGCGTCTCGGATGGAGTCGAATGGAGAGGGTGAGTTTCAGATTTGGATCTCTGTTTTCCTATTTTCTATTTTGATTGGTGTCAGCACTTTAACACTTAAAACTATGAATGTGGAAATGTAGCCGCATAAAACAGTGTCACATTCTGGAATCCAGTTGGGACAATAATATGAATGACTACCTCATCTCTGTACCCTACACATAGAATTATCTGTAAGCCCCTGAGTCAGGCAGTGAATTTCAAACACAGATTTAACCACAAAGACCAGGAAGGTTTTCCAAACGCCTCGCAAAGAAGGGCACCTATTGGTGGATGGGTAAAAATAAAAATAAACATTGAATATCCCTTTGAGCACGGTGAAGTTATTAATTACACTTTGGATGGGTTATCAATAAACCCAGTCACTACAAAGATACAGGTGTCCTTCGTAACTCAGTTGTCAGAGAGGAAGGAAACCACTCAGGGATTTCACCATGAGGCCAATGGTGACTTTAAAACAGTTACAGAGTTTAATGGCTGTGATAGGAGAAAACTGAGGATGAGATATTGTTCAATCCAGGTGGGCAAATCTCTTAGAGACTTACCTAGAAAGACTCACAGCTGTAATTGCTGCCAAAGTTGATTGTAACGTGTATTGACTCAGGGGTGTGACTACTTATGTAAATGAGATATTTCTGTATTTCATTTTCAATACATTTGCAAAAATGTCTCACAACATGTTTTCACTTTGTCATTATGGGGCATTGTGTGCAGTTGGGTGAGGGGAAAAAAGCCATCTTGAATTCAGGCTGTAACACAACAAAATGTGGAATAAGTCAAGGGGTGTGAATACTTTCTGGAGGCACTGTATGTTTCAGCTGACACAAACTAAAACAACAACAACAAGTATTCATTATTTCCTGTTGATTATGTGGTATTTCCTTGGATTAGGATTTTGTTTGTCTGTCGAGCATTCCCTGTTGTATATTTGCTTATGCAATTGTTTTGTGAAAGACTGGTTTCCCGTCATTATTTGTCTTGACTAAATCTGACTAATGCTTGTGTCTGAGAATGCATAACCAAAAATATTGTGGACTAGCTCTTTGCACATACTTCCCTGTAAGAAATGAAGCATCAAGGGATAGATTAAGTAGAAGGGAATGGGATATTTATCATCACAAAGCAACAGAGGGGATGGAGGTTGTCGTCCTAGTTTAATAGTGTTTATCTGGACTGGTATTACTGGCAGCAGTTCTTAACTGGTGTAGTGGTAGTTGGACCGCTGGTGCTGTGCCGGCCAGGATTTTTTGTGAGTGACTCATCACATTATTGATTAACCCACTCACTTCCTGCTCACTTCCTGCTGTGTGCTTTCACGTCCGTTGATAAATAATTAATAACACTTATAGCCAGGCCACATCCATAGTGATAAACTGCAGACCATAAAATATCCTATAGTGGTAGGAATCACCTCTGGGACTGGACTGTCAACAGCTGTTTCTAAGGACTATTTCTACAGCAACAGGAAGATTTCACTGTTCATTTCTACTTTTGACCTTCACAATACACTTGGTTGACGTATGTACGTATGTATGTATGTATGTATGTATGTATGTATGTATGTATTGTATGTATGTATGTATGTATGTATGTATGTATGTATGTATGTATGTATGTATGTATGTATGTATGTATGTATGTATGTATGTATGTATGTATGTATGTATGTATGCGTACTGTAATTGTTATGATCTACCACAGTGCATATGGCAGAGGATAAATGTTTCATTAATGCTACTCGGTGTTACTCCCTGCAAAGCACTCACTGTGATTGTCTATTGATGTGTTTCACAGCCTTGAGGATCCACCTGTCCTCAGCAACCAAAGAAGTGCTGGATGAGTTTGGCTATTTTGAACTCCAAGAAAGAGGGGAGGTAGAAATGAAGGTAAGGCCACAATGAATAATGCATGTGTTGTTGTCAGCATTATCTGTAATGGCTTCATGTATTCAATATTGTCTGATAAATGAATATGATAGAAACATAAATGAAGAATACAGAAGTGTTTTGTCACATACACCAGATAGGTGCAGTGAAATCTGTTGTTTTACAGGGTCAGCTATAGTGAAATGTGGTCTTGTGATTCCCATTCTGTTTATTATATGCAGTGCATTTCAGTAGATTGCAGCTCTGGATCTCTCAGATTACGAGTGTCATAAAAAAAAGATGTCTGTACTCTTCTGTTGAAATGGAAGAAAACCATAAAGTCTGGTTATGAAGTGTAGCGTACTCTCTCTAGGGATGCCAGATTAGTTTTAACAGGCCCAGCTAAGGCCAGGGTCACCCTTTAAGAAAGAGAAGCCCTTTGGTGTATCTATCACTCCCACTCCTCTCCATTGATGAGCCTATTGATGTATGTGTTTTTCCAGGGCAAAGGCAAAATGCGAACCTATTGGCTTGAAGGGGAGAAGACTGATGTGTACGTTATCTGAGAGGCCTGCTGACAGCGTGTACCCACAGTGGAGCCAACCACAGAGGCTACACAGTGGCACAGTCAGCCAATGCTTTATTTGTTCTAGAATAAGGCCTAAAGGTGATTCCTTCCCCAAAAGCGGAACAACAATATTTACTGAATTAGACCTTTTTGGAAAAGAAGAGATGTTTAATAGGATGTTTATAATACCTGTGTAAGGTTACTGCCCCAACAATTGTAAGATGTTTTGTATGGAGAATATTTCTGTCCTGAGATTGAGTACTTTCTATATTTAGATTTATATCATGTGTTTGGAAGTCAATTCTGTATTAATATTTCCATACAGCGTTCATAACGGATGGGCGCACAGTGTAATAGATGTCAATGCAGAGGTCCGAGTTCCACAGTGGTGTTATAGAGTACAAGATGATATATGTATTTCCAAGATATTGTAAGATATTTTGTTCAATAAACTGAGTACAATACAACTATGTTTCATACATTGTTCAAATAATATTATTTATGTTCAACCCTGTGTGTTTTCATAGTCGTGTGTGAGTCGGTGCACTGCATTAATGTGCTTTTGATAAAAACATTTCATGATTTAGTAAATCCGATTTTTACAAAACATTAACATTTTGAAATATCATCATTGACGGTAGAGGGGGGACATTTCTTGTAACCAGCTCACTATTTATGTGTCTGACCGTACGTCTTAACTTTTATACAGACCTTGTGCCAGGATAAAGTGACTTATGGGGCAGTTGAAATCGGTGAGGGAGCAACATTTTTGGTGGTTCTTGCATTGGAATTATTTAGAATTCTGCTTCTAACACAATAAACATACAGTTCAAAGGCTGAGACTCCGAGACCATTGAGTGCTTTTGAAGTGACAGGTTGGCGCGAAATCTGTAGCCCATCTCAACTGCGCTGTATCAATACAATAGACAGCGCCCTACACACTAAAGCAATGCCACTTTGGTAACGAATATAGGCTACAAGATAGATATGCTGTTTGTAAAAGGTGAATTACCTTATGTGAATGCAGCCCTACACACATATGTCTAACCAAAATAATGCAAACTAAATGCTGAAAGTAGTAGCCTAGTTATTCATGCAAAAAAATGGGGCTTTGAATAATAACACAACTGGGAATGCGAAAGAATGAATGCGAAAAGAACAAAACAGCGGTAGGCCTATAGACAAAATATCAGATCAATAAAGGCATAACACAATCTATATTTGGCGGCTTTTTATTGAAATCCAAAGGAGTCATACCTAACCACCCGGTGGCTTACCATACCCCCCCTACACACAAACACACTCCGTGGAGCGCTCTGTCCATGGTGCTGATACAGCGCAGCAGAGGTACAGATTTCGCGCAAACCTGTCACTCAATCATTTGAACTTTTATGCTATTTTTTTTATACGGAAATACAACTAAAACTGAGGGTACACAAGTTTCAACTGAGGGGGCTAAGTCCCCTTTTGCCCTCTCGTGGAACCGGACCCTCTTTAATAACTGGGCCATATTCCCCTGATGTAACTTGGACAGAATTTAGTGTCCTCATGACGTTCTCTAAAAATGTTAGAGAATCTGCTTTATTAATTGTTTGAAAGGTTTCTCTTTTAAGGAGTGAAAATGTAAGATAGTCAGCTAAACATGTTGGGAATCTTGAATGGCCCGGCCCTTCGGTTGAAATTGCTGCGGTACCTTAGACATCCTAAATTCTAATTACAGCGTTGTCCCCTGCTTTGTCCTTTTTAGTCCATTACAGTATCACTTTAATAGGTTCCTAAACCAACAGTGGCTATTGCATTTCACACATGAATGACAGAAGTTATGCAAAGGTAAGTAGCTTTAAATGTTTTCTTTCTTTTATTTAACTAAAGTCCCACGATACAATCATCTGTAGCCTAGTATTTACATTGCATCTGCCAGTATCAGAAACCTTCAATTAAATCTTAGAACACCACCATATGCACCATTGACAAAAATATCTTGCCTTTTCACATGGCAATGTTGTCAAACCGCACAGGTAGTGTGCAAAATTCAGGTGTGAACAGACAGAGAAAAAAGAGATGCAGAGTGAGAAGAACCTGACTGTACTGTACAATAACAGTCATTATCAGGTTGTGCAGGATGCAGTTGTGTTCAGTTGCAACGACACATCACCAGTCATTAGCTGCTGTGACATGGCAGTGTGCATCATGTGTCTCTTCATCTCTGCTCCAATTAATTAACTAAGGGGGAATTCCGTAATTAAGTGATCATGCTTATTTATTTAACCTTTATTTAACTAGGCAAGTCAGTTAAGAACAAATTCTTATTTACAATGACGAACTAGGAACAGTGGGTTAACTGCCTTGTTCAGGAGCAGAACGACAGATTTTTACCTTGCCAGCTCGCGGATTTTATCTAGCAACCTTTCGGTTACTGGCCCAACGCTCTAACCACTAGGCTACCTGCCACCCTGTAGCCATGCGCAAATGACCCTATAGCGCCAAACCCACGGAGTTGATTTATGATTTCAAGAATGCTTTAATTATATGCCTGGACTTTTCACTGTATTTTTTTTTCTTCAGTTTCTATCATGTTAAATATTAGCCACTATCTATCGGTAGCCCTCGTCAGTTATACCACCATAAATGTAGAACTGTCATGTTAGTGTTAGTTTCATTCCATTTTGCATCATTCCATTTCATCGTTAGTTTACATTACTTTCTGTCACGTTCCTGTGGTTGTTTCTGGGGATCGCTAGCAATAGTGGATCATGTTAGGCTAGAATATTACAAGTTGTGCTATAATTTGTCACATGTAACCTATTTGAATCATTATGGAATGCAGACCATATTGAGTTTAAACCTGGAGCCTGCACACGGTTCAGGAAGACTGAACCGTTGTCATCACATTTTCATGATTAGTGAGGATTATTAGGGTAGATTTATAGGACTACTGTTCCACCCCTATTGTACACTTTTCCCTCTTTCCAATATTTAATGGATTGAACAATTGAATATGGCAACTTTCATGATGAATCAAAAAATAATAATTTGATTCACCAATATACACTGAGTGTACAAAACATTAGGAACATTTACATGACAGACTGACCAGGTGAATCCAGGTGAAGGCCATGATCCCTTATGGTCACTTCTTAAATCCACTTCAATCAGTGTAGATGAAGGGGAGTAGACAGATTAATCCTTCAATTTAATCTGTGCATCAATCTAAGTAACATAATTTTAAAAATCCCCATCAAAATCTGTCTGTTTAAGTTAGAGATATTTGCATGGGCTGCGTCTCAATCTGCCCCATCTGTGTATGTCGGCCTTCCGCATCGGCGGTGGAAGGTGGCCGAGCTACAGCAATGTTTGTCAGGTCATGAGACATCCCAACAAAAATCAGTCTTCTCACAGAAACCTCTGTAGCGTCCAAAATAATGTGACCACTCTATGAAAAGATGAGACTCTCAAAAACACGGTGGTGTTCTCTGTTTTGCTCTACGACCCCCACAAGCGCCACGGGATTCTGTCAATAATGTGATATGCCAATTTCTGTCTGTAGCATACATTTCCTAAGTCTGAATCGGGCACTTATCAACCAAGTACAGTGGGGCAAAAAAGTATTTAGGCAAATCAATTCAAATTTTTATTTGTCACATACACATGGTTAGCAGATGTTAATGCGAGTGTAGCGAAATGCTTGTGCTTCTAGTTCCGACAGTGCAGTAATAACCAACGAGTAATCTAGCTAACAATTCCAAAACTACTACCTTATACACACAAGTGTAAAGGGATAAAGAATATGTACATAAAGATATATGAATGAGTGATGGTACAGAGCGGCATAGGCAAGATGCAGTAGATGGTATCGAGTACAGTATATACATATGAGATGAGTATGTAAACAAAGTGGCATAGTTTAAAGTGGCTAGTGATACATGTACTACATAAAGATGCAGTAGATGATATAGAGTACAGTGTATACGAATACATATGAGATAAATAATGTAGGGTATGTAAACATTATATTAAGTAGCATTGTTTAAAGTGGCTAGTGATATATAGTCAGCCACCAATTGTGCAAGTTCTCCCACTTAAAATTATGAGAGAGGCCTGTAATTTTCATCATAGGTACACTTCAACTATGACAGACAAAATTAGGAAAAAAAATCCAGAAAATCACATTGTGGATTTTTTATGAATTTATTTGCAAATTATGGTGGAAAATATGTATTTGGTCAATAACAAAAGTTTATCTCAATACTTTGTTATATACCCTTTGTTGGCAATGACAGAGGTCAAACGTTTTCTGTAAACCAAGCTGCTTACCTATTGCAGATTCAGTCTTCCCAGCCTGGTGCAGGTCTACAATGTTGTTTTTGGTGTCCTTTGACAGCTCTTTGGTCTTGGCCATAGTGGAGTTTGGAGTGTGACTGTTTGAGGTTGTGGACAGGTGTCTTTTATACTGATAACAAGTTCAAATAGGTGCCATTAATACAGGTAACGAGTGGAGGACAGAGGAGCCTCTTAAAGAAGGAGTTACAAGTCTGTGAGAGCCAGAAATCTTGCTTGTTTGTTATTGACCAAATGCTTATTTTCCACCATAATTTGCAAATAAATTCATTAAAAATCCTACAATGTGATTTTCTCAACAACAGAAAAATCTCATTTTGTCTGTCATAGTTGAAGTGTACCTGTGATGAAAATTACAGGCCTCTCTCATCTTTTTAAGTGGGAGAACTTGCACAATTGATGGCTGACTAAATACTTTTTTGCCCCACTGTAAGTGTCACATAAGTATCTCATCACTTTTGTCTCCCCTTCAGGGAGTGTACAGTATCCAAATCTGTACATGTGTGTGCATACAGATGTTTAAATGAAATGATACTGTAGAATTCAATAGAAGAATGAAGGATGAATTTGAGTAATTGTTGAGTCATCAAAGGCTCCTGGTTTTATCTTTTGAAGAGAGTTGAAGGAAGGGGGTGAAGAACGCCATTAGCATTTTTGATACAATTTGGGAGGAGAGACAACAAACACCAAGAAGGGAACTTTTGACGGGGGAATGCATTGAAGGAATTTCTACTGCAGGTATGTAGGCCTACTGTATCACAAGCACATAGTTCATAAGATGGTTCAACATTTGTCTCCTCTGACAAAAGCACAACATCCATTTTAATCACTCAGAGCAGTGCTCCCTTCACAGGGAAATACAGAGAATGAAGTATTGTAATACATTTTTTATAAACTTAAACAAATACACAGTTATGGATAGATCAAAACATACATTATTAATTTAATTGAATCATGGATGAAAATTAGTAGCCACATTTATTCAAGGAAATATTTACTTTTTCACAGTTAATTTGAATTAAAACAATTATATGCAATATATTTCACTTGGCTGGAAGTAGCTAAATGGCATCTGTTTCAGACATCAATTGTTTCCCCCTCTAATCCCATGAGGTAAGGAAATGTTTTGGGGGATAATTAGCATAAATGTAGTCTAAAATTACTTGTTGCCATAGCTACCTCCTCATAATCTCTGCTGAAAAGCAAGAGGAGAGAGGAACACAATGTAGACATGTCTCTTGATTGACAGAACACGAATCAGAGCCATGCTCTCTAAAGTAAGGAGGCTGCATGAACATCAATATGAACATCAATATTTCTGACATCTGTAAGGCGGAGGAGGCTTCTGTGTGCCTCTCTTTCTAACGTTGGAAAAACACTTTCCTCATCTCAGAAAACAAATGGTTTTCTTGCCATTTGTCCAAGGACAATAGCCAGATCCATTTTTGCCCAGCACAGAGGAAAGTGGAACATGTGACTTTCTGTTGTTCAGCACTGCTCAATTGTGGTAATTACAAGTTGCAAAGGTTTGAAAAAAAGACCATAGGAGAAAATAACCTACAAACAAAAATAAAAGCATGAACAAACAGAGATAATATTCTTAATACAAAGCTCTGGTATGAATAAAAAAACAACAACTGTAATTCTGCAAGGAGACAATGACCCTGAGATAAAGTTACAATTCAAAACCATTCATCTGTCTGCTTGTGTTAAATCATTTGTGCAGTACTTACGGAATTCATATACAGTGCAGAGACTAGACCCAATTGAAATGATAAACAGAGCAATATTCATGCACAATATTATGGAACAATAATTTAATACCACTGTGTCCAATGCGCACGTGAGTAACAGCTTAATTCTCCGTTGTGTACAGAATAGGCTTATCATCCATGTGTTCACTGATAGGTGTGCTGAAGGTGGCATTCTTCTTGAATGGGGTATCCCTGGTTCTCACCGCTGTCACACCCTGAGACGGCAGAACATGGTACATGTTACTTGCTGTTGTTTAAAACTGTAGACTGTAGAGTATTATCAGACAACAGTGAAGGTATGCTAGGTATGCTATTATTACAGTAGCTGCTCATTTAAGGCTTAAATTAACTGAGTTAAAAAGTGGATGAGATGTATAATTTCTTTCATTGTACCCCTTTTTCTCCCCAATTTCGTGGTATCCAATTGTTTAGTAGCTACTATCTTGTCTCATCGCTAAAACTCCCGTACGGGCTCAGGAGAGACGAAGGTTGACAGTCAT
This sequence comes from Oncorhynchus tshawytscha, assembly GCF_018296145.1. NCBI lineage: Eukaryota > Metazoa > Chordata > Actinopteri > Salmoniformes > Salmonidae > Oncorhynchus > Oncorhynchus tshawytscha. The sequence goes on from NC_056448.1 coordinate 22,554,194, forward strand.
GCGTCCTCCGATACACAACCCAACCTGGTGCTTGATGAGACAAGGATTTCCTCCCTAACCCGGACGACGCTAGGCCAATTGTGCGTAGGCCGCGACCGGGATACGACAGAGCCTGGGCGCGAACCCAGAGTCTCTGGTGGCGCAGCCGGCGGTGCAGTACAGCGCCCTTAACCACTGCGCAACCCGGGAGGCGAGATGTCTCATTTCATTCGGAAATCGACAGTACCCTGTACCAGCTGTGCTCTTTCAAGTCTATTGGCAGAATTGAATCAGATGTCTTATTGAAGGGCACTTTGAGACCACATTCAAAATGGAGACTTGTAAATAGCCATCAAATATGACACCAAAATTACAAACATATGCTAAATCATTTTCATTTGTTAATATCTTACATATCAACAGCCATCAAATACTAAAACTCAAGGGCCAGATGTCCAACAATAATGATGGTTTAATTGAGAAAATAAAAACCAGATTGTGCAGTAGAGATTAATATAATATGAATACTATATTAATATAAATACTTTATAACTATATAATATCATGTCAGGAGTGAGTCCCAAAGAGTACAAACCTAAGGATACTTAAGAATATAAGGCTATGGGTCCTCTAACCTTGATAGGGTAAATAAAATGCTTCTGAAAAGAATTGCTTTCTTTACACACTCGTGTAATGTTTTACTGGGTTGTGGGTATGTGGGAGGTCTCTTCCAGCAATTTATTGTATTCAATTTTGTAAGTGGAATAGCCAAGCAACAAATGCTTCACAAACACAGACAGACCACTAAACGCCACAGTCACTGTACTATAGCAGAGTAAATGACACACCACACAAAAGTTGACTTAAGAATTGAAAATAATAAAGATGATAAAATGTAACAACGGAATTTTGTCTAGTGTTGACTATAATGTTAAGCAGCCATCCAGTAATAGTGAAAACATGGTGCTCTCTCCATTTATGATAATGTAGAGAGGGTTATGCAAATGGGGGAGTAATGTAATAATCAGACCAACCTGTATCTGATGATGATTCTCACTCCAAAAGGTAATTGCCTGATCGCTTTTGTAGTCATGCTCCTAATCACAGCAAACCAAGAATGCATTAGAAATGAACATTCTGTTCAAGTATGAGTTGAATAATGCTGACGTCATTTTTATATTTGAAAGACAGGAAAATTATAAAAGGTAGCTAGTCCCAAAACAAGGTGTCTCACAAAGAGCGGAATTTTGTAATCATGTTCATAGAATATACTTGATTTAGAAGACCTTTAGTGGTGAAGGCAGGGAAGGCAGAAAGCCTTCAACTTTGTAGTCCTCTTTGGTAGTGGAGCAGAACTCTGTTTTGGGAGGCTCAGGATTAAATTCTGCATGTGTCTGCTCACTGTGGGATAGAGGAGGAGGGTCATATCAGCATGAGAACCTACAGCAATAGCCTTATCTGTCTCTGCTACTCTGACATTATTTTCTCACATTTTCACATTGCTGAACTTTAGATGACTATTTTTAAATCTATCAGTCGCTGCATTGCTGTGTGTAAGGTCTATGCAGTGATAAAGCTAGTTATTCTTAGGCTTACATGATTAGTGTATGAATATGCATAATAATACATTCATTACCATATGAATCAACATAACATTGTTCCACTGTTATTCTACATTATTCATACAGGTTGTCATAACATACTGATTTGTGGTGTAAACTCCCTGTCCTATCTCTTCATAACTGGTGTCCACAGATCCAAATTAAATTCTCACGTTGAGCAGCTTCCAAGAAGTGTTGATCTGTTGACATTTACTCTTACTGTTTCCCTACAGCAGACTATTGCCATGGAAAAACAAAGCAACACTTTCCAAACCACTATTAAAGGTTCTATGACTAATGCTACTTATTTAAATTGATGTTATTTTTGTCATAATAAACTAGTTAGAGCCTTGTTAATGTTCTTTACATTTAGCTTTGAGCATTCAGTAAAAATCTAGCTCAGTTTTGTGACTGTGGGGTTTTGTACGGCATAAGTCAGTGGATATGAGTCGAGACTCCCCTCCAACAACCCGTTTTAACCGTCATACCTCCCTTTGTTAAAATCGCTTGTTGGGGGATTTTAACCACATTGTTGTGGACACATTCTATGAACCACATTACACTGCACATGAATGTTAAATCAGATAATGAAGTCAAATCAAAAAGCACAAAGTGTTCATAGAACTGTAAAACTAACCAAGACTTGTAAATTACATCACTTTCCTCCTACCAGTTCCGCTCAAGGCATTGATTGAACAGTGTTGTGTCACGTCTCGAGTAATATATATATATATATATATATATATATTTCAAGTTTGAATGTGTTGTTCACATTATTATAACTGTTATGAAATGAAACTTTGGTCAATTAGGCCTACCTTATTTTCTTGAGCAGATCATTTTCCAAAAGTTCTCCTCTGAGGCCTTAACAAATAAAACAAATAAAACATGGGCAAAACACACACCGAACTCTAAAATGCTTGAGTGAATTTTAATCAAGTCAGCCAGTGAGACAGCATAACAGTATGCTTATGAACAGTTTGCACAGTAGTAAGGTTACAGTATGCTTGAATGTTGCGTGGCATCCACTGAATCTAAAACTCATTCCAGGAAAAATCTATTCAAGGTCGGCTGGATGTAGGTATGTTTATTAGTGTTCAATGTTCTTATTCTGTACCTACCTCTTTGTCTCACCCCGTGACCCTTGGGAGGGGTGAAAGCAGCATTCACTGTGGTGACACCTTGAACTTTGGATGACAGATCCATAGTGAGAATCCCTTTATGTCCATTTTTGTGGATGTGCGCTCTGGGCCTCTCATTGTCAAGGACGGCAGTGGCCCGCTGAATGAATGTAATTCCAAAGACTAATAAAAAGCTGTGCCATGTGTGACAACATATTGTTGTTTTCAATCATTTTTAATTAGTTAAAGGAGTGACTTGTACTAATGACATATTAATGATGGCACTGATAGCTAACTGAGAAAACAGGAGGGAGAACATGCGAGCCCTCATATACCTGAATTTAGCTATACATGTAGGCCTACCGCTAACTTACATCTCTCGCTCTCACACACGCAGACACACACACACACCACTACCAGCTTTCATATTGAGACAACTTTTGCCAAAAAAAAAAACTCACCTCCTCTACCCAGTTATACAGCAAACATTTTCCAATAGATTTTTGTTCAACAGAAGTGTCCAATGCAGTCATTATATTTTCATTACAATGCACTTAGTTAGTAGTGTGAAATCGCTAATTTATCTTGTGAAACCAAGATAGTTGATGTAGCTAGCTAGCTTGCTTCTAGTTAAACGTAGCTACCACTATTTATTATTCTGTTGTGGAAGTGTAACCCCAACAACTGTAAACAAACGACATCGTGACGTCATTCGAAAATAAGCATAGAGATAATTTTGGGTCTTTGCGGGTCAAATAAATTTGTTGACCAATCAGGGCCGGAATATGACTGCAAGTCACATAATAATTTAACACGTTCATTCTTTTTTTACGTAGTTATTACACATTGATTACACCATCACTCGTATTTCATATGTCACAGCATTCACCGATATGTATGCCACGATGTTAATAATAACATCTGTATCAAATATATTTGTAAACATTTTTGATCCTGCTCTTATTTCAAATGATCACACAGACGTTTTCCCATTCGGTCGAACAAATAATGCCTTATTACCAACGCGGTATTGTAAACATGACGTGTAATTTCAGCACACACAACATTCTTTAATATAACTTTGTTATTAAATCCTTGGTGTAAAGTGTTACAGTTTTTTTCGATTGCTAAACGACAGTGGACACAACTGGAGTCACATGTGCAAAACTCTAACTACAGTCTGCACAGCAGCAGTTCATGTGGACCAAACTCTAGTTCGTTTTTCATTGCTTGAACACAGTTATCAAAACTCTACACACTTATCCCATGACTTTAACCACAACCTGCACAACACTGTGGATTTACAGCACTTTGTTCAAATGCTAACACACTGCTGTCAAAACTGTGAACCACACATTCAAAACGGAATAGATTTCAGCCTTGTGCCTTTCAAACACTGCTGATTGCAATTTCAGCTGAAAGGCTAAGCAGGTGTCTTGTTTTAGACTTGTTAGTGAACACACACACATATTACAGTATATATAGGTAGAGCTCAGAAAGACTCATTTTGGAAATGGAACAAGGAAGATGGGTTCGTGGAGGGAGAAGGGTGGCAGGGAGAGGGCGGATGCGTGGAGGAAGACAAAGAAGACAAAGAGGTGTTATTTCAGATGAAATAAGGGCTACACTTATAGACCATGTCGTGAACCATGGTCTCTCATTGAGAGAGGCAGGGTTGAGGGTGCAACCCAATCTGCAAAGATCCACAGTGGCATCTGTAATGCGAATTTTCCATCATGCAAACAGGTGAGAGTTACATCCTTACAGTAAATGAAAACATTACAGGAATCTATTTTGTATTGCAATTATAGAATATTTACACAGATATATATTACAGTAAGTTTGACTGTAAAATATATTTTTACAACAGGACCCAAAGGCTGCCCCCAACAGGGGGAAGAGGAAAAATATTTTCAGATGCGCAGGAAAATGCTATTGTTGACATGGTTGTTGTCAACAATGCAATAAAACTGCGGGAGATTCAAGATAGAGTGCTGGCTGATAATGATATATTTGAAAATGTTAATTCTGTCAGCACAACAACTATTGCTCGAGTCCTATAGAAACACCAAGTTACAATGAAACAGTTATACACTGTACCGTTCGAGAGAAACAGTGAACGGGTAAAAGAGCAAAGATACCAATATGTCCAGGTAAGACATCTGAGGTTACGTACCAGCTATACAAAAATATTTACAGTAAAAAAAAAACACTAGCATTTCTACAGTAAAACTGTGCACTTACTGTTTTTCAGAGTGTGATGGAGGTGGAAGCACTGGAAAGACCACATTCATTTGTATTTATCGATGAAGCTGGATTTAACCTTGCCAAAACACGGCGCAGAGGAAGGAATGTTATAGGTCAAAGGGCCACTGTGGAGGTTCCAGGCCAAAGGGGGGAAAATATCACCATGTGTGCTGCAATGGCCAATGATGGTTTGCTTCTCAACACACCACTCATTGGCCCATACAACACAGAAAGGCTTATAGCTTTCCTAGAACAGCTCTATGCTCAGCTAGTGCCAGCAGAACAGGGGGAGCCAGTAAGAAACCCCAAAGTTTTTGTCATAGTTTGCCGATAACGTTGCTTGTCACCACTCTGCAGCTGGTTTTGTACCTGGTTTTGTATCAACCCAATAGAGGAGTTTTTCTCTGCCTGGAGGTGGAAAGTGTTTGGTCACCACCCACATGACCAAATGTCTCTTTTGGAAGCCATGCGTGCCGGATGTGAGGACACGAGTCCAGAGGACTGCCAGGGATGGATAAGGCACTCCAGAAGGTTCTTCCCCAGGTGCATGGCAAGAGAAAACATTAGATGTGATGTTGAAGAAAACCTGTGGCCTGATGCTAGAGAGAGGCTGGATTAGCTCCTCAATTATTTGTTCGAATTACAGTATGTACTTTTAGTTTCTACCTTTTTTTTCTCATTACTGTAATTCCGTAAAATTACTACAGACTATTGAAGCAAACTGCTAATTTTCATTTACCTTAAAGAATTGTTATGTTCTAATAATTTTAATAAATCATGTGAAAGAATGTCACTTTTTTTTTTTGAAGAAAATATTACTTTGTATGAAGTCACTGAAATTGTTCAAACTGTAAAGATGAAAAGTTTGTATTTTCTGTATTGGTATTTGATGCTAGTGTTTTTACTCTCAGTGTGTTCTGAGTGACAGTGTGTGTTATCTCAGTGAGGGTTGTGCATAGTGTTTGGCTGCACTGAGCGTGTTTTGAGCCATGTGTTAAGAGTTGTGTTGCTTGGAATGAGTTTTGCAGGTGATGTGAACTGTTTAGCTCAGGTGACTGTTGGTAGTGCAGACTGTACTTAGAGTTTTGCACATGTGACTCCAGTTGTGCCCACTGTCGTTTAGCAATCGAAAAAAACTGTAATATAATTTGGCGCATAAAGCACTATATTTTATGTAGCTAACATTCACATCACTCAATGTGTATTTGTGTCCACACCCCAATTTCAAAACCCTGTTTTCAGTATTTGCACTGTGCAGCTACATGGCATATAGTCAGTACCTGCTCTAAAAGGGTGGATGGATTTGTCCTCCGATGTGCCCATTGGTTGTGCACAAAGCAGCCAGTCATGACAAGTTTTCTCCCGAGACCCTTGGGATGGGGGAAGGGATGGGAGGGTATACACTGATTCCAAACAGCTGTCCAGATGATGGAGCAAAATTTAAATGTAGCTTCCTGTCTATTCACCAGACAGCCATTATTTAAAAAATGCCAATGCTTTCTGCTCTTAAAAGTGTGTGTGTGTGTGTGTGTGTGTGTGTGTGTGTGTGTGTGTGTGTGTGTGTGTGTGTGTGTGTGTGTGTAACAATACAGACTGAGGTGTCTCTTGTGAGAGGAAAGACAAATGACAGGGATATGTAGAGGATGGAAGGTATGGCATGAAATGCAGGTATGTGAAATGCATTGTTTTGGTTCCAAGAGAAGAAATTGCCCCCTGAGGTACAATTACAGTGAATAAAGAAGATGTTATTGTGTTTGGAGGCATTGTGATTGGAGAAACACTGCCCTGTGTCTGTCTAAATCTTGACAATTTAGCAATCTTTTTCTCTCCAAGGCATCTCCCCTATGAATTAATTTCATACACATCAAATCAAATATTTTTCCTGACTAAAAAAAAATATTAAAAAAGAATAGTGTGTGCAGGATTCATTCATGGTATCATCACAATCCAATTCCAAAGGCTGGTTTGCTTATTGTTTTGTAGACTTTCCATTGGTGCACAGAAGCACTATCCACAATAGAAATAAGGAAAGGTGAATACAATGGAGGAAAACAACTGATACGCCTCAATTAACATCAAAGCAAAGCTCTATAATGGAAGGCCACAATGTTGAAGATGATGACTTAGGGGTAACCCAAAATGACTTAGAACTCAACTTCATTCTCTGCATCTCTGCATGTCCGCAATATTGTAAAAAATCATCACAATTAGACGGTCCCCATTGACTAGATCTTTCCGTATATTGTACATGGTATGATAATTTGGTGCAGTAGTATTTACTGCTTGCCGAAACAATGAACACAATTGCACATATTTATATTGTGATGAAAACAATGTGTTAATATTCTGTGAACTGAACACTTAACAGTGAATTTTGTATTGAATGATGATATTTTATTTAAACGCAAATCTAGCTGAAAGACGAAGGCCAAAGCATACCCATGATGTTGCACAACGATTTAAGGCAATAAGTCATTATTTTACTCAAAGTATGATATATTTGGGCTTGAAGTAACATATCCATGTGAAAGCGGTATCTTTTCCTACGATATGACACACAAATGATTTTCAATCTAAGTTTCATTTCAGGGCTTGGTTTTAATTGAACGTTAACACCCACCAACCAGCATGGCATTGTTAATGAATCAGAAACAGCTACAAAATGAATCCTCTTTGCCACTGAGATGAGACAAACATCCTTGTGTCTGCTTGGCCGCCTGAGCCATGAAGCAAATTAGAATAAGGTCTGGAAACTTATGTTTTTTTTAACCTCCACTATTTTTAACATAAAATTATCATAATCCATTGGATAATATGTCAATTTTCACTTATTTTTGAGGTAGTCTGTATAAAAATACATATATCTGACCACTTTATAAAATGGTATAATTGTGTGATATGATAACATTTTGCAAATCCGCTCCCACCCGTCGCCCCAAGATGAATGGTTTTGACCACTAGAGTTTTGCCTCACTACACACTCCAAATATACATGTCATCTGCAGCGTGCATGATCTTGAGGCAAATCATTGTAGCCTATCATTTCACTTCCCATGTGAGAACCATGAGCACTTCCTGATTTGGCTTTGTTGTACCACAGCCAAAGCCTGCCAGCAGCTTACCTACCAAGGGTTGTACCGTGTCCATTAGAATTTCGCATTTCAATAGTTATACATATTACCGGAGCTTCATCTTATTCTTTCAAACCTTTTCTTCTGGCAGATTTACGGCTGCCAATCATGGAAGACTACACAAATTTGGAGATAACAATAGTTGGCGAAGTCAAAGATAGTCCAGTGGTTTCCATCTGTGGCGAAGTTTTACCTAAATGAATGCTTATGACAAATCCAACTCCAGAACCAGCTATAAAGCCAGCTGGCTAATCTTTTTAAGATGGTGTAGTAGTAAAAAAAAAATGCAACAACATAACATGAGCTAGCTAGACAAGGTTAGCAAGATCGCTAGCTAGTGCTGAAATGGACTTTACTTTACGTTTCAACACAGATCCGAAAATTGCTTGTACGCAATTGAGAAAAACGGTAAGCTCCACACCAGCTTTACTCAGTTCAGGTGCAAGGCAAAACAATTACGTACGTTGTTAAAAGAAATATGTGCCTGCACACTTTTAATACGTCCTAAACGTGAAACTTTACAGCACAATCATCCCCAAAATGACTAGATCTTTCAAATTCCTGCATGAGGGATTTCAGTGAAATTATAAATATCTCTGAGTGAATGGCTGTTTACATGTACAGTGCATTTGGAAAGTATTCAGAACCCTTGACATTTTCCAAATTTTGTTATGTTACAGCCTTGTTCTAAAATGTAGAAATTGTTTTTAGAAATGTTTGCAAATATATTCAAAATAAAAAACAGAAATATCACATTTACATAAGTATTCAGCCCCTTTACTCAGTACTTTGTTGAAGCACCTTTGGCAGCAATTACAGCCTCAAGTCTTTTTGGGTAGGACGCTACAAACTTGGCACACCTGTATTTGTGTGCTTAGGGTCGTTGTCCTGTTGGAAGGTGAACCTTCCCAGTCTGAGGTGCTGAGCGCTCTGGAGCAGGTTTTCATCAAGAATCTCTCAGTACTTTGCTCCATTCATCTTTCCCTCTATCCTGACTAGTCTCCCAGTCCCAGCCACTGAAAATCATTGCCACACCATGATGCTGCCTTCCACCATGCTTCACCGTAGGGATGGTGGCAGGTTTCCTACAGACATGACACAGGATTCAGGCCAAAGAGTTCAATCTTGGTTTCATCAGACCAGAGAATCTTGTTTCTCATGGTCTGAAAGTCCTTTAGGTGCCTTTTGGCAAACTCCAAGGGGGCTTCCATTTGCCTTTTACTGAGGAGTAGCTTCCATCTGGAGCTTTGTCAGAGTGACCATCGGGTTCGTGGTCACCTCCCTGACCAAGGTCCTTCTCCCCTGATTGCTCAGTTTGGCTGTGTGGCCAGCTGTAGGAAGAGTCTTGGTTCTTCCATTTAAGAATGATGGAGGCCACTGTGTTCTTGGGGACCTTCAATGCTGCATACATTTTTTGCTACCCTTCCCCAGATCTGTGCCTCGACACAATCCTGTCTCGGAGCTCTAAGGACAATTCCTTCGACCTCATGGCTTGGCTTTTGCTCTGACATGCACTGTCAACTGTGGGACCTTATATAGACAGGTGTGTGCCTTTCCAAATCATGTCCAATCAATTTAATTTACCACAGGTGGACTCCAATCAAGTTGTAGAAACATCTTAAGGATGATCAATGGAAACAGGATGCACCTGAGCACAATTTCGAGTCTCATAGCCAAGGGTCTGAATTCTAAATTTGCAAAAATGATAAAAACCTGTTTCTGCTTTGTCATTATGGAGTATTGTGTGTAGGTTGATGAGGAAAACATTTATTTGATTAATTTTAGAATAAAGCTGTAACATAACAAAATGTTTTATGGCCTTGGTGATTCTACAGTATATTAATCTATTTTCTATGATGAGCAGCTCCATTGAATATACAATAGCCTATAACAAAAACATGTGACAAACAGACAAATCACGGAGTAAGTCATGGAGTAGTCTGTCACAGCAACCCAAACATAATGGGATCCTGTTACTGAGTAACACAACAGAGGAGTTTCTTGTAAAGGCCTAACCACTCAATACTTTTTTACATGAGCCATCAGACAGCCCATGTGTCTGGAATGGTCTACCTCCACAGTATGGTGGTCAGAAAAGCGTGGTCAGAAATCCAGTCAATGTTTTATTGAAGCTAGACTCGTCAAGATTAGATTTTTCATATGGCGCAAAACGATCCTCCCAACCAGATTATTCATGTGTTGTGATGTATGAAGACTTTTTGGTTGAAATCATCAGAATTCCTTGAGACATTTTCTCTTTGTATCATTCCACATGGGAGCAGAATAACAATTTGGCAACAAACACATCATGCCAAGAATCGCACCCTGTTTCTACTTGGCATTACTTGTATTGGAACTAATTAGTTGAATTAACACTTTGATAACAAAGACCTAAGACAAGAGAGTGAAAAGGTCTCATACATTACAAACCTTACCTATTTCCCACTTAAAAATAGTCAATGCACAACACTCATAGCAAATCTGCAAGTCCCCTTTGAAATACAACATTACTAATGCTCATAATCCACAGTCTTGGAACAACATTCCAAAACCCAATATTAACAGTTTGGTCACCGAGGTGTGTGTGATTTGGAAGGGGATCAGATTTTATCGAGCATGTCCATATAATTAATTATTCCTTCGTTTCACTAAGAAAAAAACCTGAAATACTTTCCGCAAAACATGTTTTTGTCTCTCTCTCTTACACAACACCCAGAGAGCTTGTGTTGCTATTTATACTCTGCATCATGATTACTTGTTGTCTGACCATCACCATGGCTACTGGTATCTCTGCAGATCTCTTTGTGTGTGTAACCTGTGTATGTGTATGGGAGATTATACATCCTTAAGTGCTCAAAGATGAGAAGATGGCTTTGCCTCTTGTTATTGCATTTAGCGACCCCTTCATGACTCAGACCTATTTGGGTCCATATAGCTTTTATGGTATCTCTGCACTGTATCTAATGAGTGATTTAGGTGGAGGTGGCCTCTGATCTAGGATCGGCTTTCATCCATTGCCTTTTATCCAAGCCTAACCTTATCCATTAGCTATAGAGCAAAACTGACCTTACTTCAGATCTGAACTTCTATCTTCCATTCAGACCCTAATTAGTTTGTATTCATCTCTAAATCCCAATGCAATAGTGCCTGCTGCCTGAAAGCGTCCTTGGGCACACATCCTAAGTGTCCACGTCAATGCCTTACCCTGGTGAGCTGACTGTTATCCAAAGTCTATATGAAAGACACACTAGATTACCTTCTCTAGGTTCTTCACAGGATAGAAGACTGGAGGACTATGTCATCCATCCTTTAGAAATTGCATGATCTGCCTCTGAATGGTGAGTTTGGTTCAGAAATCCTCACACCGTAAGTGGAAAGACATAGATTTCTATCACCCCAATCTCAGAACTGGCTAGTAGAATGCATGGAATTTCAACAACCTAATTCAATTTGTGCCTGTTAATATGTGGCATTCGTTCCTGTTAGATCTGTGCCCTGTATTTACCTAGCTGGAATAACACTTTAGCCTGTTTGGTGCGGCCTCTTGGTGTTGTTTTAAAGAAGTGCGTTGCCGTGTCCAAAAGGGCTCTGCGTTATGTGAGAGGCACTGTCTCCCCTCGGTTCTTGGCTGGGGTCTTTTTGCCCCCCTCAAACCCCCGAGACTCAGGCCTGGTGTTTGGGTTGGCATCGTCAGTGTAGTCAGCTGGTCTGCCCATCTTGGCCTCGCACTTCAAACGGCCTTTTTTTCTATAGTGGTGAAGCAGTGTTGCAGTTAATATGTGATTCTCTGTACAACACAAACACCTTGAATGCTGCTCTGGACTAGCTGCTACCCCCTCTCCTCGCCCAAGGGCAAACATGGAAGGGGTACCCTGTCCTCTACCCTGCCACTCGACTTTCAAGGAGAGAAAAGTTAAGAAAATACATATTGAGGAGTATAAAAAGTCAGCAGTCTTTCATGTTGCCTTGACTGCCTATTTTATCCGGTATTTATGATAGAATGGCATCCATAGTGCATAAAACAAGCATTCTAGTTATGTTATAGAGTCAGGTCTGTCATGGACATGTGGTGTACAGCTGTACTCAAATAACCACACACATCGCCAAGCAAACACCTGAGGAGGGAGAGGCCTGAAACACACTGGCCACCAACAGATAAACACTCCACTCTGTTATAACTACAGTATCCACAACACTACTGGACACATACAGAGGTCAATACAGTTCCTTACTGCGAATGAATAACTCGGTGGGGTTCAGACTGTTTGTCTTTTCCACATGTGGTTTATAAGGAAAGTCATGAATGAATGAATCAACAATATGATTTGGAGGTTCTGTTTTATCATCAGTTCAATTACAGGTTATAAAAGTTCAATGTGGTTTCAGATAGGTTTTCACTGTGTCATTACTCTGTTTTCCACAACTTTCAGTGATGTCTGTCTGTTTGAGCCGTTTCTCCACTTGTAAATAAAAGTAGATTTATGGTCATGACATCCTGTTTCAGTGATCTTAGCTGTAGTCACCCACCACAGCATCCATCCATTTGGTCTTTACATGTTGTCTTATGGAACAGAAGGCCTGTGAAATGCACTTTACCCAATCCCGCCCACCTCCTAAAGATAAAGAATGTTATCTACAGAGACATGAGCCCTGTAAGACAATATAAAAAACAAGGTGAAGAAATGGTCAACTGACAGACTAATTAGTCATCACAGATTGGCTAACTTTGACCATTCAGAACACAGACACGCTTTTCAATAAGAAATGGTCCATGGCATTTCCCATCTGGCCACACTGGCAGTATATCACCCACACTAAAATAACCAATGTGATTTGTTCCAGACTGGAAGCCATTAAAGGTCATAGTTTTAGAAAATGCACACATTTCAGAATGACATTAATGTTCTTGATGTGACTATGGACTGTTTGACCCATTATAAACTGTTGGCCTAATTGAAAAATATTTAATTTAAGAAAATACATGCCTACTGCTGTGGCCAGGTGATTTTTGATTTACTCAGTTAGCTTTTAATACATACTGAATAAAAAAATAAATGCAACATGCAACAATTTCATAGATTTTACTGAGTTATACAGTTCATATAAGGAAATCAGTCAATTGAAATAAATTGATTAGGCCCTAATCTATGGATTTCACATGACTGGGAATACAGATATGCATCTGTTGGTCACAGACACCTATTTGTGAAGAAAAAAAAAGGTAGGGGCATGGATCAGAAAACCAGTTAGTATCTGGTCTGACCACCATCATGCAGTGCAGAATCTCCTTCGCATAGAGTGGATCAGGCTGTTGATTGTGGCCTGTGGAATGTTGTCCAACTCCTCCTCAATAGCTGTGCGAAGTTGCTGGATAATGGCGGAAACAGGAACACACTGTCGTACATGTCGATCCAGAGCATCCCAAACGTCAGTGTTCGTTGTCCGTAGCTTATGCCTACCCATACCATAACCCCACTGCCACCATGGGGCACTCTGTTCACAATGTTGACATCAGCAAACCGCTCTCCCACACAATGGACATACTGACAAATTCTCTAAAATGACATTGGAGGCAGGTTATGGTAGAGAAATGAACATTGAATTCTCTGGCAACAGGTCTGGTGGACATTCCCACAGTCAGCATGCCAATTGCACGCTCCCTCAAAACTTGAGACATCTGTGGCGTTGTGTTATGTGACAAAACTGCACATTTTAGAGTGGCCTTTTATTGTCCCCAGCACAAGGTGCACCTGTGTAATGATCATGCTGTTTAATCAACTCCTTGATATGCTACACCTGTCAGGTAGATGGATTATCTTGGCAAAGGAGAAATGCTCAGAAATAAGGTTTTTGTTCATATGGAACATTTCTGAGAAATGTATTTCAGCTCATGAAACATGTGACCAAAGCTTTACATGTTGCGTTTATATTTTTGTTCAGTGTAAGTTCGATATAGATTTTAAGGTTGTTTTGATTTTGAAGAAATATGAAGTGCTTGAATATTATTTTTTGGGGGGGGTGATGTTTTTTTTTTAAATAAATGGAGTAAAAGGACATTAATTGAATTTTAAAAACATAGTACTGCATCCTGATACGCTTTTTTTCTTGTATATCATACTAAACCCTGCTAGAAATACTTATGAAATTTTGATTTTGTCTCTAGCTAGTTGCTTGATTTTAATAGCATCGTGTTTGATTATTTGAGTTGCAATATAATTTAATATTTTCTGTTTGAGCCAGTCTGTCACGCCCTGACCTTAGAGAGCCTGTTTATTTCTCTATTTCGTTAAGTCAGGGTGTGATTTGGGTGGGCATTCTAGTTTTCTATTTCTTTGTTGGTCGGGTATGGTTCCCAATCAGAGGTAGCTGTCTATCGTTGTCTCTGATTGGGAATCATACTTAGGCAGCCTGTTTTCCACTTGTGTTTGTGGGATCTTGTTTTTGTTCAGTTACTAGTTAGCCTGCAGAACGTTACATTTGTTTATCTTTTGTTGTTTTTTGGTGTTCATCTAAAAATAAAGATGTACACTTTCCACGCTGCTCTTTGGTCTCATTCCGATGACGGGCGTAACACAGTCGGCTTGTTTACATCCAATTCTTTTTTGACATTTAACATTCACCTGCAAAAAGAGGAGGCTGGAGTATTAATTTGCTGAAAACAATAATGCAAACTTCTAGATCCCCTTCAACAGAACCATTTTCTCTCTGATAAGGAGAAGGGAAGATAACATTAAAGGAGGCCATTAAAGTATTTCTCTGAGACGAAAACACAGATACCCATACTTCAAGTTTATTCCTCTTAATTGGGGAACTATGGGAGAACTTCTTAGAGTGTCATTTTCACACAGTATACATGTATGTGTGCTAACGATGTCTGAACAAATCAGATTCCTATCTAAAGTGATCCATTTCTTTAAAATGTCTTGGAAAACTACTCTAAGACACAAAAACATCCTCCACTTTAAAGTTTTACAGCTGGGTTTGACCATTGGGCAAAA
Organism: Oncorhynchus tshawytscha; assembly: GCF_018296145.1. Taxonomy (NCBI): domain Eukaryota; kingdom Metazoa; phylum Chordata; class Actinopteri; order Salmoniformes; family Salmonidae; genus Oncorhynchus; species Oncorhynchus tshawytscha. Next base: position 22,569,271 of record NC_056448.1, read on the forward strand.
ATCAACCCTTGTTGATTCAACCCCCCAAACAAAGCTAAGTTTTGAAGCAAGACATGCTAGTATGAAAAACAGACAAAATGTCCAAAATATACTGTAGTAGGCCTATTTATAGAACAATAATAACGGCTCCCCAAAAAGATATACTTCTTTGGACGAGAGTGGTGCGTATTTGAAAAGTTATTATGCAGTAACAACATCTGACCGTAGCAATATCTTATCTGAGGTCATCTCTATAAATCACCAAATAAAACCATTGACGGTTCACCAACCAACATCTCCTTTTTTGTGCAAATCTCTAGCCAAGCTGACTTTGAACCCATCATCATCACACCAGCATTCTGTTTGAAGAGGGCTACAGTATGTTTTCAACCTTTAACTCCCTGTCTGATCTTCCTAATTAGGTAAGGTTGCAAATATGCAGGTACCAGTAAGTGAACAAATAAGGCTTTACAGAGAGCACAGACAGCAGACATAAAGGATATGCTCTGAATTAAAAGACATTTCCGATCTTCACCAAAGCCTTACATCAGTGACGACGTGAATTTCCTCTCAACACGTATTCAAAGAACCCTGCTGGTTTTCCTGGTGCCACATACACACCAAGCTCTTCAATGATCACTAGTTAACTTTTCAACTGTAATCCCACCTGAAATCCCTTATTTTACATTGTCATAAGGTGGCCATGAGAGGGGAGTATGTATCATTGAGAGTCCTTAACCACAAGGTAGTAAATAGGTGAGTAATCCTCTCCAGTTGTTTTAAAGGGCAGGCTCTTGGAATGGCATCTTCCTTTGTGTCCTCATTCAATGAAATCCCACTGTTTCATCCTCACAGACTTTAGAAAACCAGCCACATTACAAATAAGCTTAATTAACTCTCCACAAGACACAACACTCCAACACTGTTAGGGGTCTCACGTCATCATACTGTTGTTTAATATCCTGAAACACAATGAGAAGAAAAGCAGTGATGAAACAAATTTCAAATGTTGCAAATCCTGGAAGTCCAAACAGTATAAAAGAGGAAGACAAACATCTCGGTCAGAAGAGAACGAGCTCGAAAAAAATCACAACAACCTGCAACATCAACCTCAACGAAGATCCTCATTCTCCAAGATGAGACACTCTGTCCTCTCCATCTCCTTTGCCGTGGCACTTTTCTTGGAGTGCTACACACCGTCCACGGCGATCCCCATCGGCAAGATGGACGACGTCGCCTTGGAGCAAGATACACTCGACTCCCTACTGAGTGTAGAGGTGTCTGAAAACAGCCCTGATTCAGTCAGAGGCAGGAGCTCCAAGATTGTCTTGCTGGCAAACTCTGGCCTGTGGATGAACCTGAACAGAGGACTTCCTTTCTACAAGCTGAGAGCTGCAGCCGCCGGGCCTGACAGAGCCCTGACTCTGGACCGCAGAGAGGCTGGCCAGGACCTAAGCCCCAGCATCTCCATCGTCAGGAGGGACACCATGAGGTGTATGGTGGGAAGGGTGTACCGACCCTGCTGGGAGGTGTAGAGTTGACCAATGAGAGCATCTCATCTCATCATCAATCTGCCAGCCAGATTACCCTTCTGCATCTTAAGTTGTATAATATGATCTTTCGCTTTTGAGTATATGTATTCATGTAATTACATGAAATGATATCTGCAATTAAAAAGACAGGACACTGCATTTGACGTCTTGTGTATGTTTTTCTCTAGTAGCACAGTTTGCACTGCGATGCAGTGCCATAAACACCTCCGCCACTCGGGAGGCCTTTATCAGTCTTAATACGGTTGGATTATTAGTATTATGTTGCTCGTTACCGTATGATGTTATGAGGGAGCTGCATGTCTAAAAAAAAAAGACCAAAAGAAAGTCAGTGTATCAACACAGGAAAAATATACGTATCAGACTTTGTCTGGGAGTTTGACATGCTCTCATGCTAAACATTCCAGTCCCCAGTTACATTACTAACATGTCTAACGGCTGAGTGTCTCAGGACCCTAAGCAGACGTCCTTATACTTTCAAAGCATTAGGTTGTATATGATTTCCACTAAGTGCTGCAGTGAGGTTGAGAAAACCTCTGAACACTAGTATGTTGTCTGCCTCTTGTCTGTCTGCCATTCTGAGGTACACTTCAATTGAGAATGACCTTCGGGGTTTATAGCTCAGTTAAGAGGTGCATTAAGCTTCCTGTTGTTCCGGGGACATGAATTAAATGCCCTGAGAGTTTGGAATGGGCTTACTGTATCTACAATGTTTTGATGCAGCCACCCTGTCAAATGCAGATGCAAATGAAGGCCTAAAGATTTGTAGATAGATACTCTGAACTGTCAGAGCAGCAGGCTAATTAAAGTCCTTTGTAGCATTGATTGGTCAAAAGAACACCGCTTACTAGAATTTAGATGTGTTAGAGTTAATTGAGGACATTTCGACTGGCCAACCTGGAGTGTGTTTTGAATATGTTATATCTCATGACCTTGAAAGGGAGGTATTCAATTATTATTTCATGTCATAATGATGCCAGATGATTTGCATGTGATGTGTAACCACATTTCTAGTGTACCTGACAGTATTGTAGTGCACTTGTGTAAATAACAAGTAGCCCTATGGATAATTAATTGAGTGTTTTTTAGAAGTACATGTCTGAAAGAAGAGGGATGATGAGTATCGGTTTTTGTATTTGTACCCCAATAAACCTTGGTTTGAAATGTCAAGCAGACAGTAACCATTCATGATCAGCTGATCAGCTGATAGAGATGGAACTAGAGGGACAGGAACAATTCCTAGAAAATATAGAGTTAATGAGTCAGCAACAATACATTGTGTTATGATAATCAGCACCCCTCAGCAGTGGAGAATAATATTTGTTCACCATTAATGCAGCAACATTGAACAGCACTAAGCTATTCTGAAGAAAATACTTCTTGGATATCAGTTCAACCCACATTGACATGGGGATAGATGATGGTAATTGCAATAGCATTAAGATGTTATGTCATTTTTATTTCAATAGCACTTTGTTAATACCAAGGAGTTATATTACCTAAGAATGGATGGGGTTGAATCCCTGTAGGAATTGGTGTGTGTAATCTCTGAAAGCATTTACTTACAAACACACTTCCCTTAGGGTGCTTACAAAGTGTCCCCCTGCTACCTAACGGCAGTGCTGAATGTGTGCTGTGGTGCTGGTTCACTGTTTCTCAGCATTGAACAGGAGGTCTACATCAATGATGTCGCTCTTGCTGCTGGTGATTCTCTGATTCACCTCTACGCAGATGACACCGTTCTGTATACTTCTGGCCCTTATTTGGACACTGTGTTAACTAACCTCCAGACGAGCTTAAAATGCCTCTGCTTCTGTGGCCTCCAACTGCTCTTAAATGCATGTAAAACTAAATGCATGCTCTTCAACCGATCGCTGCCCACACCTGCCCGCCCGTCCAGCATCACTACTCTGGACGGTTCTGACTATGTGGACGGTTCTGAATATGTGGACAACTACAAATACCTAGGTGTCTGGTTAGACTGTAAACTCTCCTTCCAGACTCACATTAAGCATCTCCAATCCAAAATGAAATCTAGAATCAGCTTATTTCGCAACAAAGCATCCTTCACTCATGCTGCCAAACATACCCTCGTAAAACTGACTATCCTACCGATCCTTGACATCGGCGATGTCATTTACAAAATAGCCTCCAACACTCTACTCAGCAAATTGGATGCAGTCTATCACAGTTCCATCCATTTTGTCACCAAAGCCCCATATACTACCCACCACTGCAACTTGTATGCTCTCGTGGGCTGGCCCTCACTTCATATTTGTCGCCAAACCCACTGGCTCCAGGTCATCTACAAGTCTTTGCTAGGTAAAGCCCTGCCTTATCTCAGCTCACTGGTCACCATAGCAGCACCCACCTGTAGCAAGTGCTCCAGCAGGTATATTTCTGTCACGATATTCGTAAGAAGCAGACCAAAGCGCAGCGTTGTGTGAATGCATCAATTTAATGGATGACGAAAACACAAAGTAAACTGAACAAAACGACAACCGTGAAGCTATATACGAAATGTGCTGACACAAACAACTAACATAGACAATCACCCACAACACACAATGACAAAACAGGCTACCTAAATATGGTTCCCAATCAGAGACAATGACTAACACCTGCCTCTGATTGAGAACCATATCAGGCCAAACACAGAAACAGACAAACTAGACATACAACATAGAATGCCCACTCAGATCACACCCTGACCAAACAAAACATACTGTATAAACATACAAAGCAAACTATGGTCAGGGCGTGACAATTTCACTGGTCACCCCCAAAGCCAATTCCTACTTTGGCCACCTTTCCTTCCAGTTCTCTGCTGCCAATGAGTGGAACAAACTGCAAAAATCACTGAAGCTGGAGACTCATATCTCCCTCACTAACTTTAAGCACCAGCTGTCAGAGCAGCTCACAGATCACTGCACCTGTACATAGCCCATCTAGTTATTATTATTATTTTTTCATCTCCTTTGCACCCCAGTATGTCTACTTGCACATTCATCTTCTGCACATCTATCACCCCAGTGTTTAATTGCTATATTGTAATTATTTTGCCACCATGGCCTATGTTTTACCTTACCTCCCTTATCCTACCTCATTTTCACACACTGTATATATACTTTTTATATTGTATTATTGACTGCATGTTTGTTTACTCCATGTGTAACTCTGTGTTGTTGTTTGTGTCACACTGCTATGCTTTATCTTGGCCAGGTCGCAGTTGTAAATGTGAACTTGTTCTCAACTAGCCTACCTGGTTAAATAAAGGTGAAATAAAAATAAATAAATAAAGGACTATGGAGTCTGCAGTGTACACTTCCCCACATACAGTACTTTCTCTGGCTGATATCCTGATGGGTGTCACATTCTGCCCTTGCACCACAAACACTTCTCCCAATTCCCTTCTCTGTGCAATAACATACTGCCAGGGTTTAATTACCAAAGCCTAGCTCTTTCCAAAGGCTAATTTCTAAACCAGGTTGCCTTTTGACATTTACATACAGTGCCTTTGGAAATTATTCAGACCACTTGACTTTTTCCACCTTTTGTTATGTTACAGTCGTATTCTACAATGGATTAAATACAAAAACAGCTCAGGAATTTACACACAATACCCCATAATGACAAAGTGAAAACATTATTATTATTCTTTTTGCAAAGGTATTAAACATAAAAAAACTGAAATACCCTTTTCTCAGGTGCATCCTGCTTCTATTGATCATCCTTGAGATGTTTTTACAACTTGATTGTAGTCCAACTGTGGTAAATTAAATTAATTGGACATGATTTGGAAAGGCACACACCTGTCTATATAAAGGTCCCACAGTTGCCAGTTCATGTCAGAGCATAAACCAAGCCTAGAGGTCGAAGGAATTGTCGTAGAGCGCCGAGACAGGATTGTGTCGAGGTACAGATTTGAGGAAGGGTACCAAAACATGTCTGCAGCATTGAAGGTCCCCAAGAACACAGTGGCCTCCATCATTCTTAAGTGGAAGAAGTTTGAAACCGCCTAGACTCTTCCTAGAGCTGGCCGCCTGCCCAAACTGAGCAATTGGGGGAGAAGGGCCTTGGTCAAGGAGGTGACCAAGAACTCAATGGTCACTCTGACAGTGCTCTAGAGTTCCTCCGTGGAGATGGGAGAATCTTCCAGAAGGACAACCATCTCTGCAGTATTACACCAATCAGGCCTTTATGGTAGAGTGGCCAGATGGAATCCACTCCTCAGTAAAAGGCACATGACAGCCCACTTGGAGTTTGCCAAAAGGTACCTAAAGACTCTCAAACCATGAGAAATGATTCTCTGGTCTGATGAAACCAAGATCGAACTCTTTGGCCTGAATGCCAAGCATCACGTCTGGAGAAAACCTGGCACCATCCCTACAGTGAAGCATGGTGGTGGCAGCATCATGCTGTGGGGATGTTTTTCAGCGGCAAGGCAAAGATGAACAGAGCAAAGTACAGAGAGATCCTTGATGAAAACCTGCTCAAGAGCGCTCAGGACCTCAGATTGGGGCAAAGGTTCACCTTACAACAGGACAATAACCCTAAGCACACAACCAAGACAATGCAGGAGTGGCTTCGGGACAAGTCTCGGTATGTCCTTGAGTGGCCCATCCATAGCCCGGACCTGAAAATAGCTGTGCAGCAACGCTCCCCATCCAATCTGACAGAGATTGAGAGGATCTGCAGAGAAAAATGGGAGAAACTCCCTAAATACAGGTGTGCTTGCAGCGTCATACCCAAGAAGACTCAATGCTGTAATTGCTGCCTCAATTTGCTTCAACAAAGTACTGAGTAAAGGGTCTGAATACTTACGTTTATTTTTATTTTACGTTAATTTAACTAGGCAAGTCAGTTAAGAACAAATTATTATTTCAATGACGGTCTAGGAACAGTGGGTTAACTGCCTTGTTCAGGGGCAGAACGACAGATTTTTACCTTGTCAGCTCAGGGATTCAATCTTGCAACCTTTCTGTTACTAGTCCAACGCTCTAACCACTAGGCTACCTGTCGTAAATGTGATATTTCCGTTATTTATTTGTAATGCATTTGCAAACATTTCTAAAAATGTGTTTTTGCTTTGTCATTATGGGGTATTGTGTGTAGATTGATGGGGAAAAATATATATATATATATTTTAAAATAAGGCTGTAACGTAACAGAATGTGGAAAAATTAGCACATGCACAATGTACCAAGATAAGGGTTTTATGGGAGAGCGTGGTTCTTTATAGATGGCACACATTAAAGGGGCAATTTGTGATTGATACTTTTAAATGACCGCTGTATACCCATTGATTTTAGAAGAATTTAACTTATATGCATCCATAGCTCTGTCTATGAATTTTCCAAAACAGTAGTGGGTGACTGCTTTACTATATTGTTTGAACTGCAGATTGCATCTTTAAGCCTTGCTGGAGAAACATCTGGAAACTGTTGATTTGGAGGCTGTAAGTGTCACTTGCTGGGCTGGTTATCTTTTATTTTAAAAGGGACTCAATTTTGTTTTCATTGAAATTACTGTGGATGTTATTACACCAACAATTCTTTAGATTAACACAAAAAAATGCATCTGTCTGGAAAGGTTGTTTTTCATTTGAATAATTAGCACAGTTGAATCAGGACCCATATTCAAAACTTTAACATTATTGACCAAGGTGTAGCCTTTCCTGCAGTCAATGACCAAAAGCGCCCTCTTTGGCCATGTTATTAATATTTTTCATAATAAATTTTAAAAAACAACTAAAATCCAGTGTTTCTGTCAAACAGTTTTGTTATATTTCAGTCTTCTATGATGTATATAAAGTGTAACGTTGTGATGCAAAAACATTTTAATTCTATATCTGACATAGTACAGGTGTCTTATTTTTGAAAGCCCATAACCATGTGTATAAGGTGCCTACTTCTGTTCCAAACTAGATTTGTTCAACACTACTAAGAATCACTCTGTGTGACCCTGATTTAGATCACTAAACAAAATTAAGTATAATCTCCAAATACTTGTGTTGGACTAACTAGACTCCCAAGTAAAAAAAACAAGAGATCAATGTTGCATGTATTGTTTTGACCATTTTCAGTTTATTCTACAGTATACAGAATACATTTTCCGTTTCATGTTTTGTTTACAGTATAGATAGAGCCACCTATAATGGTTTCTGATTCCTTGTTTAAACAGATATTTTATTTCCCCTTTGGGGGGAATTTCGACCTGAGTTAAGCACGCGTACATTGAACACAATTCCCTTTTTGTGCACTTTTCTCTCTATGCGTATTCTGACATTGAACTTAAACATGAGAATAGCATGCTATTCACACACTATTTGTTTGGGGTAGAGATCAACCAAATGAAGGTGTGGCAGAGGTATGGTATGGTATGAGGTCATTCGTTTGGAGAAGGGTATTGTAAATACACATAGCAATTGTTTTAGATTATTTTTCCTTATGATCCATGGAGACTCATTTTAAACCAGTCATATGAAAATAAATCATATCAACATGAGTTTTGACATGTATTGCAGCTCCTTTTCTACAGTGAAGTAGGCTGTAAATAACTTTGAGTTGTATGCCCTCATAATTTGAGTGGATGAAATTTGGAGACCCAAGCTATAGGTGCTGTATCTGTAGGGCCGAGCCTGCCGAGTTGATGTATACGCTTTAGAATGTTTTCATTATATGCACAGGCTTTTCTCTGTTTATTTGACCATTTGTATCATGTTAAATATTAGCCACTTTCAGGAGCCACCGTCAGTAATACCCACATTCATTTATAACTGTCATTTTAGTGTTAGTTTCCTTGTTTGAGTTATTTTATTTTTACAGGGACAGTGTACATTAATCAACTTTCAGTAAAAGTGCCGGTTTTAGCCCGCCGGCTGATTTTCAACAGCAGTCCCTGGGCAGGTTATTAAAAACAATTACAATACAGACAATCAATGAGCAGTGAGCACACGCAGAGTAACATGGGACAAGCAAGACATAGCATACAGACAGAGCAACATAGCACAAAAAGCAACAAGACAAAATCCATAAAAGCAACAGTGTTTCCACACCTCACAAGCTACAGACAACAGACAACATGGAAAGCGACAATACACAGCTAGGGATTATGTTCACAAATCTGACTGACCTTTAGCCATGTCTTCATGTTTTTTGTGAAAGTGTGATAGGTGGTGCAGTTTTGTGTGTCTGATGGCAGTGTACTCCAGACATGGGAAGCTCTCGCAGAGGAAGCGGATTTACTAAAGGTGCTTTTCCTTAAGGGAACTATACAGTCACCTCTCATGGCGGACCTTGTGGATCTGCTGCCATATGTTTGGGTTTTCTGTTTAACAAAAATTATTTTGTAGACTACATTTTGCATCATTCCATTCCATTCCGTTGACCTTTCTTACCTCTGTAACGTACAGTGGGGCAAAAAAAGTATTTAGTCAGCCACCAATTGTGCAAGTTCTCCCACTTAAAAAGATGAGAGAGGCCTGTAATTTTCATCATAGGTACACTTCAACTATGACAGACAAAATGAGAAAAAAATCCAGAAAATCACATTGTAGGATTTTTTAATGAATTTATTTGCCAATTATGGTGGAAAATAAGTATTTGGTCAATAACAAAAGTTTATCTCAATACTTTGTTATATACCCTTTGTTGGCATTGACAGAGGTCAAATGTTTTCTGTAGGTCTTCACAAGGTTTTCACACACTGTTGCTGGAATTTTGGCCCATTTCTCCATGCAGATCTCCTCTAGAGCAGTGATGTTTTGGGGCTGTTGCTGGGCAACACGGACTTTCAACTCCCTCCAAAGATTTTCTATGGGGTTGAGATCTGGAGACTGGCTAGGCCACTCCAGGACCTTGAAATGCTTCTTACGAAGCCACTCCTTCGTTGCCCGGGCGGTGTGTTTGGGATCATTGTCATGCTGAAAGACCCAGCCACGTTTCATCTTCAATGCCCTTGCTGATGGAAGGAGGATTTCACTCAAAATCTCACGATACATGGCCCCATTCATTCTTTCCTTTAAACGGATCAGTCGTCCTGGTCCCTTTGCAGAAAAACAGCCCCTAAGTATGATTTTTCCACCTCCATGCTTCACTGTAGGTATGGTGTTCTTTGGATGCAACTCAGCATTCTTTGTCCTCCAAACACGACGAGTTGAGTTTTTACCAAAAAGTTATATTTTGGTTTCATCTGACCATATGACATTCTCCCAATCTTCTTCTGGATTATCCAAATGCTCTCTAGCAAACTTCAGACGGGCCTGGACGTGTACCGGCTTTAGCAGGGGGACACGTCTGGCACTGCAGGATTTGAGTCCCTGGCGGCGTAGTGTGTTACTGATGGTAGGCTTTGTTACTTTGGTCCCAGCTCTCTGCAGGTCATTCACTAGGTCCCCCCATGTGGTTCTGGGAATTTTGCTCACCGTTCTTGTGATAATTTTGACCCCACGGGGTGAGATCTTGCGTGGAGCCCCAGATCGAGGGAGATTATCAGTGGTCTTGTATGTCTTCCATTTCCTAATAATTGCTCCCACAGTTGATTTCTTCAAACCAAGCTGTTTACCTATTGCAGATTCAGTCTTCCCAGCCTGGTGCAGGGCTACAATTTTGTTTCTGGTGTCCTTTGACAGCTCTTTGGTCTTGGCCATAGTGGAGTTTGGAGCGTGACTGTTTGAGGTTGTGGGCCGGTGTCTTTTATACTGATAACAAGTTCAAACAGGTGCCATTAATACAAGCAACGAGTGGAGGACAGAGGAGCCTCTTAAAGAAGAAGGTACAGGTCTGTGAGAGCCAGAAATCTTGCTTGTTTGTAGGTGACCAAATACTTATTTTCCACCATAATTTGAAAATAAATTCATTAAAAATCCTACAATGTGATTTTCTGGATTTTGTTTTTTTCATTTTGCCTGTCATATTTGAAGTGTACCTATGATGTAAATTACAGGCCTCATCTTTTTAAGTGGGAGAACTTGCACAATTGGTGGCTGACTAAATACTTTTTTGCCCCACTGTACATGTAGCTGTTCCTGAGGGATGCTAGCATTAGTGGATCATATTAGGTTAACGTTGTGCAATAATTTAGGACATGTAGCCTATTTGAATCATTATGAAACTCAGACCACATGTTACAGTTTAAACCTGGAGCCTGGCACACTGTTCACAATGACTGGACCGTTGTCATACAGCTCCATGATTAGTGAGGATTAGGGTAGATTTATAGGACTACTGGTCAAGCCCTATTACTATTTCATGGATTGAACTTGAATATGGTCACTTTCAGGATGAATCAAACCACTGTATTCTTGATTTATCAATATATTTGGTGTGTAAATGCTCTACAAACCAGTTTTTTTATGATTCATACACACTTTCCTAACCCAAAAATTTGAACAGGTTTGAACCTGTTCTCTAAATGTATTCTAGTGAGTCTGTCAACAAAATTCAATTTAAAGGTACATCGTATTTAAATGGCTTAAGATAAATGTACTGAAAACCCTATTGAATGAAAACTCCACAAAAAAATCTGTTGGCCAGCAAGTGAGAGGGTTTTCAACTGTTGAATAAAATGAATTCCATTCACGCAAAGTAGACACACCTGAAGAGCACATTACACACCTGCATTAGGTAAGTCTGAATACCAACTACTGAGAAATGCACAGGAAAGGCATGTGTAGGAAAGGCAACATTTTCCGATGTCTGAATTGTGCCCCTTTCCAGCTTCTATTGCTACAGTAAGTTTACACAAAACTTGTTGGCTCTGGCAGAACGGCTCTCACCTGAGGCCAAAGCCAGCCCACTGGTACTTTCAAGCAGCATTTACATAACAATGGCTAACTGTGAACTTTAACACCTTTTCACAAAGCAACCATTTTCATTGTGCAGAGGTTGTTGATTCTGCTGTTATTTGTTTTATTAGTTTATTTGGATCCCCATTAGCTTTTGCCCGAACAACAGATATTCTTCCTGGGGTCCACAGGAAACATGACAAGTAACAAAACCCTGAGACACTGCTAGAAAAAAACAGTCACACAAATGTAAAATAAAAAAATACACAAACAATACAACAAAAATATATAATAAAAAATAAAAAATACAAAACAATACAATTATAAAATAGTGTGTGTGTGTGTGTGTGTGTCCTCACCACTGATCATGGCTCTGTATAATACTGTGCGTTGCTGTGAATTAGTTTTGGGCTCGGGACTGTGAAGAGACACCTGGTGGCATGTCTTGTGGGGTATGCATCTGTGTCTGAGCTGAATGTTATTTGATTTTGCAGACAATCTGGAATTTTCATTACAGTAATAATTCTCATGAAAACTAGAAGAGAAGCAATTAATCTCTCACCAACCCTCAACCTGCTCTGTTTTGAGCCATCTGCAGCTTTGCTTGGTCTTTCTTTGCTGCACTTGACCATATTACTGGACACTCATCAAGATGGGATCAGAGCCTGAACAACTAGTACAGTTGATGCTTGTGTCAAAAATGCAGACATACTATACCCTTCTCCATCTTCACTACATCTTTGTCAAAATGAGTTGACTATGATAATTGACCATCCAATGTTATACCAAGGAGTTTAGCTTCCTCAACTTGTTCACTGGTCATACCAGGGCCGGCCCGCCCATTAGCCAGGATTAGGCAGCCGCCTACAGCGGCAGTTTGACGAGGGCGGAATTTTCCGAGCTAAACTGACCAAGAAGCACCTCCAACAACACATAAAACCTGACATAATTCTGCCCAAAAATAATGAAAATGCATCTCAACTAGTGGCATATGGGCTATTTAGGTGAGCACTGATGCCTCCCTGTGATAAGCAGTCCCACTTTGTCAAAAGCAGGAGCGCAAAATATTTTGCTTGGCCATACCGAGCTCCCCTCTCCAGGGTGCTGTTGGAGAGAAGCACCACTACAGCTCTCCACCAATGTTCCGTCAAAAACACATCTAACATAAATCATGTACCTTATAGCCTATGGTAGAATGAGTATATGGACTATTCTGTATCCTACAGGCTGGAGATCAAATGTATGACAATGTTATGAGACAGACACTTTTTACATTATATCAAGCACATTTCTTTGATCAAATAAGCCTAAATTGAATGGCGGCCAAACAAAGAAAAACATGTATTTGATGTGAATATGTCATGTTAACAAAAATGATATCCTACAAACAGGACAAGTCAAAGTAAAATGGACAATATGGAATGGAAAATCAGGCTACTCACAACTGCTGTCCAGGAGTTTCACCCTGTGGGCTAAATTGGCATGATAACCAGTGGTTTGAAGTTTGTATCAGTACATTTTTGACAAGATGATCATAGCAAAAAGTACTTCTGCATTTCCCTCTGTGTAAACAGATTGATTCTCATTTGCAAATAGGCTCAGGATAAGTTGGGTAGCTGATATTCAGAGCTTAAATAGCCAAGAGGATTAGTCACAGGAATCAGAACTAACAAAGCCAATGCAACTCCCTGTTTTACAAACGGTAGGCCTACCAAATGATGGTCATTCATAAAATTCCATTGCAGGCGAACACTGTAGGCTACACCCCATTAAGCACGGACCGACACTGACGTCTTTTTTTGGTGCGGTCCGTACCGGCCTTGATTTCAACAAATCTGAACCAACCATAGACATATACATTTGGTTCAGATTTGGTCTGGCCCTGCCTTGATTTCAATGTCCACACACATCCGGTACATACCGGCCTATATTTTGCCCAAACATAGACATCTATAATTGGTTCAGATCTGTCCCGGTTCGGACGGCCTTGACTTGGCCCAAATATTTGACTGGACCAAATCTGAAACATTATATTTTTCACAAGTTTGGGAAGCACATTTTTTAAATTGTATTTATTTAACCTTTATTCAACTAGGCAGGTCAGTTAAGGACAAATTCCTATTTACAATGATGGCCTAACCCAGCCAAAGCTGGGCCAGTTGTGCACCGCCCTACGGGACTCCTAATCATGGCCGGATGTGATGCAGCCTGGATTTGAACCAGGGACTGCAGCGACACCTCTTACACTGAGGTGCAGTGCCTTAGACCGCTGCGCCACTCGGCACAGTAAAGTAAATTACAGTACAGTAAAGAAAAGTAGAGTACAGTAGAGTACAACACTACAGCACAGTAGTGTATAGTACAGTATAATGTAGCCTGGCGGGTAGGAGCGTTGGGCCAGCGCCGATGATGTGGATGTTGATTAAGGCAGCCCCCAGTTGTACAACTGAATGCAGGGGGTATAGGAGGAGGGCGGCAGAACAGCCAGGACTTGGCCGGGGTCACACCCTTTATACACAACCTCAGTTTAGGTCTTAGAGAATGTTTTGAACCAAATAAAATGATTTAAGTTTTAGATGTATTTAACACCAGTTTACTATGAATCACCCAGTCTAATACTGACTGTAAATCCTTATTTACAATTTGGGGTTTGGGTGCTGACATGTAGAGTGTGGAATCATCTGCATTCATAGCCATTCTATCTTTGTGTACGACCAGTGAAAATCATTTGTAAAAAGAGAGAAGAGATAATGGCCCAAGGCAACCGCCCTGTACATATCTGATGTTAGAAAAGCTTCCATTGAAGAACACTCTCTGGGTTCTATTGGATAAATAACTGTCCAACCATGTGATGGCAGGTGATCAAAAGCCATAGCAAGTGAACATCTTCAATCATTTCTGATCAATAACATCAAAGGCTGCACTGAAATCTAACAATACAGCTCCAACTGTTATCTTATTATCCATTTATTTTAACCAATCATCTGTCATCTGAGTCAGTGCAGTACACGTTGAGTGCCCTTCTCTATATGCATGCTGAAAGTCAGTAGTTAACTTGTTCTCTGAAAAATAATATTTGGTCAAACACAATTATCTCCATTAGTTTACTAAGAGCAGGCAGCAAACTGATTGGATGGCATTTAGAGCCAGCAAAGGGTGCTTTACTATTTCTAGGCAGTGTAATTACTTTAGCTTCCTTCCACGCCTGTGTACACAAACACTCCTTAAGGCTTGGTTAAAGATATAACCAATGGCAATACAGTCTGCTACCATTCTCAATAGTCTCCCATCAAGGTTGTCTATACCTGGTAGCTTATCCTTATTGATGGATAGCAATAGTTTTCCCACCTCTCACACTAACTTTACCAAATTCAAAACAGCAATCCTACTCTTTCATTATTAGATATTTTATACAAAAAGATGATGGTTCACTATTCAATGTTGTAATTTCCCTTTGGAGTTTTTCCACTTTACTAGTGAAATAGTAATTGAAATGCTAGGCAATATCAAAATGTTTTGTTATAAATGACCCATCAACTTCAATGAATGATGGAGATCAATTGGGTTTTCTGCCCATGATATCACAAGTCCTGACTGTCAGTCCTAGTTATGGAAACACAATTTCCCTAGAATAACATAAGGGTGTATACACTAGTGTAACACTGGGGTTACAGTCGAAAAACAGTATAATTAAGGCCAGGCACCACAGGCAGAATATGTGATTTTGCTTCCATTTGTCAATTTTCAGATGTTGGGATATTTTGCAACAACTTCCATACTTTCATAAAATGTACAAATAAATCGGCAATAACGTATATAAATACTTAATTTTAATTTTATCCCAATTCTGTCAACTACACCTAGCATAAATGTTGTTGTTGTTGTTAGCATGTTTCATGTAGAACTTCAACCACTATTTTTAAAACTCTCCATGTTGAATCATATATCATTCAAAAGCTTGTTTTCCGGAGCATATCGTTAGCTGGACCATACATGGCTATATCCTTTGTAGACTTAGTGCTTCGTGCGAAAAGAAATAGCAATTTCCTGACATCCGGTTACTGGCATTTCCAGCAACCTGATTGGTTAAAATGCCTCACGTGCCGCACTTGCCTGTTTGAAAATATCTCCCGCAAAGAATCCGGTGAAGAGAGACACAATTAGAAAATGTCGAAGAATATACTTACAGTTTGTGAATAAAAATAAGCAAACTCAGTTAGCCAATGCGAGAAAAACAGTGAATGAAAGAAAAAATGTGCCAGATCACCCGATTGAGGCAGCCAGTGACAGTACAGATAGATGAGGAAAAGGAGGTAGCCGGCAGCAGCGCGTCAAAGACGCAAATTAGTTAAGATGAAGATGAGAGCTAGCAGCGATCAACCAGGCAGCAGCCAGTCAACCAACAGTGGCTTTTATTCCACGTCACAAATAAACCAATTTGTACATGTTTTGATTTGCCATAAGTATCTAAACACTAGACTGAAAATCACCATAGACCCCACCAACCAGTGATTCTGTAATTCTGTCATGATAGAATGTGCACACTGTGAAGGTGATCGTGGTACATTTAAGAGGAGTGTTTACACTTCTTCCAGGCTGCAGGAATGCTCCAGGGGAGATGCATTTGATATAAATGTGAAGATGGTTCTTCTAGCCCACAAACGTGGACTTGGTTATGCAGCTCTAAAGAAAATAAGCAAAGTACTAGGGATTCCTTCCGTGCTTCTCAGCTCATCAGGTAAATAATATCAGGTAAATAAAAAGGGAAGGAGCCCATTATTGTCAGGTCTTGTTGTGCATAAATACTATTTATTTCCTTGCTTCAGCAAATGTATTGAAAGTGAATAAACAGAGTAATAGGAAAACATAACTGTACAATGAGACTGTCACATAGGCCAGAGTGTCATAGGGCTGTAGCCTGCTGTGATTACTGAGAAATTAGCTTTACATAAAGTAAATACATGCTAATATTTACATAGGGTAACATGCTGATATTTAGTCCTGCAGTTTAGACTGTAATGTTGATAGACATAATAAGTACCCCCCCCCCCTCACACACACACACACACACACACACACACACACACACACACACACACACTTTAGTTGCAGAGATTCAGAGGGCTACAGTCAATGGAGAGTGCTGTAAAGCTATTTAGCAGAGCTTCACAGATATACAGTAGACCCAGATAAAGCAGAGTTGCTGAAGATGGATGAGGATGCCATCATAGACGTTCATGCATCCTTCGATGGCACTTGGCACAAGAGACGATTCTACTACGGGATAGGTGTGTGCATTGGTGCTAGTACCAGTGAGCCCTGGAAAAGGGTGAAGATCTACCCAGTCACAAAAACTATGGAGGCCATACATTTTTTAATAAAGAGGTTGCAAAGAATATGGTACCTGTATATCATAGGATGTCAAATGATAACCCCCTCAAAAGAATGCAGCACGGAGGAACCCAGAATGAAAATGAATGTCTGAACTGTAATATGATCCCAATGCCCCAAAACTGTCTTTGTGGGCCAAGGCTGCATTGACGCATCAGCCAGTATGGCAGTAGCCACATTCAATGAGGGAGCCACTGCTATATCAAATGTGATAGACAAATTGTGGCTTGACAGCACTTTGGTGGCACTGGAGGCAATCAGAGAGGAGAATGTGAGGCGTGTTGTGAGAGCTGATGCTGCTTCAATGGGAGTGTGCCAAGCGTAGGCGCAGGTCCCAGGACACGGTCAAGAAAGTAAAGCGGCTCCAGCAACAACTCAAAGAGGGCCGTACATATGGGGCAGGCATAGCTGATTAATGTTCTGCACATTTCAACAGCCATACAAAAACCTTGAATGTGACAAATTGAACAAAGTGATGTGAGAATTTTCCCAAAACTGTAGATTTGCCCGACAGAACAGTCTTCAAAGCATATGATGTACAGTCACATTATTTCACACACAGCTTCTTAGGTCTTAGTCAGACTTTTACAGGGGCTTTTTTAAAATATCTTGTATCGTTTTGATTTTACGTGTCATTTTATCTGTAAATATATGCAAAATATGCATCCGTCATACATAGTTTAAAAAAATAATAATTCCATGAAATTACATTATTTTGATTAACTGCTCTGTAAAAGTCTGACCATTGAGTGTCTTATCACAATAAAACAACAAAAATTATTCTGCCATGAAGCAATGTGTTGAAAAACGGATTCTCGTAATATGCAAATAAGCGCATTTTAAGGAAGTGTTGCCTCATTTGCATATGTTATTAAAAAATAAAGCTTATAAATCAAAAATATCAACGGGTAAAGTTTCAGTCTGATAAGAGTAAAGAAAAAAAGGTGCCTGGCCTTAATGGCTCTGGTTCTACACTCTCAGTGGAAAGGGGAAAGGATCAGGCCATTGATTTGTTTTGTGTTGTTCTCAATGACTAGGACATAGTGGTTGAATGGAGCATATACTGAATGGATGTATCCCTGTACTATTGGAAAACAATATGTTGAACTGTATGTGCTATCTATGTTATTGGATGGGACATGAAGAAAAAAAAAACTGTGTGAGAATACATGACTTGGTTCATTTAAGATTAAATGAACATAGGCGAAGACCAACAGGCCTACTTTAATCTCACCAAACAATGGTAAAAGATGGAAAATTAGGAGGCTAAACATCTTAATCATGAGATTGCACCATTTGATGTAATGTTTGAAATTACAACCATTGAGCCCAAGTGTTACGCTGATGAAACCCAGAGTGTTGGCTCAGGTACCGTATATCGCTACCGCAGTCCCACAATCACACTGTCTGTGCTTTCATCACCATCTGCCTAATACAGAACAGAGTGCTATCTTATTTATTGTGGTGGTGCTTGTCCATGCTCATTGTTTCAACTCCATCTCATATAGAGATGCTCTCTCACTGCAGTTGAGATGACGTGAATGCTTTGTCTCAATGCCCATATAGGACTTGGTCATAAAGTTGAGCTCCAGCACCTTACAAGTCCAAAGAGAAAAGTACAATAAAAAAGTATAAGTACGATAAACCAAGAATTAGGGTTAGGGTTGGCTTAGGGGAGAAATTCAATTTCCCTGTGTATCCCTCATGTGTTTTATGAAGTTCAGGGAAATAAGGTGATGCATTGTCAATCCTGTGGCTAGAACCTCCAGGGTTGAGCTGGGGTGTGGACATTAAGCTAGGGTTAGGGTTAACATTGAAATAACACTAACCCTAATTTGACACAATCCTAACCCTAATGTTGACATAACCCTAACCCTAGCCTTATGTTGAAGCCTGGTTCAACCCTAATCCTAACCTATCCTCCCGAAATAGGACTCCCCCACCTCCGAATTCCCAATTTAACCCCTGATTATCTCCTTCAAACCACTTATCATGGCAAAAGACACTCTTGTGGTTTATGAAAATAATGTAAACAGTAGATAGAGTATGTAAAATGTGAATGAATACACATTCAATCATTTGAGGAAATGAAATCTGATGGATGACACTCAGTTTATGTTTTTTCTTGGGTAGAGTTTCAGCAGATGTCGGAAGACATTTTGGCTGGAGGGAGGCATTCTTTGCAGTAAAGGTAGACCCATGAGCCCGTCCGAAATGCTTGAAACAGCTGACAGTGAAAAGAGGTTAGCATGTGAAGCATAATTGTAGCAGGCCAGGAATGGTCTTTAAATGGTCTCCTGGATGTTCATTGTTTAACAGTAGTCGATTTGCAGTTTAAAATAAATGTGTCTCGCCATCTGTGGCGTACCTTGGGGGAAAAAATCACATCTGGAAGACATCAATGGTTAAGTGATTTGACTGTCTGGTCAAATCCTAAACAGATAAAAATCTTTGCATTGTTTTACAAATTTTAACAAAATGCTTTTTTTCTTGTTTCATTGCAACATGATTGAACTGTCTGTAAATCATTATTTGTATGCCACATTTTAAAGTGAAATTCGTAATAAGTAACTTTTTAATATAAACATGAATTTATTCATTTTTACTTCATGAAAATCCCATGATATTCCTTCATCTTCGTCTTGACAGAAAGGAGTAAAAAAAAGAAGAAGAAGGGAATGCATTTAATGAAAAGAATGGACCTTGAAACAGAGACCTCCATTCCTGGGATCTTCTATTTCAGCTCATGAAACCCTGGACCAACACTTTAAATTATATTTATATGTTTTTTCAATGTACATGCTTTCCTTTTGACAGGCAGCCCAATTCTGATATTTTTTCCACTAATTGGGCTTTTGACCAATCACATCTGATCTTTTCACATCATCTCTTTTTCATAGCTGATCTGATTGTGCTGCATGTCTAAAACTAGTCCTGGAGTCCAGAGTTATGTAGTCAGTAGCATATAACATATAACGTCTATTTGAGATGACCCTGTCTCCTGGTAACCGACGCTTGTACAAACATAACCATGATGTACAACTCAATTTAGCGATAATAAGATTGACCTAATAGTTTCAATAACCTGTAACACAGCTGCTGGCGCCAAAGGCCAATTGGACTTAATCTGCTGATTGAATTCCCTTAAATCGGGTGAAACAATCAGTGCAAGTACTTAACATGTTTCAGCTTGACTTTTGTTTGATTAACTTTCCACATGTCACTGTGGAGCCACCAGAGGAAACTATCTTGTCCACATATAAATATATCTGTAGTGCTTGAAATAATGTTGACTTTAATAGAATATAGTTGAATTCAAATCAAAGGCTTCATGTGTATATTAGTCGGAGAATAGTGTGGGAATCTCAATGAGTATAAGAAAGGTCTGAATTCCTTGAATACATTTTTGTTCTTAAATTCTTCCTTCGTTAGTGGTTAGATTGTTGAGCCAGTAAGTGAAAGGTTGATAGATCAAATCCCTGAGCGGACAAGGTAAAAATCTGTCGTTCTGCCTCTGAACAAGGTAGTTTACCAACTGTTCCTAGGCCGACATTGTAAATAAGAATTTGTTCTTAGCTGACTTGCCTAGTTAAATAAAGGTTACATTTACGGCATGACACAATTAATGCACTGCTCTGCACTGACTGCTTCCTCCATGTCATCAAACAGAGAATAAATCAAATCAAACCGTTAAGCTAGAGTGCATTGACCAAATATCCCAAAGGTCTTAGTGCAATAACATCTTGGATGCTAGCTTGAGCCAGTGATTTTAATGCTCTGAGAAGTGTGAAATGGCACCGGAAGAATTGGCAGCAGTTTTACCGGCGCTCTACCAAATGTGCTATTATGTGGTGGTTTTTCGCGTTATTTGTAACTTATTTTGTACATAATGTTTCTGCCACCGCATCTTACAGCAAAAAAAATAGCTTCTGGATATCAGGACAGCGATCATTCACCTCGGATTAGACAAAGAGTTTTTCTTCAACAAGCAGGACGCACAGGACTCGGAACACCCAACAAGGCCAACATCCCAGTTATTGGCAAGAGGAAGAGACGCAGGTACAAGGGACACAGAGCGGGGTGCCTCGTAAGGATCCGCAGAAGGCGAGTGGGAAATCTGCCGTTACCATCAATATTACTCGCCAACGTGCAATCATTGGACAATAAATTAGATGAGGTACGATCACGAATATCCTACCAACAGGACATCAAAACTGTAACATCTTATGTTTCACAGAATCGTGGCTGAATGATGACATGGATATTCAGCTAGCAGGATATACACTGCACCAGCTAGATAGAACAGCACACTCCGGTAAGACGAGGGGGGGTGGTCTGTGCATATTTGTAAACAACAGCTGGTGCACGAAATCTAAGGAAGTCTCTAGATTTTGCTCGCCTGAAGTAGAGTATCTTATGATAAACTGCAGACCACATTATTTGCCAAGATAGTTCTCATCTATACTTTTCGTGGCTGTTTATTTACCACCACAGATGGATGCTGGCACTAAGATCAGTCTGCTGTATAAGGAAATAAGCAAACAGGAAACCGCTCACCCAGAGGCGGCGCTCCTAGTGGCCGGGAACTTTAATGCAGGGAAACTTAAATCAGTTCTACCTGATTTCTATCAACATGTTAAATGTGCAACCAAAGAGAAATATTTTTCTAGATAACCTGTACTCCACACACATAGACGCGTACAAAGCTCTCCCTTGCCCTCCATTTGGTAAATCTGACCACAATTCTATCCTCCTGATTCCTGCTTACAAGCTAAAATTAAAGCAGGAAGCACCAGTGACTCAGTCTATAAAAAAGTGGTCAGATGAAGCAGGTGCTAAACTACAGGACTGTTATACTATCACAGACTGGAACATGTTCCGGGATTCTTCCGATGGCATTGAGGAGTACACCACATTAGTGACTGGCTTTATCAATAAGTGAATCGAGGATGTCGTCCCCACAGTGACTGTAGGTACATACCCCAGGACGTGTGCTCCGGGCATGTGCTGACCAACTGGCAGGTGTCTTCACTGACATGTTCAACATGTCCCTGATTGAGTCTGTAATACCAACATGTTTCAAGCAGACCAACATAGTCCCTGTGCCCAAGAACACTAAGGCAACCTGCCTAAATGACTACAGACCCGTAGCACTCACATCCATAGCCATGAAGTGCTTTGAAAGGCTGGCAATGGCTCACATCACATCAGCACCATTATCCCAAAAACCCTAGACCCACTTCAATTTGCGTACTGCCAAAACAGATTCCACAGATGATGCAATCTCTATTGCACTCCACACTGCCCTTTCCCAACTGGACAAAAGGAACACCTACGTGAGAATGCTATTCATTGACTACAGCTCAGCGTTCAACACCATATTGCCCTCAAAGCTCATCACTAAGCTAAGGATCCTGGGACTAAACACCTCCCTCTGCAACTGGATTCTAGACTTCCTGACGGGCCGCCCCCAGGTGGTGAGGGTAGGTAGCAACACATTTGCCACACTGATCCTCAACACTGGAGCCCCTCAGGGGTGCCTGCTCAGTCCCCTCCTGTACTCCTTGTTCACCCACGACTGCATGGCCAGGCACAACTCCAACACCATCATTAAGTTTGCAGATGGCACAACAGTGGTAGGCCTGATCACCGACAATGACGAGACAGCCTATAGGGAGGAGGTCAGAGATCTGGCTTGGTGGTGCCAGAATAACAACCTATCCCTCAACGTAACCAAGACTACGGAGATGATTGTGGACTACAGGAAAAGGAGGACCAAGCACGCCCCCATTCTCATCGACGGGGCTGTAGTGGAGCAGGTTGAGAGGTTCAAGTTCCTTGGTGTCCACATCACCAACGAAAAGTGCACAACAAAACCTATTTCCCCTCAGGAAACTAAAAAGATTTGGCATGGGTCCTCAGATCCTCAAAAGGCTCTACAGCTGCAACATCGAGAGCATCACTTCCTGATATGGCAACTGCTCTGCCTCCGACCGCAAGGCACTACAGAGGGTAGTGCGTACGGCCCAGTACATCACTGGGGCTAAGCTGCCTGCCATCCAGAACCTCTACACCAGGCGGTGTCAGAGGAAGGCCCTAAAAATTGTCAAAGACCCCAGCCACCCCAGTCATAGACTGTTCTCTCTACTACCACATGGCAAGCGGTACCGGAGTGCCAAGTCTAGGACCAAAAGGCTTCTCAACAGTTTTTACCCCCAAGCCATAAGACTCATGAACAGGTAACGAAATGACTACCCAGACTACTTGCATTGTGTGCCGCCCCCCAACCCCTCTTTTACGCTGCTGCTACTCTATGTTTATCATATATACATAGTTACTTTAACTATACATTCATGTACATACTACCTCAATTAGCCCGACTAACCGGTGCCCCCGCACATTGGCCATCCGGACTATCTGCATTGTGTCCCGCCACCCGCCACCCACCACCTGCCAACCCCTCTTTTACACTACTGCTACTCTCTGTTTATCACATATGCATAGTCACTTTAACCATATCTACATGTACATACTACCTCAATCAGCCCGACTAACTGGTGTCTGTATATAGCCTCACTACTGTTATAGCCTCGCTACTGTTATAGCCTCGCTACTGTATATAGCCTCGCTACTGTATATAGCCTCGCTACTGTATATAGCCTCGCTACTGTTATAGCCTCGCTACTGTATATTGCGTCGCTACTGTATATTGCGTCGCTACTGTATATTGCGTCGCTAGTGTTATAGCCTCGCTACTGTATATAGCCTCGCTACTGTATATAGCCTTGCTACTGTATATAGCCTCGCTACTGTTATAGCCTCACTACTGTATATAGCCTCGCTACTGTTATAGCCTCGCTACTGTTATAGCCTCGCTACTGTATATAGCCTCGCTACTGTTATTTTTCACTGTCGTTTTTACTGTTGTTTTTATTTCTTTACTTATCTATTGTTTACCTAATACCTTTTTTTTAACTTAAAATTGCACTGTTGATTAGAGCCTGTAAGTAAGCATTTCACTGTAATGCTGTTGTATTCGGCGCACGTGACAAATAAACTTTGATTTGATTTGAAGCGAAGCCCTTTCCAGCCCTCCTGAAGCTCTGAGCTCAGAGCAGAGAGCTAGCGCTTGGCAATGTCATCCTTTAGTTCTTGGCTTTGTTGCAGAATATGTTGATTTTTCCACAGTGTTTCTACTGTATATACTTTCAGCTGGGCTTCCCAGAAATGAGAGAGAAGCAGACCAGCAGGAGAGCAGAAATACCTCAGACTCTTTCTTTAAATACGCAATTCTTGTTTCATGGTGTTTTTAAACCTGGACTGAGGGCTGGGTATAGTCTGGATTTGCCTGTCTGTTTTAGTCATAGCTAGCTCAGCTGTTGCTGCCTTGTTTGGCATTTGGCATTACAAAGACAATAGTCCTGGCTAATGCTGAAGGAAATTGGAAGACAGGCTATGCTGTGCTTTAGCTTTTATGACACATGGACATTATAAAACGGCTGTTATGAAACAGGCTAGTTCTAATCCTTATTGACAAGCAGTCAATAGTCAATGGCAGTAGCAATCCCAAGGTGACTATAGTTAGATGAGTAGGTAGATGAGCTGCTTTGAGCTGTGTGATAAAACATCCTGTCAATTGGCTGATTTCAATCAGTCTATTCTCCATTTCGGAGTTTTGCACAAGAGTGTTTACTTTAGATGTGTGCTGTTATGAATGACATGAAAAGGTCTGCTATTTTATGGGTATTAACCTCAATGTATTCTGTCTGAGCTTAGCCACATAGAACCCTGTTGATGTAACACTGATGGAACAGGCTAAATAAAACAGAAGTTGTTAGATGCCCTTTGCGATCTCCATCTGAGATATATATTTTTGGGTAGATAAAAAAGAAAATGGTCACACGTTCCCTTTACTGCAGTCCAAGACTGGAATATGAAATATCAATTCAGATCTTTGATATGGTGTCACTTTGTCGAAACATTCATGTATCTCTTCATAAATGGTCCCATTTGTGAGAAAAGCTATTAAATCCAGTCACATTTTCCCATCTCTCTGGACCGACCCAATCAAATGGGGTTACATAACTTTTCAATTGAATGCCTCTACAGTCCTTCATTCTTTGTCCTGGACATAGGTTGTAATGATACTGCCTGAGCGGTTTGAACGGAGCGTGCACAGCTGACTCAATCATTCAGTTTCAGTCCCAGGTGCCCTTGTCTGGCTCCATGGGGCTGTGTGACATCATCGCCCACCGCCCGCTCGTCTCTAATGGAGGCCTCAGCTGGTGAAGGGGCTTGTGAATAATTTACGAGCTCTGGTGCACTTTATAACCTGGCCTGCAAGGCTGCCTTCCTGGGACATTCTCTCTAATTGCATTAGTATAATAGTAGTAGGGGGAACTAGCTTTTATTGACTAATCTAATCAATAGCACCACTTCTGTTCACAAGGACTGGGGGTGCGGTGGACAGATGATCCTATAGGATAAGATTAACTACAGAGCATTTCCAGATGAATTGTTCTCATTGGAGTGAATTCAAGGGGCGAAATTGTGGTGTTGATATTGAGGGGGGACGAACAGTAAGTCATGTCCCATCTGTGCAACTCTACAGTTTGTCATTACTTACTATGCCTCTCTTGAGAGGTATTTTGAGGGGTATATGGAGGGGTGTTTTCAAAAACACAGTATAAGTGGAAGGCCCCCCAATGAATATACCTGTATATACAGTTGAAGTCGGAAGTTTACATACACTTAGATTGGAGTCATTAAAACAAACTAGTTTTTCAACTTCTCCACAAACTATAGTTTTGGCAAGTTGATTAGGACATCTACTTTGTACATGACACATGTAATTTTTCCAACAATTGTTTACAGACAGATTATTTCACTTATAATTCACTGTATCACAATTCCAGTGGGTCAGACGTTTACATACACTAAGTTGGCTGCGCCTTCAAACAGCTTGGAAAATTTCTGAAAATTATGTCATGGCTTTAGAAGCTTCTGAACTTCATGAACTTCCGGCGCCGACAGAGATGGCCGCCTCGCTTCGCGTTCCTAGGAAACTATGCAGTTTTTTGTTTTTTTACGTGTTATTTCTTACACTAGTACCCCAGGTCATCTTAGGTTTCATTACATACAGCCGAGAAGAACTACTGAATATAAGATCAGCGTCAACTCACCATCAGTACGACCAAGAATATGTTTTTCGCGATGCGGATCCTGTGTTCTGCCTTACAAACAGGACAACGGAGTGGATCCCATGCAGCGACCCGAAAAACGACTCAGAAAAAGAGGGAAACGAAGCGGTCTTCTGGTCAGACTCCGGAGACGGGCACATCGTGCACCTCTCCCTAGCATTCTTCTCGCCAATGTCCAGTCTCTTGACAACAAGGTTGATGAAATGAGCAAGGGTAGCATTCCAGAGGGACATCAGAGACTGCAACGTTCTCTGCTTCACGGAAACATGGCTAACTGGAGAGACGCAATCCGAAGCGGTGCAGCCAGCGGGTTTCTCCACGCATCGCGCCGACAGAAACAAACATCTTTCTGGTAAGAAGAGGGGCGGGGGCGTATGCCTTATGACTAACGTGACATGGTGTGATGAAAGAAACATACAGGAACTCAAATCCTTCTGTTCACCTGATTTAGAATTCCTCACAATCAAATGTAGACCGCATTATCTACCAAGAGAATTCTCTTCGATTATAATCACAGCCGTATATATCCCCCCAAGCAGACACATCGATGGCTCTGAACGAACTTTATTTAACTCTCTGCAAACTGGAAACGATTTATCCGGAGGCTGCATTCATTGTAGCTGGGGATTTTAACAAGGCTAATCTGAAAACAAGACTCCCTAAATTTTATCAGCATATCGATTGCGCAACCAGGGGTGGAAAGACCTTGGATCATTGTTACTCTAACTTCCGACGCATATAAGGCCCTGCCCCGCCCCCTTTCGGAAAAGCTGACCACGACTCCATTTTGTTGATCCCTGCCTACAGACAGAAACTAAAACAAGAAGCTCCCACGCTGAGGTCTGTCCAACGCTGGTCCGACCAAGCTGACTCCACACTCCAAGACTGCTTCCATCACGTGGACTGGGAGATGTTTCGTATTGTGTCAGACAACAACATTGACGAATACGCTGATTCGGTGTGCGAGTTCATTAGAACGTGCGTTGAAGATGTCGTTCCCATAGCAACGATTAAAACATTCCCTAACCAGAAACCTTGGATTGATGGCAGCATTCGTGTGAAACTGAAGGCACGAACCACTGCTTTTAATCAGGGCAAGGTGTCTGGTAACATGGCTGAATACAAACAGTGCAGCTATTCCCTCCGCAAGGCTATCAAACAAGCTAAGCGCCAGTACAGAGACAAAGTAGAATCTCAATTCAACGGCTCAGACACAAGAGGCATGTGGCAGGGTCTACAGTCAATCACGGACTACAGGAAGAAACCCAGCCCAGTCACGGACCAGGATGTCTTGCTCCCAGGCAGACTAAATAACTTTTTTGCCCGCTTTGAGGACAATACAGTGCCACTGACACGGCCTGCAACGAAAACATGCGGTCTCTCCTTCACTGCAGCCGAAGTGAGTAAGACATTTAAACGTGTTAACCCTCGCAAGGCTGCAGGCCCAGACGGCATCCCCAGCCGCGCCCTCAGAGCATGCGCAGACCAGCTGGCCGGTGTGTTTACGGACATATTCAATCAATCCCTATACCAGTCTGCTGTTCCCACATGCTTCAAGAGGGCCACCATTGTTCCTGTTCCCAAGAAAGCTAAGGTAACTGAGCTAAACGACTACCGCCCGTAGCACTCACATCCGTCATCATGAAGTGCTTTGAGAGACTAGTCAAGGACCATATCACCTCCACCCTACCTGACACCCTAGACCCACTCCAATTTGCTTACCGCCCAAATAGGTCCACAGACGATGCAATCTCAACCACACTGCACACTGCCCTAACCCATCTGGACAAGAGGAATACCTATGTGAGAATGCTGTTCATCGACTACAGCTCGGCATTCAACACCATAGTACCCTCCAAGCTCGTCATCAAGCTCGAGACCCTGGGTCTCGACCCCGCCCTGTGCAACTGGGTTCTGGACTTCCTGACGGGCCGCACCCAGGTGGTGAGGGTAGGCAACAACATCTCCTCCCCGCTGATCCTCAACACTGGGGCCCCACAAGGGTGCGTTCTGAGCCCTCTCCTGTACTCCCTGTTCACCCACGACTGCGTGGCCATGCACGCCTCGAACTCAATCAACAAGTTTGCGGACGACACAACAGTGGTAGGCTTGATTACCAACAACGACGAGTTGGCCTACAGGGAGGAGGTGAGGGCCCTCGGAGTGTGGTGTCAGGAAAATAACCTCACACTCAACGTTAACAAAACTAAGGAGATGATTGTGGACTTCAGGAAACAGCTGAGGGAACACCCCCCTATCCACATCGATGGAACAGTAGTGGAGAGGGTAGCAAGTTTTAAGTTCCTCGGCATACACATCACAGACAAACTGAATTGGTCCACTCACACAGACAGCATCGTGAGGAAGGCGCAGCAGCGCCTCTTCAACCTCAGGAGGCTGAAGAAATTCGGCTTGTCACCAAAAGCACTCACAAACTTCTACAGATGCACAATCGAGAGCATCCTGGCGGGCTGTATCACCGCCTGGTATGGCAACTGCACCGCCCTCAACCGTAAGGCTCTCCAGAGGGTAGTGAGGTCTGCACAACGCATCACCGGGGGCAAACTACCTGCCCTCCAGGACACCTACACCACCCGATGCTACAGGAAGGCCATAAAGATCATCAAGGACATCAACCACCCGAGCCACTGCCTGTTCACCCCGCTGTCATCCAGAAGGCGAGGTCAGTACAGGTGCATCAAAGCTGGGACCGAGAGACTGAAAAACAACTTCTATCTCAAGGCCATCAGACTGTTAAACAGCCACCACTAACATTGAGTGGCTACTGCCAACACACTGTCAATGACACTGACTCTACTCCAGCCACTTTAATAATGGGAATTGATGGGAAATGATGTAAATATATCACTAGCCACTTTAAACAATGCTACCTTATATAATGTTACTTACCCTACATTATTCATCTCATATGCATACGTAGATACTGTACTCTATATCATCGACTGCATCCTTATGTAATACATGTATCACTAGCCACTTTAACTATGCCACTTGGTTTACATACTCATCTCATATGTATATACTGTACTCGATATCATCTACCGTATCTTGCCTATGCTGCTCTGTACCATCACTCATTCATATATCCTTATGTACATATTCTTTATCCCCTTACACTGTGTATAAGACAGTAGTTTTTTGGGGGGAATTGTTAGTTAGATTACTTGTTCGTTATTACTGCATTGTCGGAACTAGAAGCACAAGCATTTCGCTACACTCGCATTAACATCTGCTAACCATGTGTATGTGACAAATAAAATTTGATTTGATTTGATTTGATTTCTGATAGGCTAATTGACATAATTTGAGTAAATTGGAGGTATACCTGTGGATGTATTTCAAGGCCTACCTTCAAACTCAGTGCCTCTTTGTATGACATCATGGGAAAATCGAAAGAAATCAGCCAAGACCTCAGAAACAAAATGGTACACCTCCACAAGTCTGGTTCATCCTTGGGAGCAATTTCTAAACGCCTGAAGGTACCACGTTCATCTGTACAAACAATAGTATGCAAGTATAAACACCATGGGACCACGCAGCCGTCATCCCGCTCAGGAAGGAGATGCATTCTGTCTCCTAGAGATGAACGTACTTTGATGTGAAAAGTGCAAATCAATCCCAGAACAACAGCAAAGGACCTTGTGAAGATGCTGGAGGAAAACGGTACAAATGTATCTATATCCACAGTAAAACGAGTCCTATATCAACATAACCTGAAAGGCCACTCAGCAAGGAAGAAGCCACTGCTCCAAAACCTCCATAAAAAAGCCAGACTACGGTTTGCAACTGCACATGTGGACAAAGATAGTACTTTTTGGAGAGATGTCCGTATATATAAATATATATATTTATGGAAAACACCTCATTTCCTGCATTTCAATACATTTTGCCATGTGGCAGAGAAAAAAAAAAGTACCATTTTATAATGCTATTCCAAACATTTTGTCATGAGCCTGAGAGAACATTTTGCAGTTTTAATGCTAATTTCCTGCAATTCTACACATTTTGCAATGTAACAGAGAGAAAAATGTGCTGTTTTATAGCTCATCTCATGCTATTCTTCACATTTTATCATGAGGAAAAGAGAACATTTTGCAGTTTTAAAGCTAATTTTGTCACGTTCTGACCTTTATTTCCTTTGTTTTGTCATTATTTAGTATGGTCAGGGCGTGAGTTGGGGTGGGCAGTTTATGTTTGTTTTTCTATGATTTGGGTATTTCTATGTTTCGGCCTAGTATGGTTCTCAATCAGAGGCAGGTGTCATTAGTTGTCTCTGATTGAGAATCATACTTAGGTAGCCTGGGTTGCACTGTTTGTTTGTGGGTGATTGTCTATGTTGATGGCTTGTTTCAGCGCAGTTCGCATTAGCTTCACGGTTGTTATTTTGTTTACTGGTTTTGTATAGTGTTTCAGTGTTCAGTGTTCTTTATTAAAATTCATGATGAACACATATCGCGCCGCATTTTGGTCTTCCGATCCTTCTCGCCTCTCCTCTTCAGATGAAGAGGAGGACGACCGTGACAAATTTCCTGCTACTCTACACATTCTGCCATAACACTGAGAGAAAATGTTGCAGTTTTAAAGTAACTGTCGCATGAAAATCTCACATTTAAAAGTTCATATTCTGTTAACTCATAGCCATACAATGTTGTTGACTCATCCTATACTTATATTTGTGGCAAAGCATAAATTGGAGTGGAAAAAAACACTTCAAAAACCCAACCTCAATCTTGTATCTCAAAGAGACCGTTTCATAAATGGTTGCTATTATCTCATAGAGAATGATGTCATCCTCCTGAGGAGGATGAACCTGCCAATCAGCAGTCTAATCGCATGAATATTTTTTATGACCAGTATACGCCCACACCATTCCAACACAGAAAAGCTTATTTTTAACATGCCTAATTAAAACTATTTCATTTATATTGTAATTCATTTTAGGTCATATTTCATAGAAATCTGGAAACACTGGAGTTACTTTAAAGGTTGACTTTGAGAAAAACACAAAAATAATGGCTTTAAATGGTAAAACTCATCATACGAGGTCATTTAATACTTATAAACTACAATAAAAATGGATGAATAAGATATTTGGCTACAGAAGTGCCATTTCTCCATTTCTCTACAGCTTCCATCCAAAAACAAATAATGTGAAATGATGTCAACACATACTGGAGAAGTTACTGCCTAGCCTCAAGTGGCTAGCTTAGCTAAAGAACTGACTATGTCGGTCACAGTGCGCATTACCAAAATGATACATCGATGAACTAGCAAATGCACACCCCATTTCTGTTTGAAAATGTTGAAAGAGGAGTTGGACCGTTTTTTCATGCCCAAAGGTGACAGTTAAAGCAAATTTCCTGCAATTCGATGAAACCACCTGTTCTGAATATTGGGGGGGACATGTCCCCCCATCCCCCACGGCAATTCCACCTATGGGGGAATTAGTTTCCCATATTCTGTTGTATACCAATGAGCAAAACAAACAGCTGATAAATGATTTGTGTTGATTCACTCAGAGTCATTTATAATTCATGTCCTGGTCAGAGCGAAGAGCCATCAGTGACAATATTCACACACAACATCCTCGTGGCAAGGGGATGAGCTATTCCAACAAGGTTAAGTACCTCTACACTATACTGAATGACTCAAACTGAAAAAGTCGTTGAGAGAATTGTTTATTAATGAAGGAGATCGTATTGGAATATAAGCTCAAGGTCATTTATGAGAGAATGATGACAGATGAAGAATGTAAAAAATCTCAAGAGCTTAACCATGTTGATAGTAATGGGATTGTCTTTTGTAGGGGATTGCCCACCTTTCATGTAAAGAAAAAGAAAAATGAGGCTCCCTCCCATTCCAATTTATGGAACTGCTTACTCAGCATTGTGTGCCTATGTAACACCTACGCCGTTACACCTACTATACATAGCGTTTTGGCGAGCTTTGGGGTAGAAATTAACTACCCGAACACACTGCTCTTACAATAAGGTCATCCCAGTTGATGATAGTAAACTTTCACTGAAATCATTTTACATGGACATATTCATCCATTTAATTCTCCAACGTGTTATGTAAGGAAACAGGTAATGGATTGTGTTGTCTCATTCGGGTCAATTCAAAGTCATAATAGAATTATGATGATGCATGGACAGCTGTTCTCTAAAGACTGGATTCTGGTTGGTGAGCAAACTCACAGAAAGTGTCCAGGTGCAATGGCCTTCTCAGCGAATCCACTGCCACACACACACTCACAACAACATTGGAGATTTTCAAGTGACCCCAGAGGTAGATTTAAAATGTATCAGCAGCAGCCTCCCCCCTCCTCCCTACATGCCCTAAAGATTTATAACATGACTGGAGAAGTGTTATCTTGGCTAGCTGATTCACCAAGGTCAAATGACAGAATATTGCTGTTTGATGAGCCACATGATGAAAGAGCAATCATATAGCATCTTTACATCACTCCCCATAGACTTCCGGCTACATCTGGAGCCTTTTACACCATGGTTTCACTATGTGGTTGAATTGAAATCCTACGAAGTCAGAGCCAATAGCTCATTCACATTGTGGTGTGCGTGTCAAAGCCAATCTGGAATATAGATATACAGATGAGGTATTCATAAATCGTGTATAGGGATTTGGGGTGGAAATATGGTTATGGGAATGAAGAGTGGATCTATCTTGAGCAGAGATTACAGTACAGGACATGGTGGTGATAGACTGATAGTATAGAAAGATATGTTTTGGAAATTTGCCATTTCCCGTCAGATTCTGCACTAAATTTAAACCTACTGCTTGATAAGAGGGTTCATTCCAGGTTCAAGGCCAGTTTGCAGAAAACCCCCAGCTGGAATTGTCATGAAGTGATCAATATTGTACAAGCGTAATACACACAAAAAACAATACCTATAGTTCCGGCTGATAAAAAATCTTGTTGTAAACTGTTTTCCATTAAAGGTTTCTTTATGTAGTCATTGCAAAAGACAGTGGTTCCAAGAACTTCTGTAGAAAGAGGAGCTGGACCATTTGAAAATGTGTTGATTTTAAAAGCATCAAGTAAAACAAGAGTTACAGGCACTCTTGGTCTCATAATTTAACATATTGTCAAATCAAAACATAAACAAAGTACATTGGCATTAATCCCTAAACATTTGACAGCTACTAAGTAACAGTATGACTCGACTCACAATAATAAGGTAGTAATAGGCTGCGTCTACACAGGCAGCCCAATTCTGATCTTTTTTCCACTAATTAGTCTTTAGACCAATCGCATCAGATCTTTTCCAGAGTGAGAAAAATATCAGAATTGCCTTTGTAAACGCAGCCATGTTAACTTGCAAAATAGGCATTAGCACAACTGCAACACAGTGTCAATGTATCACATTTTTATGGATAAAAATTTAGAAAAAAAGTGATCTGATTTGACTGATCAATTATAAAGCTAATGGCATTATCATAAACTTTATTCAATGATAACAGCATAGCAAATTTCCACAAGATAATAACTATGTAAATACTTTGTTACCAGTGTGTATCTGTTGTGTTACAAAGTCAGATGAGTTGGGAGGTTCTCAGTTCTTAGAGCAAAGACAACAAACAAACAGTGGGTTTGGTTTAGTAAGAAAATGTGCAGTATAAGGATCAATGTTGTACTATTCAACAAATGTGAGGGTATGAACTTGTTTGGGCAAAGAGGGTGAAAGAGCTGTTGCCATTCAGTTCTAACAGAGAGGTTACGTGGTCAGAGGAAAGTTCTGCTCAGTGAATTGGAATGAACCAAGGTGTGATGCTTTTTCACACCTGGTTGAAACAGACCAGTGTTCAGGCCACAATAGGAGCCTTTCTTTCCTTAACGTGCCATTGAGCAGCAAAAATCTGTAAAGTTCAGGGAGCACACAGATTTTTTTGTTTTATTATTATCTATAAATTGTGAAAATGAATGCCCCCTTGGTTTATTCGTGCTTCACTTTCAGGCCTAGAGACTTCAGTCCGGTTGCCAGCTGCATACCTATTAGCACCCCACAGAAACCCTAACATCATCTCTGTGGGGTTGTGTTTGTTTGACTTTGTCATTATTGAACTGAGACACACATACACAGTGGTTGTGAATTGAGAATGTGTATTGACTATTTTCAAGGGTGCACTGGCTATCCCGGATAACGTTTAGACTGAGAAACACTTCCAAACTTTCGACTCTGGTCTTGGACAATTCAACTTTGGTTGAGTTTATCTCAGAAATATTAAATGGGTTTCTGAGGCCAAGTTTTCCATTCTTTCTGGACCTCAATCCTGACTCTTGAATTAATTTATTGAGGAGGGCTTGAATAAAAATAGAATATGACATGAGTTTTTGTGCCTTAGTGTTGATTGAATATGTTTGAATAAAGATGATCCCAAAAGTGTCTTTAAGATGTCATCAGTGAGTTTGTAATTTGATGTAATGAGTGTGTAATTTGATGTAATTCTGGGGCATTCCAAGTGTGAACTTCACAAATCATAAATCCAGTTTTGACATATGATATATTGTTGTTATTCAATATTCAACAATAATACACAGGTTAATGAGTGAGAGGTCATTCATCACTACAGTTATATGGTCACTCATCTCCAGGACTCCACTATGTCATATGGGAGAGTGGGGTAAATATAACAATTTTTTACATTCAGCATCACTTCGTCTCGGGAAATATAGTATTCTTTCTAACAAAGATATCCACATATATTTCAGGATGTTGCGTTTACCTGGAAATAATCATAATTCATGTGAACATTACAGTTTTGAAAACAAAGCTTGTCCAAAAAAAGTGGTCTCTTTGCACAACTTAACCCGGGTATGGGGTAAGTTGAGCCCTGGGCCAGGTAAGTTAATAAGCTGCCTACACATTTCTGTACTGAATTAAATATTACCACTACCTTTTTAAAACCATGTCTATCTTTATTTCCCAAACACAATTCAACACAATCACTTTGTCTTTTATTAATTTTAAATGTATTTTAACACAGGCTTAACACCTAACAAACACTTAGTACTTTTTTGAACACTTTTTTTGCATAGGATAGGCCCTGTTGATACGTCATATCCCAGCGATAATGCCTTGCATTACACCTGGGAAGAAAACACTTACATTTCCTCAACTTGCTATTGGCTCAACTTACCCCAAGGCAAACATTTTGATTCATATCCCAGATAGTTACAATGATGCGCTTTCATGCTAGGTTTAGGACCTCATATTAAAGCTTATAGAAACCCCAACTGATGTATAGAACAATATTACAACTTTGGTTTAGATCCAAGCATCATAAAATCTCTAACACAAATTAATTTGACTTGGTGTAAAGCTAGTTTGTTTTGTTCCCTAACTTGCTTACCACTTTTTCCATGTGGTTTCTTCCTTCAGACTCCATGATATTATGACCTCTTCCTAAATTTGGTAAACTTATACATTTTTTGTATGGTTTCTTAGAAACAAACGTGGCTCAACTTACCCCACTCTAGCCTACAACTGCTTTCCATGAAATTTCCACAAAAAAGCTAAAGGCCAAAAATCCAGGGGTCCAGGTGGCTTCAACCGTATGTTTTCAAGCTCCACAGAAGGAATACGTCTTGTAAACTGATCTTGCTGCCCGTTCATGACCTCACCCTTCAAGCATGAGTTCTCAGCATGGGCCGGGTTTAAAAGCACAGCTTTCTAGGGTAACTGAAACTAATGATCATCTGTCCCTATGAAGAGTAGCATAAGGTAGAGCTAAAAAGATGAACCTATAGATGTTCTTTAACACATCCCCTCTGCCCATGACAGCAGGTTTTGTTTTGTTTTTCTACTTTGCATTTGTGTTTTAAAAGCAATTTACTAAAGCAATGTTTTTCTTAATTCTCCAATAAAAACATATTTAGTGAGTGCTGCTTGGTATAATAATGGTGTTCTTAATATTTACTAATTTAGACTTATAGAAAATGTCAGGATCTGGCAACGTGATCTGTACAACAAAATACAGTAAACCAGGTTTAATTCCAAATAACAAAAACATTACTGAAATATTTCTCATTTGGTGACAAGCGGTTGTCCAACAAACAGTTTGAGAGCTGTCAGCAGATGCAATTATGATGGCCATAATGGATACAGTGAAGGGCCTCTGTGGGATGACAGGTGGTCTTGCACAGCGTAAGCTCTGCGAATCCCCTCGTGCGTCATTGCACAAGGTCCCCTGGCGTGCAGCTGTGGATGGGCTAAAGTGAACTTCTCCCCCTCTGCTGTGTCCATTGGCCTTAAATACTTGAGGCTTGATGTGATCAATTGTAATTGACGCCGCTTGCTTTCTCCAGGACGGGTTGAGTCTGCCTGGGTTGAGTCTGCCTGTGCATCTGCCTGTTCTTTTAATGGGATCCTCATATTCCAAGAATAGTCAAGTAGCTCTTAGTCTACAGCCTTGTCTGCAATGGAACACCCTTGCAAAAAAGCAGTGCCAGAAAATAGACAGGTGACATTGAACTCACAGATTCCAGTTTAGGAACAAAGGGTAGGCTAAACTCATTGGAATGGCTGTTAGGGTAACTGGATGTGTAGGAAATGTCTTACTGTTAAATCTGAATTAGACAGATCTCAATCTACATCCACTTGGAATTAAGATTTATAAACAGTTATGACTATGGAATCAGATAATTGTTGTTGACCCCTTGTTATCCAAGCCTATCCACTAAGAAAATGGGTCTTTTACAAAATAAAATAACTTTTCATTGACAAAAGGGATGGATCCATGTTAATTTACAAAACATGTCTACTGGAATCAGAAGAAAGAATGGGGCTTGACTAGTGGAATGGATCTGACCTGAATATCTGCTCTTTAAGACTGCAGTGATGAGGCCTTGAAAAGGAGCAGCTCCGCTAGCACAGCCACGTGTAGCCAGCAAAGAGCCTTCAGGTGTGGCATCTTAAAAGGCATGTGAACACCATTAATGAACTGAACTGCCATTTCCCCTCTAAACCCATCAAGTGGCACAAGCAGTTGCATTCCTCACTTAAACTACTTAAATTGGACTTTTAACTAGGCAAGTCAGTTAATAACAAATTCTTATTTACAGTGACGGCCAACAAAATCTTTGGACTAGACTAGTTTTACGGTGGCAAATTCTAAATGTGCCCTGCATGCAAGCATCGAAAGGAAATGAGCTGCATGTCACTTGCAGGTTGTGGGCATGTCAGAACTACTCTAGCAGATCGCTAACCAAGATAGGACTGTAACCAGAGCACTACCTCCCTCTCGTGGACACTTGCAGTTACAAGACCAAGTTGTGCAATATGAATTCCTTCAAAATGAACGATATAGTTCTACGTAACATATTTAACTACGCAAGTCAGTTAACAAAATTGTTTTTACAATGACGGCCTACCAAAAGGCCTCCTTGCGGGGACGGAGATATGACAAAACACATCACAACAAGCGAGACAACACTACATGAGACCTAAGACAACATAGCAAGGCAGCAACACATGGTAGCAGCACATAACATGGTACCAACATTATTGGGCACAGACAGCAAAAAGGGCAAGGTAGAGAAAATACATCACGCAAAGCAGCCACAACTGTCAGCATGTGTCCATGATGGAGTCTCTGAATGAGAGTTAAAACTGACCCGTTTGAGTGTTTGTTGCAGCTCGTTCCAGTCGCTTAGCTGCAGCAGACTGAAAAGGCGAGTGACCAGGGATGTGTGCACTTTGCGGACCTTTAATAGAATGTGACTGGCAGAAGGGGTGTTGTATTTGGAGGATGAGAGCTGCAGTAGATATCTCATAGGGGGGAGTGAGGCCTAAGACTGTTTTATAAATAAGCATCAACCAGTGGGTCTTGCGATGGGTATACAGAGATGACCAGTTTACAGGAGTATAGAGTGCAGTGATGTGTCCTATAAGGGGCATTGGTGGCAAATCTAATGGCCGAATGGTAAAGAACATCTAGCAGCTCGAGAGCACCCTTACCTGCCGATCTATAAATCACGTCTCCGTAATCTAGCATGGTAGGATGGTCCTCTGAATCAGGGTTAGTTTGGCAGCTGTGGTGAAAGAGCGATTACGATAGAAACCAAATCTAAATTTAACTTTAGCTTGCAGCTTTGGTATGTGCTGAGAGAAGGACAGTGTACCGTCTAGCCATACTCCCAAGTACTTGCATGGGGGGACTCCCCCTTTATTTAAAGGACAAACCGTGGCTGCCTTCAACGCAATTGGAACCTCCCACAGGATAAAGAGGTTGGGCGATAGGGACAGCAACCTTAAAGGGCCTACCTAAACCATCTGACCCAGATGGTTTTTACAGGTCAAGTTTAAGGAGATCCTTTAGCACCTCGGACTCAGTGACTGCCTACAGGAAAACTGTAGCGGGCAGGGAAGAAGCATTGGGGTGGGAGATGAGGAAATGTTAGATGGGCAAGACTGTGTCAAATAGGAATCCAGACTTAATAAAGTGGTCATTAAAGAGCTCAGCCATGTGATTCTTGTCAGTAACAACCAACATTAAGGGACATGGGCAGCTGTAAGTGTTTAATTAGCCAGGTCTTTAACTGTTTTCCAGAACGTCTTAGGGTTAGACAGAGAGGTCTAACTGCTCCTTAAACTAACTTTGGCCTTCTGGATAGCCTGAGTGAACACATTCCTCATTTGCCTGAACGAGAGCCAGCCTGAGTATGCCGAGCCTGTCACCAAATTCAATTGAGGCAAAGTAATTTTTTTTTAATTAAAAAAGGTCCAAGCGTCTTCAATACCAGAGGCCATTTCAGAAAGGCTTGTGCATTAAAGTTTAAGCAAGTGTCTGACAGATCAGGAAAGCACATTTCACTGTACAGCCATGACAAACAGGCTGTAAGGTGTAAACCTGATCATTAAGGTTTACAGAAAACCAGACTATTTGTGAGGATAATGTCAAGGAGCCAAAGAGAGCTTAAGGCAGAGGCCAGTGCTGATGGAGGACTATAGCACCCAGCATCAATCAAAAGAGTCATGAGAAAGTTTAATGCCTAAAACCAGCTAATAAAATTGTTTGGGGAGACACAACCGAGCACTGAAGGTGATCCTTGGTAAAGATTACCACTCCTACAGTCTGCCAAAAAGGTTAACCATAAAGTGTCTGTATAGCAAAGTAGAATTAAAATGTTAAAATGTTTATTGGCATTACTTGAATATACAGTCTTGATCAGACACACATCACAGAGGGTAGAACAAACCTACATTAAGCCAAAGCATTTAATTACTGGAATGGTCTAAACCCAGGTTTGGGAACACAAGCTGTACACTACCCAACACCAATGTTTCTCCCATAATTGTTAAAAACCACATAAGTTATACATTCTGTACAGTACAATCAGCAGTGCCGTCAGGCATCTCATAGGGTGAGCTGCTTTGCAAGGTCCTTGATCAGCGAAGACTTCAGCTGTGAAATGGTGGCGATTTTCATATGCTTCTGACTAGAGTACTTATTCTTAACTGCCTGCAAAAGAAAAACAAATGGCAACAGGTCATTTTGTAGAAGATTAAGTCTTACAATTAGGTGCATTTAAAGAGCTGTTAACGGCATTCACTAATAAGGCGGTTCCTCTACGCACCATATGCTTAGTTTGTCCCTCGTTCACCTTCACAACATTTTTTGCTATGTGCCGCATGACCGGGACTAGGCAGTCTTCGGTGTAGTTCATGTAATGCTGCAGTGTGGAACTCTGGGGAGAGGATACAAAGGCAGTAAGTGACAAGATCAAGTGATGCAGTGACCTGGTATACACCAAGGGCTCCCGAGTGACACAGCAGTCCAAGCCTCTGCATCTGTGTCACTACAGACTCTGGCTCGCTTCCAGGCTGTATTACAACCAGCTGTGATTGGTAGTCATAGGGTGGCACACACTTCACCCAGCGGTGCCCAGGTTAGGCCATCATTGTAAATAAGAGAATTTGTTAAGACTTGCCTAGTTAAATAAACAAAGGGCTTCTTTCCCCACAATCACTGATCAGAGACGAGATAAGCAAATATGGTGGAATCCACTCAGAAAAAAAAGACACCCACAGCAGTTACTGAAGGACATCTTACCCAGTCACCGCAGTTGAAGACCTTCAGGGTGAGGGCGAAGGCTGCACTGGCCACCTGGGAGGGAGGGAAGTGCACCATCTCATAGTCCACCATGGTGAGCTCCACCAAGTACTTTGCCAGGGTGTGGTGCTCAGCAGTCACCTGTAGAGAGACATTTTGATTCTAGAACTGGTGTGAATGTAGGCAATACAGATTGAGTGTCAGTGTCGAAGGGGTTGGTATACCTCGCCAATCTTTGAGGCCCTTCTGAGGAACTGGAGGGGGAGAGGGCGGCCAAAGCTGAACTTCAGCACTCTCAGTATCATCATTTCCATGTCCCTGATCTGGGCAGTGGTGTAGGCCCGGTCAGTCACAAATGCAAAGTCTGCAATCTCTGGAGGGTACATCTCCTCGTATTTGGAGGCGATGAACATGGCAGTCACACCAACCAACTGAAGTTGCTTTTTGGGCACTGGGTTATCCTGTTGGAGACCATTTTTTGCTTATAATTTCCATAAGTTGGTAGGCAATTTGTCAACTATAGTTAGATACATGCCACTTCTGGCTTAATGTGTTGCCCTAGAAAACTAAATGAAGTAGGGCTCACCAGAATAATACCTTATGGAAATAGAGCGCATTAGTAATCTAGTCAATGTTGTTTACAGCCCGGGGAGAAAATGCCCAAAAAAAAATGGAAAGATATGGCACAGGACTAATTATCAGTTTGACCCATTAAGGAAATTAAAAGTAGAGAAAAGTCTTGGGTGGATGTTTTGTGTAGTTGAAATGCTGTCTGCTTGCATAAGTGTCAAAGATGATTCAGCATCTATTGAGAATGCAGATGTAAGTGTCACATTTCTCCACTAATGTGAGAGACAAAATAAACACATGGTGTATCATTTTAGTGCAAGAAATGTATAGTGCTGCAATAGTTAATATTATGCTACACATATGAGTGTCCATATTACAGTTACCATTAAACCTAGGAACCTGTTTATTCATGGCTACTTGAGCAGCTTATCAAAGGTGCATGTAAACAGCTTACCCCAAATAAGACATTAAGCGGGATATGAGCTACCACCCACAATATTGTGCGCATTTAAACATGGTCTGCAAGCAAGCCCACTGGTGGGCTGTGACATTCCTGCTACACTGTAGTTCACTGGCAGTAATTTATCATCAGGGTGGCTAGGACAGCAAATTACCTGAAGGAAGCGGTCAATGATTCCCACAGTCATATACATGGTCTCCTGCAGCAGGCGGAACTTGATTTGGACCTGGACGAGCCAATCAATGAGAATGGCACGCATGTTGCCTGTAATTTCCTGTCCTTCCAGATATTTGGTTTTAACAGCCTGATCAACCTTTAAGGGGAGACAAGACAAAGGGATATGTAAGCAACAACCACATGCAGGACAATAAGATACATTTCCTGGACCGTGGCTTTCAGCTGAGAAACATAATACACCAACCTCAAGTTTTTGAAGGTATTTGTAGATGTCCTTCACATATTCACTACAGAGCATGGGGTTGTCATAGTCATCAGCATCCACATCTTTAATATTAAGTAGGACATCAGAGAAGGCCTGGCACAGTTCAATGGGAGCACAGCCAGAGGTCTCCATTGCTGTGGGAGACAATGGCTCAGGGAAAACCTGACAGACCAAAAAAAAAAATATATATATATATTAAAAAAACAATGTTAATATTCAATATGGGGTATGGTGGTGAACAATGTCTAATCATGATAGTGTATGAAGTTGAGCAGATTAAAGGCTATTAAAGATATCACAAGCAGCCAAATTATTGCCCTTTGCCCCAGAAACCTCACCTGAACCTCCAGCTTAACTGGGGAAATAACCATTTTTGGGGGTTGTTGGACTTCTGGGACCGTCGCCAACCGTGTGCTGGCCTTCCTATCAACCACCTTTGTGGGTTCTGCCTTTGCATCCTGTAGAATAAAAATGAAGCACAGTATTTTAGTACTAGAAACAGGGTAGCTAGAAACATATGCATTGTGAAGTTGTCCCAAAATATAAAAGTAACCTTTTTCAGAGTCTGTCTGGGGACTCCAACATTTCCGATTTCGCCAAGCGCAGCTCGTGTTCTCAGTGTAGGCTTGGTTCCCAGAACCACCTTGCCTGGCAGGGCAGTTTGGTTCTCTGAGGAACCCAGACGATTCTACAGTAATAAAAAAAAGGGAACCATGTAGAATATTTTATTAAAATAGAACACGATATAGCATACTGAACGAGTAAACAATAACGTCAGAGAAGGCAGAAGAAAAACATTTTGCTGAGGCACGAGGCGAGTCACTCCTCTGCATTTAAGCTTGAATTCTAAACAAAAGCAATGAAGCTGCAAACGTAACACAAATAGCTATAATAAACCAAATATATCGTAGCGCAAACCAATTTCTAAAAAAACACAACTTACTCTGGTCATACGGTGAGCCATTTCTAAATATACGATGCTTCGGTGAAAGAGAATACACTTACTGCACACAATTTCTAAGGGTGAATAGCCGTAGTTTAAATCCTGGTTTACTCGAATTTCATTCGTTGCGTTCCAAAATGCGCTGCCATCTGATTGGATGACAAGCACGTGATTAGAATGCGTTCCTAGGAC
The DNA here is from genome assembly GCF_018296145.1 of Oncorhynchus tshawytscha. Taxonomy (NCBI): domain Eukaryota; kingdom Metazoa; phylum Chordata; class Actinopteri; order Salmoniformes; family Salmonidae; genus Oncorhynchus; species Oncorhynchus tshawytscha. The sequence continues at coordinate 22,611,879 of NC_056448.1, forward strand.
GACCAGTAATCACATGACAGGATTTAGCTAGTTGTTTTTTTAAAAGACTTCCGCCACCTTATAAATAAGAAGCAAGTTATCCAGTTCAAAACAAAGGCACTGTATTGTATTTACAGTTCATGTACAATTTAGTTGAGATTTGTGTTACTATATAGATGACATGTCCCAAATATTCTTAGAAACCTTTGTAGCTGATTTTCTTAACCTGTATTTTATCTAATACAAGTGTACACTTTGGACTTATTTGAGTATTTACGGTCTTAATAATGCGTTTACGTGCAAGTCGGAACTAGGAAACTAGTTTGTTGCTATCTGGGATCAGACGTCCCACCCTAAATCTTACCCTAACCAGAATCCCTTACCTTAACCACTTTACATTTCAACTTCAATGGAGTAGGGACGTCCTACATACCCTGGAAATCATGGACCCTGTGAAATGTCTGACTTTCTAACTGGTTGAACGTGCCACGTGTACGTATAATGGTGCTTTAAAGACAACTTGGACCTCTGGAAAAAACTAGGTTGAATCATGACGTCAGTGATCTTCAGGTCGGAATTTTGGAGCGCTAGAAAGAGGCACGAGTTCCTGACTTGGAATTCCGAGTTGGATGACCGTTCAAAAATACATTTTCCCAGTCAGAGCTCGTTTTTCCGAGTTCCCAGTTGTCTTGGATGAATTGACGTCGGAAGTCAGAGATGTCCCAGTTGTTGTTAACGGGGCATTACAACAACAAACACGTTATCTAGTTCCGACTAGCAAGTGAACGTGGCATCATATTACCAAAGACGTTATGGTTAATGCCATATTCATGTGCTAGTCGGAACTAGGTTTACTTTGAAATGTATTACTTGCTATCTGGATGTAGTTAAACACGTGGCACATTCAACCAGTTAGTAAGTCGAACACGAATATTATGAGGTTGTTCTCTCTTTCCAAGTTTACAAATTAATTACATTAATCTTTTGGATAAAAAATGCAACAAAAAGTGGATACAATTGGGAATGCTTGCGAAACAGACCAAACAATGAGATAAGTGAAACATTCTTCCTCTAGTTGTTAATTTTCTTTAAATCTAAAGCCACAACCTAGATTCGAGCCAATGTCTTTAGTAGTTGAACATGTTATTACTCAAACCTTGTGAAAGTGACAAACTGACACGTTTTCATTTTTGTCAAAAACAATTTATATTGGAGGTGTGCCTTTGATTTAATGCCCTACATATGCGCAGTTCGGCACGAGACGATTTATACCCAATTAAGTGTATCTAGCCAATGTTGCTATGACATTGCCTGCAAGTGTGATCCGGGATTTCTATTGGAGAAGCAGTTTTAGCCTATCTTCATACTGTACTGTCTTTGATATTACTGCCTTTCTGCTAGTCATGTAGAAAACGACATAATGATCATACAACCAATGATCTGTATAGTCTACCAAAGTATGAGTCAAAGGAAATTGAACATGATGAGAGTGAGGATGAATTAAGGTGCGATGAAGAACCAGAGTTTGAACCTCATCCTACTGGTGATAAATATGTTTTTTTTACCCAGTGGAGTGAGATTTTTAAAGAGAATGGATCCTTGTCTTCTGGCTGATCCATATGTTGTGTCAAGTTGGGTGGACAAGAGGTTGGGGAATGTTGGTTCGGGGAAAGTGACTTGAAGTGGAATCGTGTCGATTCTTTTGTGTTTCTGCCACCCAGAGGGAACGTGCGCGCTGCACCATGTGGCTGGGGACAAGAACTGTGACTTGCTTTCCTGTCCTGAACAGCCATTGAAAGGAGTGATTACTGGAGTGGCGTTAAGTGTTGAGGAGGGTCAACGGAAGTTGAAGATTCCTGATTTGCAACGCCCCCTTTTGGTGCGATGCAGACCTGGTGGAGATCGTGGTGAAATAGAGAATACACTTTCTGTACTACTGAGTTTTGATGCAGAGTTTTTACCACATAAAGTCTAGTTCGTTTGCCAGTTATCCCGTGAGAGCTTTAGTTGTCAAGCTTATGGTAATGTAGTAGCAGTGTGTGGGAGGGAGATTCCTAGATGTGAGAAGTGTGCAGGATGACATGAGACAAAGGAATGTGTAGTATCAGTGGAAAATGTGTGAGTGTAAACTGCAGGGGTACCCATGGTGCTGGAGATCAGAGGTGTCCATTGAGAGAAAGGCAGGTTGAGGTTGCCAGGATCAGAGTAGCGCAGAAAGTGTCATATGATGAGGCAGTGAAGCGAGTAGTAGAGAAAGGTAGTCCAGGGTGAGGGATCCTGTAAGAATCCCTGTGAGTAGGACACATTTAATAAAGGTTGATAGGAATAGCACGTGCTTCAGTAAGGTTTATTTTTTTTTGCATTCATGACCATTGTTGTCAACTGTACCACAGGAATGGAATGTAAATCACGGAGGACAGATTTTGTGGTGGCAGCTGCAGAGAAGTACTTGGGTGTACAATATGTCCTGCCCTCCCAGGCTGCTGGCCTGGTGTAGGATCAGATGGGACCAAAGTAGTGGAATAATGATTGAGGTTTTAATGGGTGTAGGGTTAGTTGGTAGGGCATTTTTATTTTCACAAATTGTAATGAAATCATATTACAGGATAGTAGGCTGATACACAGCCAATACAGTAGGTGACAGCACGCACCTATAACATTTGTTTGCGCACTGCCATAATACCAAAGAAGAAGATGTATGAGTCATAATACCCATAAAGCCTAGCGGTCAAACACGGAAATGGTTCTAATAAGTTGTCCACCATTAATTTGATCCATTGTGAATTTTAGAAACCCTGCAAATAAGAACTGTTTCGTGTAGGCTTATCATTCAGAACTATAAATGAATGTCTTAAGCGTCACGTCACTCACCAGGGCCATGATGATCTGGACGAGACTGCCGAATCGAGGCAAAGTTAAGAATCTCTGGATTAACTATCTAATGTTAACAAAATGTTGTAATTAATAAATTGGCTGAAGTTGTTTAAATGGACAATTCTGTGAACTGTCTTGGGCAAGTTTTAAATGTACACTTATCTAGCCAGCTCATGGTTAGTTAGCAACATTAGCTGAGCTAGATGGCTAAATTAGCCGTGTATTTGCCTAGCTATTTAAATGCATGAGCAATTCATAAAAAAACGTTTAGCTTTCTTTGTCTTTTACAAGCCAACAGCCTAGCTAGCTAGTTAATTTAGATGGTGACACTAGGGCTAGGCGTTCTTGATAATGTTTGTTTGGAATGAAGGTGAAGAAGAGAACCGAACGGAGCTCCCCTCTGTTCTATTGGCAAATGTCTAGTCACTCGAGAATAAAATGGATGAGCTTAGTTCAAGGGTTTCCTATCACAGAGACTTGAAAGCTGTGATATTACATGTCTTACTGAAATGTGTCTGGAATTTGAAGCTATGCACGTAGTACTCGTGGATTCTCCATGCAGGATCAGACAGCGGCTTCGGGGAAATCGAAAGGAGGTGGAGTGTGTTTTTTCATAAATAACAGCTTGTGTGCTGCTTCAAGTATGAAGGAAATCACAAACTTTTGCTCACGTGATACAGAATACCTCATGGTAAGCTGTAGACCCTTTTATCTACCAAAATAGTTCTCATCCGTAATGATCACTGCTGTCTACATTCCTCCACATGCCAACACCACTCTGGTACTCAATGAACTGTATGGGGCCATAAACAAACAAGAAACCACTCACCCAGAAGCAACGCTTCTGGTGAGCGGAGACTTTAAAGCAGGTTGACTTAAAACCGTACTACCTCAGTTCTACCAACCCGTCTCTTGCACCACAAGGTGCGCTAAAACTCTAGACCACTTTTATTTTACCCACAGAAAAACATACAAGGCCCATCCCTTATCCTCCATTTGGCAAATCTGTGTGGTTGGACCATGTTAGTTTGTTGGTGATGTAGACACCAAGTAACTTGAAGCTCTCAACCTGCTCCACTGCAGCCCCGTCGATGAGAATCACGTTGAGAGAGAGGTTGTTTTCCTGGCACCACATGGCAAGATCTCTGACCTCCTCCCTATAGGCTGTCTCATCGTTGTCGGTGATCAGGCCTAGCACTGTTGTGTCATCGGCAAACTTAATGATGGTGTTGGAGTCGTGACTGGCCGTGCAGTCATGAGTGAACAGGGAGTACAGGAGGGAACTGAGCACAGACCCCCGAGGGGCCCCTATGTTGAGGATCAGCGTGGCGGATGTGTTGTTACCTACCCTTACCACCTGGGGGCGGACCATCAAGAAGTCCAGGATCCAGTTGCAGAGGGAGGTGTTTTTTCCCAGGGTCCTTAGCTTATTGATGAGCTTTGAGGGCACTATGGTGTTGAACGCTGAGCTGTAGTCAATGAATAGCATTCTCACATAGGCGTTCCTTTTGTCCAGGTGGGAAAGGGTAGTGTGGAGTGCAATAAAGATGGCATCATCTGTGGATCTGTTGGGGCGGTATGCAAATTGGAGTGGGTCTAGGTTTTCTGGGATAATGATGTTGATGTGAGCCATTACCAGCCTTTCAAAGCACTTTATGGCTACAGATGTGAGTGCTACAGGTCGGTAGTCATTTAGGCAGGTTACGTTAGTGTTCTTGGGCACAGGCACTATGGTGGTCTGCTTAAAACATGTTGGTATTAAAGACTCGGACAGGGAGAGGTTGAAAATGTCAGTGAAGACACTTGCCAGTTGTTCAGCACATGCTCACAATACACGTCCTGGTAATCAGTCTGGCCCTGCGGCCTTGTGAATGTTGACCTGTTTAAAGGTCTTACTCACATCGGCTGCGGAGAGTGTGATCACACAGTCTTCCGGAACAGCTGGTGCTCTCATGCATGTTTCAATGTTATTTGCCTCAAAGTGAGCAGAGACGTAGTTTAGCTCGTCTGGCAGGCTCGTGCCACTGGGCAGCTCTTGGGTGTGCTTCCCTTTGTAGTCTGTAATGATTTGCAAGCCCTGCCACATCTGATGAGTGTCAGAGCCGGTCTAGTACGATTCGATCTTAGTCCTGTATTGACACTTTGCCTGTTTGATGGTTCATCAGAGGGCATAGCGGGATTTCTTATAAGCTTCTGGGTTAGAGTCCCTCTCCTTGAAAGCGGCAGCTCTAGCCTTTAGCTCAGTGTGGATGTTGCCTGTAATCCATTGCTTCTGGTTGGGGTATGTACATACGGTCACTGTGGGGATGACATCATCAGTGCACTTATTGATGAAGCCAATGACTGATGTGGTGTACTCCTCAATGCCATCGGAGGAATTCCGGAACATATTCAAGTCTGTGCTAGCAGAACAGTTCTGTAGCTTAGCATCTGCTTCATCTGACCACTTTTTTATTGATCGAGTCACTGGGGCTTCCTGCTTTAATTTTTGCTTGTAAGCAGGAATCAGAATGATAGAATTATGGTCAGATTTGCCAAATGGAGGGTGGGGGAGCGGTTTGTATGCATCTCTGTATGTGGAGTAAAGGTGGTCCAGAGTTTTTTTCCCTCAGGTTGCACATTTAACATGCTGATAGAAATTTGGTAAGTTTCCCTACATTAAAGTCCCCGGCTACTAGGAGCGCCGCCTCTGGGTGAGCGTTTCCTTGTTTGCTTATTGCGGAATACAGCTCATTCAATGCTGTCTTAGTGCTGTGGTGGTTTGTAAACAGCTACGAAAAATACAGATGAAAACTCTCTAAGTAGATAGTGTGGGCTACAGCTTATCATGAGATACTCTACCTCAGGTGAGCAATTGCTCGAGACTTCCTTAGATATTGTGCACCAGCTGTTATTTACAAAAATACATAGTCCGCCGCCCCTTGTCTTATCAGACTCCGCTGTTCTATCCTGCCGGTGCAGCGTATAACCAGCTAGCTTTATGCTAATAGTGTCGTCGTTCAGCCATGACTCCGTGAAGCATAAGATTTTACAGTTTTGAATGTCCCGTTGGTACTTTAAGGTCATCTATTTTATTGTCCAAAGATTGCACGTTTGCTTGCAGAATGGAAGGAAGTGGGGGTTTATTCTATCGCCTACGAATTCTCAGAAAGCAGCCTGCCCTCCGGACCCTTTTTCTCTGCCTCCTCTTCCCGCAAATCACAGGGATCTGGGCCTGTTCCCGAGACAGCAGTATATCGTTAGCGTCGGGCTCGTCAGACTCGTTAAAGTCTGCCTTCTTCTCCGGTGCCATTTTACATGGTTGTTGCAAAAGTAGATCTGCTTAAAAATAAAGTAAAGGCTATCATGTCAGACACGTACTAACAAAGCACGCGCATGAACGAACAAGACAACAAAATGTGCCTTTTGGAATCAAAGTTGCAAACTTTAGAAGATTAATTGAACCAGCAAGAAAACAGAATGAATCAAAACAACATGAGAAAATTGGCCTTAGCGGAAAACGAGAAAAAGGGGAATTTTCCTGCTACGTGGTCAAACTGATATCAGAGGAACTTGATGTGGATATATCAGCAAAAGATCTGGAACGATGCCATATGATCGGTGTGAAACAGAAGAATGCTAAATACCCACACATGGTGATCTTCAAACTGTGGAACTATCAGACCAAAACAATTATTCTGAGAAGAGGACGAAGTAGTAAAAACAATGAGTGCACTAGGCTACATACTGTGATGCCTTAGACCAGCTTATCATAAATTGAGACAATATCCTTTCCCTCTCCTCGACAATATATATTCTACTTTCCCCAAGTAGCTGTTCTTCTCTATGAAGTAACGGTTGAAGTAACCAATGTGCTACATGGAGACTGAAAAGACAATTCAAAGGGGGAAATATAGCATGCATGTCAATAACTGTTCTAAGGATGTGCATGTTTGTGTACATGAATGGGAGTGTGAGGGAAGAGTGAGGGATGATGAATATGTGTAGGAAGGTGGGAGAGAATGGGTTTATGGATGCATAGGGTATAAGTTTGTCTAGAATGGATGAGTACATCTGGCTGGGTGTAAGTGTGTCTGAGCGGTAGGGAGGGTGGGACAAATGGGAAGTTGGGACAAGCTTGGGTGGGTATGGATGGGAGGTAAGGACAAGCTTGGGTGGGCAAGGATAGGAGGTTTGGACAAGCTTGGCTTGGGGGAGAACTGGGAGGGGGAGGTGGAGAGGGATGGATTTGGCTTGTGAGAGGGAGAAGAGAGATGTATTTATTTTTGTGCTGTAAAATGAATAAGAGTTCTGCACAGATTAATAGGGTGAATAGGAAGGTGTAGAGGTTTCCCAGAAAGACGGCAAAGATGTGCCCCAGCTGCCATTTGATGTTGATCTGGGGGTGGTACTCCTCCAGCTCAGCGATTGTCTCAAACAGGGGAGGACACACCAGGCCCAACAGGGACATGATGAGCTCCAACTACACAGAGGAACCATGGCAGGAATCATACCATCTCCCCACTACACCACCACTTTACACAACACCATATGATAAAAAAGTGTCAGTGATGAAATAGAGAGGGAAATTTGTTTAGTCAGTAATGAATGAGATGAAAAAAGAAGGCTGCACTATTACAGATGTAGGATCTTAATTTGAGCCAGTTTGCTACAACAGGAAAATATTCCTGCATCAACAGGAAACATTATGTGGATTATAATTAATGGGCATTTTTGTAGGGGTTGATACATTTTTTGTAATGGAAAATCAAGTCTGAAATTTCAAAGTGGAAATTACAAACTTCTGAAGCCTTTTTAAGCCTCCTTCAACAGGTGATCAAATGAAGATCCTACATCTATATAACATAATATCACTATACATTTTTTCCAAATATAAACTGATTGTACTCCCTGTTCACCCACGACTGCGTGGCCACGCACGCCTCCAACTCAATCATCAAGTTTGCGGACGACACAACAGTGGTAGGCTTGATTACCAACAACGACGAGACTGCCTACAGGGAGGAGGTGAGGGCCCTCGGAGTGTGGTGTCAGGAAAATAACCTCACACTCAACGTCAACAAAACTAAGGAGATGATTGTGGACTTCAGGGAACACCCCCCTATCCACATCGATGGAACAGTAGTGGAGAGGGTAGTAAGTTTTAAGTTCCTCGGCGTACACATCACAGACAAACTGAATTGGTCCACCCACACAGACAGCATCGTGAAGAAGGCGCAGCAGCGCATCTTCAACCTCAGGAGGCTGAAGAAATTCGGCTTGTCACCAAAAGCACTCACAAACTTCTACAGATGCACAATCGAGAGCATCCTGTCGGGCTGTATCACCGCCTGGTACGGCAACTGCTCCACCCACAACCGTAAGGCTCTCCAGAGGGTAGTGAGGTCTGCACAACGCATCACCGGGGGCAAACTACCTGCCCTCCAGGACACCTACACCACCCGATGTCACAGGAAGGCCATAAAGATCATCAAGGACAACAACCACCCGAGCCACTGCCTGTTCACCCCGCTATCATCCAGAAGGCGAGGTCAGTACAGGTGCATCAAAGCTGGGACCGAGAGACTGAAAAACAGCTTCTATCTCAAGGCCATCAGACAGTTAAACAGCCACCACTAACATTGAGTGCCTGCTGCCAACACACTGACTCAACTCCAGCCACTTTAATAATGGGAATGGATAGGAAATGATGTAAAATATATCACTAGCCACTTTAAACAATGCTACCTAATATCATGTTTACATACCCTACATTATTCATCTCATATGTATACGTATATACTGTACTCTATATCATCTACTGCATCTTTATGTAATACATGTATCACTAGCCACTTTAACTATGCCACTTTGTTTACATACTCATCTCATATGTATATACTGCACTCAATACCATCTACTGTATCTTGCCTATGCCGCTCTGTACCATCACTCATTCATATATCTTTATGTACATATTCTTTATCCCCTTACACTTGTGTCTATAAGGTAGTAGTTTTGGAATTGTTAGCTAGATTACTTGTTGGTTATTACTGCATTGTCGGAACTAGAAGCACAAGCATTTCGCTACACTCGCATTAACATCTGCTAACCATGTGTATGTGACAAATAAAATTTGATTTGATTTGGTGCTTAAAGCTAGTGAGGGAGATGTGAGTCTTCAGCTTCAGAGATTTTTTCAATTCGTTCCAGTCATGGGCAGCAGAGAACTGGAAGGAAAGACGACCAAAGGAGGAATTGGCTTTGGGGGTGACCAGTGAGATATACCTGCAGGAGCGCGTGCTACGAGTGGGTGCTGCTATGGTGACCAGTGAGCTGAGATAAGGCAGGGCTTTACCTAGAAGAGACTTGTAGATCACCTGTAGCCAGTGGAGCCAGTGGGTTTGGCGACGAGTCTGAAGCGAGGGCCAACCAACGAGAGCGTACAGGTCGCAATGGTGGGTAGTGTATGGGGCTTTGGTGACAAAACGGATGGCACTGTGACAAACTGCATCCAGTTTGTTGAGTAGAGTGTTGGAGGCTATTTTATAGATCACATCACCGAAGTCGAGGATCGGTAGGATGGTCAGTTTTACGAGGGTATGTTTGGCAGCATGAGTGAAGGATGCTTTGTTGCGATATAGGTAGCCGATTCTAGATGTAATTTTGGACTGCAGATGCTTAATGTGAGTCTGGAAGGAGAGTTTACAGTCTAACCAGACACCCAGGTATTTGTAGGTGTCCACATATTCTAAGTCAGAGCCGTCCAGAGTAGTGATGCTGGACGGGCGAGCAGATGCGGGCAGAGATCGATTGAATAGCATGCATTTAGTTTTACTTGCGTTTATGCGAAGTTGTAGGCCACGGAAGGAGAGTTGTATGGCATTGAAGCTCGTCTGGAGGTTAGTTAACACAGTGTCCAAGGAGGGGCCAGAAGTATTCAGAATGGTGTCGTCTGCGTAGAGGTGGATCAGAGAATCACCAGCAGCAAGAGCAACATCATTGATGTATACAGAAAAGAGAGTCGGTCCGAGAATTGAACCCTGTGGCACACCCATAGAGACTGCCAGAGGTCCGGACAACAGGCCCTCTGATTTGACACACTGAACTCTATCAGAGAAGTAGTTGGTAAACCAGGCGAGGCAATCATTTGAGAAACCAAGGCTGTCGAGTCTGCCAATAAGAATGTTGTGATTGACAGAGTCGAAAGCCTTGGCCAGGTCGATGAATACGGCTGCACAGTAATGTCTCTTATCGATGGCGGTTATGATGTCATTTAGAACCTTGAGCGTGGCTGAGATGCACCCATGACCAGCTCTGAAACCAGATTGCATAGGGGAGAAGGCATGGTGGGATTCGAAATGGTCAGTAATCTGTTTGTTAACTTGGCTTTCAAAGACCTTAGAAAGACAGGGTAGTATAGATATAGGTCTGTAGCAGTTTGGGTCTAGAGTGTCACCCCCTTTGAAGAGGGGGATGACCGTGGCAGCTTTCCAATCTTTGGGAATCTCAGACGATACGAAAGAGAGATTGAACAGGCTAGTAATAGGGGTTACAACAATTTCGGCAGATAATTATAGAAAGAGGGGGTCCAGATTGTCTAGCCCGGCTGATTTGTAGGGGTCCAGATTTTGCAGCTCTTTCAGAACATCAGCTGTCTGGATTTGGGTAAAGGAGAAATGGTGGGGGCTTTGGCGGGGTGCTGTGGAGTTTGCCGGGCAGTTGACCGGGGTACGGGTAGCCATGTGGAAAGCATGGCCAGCCATAGAGAAATGCTTATGGAAATTCTCAATTATAGTGGATTTGTCAGTGGTGACAGTGTTTCCTAACCTCAGAGCAGTGGGCAGCTGGGAGGAGGTGCTCTTATTCTCCATGGACTTTACAGTGTCCCAGAACTTTTTTGTTTGGATGCAGTGATGAGGGTGTATATTTGTTCCTAACTTCCCTGAAAAGTCACGTATTGATGCTAATGCAGAACAAAGATGTTTTTGTGCCCAGACTCTGGAGTGAACCAAGGACTATATCTATTCCTAGTTCTAGACAATGAGGCAGTGATCAATGTCATTCCAGAGATCTTGATTGGGAAAATGAGGGGTGGTCAGCCCAGATGCAGACAATGAGGCAGTGATCGCTGAGATCTTGATTGAAAACAGCAGAGGTGTATTTCGAGGGCGAGTTAGTTAGGATGACATCTATGAGGGTGCCCGTGTTTACTGATTTGGGGTTGTACCTGGTAGGTTCATTGATGATTTGTGTGAGATTGAGGGCATCAAGCTTAGATTGTAGGATGGCCGGGGTGTTAAGCATGTCCCCATTTAGGTCACCTAGTAGCACAAACTCAGAAGATAGATGGGGAGCAATCAATTCACATATGGTATCGAGGGCACAGCTGGGGGCAGAGGGAGGTCTATAGCAAGCGGCAACAGTGAGAGACTTGTTTCTGGAAAGGTGAATTTTTAGAAGTAGAAGCTCAAATTGTTTGGGTACAGACTTCGATAGTAATACAGAACTCTGCAGGCTATCTTTGCAGTAGATTGCAACACCGCCCCCTTTGGCAGTTCTATCTTTTATAGTTAGTTTTCAGGGTTTTTGGTTTTTCCTAAGCCAGGATTCAGACACGGCTAAGACATCTGGGTGGGCAGAGTGTGCTAAAGCAGTGAGTAAAACAAACTTAGGGAGTAGGCTTCTAATGTTAACATGCAAAAACCAAGGCTTTTACGATTACAGAAGTCAACAAATGAGAGCACCTGGGGGGTGGGAGTGGAGCTAGGCACTGCAGGACCTGGATTAACCTCCACATCACCAGAGGAACAGAGGAGAAGTAGGATAAGGGTACGGCTAAAGGCTATACGAACTGGTCTAGCACGTTCGGAACAGAGAGTAAAAGGAGCAGGTTTCTTGGCACGATAGCATAGATTCAAGGCATAGTGTACAGACAAAGGTAAGGTAGGATGTGAGTACATTGGAGGTAAACCTAGGCATTGAGTAATGATGAGAGAGATATAGTCTCTAGAGATGTTTAAACCAGGTGATGTCATCGCACATGTAGGAGGTGGAACAACATGGTTGGTTAAGGCATATTGAGCAGGGCTAGAGGCTCTACAGTTAAATAAGACAGTAATCACTAACCAGGACAGTAATGGACGAGGCATATTGATATTAGAGAGAGGCATGCGTAGCCAAGTGAACATATGGGTCCAGTGAGTGGTTGCGCTGGCTGGGGACACAGCGATTCCGACAGTTAGCAGGCCGATGCCATCCACGATGGACTCCTGCACTCAGAAAGACACAGACAGACAGACGGACAGTTAGCTTATGGACCACGATATGGTCTATACTTGGCATGTCGGTTTCTCACTTATGGGTGACACAAATTGAGAAATGGGAGAGGGGAATTGGCAGAATCCAGTGCCTTCAGAAAGTATTCATAACCCTGGACTTATTCCACATTTTGTTGCGTTACAGCCTGAATTCAAAATGGTTGACTTTTTTTCTACACCTATCTACACACAATACTCCATAATGACAAAGTGAAAATATGTTTTTAGACACTTTGGCATATGTATTTAAAATGAAATATGTAATTTACATAAATATTCACACCCCTGAGCCAATACTTTGTAGAAGCCTTTGGCAGCTATTATAGCTGTGAGTCTTTCTGGGCAAGACTCTAAGATCTTTCCACACCTGGATTGTGCAACATTTGCCCATTGTCTTTTCAAAATTCTTCAAGCTCTGTCAAATTGGTTGTTAGACAACCATTTTCAGGTCTTGCCATAGATTTTCAAGTAGATTTAAGTCAAAACTGTAACTTGGTCTAATTCACTGTCTTAGTAAGAAATTCTAGTGTAGATTTGGCCATGTGTTTTAGGTTATTGTCCTGCTGAAAGGTGAATTCATCTCCCAGTGTCTGGTGGAAAGCAGACTGAACCAGGTTTTCCTCTAGGATTTTGCCTGTGCTTTGCTACATTCTGTTTCTTTTTATCCTGAAAAACTCCCCAGTCCTTAACTATTACAAGCATACCCATAACATGATGCAGCCACCACAATGCTTGAAATATGGAGAGTGGTACTCAGTAACGTGTGGTATTGAATTTGCCCCAAACATAACACTTTGTACTCAGGACAAAAAGTTTATTACTTTGCCACATTTTTTTGCAGTATTACTTTAGTGCCTTGTTGCAAACAGGATGCATGTTTTGGAATATTTCTATTCTGTATAGGCTTACTTCTTTTCACTCTGTCAATTAGGTTAGTATTGTGGAGTAATGTCAATGTTGTTGATCCATCTTCAGTTTTCTCCTATCACTGCAATTAAACTCGGTAACTGTTTTAAAGTCACCATTGGCCTCAGCTGTTTCCTTCCTCTCCGGCAACTGAGTTAGGACTGACGCTTGTATCTTTGTAGTGACTGGGTGTATTGATACACCATCCAAAGTGTAACTAATAACTTGCTCAAAGGGATCACCATCCTCACCATCCTCTGTTTGTTTGTTTGTTTACCTATCTACCAATTGGTGCCCTTCTTTACGAGGCATTGAAAAACCTCCCTGCGGTCTTTGTGGTTAAATCTGGGTTTGAAATTCACTGCTCGACTGAGGGACCTTACACACATACAGTATGTGTGGGATACAGAGATTAGGTGACTTGTGAAGCACATTGTTACTCCTAAACTTATTTAGGCTTTGTCACGCCCTGACCTTAGAGAGGTTTTTATGTCTCTATTTTGGTTTGGTCAGGGTGTGATTTGGGTGGGCATTCTATGTTCTATTTTCTATGTTTTGGCCGGGTATGGTTCTCAATCAGGGAAAGCTGTCTATCGTTGTCTCTGATTGGGAACCATACTTAGGCAGCCCTTTTTCCCACCTGTGATTGTGGGTAGTTAACTTTGTTTGTGGCACATAGCCCTTAAGCGTCACGGTTGTTTTGTATTGTTTATTGTTTTTGTCGGCATCATCCTAAATAAAAGGAATATGTACGCTCACCACGCTGCGCTTTGGTCCTCTTCATTCGACGGCCGTGACAGAACTTCCCACCACCAAAGGAACAAGCAGCGTGGGCAGGAGGAGAGGACACGACGGAAACCTGAAAGGCAGCCCCAAAATATTTTTCTGGGTGGGGCAGATGACGTGGGCGTCGGTGCTGAGGGGTGAGTCTGAGACCAAGGAGGAATTCTTGGACCGTTTGAGCAAGGAGTGGTTGGCAGTGGAGAGGAACGAAAGAGTTTGGACGGGTCGGAGTGTGGAGCAAGACAGTCGCTTTGAGGAGCATGTGACCCTTCAGGCACCATGCTTTGCGGTTTACACGTACTGTGTCGCCGGTACGCATCCACAGCCCAGTGCGTCCTGTGCCAGCAACCAGCAGCTGCCGGGCTAGGGTAAGCATCCAGCCAGTATGGGTTGTGCCAGCTCTGCGCTCCAGACCTTCGGTGCGTCTCCACGGCCCAGTATATCCTGTGCCAGCTCCACGCACCCGGTCTCCTGTACGTCTGCCCAGCCCGGTAAGTCCTGTGCCAGCTATACGCACTAAGCCTCCTGTATGTCTCCCCAGCCTGGTGAGTCCTGTTCCTGCTCCCAGAGCCAGGCCTCCTGTGTGTCTCTCCACTCCAGTGATGATCCATGGCACAAAGCCTCCAGTGAGGATCCATGGCATGAAGCCTCCAGTGATGATCCATGGCACAAAGCCTCCAGTGATGATCCATGGCACGAAGCCTCCAGTGATGATCCATGGCAAGAAGCCTCCAGCGGTGATCCATGGCACGAAGTCTCCAGCGAAGGTCTCCAGTCCGGGGGTGCCCGGTCCGGGGGCCCGCAGCGAGGGTGCCCGGTCTGGGGCCCGCAACGAGGGTCCCCACACCAGAGGTGCCACCAAAGCGGGGTGAGACAGAGGTGGAGCGGGGTCTACGTCCCACACCAGAGCCACTACCGCGGATAGATGCCCACCCAGACCCTCCCGTATAAGTTCAGATTTTGCCGCCGGAGTCCGCACCTTTGGGTGGGGAGTACTGTCACGCCCTGACCTTAGAGCTTTTTATGTCTCTATTTTGGTTTGTTCAGGGTGTGATTTGGGTGGGAATTCTATGTTCTATTTTCTATGTTTTGTATTTCTTTGTTTTGGCCGGGTATGGTTCTCAATCAGGGACAGCTGACTATCGTTGTCTCTGATTGGGAACCATACTTAGGCAGCCCTTTTTCCCACCTGTGATTGTGGGTAGTTAACTTTCTTTGTGGCACATAGCCCTTAAGCTTCACGGTTGTTTTGTATTGTTTTTGTCGGCGTCATCCTAAATAAAAGGAATATGTACGCTCATAACGCTGCACTTTGTTCCTCTTCATTCGGCGGCCATGACAGGCTTGCCATAACGAATGGGTTGAACATGTATTGACTCATTCCAGTTTAAATTTTTAATTAATTTGTAAACTTTTAGAAAAACATAATTCCTCTTTGACATTATCGGGTATTGTGAGTGACAAAAAAAATCTAAATTTAATCCATTTTAAATTCAGGCTGTATCCTATTTTAGCAAATACCAGAGGTGTGGACTCGAGTCACATGACTTGGACTCAAGTCACAAATATGTCTTGCAACTCGACTTTGACTTTAACACCAATGACTCGTGACTTGACTTGGACTTGATACCCTCCCCAAGCCCAAATATTAAAAATGATGCTATTTAAAAAAGTGTGCAGCGCATCAACTCTTCATTTAACCGATTACAGTTTGAATCGGACAGTAGCCAATCAAATTGTGCCAGCTGAGAAAAAGTTGTGCGTGGCAGTGCAGAGGAACGTCGGCGGGTGAATTCAAATGGAGCACTTGGAAAGATGATACCCAAAATTATCATTTTCGGATATAAAGACAACGCTGTATCAACAAAAAACTGATTGCAACTTGCAAAACATGCGGGAAGAAAATTAGACGGAGGCGCAACAATTTCCAACTTTGTTCAACATTTGAAGCTCCACAAAGAACGGTAAGTCGTGGCTAATATAGCCGACAGCTATATATTTTATTACTTTACTGGTGTATCATGTAGGATAACGTAACGTTAAATCAATAAACCTCCACACAGTCAGTCAGTGCGGGAACGTGATCATTGCGCCCAAGATTGAGCGACAACTGGCTAGGCAGTTGGTAGCCTAAATCCTGCCTGTTACTGCTGTTCCTAAAACCATTGACATACGTTAGCCTACTGTAACCACACAGAGTGTGTGTGTATACTATTACTCTTGTTAAAAATATGAAATGGTATTACATTTGTTGAAGAGCACATTATGACATGTTTAGGACTCGAAACTCAAAGTTTAGGACTTGAGACTTGACTTGATACTTGATGGTCTTGACTTGAGACTTGACTCGGACTTGCCTGTCTTGACTTGGGACTTGAGTGCTAAGACTTGAGACTTACTTGTGACTAGTAAAACAATGACTTGGTCCCACCTCTGGCAAATACTGTATAATACACTTAAATAATGTATTTGACCCATTACTTTGATTCCTGTGCTTTGTAGTATTACGTTTAGTATCTTCTCTAAGGTCATCACACTATCGCTTGGGGTCCTGATTTCCATCCAAGATACCTGCTCTCTTCTTTTTCTTCTTCTTATCTACCTTCTCCTTTCCTTTGCCCTTCCCCTTGGCGTCTCCTTTCTTAACTTTGGTCTCCTCTTCTTTCCTGCGGCTCCCTTCTTCTTTCCCTTGTTCCCCTTCTCCTCCTCACCGTCACTGTCCTGGGCCTTTCCTCCTTTCTTTTTGTTTGCTTCTCCTCGTCTCCTCTTGGGGGCATTATCCTCACTGTCATCGTCGCCGTCACGTGACTTAGTGGCCGTCTTCTCATTGGCTCCTCTGAGGTTTCTGGGAGCCTCCTCTTCATCATCCTCATCTTCGCTGGCTGGATTTTTTGCCCCTGCTGCGGGCTCCTCCTCTGTCAGCAGCCGGTCTTCTGTTCCCACCCCTTCGACTGGTGTCGTCTGTATATACACACACACACAAACACAACAGCTCAAACACACAAGCAAAAATACACTTTCAGCAAGTAAAAAAACCCGCTAATACAGTTAGAGCTGAAGCTTTTAAAAATATCAGTTCAATTCTAACAACCAGTGTCAATAGTTGTCTGCCTTATTCACAGAGAAAGACACAACTATAAGCTCCGTGTTATACGGGTAGGGTGAGAACTCATCTCCACTTTCCTTCACTGTCACCCACGTCCCCGTCAATCTCGATTCCAACTGAATGACAACACAAACAAATACATTTCCACCACTCATTCAGACATCTCTAAGCTGACACAAATCACCCAAAATGTATCTAAACTCAGCAAAAAAAGAAACATCCTCTCACTGTCAACTGCGTTTATTTTCAGCAACTTAACATGTGTAAATATGTGTATGAACACAAGATTCAACAACTGGGACATAAACTGAACAAGTTCCACAGACATGTGACTAACAGAAATTGAATAATGTGTCCTTGAACAAAGGGGGGGTCAAAATCATAAGTATCTGTTGTGGCCACCAGCTGCATTAAGTACTGCAGTGCATCTCCTCCTCATGAACTGCACCAGACTTGCCAGTTCTTGCTGTGAGATGTTACCCCACTCTTCCACCAAGGCACCTGCAAGTTCCCAGACATTTCTGGGGGGAATGGCCCTAGCCCTCACCCTCCGATCCAACAGGTCCCAGACTTGCTCAATGGGATCTCAATCCGGGCCCTTCGCTGGCCATGGCAGAACACTGACATTCCTGTCTTGCAGGAAATCACGCACAGAACAAGCAGTATGGCTGGTGACACTGTTATGCTGGAAGGTCATGTCAGGATGAGCCTGCAGGAAGGGTACCACATGAGGGAGGAGGATGTCTTCCCTGTAACGCACAGCGTTGAGGTTGCCTGCAATGACAACAAGCTCAGATGATGCTGTGACACACCGCCCCAGATCATGACAGACACTCCACATGAAAATCGATCCCGCTCCAGAGTACAGGCCTCGGTGTAACACTCATTCCTTCAACGATAAATGTGAATCCGACCATCACCCCTGGTGAGACAAAATCGCGACTCGTCAGTGAAGAGCACTTTTTGCCAGTCCTGTCTGTGCCAGCGACGGTGGATTTGTGCCCAACGTTGTTGCCGGTGATGTCTGATGAGGACCTGCCTTGCAACAGGCCTACAAGCCCTCAGTCCAGCCTCTCAGCCCACTGCGGACAGTCTGAGCACGATTGTGCATTCCTGCTGTAACTTGAGCAGTTGTTGTTGCCATCCTGTACCTGTCCCGCAGGTGTGATGTTCGGATGTACCGATCCTGTGCAGGTGTTGTTACACATGGTCTGCTACTGCGAGGACGATCAGCTGTCCGTCCTGTCTCCCTGTAGTGCCGCTTAGGCGTCTTAACGACTGTTCCACAGGTGCATGTTCATTAATTGTTTATGGTTCGTTGAACAAGCATGGGAAACCGTGTTTAAACCCTTTACAATGAAGATTTGTGAAGTCATTTGGATTTTTATGAATTATCTTTGAAAGACAGAGTCCTGAAAGAGGGACGTTTATTTTTTTGCTGAGTCTACACAGATTTGAGCATTTAATAATAATTAGGTGGGTGCTTACATTTGTTCTATTTCACAAGTGTGTATTATACACGTAAATGCGAAATGTTTTGTTTGCATATCCTACTCCCCTGAGAGACCCTCGGAGATTGGGGTGACGGCCAGAGATCAGCCATTATTGACGGTGACCATGGAGCAGTCTGGGTTAAGTGCCTTGCTCAAAGGCACATCAACAGATGTTTCACCTATTCGGCTCGGGGATTTGAACCAGCATTCTTTCTGTTACTAGCCAATTGCTCAACCGCTAAGACACCTGTCATCCATTTGCATCCCATATAAGGCTTTAATTCACCTCAAAGCCAGAGTGTTAAAACATTTACCACTGACATTCTGAATCTCAACTCACCATCCTCCATCATCACTGCTACATCACTCTTCCTAGGCATGGTGACATGAGGTATTCTCTGAATATACTTTACTCTCTCTTCTTCCTTGGCTGTGCTCTGTAACGGTGGAATGAACGCACCAACACCACCTCAGGTGCACAGAGCCAGAGCTATACCTGGACCGGTACCCCCCTCGAGTAACTAACTCCCCGTCACTATGACAACTACAGTATGTGACCTGCCTTCATAGGTATTATAACGAAGTCAAATTAGTTTCTGGAAACAAAAACACGATGAGCATCAATGTCAATCCTTGCTGGAAGACATCAGGGAGTGAAACTTTATCACAACTTCAAAAAAGGTTTCAATTTGGTCCTGCCGTACATACCTACACGTACGCTACGGTCACAAGACGCAGGCCTCCTAATTGTCCCTAGAATTTCTAAGCAAACAGCTGGAGGCAGGACTTTCTCCTATAGAGCTTCATTTTTATGGAATGGTCTGCCTACCCATGTGAGAGACGCAGACTCGGTCTCAACCTTTAAGTCTTTACTGAAGACTCATCTCTTCAGTAGGTCATATGCTTGAGTGTAGTCTGACCCAGGAGTGTGAAGGTGAATGGAAAGGCTCTGGAGCACCGAACCGCCCTTGCTGTCTCTGCTTGACCGGTTCCCGTCTCTCCACTGGGATTCTCTGCCTCTAACCCTATTACAGGGGCTGAGTCACTGGCTTACAGGTGCTCTTCAATGCCGTCCCTAGGAGGGGTGCGTCACTTGAGTGGGTTGAGTTGCTGACATGGTCTTCCTGTCTGGGTTGGCGCCCCTCCTTGGGTTGTGACGTGGCGGAGATCGTGGTGGGCTATACTCTTGTCTCAGGAAGGTAAGTTGGTGGTTGAAGATATCCCTCTAGTGGTGTGGGGGCTGTGCTTTGGCAAAGTGGGTGGGGTTATATCCTGCCTGTTTGGCCCTGTCCGGGGGTATCATTGGATGGAGCCACAGTGTCTCCTGACCCCTCCTGTCTCAGCCTCCAGTATTTATGCTGCAGTAGTTTGTCTTGGGGGGCTAGGGTCAGTCTGTTATATCTGGAGTATTTCTCCTGTCTTATCCGGTGTACTGTGTGAATTTAAGTATGCAGTCTCTAATTCTCTCTTTCTCTCTTTCTTTCTTTCTCTCTCTCTGAGGACCTGAGTCCTAGGACCATGCCTCAGAGCTACCTGGCATGATGACTCCTTGCTGTCCCCAGTCCACCTGGCCGTGCTGCTGCTCCAGTTTCAACTGTTCTGCCTGCAGCTATGGAACCCTGACCTGTTCACCGGATGTGCTACCTGTACCAGACCTGCTGTTTTCAACTCTCTAGAGACAGCAGGAGCGGTAGAGATACTCTCAATGATCGGCTATGCAAAGCCAACTGACATTTACTCCTGAGGTGCTGACTTGTTGCACCCTCGACAACTACTGTGATTATTATTATTTGACCATGCTGGTCATTTATGAACATTTGAACATCTTGGCCATGTTCTGTTATAATCTCCACCCGGCACAGCCAGAAGAGGACTGGCCGCCCCTCATAGCCTGGTTCTTCTCTAGGTTTCTTCCTAGGTTTTGGCCTTTCTAGAGTTTTTCCTAGCCACCGTGCTTCTACACCTACATTGCTTGCTGTTTGGGGTTTTAGGCTGGGTTTCTGTACAGCACTTTGATATATCAGCTGATGTAAGAAGGGCTGTATAAATACATTTGATTTGATGTTGAGTGAGAAGTTGTTTTCCTGACACCACACTCCGAGTGCCCTCACCTCCTCCCTGTAGGCTGTCTCATCGTTGTTGGTAATCAAGCCCACTACTGTTGTGTCGTCTGAAAATTTGATGATTGAGTTGGAGTCATGCATGGCCACGCAGTCATGGGTGAACAGGGAGTACAGGATGGGGCTGAGCACTCACCCTTGTTGAGGATCAGCAAAGTGGAGATGTCATTTCCTACCTTCACCACCTGGGGGCCCGTCAGTATATTCAGGACCCAATTGCACAGGGCGGGGTTGAGTCCCAGGGCCTCAAGCTTAATGATGAGCTTGGAGGGTACTATAGTGTTGAATGCTGAGCTGTAGTTGATGAACATCGTTCTTACATTGCCCTATCCCATCTGGACAAGAGGAATACCTATGTAAATAGGTATTCCTCTTGTCCAGATTGGATAGGGCAATGTGCAGTGTGATGGCGATTGCATCGTCTGTGGACCCATTGGGGCGGTAAGTAAATTGAAGTGGGTCTAGGGTGGCAGGTAAGGTGGAGGTGATATGATACTTGACTAGTCTCTCAAAGTACTTCATGAAGACAGAAGTGAGTTCTACGGGAATATAGTCATTTAGTTCAGTTATCTTTGCCTTCTTGGATACAGGAACAATGGTGGCCATCTTGAAGCATGTGGGGACAGCAATAAGGAGCAATTGAATATGTCCATAAACACACCAGTCAGCTGGTCTGCGCATGCTCTGAGGACGTGGTTTTGGATGCCGTCTGGGCCGGCAGCCTTGCGAGGGTTAACACATTTAAATGTCTTACATCGGCCACGGAGAAGGGGAGGTGGGGCCCGTAATCCATGGTAGCGGGCCGCGTCGGTGGCACTGTATTATCCTCAAAGAGGGTAAGGAAGGTTTTTTAGAATGTTCTGGTGGTAGTTTTCTGAACTACACCGATGAGAACCCCTAGAGATAACCAGGAACCATTTCAAAGGACAGCCTCTGTGTCAGAAAAAAGGGAGTGGACCCTTCTCTGTAGTCCACATAGCAGAAAATGGTTCATCTCACAAAAACATATGTAAAGTCCGAACGGTGTAATATACGGCTTAACTGACAAGGTCACGAAAACGATGCGCATGCTTCAATGGAGTAAAAGTCCATGTTGTCATGATTCTGGATGGCCAAATAGCTAGAAATAATAACAAGAAGCTGCCCTGTGGGGAATCGTAGGTGGCTCGTTTCAGCTAGTTTTACAGTGCCTTCAGAAAGTATTCCCACCCTTTGACTTCTTCCACATTTTGTTGTGTTACCGCCTGAATTTTTAGATTTTTTTTGTCACTGGCATACACACAATACCACATCATATCCTGTTTGGGATAGGGGGCAGCATTTTCACGTTTGGATGAAAAGCGTGCACAGAGTAAACTTCCTGCTACTCAGGCCCAGAAGCTAATATATGCATATTGTTAGTAGTATTGCATAGAAAACACTCTGAAGCCTCTAACACTGTTTGAATGATGTCTGTGAGTATAACATAACTCATATGGCAGGCAAAAACCTGAGAAAAATCCAACCAGGAAGTGGGAAATCTGAGGTTTGTAGTTTTTCAACTCATTGCCTATCGAATATACAGTGTCTATGGGGTCATATTGCACTTCCTAATGCTCCCACTAGATGTCAACAATCTTTAGAATGTTGTTTGAGGCTTCTACTGTGAAGTGGGGGCGAATGAGAGCTGATTGAGTAAGAGGTCTGGCAGAGTGGCATGAGCTGATCACGCGCACACCCGTGAGAGCGACCTGCGTTGCATTGCATTTCAAAGGAATTCTCCTGAAGATTGATTCTATACATCGTTTGACATGTTTCTACGAACTGTAATATAACTTTTTGAACTTTTCGTCTGCACTTTTGCCTGGACTTGCAAGCGCCTCGTGAGTTTGGATTGTTTTACTAAACACACCAACAAAAGGAGGCATTTGGACATAAATGATGGACTTTATCGAGCAAAACAAACATTTATTGTGGAACTGTTATTCCTGGGAGTGCATTCTGATGAAGATCATCAAAGGTAAGTGAATATTTATAATGCTATTTCTGACTTTTACTGACTCCACAACATGGTGGGTATCTGCATGGCTTGTTTTTGTGTCTGAGCGCCGTACTCAGATTATTGCATGGTTTGCTTTTTCCGTAAAGCTTTATTGAAATCTGACACAGCTGTTGCATTAAGGAGAAGTATATCTATATTTCTGTGCATAATACTTGTATCTTTTATCAAAGTTTTATTATGAGTATTTCTGTAAATTGATGTGGCTTTCTGAAGATTTGCCGGATGTTTTTGAGGCACAACATTACTGACCATAAAGCGCCTATGTAAACTGAGATTTTTGGATATAAATATGAACTTTATCAAACAAAACATACATGTATTGTGTAACATGAAGTCCTATGAGTGTCATCTGATGAAGATCATCAAAGGTTAGTGATTCATTTTATCTCTATTTCTGCTTTTTGTGACTCTCTTTGGCTGGAAAATGTCTGTATGTGTTTTTGTGACTAGGCTTTGACCTAACAGATCTCAGCTTTCGCTGTAAAGCCTTTTTGAAATCGGACACGATGGGTAGATTAACAAGAAGCTAAGCTTTAATTTGGTGTTTTGCACTTGTGAATGTATGAAAGTTAAATATTTAAAAAATATATTTTTGAATTTCGCTATGCCTTTTCAGCGGATGTTGTCGAGGGGTTCCGCTAGCCCTAATAAGATATCAAAGTCAACTCGTGTTTTTCTAATGATAAGCTGAAATATCTTGAGTCAATAAGCATTCTACCCCTTTGTTATAGCAAACCTAAATAAGTTCAGGAGTAAAACTTTACTGAACAAATCACATTAATAACATGATTTTTGAATGACTACCTGATATTTTATGTAGTGTTGTGTTGTCTCTCTTGTCGTCATGTGTGCTTTGTCCTATATTTTTATTTAATTTCTTTGTACCGAGCCCCCGTACACGCATAAGGCCTTTTGGTAGGCTGTCATTGTAAATAAGAATTTGTTCTTAACTGACTTGCCTAGTTAAATAAAGGTTCAATAAAAAATACAAATTAAAATAAAATCTCTATACACCACACACACTGAATGTACAAAACATTAGGAACACCTTCCTAATATTGAGTTGCACCCCCTTTTGCCCTCAGAACAGCCTCAGTTTGTCAGGGCATGAACTCTATAAGGTGTTGAAAGCGTTCACAGGGATGTTGGCCGATGTTGACTCCAATGCTTCCCACACTTGTGTCAACATGGCTGGATGTCCTTTAGGTGGGGGACCATTCTTGATACCCAAGGGAAACTATCTAGGTCAGTCTATCTAGGTGTTCCTAATGTTTTGTACACTCCATGTACAACTATCAGGAATAAAAATGTGCTTAACAAGTCACACATGTTTGTGTGCAATAATAGTGTTTAACATGATTTTTTAATGACTACCTCATCTCTGTACCCCAAACATATAATTATCTGTAAGGTCCCTCCGTCGAGCAGTGAATTTCAAACACAGATTCAACCACAAAGACCAGGAAGGTTTTCCAATGCTTGGCAAGGAAGGGCACCAATTGGTAGATGGGTAAAAAAAAGCAGATGGGAAAATATCCCTTTGAACATGGTGAAGTTATTAATTACACTTCGGAAGATGTATCAATACACGCAGTCACTGCAAAGATACAGGCGCACTTGCTAACTCAGTTGCCGGAGAGGAAGGAAACAACTCAGGGATTTCACCATGAGGCCAATGGTGACTTTAAAACAGTTACAAAGTGTAAAATCCTTAAGAGTCTATAGGCGTGTGCATCAATGTAATAAAAAAAATTTAATAAAAAATTGAAATCGGTCAGTTTAACCTTTTCCAGCAGTGGGCTAAATCAGGATCACACATTGTGATTCTAGATCATCTCAAACAAATCTACTTTGAAACAAAAGTATACACCTTACACACATGGTTATGGGCTTTAAAAAAATATGACACCTGTACCATGTCAGATATAGAGTTGAAATGTATTCAATTTTGAGTTTGCATCCCAATATTACAATTTCTATACATCACAGAAGACAGAAATATAACAAAACTGTTTCACATAGAAACACCGGATTGTCTTTGGTGATTTTCTAAAAATATTTATTAATTATGAAATTATGAAAAATATTCATAACATTCCACCCATGAGGCCAAAGAGTGCCCTTTTGGTCTATGACTGGCATATTTTATCATCGGACCCAGCTTTGCCGGCTGAATTTAAATATCCACCACGTATTGTGTATAGGAGAGGTCGCAATTTACGCGATAAATTGGTACATGCCAACTGCCAGCCACAAAAGAAAATTAGCCAGGCTCTTTTACGCCCTCTACCAAATGGTAGCTATAAATGCAGAGGATGCGCACAGTGCAACAATATGATGAAGTGTGAAATTTCTGCCACCCACAAACAGGAAAACGGTTCCAAATAAATGACATTATTACGTGTTCCACCACCCATGTTATTTACATTATTAAATGTCCATGTGGGCTCTGTTATATCGGGAAAACCACCCACTCTCTCAAACAGAGAATTAGTGAACATAAAAGTTCAATCAGGGGAAATGACAGGGATTATCCAGTCGCTGTACATTTCAATGACCTGAAGCATGACATTTCTACCTTTTAGATTTTGTGGCATAGAGAAAGTTAAGAAATCAGACAGGGGAGGAGATATTAATAATACTCTGAGTAAAAGAGAATGTTTTGGGATTTTCACCCTCCAGACATTATTTCCTAAAGGACTTAATTATGAAATGCCTATGTATGTTATGTTGTGAATTTGAACATGAAATATGTGTCTCTTGTAGATTATTCTGACGTTTTTCGTATGATGTACCCTATGACAAATGAAAACTTACTATGTCCTCATTGAGATTTTACAGACGTGTTACATACGCCTTATTTATACACTTTTGTAATATTTATGAAATGCATATTGTTATATTTGGTAGCACTTATTTGGTAGCATTTGGTAGCACTTATTTATTTCCTTTGCCTCCAACCACATTCGATGTGTAGAACGGATGTGGGTGGGGCCAAGTCTACATAAGGTGCAAATTTTAAAAAAATCACAAATGCTCTGACGAAGGCCGTGTGGCCGATATGTAAGTATCTCAGTGATACTATCAAGAGCCGTGTGCGGTTTCCTTTTTCCTTCATCTTGTTCAATTGTTGCCATGCACCTGCAAATAAGATTGCTCAGATGTGCTAGTGCCTTTTGAAATTTGGTCTATGACTGCTGGAAAGGGCTACTCTAGAGATAGATATCTCAATCCGCCTACATCGGCCTTCCGCACCTGCGGTGTAAAGTGGCAGAGCTACAGCACTGTTTGTCAGACCAGGAGACATCCCGAAAATCAGTCTTCTCACAAAAGTGGTGTTAGAATGGTTTGGCCTACAAACTAACATGACCACTCTATGGAATGGGGAGACTATCACGAACACAAGACTTTCTCCGTATTGTTCTATCACACCCACAACTGCCACGGGCCTCGTCTTAAGGTAACCTGGTACCGGTAAAAAAAAAAATGAATGGATTTTTGTGCCCCAAAAAAAGGGGTTAAATATGTGTCCAAAGTTTTCTTTTATCTCAGACGCTTTATAAGACAGACACTTCAAAACATAGTCCCAAAAAATCATAAGGAATCATCTGTTTTCCATATATCAAAGTTTTGTAAAGATTTTTTTTTACACGTAGAGGGGTCATAAAATTCCAAATTAAATAGCTAAATGATCCATGGTATGACCATCTTAAAACAATTCACAATTTTAGGTAAGTAGAACCCCTCTTTTTAGTTAGTGGCTCCATACAGTTAAGATGGCACCGGAGAAGAAGGCTGACGTTTTACGTGTTCCTATACAATTGTGTTTTTTCTTTTTTTTTCTTTGCATTGTTTAACTTATTTTTTAAATTATTTTGTATTTTCTTTTCTCAACCTCCTGGTTTTGACCCTTGTCTTTCCTGACTCTGAGCCTGCCTGCCTGACCACTCTGCCTACCCCTGACTTCGAGCCTACCTATCGTCTTGTACAATTTGGACTCTGACCTGGTTTATAAACTCTCGCCTGTACCCAACCTGCCTTTTGCCTACCCCTTTTGTCATAATAAATATCGTAGCTCAACCATCTGCCTCCTGTGTCTGCATTTGGGTCTCGCCTTGTGCCCTTTATAAACTCACCAAAAAAAGAAACATCCCTTTCTCAGGACGTTGCCTTTCAAAGATAATTTGTAAAAATCCAAATAACTTCACAGATCTTCATTGTAAAGGGTTAAAACACTGTTTCCCATGCTTGTTCAATGAACCATAAAATATGAATGAACATGCACCTGTGGAACGGTCGTTAAGACACTAACAGCTTACAGACCAGACCGTAGGCAATTAAGGTCACAGTTATGAAAACTTAGGACACTAAAGAGGCCTTTCGATTGACTCTGAAAAACACTAAAAGAAAGATGCCCAGGGTCCCTGCTCATCTGCTTGAACTTGCCTTAGGCATGCTGCAAGGAGGCATGAGGACTGCAGATGTAGCCAGGGCAATAAATTGCAACATCCGTACTGTGAGATGCCTAAGACAGCGATACAGGGATACAGAATGGACAGCTGATCGTCCTCGCAGTGGCAGACCACGTGTATCAACACCTGCACAGGATCGGTACATCCAAACAGCACACCTGCGGGACAGGTACAGGATGGCAACAACAACTGCCGTTACACCAGAAACGCACAATCCCTCTATCAGTGCTCAGACTGTCTGCAATAGGCTGAGAGAGGCTGGACTGAGGGCTTGTTGGCCTGTTGTAAGGCAGGTCCTCACCAGACAGCACCGGCAAAAACGTTGCCTATGGGCACAAACCCACCGTCGCTGGCCCAGACAGGACTGGCAAATAGTGCTCTTCACTGACGGAGTCGCTGTTTTGTCTCACCGGGGGTGATGGTCAGATTCGCCTTTATCGTTGAAGGAATGAGCGTTACACCGGGGCCTGTACTCTAGAGTGGGATCGATCGATCTGGAGGAGGGTCCGTCATGGTCTGGGGCGTTGTGTCACAGCATCATCGGACTGAGCTTGTTGTCATTGCAGGCAACCTCAACGCTGTGCGTTACAGGGAAACTTCCTCCTCCCTCATGTGTTACCCTTCTTGCAGGCTCATCCTGACATGACCCTCCAGCATGACAATGCCACCAGCCACGCTGCTTGTTCTGTGCATGATTTCCTGCAAGTCCGGAATGTCAGTGTTCTGCCATGGCCAGCGAAGAGCCCAGATCTCAATCCCATTGAGCACGTCTGGGACCTGTTGGATCGGAGGGTGAGGGCTAGGGCCATTCCCCCCAGAAATGTCCGGGAACTTGCAGGTGCCTTGGTGGAAGAGTGGGGTAACATCTCCCAGCAAGAACTGGAAAATCTGGTGCAGTCCGTGAGGATGAAATGCACTGCAGTACTTAATGCAGCTGGTGGCCACACCAGATACTGACTGTTACTTTTGATTTTGACCCCTCCTTTGTTCAGGGACACATTATTCCATTTCTGTTAGTCACATGTTTATGGAACGTGTTCAGTTTATGTCTGTTGTTGAATCTTATGTTCATACAAATATTTACACATGTTAAGTTTGCTGAAAATAAACACAGTTAACAGTGAGAGGACGTTTCATTTTTTGCTGCGTTTAGTACGAGCTGGCCATGACAGACCCAGCAGGCTTGGACCAGCTCCATCACGTTGTCTCCCTGCAAGGAACCACCATTGGGAGCTACATCGGGACCTTT
Source organism: Oncorhynchus tshawytscha (assembly GCF_018296145.1). Lineage (NCBI taxonomy): Eukaryota > Metazoa > Chordata > Actinopteri > Salmoniformes > Salmonidae > Oncorhynchus > Oncorhynchus tshawytscha. The sequence continues at coordinate 22,640,201 of NC_056448.1, forward strand.
TAGAAGGGCTTCATTCCCTGACAGAACGCCACGACCAAGGGTTTAAGGCGATAATGGCACAAATCCATGAAGTAGCTCATAGGCAGCATGCCACATCACAGACCCCCCAACCACTCAGTAACCTTTCTTCTAGATGTGGATTGGTTCAACCTATCCTGGCTCCCCGAGAATCCTGCTTACCTCTTCAGGAGCGTTATGCAGTTGATCCTGGCACCTGCCGGGCATTCCTTTCCCAGTGCTCCCTCATTTTTTAACTCCAGCCCTCTTCGTTCCCATCGGACCGATCGAAGATAGCGTATTTAATCACACGCATGTTTGGAAGGGCACTCTCCTGGGCAACGGCTGTGTGGGAGCAGCAATCTGCGGTGTGCCATAGCCCGGAGGAATTTATGGCAGAGGTGAGAGAGGTTTTAGATTCTCCAGTGCCCGGGTGGGAGGCGGCTCAATATACTGCAGGTACTCAGAACTCTCATAGTGTGGCAGACTACGCAGTAGATTTTCGCACATTGGACACCGATAGTTCCTGGAATCCGGATGCTCTGTTCGACACCTTCCTCCACGGACTGTTGGAGGGGATAAAGGATGAGTTCCATGCTCAGGAAATACCACTGGACCTCGATTTCCTCATTGCCCTTTCGATTAGGATCGATGGGCGCCTACGAGAACGCCGATGTGAGAGGTCAGTCAGACCATGGGAACACTCCATCATCTGTTGATGCTCGCACACGCCCTAAGGAATCAGGAAATCTCCGAAGTGTGTATTTCCAAGGAGAGCCGAAAACACCCGAGGTTCCTTGAGAATCATCGGCGAAAGGGGGGTTAGATAGTGCAGAGCCCATGCAACTGGGAAGAGCTATGTTATCGGTTGGGGAACGCTCATATAGGCTGAGTTCTAAATGTTGTCTGTACTGTGGAGGTGTAGGACATTATATAGCCACCTGCCCTGTCAAGAAACCCTTTTCTCTAGTGAGTTCAAGTACTTTGGTGAGCCAGACTGGGAGTTCCCTAATTCCAATCACCCGTACACCTTTTTTTGTGTTTCTGCTGTGGGGAGACCAGTCTAAGTCTCTCAGGGTGCTCATTGACTCTGGGACTGATGAACGTTTTATGGATGCTACCATGGTTTCTGAATGAGGTATTCCCACTCAACCTCTCTTTGTCCCCATGGACACAAGGGCACTGCCAGGTGCTCAAATGGAAGAGTCACCCATAGAACAGTGCACATTCAGATTTCAGCAAACCATATTGAGACCATACAGTTCCTCCTCATCGATTCACCCCATGTTCCTGTTGTTCAGGGATTTTATTAGCTCCAAAAACACAACCCAGTTATTGACTGAACCACAAGCTCCATCTTGGGTTGGAGCCCGTTTTGTCATTCCCACTGCCTTCAGGTCCTCCTCAGGGAGTAAACAAAGCCTCGGATGTCTCTGCCATTCCCACTGAGTACCATGACATCCTGGAGGTATTCAGTAAGGCACATGCTACTTCTCTTTCCCCGCAATGTCCGTATGACTGTGCCATTGATCTTCGGCTATATTCTCTATCCGGCCCGGAGACCAAGGCCATGGAGGAGTACATTGAGGATTTTCTGGCAACTTGTAACGGGATTCCTCCTGGGAAGGAGAGGCGGACCAAAATGCAGCCTGGTCATAATTCATGGTTCTTTAATAATGAAACTATACATGAATAAGCTACAAAACAAGAAACGTGAAAACCCGAAACAGTCCCTTGTGGTACAAACACTGACACAGGAGACAACCACCCACAAAACCCAACACAAAACAGGCTACCTAAATATGGTTCCCAATCAGAGACAATGACTAACACCCTCCTAACACCCTGATTGAGAACCATATCAGGCCAAACATAGAAATAGACAAACTAGACACACAACATAGAATGCCCACTCAGATCACACCCTGACCAAACAAAACATAGAAACATACAAAGCAAACTATGGTCAGGGTGTGACACTACTGGAGGCATCCGTCCATCTGCATCTCCTGCCGGCGCAGGGTTTTTCTTTGTGGAGAAGACGGACAAGACCCTGTGTCCGTGCTTTGACTACCGGGGTCTTAATGATACAACGATCAAGAATCGTTACCCCCCCTACCACTCCTCTCCTCAGCTTTCAAACCTCTCCAGGGGGCCACCATTTTTTCCAAGCTGGACCTTCGGAATGCCTACCACCTGGTTCGGATATGCGAAGGAGATGAGTGGAAGACAGCATTTAACACAGCCAGCGGACATTATGAGTACCAGGTCATGCCGTTTGGACTCACTCGCTGTCTTCCAGGCCCTGGTAAACGATGTGCTCCGGGACATGCTAAATTGTTTTGTGTTCGTTTACCTTGACGACATCCTGTTTTTTTTCCCGGTCTGTCCAAGAACATGTTCTCCATGTCAGATAAGTCCTTCAGTGCCACCTGGAGAACCAGTTGGTTGTGAAAGCCGAGATGTGTGAGTTACACCGCTTGACAATCTCCTTTCTGGGATATGTCATCGCTGATGGAAATGTCCAAATGGATTCTGAAAAGGTGAAAGCAGTGGTAGATTGGCCTCAACCTACGTCCAGATTGGCCTCAACCTACGCCCCCCCCTCTCCGCACACTCACCTCTCCCAAAGTACCGTTCACATGGTCTCCAGCTGTTGACAGAGCCTTTGTGGACCTGAAGTATCGGTTCACCACAGCACCCATTCTCATCCATCCGGACCTGTCTCACCAATTTGTGGTAGAGGTTGATGCTTCAGATGTTGGAGTGGGGGCCATCCTGTCCCAGCGATCTGCCCAAAAGCTCCATCCCTGTGCCTTCCTGTCTCATTGTCTCAATCCTGCTGAAAGGAACTACGATGTTGGTAACTGAGAACTTCCGGCTGTCAAGATGGCACTGGAAGAGTGGAAGCACTGGCTGGAAGGAGCAAAACAGCCATTTTTTGTTTGGACCGACCATAAAAATGTGTAATAACTCCGTACAGCCAAGTGCCTTATCTCCAGGCAGGCCCGGTGGGCTTTGTTATTTTACAAGATTCAACTTCACCATTTCCTACCACCCAGGGTCCAAAAACATGAAGCCTAACGCCCTCTCCCATCTATACAGTTGCTCTGCCACCCCCCCAGTCTCTGAAACCATTCTCCCTACCTCCATGCGGCCTCATTGGGTTTGGGTATTGAAACCCTGGTTCGCAAGGCACAACATTCCCAGCCTGAACCTGAAGGGGGCCCAGCTGACTGGTTGTTTGCCCCAAACTCGGCCCGGTCCCGGGTCCTGGAATGGGCTCATTCCTCCATTCCTCCAGGTTCACATAGAACCCTAGCCTTTCTCCGACAACGTTTCTGGTAGCACACAATGGTTCCTGACGTCTCTGCCTTTGTCTCCACATGCACTGTGTGTGCTCAGAACAAGACTCCACGGCAATCTCCTTCTGGCCTCCTTCAGCCACAACCTGTCCCTCATCGTCCCTGGTCCCATATCTGTCTGGACTTTGTCACTGGGCTCCCTCCGTCTGATGGCAACAACATCATTCTGACGGTAGTGGATCGGTTCTCCAAAGGCCACCCATTTCATCCCTGCCCCAAACTACCCTCTGTCAAGGAGATGGCCCAGCACATGGTGCAGCACGTCTTCCGGATCCATGGACTCCCAGTGGACATTGTCTCCAACCGGGGTCCATCCTCAGTTTTCGTCTCAGTTCTGGAAGGCATACTGCACTCTTATTGGGTCGTCGAGCCAGTCTATCCTCCGGATTCCATACCCAATCCAACGGCCAGTCAGAACGAGCTAACCAGGACCTGGAAACCACCCTACGATGCCTGCTCTCAACTAACTCCACTCCCTGGAGCCGGCAACTGGTCTGGGTGGAGTATTTCCGGAACACCCTTCCCTGTTCAGCTATGGGACTCTCCCCCTTTGAGTGCTCCATGGGGTATCAGCCTACACTCTTCCCAGAACAAGAGCAGGAAGTCAACGTACCCACGACCTAGATGTTCATCCGCCGCTGTCGACGTACCTGGAGAAGAACTCGGGCAGCACTTGTCAAGACCAAGTCCAGGTATCGTCCACAAGCGGATCGCCACCGGATTCCAGCTCCCCGCTACCGCATTGGGCAGAGGGTATGGCTTTCCACATGGGACCTGCCCCTTCGGGTGGAGTCCCGCAGACTGTCCCCCCCATTTCATTGGTCCTTTTCCCATCTCTAGAGTCCTTAGTTCTTGGAAGGTTATGGTCCAGAGGAGAGGTGCTGGGTTCCCGCTAGAGACATCCTGAATCCAGCCCTCATCGCCAGGTATGCGCCCAGGTAGGACGACATAGTCTTGTATCGTTTGGACTCTGACCTGGTTTATGAACTCTCGCCTGTATCCAACCTGCCTTTTGCCTACCCCTTTTGTCATAATAAATATCGGAGCTCAACCATCTACCTCCTACGTCTGCATTTGGTCTCGCATTGTGCCCTTATATAAGCTTTAGAATAAGCTGCAATATTTGCAGCCATGTAGGTGATAATAGGTGCTGATCCGTATTCAGTATAATTCTAATGTTAAGGTAAGATTTGACTGGAGAAAGCTGATCTGAATTCAGCACTGCATTTCTTTCGATCCTATCAGTATCGACACATGCTCCAATAACAAAGTTCTCCCTATGTGGTATTTTGGGAAATGCATGTGAGTTCTTCGGCCATTATAGGAACGATGCATCGTTAAAACACTTGTAAGCTTAAGTTCCATCGCTATCAGGAAACCGGGCCCAGGACATTTAAACAGTTAGAGACACTTTCACTCATCTGTTCAAACAGAGACACTCTCACTCATCTGGACACCAGACACCATGACCACACACGGACCAAGACAAACAGCCTTAAAGATTTAATGAAAGACCCATTAGGTAAAACAAACACATTATGCACATTTTACATATTCAATGTGCAATTGATACACTACATGCAGAATATTGGAGGACTATATTGTCCATAAATAGTTTAATGAATGAGTAAGAATATAGAATATATGTAGTAACACATACAGTACACACACAAAGATATAGAACACACACCTCTGAACCTGTTCAGAAAGATATAGAACACACACACCTGTTGGTCTCCATTAAATAATGGAGGGGAGCTCATCTTCCACAGCATAAACTACGGTCATCAGCCCTGTCAAGTAGAAAACACACATGTATAAGACATTGCATCTATCACCAGTATATATATTTTTTGTTAAACTGTGCAATCATGTTATTACAATCACATTATTCCAACCAATAATATTCCTGAAATTATTCCACCTTCAATGATAAAAGTAAACCCCAGATCATGATCAACAGCTTTCATGCAAATATAGTCATCATACAATTCTGAACACATTCCTGTTTAAACATTTCTCAGATGATTGTAAATCTATTTAATGCTTCTTCTCCATGAATTATGCATGTGTAATTAAATGTGAAGTAATACCACTTCATGTACAATCTCGGCAAAAAAAAACACTACAATCATGTAGGCTATAATAACTTAGTCTAACATGTCTTTCAATGTGGGTACAAGTACATTTTGTGCACAAATCCACATTGAACCTTGATCTGATAAGGGGGCGACAAAAACAAAGGATCCAGTCAAAGCAGTCTCCAGCTTGTCACCTACTGGACAATAGGGATATTAGCATTGGTATTGTGAATACGGGTGTTTTGCTTGAGCATAATCCATACAGTAAGGACCAATGAGTGGTGAACATTTAACATCAGATGGTTTCACAATCAAAGAAAATAATGTCCCATAAAATGAAGGTGTGAGGAAATTCAATTGAACGATGTGCCAAAGAAAAGTACCTTGCTGTGTCTCATGCCTCCCTCTATAGCATGTTATTCCTAGCCTTGACATGACTGTCACATAACAAGCCCTAACAGTGTTTCTCACCAATGTTATATTAAGCATATTACTTAGGAACTACGCCTACAAGCCAGTAGACAAATAAACCTGTTATTGGACTAATATAAGTACATGTAGGTATGTGTTGACATCTGTCAGAGAGCTGGCAATAACATGAGGTTCAACTTGTTGCCCAGAGATCTCTTTCTCCCACACGTGGTATTTGGGGGCCTTTTATAGTAATCCACTGGGTGCCAGATGTGACTGTGAACCGTGGGTTGTTCTGTAGCTGAACACGTGCTGCTTGTTTTAGGCTGAGTATGCCTGCCCGACTGACAGTGTGCATCTAAACATAGCATACTGGGCCTGCTTCCCCAATAGTGATGGAATTTAGGCTTACAAGTGTTTTAAAGAAGAATATTTCCTACAGCGGCCTAAGACTTAAAAAGTGTTTCCTGAAAACTCCATGTAGGGAGAACGTCATCGTTAGAGCATGTGTCGACTAATAGGATCGAAAGAAAGGCAGCGCTGATCTTGGATCAGCTTTCTATATTCAAATCCGACCTTAATTATTCCACAACACTGACAACAGATCAGCTTCTAGAAAGATAATAGCCTATCACCTATGGCTGCAAATATTGATGAGGCTTATTCTAATGCTTACCCTACAATAATGCACTAAATCAAAGGTATTCACATTGCGCACAATACATATCATGAAATATATTGAGACAAAATACAGTTGCCTACAATTAAGCAAAATAGGAAATTGATTTCAATATTATTGAATTATATAGACTGATACAATTTTAATTTCAATAATATTTTGTATCATTCCCTTGACTGTAACATTTGCAAAGACATGAAAATGATTTGTAGTCAACTTCGTTGTGAAGTTATCTGTGGTCTGTGACAGATAAACATCTTGATTATGTTCAGCAGAGACCTGTGTAGCCAGTACAGTGAAAGGAAAAAAATAACGGCACACTTCATTGTTATACGAGTGGTCTGAACGAGCGTTTTCAAGTGCAACTTTAGTAACAAAGGTTTTGGGAAATAGCGAAGAGATTTAATGATGCTCCTACCAAGATTCCCACGATGAACTTAGCCTTAAAATGACATTGGGAAACGGGGTCCTGTACTGGTGGAAGTTGGGGTGAGTATTTCACGTGAGAGAAGGCCATGCAGCTGAAGGTTGCCAGTCTCTATATTTACCCATAGGCAGAGACACAGACTATAAAAAAGCAGAACTGCCACAGTTGTCATAGCACTGAGGAAGAACATCACAGTCATTTAGGTTTTGTCCCTCTGGTCATATTAAAATAGCATGGCAGTGTAGCAAGCCACTGCAATTATATAGTGATACTAGCAAATATAAGACATTGAAGTCTGAGACGTAGGGAAATAAATCACCTTCAATTATATTTTCTGCATCCCCAGTAGCCGACGCTAATGGCGAAAGCTAGTGTTACTGGGGTCGGTCCGATACATAACAAAAAAGACATGACAGATAAAAGACTTTACAATTTAAAACATTAACATGTAGTGTCAGCATGTGTGCACGCATCTATCAGTTACACATACATGTCAGTACGTACACACAACAAGCAGGTCACATGGGGCAGAGCCTTTGTGCCTTGCGGTGTTGCTTTAATTGTTTTTTAAAAACCAGGTTTGCTGTTCAGTGGCACTATATGCGATGGGAGTCCCATGCACTCATGGCTCTATATAATACTGTATGTTTCTTTAAATTTGTTCTGGACTTGGGAACTGTGAAAAGACCCCTGGTGGCATGTCTGGTGGGGGGGTGGCATGCATAGTATTAATATTAGCCCTCTGATTACAGTGAAGAGCAAGAACAATTTGGGGCGGCCTAGTGGTTAGAGCGTTGGGCCTGTAACCCGAAAGGTTGCTAGATTGAATCCCTGAGCTGACAAGGTAAAGATCTGTCGTTTTGCCTCTGAACAAGGCAGTTAACCCACTGTTCCTAGGCCGTCATTGTAAATAAGAATTCTTAACTGACTTGCCTAGGTAATTAAAAAATAAATCCTGTTCTGGGCCAGCTGCATTTTAACTAGGTCTTTCTTTGCAGCACTTGACTATATACATATATAGAATAACTAACTATAGAATATATACATATAACTAGAGCCTACAGGACTTGCTTTGTGGAGTGTGGTGTCAGACCTCTCCCCATGTTTACAGCTATTGAATCTATACGTTCTGACCATGACAGTTTACAATCTAAGGTAATACCAATGAATTTTGTCTCGTCAACTTGTTCAACCATTCATTACCAGATTCAGCTGAGGTCGAGAACTGTTTGTACCAAATACAATGCTTTTAATTGTAGATATGTGCACGATGAGTTTATTACTGGCCACCCATTCCAAAACAGAATGTAACTCCTTGTTACGGGTTTCAGTGACTTCGTTAGCTGTGGTTGCTGACGTGTATATGGTTGAATCCTCAGGACACACATGCTTTGTTTAATTCTAGTGGCAGGTCATTGGTAAAAATAGAAAAGAGTAGAGGACCTAGAGCGCTGCTCTTCGGTATACCACACTTTACATGTTTGACATTAGAGAAGCTTCCATTAAAGAAAACCCTCAGTTCTATTAGATAGCTCTGAATCCAGGTTGAAAAGCCATAACACATACATTTTCTCAACAACAGGTTGTGGTCAATAATATCAAAGGCTGCACTGAAATCCTCTCAGCAATTTCTTTCAATCAATCATGTCATGTGTGTCAGTGCAGTACATGTTGAATGCCCTTTTCTATAAGCATGCTGAAAGTCTATTGTTAAGTTGTTTACAGAGAAATAGCATTGTATTTGGTTAAACACCATTTTTCCCCCAACAGTTTGCTAAGAGTTGGCAGCAAGCTGATAGGTCTGCTTTTAGAACCAACAAAGGCAGCTTTACCACTCTTGGGTAGCGGAATGAATTTGACTTCCTTCTCAGATTAAAGAATGACAGATAGGAGTGGCTATAGAGTCAGCTTCCCTCCTCGGTAGCTTTCCACCTATGTTGTCAATGCCAGGAGGTTTGTCATGATTGATCGATAACAATTTTTCCACCTTTACCACACTAACTTAAAAAATTCTAACTTACAGTGGCTTTATTTCATTATTTGTTTATTTATGCACGAGTACGATGGCACACTATTCGTTGGTGGCATTTCCTACCTAAGTTGGCCCACTTTGCCAATTAAGTAATCATTCAAATAATTGGCAACATCAAGTTGGTTTGTGATAAATAAGCCACCTGATTTGATGAAAGTCAGAGCTGAATTTCTCTTTCTGCCCATAATGTAATTTAACATATTCCAAAGTGTTTTTCCATCATTCTTTATATCATATATCTTGGCTTCTTAGTACATTTTCTTATTTTTGTTGACTTTAGTCACATGATTTGTTAATTTGCAGTAAGTCAGCCAGTCAGATGTGCAGCCAGACGTATTAGCCACTCCGTTGGCCACGTCTTTCAGCCTTAACAATTTTAACAGTCAGTTTCTTAACAGGTGCATGTTTATCAATAATTGGAAGAAGTAATTTCATAAATTATTCAAGTGCAGTGTCTGGATGCTCCTTATTAATCACATCAGACCTACAAATATTTTATCATCACATAAGAGTCACAGCAAAATCTTTTGTATGATCTCTTACACACTATTTTATACATGGCTTTTGGAACTTTGGCTTTCCTGGACATAGCCACTATATCGTGATCACTGCATCCAATGGGTACGGATACAGTTTTAGAACAAAGTTCTACAGTATTAGTAAAAATGTGATCAATACATGTGGATGATCTTGTTCCTGTAGTATTTGTAAACACCCTGGTAGGTTGATTAATAACCGGAACCAGATTACAGTCACTGGTTACAGTGAAAAGCTTCCACTTGAGCAGACATCATGATGAAAACCTGTCAATATTCAGCTCCCCAAGAAAGTAGACCTCTCTGTTTACATCACATACACTATCAAGCATTTCACACACATGATTTATATACTGACTTTTAGCACTTTTTGGTCTATAGCAAGACCCCAAAAGAATAGGCTTTAGATGAGGCAAGTGAACCTGCAGCCACAACACTTCAAAAACACTTGACATGAGATATACTGTAAGCATTACAGGGATATGGCTCTGAATATATACACCAATGCCTTCCCCATAAGCATTGCTGTATCTTCTATATATGTTATATCCTTGTATTGATTGCTACAAAGGAATTATCTAAATTAATCTCAGAAATGGCTAATATATGAATGTTATCTGATGTTAGCAAGTTATTGATTTTATGAACCTTGTTTCTAAAGCTACATATATTGTCAATATGGGCTATTTTCAGCCCTTTCCTGGGTAGCTTACCAGTGATAGACATAACATGGAAAAGAGCAAAGCAATGAAACATTCAGCAGTCGATTAATCAGTTGGTGTTGGTAAGTTTGTTCGTGTGCTGCTGGGTTGAAGCTACTAACCCATAGGCTTGGCTCCCTCATCCATTCCAGGCTTTTGGGAGGGAGGACAATGAGCCTGTCATAGCGGATGTAAGCAATGTCACCAAGTGCTCTAGTAGCTTTCATGTCTGGGATAAGTTCTTTCCTCTTCTGGCGCACAGCTGCAGGATAGTCCTCGTTGAGGAAGATATAAGTTCCTCTCAAAGACTGATTTCTCAGTCATTGTAATCATGGATTCACATACAGAAATGATGTCCTCTCTCAATGACTTAAGATTGCTGTCACCTTGCAGTTTTGTTTAAACTCATCGAGCTGACCCTGGGAGAACTGCAAACTGCTCTTCGGGTCCTGTACCCCTCAGGTAGTTCATTATTTTATTAGTTGAATCCACCAGTATTTAGACGACACTTGAAGCCATTTTCTTGTTGTAACAACTGGTTGTAGAAGTATTTTTGTTAGTTTAAAAGATCATTCACCAGTGATAGACATCACGGTCCTCAACTGTACTCCCACTGGCTTTGGTCTTTGTCATAGTAGCAACGTAGGCTACGCTGTTACTCTTCGCAGTTCCAGAAAGGGCAGGTCACAAGGAAGATTGAAACAGCAGGGATCTAGACAGACACAAACCCGGGACAATCCGTTATCCCAGCTACAAAGGATAATCCCGTCGCAGGCGGCATTCAAGTCAAGAAAACCCCTCTAGCTTGATAGGCAGCTAGGCCAGCTGCTATGCCAAGCAGTTCCCCAGATCCTTGGTTGGCAGGATCCATGGACAGTTAGTTGCTGAGACCACTGCTGACACAAACCGCATCGCGGGACCCCAAAAAAGGTAGCTAGCTAGTAACTTTTTCAATAGAACAGTTGAGACTCAAAACAAACCGAGCTTTCCCTCAATTCAACAGGAAGTTAAAAGAACACCCTGCGTTCTGTTAGACAGGTAACGTTCAAGCCACGATGAGTGAAATAAATTGCCAGAGTACATGATTCTATATCTCTGTACATAATTTTATTTACATGGTACAATTTTGCTGTAATGTTGGGTAACAAGATTATATGTGCGGTACATAAATATAAAGATGGTTTGTACAAACTTGCATAACTAAAAAGGGTTAAAAATGAAAAAGGTGAAATCTCACAGCCCTACCGAGAGACTAGAGCTGAGCAGCCAGACACACAAAAAAAAAGTCCACTGGATCAGTTCTGACTACTGAGGAACACAGGTACTTGCACACAATACTCAGCCACCATCCATCCACCCATCAAATGGCATACATTAGACATGTGTTTAATACATAGCATGTGATTCGTACTACACAATATAAATCAGAAATATATCACACATTTTCTGGGAAATATTGATCAAAAGATTAGTGGACCTAACCCTTCCAACCTCAGCAATCTGGTTAATTTAGGCTATTTGTCATTGATACAACAACCCAAGCAAAACATCCCATATCCTCAAAAAAGATCACAGAATGTGCATCAGCACTGTCACATGACAAGAGTTTGGGGTCACATGACCCGATCTCAATTGCAGGAAGTGAACGGTCTGCTGCCAGTCTCCCATCCAGCCAGACAAAGGCAGCGCCAAGTTTCCCCTTCAAATACACATTACATCACAGCATCAGACCTAAATACTTTTTAGAAACCCCATCTTTAACGGATACAAGTAAACCTAAGCAATGGTTTTTAGTGCAGCACACATTGCAGGAAGAATGAACCAGTGGAGCAGGCTTGTATGAGTACACTGATATTCTGTTTGATTCAGATGAATCTGATGAGAACCTATAGGGCTGGAACAGAAAACATCCATCCTCCAAGTGTCAGTGCCACTTTCACCATTCATACTGGATGATCATTTCATAAGCATCTTGAACAGGTTGTTCTTTAGGTGATAAAAAAAATAAAAGACTTCATTTGTTAAAGTCACTTCTTCACATCTCATCTCACAATAGAGAATGTGCTTGGGGGTCTCCCCTGAATTGAGGCCCCATACAGCACAGACACAAACATGTCTGGTAGTACATATAAATGGACTGATCCGGTCGGGGCTGTAACAGTCTCATAGGCTACAACGTCCCCCCTCTCCTCAGAAAAATCTCATAAATACAGAGTCAAAGTAGTAAACTCATGACAACCACAACACATCAGACCGCCTACTTGACAACAATCAGATTCCCAAAAAACACTAAGAATTAAGCCAGGTCCAGGCGTCCCTGGAAAAGAGTGTCCTAGTCTGCTGAATTTTTTTTAGTTCTTCTTTTGTCTTACATTTTTTTGTAAAATCGTAAGCTCAGACAGAAAACAGAAGAAAAATGTGATCGTTCATGCATTGCAGACAACTGGATTCCCCCATACTGTTAAAAAAAAAAAAAAAAAAAAAAAACTAGTCCTTTAGAACGCAGGTCAAGTGCGAGTCCTTTTTTTTGCCAATCACTCCAAGTGTTCAAGGTCAAAGTGAGAGAAGGTTTTATATTCTCTGGATCTTGTCAGCCACCACCACAGGGTTCTCCTTGCGGATCTTGGCGGCGGCGTCGGCTTTGTAGTCATACGGGCAGTTGTGCTTGTCTGAATAACGGTGGAGTCCACAGAACAGGTTCCCACAGCGGCAGTCAAAACCTGACAGAGCAAAAAGGCACAGTGAGTCAGTCACACTAATAGACCCAGCTCATATCACCTCTGCGCAGTGTATCCTATACTCAATCATAGAGAGGCACATAAGCCATAGTCTTGACTGAGGTCTGACTGAATAAGCAACAATGTTAGGCAGTACTGGATTGTTTGTCCTCACCTGTAAGGCCAACCTTCTTGCGGCACATGAAGCACCTGTTCTTTTTCGGTTTGGCGGAGTCGGGTGATTTGGATTCATCACTGCCGGCAGCACTAGGAGGGGAAGCTGAGGCGGTGGGCTGAGTGACCACTGGAAAGACCAGAAAAATAAGACATCAAAACAACAGAGCCCAGAGACTATTCACAACCACCTCCCATCACAGGCCTGTAACCACTCATGTGACCCCCACCCAATGAGGCCCTGAACACCCATATGAATCAGACACGCACCAGGTTCTGCAAGCTCTGCTTTAGGCGACGCTCCTTCCTCTTCACAGGAAATGCTCATCTCGGTCATCTGTTGGGTTACAGGAAGAGCTGCTGCCCCACTACAGTGAGAGAAAGAGAACAGGTGCTATAGGCTTAAAAAATCCTCCACTTCATACTAGCAATCTCATTCAGATGTAACAATATAACAAACGTGGTGCAAGAGAAGTGAGTAATTTGGTGATACTTGGTCTTAAAGAATGGTTTCCATGGTCATTTCAGAGTAGCAACAGACCCTCACCTGGCAGCTTCGGCCTCCGCTTCAGCAGCAGCAGCATTATTCAAAGATGCCTCAATTCTCTGGATGGTCGAGGTCTCCATTGTGGGGCTACTGGACACACTGCCACCTAAATGAAACAATACATGATTAGATTAAGTAAGAGAAAATGCACTGACTGCAAAAACATGGGAGTTGTAAGGCATCTGCTTCTCAAACAGATAAAGATTAACAAAACCAATTGTGGAGGAAAGGTAGATCTTACCCATTGCACTCAGGGGGCTCACTCCATTGTTCTGTCTGGTCAGGTGGTCCTTATAGCAGACAGAGCACATGCCACTGGTCCTGGGGTTTCCAAAGAAACCACAGCCGGTGGCACAAAGCATGGGCGCTTGGCTCTGATTGGTCTCCTGTGCCATCTCTGCAGATTGAAGTGTCCTGGACATAATTAAAATACATTTTTTAATAACCCTTTCAATATAAAACGCTGGTCAAAAGTTTTTTTAAATGGTTTTGAGTTTTGAAAATGCAGATCCTTGAACGCTAATGTGACCTCTGCCAATAGAAGATACTGAACCCACAACCTAAGAAGCAACATGCCTAGCATTCTCAAGGCAGTCCTGTAATCACTGCAGCATTGAGCTGCTTAAACCATTAAAAAAAAATCCCTGCCACTTAATTCAGGTAACCATAGATACCCAACCATTGTCCCATTACAGCGTCAGAGCACAGCATCGCCAGTGAGGCCATCTTCCTTTTGACTTTGAACTAAGACCACTACTAAGACTACGTTGGCAAACAACCTGAAAGGGTGCATACACACTGCCACCTAGAGTTTTGTTTGAACAGATAAAGTAGGGTTGGGCGATGTCTGGAATCCTGCATCACAACTGATAATGGCGCTAACGTTGTTGGAATGGCCATGGCTGAACTGTTTCGGCCACAATCTCAATGTTACAAACAATTCTCTTAAGCAGGAAAAGGCCAACACTAACAGAGCATTTGGTGTCCGTCGAACTATCAATGGTGTGTTCTCCAAAAAGCTAGCCGAGAAGAGAACTGCGTGATGAGCTCAGACTCACTCAACACTCCCCAATCAAACTAATTATTGTTTTAAGATGGTCATATTATGGATAGTTTGGCAATTAGATTTTTAGGACACCTTTGGGTATAAATAAAATATTGAATTTGGCCTACTACTATAGCCCAGAGAAATGCATTGAATGACACATTCATAAATGGCAAAACAGTCAAAAACAAATCATAAGAAACCAGGTTTAAGTGTTTAGCTTACATCTAGGAGATACAAGAAAGTTCTAGACAGAGACACACTGAACAAAAATATAAAATGCAACATGTAAAGTGTTGGTCCCTTGATTCAAGATAATCCATCCACTTGACAGGTGTGGCATATCAAGAAGCTGATTAAACAGCATGCTCATTACACAGGTGCACCTTTTGCTGGGGACAATTAAAGGCCACACTAAAATGTGCAGTTGTGTCACAACACAATGCCACCAATGTCTCAAGTTGAGGGAACGTGCAATTGGGATGCTGACTGCAGGAATGTCAACCAGAGCTGTTGCCAGAGAATTGAATGTCCATTTCTCTACCATAAGCAGCCTCCAATGTAATTTCAGAGAATTTGGTAGTCCGCACCGGTGCGTCAATCGACTCTAGGTGGTTAAAGCCAGAAACCTTTTCGTAAGACATGGCTAAAATAATAGGCAGAAGGGTTTTATTACCACTTATCGAAAGTACTGCTGTAGGAGCTTATGCAATGCCCTTTGCTCAATTAAAGGCTATGAATAAACCCTTCGACAATATTATCAACATTTGTTTATATGTTTAACTTGTACAAGTAACGTGCACTGGAAGTGCTATTGACAGCCTGGTGTAGGCCTATATAATTGACTGTTTGGTTTGCAAGGAGGGATTTTCCAGCAGCACACAATTCGTTTTTCCTAAAGCTTTGGTTAGGTGAAGGCCATAAATGCATATGTTTTCTTAAACTTCTCATTTGATTAATCCATTTTGTAATAGATGGTTCTCGCTGTCAATATTACGGTACCATGTTTTTATTTAGGCTATTCACAAACATAAAACTTTGAGACTCAGTTAATGGCTTCTTACATTCATTTGAAGGTTGATCATGAAAGAGTAGGCTATACGCTTAAGCCAACAAGTCACATTCAAATAGAATGACGATTGGGGGGAAAAGGGGAAAGTAAGCTTTTAAAACAAGCCAGACAATGGAGTGTCCGCTACAAAAGGCCCATGATCATCCGACATTGAAGAGGTGAGAGAAATGTTCAGACATTCTGCACAGCTTTTGGCACCATATACATTCATTAAAATAGACTATGGCAAATAAGAATAGGTAGGTCATTTGGTATGTTTCCTGTTGAGTGCTGCCCAACTCCAGCTGTGCCAGCCAAGTTAAAACAAGCTAAACTAGCGTCTGTTAAAAATTCTACTTACTTGCTGACGACGTCAAACATTGTTGATCTCCAATTACATTGTAGTACCGCCCAACCCTTATTAAGTAAAGGATGGCGATTTACCGCAATCTGTAGTTATGGAAGGTTTCCTCATGAGTATAATTGTGTCATTTCCTTCAGTTAACTACTTAAAATGGTGAAAGTCCTCAATGGCGCTGGTCATGCTAAAGCAGGCTTCTGGGCACTAGGGTCCTCTATCTACGGGTTCAACTCAACTCGCTCACAGTGGGTTTATTTGGAGGCACATTGAATGTTCTCTAAACAGAGATTTGATAATCCCAGGGTTTTAATAGCCTCGCTGTCTGTAGGTAGTTTTTTTAAATGTTGTAAAAAAAATAGTTGGTTTAGACCCAGTTAGAATTTAAACCTTGATAGCACCACCGGTGAGTTCATCACAGTAAATGTGTGGCTGCCTGCCTGGTTATCGTTAACAGACAAGACAGGGGTCTA
This sequence comes from Oncorhynchus tshawytscha, assembly GCF_018296145.1. Classification (NCBI taxonomy): domain Eukaryota; kingdom Metazoa; phylum Chordata; class Actinopteri; order Salmoniformes; family Salmonidae; genus Oncorhynchus; species Oncorhynchus tshawytscha. Next base: position 22,656,795 of record NC_056448.1, read on the forward strand.
AACAGATGGCGGGATGTGAAAACAGTGTTCAATCATTGGCAAGAAGCAACCAGTCCTCCTGGTTGCATCACTCACTATCATGTCCAGAGATGAACAGAGTGGCGTTTGAACCTTTCCCCAACCCAGAGCGTTCTGATCAGCTACAAACAACTGGGATAGTGGTACAGTAACAGTCTTAAGGCAGGTTGATAAATACCCAAAATTAAGTAGCCAGTTTCCATTCGCTTAACCGTAGCCAACTAGTCTGTTCATGGAAGAAAACGAAAAGCAAGTTGAGGCACTTGTATCAGTCTTCTAGGAACCGAGGAGTGCCGCGCAGGGGTGGGGAGACTCACAAGCCCATGCCACGCTTTCTAGCGAAATGCCTCAGAGGTTTCCCCCAGAAAGGCACTTAAATCGCCGCATCACGTATGCCTGCTGACTGCAGTGCTCTTTGCTGCCCCAAACTCGCATGGACGGGGTATTAGCTTTCGCCTGTCACAAGGGTGCAATGTGACAGGCTGATCTCAAAAGCGCACCCACACGACCTCGCTACGCTATTTATAGGTAACCCTGGAAGCCCCACTAATGTTTGGTTACGTCACCAAACCATAGCGCCTGCTCACAGTGAGACGGGTCCGTTCGTAATTTGTTTCTACAGAAACGTGTGGAGGGCGCTCACGGTTTGACTGAGATATGGTAAATGTTTACATACAAGCTGCAATGCCACACACACGCCTTGTGTGTGTATTGACAAGAGCGGTGGCTTTGCCTTACACATATATAATAACCCGTGTGTTGCTAGGTAGCTACATTATAAGCCAACACCAACAGTCCCATCTCTTAGCACATATGATTTTGATGTCTGCAATACCGATGAGCCCCCCCATTAATCAACTAACAATGTTATACAAAACTACAATGGATCTATCATTATCCATTTAATAAATCCCCCACACAGACTGGCAAGCTAGTTGGGACAACAGTTCCGGGGAACGAATCAGACTGTACTGCAATACCAGTACAGCTAGAGTAGAGGCCTCGATTGCTCTTTAAATCCACTGAGTCACGCTAGGCTACGTAGCTAGTGAAGACTGTAATTCCGACATCTAACGAAGTTAGCCTACCATCACTGTACTACCAAACAACGTCGTGATAGATGTTCAGCTAACTACAAATGATCATACAGCAGTAATTACTATGATCCAGCAAGATAACTAGTGAAATGTGGTTAATCCATGTCACGACGATTACCGTTAGCTAGCGAAGGTTAGCGCTTTGTCTTTCCCTTTTGTTCCCGTTTTGTCAATTCAACATGAACAAATGTAGTTCTTCCAGTAATTGATGTATACCAAAACATCTGTAGCGACAGTCAAATAAAACGGATGTCAATTTAAACAGACTTTAGGGACGTTAATCATGTAAAATATTCGAAGGTTGAGCAGGTGGCCTCGAGTTGATCCACATCACAGTCAAGCTAGCTTAGCTGCCGACGACGCATTCGGAATCAGATAGTTGCCGTTTTAGGTCGGCGCTGGCTCCTGAGAAGCCTTTGGACGATAAGTCCCACTGCCTAACAATTGTTTTCCACGGCGTAATAAAAAAAAAAGATTCAATTGTTTGACCCCCCCAAATAAACAGCCAGCTAACGTTAGCTAGCGTAACTTAACCCCTCATTTATTGGGGAAAAAGTACATATCTGTATTTAGCTAGCTATTGACCCTCATTGTGTAATCGTAAAGTAATGAAACTAGGTTTAAAATAGCTTTGACGGACCTGTATAGCTAGTTAAACAAATTTAAGTTGTATTAACGGTAAAACTAGCTCGTTAGCTACCGTTATCGATACCCTTTCAAAGACACTCAACAGCCAGTAACGTTCGTTAAATATCAACAATACTTTGCTTTTCATAACGCTCAAGCTAGTTCGCTGGAAAATATTTTGTAAAGGAGTTTAACTTACCCTCAGAACTAGTGTTTTTGCACTGTAACGCTAGTTGGTCGTTCGCTGTACAAAAAGTCCTGGCAGACTCTCCGTTCCCCTTCCTGAGATACTGAGGGCTCCGTCTAAAAGTACGCCCGCTAGAGAAGCTACTGACCGTTTTCCGCTTCTGTTATTTTTTTGTTGTTGCCTTCTTTTAGTACCAGTGGTAACATACGTCATGGAAAATAGCGACCCTCTGATTGGAAGACAGGAGTGTAGGGGGCACCTAGTTTCGGTCGTCGCTGATATGTAACCAGTATGCAACACATACCCGAAGTATTAGCTACAATGTAACCATTTTGAATAATTATTGCGGATGTTTTGGAAAGCTGTGAATTTGAGTAGTAAACACCTCAAACAAACAACTGTCATCATTCGTAGGCTTGGACATGGTGCCCCAACAACACACAACAGGAGTAAATTAAGTCACTTGAGTAATAACTTGTTTACTTTGCACAATAGCTTACTAGTACACCATTAAAGAATAGAAGTAATCTTGGGTAGCATAAAAAAAAGAAGTGTCATCTATGCAGACTGAATATCACTCCTGTCATTGATCATTATTCAGAAATGTAAAAAAGAAAGAAAAAGAAAAGCACAGAAACATTACAATATTAAAGATAAGGGTTAAACAAATCAAATGGTACTCTGTTACACCGTGGCCCATTTGCATAGGAAGTTGTCAACTCCAGTACAATTGTGTGATCACATTTTGAGGTGATGAGCAAAAAAGTATTTTGTGGCCCTCAATGGTCTAAAGGTATCGAATTTGATCAAAGGACCATTGATAGAATGGGAGGGGGAGGGGTGAAACTTGTTGATTTCACACTGATGATATCCTAAGAACTACGCAAAGACCATTAGATTAAAAAAACAAATCTCATGCCCTGCTGACTGCTTCACATTAAGAACATTTAATCCACTGTTCATTTGCTCAACCCAAAATAGAACAGCACTTGCATCTTTACAATTAGCATGTTATCGGAATGACTCCGCGATAAGGAGCCATTCCAATCTCAAAGATAACATTTGAACAATGCATATCGAACAGTATTTACAAAGTATCTATTTAAACAGTGTATATAAAAAACCTCAAACAAAATGATTGTGTCAACAAATCTTTTCTGTCAAACCAAAAATGAGAGCTCAGAAAATCATGAACTGGTCATTTCACTATTTGCCCTTGCGGCGGAGGCAGCGTCTGGTGAAGGCCTTCTCGTCCCACTTGTTGGGGGGCAGCATGTGAGGTCCGTTATGGACACACAGGACAGTCATCTCATCTGCATACTGGAGGTTCTGAAGGAGCTGGAGAAAAACACAAACATTAATCCACAACAATCACTAGTAAGTCACCACCTCTACAGTGACACTTACCTTGGGTGTGATGAAGAAGTACTGGGAGGTTGTCTCCTTGCAGGCTGTCCGTACAACAATGTCAAAGACTCTCCTTTCATTGACTGGGTCCATACCCTGGGTAGAATAGGAATAAACAAAGCCTGTGTGAATACAGTCTGGATGTGCAAGTGATTTTACCACTTAAGCAGGCAGCAGTTGGTGTGTGTTACATACCTGGTTGATCTCATCCACCACTCGGAAGGGACAGCGGTTGAGCTCTTGCAGGGCCATGAGGTAGAGCATTGTGGAGACACTGCGCTCCCCTCCACTCTGGTGGTGTGCTGTGAGCTCGTGGAGCTGCGTGCTGCTACGGAACTTCACCCGGATACGGATCCCGTATTTATCATACTCCTCCTGCAGGGAGCAGACATCAGTAAGACAGACAGACTTACTACTTTTAGGGTTGTCACGATACTGGATTTTCCTTGGCAAAAAGGGAAAGAAAGGAGACGAAACTATTTGGTCCTTAAAAAAAAAAAAAAACTACTGTATGTAAAATATTGTGTGCTATAGCTTGGAAAAGATACGTGATTCTGGGTGACAACATAGGGCTGTTTGTTTCCAACATTAGGACTGTTTTCCTCAGGAAATTCAATCCACTTCATGTTGTTTCTTTGCCACAATACCCCTGAAAATCACGATACTGGTTGTTAAAGTTCATGTTAAGGATCCTTCTATTTCTGTTATTACGGGGCTATCGCTCTGTTAATTAGTGCACCTACGCAGGAGTCTCGTGGTTGATGAACCTGGCCTGAGTGCAATGGCAACCATGTAGTGTGCTAAAACGGTTTAGTAAATGTTGTTAAACTGGAACCTTGTCTTTGTCATTTTGAGTGCCACCCCGGTTCGACAAGAAGAAAAATGAACATGGAATCTAGACACGGGTTACTAATATGGACGGGAAAAGGCAGCACTTGTGGTATTATCACTCGATGGAAGAGCGAGAGACAGAACTGGAAATATCCCTGGAGGATTTGAACAAGGATGACGGTATGCAAACTTTGATTAGAGCACTGGATTAGGTGTTTCTTAAAGAGAAAGACCGTGCCTACGAGGCATATTCAAACTTTAACAGTGTTAAGAGATATTTCGTTTGCAATGACGGACTACCTCATTGATTTTGAACAGAGGTACAATAAGATGCGCAAGTACGACATGGTTCTCCCGGATGCAGTGTTAGCTTTCAAGTTGCTAGATACTGCCTGTCTGGATGGTAGGGAGAAACAGGTGGCTTTGACTGCTTGTACTGTGCTGACTTGAGTCAATGAAGTCGGTACTAAAAATAATTTTTGGTGAAAAGACGTCTGTCACGCCAATAACAGATGAAATGCAAGTGAGTGATGCAGCATATTACACTGAGCAGCAGAGTAAATGCACCAACAAGTCACATACTCAAGACAAACAGAAGAGGGCGCCATTTCCCAGCACAAATCCACTAGACAAATATGGAAAGAGATCAAAATGTGCCATTTGTCAAAGCACTTACCATTGGGTTAAAGACTGTCCTAAAAAATGAACAATTTAAACTAACAGGAAAATGTAAACAGAGAGAGCAGTGTAACATTACACTGTTTTCAAACAAATCTGCTTCTGATACGGAGATCTTTATAGTTGAATCCTTAGGATCTGTTGTGATTGATACTACATGTGCACACACATAGTGTGTGGTGCAAAATGGCTTGATTGCCATGTCAGTGAACTAAACATGAAAGTAGTACAAAACATGATTGGCACACCAAGCAACAGAGCATTCAAATTTGGAGATGGGAGAATCATCCATTCTACCAAGAGAGTCAAATACCAGCAAAATTGGTCAGACTAAGTGTCACATTGAAACAGACGTGGTCACTACAGATATCTCCTTACTATTAAGTAAAGCTTCCCTCAAGAAGGCAGGGAATGTACTAAAAAAATTTTTTTTTTTAAAGACAAGGCAGTGATGTTTAAACAACCAGTGACCCTTGAACTTACTACCTCAGGCAACTATTGTGTAAACATTTTAGACAAAAGACATCAGAGTCCATGTAAAAATGAGATTCTGACAGACACAGAGCACATGGAGTGTACTACAAACGAGTTGACTGTCAAGAGTGGAAAGGACCGGGAGTAGTCATTGGCCAAGATGGTGTGGTGATATTTGTGAGGCACCATTGTCAGGGTACGTCACTCAAGGAAAGTAAACGATCAACAAGATGGAGGGTCTGTTGCTGAGAATCAGCCTGCTAATGAAAAATTACATCACATTACAATCAACATTACACATCACAATCACATTAACTTCTTGGCGCTACCCATCCCGTTAGCGGGATCATTTTAGTCCGCAACCGCTGAATAGCATAGCGCCACAGTCAAATAATATTACTAAAAAATATTCATATTCATGAAATCACAAGTGCAATATTGCAAAACACAGTTTAGCCTTTTGTTAATCTACCTGTCGTCTCAGATTTTGAAATCATGCTTTACAGCGAAAGCAATCCAAGCATTTGTGTAAGTTTATCGATAGCATAACATAACATTATGCACACTTAGCATCAGGAAGCTTGGTCACAAATCAGAAAAGCAATCAAATTAACCGTTTACCTTTGATGATCTTCGGATGTTTTCACTCACGAGACTCCCAGTTTTAAACAACAAATGTTCCTTTTGTTCTAAAAATATTATTTTTATACCCAAAATACCTCAGTTTGTTTGTCGCGTTATGTTCAGAAATCCACAGGAAAAGCGGTCACGACAACGCAGACGAAAATTCCAAATAATATCCATAATGTCCACAGAAACACGTCAAACGTTTTTTATAATCAATCCTCAGGTTGTTTTTAAAATACATATTCGATAATATATCAACCGGGTGTGTAGGTTTTTCAATAACACCGGGAGGAACAATGGACGCTTTACTCTGTAGCGCAAAACTCACTCTGAGAACCCCCACCTATCCACTTACGCAATATGATCTTTCACACTTATTTTTCAAAATAAAAGCCTGAAACTATGTCTAAAGACTGTTGACACCTTAGGGAAGCCATATAAAAAGGAATCTGGTTGATATCCCTTTAAATGGAGGATAGGCATGCATAGGAACAGAGGTTTCAAAATAAGAGGCACTTCCTGATTGGATTTTCCTCAGGTTTTCATCTGCAATATCAGTTCTGTTATACTCACAGACAATATTTTTACAGTTTTGGAAACTTTAGAGTGTTTTCTATCCTAATCTGCCAATTATATGCATATTTTAGTTTCTGGGGTAGAGAAATAGGCAGTTTCAAATGGGTACGTTTTTTAGCCAAAATCGAAAATACTGCCCCCTACACGCAAAAGGTTAACAGACACAAACCTACCAGATGTCACAACCAATGATATGGACACAAACTGACACAGGAAATGGAGAAGACACCTTCAACCATGCCACAGGTAATACTGTTGCGCGTTCAAATGAGGAAAACATTCAACAGCCACATGTGTTAAGACAACATGGTTGTTCCAATCTGAAAACTGGACAAACTTAAATACATGGACAGAGAAAGTGGTACTCCGCATACAGCAACCGTCATTGGACGAGCAGGATAAGCCAAAGGAAAACAGCTGAACTGGTACAACTTGCAGTACTCTGAACCAGCTACACTTTCTGGTACAACAGGGTCAGCTGACCCATCACTTGTAGATCATCTCAGAATTGAACCAATGGGAAAAAAGAAAGAAAAAAGAATGACATTGAAAATAATGTACTTGAAACAAAGGATGTGTCATTTGACTCAGCTAAGCTTGATGAGCTCAGTAATTGGGGAAAAAAAAAAAAAGTGTTTGAGGAAGTCAAAGACATTGGCCAAAAATGTGTCTCATCAAGGTGGGTGTGTACCCTTAAGAGTCAGAGGTTGAGGAGCTGGCTGCTAAACAACTCCCAAAAGACTTAGACATTTGCCTCAGAGTCATGATGACAGTGATCTGCCAGAAAAAAAATGGAACCGTCATTCCATAGATATCAAATCTGCATTTTTGCAGGGAACAGCTGTCAGGGGACATTCACATCCGGCCGCCGTCTGAAGCTAAGAGCAAAGGAACACTGTGGAAATGAGAAGTGTATGCATGGTCTCACAGATGCATCACTCTACCGGTACAACAAAGTCAAGGCAACAATTCTGAGTACAGGTGGAAACATGTCACAAGTGGATCCTGCAGTCTTCTATTGGCTTGATCAAGACCGCAATATGACTGGAGTACTTGCCTGTCATGTTGATGACTTCATCTGGGGTGGCTCAAAGACCTTTGCTACAACTGTGATTCCACACCTCAAAGCTGTTTTCCAGGTCGGCCGTGAGGAGCATGATAATTGTTATGTTGGCATAGAGTTTATTACAGTTGACGGAACAATACTGATGCAACAGGAGAGCTAAATCAAGAACTTTCAACCTAGCCACATGGATTCTTCAAGAACCGTGAAAAGGAATTCCCCTCTCTGTAGAATTGAAGCTGATCAATTGAGGTCAAAGATAGAATTTGACCTATGGGTTACTAGACAGAGTAGACCTGATGTAATGTTTGATGGCTGCAACTTGGCATCCAACAACACGCCACTGTACAAATCATTCATGAAGCAAAAAGTAGTTCATAAACTGTAATCACAACAAGTAACTCAAGTTTCAGAATGTTGGAAAAGATACAGATGAAGACAACTAGTTTCAGCGTTAAGGTGCCCTAGGGAAGCATCACTGAGGCACACAAGGTGGACATCTAATTGTGTTAATGGGTGAAGGAGGAAGATTCTCACCCATCCGTTGGCAGTCAAAAAGAATCAGAAGGGTTGTCCGAAGCACACTGGCTGGAGAAACACTTGCTCTTGCGGATGGAATTGACAATGCGATCTTTCTTGCAACTCTGTTCTCAGAGCTCACCACTGGTGAGACAAAAACGGCACATTCTACCTATAGTTTGTGTCACTGACAACTACTCCTTAGTTGATGCTGTGAAGTCAACCAAGTCTGTCACAGAGAAAAGACTTTGTCTTGAGATTACGTTGTTGATGTTTTGTCTTTAAAGAAAAGTGGAAGATTGTTAAGTTGATGTTAAGTATCCCTATATTTCTGTTATTACGGGGCTATCACTCTGTTATTAGTGCGCCTGCGTAGGGTTCTCGTTGTTGATTAACCTGGCCTGAGTGCAATCACAACCATGTAGTGTGCTAATACGTTTTAGTAAACATTGTTAAACTGGAACCTTGTTGTTGTGTCATTTCGAGTTAACACTGGTATGGTGACAACCCTATGTGACTGCTACTAGAGCTCCCACAAACATCTAAGACGACACTCGGGCACCTCCCCCTTAGTCCAGACAGAGGATACAGCAGGTGTTTGGCGTGCCTTACCTCGTTCTCTGAATGCAGGTCCACCTCCCCGGCACACTGCATGGAGCGGAAGAAATCACTGAACTTGTCATTGATCTGCTCTACCAGTTGCTTCAGAGGATTCAGCCAGCGCTCCTTGGCCTGTCAACACACAGAGAGAAGTCTTCAGGAGGGAAACATCTCTATAGATGACACCAAACCTAGGGTGTAATCATTAGTCCAAACAATTGCAAAACGGAAAGTTTTAAAAACAAGAGTTTCTTTTGGATAAATTCAGATAAGTCCTTCTCCACTTGGTTCCATTGGCATAATGAATTCAAACATGCACTATCCAACACTGATTTGCTAGGCATTTTCAGAAGGACATTTTTTTAAAGCATTGAAATGATAGAATTGGCACAGACTGATTCACTAATCTGTCATTAGAGTACCTCTGATATGTTCTGTCTGTAGGTTTTCAGGGCATTGCTCTTCTCATCCAGTTCTTTCTCCAGGTTCTTGATCTCCTGCTCTCTCCTGTTGTACTCATCCACCACCTGGGGAAGGGGGGGGGGTTGTTACATGGTGAGGCAGAATCAATACGTGCACACGCTTTGAGGAGCCTTCTGACTTACATTCTCACTGAGGCCAGTGAAGCACTCTGCCCTGGACCTCTCCTCATTCAACATGGCGTCAATCTCATCCATAGTGTCGGGCAGCTGGCTGAAGGCCTACAGAAAACAAATGAAGAAATTCACAAATTAATGAATGCATTAAAACTGGTAGAATGAATGGAGGACTCAGTGTGGAGATGTGCAGTACTATACTGACCGTGTGTAGGTCTGGGGGTACAGCACTCTCCCCAGGGTCCATGTTACAGATCTCTCTAGCCCTCCTCATTAGGCCCTTACACATCTCCAACAGACGGGCCTTGCGCTGCTCCAGCATGGCACACGCTTGCTGAGAGGGGAGAAGAGGAAACACACACACAGTGAGTACAGATTACAACTTAATGTGTGAAATTGTATGAGTGCGTGACCTGACCTCTAGGACCCTGAGCTCGGCCGAGCCCTCCCTGCAGTCAGTCTCCAGCTTGGTCTTCTCTGCGGTCATGCCCACGGTCTCAAGAGCCATGTACACCTTCTCCATACTCAACTTAGCCCTCAGCTAGAGACGGAGGGAAAAGAAAGAATGATAGAGAGAGACTTAAGGCAGTCAGTATACACCACCCAGGTTCTGTACATCTGGAGCCTTCAGCATTAACCTGTGACTGTGTACCTTCATGTGGGCCATGAACTCAGCCACAATGGCCACCTTCTGGGAGTTGACTGCTGAGATCTGGGCCTTGGTCTCCTCCTCAGCCTTCTGTAGGTCAATGCCCCCCTGCTCCATCTGCCGAAGACTACACACGCACACAAGAGGAAATGGTGTGTGAGATGAGAAAAAACAACAGCAGACCACATGTAACCACGCCAGCCCAGCCCAGGACTTCCACATCCAGCTTCTTCACCTGCGGGATCGGCTAAGACAAGCCACCCAACAGCTGATGAAACTGGGAGTATCTGTCTAATAAAACATAATTCTGAAACAATCATTCTGATTGGCTGGGCCTGGCTCCCAAGTGGGCATATGCTCCCAGGCCTAGCCATGGCTGTGCACCTGCCAGTCACGTGAAATCCATACATAAAGGCCTCATTTATTTAAATGGACTGATTTCCTTATATGAACTGCAACTCAGTAAAATCATTGAAATTTGGACAGTTTGAATTTATATTTTTGTTCAGTATATTAAAATGTTAGTAGCTTGTATGAATAAGGTGCCCAGAGTAAACTGCCTGCTACTCAGGCCCGGAAGCTAAGATATGCATATTATTAATAGATTTGGATAGAAAACACTCTGAAGTTTATGAAACTGTTTGAATGATGTCTGAGTATAACAGAACTCATATGGCAGGCAAAAACCTGAGAAAAAAATCCAACCAGGAAGTGGGAAATCTGAGGTTTGTAGGTTAGGTCTTTTTCCTATCCAAGATAGTGTACATTTTGTCCGATTGCACTTCCTAAGGCTTCCACTATATGTCAACAGTCTTTAGAAACTTGTTTCAGGCTTCTACTGTGAAGAGGGAGCAAATAAGAGCTGTTTGACTAAGGGGTCTGGCAGAATGCCATGAGCTAAAAAAAAACGAGTTAGCTGCGTTCCTTTTCATTTCTAAAGACAAAGGAATTGTCCGGTTGAAACATTATTGAAGATTCGTTAAAAACATCCTAAAGATTGATTCTATACATGGTTTGACATGTTTCTACGAACTGTAACAACTTTTTAAAACTTTGTCTGGACTAAGCGTTTCTGCGCCTCATGAATTTGTGAACTAAATGCGCAAACAAAAAGGAGGTATTTGGACACAAATGGACTTTATCGAACAAAACAAACATTTCATGTGGAACTGGGATTCCTGGGAGTGCATTCTGATGAAGACCAAAGTGAATATTTATAATGCTATTTCTGACTTCTGTTGACTCCACAACATGGCGGGTATCTGTATGGCTTGTTTTGGTGCCTGAGCGCTGTTCAGGTTATTGCATAGTGTGCTTTTTCCATAAAGCTTTTTTGAAATCTGACACAGCGGTTGCATTAAGGAGAAGTATATCTTTAATTCCATGTATAACACTTGTCTTTTCATCAACATTTATGATGAGTATTTCTTTAAATTGATGTGGCTCTCTGCAAAATCACCAGATGTTTTGGAAGCAAAACATTACTGAACATAACACGCCAATGTAAACAGATTTTTGGATATAAATATGAACTTTATCGAACAAAACATATATTGTGTAACATGAAGTCCTATGAGTGTCATCTGATGAAGATCAAAGGTTAGTGATTCATTTTCTCTATTTCTGCTTTTTGTGACTCCTCTCTTTGGCTGGAAAAATGGCTGTTTTTCCTGTGACGAGCCTCTGACCTAACATAATCGCATGGTATGCTTTCGTCGTAAAGCTTTTTTGAAATTGGACACTGTGGTGGGATTAACAACAAGGCTACCTTTAAAATGGTGTATAACACTTGTATGTTTGAGGAATTTGAATTATGAGATTTTGAATTTGGCACCTTGCACTTTCACTGGCTGTTGTCAAATCGATCCCGTTAATGGGATTTCATCCCATCTTATCCCTAAGAAGTTAATTAAATGTTACACCACCCCCCCAATACCCAAACAACCTACTATTTAGGACACAAGTATGGGTATTCGGACACGGCCTGTGTGTGTGTGCCACCCACCTGTCCTGCTTGGTACTGATCTTCTGTTCCAACTGTCTCTTTTTACCCTTCATCTCCGAGAGCCCCTTTTTCTGGGCCCGTAGCTCATTGTCACAGTGATCCAGCTTGGCAGTACGTTCCTGCATGGTGCTCATCTGGACATCAATGGCCTGCATGCTCTTTTCAGCAGTCTATGCATAGCCAAAAGTTACACTTAATTTCCAAGCTGTAGTGCCATATCAGTGCTTTGCTAAACATCTGGTTATTACTACAACATCACTGCAGGTTATGCATGTCAACTTATATCATTATGCATCTATGAATGTCTGATATCTCTAAGGTGTTAAGTCAAACTCTTGAAAAGTTCCTCTTTGGTGTAAAAGGCCAAGTGTAGTTTATTGCTAGTGTAAAGGAGTCGTTTCAAATTCATCACTTATTGGAATTTTTTTTTATCCAAGTGGGGGAGGTGCTTGACAGGTGTCTCTGCCCTCACCCTGATCTGCTCCTCCAGCTGGCATTTCTCCTCAGCGTCCACGGCCATGGTGAGGTACTGGGAGGGCCGCACGGCAGAGTTACTGGTACTGGTCTTGCCTGAGTAAAAGGACTTCTTCAGGGAGTACTTCTCCTCAGCTGTGTAAAGCACCTTCAGGTAGGGCTCCTCAATCACCTGAGACATATGGTCAAAGGATTAGAGTTTGGATCAGCTTACTTTCGATTCCAATCTGTTCAGAAATTAAATAAGCTATGAAAATGAAGTAATTCATTGACACTTAGGACTCTCAATCCTCTCAGGCACTCTAGGGTATGGAACGTACCGTCTTGATCATGGCTTTGGTTTGGTCCGTTCCCACGGGAACATCGTGCACCTTGTACTGGTTGCAGAGGTAGCTCATAACCTCTTCTGGAGCATCAAAGAGCTCCCGCAGGTACGCAAAGAACCCAAAACGCCTACAGACAAGAAAAGACAAAAAGGGTTAGGTATAGGGTTGATACCTTTACATTCCATCTTGGGACAGTACGAGAAGACTATTCACTTCAAAGACTCGATGGGTCGGGAGGGAGCGCGGGTGGCGCAGGATTCCTCAGGAGCGAAGACTGAATTCACCCTCAGGTTCTGGCTGTCACGCACCTGAGGACAAATCCATCATCAGAACTCTTACTGACGCACTTATTACTTTAATTAGAGCCTATAACTATGGCCGGGTCAGGTGGGTCACATATTAAAAACTGAAGGTCCTATATCATAGCATAGTGCAATGACTGAGTATTACTTTTTCTATTCTTTACCAACAGGTCCGCCTCACCTCCATCATAAACTTCTCCATGTCTTCCCTCTTCTGGAAGACAAAGGCTCGCAGGTCATTGAATGGAATGTGGTTCTCCACGTACTTAGCATGGTTAGGGTTGCGGACACTAATCTGAAAAGAGCAGAACATTTGAAAGAATCAAAGGCTACATATGGGCTTTCAAATTATGTTTACATATCAGCCATACATGCTGTTCTTCAAACCAAGTTGTCTTTTCATTAAAATGAAAAAATAAAAAGAGCAACAGGAATTGAGCCCCAGATTGGAGGTGTCATAATACCCTTAAAACAATGCAGTCAAATGGGGAATGGTTCCAATCATTTTTCACCTAGGGAATTTTAAAAGATTAAAAGAAATGTAGCCAATGTATTAATTACTACATTTAGCCAACAAACACTTCATCGAGATTCTTATAGTTGCCTCGATTCGGCAGGCTTGTCCAGCTCATCATGGCATTTGTAGATCTTTATGATAGACACATTAGCATTTCATTTTCGGGGGGTGTAAATACTGGTGAATATATTGATTAGGACAAGTCCCCTTGTCCTAGAGAGATTTCCAGTTTTCAAAACATCACACCAGGCTAAGCCTGCATGAAACACAGGCCTTATTTGAAGTGTTTCTAAAATACCCTATGGGAAAGATTTTATTGTGGAAAAAACAATTGGAACCATTTCCTTGGACTGCTAGGTTTAATGGGTATTATGACTCATACTGTGGTACTCTACTGTGGCCATTTTAGGATATTGGCGTGTAGAATGAAGCGTTAGTTGATAACATATCAAATAAAACTTCAAAGTTCAGATAGGTCTCCACGAAACAGCAAACAAAGAAAAGTAGGAGGGGCGCTTGACAATGACACTTCAAAGTATATGGAGAGAATTAGGCCCATATAGCCTTAACAATCCCTGTAGCGTGCCCTCACCACTAGCATCATAGGTTCATAGACATTGCCACTGAAGATGTGTTTGTTCTGCCTCAGCCACTGGACGGCAGCGTAGGTATCCTTGGAGCGCCCTCTCAGCTTCTCCTCCTTGATTTTCATCATGTCATCCAGACTCCTCAGCCTGTTCTTCAACACTACAGGAAACAAGAAGAGTTACACCAAGTCAAATGGTAAGTGTAACGCTCCACCATGGTTAAAATGGTGCAGTGAGCCTCTGTGCCAAGACAGTTTGAGACCCAGAACTCCCCAGACCCTGTGTGTGTGTGTGTCTTACGTCTACACTCTCCGTTCAAGTTGTCCTTCTCCCTACGCATGTCGGCCTTTTCTCCCTCCATCTTTGCTTTCTCTTCCTGGATGCGCCTCAGCTCCGCATTCACTGCATTGATCCGCGGCGTCACGTCTGATTGGTCGCCTACGTTAGCCAGCTCCGCCCTCAAGTCATCAATCATGCGCCGGGTGTTGCTGATTCGCTTCTGCCGGTCCGCCGCCTCTGTCTGCTTCAGGCTGAAGGCCTGCTTGATATCCTCAATCTAGAGGGATAGGGAGGATCAAACTTATTTAAAACATCATTCTATTTCCATTGGTATCAATAAGGCAGAAATAGATAAAAATGTGTTTAAGAAAAGAAAAAAGAAGTGCCAGACCTCTCTGTGCTTCCGGTCCAGCTGGTCCTGTTTCTGTTTACACTTCTGAGAGGCCTCCCTGATGCTGACCGTCTGGAACACAACAAGGATGCATCACCAGCACCAGTCTAAATTTAACTAGGCAAGACAGTTAAGAACACATTTTTTCACAATGACAACCCACTGTTCCCTGGTAGGCTAACTGCTTTGTTCAGGGGCAAGACATTTTTACCTTGTCAGCTCAGGGACTCGATCCAGCAACCTTTAGGTTACTGGCCCAACCCTAACCACTAGGCTACCTGCCTCCCCACTGTGTTGTCTATGGGCTAGACAACACAGTGGTTCCCAAATGTATTTGCAGTATCACCCACCAAGTAAATACAACACATGCTTTCCCCAAGGCCCAGTCTCAAAAGGCATAAGCTGCGAGCCTGGAGCTAAATGGACCTCCCTCTCCCTCCATCCAGCCCAGCTACAAAGCCCAGGGAGCCAGTCTCTGACCTTGTCCTTCATCTGGTTCTCGATGGGCCTCAGCTGACTGTCGATGTGCTGGATTTTCTTCAGCATGGGGGCCTGGGACTCCCTCACGGTTTTCAGCTGCTTCTTGGCGTCCTCCCTTGATTTCTTCACCCCCTCCAGCTCCTTACGGGCAGTCTCATACTCCTGGAAAGAACAGAGGGTTGTCAAAGATTGTTAATATGAATGCTGACATAACATACTTACATATTCATTTTGTTTTTAAATGGAGGAGTATCTATCCATGTCCAGGCTCTTTTAACAAGCTATAAATGACTATAGGGTTGTATTCGTAAGTGCACACTGTAGCAAAATGTTTTGCAATAAACCGTTTCCCCCACATTGTAAAGCACAGGCGTTAAACTTATTCCACGGAGGGCCGAGTGTCTGCAGATTTTCGCTCCTCCCTTGTACTTGATCGATGAACTAAGGTCACTAATTAGTAAGGAACTCCCCTAACCTGTTTGTCTAGGGTTTAATTGAAAGCAAAAAACTAAAACTTGCAGACACTAGGCCCTACATGGAATGGGTTTGATACCCCTGTTGTAGAGTGATTAAACTGTTTACGTTGGTGTGAACTAATAAATATGACCCAGGTGTCACATCTCTCTATGACCACTCACCACCCAGGGTTTCTTCTTCTCCAGCATCTTTATGTTGTCAAGGTGTCTCTTCTTCTCGTAGTAGCGCTCCACGTCGTGCTTGTTCCGTTCGTTCCTCTGCTTGAACTTCTCCAGGGCGCTGGCCTTCTCCTTGCACACATTCTACCAAACAAAACAGCTTACCTTAGAACTTACTCTCCCTGAGCCATTAACACTGCAGCAAAAACTTCTTTATAAAAGAAAACAACTAATCTTCATTTATCCAGAGCTAGAACTAAAACTGTTCTCACCTCCAGTTCCCTCTCTTTGGTGCGGAAGGTTTTGAGCTCGCAGTGGAACTCATACATCTCTGGAGGTCCCACTGACTTCTCTGTGGCCTCTAGTAGCTCAATCTTGGTCATCTTGGCAAACTCACCCACCTTCTCCTGCAAAGTCACAGGGCACAAACGGTGGTCAGAGAATTTGAAGTTTGACATGAGTGGATCGAGTAAGAAGAAAAAACAAGTAAATGAGCAAGAAAGACAACCTCCAAGTTTACACTCACCTGTGGCAGAAACTGGCAGAGGTTGCTCACTTGGATCTGTAGAGCCTTCACCTCCTCCTCCACAGTCTTCTGGCTGGAGTGTTTCCCATTAAGCAACCACGTCGACTGGTTATTCTCCACATGGATCTCTCTATTGATCACCAGGTTCCCCTTGGCCTTGTGCCTGAAAACACAGGTAGGGTTCCGTCAATGTTATTATACAAAGACAGAGGGAATCCATGTTGGCATTTCTGAATAATCTAAAACAAACTTACAGTACAATCTCAACCGATCCTTTGTTGCACCCACGCTTCACATACAGCCCAACCTAGTCAGAATATATCCAAGTTCAAATAAAATCTCTCCAATATATATTTTTTTAAATAAATAAAAATACAAGTCAATATAGTGTCATATATGCAATAATGAAAAATCATTCAAAGGAAAGTTTGACAACATGTCCTAAGTGTAGCTAGCTAGGACAGTTAATAATAAATAGCCAACTACCTTGTCCCCTCTGCCCAGGATGGCAGTCTTTCCTGCCAGACCCAGACATATGGCACAGACAATACTGGACTTGCCAGTTCCATTGGCCCCCACAATCATGTTTAGGTTTGGTCCAGGGTGAACTATCGAGTGGTCATAGGTCCTGTGGGGGAAGTAGAGGGGAGCGTGTCAGCTTAACTTAAGTACAGCAACTTTATTAGCCAATGTTAGCACATTCAGTTAGCAGAGTAGGGCCGACTCCATTTAGTTGACTGGTCGATATCGCGGTTGACCAACAGCATTTCTTTAGTCGAGCAGTCGCAATATTTCGCACCCGTCTCAGTGGATTAATCTATTGCGGAGGCCACGGGGATGGCACAGTCCAGCACTAAGACATGTGATACAGAAATTGTATATATAAATTATGTAAAAATAAATGGTACAACACTAATCAATCAGATATTATTTTATAGCAAATAAGCTCTCACATTGGATATGGTCACTGTAGAATTGGCGCCTTTCCCTATGTTGCCATGTGCATAATAGCAAAGTTAACCAGCATATTGGGATTGAGAACAATGGGGTAGTGCAACAGCAGCAGAGACAAGGAAACCAACTTAATTAGGTCTATAATCAATAGCAAAACTCTTATTAATGTGCCTGGCTTTATAAAATCATCCATATACAGTACCAGTCAAAAGTAGACACCTACTGATTCAAGGGTATTTATTTATTTTTACTATGTTCTACATTGTAGAATATTGAAGACATCAAAACAATGAAATAACACATATGGAATCATGTCGTAACTAAAAAAGTATTAAACAAATCAAAATATTTGATAGATTCTTCAAAGCAGCCACTCTGCCTTGATGACAGCTTTGCACACTCTTCGCGTTCCCTCAACCAGCTTCACCTGGAATGCTTTTCCAACAGTCTTGAAGGAGTTCCCAAATATGCTGAGCACTTGTTGGCTGCTTTTCCTTCACTCTGTGGTCCAACTCATCCCAAACCATCTCAATTGGGTTGTAGTCAGGTGATTGTGGAGGCCAGGTCATCTGATGCAGCACTACATCACTCTCCTTCTTGGTCAAATAACCCTTACACAGCCTGGAGGTGTGTCTTGGGTTATTGTCCTGTTGAAAAACAAATGATAGTGGGAATAAAGCGCAAACCAGATGGGATGGCGTATCGCTGCAGAATGCCGTGGTAGCCATGCTGGTTAAGTGTGCCGTGAATTCTAAATAAAATCACGGACAGTGTAACCAGCAAAGCACCCCCATACCTCCATGCTTCACAGTGGGAACCACACATGCAGAGATCATCCGTTCACCTAACCTGCATCTCACAAAGACATGGCGGTTAGAACCCAAAATCTCAAATTTGGACTTGGACCAAAAGGACAGATTTCCACCAGTGTAATACCCATTGCTCGTGTTTCTTGGCCCAAGCAAGTCTCTTCTTATTGGTGTCCTTTAGTAGTGATTTTTTTGCAGCAATTCAACCATGATGGCCTGATTCACGCAGTCTACTGTGAACAGTTGATGTTGAGATGTGTGCTACTTGAACTCTGAAGCACTTATTTGGGCTGCAATTTCTGAGGCTGGTAACTCTAAATGAACTTATCCTCTGCAGCAGAGGTAACTCTGGGTCTTCCTTTCCTGTGGCAGTCCTCATGACAGCCAGTTTCATCATAGCTTTTGATGGTTTTTGCGACTGCACTTGAAGAAACGTTCCAAGTTCTTGACATTTTCCGGATTGACTAACCTTCAAGTAATGATGGACTGTCATTTCTCTTTGCTTATTTGAGCTGCTCTTGACATAACATGGACTTGGTATTTTACCAAATGGGGCTTTCTTCTGTATACCAACCCTACCTTGTCACAACACTATTGATTGGCTCAAACACATTAAGGAAAGAAATTCCACAAATTAACAAGGCACACCTGTTAATTGAAATGGATTCCAAGTGACTACCTCATGAAGCTGGTTGATAGAATGCCAAGAGTGTGCAAAGCTGTCATCAAGACAAAGGGTGAAGAATCTCAAATATAACATATTTTATTTGTTTAGCAATTTTTTGGTTACTACCTGATTCCATGTGTGTTATTTCATAGTTTTGATGTCTTCACTATTATTCTACAATGTTGATAGTAAAAATGAAAACCACGAATGAGTAGGTGTCCAAACTTTTGACTGATACTGTATCTACAGAAATAAGACAGATCTTGCTTTGGGTGCCTGTTGAATAACCTACTGATTCCACGTGCGCCGAGCCTCATGCAACGGCAAAATGTTGGATAAAGCCATTTTAGTCTGTTTTTAATCTTTGCTATGCTGTGATAAAGGCTTCACAATTTCTCATTCGAACAGACTGGTATTACTTAGTGTTGTTTACACTGATCCAAACAGGCAGAAAATAATATTGTAATCTAACAGCACCTGTTTGTCACATGTGAACCAGAGAAAAAGTAGCTGCTGCTTTTGCAACAGCGATTCTAATAAAATAACAAAAACATGTACCACAGCTCTCGCTCCTATACCCTCCATTTTCTTGAGCTCATTATTACAATTATGATCGTGATTATAATAAGTAATATCATCAGTAGGCTTTGTATTGTAGCCTTGTATAACCACTAAGAGCGCAACCGGTTTAGTCTTAAGCCTATATTTCAATATATATAGGCTACTAAATCAATAAATCATTTGTTCATGCCATCACACAGCACACGACACATTCACGCTTTGAAATGCAATCAAGTGTTTTATTTTTTTAAACTAAAAGGTAACTTTGAATAATTAGCCTAAACAAATAAACTGCAATTCACAAATGCATGAAACCGTTTTTAGTCTGCTGTAATAAAGGATTTTTTATATATTTCCCCCCCGTTAGAACAGACTCACTGGTACACTTATTTGGTGTTGTTTACTGTTCCAAATGGTCCCCCCCAAAATTATACTTTAATCTAACGTCAACTGTTTGGCACACAATACTCACGCATATACCCTCCTTTTTCTTGGTTTCCAGTTGTTTCTGCAACTAAGGCAAATGTCTTCTACAGATCTGACTTGTCCTTTTCCTCTTGAGCAACCAGTAAACATTTGCCAGTTTCAAGTTTCCACGGCCATTTTGCTGTCACGTGTTACGGTCTTCGGATTTTGTTATAACCAATTTATTGATGTGATTATGATAGGGCCTGACCTATTGCCCATTGGTCACATGCATGCGATGCTCACATGTTTCACGTAAAGAGAGCAAGGGCTAGGAAGGTTTTTCTAAACAAAATAGGGATTTCGGTATGAGAACTTTAGTCAGAAATAAGAAAGAAACTAAATGGCTGAAATGATGTTACTTCAGCACGGGCAATAAACACTTGCTGTGGTGCCTTTTCATTGCAGTAGGGAGGAGAGAACTTGCACCAGTCACACAGGCACGCGCTGTCATTTATTTTAAACACAGTGTAACCAGCGGGTTCTTTAGTCATTTTTGTGTCGTAATTACTTAATCAAACAGCGTGCTTAAAGCATCAGACAAGCTCAGTACATCTGTAGCTGATTTTATTCAAACTATATATGGAGAATAAGGTTAAACATTTTGACCAATCGATTGGTCGAAAGAACAGGACACCTCACAACCAAGATTTTTAACAAGCCTTGGCTACAATAAAACAACCTCTGTTGGACACATGCAAATTCAGCAACATTTAGCTACCTAGCTAGATGGTTACAAGACTCGGTCACAGATGATTTATTATAATCTTTGACTCGGTTGTCCATGTCCAAGCAGGCGTCTCTGCAAAACAGCAACATCTCACAGCTAGCTAGTCTGATTAATCAGGCTGCAATATATAATGAATTGGTTTATACAGCCTGAAACGAATGTCTGCAAAATCGTGCACATGTTCCTTACAAGTCCGAACGTTGAATAAGCTGCTCGAAATGAGACAAAACATCAACAGGAAACTATTGTTTACCCGACTTTAGAGAGCCAGTAGTTCTGCACAAAGGTAAAGTTATATTGGATATACGTCAAGGGTTTCCAGATAGCACAGACCGATTTTGTAGTGACAACAGGTTTGTGGTGTCAGTCTTCCGTTTACACAGTCACAGGCAGATAGCTAAAGTGAGAATAGGAATTGGTCTGAAGCCAAGAAAAGGAAATTCACGATGTCATGACTGTCCAGTGAGGATCCAAATATATCAGATCAGCTTTACAATAAGTAACTTCAACCAGACCCCCTCACCCACGGGGACCATTCTACTACTCTTTTCAAACCACCCACGGGGACCATTCTACTACTCTTTTCAAACCATCGTATTTCCGCTACTCTCATCAGCCCACTGGGAACCGTTGGCACGGTTGGCTTGCCTACCTTCAAAAGAAGCTTCAGGAGCGAATGGAAATAGAATAAACTAGTTCTGTTCAGGACTACGCGACAAATCACCGGTACCGGACGACTGCAGAGGAAAACAGTAGAAGACGGGTGGGGACCCCTTTTGGACAATCAAGAGCCTTACAAGCATGAAGCATGCTGTGAAAAGGCATGGTCCAGAGATACACAGCGAACCAAGGCATTTTCACGTAAATACATTCATGATTTCTTACTCCAAGCGGGTGTCGGTTTGTGTGTAAAGTAAAGGAGTGCTGTAAGTAAGAGTAGTTTCTAAAATGTACCAACGTTAAGTGTCTCGCCCTCTGTCTTTTGTAACAAGCAGCCATATTGTTATCAGTCCGCTAGGGACCTGTTAACGTATTAAGTGTGTAGGTTAATCTGGTGTTTCCATTTAGTTAGCTAATAAATAAATAATTAAACCAATGTGTAGTACTGAATCGTAAGGCTACGTTTTTTACAGATGCAAGGAGGTTACGACTGTTCAGAATGATATGATACAAGGTTATGATTAATAAGTTGACTGTTTATAGAGGTGATAGGTAAAATACCTTTTAGAGTTTAATAATTCGGGAGATGGTAACTAAAGATCCGCTCTCGTGTTGCCCCAGATTCTAATGAGGTAATTTTTTACCTGATTAATTAAAAAATAAAGGGTAACAATTAAACCTAGTTGATTAGATAAGTCTTCAGATTAATGTTAAGTAACAACGAGCACCACCATGCCAATTCCACCCATACTCTACCAAGACTTTCCAGCACACAGCTTTGACCTACTACAGTAGCTATGTTGGTATTGGACTTCTAACTATGTGTAGTTGCTTAGGATTCAAACCCTTCTCAAAACAGCCTAATTCATACTCTTCAGAGGGATAATTAAGCAATAAGGCCCGAGGAGGTGTGGTACATGGCCAGTATACCAAGCCTGATTTGATTGTTTTTAAAAAGCAGTTGTGTACTGTTCACGTGAACGGGGCATGTTGAATCCCACCGAATCAATCCTGGACGCTCGCGTTTCAAAGAGCAAAGGAAAAAAGGAGGAGCTGAAGAACTGGAAAAGCCTCCTGCTTGATTTAAGTCTCATGTATGGGAGCATTTTGGCTTCTCTGTCAAACATGACAGAAGGGTGGTAGACAACACCATTAAGGTGTGTAGGCATTGCGCCACAAGAAAGCCGTATAAAATCATGGAAATACATCGAGCATGGACACCCATTTAAAGCATCATCACCCCGTTGTGTCAGTGACGGGAGGCAACTCCGCCAAGAGACAACTTCTCACCGCGGAATTTAAGAAGCAATTTGCTGCAGAATCAGACCGGACTAAAGCCATCTCCAAATCTATTGGGATGTTTATCGCTGCAGACATGAGGTAATACTCTGTTGTGGAAAACAATGCGTTTAAAAATATGGTGAAAGTGCTGAGCCACGCTAGGAAATCCCATCGCACACCCACTTCAGTATGAAGATCATGCCAGATCTTTATGAACAGGAAAACATCCAAATTGAGCACTGAAACTGCACCACCGTCTGTGTCCATGATCCTAACCTCTGAAAACAAGGATTCTACAATCCATGGGCCCAAGTGAGGAAGACAGCACCAACACTAGAGATGTCAAGGCTGCCATTAGAGAGGACCTGAACCCCAGATAACCCCCTAACGTACAGGACTACCTTCATAGATCACCTGCACTGGATCCAAGGTTCAAGTCCCTGTCTCACCTAGACCCTGCCCTACACCGGAGGACATACAGTGATCGCACCACTGAGATTGTGGCCACTGAGGAGGTAAAACAATAAAAGTGAATTACTTAATAAATATACTGCAGTCTAATCTTAGTCTATGCTATTAGAATCACCCATTTTTGATTTGGAATAAGAATGGGTTTTTATTAAAATGTTATTTCCACAATTATAGTTCTATGAAATACGACAAATAAATAATATCCACAAAATAATTTGACCATGAAGGAGCTTTTCGGGGAGACCTCTGCGAACAAGGACACAGGCAAGACGTTTGCCAACACCAAAGATGCAGAGGCATCCTACAAGGCAGCAAGCGGCATTCCAGTGGATGGTGATCCACTGGCATGGTGGAAAGCAATGAGTGTAAATACCCTCACATTGCCATGATGGCAAGACACTACCTGGCTGAGCCTGGCACTTCAGGTACTTGCGAGAGGGCAGGGGACATAGTGACTGCAAAGGGGCTCTACACTCTCCCCAGACAATGTAGACATCCTCATCTTTTTGAAAAAGAATTTGAAGTTATAAGCTCAGGTCTGCTTTGCTTAAATTTACATTTTTTTAAATAAATGATGTTGACAGGCAATTTTTTAATTCATTATTGTTCGGAAGAAGGTATCGTGCCTCATATTGCACTTTCATTTAACAATTGAGTATTGAATATTTAACTTTAAGATTTTACTTAAACACTTAAGTTCCTTGCGTTAAGTGTTCTTTAGGTAATAATTGTCTCCCCCAGTTTTTTGCTGATCCGAAAAATGATCCGATCCTTGACTCAAAACCGGGATCCGATCCTTAACGAGTTCTGTGATCCGTTGCACCACTAGTTACCACCCATACTACAGAGTTCCAACCTTTCTCTGGAAGCAACGACAGCACAAGAACTGTTCGTTGGGAGCTTCATGAAATGGGTTTCCATTGCCGAGCAGCCGCACACAAGCCTAAGACCAATATGCGGAATGCTAAGCGTCAGCTGGAGTGGTGTAAAGCTCACCGCCATTGGACTCTGGAGCAGTGGAAACACGTTCTTTAGCATGATGAATCACGCTTAACCATCTGGCAGTCCAACGGACTAATCTGGGTTTGGTGGATGTCAGGAGAACGCTACCTTCCCCAATGCATAGTGCCAACTGTAAAGTTTGGTGGAGGAGAAATAATGATCGAAGACTGCTTTTCATGGTTCGGCATAGGCCCCTCAGTTCCAGTGAAGTGAAATCTTAACGCTACAGCATACAATGACATTATAGACAATTCTGTGCTTCCAACTGTGGCAACAGTTTGGGGAAGGCCCTTTCCTGTTTCAACATGACAATGCCCCTAATCACCCAACCTCACTAATGCTTGTGGCTGAATGGAAGCAAGTCCAAGCAGCAATGTTCCAACATCCAGTGGAAAGAAAGCCTCCACTCTTCTTGGAAGACTTATAGCAGGGGGAATGAGAATGAGATGTCCGATGAGCAGGTGTCCACATACACTACGTGACCAAAAGTAAACACACACAGCGCATTCAGAAAGTATTCACACATTTTGTTGTGTTCAACCAATTTCAAATGTAGATTTAGTGTCATTGGCCTACACACAAAACCCCATAATGTCAAAGTGGAATTGTTTTTAATGAATTAAAAACAAAATGTTGAGTCAATAAGTATTCAACCCTTTTATGGCAAGCCTAAATAAGTTCAGGAATGAAAATGTGCTTAACAAGTCACATAAGTGTGTGAAATAATAGTGCTTGACATGAATGACTACCTCATCTCTGTACCACAAAGACAAATATCTGTAAGGTCCCTCCGCCGAGCAGTGAATTACAAACACAGATTAAACCAAAGACCAGGAAGGTTTTCCAAAGCATCGTAAGGAAGGGCACCGATTGGTAGATGGGTAAAATAAATATAAAAGCAGACATTGAATAACCCTTTGAGCATGGTAAAGTTATTAATTACACTTTGGATGGTGTATCAATACACCCAGTCACTACAAAGATACAGGCATCGTTCCTAACTCAGTTGCCAGAGAGGAAGGAAACTGTTCAGGGATTTCACTGCGAGATCAATGGTGGCTTTAAAACAGTTACAGAGTTCAATGGATGTGATAGAAGAACACTGAGGATGGCTCAACATTATAGCTACTCCACAATACTAACCTAAATGGCAGAGTGAAAAGAGAAGCCGGTACAATATTTAAAAAAAAATCCAAAACATGCATCCAGTTTGCAACGTAGTTTAACTCAAATACATTTGTTGGTAGTCAAAGAAAATATTACTAACAGGTTGTATAGCACAGCTGGCCTGGTACATTGTTTACTGCCTCCATTCGGGATGCACCATTTCAGTGTCAATGACTCGACATTTTGGACAACAACTGATAAATATAACTAAGGCTGGGAATGTCAAAACAATCAAACTAGCAAGGGTAATGATCACAAGTCAGTCATAACGTTGCTAATAGGCTAGCGTATCCATTTATGTAGCAAGCTAAAAACACAGAGCCTAACGTTAGCTAGATAGCTAGCTGCTACGAGGATGTCATGTAATTGGAGGAGTGGAGTGAGTGACAGAATTCCCCCCCCCCCATTTTTTGGTGGCTAAACACAGCTAGATGCAGGTGTCATTTGGTTAGCAAGCAAGAACTTGAACAATATCCAGTTAGCATATCTCTTGCCTTCACAAATTCACTCTGGCCATCTACTCCGATTTCAGAGCTATCGTCATTGTGCCAGAGAGCAGAATAACTGATGAATTTACAAACGTGCAACACCCGCTGAATATTACTGGTGTTAGTAAACGTAGGCACAAAAAAAGTTAGTCATGACGCCCTAGATAAGTTGTAAACAGCCTAGCTAACAAGCTCTCCTAGGGAATGTAAAATGGTCAGAGTGAGGGGTTTGCTCATTTATGTTTGGAAGTGGCTAGCTTGAACTTTAACCAGGTTGGTTGGGACAAGGATGCATTGGCAGGCAAGCTGCAGGACGAGTAGGCTAGAATTCCCCATCATTTATCAGTGAAATTTTGGATGGCCAACTAGCTGCAAAAGATTTAGACGTTTCTCTAATGTTCCATCATGAGATTTAATCATCACATCTTGCTCTTGCTAGCATTAGTTGCTTATCTTGTTGATGTGCATAAATAAAGGGAGAGAGCCTACCCTTTTGATGGTTGTTTGATCAATATGACTAAAGTTCAAATGTAAGATGACTCCCGTGGTATTGACAGAAATCCATTGAGGTGTAGTTTGGCGAATGCTTTCTAATGATCTAAAGTCACAACTGCCTGTAAAACACACAGTCCACTTGAAAGTGAATGATGGCAGGCCTGTGTGGCAAATAGCTTGTTTGCATAAAGGCCTACTGCAGCTCTGATCTGACTGGTCCTGGTCAAGACAGACGTTTGTATTTATGGCAGTGTCTATTAATTGGCCAAAACTCAAGGTCACTTTCCCACTCTATATTGCTATAGAATTTTCACAAATGCCTTAGTATACATAATTACCAAAAATTCCAAAAATGTATGAAAATGACTGTCGCTTTTTAAAAGTGTAATATTCTTCCTGGGGGAGTATGAAGAGATTTTAAGATTAAGAACTGCAAAATGCTGTCAGTTTACCTGAGGTAAACATTCAAGGTTTATGTGGGTAAATCTAATTGCTAACAATAGCGAAACCGGCATTAGCGAAACAGAACTATTTGCTCGGAATATAATTTTCGGTGCCACCGTGCTCAATATAACTAAGTAGTTGTTGACAGGATGAAAAATATCATAAAATAAGGCCTGCTTTTTCGCGATTACTTCGAAACTACGGCAAGCAGTTGGAACATACGGCAATATTATGAAACTGGGCTCCATGGCAGATGCAATTAACTAGTATAAAAAAAAGCTTAAAAATGTCATGTGGCCAGCCTACTCTAGTCTCCTTTTAATCGGACGTCTAGAATTTGAGCTAGGAAGGCGCAACAAATACCCGATTAAAATTTAATTGTTAACGACCCTGTTAAAATCCGGTATGATGTTCTAGGTAATGGACGGCTCATGGCGAAAAAGTGTGTTGTGTCACTACAAGTTGATTTACGAATGTATCGATATTGGTGTCATATCGGTTTAGATAGGATATTAACGTTAGAGATGTGAATTCGACAACACCATCGCGTCAAACAGGTTGGCAAATATCTTCCGACCTATTTTCCATAAACAGGAGCTTTAACATGGAAATATGGCCGTGTCGGAACCCTAACCCTGTAATGTTAAAAGGTGTGTAGTAACTTTTTGGGGGGGAAATGATTTCTCGACGATATGAAACATACGTCCCCGATGTTTACAAAACCACACCGCAAGCAATGCACGTCAACGCGTTTAATTAGCTCAGGCGTCGGGGCTGTACGACTCTCACCGCCAGAAGATACGAGTCAATTGGTGCTAAAGGTAACGTTAGTTAGTACCCCCATTCATAGACGCTGCTATATGCTATCTAACGTTAGGTAAATTGCTATCACGCCGTAACAGCTAGCTAGCTTTTTTCTAGCTAGCGTGTTTGGAAACATGTTACAGTTGAGTTGACTTACAGGAAGTTTTGCATTGTGATGCGAATTATGGATCCTTCGACAAATCCAGACACCTGACCATCTCCAACGGTACCAGAGGACGAACCTGCTCCATTATTTGAAGGTTGTGTGTTCGTTACGTTACTTATTCGTTTTTTCTTGCCCGCAGAAGCCATGACGCTGACTTACAACTTCGAAGATTTGCTAGCAGTCTTTCAGTGGAATTCGCGCGCCCAGTATGGACGGTTGTCGATTGATGATTGGAGAAGGTGGGTCACGTGTAGCGTAGTTCACCAACAACACAACATGCAGCTCATGTCCACTAGGTGTCAGTAACGCCCTATGTTTCATGCCTACAGCAGAGAGTTTATTACAGTAATGAAGTATCTGCCAGGTAGTGTCAGTCAGAATACAGTAAGAGGTGCACCAATACCAAATATTCTTAAAATATTAGCTATAGTTCCAGAAAATATGTGACAATACTCTTGTAGACCTTTAAAAATGAAGACAGTCATAAGACAAAGGCATGCTTTGTTATTGCTGCTCATGTTGTGTTGCTACCATGCTGTGTTGTCATGTGTTGCTGCCTTGCTATGTTGTTTTTTTAGGTCTCTCTTTATGTAGTGTTGTCTCTTTTGTCATGATGTGTGTTTTGTTCTATATTTATATTTGATTTAAAAAAATGTTTATCCTAGCCCCTGTCCTTTTGCCTTTTGGTAGGCCATCATTGTAATACCGAATTTGTTCTTAACTGACTTGCCTAGTTAAATAAAACATTTAATTAGTAAGATCAAGACAAGGACACATGTTGAATAAGCATCCCTCTTTATTTCAGCATTAATCTAATGCATATTATTTTGAATACAACACAGCCTCTATTACTGGGAAAATGTTGACTGACTACTACCAATTTCTCTACAAAGAGCAAGTAGGGTCAGGTGTGACTGATAATTAAAAACGTGTACAGTGATATAATTTGATTGGTTGTAAATGCAGAATCTCTTTTACTCAATTCGAGGCATTTTTTTGTTTGACCTCTATGTGCAAAACGATTCAGTGCTATTAGTACAGTTGCTAAAATAAAATGTTTGTGTACATTTTTGTCTGTATGTGCAACATAGTATTGATGCATGCATCTTATTCAGCACTCTTCCTGTCCTCTGCTCCTTCACTCAATGTCATTTGAGTTTCCTGGGGAATGGGTCATTTTGACTTCAATATCTGTGGACGAAAAATAAAATGAGCCATGAGTTAAAAGATTGCACAAAGCAAAACAATTCAACACAATCCTTGTTTGTAGAGGTTGTATAACATTAATCGGGCAACAGATACCTGGGCATGGTCCACTTTCAAACACAATGTCATCGATGGCTATGTCACTCCTTATTGAGGAACCCCTGATGGCCTCAAAAACAACCTAGAACAATAGGAGAAAAAGGACAACAAATGATGCTCAGTAAAACAAGTATTTAACCTGAGCACATGTGAATAAGACTGGGTGCTTTAATTCTTCAAATCGTTGCCTGAATATATTGTTGTAATTTGGGGGTGGTGTGTAGAGGAGAAGTGACATTTTTCACCACTTGCCTGATGCTGTTGGTCACTCTGGTATTCCACAGTTGCTTTCAGCCAGGTGATGCTCTGCTCTCCAGTGTGTTTCCATAGCAACACATCCTTTCCATCCTGTCTCAGATGGATGCTAAGCTCACCTGTGCCTGAGCCGTACATCTGGTAGAAGAAACGTAGGCACTGAGGACCACTGGACCCCCTCAGAGGACTGGAGAGTAACCGGGCATTCTGACCAGGCAGCATGTTAGATGCCTCAATGTGCATGTAGTACCCTAACAGAGTTTCACAGGGTCAAATTCCAACTATCACAGTATACCATGGAAACAGACTACAATGATGTCACAATTACTCTTTTTAAGGAATGTTATAGGGCATTGGATACTCACCGACTCCTGTGGTGTGATCCCCCTTTGGCCCGGTGTAGGAGGTAGGGGTAGGCCCTCTCACCCGTACCCAGTCACCCTTATCATCCTCCTTGTCTTGAATATACCCACAGTGACCCATCTCAAAGTTACAATGCCCAGGGACAGACAGGAGTAAACCTGCAGATGGACACCCACAATGACAATGTGTTTATCATAGAGACACTATAACTCCCAGAGATCCTGTGGGCATCAGTGAGGGTGAAGTTACCTGCTGTAAGATCACAGTCCCCGAGGCTCACACTGATGTCATCCAGAGCAACTGAACCACAGTCCCAGAAGTTTGTACATGTGCTGACAAACACCACCTGGACAGCAGGAGCAATTAGCATTTTTTTTGCAGGAGCAAAGCCTTCAACAACATACGTTCTCAGAGGATATAGCTTCTGAAAAAATGTAACTGCATAATGCATTTGCAGACAGAGTTACACCTATTTACAGAAATGAACTGTGATAGGGTAATGTTTAGATTTTGAACAAATAAGGCATGTTTTATCAGGGCGAAAGAGTTTACAAAGAAAACCCAGTGAGGAGAATCTCTGACTACTGACTTAGGCATCCTGTTTCATTTTATGTCAAACGTATTAAACCTGGTCGTCTAACTGCTGCTGCTAACAAAGCTGGAGCCAAACCAAAGGACTGAGAATTAAAACAATATGTCAAAGATATGAGCTATGTAAGGCTGAACAAACTTCAAAGCCCCCAACGCAACAGTTTCAGTTACATATAAAACATTATAGGCAGGGCATACACAGGATATCAATTGTGACGAGGAAGGAAAACAACTGACGAACTAAAGAGGGGATTAACCCTCTACTGGGGTTACTTAACCCTCTATGGCACATCATTGTCCTCAGGCATTATTTTGAAATTCATGACAATATGTGATATCATGTCTGCAAAAGTTCCAATGAGATGCAGAAGTTGGTATGATGTATGAATTGGGGCAGGGGCCTTCTTTCAGGAAGCAGAGCGATGTGAGTGCATGGTGTGAGCAATACATTTATTTCATTATTTTGCATGTTTAAATAGAGAGAACTTGACAATAAAAAAATATGTCCTTGTTTAGGGACCTCTAAATTAGCATATTTGATAGTTTTTGAACATATTTTGTTTTTATATATATTCAAAACATTTGCAACGTTGTGCAGTTAGGCTAATTTTCAGGGCAATATCATGCTCAATAAAATAATGTAAAATGATGGCCTTGGTCAATGTTTTTGCCAACATATCTACTGATATTCACAGGCAATGGACACATGGAATCAGTGAAAGTAGCCTAATCGAAGAGTTAGAATCGTACCATCTGATAGTGGTGGTGGGGGGTATATATTTTTTAAACCAAAATGTGTGCATTAGAGGGTTAATATATTTTAATACATTTTACCTTTGCAGCCTGTGGACTCTGGAAGGTGATGTCCGTTGCTATCCAGACACCTCTGGACTTGTCGTTCTGGGTCCATATCCTGTCCTGTATGATTCCACTCTGACCCTGAAGGTAAACGGTGAGCGCCTGGTCTGTCTGTAGGAATCCACGGAGAGAGTAGTGGAACCTCAGACAGTACTTCATGTTGCCGGGCAGAGGAGGCCCGAGCAGGCGGCTAATATAGCCAGCACGTGGACTCAGCCGAGAGTGAGCTAGAAGAAAGGACCCTGTGGGGAGAGAAAGAACTCTTAATATTGTCTTTGGCAGCTCTGTTTCCTGTCTATCGTTTTGCCATGGAACATTTTCACTTTGCACCAGGCACTGGTCTTTCTGACACTTGAAACGCTTCAGGTTTTTACCAAAGTCAAATTGAATGCATTGCAAATGGTCAGCAGGAGCAGCTAGAGAAACAATCTGTTGTTTACTCATTGCGCTTCTTGTATCTTTGCGTGATCAACATTGTATAATTTCTGACCTGCCCCTGTTGTGTGGTCCCCAGTCCTGTAGATGTTGGGCTTGACTGACACTCTCTTCCATGGGGATCCTTCCATCTGATCCTGGGTGTAGTGGCAGAAACCCATCTCAAAGTCACAGTTGGCGATGGAGGGATCAAATGTTGGCTCTGTAGCACAGATGGGACACATTAGGACGCTGCAGCCCAATACTCTTTAACATAATGCTTTTCTCCTCTTTTACCTTTCAACTCCATCCATATCAGTCATGAGAGTTAATGTATAGTCAAATGTAAATCTACTGTGTGATGGAAACAGGAGGAGAGAGACCAAACAGACCCACCTGTCTCTGCACTACAGAACTCAGGAGAGAAGGCGATATCATCGAGTGCCACGTGACCCCCTCTGGGGCTGTTGAAGGTGACTTCAAACACCACCTGTAGAGAGCCGGTATACACATACAATCACACTCATCGAACATCCTCCGGTCAGGCAAACACATGAAGAAGTGAACATGCTGCTCACTGTACTCAGTATTCAATCAGAATGTAAATCCAATGTGCACTCCTTGTGAAAACATCTGCACCCCACTGACCTGCAGAGGGAAAGGGGCCTTGATGTCCACCTGCACAGGTATCCACTCCAAGGTGGTAGCAGTCCAGTCATTAAGGCTCTGGTCCTCTGGGTCTGCTCTCCACAGCTCCTGGTACTGGCCTGCCTGGTCCCTGGTGTAGACAGAGAACAGGTTCCCTCGCTCCTCACCCCGCTGGTACTGGAAGCTTAGGCAGCCCGATATGGGCACCGTTGTCATAGCGGACACCAGTTTGGCTACCTCCTGGAATGTCTTGGCGTGCACAGAATCCACATACATGTAGTGACCTGGGAGGGCAATGGCAGCTTTGATTTTCAACTTGAAGCCATTTTGGATGATACCAACCAAACTCCCTAGATTCTATTGTCCATTGTACTACCTCAAGCTACAATATTTTGGCATTCTGCTGCCATATGAAAAAAAAAAAAAAAAATTTGTGAACTTAGCAGGAGGCCAGTTGCCCTGCTGAACGTACGAAATGCCCTTGTTCTGTTGAGTGTTAATACTTTATTGAGTTATTTGTTTTGGTTCTTGTTCATTTTGACTGTGTCATTTGCTTGTGGCCTGTGTTGAGCAGTGGTATATTCTTTTTGAGTGTTGAGCTGCGATATCTGCTATACATCTACTAGCATTTAAATGTGTGAGTTGCTAAGGCTTCACCTGCTCCGTTGTGCGTGTGGACGTAAGGTATGTTGCTCTGAGTGTCCCGGGCAGCTCCTCCTCCCCTGTACCAGTTGACATTGGTGTTCCACTGGTTTCTGTAGCCACAAAGGTGGGACTCCTCGTAGTCACACTCTTGAGACAACAGGACAGTAAACCATTAGTACAACGCTTCCCTGTGAGGAAGCGGACCGAGGGGCCTCTCTCATTAAAACCTTCTTGTTATATTTTATTATAGTAAATAGAGCAAGTTAAACAGGCAGATGATAAAAGGAGTAAAAGAGGAAAGCACATACATTATATATCATTAACATTTCATATACACTAGATAAAATATAAATGTGACTATTGTAATGTTATTGTCACATAATGAACATGTTTTGTTGGATGAAAAGGGATACGGAATCAGTCATTGTGTTGTCATCGCGCACGCGCGTGTGTGTGCATTGATGCATACCTGTGTGTTTGTGAATGATATCAGTCACTTTCAAAGTCATACAAAGAGGGTATATGGGTATATGATATGGGTGTGACTCACTGACCTAAGCAGTATCCAGGGTTGATGCGTATCTCAAAGATGGCCACACTACTACCTTTGCTCTCACCAGGTCTCCCGTCAATGGCAATCTGATGGGAAACAGATGTTCAGTAATAGCCCTCAATAGGTAATGAATGAGGAGGGGATATGGAGGTATTGAACAGTATGTCTGTGCCCCATTATGTTGGGTGGGAATGTACGACATATAGACTATACCACCATAGGCTAATGGTACAGTTCCCAGCTCCCAGGTGAGTGTAGCTAAGGCAGGTCCCCCCCAGGCAGGTTCAAGGTCAAGTGCATGGTTAGTTACTGTAATGCTCGTGCCTGACTGCCTGTGTGCAGTGCATGTTTCTATCATGCTCCCTTATTTCTATCAAACCAGTCAGGTTGAGTGCAGCAAGAAGCACCATTAAGATGTCACATGCAATACATAGCAGCAGTTATCAGCCCAGACCTGAGATTGAACAGCAGATACAGTACATGCATGTCATTTCATGTTAGGAATTATCAATGTTTATCTTTTGGGGGGGTCTTTAGAATATTTTCCAGGCCCCATTCCTCCACCTAAGTATGGCAGTGTTTATATTAGCCCATACATTTTAACAGTGTGTATGTGCCTCCCATGTTCCTGAGGGTGTGTTGTTTACCCTGTACGGCTCGGTGCTGTTCTGGAGGTCAATGCTGGAGATGAGCCAGCTGTCGGAGGCAGTCTGGGTGCTCCACAGGGCCCGGTCGAAGCTCTCGCCCTCTCTGCGCTGTTGGACCTGTAGAAAGCCCGACCCGGAAAGTTGGTACACCAGCCTCAGACAGCTCCAGTCCTCCTGCTCCATGGATGGGCCCAGCAGAACTGCCCTGCCCTCCCCCTCTGACCTCTCCTCTCCCTCCGACCTCTCTTCCTGCCCATCCTGGTCCTCTAGGCCTGGGTCCACTGAGATGAAAGACCCTGAGAACAGAGAAACAGTTTGAATAGAGGTTCTATGAAAAGAGCAAGAGAAGAAGAGAGTATAACAGGACCTACTTAATCCATTGTCATTAGGCTTTTTTTCTAAGAATACCTAGGGTGACAGTGTAAGGGAAGGATGGATGAAAAAAGGAAGAGAGGAAACAGATGATGAAGAGGAAGGAGGGTGGACGGTCTGCCACAACAGGACACAAGTAATAGACAAAAACAGGAAGAGACACATTCTTCTTACAGTTTACATATAGTAGTCCCCGTCTTAAGGCAAACATAATGATTAAATATAGTAGTTGTCATAAAAAATCAAATCTGCATTCTTATGTGTCCTTTGATCATTCTGGGATATAATAGTACTACTAAGTACCAAATCTGAGAGCTTTGAATGCCTAAATCTGTTATTTCACTGTTTCCAGATGTGTGCTGGAAACGCAGTCCAGATGGCTCTCTCTCTCCCCACTTTCTCTCCATCAGAGCAACAACTGCATGAACCACATCAACAAGTACAACAACTAGTACAGCTAGGCCTACCACTACTACAGACACCACTACAGACACCACTACAGACACTACTACAGACACTACTACAGACACTACTACAGACACTACCACAGACACTACCACATATACTACTGCAAACACTACTACAGACACCACTACAGACACAACTACAGACACTACCACAGACACCACTACAGACACCACCACAGACACTACTACAGACACCACTACAGACACTACTACAGACACCACCACAGACACTACTACAGACACTACCACAGACACTACCACATATACTACTGCAGACACCACTACAGACACTACTACAGACACTACTACAGACACTACCACAGACACTACCACAGACACTACTACAGACACTACTACAGACACTACTAGAAACTTAAAATCCTTGTAATAAGCCCCTATCATCTCTGCTGTATAGAAGAGAGGACAGTCTTCTCATGTTTTCAATAAGCAACAAGTTGCCATGTATTTCAAGCACTTTAAGGGGGATAACCCACAGGGCACATGCTGGTTGAATCAATGTAGTTTCCATGTAATTTCAATCAAATTTAGTTGAACCAATGTAGAATAGACGTTGAATTGATGTCTGTGTGCAGTGGGAAGCTACTGTATTATAGGCACTTGTCAGTGTTATTAAAGGGGATAGTCTTCAACCTTTTTCAAAGTCTCCTACCATCTTTGTTGAGCGTCCAGCTTAAAAAGTTTGGGTCTGACGTGTATCCACAGGTGCTGGACTCAAAGCTACAGGAGCCTGGCAAGTGCTGGATCTGGGCTTGGACTGTGGCTGGGAGAAGAGAGAAAATGGATGAATCATACAGACACTAAAACAAGCACCACTGCATGTATAAAAACAGGCACATATTCACTGTAGATTTGTTTTCTATACTCACCAAACAGGGTGAAGAGGTAGAATGGAAGCATTGCAGTCTTAAATTTTAAAAAAAATCCAAAAACAGGAGACAAGCAGAAGTACCTTCAAACTAATGCACGAGCGATTGTGTGTCCCAACCAAAATCAAAGCCAGCTCGAGGTCCACACTGTCAGTATTTCTCTGTCTGGTCCTGTGTGTCTGTCAATCAATATCAATCTCTCAAGCTCACAAACTGCCAGCACACTGTACAGTCTCAGATAAGAAGACTCTGTCCAGACAGCAGTGCTGTGAGGAGGAGAGAGAGAGGGAGGGAAGGAAGGAGGGAGACTCTGGTAATAATCTGAACCAGACTCTTACAGAGCTCCAGAACTCTCTCTCACTTCCCTCACCTCAGATTCCCCAAGATTTTGTCTTAATTTACATTGTGGGAAGTAGCCTTTGAGGTATACTGCTTTTGTATTTATACTGAACAAAAACATAAATGCAACACTTTCAAAGATTTTACTTTTACAATTCATAGAAGCAAATCCATCAATTTAAATAAATTCATTAGGCCCTAATCTATTGATTTCAAATGAATGGGCAGGAGCGCAGAAATGGGTGGGCCTGGGAGGTCATAGGCCCACCCACTTGGAAGGCAGGCCCAGCCAATACAAATGTGTTTTTCCCCACAAAAGCGCTTTATTACAGACAGAAATACTCCTCAGCACCACCCCTCCTCAGATGATCCCGCAGGCGAAGAAGCCGGATATGGAGATCCTGAGCTGGCATGGTTACACGTGGTCTGTGGTTGTGAGGCCGGGTGGATGTTCTGGCAAATTCTCTAAAACGATGTTGGAGGCGGCTTATTGTAGAGAAATTAACATTTAATTCTCTGGCAACAGCTCTGTTGGACATTCCTGCAGTCAGCATGCCAGTTGCATGTTCCCTCAAGATTTGAGACATCTGTGGCATTGTGTTGTGTCAAAAATGCACATTTTAGTGTGGCCTTTTATTGTCCCAAGCACAAGGTGCACCTGTGCAATGATCATGCTGTTTAATCAGCTTCTTGATATGCCACACCTGTCAGGTGGCTGGATTATCTTGGCAAAGGAGAAATGTAAACTAATTTGTGCACAACATTTGAGAGAAATAAGTTTTTTGTGTGAATGGAACATTTCTGGGATCTTTTATTTCAGCTCATGAAACTTGACATGTTGCGTTTATATTTTTGTTCAGTACAATGGCAATTATTTTTATTTTCTATTTTTATTTGTCTCTAATAATGCTGGTCATCACTGCAATTGTATTGATGAATAACAGCCTAACATCGGTGTGTTTACCCCAGGGTATTTCTTGTCCAGTCAGTCCCCAAGTAACCTGGACTCCAGCTGTTCTTGGCTGGGTTCTCCAGAACGTCAATCACTGGCTCTCAGTTCACAAGAATATGATGTTCAGTTATGGCTCGCAACTTGTCTACAGGAAACAAAATAATAATAATACAAAACACAAAACAATTTCAGCAAGTAAGACATGCTACCAATAAAAGATGAAATGTTTGTAAGCTGCAATTCCTTTTGCCTGGCCGGTCTGTGATGCATGTTGTAGGTTTGTGTACATGTCCATGACATGCAAAAATGAACATCATGAACTAGCCCTTAATTCCTTGCTGTTAAAACACACGCACACACACACTGAAAAAGTGGCCTGATTGGAAGGAATTATGTGTAAAAAGTATCAGAAGTAAATCACAAGAGGACAGACAGCTTTAGAGTGGCTTTTATAATAAGATGGTTCTCTGTTATATTTTGTCATCTTCTTCAGAACTGAAGCAAATTAATGCCAGAGGGAGGTAAAAGTAAACAGGCTTCAGGGTGATGGATTGTGCAGAGAGGGTCTGATGCCAGTCATAAGACACATGTTATCCCACATTTGTTCTCCATATGTACTTTAACTGCCTGGTCTTTCTTTCCCTCTTTCATGAAGGTGCTGGGAAATGCTATGAGAGAAAAACAGATGGAGTCCATTCTGGGTGAAATATTACAGTATATACACTTGATTATGTGAAGGAGGGCCAGACTTGTGCAATCAATCCATTTCATTTGCTAAGAGAGAAGAGTGGGGTCATTTCTAATGTAAGGCCAAGCATTGAGAGAACTGAACCAGCATGCTACACAGAAATCAACAAAAACAGTATAAATAACAGCATGCCATTTCTCAAGCACCTTGTAAACATTGGGACAATGGTTTCATGAACACCCACGTGTGGTTTAAAAATATGACATCTGTAGCCTAGTTTGGGTCGACACAGTGCATTTGTGTGTAAGCTGATACCCTGACGTGTTCCGTTCAGAATGTGGCAAGGTGCCAGAGGACTGGTCCTTCTGGGCCAAACCTATCCGCGGGGTCTGCCCAGCCCAGATGGATAATAGCTAGTCCCCCCTTTCCCCCCTTTCAGAACAATCATCAACGACAAAATCCCAAAATCATTTGTCTCTCAACCAGAAGTTACCAGTGTGAGTTTGTATGAACTCCCTGTTTTTGAACTGCACCAAAGATCATCCAAGTAATAATATTATTACTGTAATAATGCAAGAGATAGGACATTAACCTTTAATATATATTCAAATGTCACACATTGCTTATGGGAGTGGACTGTTATGGAAATGGTTTAAGCCATGCAGTATATATTCTATAAACACAGGAGATTGATACCATGTGGTTGGTCAACTCATATCAGAAGATTAAGAACAGTTCAGCTATTGGACAGTGCCACCTGCAGCCCAGCCCAGGCAATACTACACCATCCATCCCTTGCTTTCTTCAGTGTAGTTTAAGCCTGGAAGACTGCTACTGCATGAACAATTCTGGAGGTATTGCATGTGGCCCATGGGTTTTGCGTGACAACACTGTAATGAGCTTGATCAAACATTTATGAATGGTATTTTCAGAGATGGGTTTTAAGCATGCTCTTAGCCAGTCATGTCAGTTAAGACCATATTTTTATTTACAATGACGGCCTACCCCGGCCAAGTCCTAACCCAGACAACGCTGTACCAATTGTGCGCCTCCCTATGGGACTCCCAATCACAGCTGGTTGTGATACAGCCTGTGATCAAACCAGGGTCTGTAGTGACACCTCTAGCACTGAGAAGCAGTGCCTTAGACCGATGCGCCACTCGAAAGCCCAAGTTTCCATCTAACCATTCATGCAGATTAATTACCTGACACATGAAAAAAGTAATGACTGGGCTGAAAAACATGAAATGCCTGGACAGTTGTATAAATGCCGACAGACAATTTGTTCGTTTGACATGGTGGGATAATCTTGTGTCGGTAAAATGAACGATGTGAGAAATGATGGTGGAAATGCCTTTATGAACAAATATTGATATAATAATAATGATTATTATTATCCGTTATTTTACCAGGTAAGTTGACTGAGAACACGTTCTCATTTACAGCAACGACCTGGGGAATAGTTACAGGGGAGAGGAGGGGGATGAATGAGCCAATCACATCAAAGTAAATTTGGAGTCACACGATGATATGTTGTGTGGTCCTCCCACTACGATTCAGGAAACAATGCAATTTATTAGGCTACAGATTAAATAAGTTATGAACTTCACAGGGTGGTGAATATGCAAGATGATGAGCTTGATGCTCCTCTCCAATAAATATTGAGGGTCTTCTGATGCTGTCTGGTCAAAAAGAGTATGATGTTGTTGCCGCCCGTAGTATTGAATGCAAGGGAAACCAGCAAGCATTTGGCCTCCCTTGAATTTGTTTTACAATTAAATAATAACCAATCAGCTGAGTGAGCTCACATTTCAATGGTCCTGGCACACCCCCCAAAAAATATTGTCAAGGGAAGGCAGTTTGGATTTGGCTTCACACTAATCACATCACATCAAAAGCCTAACTCCATTTACAGAAAAAAATATTATTGTTGCATCTCATTGTTTTTCTCCTCCAGTGGCTAGCTAGGTAGCTAAAATGGTCCCTTTCCTAAATTAGCCATGGATGGAGATAGGGATTTGGACTTGTGGTTTGACTTAATTCTCAGTACTGGCTAATGATTATAATGGCGATTCTGATCCAACCATTATTTCATACATTGTGCCCTTTGCCTGAGAGGATGGAAGTTCAATATGTGGCTAATGTTAACTCGCAGGCTCATCGTTGCCCATCAAAGGAAGTTAGGCTAGCGATCAAGCATTTTAGCCAGGTAGCCTAAGACAACAAAAACTAAAAGTGTGTACTGTATGACAGAGTTATAGACCGTTTAGGCAACATGAAAGAGAGGAGGATGGCGTTGGTGTTTCTCTACAGGTAGGGTGAGTCAGCATGTTTTTCAGCACGCACACATACACACACACAGAAATCAGTGGCATGGACAGCCACATCATATTTTGCTTATGTTGATTGAACTAAATTGTTTTAGGTATATTTTAGTTGTCACTGTATTAGACTAAGTATTGGTGATTTGATGAGGTTGAAATGTTAACGTTTAAATGGTGCTAGCTGGAATAGTCTTGTTTTCTTTGTGATTTACGTTAACTCCTGATTCTAAATCACGTTTCGTAGTCTTGAAAATGACAGAAACATTAACTTGCTTGACCAAGCTGTAGGTCATTTAACTGTTTGTAACATACAATATGCTTTGTGGACTTCACCAGACAGAGGTTGCTCTCTGGTTTTGTGATGAAAGACAGATGTGGTTGAATTTATTCTGCTACTGTATCTTCTTGTTGTCTCTCAGCCTTAGCCCTAAATATCACAGTGTCAAGGCATATGAACTAACAGGTTATAGAGCAAACATACAATGATCACAACACATAGGTTGTAATATGGCACATTTTCCTGGCTTGGCTTCCCCAGTGATTTTACCCACACACTGCTACCGGGGGAGGGGTGGTGATCAAAGATTGGATACCATTACCATGGTTACTACTCACATCAGTATCTTCAGTCACATGTTGTCACGGTAACGACAGCTCTGTTACGGTGAAGAGAGTCATGTGACTGAGGTGGGAGTGCGTTCTAGGGAATAATGTTCTCCCTAGATAACGTAGCCCACAGCCTATATATAGCCTAGTATATTCTGATAAGAGCAGGGAGCGAGTGTCCTTCAATAGCTTGTTTTGTGTGGTTGACACCGTGGTGTGGATATTTTGCTTAGTTTACACAGGTGTTTCTCAGACCCAGGGGTAGAATTGGTGGGCTCTGATATCTCACTGCGCTCACGAAAAAGTGGTGCAGAGCACACAGCAGTGTTGCCTACGAAGAGGCGGAATACGGCGGGTGCAGCTCCGTAAATATTATGTTGAAACACAGCAGTCTTTTAAAGGCGCTTTGTGCGTCGGTAATCCGCTCTGATGTCACGATCAGGAGGAGTTGACCGCTCAGGCCTAATCCATGCAAATTGTCTGAAGGTACAGAGGGACCAGCAAAAATGGTGAAACGGATTGTTACGCGACCAACCCATTCATACTGACGAACAGGTAAAATTATTTTTATCATCCAGAATATAGGGCAACAATTAACATGACAGCGACTGGCATGTCGACCGCATTCCGTCGGTAGTATATAGATTGGAATGGAATGAATGAAGGTAGGAGGTTGCGCCGATTATTTGACCACGAAAAGCAGCTGGCAGATGGATAATTTCATTAGATGTGTCACATTGTACAGCCTTTCATCGTCGTCGGACATTCAGACAGGTGCCTGTTTTTTAAAATATGACGACAGTCCATTCGTAGTGCAGTTGTCAATAACAAAAATGTATTATTTAACCACAGGATCGAGCGCATAAATTACAGTTTGCTTTCCTTTTGGGCTGTGACACAGGATGACAGAATCGGGAGAGCGCTTTCTCATCCCATAGAATAGTGACTGTTCTGTCCGGACTCCGGACATATCGCGGTTGAAAAGCCACTTTATTGCACATAGGCCTATAACTAATACTGAACAAAATATGAACGTAACATGCAACAATTTCAAATATTTTACTGAGTTACAGTTCATATAAGGAAGTCAGTCAATTGAAATAAATGCATGAGGCCCTAATCTATGGATTTCACATGACTGTGCAGGAGCGCAGCAATGGGTGGGCCTGGCTCCCCAGTGGGTGGGCCTATGCCCTCCCATGCCCACCCATTGCTGCGCTCCTACACAGTCAGCAATCACAATGAGGTTTTCCCCACAAAGGGGCTTTATCTCAGACTATCCCACAGGTAAAGAAGCTGGATGTGGAGGTCCTGGGCTGGCATGGTTACACGTGGTCTGTGGTTCTGGCGTCATGCCAATTGCACAACCCTTCAAAACTTCAGACATCTGTGGCTTTGTGTTGTGTGACACAACTGCATATTTTAGAGTGGCTTTTTATTGTCCCCAGCACAAGATGCACCTGTATAATGATCATGCTGTTTAATCAGCTTCTTGATATGCCACACCTGTCAGGTGGATGGATTATCTTGGCAAAGGATTTTAGAGAACATTTTAGAGAGATAAACATAATGTGTGTATGGCCATTTCTGGGATCTTTTATTTCAGCTCATGAAACATGGGACCAACACTTTACATTTTGCTTTTATATTTTTGTTCAGTATAGTTTTAGGAAATGGCAATTATTTGTATTTTCTATTTTAATTTGTCTTATATAATGCTGGCCGTCAGTGCAATTGTATTGCATGCATAACATAGCCTACCATTGGGCTGCTTCCAATGAAAAGAATAGTATTTGTCGCAAGGTACCTGCTGTCCCACCCTTTTCATTTCCTCACGTTCAGGCATCTTTTTAAAAATGTCCTGCCTGCGGCCATGAAACGTGGGATTTGGATAAGCTTTAGTCAGTCATCACACCACCTGGCTTATACATTAATCCCATCCTGCTGAAACAACAAACATGTCATCAAAATGTAACCAGTAGACCTATTGCTGCTACATGTAAACACTGTTTTAACATTGGCCTTGTCTCGTGTGTGTGTGTGTGTGTGTGTTAGGCTAGTGTAAAATCAGTGAGTTAATGGCTTGGTTAATCCCCTCCCTGGGGCTTTCACTGGAGCCCTGACAGATGGAGGAGCAGTACACAGGTCACAGCTCCCTCCGTCGGCCCGGCTGCCTGGCCCATGTTGCCCACAGCCAGACCATCTGTGACCCGGGCACTGCCCCCCAGGTGCCCGCCCAGTCAGCAGCACCAAGCACCGGGGAAAGGGCATAAATCGAACATATCATCTGCACTCTGTCCTCCTCTCTGTCTGTTTCTGCCTGCACTAAGATTACTTTTCATCCTGAGGTTCTGCATTAACTTCTGCCCCTAGTCTCCACTCAGCTATCCAGCTGTTATTAAATCTGTACATTCTCTGCTTTCTGTATCCATCCAATTTGCATTTGAGCTACTCTCATTAATTCATAAAGTATAGAAGCCTATAGCTCTTAAAGCTACAGAATACTGTACCTGCAAAATTGTGAAAGCTAATCCTATACTATACTTTGAAATCAGTATACTGCTGCTGAGTATACTGCATAATCTATCCAGAGTCCAGACATCAATATTCTGTACACTGAGCATACAGTTCAGGATTCAGCCCAGCCTCCTCTCTTTCAGGTCGGTGGTGTTGGGGCTTTGTCCTTCCTACTCTTTAATGCCAGCTGCTGTGCTGTGGTGGTGTGGTGTGGTGCTGCTGCTGGGGCAGGGAGAATATACCTGAGATTAAACACACCCAGATGAATCGCATGAGATTTGGTTTTTCCCTGGAGAATAGGGAGCCCTGCAGCTTCTTATCTGTCAGTGTACATTCTGTGTCTGTGTCTGTGTGTGTGTGTGTTGTACTATGTAGATGTGTGTGGTATTGGCAAATCTCAATCTCAATATTTTTATTTGACCGAAATTGAGGATAGAATTGACATTAAAATGGATTTTGGGTGAGTGAGACATACTTCATAACCACAGTGGTGCTCTATCACTCTATCACTCAAAACACAATCCCATTCTCCTGTTTGTAGACATGCCTTCCTGACCCTGCTGTTTCATCCAGACCCCTGAACTATGACCTATCTGTTGTCATGAATTTCCTGTCTCCCTTCAGGCAGTGCTGTGAGTGGTGTTTCTTTGGAGACGGAAGGACCATGTTCTATATGTAAACAGATTACAGCAGAGTGATGAGCCACAAGCAGCAGGGGGAGCAGCTAGGTGATGCTGTGGGGGAGGAGCAGAAGTCTCCAGCTGCTCCCAGAAACAGGCATCCCAATGGCACAGCAGGAGGAGGCGGAGGAGAGGGTGTCCCTGTCCGGAGAAGTTGGAGACCCTGCCAAATGCTCGGTCAGGACGGGCAGGATCCTTATCTTCATCACCACCACCATCATCATCCCTCTATTCCGCACCAAGGCTCGGGCCGCGGTCCCCCACGGCACCATAGGCGTTCACCCTCAGGGCAGGGCCTGTCCAGCCAGGGGGAGGGAGTGGCTATGGAGCCTCCTCGCCACACCCAGCCGCCCCGCCCTGGCGTGGCCCGCTACCGCCGCCAGGGGGAGCCCAGGGTCAGAGTTCACAGACGGAGACAGCCGCCGAGAGACATCCAAGAGATCCACGACCCGCCATTTCCACATCATTGGTCATCTGACGCTTCTCTGACTGAGCAGAGTGACATGACTGGTCCAG
This sequence comes from Oncorhynchus tshawytscha, assembly GCF_018296145.1. Taxonomy (NCBI): domain Eukaryota; kingdom Metazoa; phylum Chordata; class Actinopteri; order Salmoniformes; family Salmonidae; genus Oncorhynchus; species Oncorhynchus tshawytscha. Next base: position 22,701,057 of record NC_056448.1, read on the forward strand.
CAACAATGAAGCAGCAGCACCTCATGCACTCCCCTCAACCCCACCACACACAGGACAGTGGAGCACCTGACCTTACTGCTGGTACTCTTACGCCAACACACCACACACCATGTCCCCCTGCACCTGATATCCCCCCTCAAGAGCTGCTACCACCCCTTACCAACAGAGATTCTCCCCAGCCTCAGGAGGATGAGGAGAAGGAGGAGGAAGGGTGCAGCTCATCCATAACTCAGTCTGTTAGTGCTCAGAGTGGATCTGACATCCAGACAGACCTAGAGTGGAACCAAGAGCAGGGGGGCCATGGACAAGGGGACCTAAAAGACACAAGTCTTGGAGAAGAGGACAAAAGAGAGAGGGATTTGGGAGAGGACAACCAGGAAGATGGAACAAATGGCCACTGTTCTGACACTGATAGTGCTGCCTCTCTAAGCATGGAGGCTCCGTCCCTGAGCCCACCTCCTCGCCAATCACCACCTACCTCTCCATCTCCATTCTCGCCCCCTCCACTTCAGTCTGAGCTCTCGGACCAATGTAGTGATGAGTTTAGCCCAAGCCCCACTCACGACACTGACATAATGCCTGACGATGAGAGCTGCACTGATTCTCCATTGTCCCATTCCGAATCTTTCACCTTTACAGACTCGTATCCAAAGACCTATGCAGAATTTTATTATGAGTCCTACCCACAGTCAGAATCCATCACAGAATCCTACACAGAGCCCTACGCAAAATCCTACCCCCAGTCTTTCCCCGAACCCTTGAAATTAATTAATTATCCAGACTTAGACAGAGAGCTCCACATGAGATCTGAGGCCGACCCTGATGAGCCATATGCAGAACCCTACCCAGAGCCCTATAGTTGTAGACAGAGGGAGCATGTTTATAAGGGAGCTACAGACACTGAGCCACCCACTAATCCACAACCCCATGCCTCCTGGCCAGGTAGGGAGGTGGGGTTACCACAGACCAGCCCCCCTTGGCAGGGTCGCTCAGTTGGCTCAAGACTGCACCACTACGATGACACTACGTCTGATGGGGAGGGTGACAGCCTTAAAGAAAGCTCCAGCTCTCAAAGCCTGGGGCCACCTCCCAGGTATGTGCAGGGTGAAACCCAGGCAGAGTATCCCAGCTCTGGGCAGCCTAGTTTAGGCGAGTTACAGGATGAGCAGGCCAGGATGGAGCTCAGGCTTCCAGCGGAAGGCCTTTCAGAGGACAGTGTCAGAGGATCAGGGAATGCTATCTCTCTGGCCATCAGGGACATCCGAGAGGCCATAGAGGAGGTGAAGACTAAGACGGTGAGATCGCCCTACACTCCTGACCAGCCCATAGAGCCTGTGTGGGTGATGAGACAGGAAGTCAGTCCTACTGAAGAGGAGTATTCCCCACAGCAGCCACCGGGAGGCAACGTGAGTGTGAGTATGAGGCAGCTCTGGATCACTATGGAAATCATTGGTTTGAAGTGTTTACATAGTTGAGTTGCATCAGTGATCATTGCATCATTGATAATAGTGAACAACTCTATGGGTGTGTGAGAATGGGGTCTGGCCAGGTGTGATATAGTTGTTTGTGTGATGTTGTCATTTGTATGTGTATGTTTTGTATTGTTTAAAATAAAATCTTCCAACAAAAAAATTATAGTGAACAACTCAGTGGCAATAATGTTATTTACTCTGATCTGTTTAAATGTGCCACCAGAAAACATCAATAATATCATTAACTGAAGTTTTCTATATGTATTTCTTAATCTTTCCTACAGCCTGTCTCTCAGTCACCTTCACACTATACCCAAGTTCCAGCTCGCGACACAGTCCCAAACCCAGCCCAAGTTCTGGGGCAGGTCCCAGAGCCCGTCTGTCCTGTGAGGGCAGAGTCCTCCAGAACACACCAGGTACAGCACAGGGAGCATAGAGAGCAGAAGGAACCGCCTCGGCCTCCATCGATTGAGGAGGTAAGTGACTGCTGTGTTTCAAATGCGGTTGACGTTTTATCATGAGTCTTGTACTGGAGGCAGAACCGAGCGATTTCTCCTTAGGCCAGCTGGAAAGTCAAAATTGGCTATATTGTAAAAATTCATGAGAACAAAAATCACTTTTTGTTCTTAATTTAAGGTTGAAGGGATACTTTGGGATGTTGGCAATGAGGCCCTTTATCTACTTCCCCAGAGTTAGATGAACTCGTGGATACCATTTTTATGTCTCTGTGTGCAGTTTGAAGGAAGTTGCTAACTAGCGCTAGTGCAATTTCGAAGCAGAATTAGCGCAATGGCTGGAAGTCTGTGTGCTCTCAGATACCCATAGACTTCCAGTCATCGAGCGAATTCTGCTTCGTACTGGACACAGATACATAAAAATGGTATCCACAAGTTCATCTGACTCTGGGGAAGTAGATAAAAGGCTTCATTGCCAAAATCCCAAAGTATCCCTTTAAGGTTAGACATGGGGGTTAGCAGTGTGGTTAAGGTTAGGGTTAGGTTTAAATCAGATTTGATGACTTTGTGGTTGTGACAGCTAGTGACCACTCTGCAGAGCTGCCTCTACAAGATTCATGATGAACACACTACTCTGAAAAGAGATGACTGAGGTTTAAGGAAGTGCTATTCTATAGTTACTGTCAACACCATTACTGATGTATAACAGTAATATTCCAATTTCAGATCCGGCGGAGTATGCCCTTCTTTCCCTCATATGTGGAAGGTGAGTGTCTCAGTTCTTGGAGACAAAGCTTTATTGTGGTATAAAGGAATTCTAATAACATTATGGAACAAGTCAGGAGCAGTGGTATGTTTTCACTCAAATCTGATTTACAGACATTGTAATTTCTGATGACTATTGATTGTATCCAGCCTCAATGACCGTCTTGTCTATAGTCCCAGGGCCATGTGACCCAGAGGACCTGATCGATGGCATCATCTTTGCAGCCAGCTACCTGGGCTCCACCCACCTGCTGTCAGAGAGGACACCCACTAAGAGTGCCCGCATGCAGCAGGCCCAGGAGGCTATGAGCCGTGTCAGGGTGAGAGTCACATGGGGGTCATATCAACTAGGACCCAATTCTCTTCCCTAATTTTCCTTTTTCAATCTTTTAAATTACCACTAACAAGGAGGTACGATTTTCATAGATAATAATTCTCATGTCCTTAGATTCATATAATTATGTGCATTACATTTTTACTGAATAGTTATTGATAGATCTGCCAAATAACACTATTTCATGTCCATAAACAAGCATTGAAGAATGCCTAGGCCATCTGTCAGTTAGTGTATGTTGTTAACATGCAGTCTGTTTCTTGAGGGGTGCTCATATCACATTGATAAAGGGGCAACTTTTGAGGATGTTTGCCTTATAACCTCTGGACCAGTAACTTTTGTCAGATGTGATAGACAGCTGACATCACACATGCCCCATCTTACTGTTCTTTACTAAGCACTCTTTTGATCGCTCTCTCTGGTTCTCTATCTCTCTCTCTATCTATTGCTTTTGCTATTCCATACGGCAGACCGCCCAAAAGCAAGCTAAACACAGAAAGAAGGTACAGTGACAGTGTTACGGCTGTTTGTTCTGTGTCTTTTTATTATTATAACCAAGTCGTGTCTGTTATTGTTGTGAATAAAGTCTCATGTTGTTGAAATGCTGCTCTCCTCTCTCCCTAAATGTGCAGACTGAGGATGAGGTTCCTTCCTCCACTGAAGTGGATCTCTTCATGTCTACACAGAGGATCAAAGTGCTGAACGTAGACACTCAGGTAAATACTGTATACTATTCACCTTTACATCGACTCAAGGATAGCAAACACTATGTTGCAGGTACCAAACAATCTATAATATTAGTAAATCCAACACTACAAGTTATCAAACTTACCTCTCACCAGTAGTCACTGCTACCACATACACATACTATACTGCCAAACACCTCTCTTTCCCTATACGGCCACATAACCATGTTCTTATCCTGTGTTCCTAGCAGGAGTCCATGATGGACCTGCCCCTGAGGACCATCTCCTACATTGCTGACATAGGCAACATGGTGGTGCTGATGGCCAGGGGGAAGATGGTGCGCTCCAGGAGCGCTCAGGAAAACTTGAACCAAACCACTGACCACTCTGACCACACCAACAGCCCTGCCCGTGACGACCTTCCCCAGTACAGGATGGTCTGCCACGTGTTTGAGTCAGAGGATGTAAGTGTGTGTGTGTGTGTGTATGTGTGTGTTTACAAATGATCTGTTTGACTCAGACACAAGTGTGTCGATGTAGGAATTGTGTGACATATGTGATATGTGCATATTTTTGTATTCATCAGTCATGTATGATGCCTCTCCTTCTCTCTGTCCAGGCCCAACTCATAGCCCAGTCCATTGGCCAGGCATTCAGTGTGGCATATCAGGAGTTCCTGCGGGCCAATGGAATCGACCCAGAGGACTTGAGTCAGAGGGAGTACAGCGACCTGCTCAACACTCAGGACATGTACAACGATGACCTCATCCACTTCTCCAAGTCAGAGAACTGCAGAGACGTGAGTCAACCACTAGGGGGCAGGCCAGTGCTGTGCTTGATTGATATGGGATTTTCGATCTATAGTGGATATGTCAATTACTTTTAATACAGTACGAGGTAGACCTATAATACACGCAACCTTTCTTGTTAATGTAACAAATAGATGCACAAATTTCATCCTTATTGCAGTCAGAATGCTAACTAGAACCATGAAGGCATTCAAGTGAACATAGTTGCATTGACCATAATTGTGTAAGTAGTGGTATATCATACTGTTCTGTGTATCCTACCTCAGGTTAACATCGAGAAGCAGAAGGGAGAGATGCTGGGGGTGGTCATAGTGGAATCAGGCTGGGGCTCTATCCTGCCCACCGTCATCATTGCTAGCATGATGCATTCTGGGCCAGCAGAGAAGTCTGGTCGACTCAACATTGGTGACCAGATTATGACCATCAATGGAACAAGTCTGGTTGGACTGCCCCTCTGCACCTGCCAGAGTATCATTAAGGTCAGTGTTTTTCCTTCTCTCTTTTTGGGTTTCCTTAAGTCTTTTTCCACAGTATCCTCTCCCTTTCTGTGTCACTGGAGCCCAACTGTGCATTTCTGCTGAAAATCAGATACATGGTTGTCAACCTTAATCTAGTCTGCCCCTCTGCAAGCCAGCACACATTGAAAACAATTGACTGACTGCTTGACCAGGCAGTTCTGCAAGCATCTGCATGTCTTTCCCTCCTCTTGGCTGTTAACTCCTGTTACAATCCTCCCCTAAATATCCATCTCTACTCTCCAGGGTCTGAAGGCCCAGTGCAGGATCAAGTTGAACATCGTCAGGTGTCCCCCCGTCACCATGGTGCTGATCCGCAGACCAGACCTCAGATACCAGCTGGGCTTCAGCGTACAGAATGGGATTGTGGGTACCATGACAATAGAAACCAATACAGATGTCCCCTTATATATTTTTCTAACATAATTGTAGTTTTCTTTATCAGCTGTTTGTGTCCCTCTCTCTACAGATCTGCAGCCTGATGAGGGGTGGCATTGCTGAGAGAGGGGGGGTCCGCGTCGGTCATCGCATCATTGAGATCAACAGCCAGAGTGTGGTGGCCACGCCTCATGAGAAGATTGTTGACATCCTGTCTAATGCAGTGGGAGAGGTATGAGAAGACACTTAACAGCTAGAATGTACTAGAATGTACTACAGTCCAGGGTTGAGTCAATCTATTTGAACTCAGGAAATTTAGTAATGAGTTGAAATAATCCTAATTTAATCTGTAAATGGTGCTACAATTAATTTCTGGGATTTTATTGAGTTGAGAACGGTAGGAAGCCTCATGTCCGGCTGTGCAGCATGTGTCTGATCATGCAACCTGTGTTGTTTCTTTGTGCTGCAGATCCACATGAAGACTATGCCTGCAGCCATGTACCGTCTGCTGACTGCCCAGGAACAGCCAGTCTACATCTGAAAATGCTGTTCACATTAAGAGGATTTACTTCCATTGTATTTAATTACATGCATTTATTTATTAACCATGTATTCATTGATTTTCACATTCTCACTGAAATGCTTGAAATGTTTTTGTTCTTCCCCATTTCTCAGCACTGACTTGCCTTAATCTAAATCCATTTTCATTATACATATGAATGACAAGTGCATCTGAATGACAAGTGCATCGCTGAAGGCACAAATTAATTTACCAGACAGAGTATAAATGTGATGCGTTTGATCAATAACCAAAGAACTGAATTTAATGTGCATATTTAAGAAAAACGAGCAAGGAATACATTTGGTCTTTCAGGGTCCTATGAATGTACTATAATACTACACATGCAAACAGTCTCCATGGGGGCATGGAAACCAAAATATGAGCTTGTCATTGGACAAAAAAAAACAACACTTAAATTCAGGCTTGCATGTACAAATATGTAACTCTGCAAAGCAAAGGCAATGTCCTTAGATGTTGCAGCTATGCTATAATTTGCACCGGGTTGAATTAACTCCCAGAAGCCATCCTGCTTGAGCCAGCATTAGAAATATCCACAGCACTGTCACCTTTATTTATAGAATGAACTAAGACAAGTGAAAGTAAAGTTATTTATTTGTGTATTTGTTTGAGAAAGTAAAACTCCCTACAGTCGATTTCAGCAGCCTGAGGAACATGAATAAAAATAGTAGAGGAATACAGACATGTAGAGCAAAGCAACAGACATGTTAAAGACAGTAAGAGTCACTCTCCTATACACCATGGTAAAAAACAAAAACTTATATACTGTATATGCCATAAAAATGTGATCGTCTCAGGTTGTATGGATGCAGCTAATACAGAAGTAAACTGGCATGTTTTGCCCATCACCTCTGAGAGCCAAGTGTTGACTGCTTGTTTGTTCTTTCAGTGATCTGACACTGATACACTTTCAGAGCTAAAGGCACTTTGTATGTGCTGATCTCTAGTATTTAAGGAGACAAAATGTCCAAGTGTAGAGTAAATCAAAAGGGTATGCAATGCATGATTTAAAAGGATAAAGGCTAGATTCTCCACCACTAGCAGACCATAGAGCAGCAGTAGACAAAATATTCTGTCCGTCCAAATACATTTCTATTAATGTAACAAAGAATGCTTAAGATGTATAACATGTATAAAGATAAATATATACACAAATGTAAGGTTTATATTTATTTTAAAAGACAGGGTACTCAGACTCCATTGGTCTGGGCAGATATGACCGAGGGGTTGAGGGTGAAGATCAAACACTACCCATCAGGGTAGACATTATGAGGTTGGGAGGTTAAAATGCCGATTCACCATCCACATAGTGAGGCAAACAAACAGTCAAGGTAAGGACACATACTTGGTTAGTGGTCACAAGGAACGGGATATATCCTCCTGCCACTGGGTCGGGCCAAAGATTCGGATAGGCAACCGTAACACTAGGCTGTTTGAGTGAGCACAGTGAGGGCCTCGCTGATTGGGTGAGAACGGTAGGGTGTGATAGGTGGGTCTGTCTGTCCTACAGCTCAGTGTCTTTGTATTTCTGGGGGTTACTGTAGTAGCCTCGTCTGGTCTGGTCAGCCAGCTGTCTGCGGTACTCTTCCTCATCATCGTCGAAATGACCCCTACTCTCAGAGTACGGTGGCCTGGAGGATGGGGTCTGGGGCTCCGGGTTAGAGCTGGAGCTTGACACAGAAGAGCGAGAGAGAGAGACATTTTCATTCATTCTGATTGTTGTGCATCAAGTCTGTAAAAAAAAAAAAACTTCAACACATCCTGAACCCAACCTATGACAGGCAGTGGAAAGTTCAGTAAAAATGCTAATTTGTGTGGTGACAGATGAGGTTAACATACAAACTTACCCTATTGGCTGTGGGCGGTTGTGGTTGGGCTTTGGTAGTTTCACTGGGACTGCATAGATGTCTGGGTGCTTCTGGGCTATTTCCAGCTACAGTCAGAGATCAGGAGGAAGCCCAGTTAAGTCAAAGCACATACATTAAACTAATAAGGCAACATCCACACTTGAATATACCTTTGGGTATATGCAATGCAAAGTTGACCAGAATATGACATGATTACACTCAGAATGCATGGTGCTGTAGCTCTATTAGTTTCTTTATGAAGCATTACTATCTATACTTAGTTTCCACTATCAGTAGTACTGACCCGTGCTTGCTCAGCCTCCTGGAGCTCCAGCATCCTCTGGGCTCTGGCCAGGTGGTCCATCTTTTCAAAGGCCTTCACCTTGCCCATGAAGGAGCGGTTGGCCGGGTCCTCTCCCTCCGGGACAGCGTGGTCCTCAGATGACTGGTTGAGTGCCCTCAGAGTAGGCTTAAGGGCCACGGTGGGCTTGAGGGCAACTGGAGGCGGGGCTGACTTGGTCCCCCCGGCAGTGTCGCTGCTAATGGTGCTACTGGAGTGAGAGTCATAGCCCCCGCGAGACTGCACCCTCACCTGCTGCAATAGAAGAGGATAGTAAGTCTTATAAGTGCAAGATGTGGGTCAGAGTCAGGGTTCAGGGGATTGAGAGGTGATGGTGGGCTTCAAGGGGTCTCACCTTGGGGGGCTCAGGGACAAAGGAGGGGGGTGGACTGGGGTCTCTCAGCCCCTCTCTGCTCCCTGATCTCCTCATATGTGGTATGGGGGCAAGATGGGGTCTCTAGAGAGGGGAGGGATGTACATATACATGTGTCAACAGACATACATGCGCAAAAACCAGACTAGTTCAACACAACTAGTCAAGATATTTGACTGACAATGGGAGATTCACAGATTATTGGAGTATACTTAAAGCTGCAATATGGAATTTTTGGGGCGATCAAAATTCACATAGAAATATCAGTTATAGATCTGTCATTATTAAAAACAAGTAAAAAGCGTTAGATCTGTTCTTTGTGTGCTATTTCTATGCTTTCAAGTCTTTAGTTTTTAATCTTTTACTTTCAGTTTTGTACACCAGCTTCAAAGTTGAAAATGCAATGTTATAGTTATGAATAAGATTCACAGCATTTTTGATGGTACTTATGTCACTGAAATTAGGGCAACTATTACATTTTAGCAACCAGGAAATGGCAGAGCAATTTCTGTACAGTACACCTTTAACAGGGAGGTTGATAGACTGGCATGTCTCTGTCCATCTCAGACACTGAATGAGCGTGATAGTGATTGACAGTAGTAAAGCCCACCTCTGTCAGTACGGGCTCTGAGGAGCGGCTGATTGCCGACACCGGCTGATGGGGCTCGTCCATTGGCTCGTCCAGCTCGTTGTCGGTGTAAGCCCCGCCCTCATCGGCTGTGTCGTCGTAGTCACTGGTCAGCCGGCTGTCCATGCTCAGGTAGTCAGCGCTCATCGCTGACAGGTATGACATGCGGTCGTCATGGATATCCAGGTCCTCCTCCGAGCCGTCCAACTAAGAAACACAGAGACAGAGAGATGCAGGTTGGTGTTTCAGAAGCTTGTGTTTCAGATGTAAGGAAGTGGATGGCGGCAAATTTTTCACTTTTAAACTCGGACAAAACAGAGATGCTAGTTCTAGGTCCCAAGAAACAAAAGATAAACAGAAGTTAATCTGACAATGATTCTTGATGGTTGTACAGAAGACTCAAATAAAACTGAAGGACCTCGGCGATACTCTTGGACCATGATCTCTCTTTTGACGAACATATCAAGACTGTTTCAAGGACAGCTTTTTCTATCTTCGTAACATTGCAAAAATCTGAAACTTTGCCCAAAAATGCAGAAAAATTCATCAATGCTTGTCACTTCTAGATTAAACTACCGCAGTGCTCTACTTTCCGGCTAGCCGGACAAAGCACTAAAGTAACATTAGTTAGTGCTAAACACGGCTGCTAGAATCTTGACTAGAACCAAGAAATTTGATCATATTACTCCAGTGCTAGCCTCTCTACACTGGCTTCCTGTGAGAAATCATGTGAGAGATGCAGACTCGGTCTCAACTTTTAAGTCTTCATTGAAGACGCATCTCTTCAGTAGGTCCTATGATTGAGTGTAGTCTGGCCCAGGCGTTTGAAGGTGAATGGAAAGGCACTGGAGCAGCGAACTGCCCTTGCGTCTCTGCCTGGCCGGTTCCCTTCTCTCCACAAGGATTCTCTGCCTCTAACCCTATTACAGGGGCTGTCACTGGCTTACTAGTGCTCTTCTATCCCGTTCCTAGGAGGGGTGTGTCACTTGAGTGGGTTGAGTCACTGACATGATCTTCCTATCCAGGTTTGGCACCCCCTTTGGGTTCATGCCGTGGGGGAGATCTTCGTGGGCTATACTCAGCCTTGTCTCAGGGTAGTAAGTTGGTGGTTTGAAGATAACCCTCTAGTGGTGTGGGGGCTGTACTTTGGCAAAGTGGATGAGGTTATATCCTACTGGTTTGCCCTTTCCGGGGGTATCGTCGGACTGGGCCAGTGTCTCCCGACCCCTCCTGCCTCAATGTCAAAACAAAGTTTTTTATTTTTTACATTTTTCCTAATTTAAACTGAAATATTACATTTATATAAGTAGTCAGACCCTTTACTCAGTACTTTGAAGAAGCACCTTTGGTAGTGATTACAGCCTCGAGTCTTCTTGGGTGTGATGCTACAAGCTTGGCACAACTGTATTTGGGGAGTTTCTCCCATTCTTCTCTGCAGATCTTCTCAAGCTCTGTCAGGTTGGATGGGGAGCGTCGCTGCACAGCTATTTTCAGGTTCAAGTCTGGGCTCTGGCTGGGCCACTCAAGGACATTCAGAGACCTGTCCAGAAGCCACTCCGGCGTTGTCTTGGCTGTGTGCTTAAGGTCGTTGTCCTGTTGGAAGATGAACCTTCACCCCAGTCTGATGTCCTGAGCAGGTTTTCATTAAGGATCTCTGTACTTCGCTCTGTTCATCTTTCCCTCGATCCTGACTAGTCTCCCAGTCCCTCCCGCTGAAAAAACATCCCCCACAGCACGATTCTGCCACCACTATGCTTCACTGTAAGAATAGTGCTTGGTTTCCTCCAGACGTGGCATTCAGGTCAAAGAGTTAAACCGTGGCTTCATCAGACCAGAGAATCTTGTTTCTCATGGTCTGAGTCATTATAGTGCCTTTTGGCAAACTCCAAGCAGGTCGTCATGTGCCTTTTACTGAATAGTGGCTTCTGTCTGACCACTCTACCATAAAAGGCCTGATTGGCAGAGTGCTGCAAAGATGGCTGTCCTTTACTATAAAGGAGGGGCTCATGAGACCTCTGAGTCAGTGGTCTGGCAGAGTGCCTTGGTCTCATAACGTGCGCTCCTGACAGAGTTACCTCTCGTTCCAGTGCTTTTCTGAAGAAAAAGGAATTCTCCGGTTGGAACATTATTGATGTTTTATGTTAAAAACATCCTAAAGATTGATTCCATACATCGTTTGGCTTGTTTCTACGACCTGTAACGGAACTTCTTTAGTTTTTGTCTGAACGAAATGCTCACGCCTCATGAAGATGGATTACTGGGCTGAACACGCTAACAACAAGTGGCTATTTGGACATACATGATGGACTTTATGGAACAAATCAGTCATTTATTGTCGAACTGGGATTCCTGGGAGTGCCTTCTGGTGAAGATCATCAAAGGTAAGTGAATATTTATGGTGTAATTTCTAACTTTCTTGATTCCAAAATGGTGGATATTCCTCTGGCTGTTTTGGGTTCTGAGCGCTGTTCTCAGATTATGCTTTTTCTGTAAAGTTTTTTTGAAATCTGACACAGCGGTTGCATTAAGGAGAAGTATATCTTTAATTCTATGAATAACACTTGTATCTTTTATCAATGTTTTTTATGAGTATTTCTGCAAAAATCACCGGATGTTTTGGAATCAAAACATTACTGCACGTAAGGCGCCAATGTAAACTGAGATTATTGGATATAAATATGCACATTATGGAACAACACATACATGTATTGTATAACATGTTCTATCAGTGTCATCTGATGAAGATCATTAGCAGCAGCGCCTCTTCAACCTCAGGAGGCTGAAGAAATTCGGCTTGTCACCAAAAGCACTCACAAACTTCTACAGATGCACAATCGAGAGCATCCTGTCGGGCTGTATCACCGCCTGGTACGGCAACTGCTCCACCCACAACCGTAAGGCTCTCCAGAGGGTAGTGAGGTCTGCACAACGCATCACCGGGGGCAAACTACCTGCCCTCCAGGACACCTACACCACCCGATGTCACAGGAAGGCCATAAAGATCATCAAGGACAACAACCACCCGAGCCACTGCCTGTTCACCCCGCTATCATCCAGAAGGCGAGGTCAGTACAGGTGCATCAAAGCTGGGACCGAGAGACTGAAAAACAGCTTCTATCTCAAGGCCATCAGACTGTTAAACAGCCACCACTAACATTGAGTGGCTGCTGCCAACACACTGACTCAACTCCAGCCACTTTAATAATGGGAATTGATGGGAAATGATGTAAAATATATCACTAGCCACTTTAAACAATGCTACCTAATATCATGTTTACATACCCTACATTATTCATCTCATATGTATATACTGTACTCTATATCATCTACTGCATCTTTATCTATATACATGTATCACTAGCCACTTTAACTATGCCACTTTGTTTACATACTCATCTCATATGTATATACTGCTCTCAATACCATCTACTGTATCTTGCCTATGCCGCTCTGTACCATCACTCATTCATATATCTTTATGTACATATTCTTTATCCCCTTACACTTGTGTCTATAAGGTAGTAGTTTTGGAATTGTTAGCTAGATTACTTGTTGGTTATTACTGCATTGTCGGAACTAGAAGCACAAGCATTTCGCTATACCTCGCATTAACATCTGCTAACCATGTGTATGTGACAAATACAATTTGATTAAAGGTTAGTGATTCATTTTATCTATATTTCTGCTTTTTGTGACTCCTCTCTTTGGCTGGAAAATTGGCTGTGTGTTTTTTGAACTTGGCTATGACCGAACATAATCATATGTTGTGCTTTCGCTGTAAAGCATTTTTGAAATCGGACACGACGGGTAGATTAACAAGATGTGCATCTTTCATTTGCTGTATTGGAATTGTTAATATGTGAAAGTTACATATTTCAAAAAAATGTTTTTGAAATTCGCACACTGCCTTTTCAGCGGAATGTTATGGAGGGGTTCCGCTAGCGAAACGCCTGCCCTAGAAATGTTAATGGAAACAGGATGCATCGGAGTGCAATTTCGAGTCTCATTGCATAGGGTTTGAATACTTATGTAAATAATCTGTTTTTTATTTTTAATACATTGGCAAAAATGTCTAAATGAATAAGACTATCGTAACAAAATGTGGAAAAAGGGGTCTGAATACTTTCCGAATGCACCGTTTATACTGTATACATTTATTATGCACAACCAGATCTTACCTTGCCCTCACAGACCCACACGGCCCGCTCCTGCTGTGCTCGGATAGAGTCCTTCACACTCCCGTACCACCCATCATTGGCTGAGTTCAGGTCAACGGTCGCTGTGCATGGAAACAAAGCAGAAAGATTGGCACAATAGCCACCCTGGCTATCCAACACTGCCACCCTGGCTATCCAACACTGCCACCGGGGACCGCCAGTGTAATTGCAATTAGAGGTCGACCATTTATGATTTTTCAAAGCCGATACCGATTATTGGAGGACCAAAAAAAGCCGATACTGATTCATCGGCCAATTTTTTACATTCATTTGTAATAATGACAATTACAACAATACTGAATAAACACTTATTTTAACTTAATATAATACATCAATAAAATCAATTTAACCTCAAATAATGAAACATGAAACAACAATTTGGTTTAAATAATGCAAAAACAAAGTGTTGGAGAAGAAAGTAAAAGTGCAATATGTAGGGCCTCCCTGGTGGCGCAGTGGTTAAGGGCGCTGTACTGCAGCGCCAGCTGTGCCACCAGAGACCCTGGGTTCGCACGTGGGAACCCAGGGTCGACGCACAATTGGCCTAGCGTCGTCCGGGTTAGGGAGGGCTTGGCCGGTAGGGATATCCTTGTCTCATCGCGCACCAGCGACTCCTGTGGCAGGCCGGGCGCAGTGCATGCTAACCAAGGTTGCCAGGTGCACGGTGCTGGCTTCGGGTTGGATGCACGCTGTGTTAAGAAGCAGTGCGGCTTGGTATTTTTTTTATATATTTAAAAAAAAAAACTACTCCAAGTCTCAGAGCGAGTGACGTTTGAAACGTCTATTAGCAAGCACCCCGCTAACTATTAGCAAGCACCCCGCTAACTAGCTAGCCATTTCACATCAGTTACACCAGCCTAATCTCAGGAGCTGATAGGCTTGAAGTCAAAAACTGCACATTGCTTGAAGCACAGCGAAGAGCTCCTGGCAAAACGCTTGAAAGTGCTATTTGAATGAATGCTTACGAGCCTGCTGCTGCCTACCATCACGCAGTCAGACTGCTCTATAAAATCATAGACTTAATTATAACATAATAACACACAAAAATACGAGCCTTAGGTCATTAATATGGTTGAATCCGGAAACTATCGTCTCGAAAACAAAACGTTTATTCTTTCAGTGAAATACAGAACGGTTCCGTATTTTTTCTAACGGGTGGCATCCATAAGTTCAATATTCCTGTTACATTGCACAACCTTCAAAGATATGTCATAATTTCGTAAAATTCTGGCAAATGATTTTGCCATGAGCCAGGCGGCCCAAACTGCTGCATGTACCCTGACTCTGTTGCAAGAGAAGTGACACAATTTCCCTAGTTAAAAGAAATTCATGTTAGCAGGCAATATTAACTAAATATGCAGGTTTAAAAATATACACTTGTGTATTGATTTTTAGAAAGGCATTGCTGTTAATGGTTAGGTACACATTGGAGCAACGACAGTCCTTTTTCGCAAATGTGCACCACATCGATTATATGCAACACAGGACACGCTAGATAAACTAGTAATATCATCAACCATGTGTAGTTAACTTAAAAAATCAATCAATCATAAACACAGTTAAGTTTAATGCTAGCTAGCAACTTACCTTGGCTTCTTACTGCATTCGCGTAACAGGCAGGCTTGCCTTGTTAAATAAAGGTGTTAAAATAATAACAAATAAAAATCGGCCCTAATTAATCGGCCATTCCGATTAATCGGTCGACCTCTAACTGCAATACTGCTTGCTGTACACGGTACTCTATAATTGTACACATGAATTGGATTGTGGGTTTACTAACGCATTAGTTATAGTTTGTTGACCAAATCGTTAATATGGTGACAACGATGTAGGCAGTGTAACGGTTATGGTATGAGGGTTTGGCTTGAAGAGGTTTTTGTGCCTGGTCACAGGCAGCTGTTGTGGTGTGGACTGAAGTCCGCAAGCGAAGGGAAAATGTGAGAGGAGGAGAGCGCGTATATGCAAGAAGGAATTATACAACTATCAAAGTGATGATGCTGTATGTTGTTGCTATGAAAGAACTGTGTGTGGGTTTATTCATTCCACGATTCTGTTGCAAATGTTAAATGGAAGCATACGGGAAAAAAACGGAGGGACCTACCTATTAGTCAAATAGAAACTCGTTTTGCAACTGTTTGGACTAATGATGACACCCCTGATCAGTTAGATGAAGGCAAGAGTGTGCAAAGCGGTATTGAATGTTTCACTGTCTGTCACCTTGATTACTCCAATTTTCTCTCGACCTGTTGTCGTTGTAAACTTCATTCATAGGCTAGGTTGTAGCAACCTAATGATGGGTATAGGGTAAATCTGAGTATCATGTAGCAGCCTAAACCTATCGCTGTTACATTGAGCTGGGTGAATGGAATATGAATGCCAATCATCTAATATGCTGTAAAAGAAATAACACCACACTCATAAACACTCATAATAATAATATATTTTTTAAATCCTCCCTAATCTCAAACGGCACCAACTGCCACTGGTGTGTGAGTGTGTGTGACTGACCGGTGAAGAGGTGAGAACAAGTCTTCCTCAGTTTGACCGCCTGCTCGTAGAGTTTGCGGGCACTGCGGTTGGAGCCGGGAACCAGGCGGTTCCTCATGGTCTTGACGCCACCCTTGCTGTCCGGGTTGAGGAACACCACGATGGGGTACCACTGGGTATAATTCAGGGTGTCCACCGCCTTGGGAGTTACATCCAGCAGGGCATGGCGGTCCTGGGGAGACAGGGAAGAGTGTCAATGTGAGGGGTGGCTGGAAAAGAGGATGACAGTGAAAGAAGAGTAAGGTGAGGTGGAGTATGATGGAATTGAAAATGAGGAATGCAGTGTTCAAAAGAAGAATGAGGAATATTACTATGGTGATGAAGAGGATGGTAATGATCAGTGGTTGTCTTTACCTGTTCTATGATCTGTCGAATGGTATTGAGTCTCACCACACCGGAGGACTTCTCAGTGCCTGCATCCTTGGGCTCAGTCTCTGTGTGGGCAAACAAAAAACACATCAGCTTCTCACCAAAACACACACGCTCATAGAAGCATTAAGGCAGAGCTCAATTTAGCTGGCCTGGTCAGCAAAGGGTGAGAAAATTTGCATTGAAATTAAAAATGCTAAAATAGAGCGCACCTAATGTAAATACATGATGCAAATTCATTCACAAGCATTAGTTAGGAGCACCATACTTACTGGCTATGACAAACTCTTCAGGCAGGTCGTTTCCCAGTTTCTCATTGACTGCGTCTGCGATGGGCCCAAACACAACCACTGGTCTCCTGAAGCCAGCTGAGGATCAACACAGACACACAGTATCTCATATCTGGAATGGAATTCCTACTTGCGGTCTAGTGCAGACCATTATGGGAAAATAAAGAATAATTTCAGAAACATTCAGTTGAAGTTAGGAAGTTCCATCAAAGATTTAGTGTTTTGATATGTCCTTTTTGATCTTACTCGGTTCCATGCAGTCAAGTGGCTCTTAGACCACACCACAACATGAGATAGGAGTCTTCTGCCTTGGGTGACCTACCTTCTCGTAAGACCACCCTCTCATAAGCAGGGAAGCGTGTGGTGACAGAGATGGCAGTCAGGTCCTCTCTGCTCTTACGGAGGTCCTTCTTCTTCACCGCTCTTTGACCTCTCAACCTCCAGAAGTCTCCTCTGTCATTGGCTGTTCCTCTCTGGGCGTTCTGCACATTTGACATTTGTTCGGCCCTGAGAAGCAGAGAACACCATGCATCATAAATTGGCACCAACTACCAATCATTGCACGCACAGACACACACATAACCCTTGACACACATACCAGCACACACACACATACCTGCTCTTATTGGGGATGATACCCTTCTCCAGCAGCTGGTTGTCTTTGTCAGTGCGGCTGGCCAGCCAGTTGCCAAGCTTGCCGTCATAGAGTGTGTCCGTCACCTTGAAGATCTCCCCCCGGAAGAAGGGCAGGCTCTGGGGAACCTCTTTCTCATACTCAAAGTGGGTCCTGATGAAGAAAGAGTCCCCCCTACCCGATGCCAGGATGTCCTTATAGACTAGAACAGACAACACACACCACAAACTTCAAATTACTTGACCTGCAACATGACCTGAAATAATATGACTATATGAATATGACTTGCCTTAAATCTATAGAGTGAAGGCATTGCTCACCATCAGGTTTGCTCTGAGCCAGGATGGTGACATCATCTCCCTTTGGAATCTCCAGCAGGTACAGGACAGCATCCTCACGCACTATGCCCCTGAAGTCCATGTTATTCACCTGGACAAACAGACAAAGACATAACATTAGATCTATCACGTAAAGCACTCATGAACAGACCTAAGGGGTTTCAAACATGACACATTAAAAACACAGGAGACACACAAACATAATCAGACAAAGATATGCTATTCATATAGTGACACAGATCAAACAATGACATTAGACTAAGAGTTAACCCTTCCCCTACCTTCATGATCTGGTCCCCGGTGCGAAGGCCCTCCTGTTCTGCAGGACTGTCCTCCTGAACGCCTGCAATGAAGATTCCCACATCGTTTCCTCCCGCCAGCCTCAGCCCCACGCTATCTCCCTTCTGGAAACGCACCATCCCCGTGCTGGGGCTGGACAACACATAATACATTTAAGACAAATGACAAGTTAATAACATTTGTACATTTCTATACATAATCTACACTGATGAGTTAACAGAATCGGCACCCTAGACACATTCTCTGTAGATGAGGAACCAACACATACTGTGCACGTAAAGTCGATGACTCACCCGTATATGTCCTGGTCCTCTATGCTTGGCCTCAGTGGCAGCTTTGGGGAAGCGTGGACTTTTGGGGCAACATTGACTACCGGAGCTGTAAAAAGAAAATCCTAGTGAGACAGATCAGTGATTGTGTGCTTCTTTTAGCATTACTATGATGGAGGTGTAAGTAGGGCTGTGACGGTCATGAAGTTTTGTCTGCCGGTTATTGTCATGCAAAAGACTGCCAGCCAGTTTCTCGGTAATTCACCGGTAATTAACATAAAGACGTTGAGCATCGCCAAGCCTCCACCCATACAAGCCACGGGCGTGCTTTTTGAACATCTACATAAAAATTAAAAAAAATCTAAATAATTTTTTTTTAACATACACTATCACAAATCCATTACTTATTTTATGCAGGAATGAAGAAACATTATGATATGATGAACATGTATTTCGGAAGAACAGAACATGAGTTGGCCTACTGTATGTTATCTGGCTATGCACTATGCCATAGGCTCGTTCATTTAGCAGACAAGATATGCTATCAGTCCAGTGTGATTATTTTATATGATTTTATAGTAAGAAGAATATAATTAAACTATGGTGAATAAAATATAAAGGATATTTTTCCCATTCTGGAGCGAGTGAGCATTGAAGCGTAAAAGTGATTATTTGAAACAGGTCCTATACTCTAGATTTATAGTTATTTTGCTCATTTAGTTGTGACGGATACAAACCTTAATGTCTTAGAAATCAAAACATATGGGCTGCATGATGCAACTACAAGCTATTGATTATTTGATAACATAAAAAATAAAGAAATTGCACTCGGTTCCTTGCTTCAGGCTGCACATGCTGTTCTCACATCAAGAGGTCATATTTTTACCCATCAGACTATTCTCAATTTAATCTTGTCTTGTAAAATGAGTTTTGATATAGAACAGCCCATTATCAAATGGGCAGGGGGAAAAATGACATATAATGCAGTCAATAGCCAACGGAGGCTGCTTTCCCACCGGTTCGTTCAATCATGCAGGTAGGTTACTCCATTTATTTCACTCCATGCATCAACTCCTGTTTGAGAAGCATGCAGCCTCTTGCTGCTTGACAGGTAATATTCCACCCAAAATCTGTATGCTATTGGCTCTCCAACCCTGTTCCTGCAGCTACCCAGTGCTTAATTTGGGAAACCAAATTAAATATTTTCGGGAACATCAATAGTAGTGTTGGTAGGTAGCCTAGTAGTTAGAGCGTTGGGCCAGTAACCGAAAGGTTGCTGGATCGAAACCCTGAGCTGGGATTTGTCGTTCTGCCCCTGAGCAAGGCAGTTAACCCACTGTTCCCCAGGCGCCGAAAACAGATGTCGATTAGGCAGCCCCCACCCGCACCTCTCTGATTCAGAGGGGTTGGGTTATATGCGGAAGACACATTTCAGTTGAAGGCATTCAGTTGTACAACTGACTAGGTATCCCCCTAGTAGGTCTAACATGTTTCCACAATAAAACATCATTCAACTCTGCGCTGGAGAAAGGAATTAAAGAGAGCGATGTTAACGCACAGTGGTGAGATATTCTGTAGCTAAAAATGTAATTATTAATTTAATTATGAAAATATAAAAAATGCCCTATTACTAGGCTACTCCAAATCAAATACACTATAATTGTAGGCTAACTGTTGCCCTGCACAGACCTGGTGGATCATCAAGGCATTCCTAGTCGATCGCCAAACATTGCTGTTGAAAAGCCAACGATAAATGCTTGCGCTCCTTTATTGTTCGCGTTGCACTGTTAGCGGTAGGTGCACTTGATTCAGAAGCCCTGAGTGTTCCCATTTTGAACCATTTTATTTATCTGAAGCAAACAAGCTCAAATCACAGCACCTACAAGTTTGATACTAGCCTATGTGAGATTTCATAACTTAAAACCATGACCAGAGAGAGACGTCAAAGAATAAAGCAAAGAGCTGCTGTTTTTATGAGTGAGTTAATGTTAAATGTTTTACTTGGCACTGTCAACAGTCTTTATTACAAAAAATAAAAGGCCTTCTTCCTCCCACTTGCTCCGCAGCAGCAATGAATGAGTAGCCAAGTGTATCGATAGCCCTGCGTTTGTATTATTATTAGCAGCTCGTCGTGTCTATTTTAATATCAAGGAATATTTCACTTTCTCTGGTCATAGGAACATGAATTTGTGCTTGATGATGCGGTGCGACTCGAGTTTCGTCATAAGGTGGAAGACTGTGTCCCCTCTCTCTGGTCAGTCTCACCAGAGGAAAGAGGAATGAGAGAGCAGGGACTTTGAGAGGCTGACCCCTTGCTGCTCTCTCCCTCCCTCCGCAGAGACTAATGCCATGTTCAAAACAACTGGAAACTCGGACATCTCCCGACTTTAGTACTTTCTAGACAACTGGGACCTCTGAAAAAAAATTGGATTGCCTGGGAAAAAACGTTTTGAGCAGTCGTCCAAATCAGAATTCCAAGACGGAAACTCTGGCACCTTTCTAGAGCTCCGATTTTCCGACTTGAACATCACGGACAGGTGTCTTAAAAGCACCATTACCATCAAATGCAGGTACCATCAGTCCAGTAAAATAAAAAAGTTAATTATTTCAAATCAGAGCTACACCAACTGATCTATTTTGTTATCAAAGCTTGAGTTTTGAAATATATAGTCTGAGAAGAACAATATTGGCAGGCCAGGCATATTCACCAATATTCTGTGATAATGTATTAGGCCTGCCTACAGCACAAATGGAATTCCTACAGAACTGTTTTTATTTAGGTTAATGTTAGATTTTTTAAAAACATCACTTAAAAAAATGCAAGTGTTAGATCTCGGCTTGCTTTTTGGCTGCGAAAGTGATCTTTACTCAGAAAAGGTTGGTGACTACTGGCCTAGGCCTATAAGTTCTTTCACAGACTCATTAATAGAATGTTTGGAGCATAGTAGAAAATAACCAGCCCATCCAGTGTGCATAATAAACATTTGTATTGACATCAGAGTGGTTAGAGGGACAGTAGAGTCCTGAGTACCATTAGTGACCTGATGGTCATTAACAAGTTAGGTACTACCAACGCATGTTCAGAGTGCATAAAAGGAGAATACCGTGACTCAATGGTCATGTGGAATTTGACTGTGTTTATGACATAACTGCCGGTAATAAGGTACAGCACTAGGTGTAAGTTACCCGATGCTGGGTAACTAAATGTGAGGATAAAATTAGAATCTATCGTATTCATTTGTTTCAAGGCATTGTAGTTACCTGGGGGCGTTTCTGGGCGGGACTCCTCCCTCTCTGCTTGCAGAGGGGGCGTGTCCTCCATAACTCTATCCGATACTCGTGCCGGCATGGCGAACGGTGTCGGCATGGCGCCCATCTTAGCCAGCCTGCTTGGTGGGTCCTCCCTGATAACACACACAGAATCCTATGATTCTCAAACTCTACAGCACAGCTACAGTCATAGTAGACTATTCTCATAGTGATGGAGTAAAAACAGTCATTCTGTAAATATCAGAACTTGTTACCGGTACATAAGAGTGATCCATACTGCAGGTGGGACCAGAGGGTGGCAGGTTACCTGGGTTTGTCTCGGAGCCTCTCATTGGAGGAATGGGAAGACAGGTCTGAGGTGGGGGCCCGTCGATCATCCTGTGGCGAGTAGGAGCGGTACGACCCGATCTCGGATATATCTGGAACACAAAATATCAACAACATCTAGTTCATCTTCAGACAGATCACCCAAGTCATGATTCATACATACAGCCTCAGTGAAACACCAACTCAACTTTTTACCCAAGAAACATATTCTAAGTAGAGTGAAACAGACACAGCAAACCTCACACAGTTATTACACTGTGGCAGTGGCTGATACACAGACATGCACTCCTGTACTCAATAACCTAGCTGCAGTTCCAATCTTAGACAGCACATATGCTACATTTCAGACCATAAGATAATACAATTTTGTCATATTCAATAGATGGATTATGAGGGGTATTATATTCCCCAGGCAAGTGCTCACACACCACATCCCTGAATGGAACATTGTGGGTGAGAAGCCTCTGGGTCATGTGACATCTCTATACCAATGATCGTGTGGAGGGTGAGTAAAGTAAAATAAAGGATTATCCCAAAAAGGTGGAAAGTGCTTTTTGCGAGAATCAAACATAAAAACTAAACAGACATTTCAATAAAACCAGACAGGGACAGAACAATGAACAGAAGAAAATATACATGTTCAAATCAGCAGATTATACAGAAGGTCAATGAAAGAAAAAAGCACTGGGACAGTTCAGAATCTGTCCACATAAAAAGTGTTTTCCTTAAAAAGGAAAGGAGCTGCTGCAACAGAGACAGAGTGGAGGGTCTCTCACCATCGAGCTCAGAGTCACTGTCTACCAGGGGAGGAATCCTGATGAGGACCTGTCTTCTGTCTCTCTGCACCACCAGCTGCAGCTTCCCACGAGACTTCTCGATCAGCTTCCCTGCATCACTCAGAGACAGGTTCTCTGTCACCGTACCATTGATCTGACACAGGGTGAGATGTCAAAGCACATTTACATCTGTAGCCACCTGTCTAAGAGAGTGCTGTCATGCTTTTGGCCAACTCTACACATCATTTTTGAAGAGGCAGCACTGAAACAATACTTCCCCCAGGGCAGAGATAAAACAGTGATGTGTCCGTGTCGGAGGCCCTTCCTACCTTCAGTATGATGTCTCCCTCCTGGAGGTTGCCATCCCTGCAGGCCAGACCTGTGCTGGTCATCTCCTTAATGAACAGCTGACTACCCAGATGCAGACCATACTCTATAACAAACACACGTCAACATAAAAATTAAGCAAACATTTAAAAACAAGCAGTCTTGGAGGAGAGGGTAGGTAGAGTCAACAGAAATGGAGGAGCAAGAGATCAATATAATATAATATTTCGTATAGACCTATACTGACCTTCGTTGGGCCTGTTCTTCAGTAGCAGCACACTAACGGGTTTCTCCAGGGGCTCCGGCTCCCGAGGAGGGCGGGACATGGGGATTGGCATGGAGGCGGGGGAGGGTGAACGGTCCAGACGTTCCCTGCTCCCACTCCTCTTCATCTGCTCCTTCTTCTGGTCACGGTCACTAGGAACACGTTTGCGGTTCCGCTCAAAGCTGTGGTCGCGACCGTGACTGCGGGCAGGACTGTGACCAGCTCTGTATCGCAAGTCAGGGCTGTTAGTCCGGTCCAGAGTGCGTTCGCTACGGAAACGCCTGTCAGGGCTGGGGTCGCGGTCAAGAGTGAGATCACTACGGTAACGCAGATTGGGGCTGTGGTCACGGTCAAGAGTGCGGTCACTTTTGTAGCGGCGGTCAGGGCTACGCTCGCGGTCCAGAGTCCGACCTTTGCTGCCGTCTCGTCTGTACTGCCTCTCTGGATCAAGGTCCCTCTCCATACTCCTGCCCCGGTCATCTCGACCGTAATGCCCGTCAAAGCCCTGTCCCTGGTAGCCAGCGTCTGTGTAACCTCCCCTCTCCTGGCTGTGGTCGCGATCTTGACGACCACTGCGTCCACTGTACACACTGTGGCGGTCCTGGTCATAGTCATTGTTGTTGAAGACACGGTCGTCAGGGTAAGGGCCGTGTTTCAGCAGGTTGACCGGAACCTTCCTGGGCCTCTTGACTGTCTGTCAAAACCAAAGACCACATCAGGCACTGATTGAACAGTCAGGAATCATTGACACTTATCCAACCCTCAGATCCCAAACTCCTATACTTGAGTCCTAAATGTAAAACCACAAGCATCTTCATCTTTTGCCACCATTATACTCACAATTTTGGCTACTTTTCCACACTTTCTGAGGATCTGTACAGCGAAGGAGTGTGGCACACCATCCATGGGAGTAGCGTTCACCTGCACCACCCGGTCATTCTCACTACAAAACACAATTAACATGTGAGGGAAAACAAATCCACTGTGAGATATTCAAACTGCAGATTAAAATGACAGAACACATGATGCATCATTATGATTGACAGACAGGAGGTACGTACAATAGCAGGCCATCAGCGGGCCCTCCCTGAAGCACGTCAGACACTACTATGGACATCTCCCCGCTTTCCTCATTGGGGTTGTCCCGCCCCCCGGACACCGCAATACCAAAACCCATCTTGGGGTCCTGCAGTGGAGAAGACATGTATTAGAGATGTGTTTGTATGGGTGTTTGGATTTGATTTTTGTGCATGCAAGCGCCTGTGTCCTAGTCTGTTCAGGTGTCGGAGTGAATATATCTAATTCTTTTAAGTACGTCTAAGTTTACTTTTTGTGTGCGTGTTCCCTTCTGTCCCGGTCCTTGTTGTCTGAGTGGTGTACCTGCCCCTGCGCTGCCCAGATGAGATTGGAGCAAAGATTTGATGGTCCTCCAAGACTCCACCCCACCCCACCCTCTCCCATCTGTACAATTTTATTTTAAATAAAATTGCTCCCCTCCAATGTCTTTCAATACCAGAGACAGACAGGGACAATGGAGGCAATGGATTGTTAGAGAGCGAGTGATATGGTAAGCTAAAGAAAGAGGAAGGGAGGAAGGGTCAATTGGAACGAGGATCGTGAAAGAAACTGGGACTAAGGGGATGTAGAAGGATGGATGAAGAAAAAGAGTCTAGAGAGCGCATATGACAGCTGGATGTGGAAGGGTCAGTGATGTGGTGGTCAACAAAATCTATTTGTTAAAAGCAGCTTCATATCCAGAGCATAGAGTGAGGCTATGAGACAATGAGTGTGAGCTACACACAATTAACAGTGCTGGGCAGATGTGCATGCATGGAATGTGTGCTGTAGATGGATGAACATGTTCTAGATCAGTGGTTCCCAAACTTATTACAGTCCCATACCCCTTCAAACATTCAACCTCCAGCTGCGTATCCCCTCTAGCACCAGGGTCAGGGCACTCTCAAATGTTTTTTTGACATCATTGTAAGCCTGCCACACACACACTACATTTATTAAAAACATAAGAGTATGAGTTTTCCCACGAGCCAGATTTTGACAGTGACAAAGAACTCTTATAGGACAAGGGTACAAATAATAATAATTAATAATTTTGCTCTTTATTTAACCATCGTACATACAGTGCCTTGCGAAAGTATTCGGCCCCCTTGAACTTTGCGATCTTTTGCCACATTTCAGGCTTCAAACATAAAGATAACTGTATTTTTTTGTGAAGAATCAACAAGTGGGACACAATCATGAAGTGGAACGACATTTATTGGATATTTCAAACTTTTTTAACAAATCAAAAACGGAAAAATTGGGCGTGCAAAATTATTCAGCCCCTTTACTTTCAGTGCAGCAAACTCTCTCCAGAAGTTCAGTGAGGATCTCTGAATGATCCAATGTTGACCTAAATGACTAATGATGATAAATACAATCCACCTGTGTCTAATCAAGTCTCCGTATAAATGCACCTGCACTGTGATAGTCTCAGAGGTCCGTTAAAAGCGCAGAGAGCATCATGAAGAACAAGGAACACACCAGGCAGGTCCGAGATACTGTTGTGAAGAAGTGTAAAGCCGGATTTGGATACAAAAAGATTTCCCAAGCTTTAAACATCCCAAGGAGCACTGTGCAAGCGATAATATTGAAATGGAAGGAGTATCAGACCACTGCAAATCTACCAAGACCTGGCCGTCCCTCTAAACTTTCAGCTCATACAAGGAGAAGACTGATCAGAGATGCAGCCAAGAGGCCCATGATCACTCTGGATGAACTGCAGAGATCTACAGCTGAGGTGGGAGACTCTGTCCATAGGACAACAATCAGTCATATATTGCACAAATCTGGCCTTTATGGAAGAGTGGCAAGAAGAAAGCCATTTCTTAAAGATATCCATAAAAAGTGTCGTTTAAAGTTTGCCACAAGCCACCTGGGAGACACACCAAACATGTGGAAGAAGGTGCTCTGGTCAGATGAAACCAAAATTGAACTTTTTGGCAACAATGCAAAACGTTATGTTTGGCGTAAAAGCAACACAGCTCATCACCCTGAACACTTCATCCCCACTGTCAAACATGGTGGTGGCAGCATCATGGTTTGGGCCTGCTTTTCTATAGCAGGGACAGGGAAGATGGTTAAAATTGATGGGAAGATGGATGGAGCCAAATACAGGACCATTCTGGAAGAAAACCTGATGGAGTCTGCAAAAGACCTGAGACTGGGACGGAGATTTGTCTTCCAACAAGACAATGATCCAAAACATAAAGCAAAATCTACAATGGAATGGTTCAAAAATAAACATATCCAGGTGTTAGAATGGCCAAGTCAAAGTCCAGACCTGAATCCAATCGAGAATCTGTGGAAAGAACTGAAAACTGCTGTTCACAAATGCTCTCCATCCAACCTCACTGAGCTCGAGCTGTTTTGCAAGGAGGAATGGGAAAACATTTCAGTCTCTCGATGTGCAAAACTGATAGAGACATACCCCAAGTGACTTACAGCTGTAATCGCAGCAAAAGGTGGCGCTACAAAGTATTAACTTAAGGGGGCTGAATCATTTTGCACGCCCAATTTCAGTTTCTGATTTGTTAAAAATGTTTGAAATATCCAATAAATGTCGTTCCACTTCATGATTGTGTCCCACTTGTTGATTCTTCACAAAAAATACAGTTTTATATCTTTATGTTTGAATCCTGAAATGTGGCAAAAGGTCGCAAAGTTCAAGGGGGCCGAATACTTTCGCAAGGCACTGTATAAAACCTTATTTGTTCATCAAAATTGTGAATAACTCACCACAGGTTTAGGAGAAGGATGTGCTTGAAAGGATGCACATAACTCTGGAATGTATTGGAGAGTCTCAGTCTTAAATCATTTTCCACACAGTCTGTGCCTGTATTTCATTTTCATGCTAGTGAGGGCCGAGAATCCACTCTCACATTAGGTACGTGGTTGCAAAGGGCATCAGTGTCTTAACAGCACATTTTTTCCCAAGGCAGGATACTCCTAATCCAGAAATCTGGCAGTGGCTTCTAATTAAATTACATTTTCACAGAACTGCTTGTTGCAATTTTAACGAGGCTCTTGTTCAGATATCGGTAAGTGGACTGGAGGCAGGGCATGAAAGGGATAATGAATCCAGTTGTTTGGGTCATCCGTTTCAGGAAAGTACTTGTGTAAATTGTACACCCAACTCACTCAGGTGCTTTGCTATATCACATTTGACATTGTCCGTAAGCTTGAGTTAATTTGCACACAAAAAAACATACAATGATGGCGAGACCTGTGTGTTATCCTTGTTTATGCAAACAGAGAACACCAACTTCTTAATCATAGCCTCAATTTTGTCCCACACATAGTATATAGTTGAGGAGTCCCTGTAATCCTAGACTCAGATCATTCAGGTGAGAAAAAAACATCACCCAGATAGGCCAGTCATGTGAGAAACTCATCATGCAAGTTGTCAGGCAAGTGAAAATGATGATCAGTAAATAACTTTAAGCTCGTCTCTCAATTAAAAAAATATATGTGTCAATACTTTGCCCCTTGATAACCAGCGCACTTCTGTATGTTGTAAAAGCGTTACATGGTCGCTGCCAATATCATTGCATAGTGCAGAAAATACACGAGTTCAGGGGCCTTGATTTAACAAAGTTAACCATTTTCACTGGATTGTCCAAAACGTCTTTCAAGCTGTCAGGCATTCCCTAGGCAGCAAAAGCCTCTCGGTGGATGCTGCAGTGTACCCAAGTGGCTTCAGGAGCAACTGCTTGCACGCCCGTTAACACTCCACTATGTCTCCCTGGCATGGCTTTTGTGCCATCAGTACAGATACCAAAACATCTAGACCACCAAAGTCCTTTTAATGTCACAAACATGTCCAGTACTTTAAAAATATCCTCTCATGCTGTCCTGGTTTCCAGTGGTTTGCAGAAGAGGATGTCTTCCTTAGTTGACCCCCAATAAATGTAACCGACATATACCAGGAGTTGTGCCAGGCCCGCCACGTTTGTTGACTCATCCAGCTGTAAATGCATAGAATTCACTGGCTTATATGCAAATCAGTAATTGTTTCAAACATCTCCTGCCATGTCACTGATGCGTCGTGAAACTGTTGTTTGATAAAGACATTGTCTGTATAGTTGTTTTGGCCTTTTCCCCCAGCATTGTACCAGCTATATCTGCGGCAGCAGGAAGAATTAAGTCCTGCACAATGTATGGGGCTAGCCTGTCCTAGCCCTGGGTAGCTCACCATTCTAGATGCTTTTAGCCCCTTCTTATTAATGGTATCTGTTGCTTTTATAGGTCTTACTACTCGAAAGTCTGAATTCTCACTCAAAAAACTCCTGCGGCTTATTGTTCAAATTGGCATGTTTTGTTTCTAAAATGTCTGTGCAAGAGTGAAGGTTTCATCGAGTTGTGAGACTTTTGCACATATAACACACTGTGGCTGAGGAAAGGCACTACTCCCAATATAAGTGAACCCCAAATCAATGTAGTTCATCATATTTGCGCCTCTGATGGTCCAATGTCTGGTTCGGTGCTTTCCCTGGGTAAGGGGGCAGTAGCTCTTCAGCTGCATCAGATTCACAACTGTCAGTGTCCATGCTAGCTGGGCTAACAACAAATGTAGAATTACTGATGCTGGCATTGGATGTGCTCGTGGAAGCATCTGTCATCGACAGATGCAGGTGTAGTAGCACTGCTGGTAGTAGCAGTACTACCAGTAGAGCTGGTATGTATGAGTCTATGGACGTGGGCCTTACTTTTTTAACCCTTTATCCATTTGAGCAAACGGAATGAGCAGCAGCTACGTTTGGCTACATACAGACCGTTAGTGGAATTTTCACGAGAGTGTAACACCATACCTAAATCAGCTGCGCATGCGCCAATTGATTTTGTCCCCCCACACCAAACGCAATCACGACATGCAGGTTGAAATTTCAAAACAAACTCTGAACCAAATATATTAATTTGGGGACAGGGCAAAAAGTATTAAATATTTATGGCAATTTAGCTAGCTAGCTTGCAGTTGCTAGCTAATTTATTATATTTAGCTAGCTTGCTGTTTCTAGCCAATTTGTCCTGGGATATAAACATTGAGTTGTTATTTTACCTGAAATGCACAATGTCCTCTACTCTAACAATTAATCCACACATAAAAACAGTCAACCGAATCATTTCTAGTCATCTCTTCTCCTTCCAGGCTATTTCTTCATTGGACTTTCTATGGCGATTGGCATTGAACTTTCATAGTTATCACGACGACCGACCGAACTCAGTTCATCTTTCAATCAACCACGTGGGTATAACCAACAAGGAGATGGCATCTGGGTATCTGCTTCTATAAACCAATGAGGAGATGGGAGAGGCAGGACTTGCACCACGTTCAGGGTCACAAATAGAACTGACTGTATTAGCGCTTGGCAACGCAGACGCTTGTTGGCGCGCAAGCAGTGTAGGTGCAATAATTGAATAACATGCATGTTTACATTTATTTTGCAACGCTTGCGCACACGACTCAAGAGGTGGTCAGCATTTAACGGTTAATATGATTGGATGTTAATTATTTGACTAGGCTACCTGTATTTGACATTGTGTTGTGATTTTGCTGAACACTAGATGGTTTCATTTTGGGCAGTGAAACGAGGCTATTCAGGCGAGAAAAAAACCTCACCCAAATGTTTAGACCCGTTGGAAAATATAAATGGACTGTTTCAAAATGTGAAGATTTTAATTTTATGTGGATCACATTTTTATTTGGAGTACCCTGGACGGCACTCTACGTACCCCTGGGGTTGATATTATAGCACATGTTTTGAAAGAAATAGAACTTAAAAGGATCTACAGTATATTGCATTGTAATCTGGTGGTGTAGCTGTAGATGGAAATTATAATTCATATCTGGTTTGGTTATAACCCTACAAGAAGGGTAATGTTATGCACTGAAATGTGATATGGTTGGAGTAAAGGGTGTTATGGTTGCAGTAATGGCAAGCAATATATTGTATTGTGTAGTAATCAAGTGCGGTGTGTGTATTGCAAAACTAGACTCACCCTCTGCAGTGTCACAGTATACTGCTCCCACATAGTTTCCTCCATGACTGGGCTCTTTGGGAGAAGGGCACATTCCATATTAAGGGTTAGAACAGGATATATTAACCATTTGTTTCTCATTTCAACAAGACATACGGAGTCAGATTAATCTTGAATGACCATGCCAATAGAATACATCAAAACATCGTACTCCAAATTTCATAGCGCCAACACAAAAGATGTGTACTAAAAAAAAAAAACAGTACTATACCTGGCACAAACTCTTGTTTCCAACACATGCTGTCTGAGCACATAGTACAGTACACACCAACTAATCACTTTGCCTGGCTAACCAGACTCCTTGCTACGCCACACCCACGGAAGAGTTCCTTCTCCATAATGAGTCTAGATCGGAGTACCTCCCCAACCCGTCACAGAATGTGAACACATTAGGAGCCGTCCGATTGGTCCAGAAACCAAGGGGTTGGATCAGAGCCAGAACACACGTGGGTAAAGTGGCAGTTTGAAAATGTGTCATTGGCTTTGATACTTGGTTAGAGACGATCCGATCACTGATTACTTTTGTACAAGCCCCCCCCCCATGCCACAAACAACTTCAATGATGGCAGTCTCTGACTAAAATATGTAGCAAACGACAGAGCAGTGGAAGAATTTAGTGTGAGTTATCAGTCTACTAACCAGCATCACACATGGACTACTGATTCCACACACCCTCAGCCTTACAACACAGAACCCATACCACCAGTTGAAAACAGAAAACTCTACTAATATAACCACTGACACACATTTTTACCAACTTCACTCACTGAAACTACTACACCCATCATGAAACACTTGTCACAACTGCCTGTCTACCTGCTTACCTTTCCACCCAAAGACCACCTGTCTAACTATCTAGAGCCAAGCTGGAGTCACTCACAAGCCCCTTGAGGATGGGGGTGGCCTTGTAGGTGTGGATCCATTTCCTGTGCTGGTGAAGGACCGTCTTCATGGTTTCTCCTCTGCTCCTCTACCTCCACTGATGCGCTGCTACAACTCTACCTCCTCCATTTCCACAGCAGCACCAGCGGTAACTGCAACACCCTGCTTTGGCCTGCCTAGCTTTGACATAAGCTGGATTCTGCTGGCCTACATTCAGCGCAAATCCCACCATCCACAGACTGTTTACACAATCGCACACAACCATGCTGATGATTAAAATACACACACAAAATAATGCACCAACCTAAATCGCACACACATACAAATGAGTATGCAATTGTGTGTGTAAGCATTTAACCCAAATACTCACACATACAGAAAAACAAACGCTTTAACCACATACTTTAAAAAACACACGGGGGCACACACAGCCAATCTGAGAGCACAGGTTTGAAGAACTATTTGTAATTTTTTTTAAACTTAATTTTAAGTGGAGCCAAATCCCTGTGCTGCTGACATCTCCAGCCCAGGCTTTTGGAAATGGGGGCATCACTCTGGCTGACAGAGGATGGGACAGATCATAATCCACTTTTAGAAGTTTGGACTCACAGGACAGATAAGGAGTGGTAAGGGAGGACTGGGGTGTATTCATTAGTGCACACTAGCAAACTGTTGCAAAATGTTGTGCAACAGAAAACATTTGCAGCGAAAATGAACATTTCCTATTGGGAAAGTACAGGCTAGTCCTCTGTGTTTGGTTCCTAGTGAATAAACCCCTTGACTATTGCTATGACTCAATATAGAATGAGCATATATTGATTGACACAGGTATTCTACAGACTAGTAGAACTACATTGTAAATCACTTGTGATTAAGTGTGAGGAATGAGGATATAGCCACACGTGGAGGATATTGCCAAATCCACCATGATAAAAAAAAAGAGACAAGAAAATTGGAATCAGTGTGGATACTAGTTAGCAGAGCAGAGCGTGGGAGTCTGTAGTATGTATACCTCCAGGCAGAGAGATGAAATGTTGGGAAGTGCAACAGTGCATTCCCGAATATCTGAAGTAGCCAGCATTATGGAAAATGTATCCAGCTTGTGGATCAGCGAGGGAACATTTTACAGCACAGGAGCTCACCAAAAATACCAACATTTACCACACACGTATTCCATCTCCCACAGTACAGCATCTTAAAACCACTCCTAACAAATCCTTCCCTTCATTCACCTGACCAGCTGTCGGGGAGAGTGGTGCTACATCCTAGTGGTAGGACAGTGGTATTGAGTATGGAGGCACAGAGAGAACCAAGTGTGTATAGTATGCTTGCTACTACTGTACATCCGTCTCTCCTGAACAGTGATGAGAACAGGGTACAGGCATGCCCAGTGGCACAGAGTCAAATGGGCTTTTTCTGCTGTGTGATGTCATTTAGTTCACTGGCAGGTCAGCTGGCTGAGTCTTGGCTTCCTGAGAGTATTACACGAGAACACAGTTTCTCTGATGAGAATGAGCATTTCTACATTGAAATGGCTGAAATAACACTGAGCTACCCTCATAGGATGTGGCTTAGAAGAACAGATCCTTTAATCTCACTCAGACAAGAACAAAAAAAGTGCATGCAGCGCTGTCAATCATAAACACAGACACATAACTGCAAAGAGAGCACAAGCAAGGCAACCATCCATACTAAAAAAAAACAAATCTACACACATGACAGCTAGAACTCGGGCAATGAAAATCTATAGTTCCCATTATGGCAGAGAAGTAGTGTGGTTTTATCTGAAGGGTAGCCATCCTAGCCATCAGTCTAATCCACTCTAGATTGTTTGGTTGTAGTACGCCCTCTACTTGCAGTACAGCCACATTACATGGAGTGACTACGCACTGTCTATTAAATACACGGGAACATTAAAAAAAGGATCAGAACTACGCTGTATATCACCTCAGGGTAGGTAACTTCTACCAACAGCAATCCATTAAAACCACTAGTAGGATTTTTTTTGGGGGGGGATATTGACTCCCAAATATTGCCACCCTTGCTCAGACGCAATCATGAATTATTTTTTACTAAATTATTCCTTTGATTTCCCATTGTGCAATGACTTCAAACACCATATTAAGTAATATCTTCACTTCATACGGAATATCACAACGTGGCTTGGCATGCAAAAGTTGACAGGCACAGCCCTTTGATGGTTGCGACGAGTGAACTCATTCCTTCGTGATACTATGTAACGTTAGCAGCAGCAGGTGGAAACATTCCAGTAAGGGTCCCGTGACAGACTTGAAACTTTGTAAAACATTTGTTCTCTAGTGTGTGTCAGCGAAATTAACATTGCAACAAGATGATTAAACAATAAGGAATAATTTATAATGGACCTTAGAATCGTTAGTTTTACTTACTTTGAAATAATGTGTCTCATATCTGCTAAGACTGAAGAGTCTCCCTCCATTTACGGGCATCATGCACTTTCAAACCAGAGACCACTTTTCTTGTGATTCAAACAAAGGAAATTCGACAACGACTATTGTTAAAAGTAACATGCAGCCTATCCAATATCATATTTAACATTTTTCCCATGTTTTTTTAAAAATGATCAGTAAAACAACCCAGCAAATTGAGTGAGTCTGAGAGCGCTGAAAAGGAAGACCGTATTAGGATGTACCAATTCAAGATGGGGTAATCTAAGTGGTCTCGATATTTTCATCTCGACAAACATGTAGAGCAATTGCAGTCCATTGCTGCAACAAAGAATCAAATAACTGATAGCAATGGTCAAATGTGCATTTTACTTTTACAAAAAAAAAAAATGTAAACACGCATTCATTTTTGCTTGGAATGCTGTAAATTTTCTGGCAAAATGGATCCTTCCAGATTACTGAAAGAAACCACATTCACATAGAAATAGGAGGTATAGATCTGTCATTATAGAAAGCAAGTCTAAGAAGTGGCATCTCTTCAATGTTCGCATGTTTAAGTTTTGTTTTTTTACTATCAGTTTTGTACACAAGCTTCAAACAGCTGAAAATACAATATTTGTAGTTATGGAAAAGTAATTTCACACAGGTTTAGATAGTACAATGATGCTTTACACCAGGGGTACTCAACTACTATTTCAGAAGGTCCAGTGACAAATTTCCTTGGTGGCAAAGGTCTTGATGGATATCGTCCTTTATAGGTCTGTACATTAAATGAGACTAAGAATTTGAATTACAACTAATTTAGAATGTAAACATGCTGAAGAACAAAAGTGGTTGCATATTTGTCTATGCAAAAACATTTTCTTGAAGGTAAACTAAAAGATAAACTCATGGAAAAGATCAAACAGATCTCACTGTCAGATTACAAGACAGGAGGGAATTCAGAATGCACCATACATTTAACTCTCAAGTCGTTAAATAAAATCTTCAGGTAAAATTTCAGTTCTCCGCATTGCTGTGGAATCTGACATTAGAATCAGTTTCATCTTTTCCATGAGCTCATCTTTTAGTTTACCTTCAAGCAAAGTGTCAGCAACTTCACACATGCTGAGATGGTAAAAGAAAGCATCTGGAAAAGTTGGTTTTCTCCCAAAACCCAAGCTATCCTCAGTGAACACTCCATTGCATGTTGTTGGGCTGTCAGGGAATTGACAAGGACTTGTGTGGGATTTGAGTAAATTAATCTGTTAATCTGTTAACATTGACACTTTTCACAAGAGCTACGGACACATTGGTTTTGTGCTAGTTGCAGGGAGAATGAATGAATACTGTTCCGTCCACTAGTCTTTGAATATGGTTTCACTTTATTTTTTTTTTATTTAACAAGCCATATTAAACAAAGATACTGGTAACAAAGCTCCTTATGTCATATTTACAGTTGAACTGCAGTCAAATCTGCTTCTTTCTGCCTGCTTGTCCCAAGGTTCCACAAAGGATCTTTGAATTAATGTGATTGTGTAAGATGTGGCCACACGATTGGATTAGTAGGCACTAGTAGAGGTGGGCGTTGCTTCAATCGAGAGAGCAGTGTTGCCAACTTAGCAACTGTCTCTATATTTAGCGACTATTCAGACCACTAGAGGTACATTTTCAAAAAAGCGACTAGCGACAAATCTAGCGATTTTTCTGGTGTTATTGGAGACTGACTTGAAAGCACGTATCGTTCTTACTCTTCTCAACAAGCAGCGGGTGCTGCAGTGGGCCCCACCCCCGTCCCAAAGCACTCACAGGCGGCCCAGTCCTCACGCAGCAGTCCCTCCCAGCTGCAGTCAAGGCAGGAGATGTTCACCCTTCCAGACTGCAAATGAATCGCGCATGGGAGAAGCCGCCGCTGGCTGATCCCACTCTGGCTTACATAGAAATGTAAAAAATTAACCTGAATCAGGGCCAGACTAGTTACTTACCATAATTTTCTCACATTGCCATTGACAATTTTTTCTATTGTCTCTTTTTGGTCCATTTAGATTGTATACAAAAAAGATATAAAAATGTTCATGTTTTACTGTGACTTGTTGTAGGCTCCTAAGTGGACCATAAGGTTAAAAACCAAATTAAGAAAAATAAAAAATAAAATAAACTAAGTAACTCCTCCAAAGTGTCTCTTTTGGGTCACTTTTGCCAGTCCCAAGCCCAGATAAAGGAGGAGGGGTGGAATTGTGACATTAAAAAATAACAAGAATCAACAGAAGAAAGTTCATTTGTAGTTCTAAACATATTTAGGGTGTTTTTTTACTCCTTTTTGTCTCTCCCACAACATTATTCCTCTCGCCTAACAGCGTCCATCACAATTTCATGCACATGGCCAATTATGCAAATTAGGTGATGGTGTCCTTTAGCAACTTTTAGGACAGTCAATAGCTACTTTCCTTACTGAGGAGTTGGCAACAGAGAGAGAGAGAGAGAGAGTGACAGGTTGAAGAGGCCGCTGCGCCCGGTAGATTTTTTTAATGCTGTCAAAAAATAATGTATTGACTTTAATATAACAAAATGAAATATGTTGTCCCATCCGGATTGACTGTTCTCTGGTTCAGGACTGGACCGCCATGTGTTTGGCTGTTCTACACTATACTTGCTGCTTGTTTTGTCACAACCTGAAATTAGGTGAACTATTCAAATTTTAGCAACCAGGAAATGACGGAGGGATTTCTGCATCACACACACACACAGTCAAAAGTTTGGGAACACCTAATCATTCCAGGGTTTCTCTTTGTTTTTGCTATTTTCTACATTGTAGAATAACAGTGAAGGCATACAAACTATGAAATAACACATATGGAATCATGTAGTAACCAAAAAAGTGCTAAACAAATCAAAATATATTTTATATTTGAGATTCTTCAAAGTAGCCACCCTTTGCCTTGATGACAGCTTTGCACACTCTTGGCATTCTCTAAACCAGCTTCATGGAGGTAGTCACCTGGAAAGTATTTGAATTTACAGATGTGCCTCATTAAAAGTTAATTTGTGGAATTTCTTTCCTTAATGCGTTTGAGCCAATCAGTTGTGTAGGGATCGTATACAGATGGTCTTTTACCAAATAGAACTAAGTCCATATTATGGCAAGAACAGCTCGAATAAGCAAAGAGAAATGACAGTCCATCATTACTTTAATACATGAAGGTCAGTCAATCTGGAAAATAAAGAACTTTGAACATTTCTTCAAGTGCAGTCGCAAAAATCATCAGGCGCTATGAGGACGGCCACAGGAAAGGAAGATCCAGGAGTTACATTAGTTCATTAGAGTTACCAGCCTCAGAAATTGCAGGCCAAATAAATGCGTCGCAGAGTTCAAGTAACAGACACATCAGGCCTTCATGGTCAAATTGCTGCAAAGAAAAGACTACTAAAAAAGACAGCAATAAGAAGAGACTTGCTTGGGCCTAGAAACACAAGCAATGGATATTAGACCAGTGGAAATTTGTCCTTTGGTCTGGAGTCCAAATTGGATATTTTTGGTTCCAACCACCGTGTCTTTGTGAGAGGCAGTGTGGGTGAACGGATGATCTCCACGTGTGTGATAAACCATGGAGAAGGTGTTTAATGTGTGGGGGTGCTTTGCTGGTGACAGTGATTTAGTTAGAATTCAAGGCACACTTAACCAGCACGGCTACCACAGCATTCTGGTTTGGGCTTAGTGGGTATATCATTTGTTTTTCAACAGGACAATGACCCAACACACCTCCAGGCTGTGTAAGGGATATTTTACCAAGTAAGCTTTTCTCCTTTGCCAAGATAATCCATCCACACGACAGGTGTGGCATATATCAAGAAACTGATTAAACAGTATGATCATTACACAGGTGCACCTTGTGTGTGCTGGGGAAAATAAAAGGCCACTCTAAAATGTGCTGTTTTGTCACACACCACAATGCGACAGATGTCTGAAGTTGAGGGAGCGTGCAATTGGCATGCTGACTGCAGGAAAGTCCACCAGAGCTGTTGCCAGAGAATTGTGTTAATTTCTCTACCATAAGCTGCCTCCAACTTCAATTTTAGAGAATTTGGCATTACATCCAACCAGCTTAACAACCACAGACCATGTGTAACCACGCCAGCCCAGAACCTCCACATCCAGCTTCTTCACCTGCAGGATTGTCTGATGAGAGGTGTGAGGGATGCTGAGGAGTGTTTCTGTCTATAATAAAGCCCTTTTGTGGGGGAAAAAACTCATTCTGATTGGCTGGGCCTGGCTCCCCAGTTAGTGCACCTGTGAAATGATCACGCTGTTTAATCAGCTTCTTGATATGTTACACCTGTCAGGTGGATGGATTATATTGGCAAAGGAGAAATGCTCACTAACAGGGAAGTAAACAAATTTAGGCACACAATTTGAGAGAAATAAGCTTTTTGTGTGTATGGAACATTTCTTGGACGTATATTTCAGCTCATGAAACATGGGACCAACACTTTACATGTTACGTTTATATTTTTATTCAGTGTAGCACAACAATACGTGTTGTGATGGTTGGCCTGCATCTCTCACTCGGAGGTCTCTTTGAACCGCTTCTATGGATGAGTCCTGTCTTCCTGGTTAAATTTGCATTTGGGGAGGGGAGAGAACCAACTACCAAATAGGGCAATGGGACAAAGGCCTTGGATACATACACTTTGTGAATGGGGAACATGAATAACTGAAGCAAGATCTAAGGCAATAGATATCCTTCAGAGCTTTTCCAACTGACGCAAAACCATTCTGGATTTCCTGTTTAAAGACTAGATCACATGGCACCATATACAGTGGGGCAAAAAAAGTATTTAGTCAGCCACCAATTGTGCAAGTTCTCCCACTTAAAAATATGAGAGACCTGTAATTTTCATCATAGGTACACTTCAACTATGACAGACAAAATGAGAAAAAAAATCCAGAAAATCATATTGTAGGATTTTTTAATGAATTTATTTGCAAAATTATGGTGGAAAATAAGTATTTGGTCAATAACAAAAGTTTCTCAATACTTTGTTATATACCCTTTGTTGGCAATGAGAGGTCAAACGTTTTCTGTAAGTCTTCACAAGGTTTTCACACACTGTTATTGGTATTTTGGCCCATTCCTCCATGCAGATCTCCTCTAGAGCAGTGATGTTTTGGGGCTGTTGCTGGGCAACACGGACTTTCAACTCCCTCCAAAGATTTTCTATGGGGTTGAGATCTGGAGACTGGCTAGGCCACCCCATGACCTTGAAATGCTTCTTACGAAGCCACTCCTTCGTTGCCCGGGCCGTGTGTTTGGGATCATTGTCATGCTGAAAGACCCAGCCACGTTTCATCTTCAATGCCCTTGCTGATGGAAGGAGGTTTTCACTCAAAATCTCACGATACATGGCCCCATTAATTCTTTCCTTTACACGGATCAGTCGTCCTGGTCCCTTTGCAGAAAAACAGCCACAAAGCATGATGTTTCCACCCCCATGCTTCACAGTAGGCATGTTGTTCTTTGGATGCAACTCAGCATTCTTGGTCCTCCAAACACAACGAGTTGAGTTTTTACCAAAAAGTTATATTTTGGTTTCATCTGACCATATGACATTCTCCCAATCTTCTTCTGGATCATCCAAATGCTCTCTAACAAACTTCAGACGGGCTTGGACATGTACTGGCTTAAGCAGGGGGACACGTCTGGCACTGCAGGATTTGAGCCCCTGGCGGCGTAGTGTGTTACTGATGGTAGGCTTTGTTACTTTGGTCCCAGCTCTCTGCAGGTCATTCACTAGGTCCCCCTGTGTGGTTCTGGGATTTTTGTTCACCGTTCTTGTGATCATTTTGACCCCACGGGGTGAGATCTTGCGTGGAGCCCCAGATCGAGGGAGATTATCAGTGGTCTTGTATGTCTTCCATTTCCTAATAATTGCTCCCACAGTTGATTTCTTCAAACCAAGCTGCTTACCTATTGCAGATTCAGTCTTCCCAGCCTGGTGCAGGTCTGCAATTTTGTTTCTGGTATCCTTTGACTTGACAGCTCTTTGGTCTTGGCAATAGTGGAGTTTGGAGTGCGACTGTTTGAGGTTGTGGATAGGTGTCTTTTATACTGATAACAAGTTCAAACAGGTGCCATTAATACAGGTAACGAGTGGAGGACAGAGGAGCCTCTTAAAGAACAAGTTACAGGTCTGTGAGAGCCAGAAATCTTGCTTGTTTGTAGGTGACCAAATACTTATTTTCCACCATAATTTACAAATAAATTCATAAAAAATCCTACAATGTGATTCTCTGGATTTTTTCTCTCTCATTTTGTCTGTCATAGTTGAAGTGTACCTATGATGAAAATTACAGGCCTCATCTTTTTAAGTAGGAGAACTTGCACAATTGGTGGCTGACTAAATACCTTTTTTGCCCCACTGTAAATCATATGTCCAACCACACACACTCACAGTGTTAGGGCAGAATAGGATGGGTAAAGAATACAAAGTAGGCAGAAAGGATGAGGTACCCTCAGAATAGCAGAGTAGCTGGGTGTAGAGAGTCGACGGAGACACAGGCACTGGGCTTCCTTGGTCCAGTAGAACCTATCCCAGGAGCAGCTGGACCTGAACAGGTCAGTGTTGGACTGGTCAGTACTGGGTGTGTCCCTGTTGGGAGAGACAGCAGGGCTTTAGATAACCATTACTCAACATTAGGAATAGAGTTCAACTTCATATAAAGGATTGTTATTGGTAAAATGTCAGCTGAAATGAGTAGAAACTGTATGAAATGAATTTCATTCCACATTAGAGAATTAAAACACTGACGGGCCATTGAAGTGAAACATTAACACAGTGAAAGTTATTGGTTCAAATACCAATCCATAACAAAACAAAGCCTTGCCCTGGTCACAACCATACAAACAAACACTCACACATGCAAAGGCACAGTCTGATGCACAGGCATGCGCACACACAAACTTAAGGCCTCAACGCAGCTGTAATCTGTTTGAGCTTGAGCCAAACATTTGCTCTGCAGCCATTTGACCTCATGTCAGAATAGTAATAAATAAAGTGATTGACCTTGCTGTGATCTTTGACCAAATGCTCAGCTTGGGTTGTTTGACTTATCCTTCCCAACGAACTCCCCAATCCCCTGCCCTAGCCGTGTTATAGCTGAGCAGGGAAGTGATAGACAAGCTTCTGTCAGCATGAGACCCACACAATTAGGACATCTTCAAACTGAGAACACATTCTTGTCCAAAGTGGAATTCCTGTACCTTGGGAGAATTACTAAGAGCAATGTTGTGTATACTGAATAATTGATCCACAACATCAACCTCAGTGAGTGGGGGGGGGTCACATAAACATACACACGCAAACAAAAGAACCTTCCTTGCTTGACAACTTAGTAACCGCTTGAGTGGCAATACACTGCAAATTTTATTTGCAACGATAAATACAGTAGCGGCCATGGACTAAAGAATGGTTCAATAGTGGATCTGATAACAGATCCAGTGAGTGATTGTGTGCTGGATTGGTCCAGCTAAGGAGAGCCATGCTACTCACAGGAAGGACCTCTGCTACATTCATTCATCTGCTGTGCTCCAATAGCAGAGTCACAATCAAAATGCAGCATCTATGACCTGAGCAGTAAATAATGGCAACAAACATGCTCATGCTGTAGCATGAAGGCTAGTACCATCTGGTGAGCAAAGCAGAAACATACATTCCAAGTAATGTTTGATTCGCCTAGCGATATTAGCAACATTTTGAATACTTGTGCATAGGATTCAAATATTGTAGAGGTACAGTAGATGCTTGTACTTGAATAGACCAACAGCGACATACAGACAGACAAACATTCATTTCATGCATACAAGCTCATATGCACACCTTAACTTAACTCACCCTGGGGGTCTCCAGAGTTTCCTCCCAGGTGGTAGGAGCTCTCGTTTGTTGAGGGGGACGATCCCCATGGCCGCCTGCATGATGGTAATGAACTTCTTAAACTTCATATTTGAACCCTCGGCTGTTTCTCCACTTGCAACTGCATTACATACACCCCATGCTGCTCACAATGGCTCCACTAACATCTCACTTCCCTCCGCAATATTCTGAAAGGCAGCCCTGACTTCTAATCCTCTCTGCCACCACTGTGCTCACTGCCATCATACACACTACACTGAACCCACTGAGCCCTGCCTACTTGCTACTACGTTCTCAATCACGAGCCCTGTGTCCCCTACCGTCGGCTCTGACAGATGTTTTTTTCCCCCTCAGAGAAACTAAATGGACAACAGTCATGCTACTGGCGGTGGGCAGGCCCAGAGGGGATGACAGCGCGTCACTGTTACATAACTCTGGAGATCTCTAAACATTACACTAATGAAAACACTGCTGCTGCCGTCGGGATAATTGTGGTACGAAGCCCTGACAGATCATGTATGTACACCACCCCATTTTCCCAAAATCCCTATGTAGGTTTAGACCCCATTAAAACCCAGAGCCTCCATCGGGATTTCACACACTCAACTTTCCATCATCACACCATACCCTCTTCCATCCCCCCCAAAATATTCTCCATCTAGCAGACCATTCACTTCAACATTCACATTACCTCTCACCCACTGACAGCATGCAGCCATGTCCCGTGAGGGGGGAAATAAATAAATGCAGCTGGAGAGCTGCCGGCCAATACAAACCTCTGGATAGGAATTATATCCCAGCAGTTTGCATGTCTGGATTACTGCTCTCTATATGGCTGAGCCATGAGAGCAGGAGATTTCACTGCGAAAGAGCAGGGAACAGAAATCCCTTAAAACTCTAAGGGCCCCAAACCAGCAGCAAGCCCATACATAAGACTATTTATACCCAGTTAGGTAACAAAAACACTACAGAATGGAATAACTTTAATGGCTATGCATTGTGCATCATCCAGGCAGCAGGCACTGCCTAAAGGGCATAGGGGACATAGGGACAAAGAGCATGTAGGATGCTTCCACTGTGCTGACTGATGACTAGGATTATAATCTAAAACCCTCACTACCTCCCAGAACAACATCTTAATAAATAAGGCATGGTCCCATAGAATCAAAAACTTTAGTCATCTCATCAAATACATTTCTAGTATTATTCCATGTAGTCAGTGGCACATGCACACAAGTGTCTCACTTCTCTCTTGTTGAGCATGGATGTCAGCAGAACAAAAGCATTAATCCTGTGGCCTCGTTCAGTCTTTTACTGTAAATCTCACCAGCTGGACCCGTGTCATGGCACATTACTACACACACACACACTCACCCCTCCACCATGCTGTCCCAAATATCACAATATGTCTTCTACATGATGTAATCACTGAATTCAGCATTAAACTGGTTTAAGATAAGCCTTTATGGGCATCTGAAAAGCAGTGACACCACAACAGGGGGAATGAGAATATGTTTTTACATCAAATAACATTTCCCTCAAATCAAAACAGCATCTCCTAAGCTGCAAAGTGATGCAATTTGACCAGAGGATTGTGATGCAAAATCTCTTGTGGTGATGGGTGTTTGGGTTGCTACATTTATTTATACTAGTTAACGTTTTAGTCAGTGCCTATTCTGCATGTTCCAAAAAATAACAATGAGAATGAATGAATAAGAAGCCAGCAAAGTACCCAAACTACCCTCAATATAAAAAAGATCACTTGGATCAGGAGGACATGTAGGCCTACCTGTTTGGACTCCAGGAAGAGTAGCGGCTGCCTTGGAAGCAGCTAATGGGGAACATAATAAAATACCCACATCCGAATGCCTACCACAAGCGTGAGTGCCACATGCTCAGATAAGTGAAAAGGATAAAAGATGCTTGGTTATCTGTACTTTACTATTTATATTTTTGACTACTTTTACTTCACTACATTCCTAAAGAAAATATTGTACTTTTTAGTCCATACATTTTCC
The DNA here is from genome assembly GCF_018296145.1 of Oncorhynchus tshawytscha. Classification (NCBI taxonomy): domain Eukaryota; kingdom Metazoa; phylum Chordata; class Actinopteri; order Salmoniformes; family Salmonidae; genus Oncorhynchus; species Oncorhynchus tshawytscha. Next base: position 22,744,476 of record NC_056448.1, read on the forward strand.
CTGACACCCAAAAGTTACATTTTGAATGCTTAGCAGGACAGGAAAAGTCAAATTCACACTTAAGAGAACATCCCTGGTCATCCCTACTGCCTCTGATCTGACAGACTCACTAGACACAAATGCTTAGTTTGTAAATGATGTCTGAGTGTTGGAGTGTCCCCTGGCTATCCGTAAACCTTCATAACAAGAAAATGGTGCCATCTGCTTTGCTTAATATAAGTATATTTGAGCAATTAAATATACTTAGGTATCGAAAGTAAACGTAAAACCAAATAATTTTACTTAAGTTGTATTTAACTGGCTGACTTTCTCTTGAGTCCTTTTCTAATTAACGTATCTATACTTTTACTCAAGTATGACAATTGGGTAGTTTTTACACTACTGGTGGGGGTTTCTAAATCGGAAGCCAGTCTGTTTGCAAGTTGTTTTATGTCATGTTTTGATCGTCTTTATGGCTTTACGTAAGCAGTCTGTTTTTATTGCAACCTTGTCTCTCACCAATTACCACTTTCAGTATTATTGTTGTATTTTTCTCAATCGGCTTTCACTTGATTATACATTGTCCCTATGGAATGCATACAGTATGCCAGAGAGAGCCATGTCACTCACAATTAAGTTCAATACATTTATTTGATTTCCTACTAAGTTCAATACATTTTTGATTACTGTTGAATTCAGTTTAAATATCTGGATTCCATGATTCCATCCTCTTTTGCCGCAACGCAGATTTTCTAGGACCCTACTCCAATGCGGATATGGTTATATTTTTTAAATCTCAATACTAAATCATTTCTGGGTAACAATTAAGTACCTTACGGTGATTGTTTTAAATTAAAATGTTCAAAAATAGCTTCTTAGCAAAGAGCAATTTCTCAAGCAAGAACAGACTGTTTGGTAGGACTGTTTGGGAATGGTCTGAGTGGGGAGGGGGAAACTGAACACTAGCTGTTATTGGCAGGTTTGGAAATACTGTATCTTTCTTATTGGTCTATTAACAAATTTAGTAGGCAGGCCAAAATTAAATCCCACCAAAACAGTCTGAATCTTCAGGCGGTCTTTTAAAAAATGTCTTCCATTAAAAGGGCATTATCATAAATTTCACAATATTATTCCAACTTCAGTATGAAAATACTGAACAAAAATATAAGACGCAGCATGCAACAATGTCAAAGATTTTACTGAGGTATGGTTCATAGAAGGAAATCAGTCAACTGAAATAAATTCATCAAGCCCTAATCTATGGATTTCACATGACTGGGAATACAGATATGCACCTGTTGGTCAGAGATGCTGTACCTTAAAAAAAGTGTAGGGGCATGGATCAGAAAACCAGGCAGTATTTGGTGTGACCACCATTTGCCTAATGCAGCGCGATGCAGCTCCTTCGCATAGAGTTGATCGGGCTGTGGAATGTTGTCTCACTCCTCTTCAATGTCTGTGCAAAGTTGCTGGATATTGGCAGAAACACGCTGGCATACACGTTGTTCCAGAGCATTCCAAACATGCTCAATGGATGACATGTCTGGTGAGTATGCAGGCCATGGAAGAACTGGGACATTTTCTGCTTCCAGGAATTGTGTACAGAGCCTTGTGACATGGGGCCGTGCATTATCATGCTGAAACATGAGGTGATGGCGGCAGATGAATGGCACAACAATGGGCCTCAGGATCTCGTCACGGTATCTCTGTGCATTCAAATTGCCATTGATAAAATGCAATTGTTTTCTTTGTCCATAGCTTATGCCTGCCCATACCATAACCACACCTCCACCATGGGGCACTCTTGTTCACAACGTTGACATCAAACTGCTCACCCAGACGACACCATACACGCTGTCTGCCATCTTCCCGGTTTCATCTGTGAAGAGCACACTTCTACAGTGTGCCAGTGGCCATCGAAGGGGAGCATGTCTACTGAAGTAGGTTCCGACGCCAAAACTGCAGTCAAGTCAAGAGACTGGTGAGGACGACGAGCACGCAGGTGAGCTTCCCAAGACAGTTTTAGACAGTTTGTGCAGAAATTCTTCGGTTGTGCAAACCCACAGTTTCATCAACTGTCCGGGTGGCTGGTCTCAGATGATCCCGCAGGTGAAGAAGCCAGATGGAGGTCCTGGGCTGGAGTGGTTACATGTTGTCTTGGACGCTCTGCCAAATTGTCAAAGAATTATGTTAGATAACGGAACATTCAATTCTCTGGAAACAGCTTTGGTGGACATTCCCCCTTAAAACTTCTGTCTTCTATACATTACCAGTCAAAAGTTGACACCTACTCATTCAAGGGTTTTTATTTTACATATTATAAAAGAATCGTGAAGATATCAAAACTATGAAATAACACATATGGTATCATGTAGTAACCAAAAAAAAGTGTTAAAGAAATCAAAATATATTTTATATTTGACATTCTTCAAAGTAGCCACCCTTTGCATTCTATCAAGTAGGTGTATCCAAACTTTTGACTGGTACTGTGTACCTACATATACACACAGTGCAAAGAAAAAGTATATGAATCCTTTGGAATTACCTGGATTTCTGCATGAATTTGACCCAATTTGATCTGGTCTTCATCTAAGTCACAACAATAGACAAACACAGTGTGCTTAAACTAATAACAAATTGCATTTTTCTTGTCTATATTGAGTACATCATTTAAACATTCACAGTGTAGATTGGAAAAAGTATGTGAACCCCAAAGCGAATGACTTCTCCAAAAGCTAATTGGAGTCAGGAGTCAGCTAACCTGGAGTACAATCATTGAGACGAGATTGGAGATGTTGGTTAGAGCTGCCCTGCCCTATAAAAAACACTAAATTTGACTTTACTATTCACAAGAAGCATTGCTAATGTGAACCATGCCTCAAACAAGAGAGATCTCAGAAGATCTAAGAATTGTTGCCTTGCATAAAGTTGGAAAAGGTTTACAAAAGTATCTCTAAAAAAAAAAGTCTGTCCACGGTAAGACACATTTTCTATAAATGGAGAAAGTTCAGCACTGTTGCTCCCTAGTAGTGGCCGTATGGTGGAGGGAGCATCATGGTTTGGGGCTTCTTTGCTGACTCACGGTCTAGAGAGCTTGCTATCCTCAACAGAAAAATTTAAGTTCCAAGTTTATCAAGACATTTTTCAGGAGAATGTAAGGCTATTTGTCCTCCTATTGAAGTGCAACAGAAGTTATGTGATGCAACAGGACAGCAACCCAAAACACAGAAGTAAATAAACAATAAAATGGCTTCAACAGCTGAAAATACACCTTCTAGAGTGGCCCAGTCAGACTCCTGACCTCATCTCGATTTGAGATGCTGTGGCATGACCTCAAGAGACAGTTCACACCAGATATCCCAAGAATATTATGGAACTAAAACAGTTTTATAAGGAGGAATGGTCCAAAATTCCTCCTGACTGTTGTGCAGGTCTGATCCGCAACTACAGAAAACATTTGGTTGAGTGTATTGCTGCCAAAGGAGGGTCAACCTGTTATTAAATCCAAGGGATCACATACTTTTCCCAACCTGCACTGTTTAGGTTTACACAGTGTGTTCAATAAAGACATCCTTTTTGCGGGGAAAACAAATGTGTAGTCAACATTACTGACACCCGCAATGATTCTTAGAAATAAAATAGTTACAAAGTTGGTTTGGTCCCATACTCCTAGCACGTAATGACTACATCAAGCTTTTGACTACAAACTTGAATGCATTTGCAGTTTGTTTTAGTTGCATTTCTGATTATTTTGTGCCCAATAGATATTTAAGGTAAATAATGTATTGTGTAATTTTGGAGTCACTTATTGTAAATAAGATCAGAAGGTTTCTAAAAATGTTTACATTAATGTGGATGCTAACATGATTTGGATAATCCTTAACTCATCAATAATGATGAATGAGGAAGTCAAAGGGTCAAAGATCATAACCCAAAGACATGCTAACCTCTAACCATTACCAATAAAGGTAAGGTTAGCATGTCTAGGAACTTTCCCATTCATTATTATTCATGATTCATTCAAGATATTACCGTAATCATGGTAGTATCCACATCAATATAGAAGTGTTTAGAAACATATATTCTTATTTACAATAAAAGTGACTCCTAAATGACACAATACATTACCCCTGAATTAAAATTAAAAGATGTCTGCAGAAAGAAATGGGGCATCAGCTATAATGATACTGAGTTAGAAAAAAAATCTATTTTGGTTATTGAACTACAGTAAGTGAAGTGAATCAACAACACCCGGTAACAGAATAATGGTACCAGAATGAAATCATGGGCCTATACTTGTGCTTATAACTTTTGCTTAGACCATGGTCTAAAATGCTTTCACATAGGCCAACCTGGCCTAATTAGCAACAATGCTAGGGATAGTTAGGGATTCTAAGGGGGGTCATAATTTTTCCTTTGACCTGTCTCCCTTCATAAATCTACACATAACTCATAATGGACAGAGCAAAAACAGGTTTTAGAAATGTTTGTCAGGGTGGATGGGGAGCATCGCTGCACAGCATTGACATCTTTGAATGCATCAACTTCATTTTTTGGAAAATCTTTAGGGACTATTGTGATGAGCCCAAAAACCACATTTGGAGTGAATCTGACATTTACTCCACCAGAAAATATAAATACTTTTTAATTTTTTATATTAAGCATTAGGTGTTACATTGGCAAAAAAGTGAATTGTTGACAGTTTCCTTGTTTTTTTTTAAAGATATCAATGCTACACTTAACATGGTTCATCATGGTAATGTCTGAAATCAGATTTTTGATTTATCAATACCCAATGTTTTTGTTATTTAGGCTAATGGTTAATCCTACATTTTTCAAACGCTTTCCAAGATGGAGGAAAATCTTTCCTGACAGACCTTATGGGGAAATTATTTGGCAAATTGTTTCGCATGAGGAAAGACACTGAAATACGAAAGTTTCAAGTTGAGGGTTTAAGCAAGTCTGCCTATAAACAGCGCCACCTATAGCAGTGGCATTATTTTTTTTAACCAAAGTTACTCATGTCCTGTAGTTAGTTTTTTTTTAAAGTTACCAATCTATGAGTTATTTGACTATGTCAACAACAACAAAAAGGTTTCACAGCTTTGTTGTGAACCCCAAAAGGTCATAAATTATACATTATTTAAAGATTAAATAAGTTTTGGTTGCCCAAACAGAAAAGCCAGAGTGGAGAAATACATCAACTATTAGAGCGGGAAGAGTCAACAACATTGAGACCTCAGAATGTAGGACAAATCGTAACGTTACTGTAACAGAATAGCACTTCGCTGTGGGCTACAAAGGACAAACTCTGAAGCCGCCCAAGCCTGGTCAGTTATAAGTATACTCTATTTTCAGAAACTTTGTTTTTCTTATGAATTAAGCGCATGAGAAGGCTACTAAATAAGCGCAACAGAGGCTACTGCAAAGAATGGTCAATGCCCAAATAAGGCAAAAGAAGCAAGCAGACAGTAGGCTAGGTTACAAAAGGACATGTCAGTTTCGAAGTTTGACTTACCTAATGGAAGTTCTGGATATTTGATAGTTTATTATGGAAATGCACAATTAAATACCGAATATGATAGTCCACTAACAGAATGTGAGTTTTGAAGTAACAAAATAAGCAGTTCGTCTTCCATCAAAGCTTTATATTTCCTGGTTTCTGCAGGTATGGGCGTGGCGTTGAAACTGAAGGTGAGTCGCACACGCTGCCGTAAACTACCACATTTAAAAAAAATATATTTTATTTTTTTAAATATCAAATCAATACATAAAGCACATGAGGGAACACAAGCATACATAGATTACAAACAATAGACAATCGAGCTAGGGGGTACAATATCACATTACAATTACACAAGGACCTTAAGGGACATGCATATACTTACAATTCTAACAGCTTTTTTTTGTTAGTAGAGCATTTAACCGTCTTAAAATACAGCTCAATTTCTTTTTGTAGGGTACGAAAATGTGGTTTTCTGTTTGTAAATTTACATTTGTGTATATGAAATTTGGCCAAAAGAATAATGAAATTAATGACCTAAAAATGATTCCGCCTATTTCTATTGTATGTAAAGAATCCAAACAGTACATCTCTCCCGTAAACTACCACATGAGCGTAGGTGGGTGAGTTCAGGGGTGTAATCCTTACGCCAAACGAAAACTAGCGTTTCTATTTGACAGATTCAGGTAGGTCCCGCCCTGTTTGCTGAACATGACCAATATAAACGCTTGTTTTTGTGTTTGGAGTAAAGATTTCACCCTGGTTTCGACTAAGGGCATGAGTCACACCACAAATGTTTACTTATGGCCTGCTTTCCGTTTGATGTCCACTCTCCAGTGAATTGTACAGAAACTGAATGTCAGCTCATAAATATTTGTGAGGTGGGGGAAAGCCTATTCGCTCATGTCTACTACTCACTCCTTTGAATTCAAAGTAATCCACACTTAAACTGTACAAATCATACCTGGGAAGTGGAACATGAAAGGAAACATCCTCTACAACCAATTATACTTAACCATGAGCACACTCCAACCCCTACCTTTTATCAATAGGCTACAATTTGAATACCTGCCTAGTTGGTTTGACTTGTCATGTAAGAGGAGGACCCTGTGGCATATCCAATGTCTATCAGACAGAAGACCTATGTATGGCTTAAATAGCACCCAGTTCAGTGTGCTAAATGAGCATGGCAATTGTTATAAGGGCTTCAATTGAATCACATCCTGAGCTGGATGTGTTAGGACTTGTACTATTATTTTGTTACTCGAGTCATTAACTTGGGTTGTTGAGAATCAAGTAATGCACAGGTAAGTTGAAACAATGCATACAGCACGCTATGTTCCCAAGATGTCAGCTTTTGTTTTTTTGCATGTTAAAATCACGCATGCAGGGTTGTAATACACCCATTATTTTAGAGGGGGCACAATGTATGTAAGGATGAAACAGCTTTTTCCTGCAATCTAGAGCATTGTGCCTACTGTAATTCTATATACAAAAAAGTGTATATTTTTCTGCATATGTTATCTAAGCATACCTCTTTACCTGTTTAAATTGTCATTTTGTTAAGGGTGTCATTCTGACTTTTGTAAATCACACATCTCAATATACTCTACTACAATGGTGTGTATTCAAAGATGCTAAGAGAAGCCAGGCTTCCCCAAACAATTTACCAGGAAAAAAATATACAATTTTGCCTCTTTTAGCAAGAGGCTGAATGTATCTCACCGGAGAAAGCATCCAAGCGAACAAAACAGCACCCCTAAAACAGCACCCCTCTGTCTCCAATAGGTGTAGCCCAAATATAATTATATTGTTGCCGCCCGTAGCATTGAATGTAAGGGAAGCCAGTGAGCATTTGGCCTCCCTTGATAATAAATAATTATACAATAATATCCAATCAGTGTTGAGCTAAACTGAGTGATCAACTGTGAAGTGTCAAAAAAGTTTTGATTTGGCTTCACATCAAGCCAATCTTCAGATAGTTGAATTGTTGCATCTTATTGTGTTGTTGTCCTCCGGTGGCTAGCTAGCTAAAATGAGCCCTTTCCTAAATTAGCCATGGGTGGAATTGGGGATTTGGACTTTTACTTAATTCTCCATACTGGCCAAAGATTATAACGGTGATTCTGATCCAACCATAATCATACATTGTGCCTCTGACCTGAAAGGATGGAAGTTCAAAATGTAGCTAGATGTAGTAGGCTAATGTTAACTAGCTGGCTAATCGTTGCCCATGAAAGGAAGTTAGGCTAGCGTGCAAGCATTTTAGCCAGGTAGCCTAGGACAACAAAAACTAAAAGCTTGTACTGTATGACAGAGTCATAGACCGTTTCGGCAACATGACAGAGAGGAGGATGGCATTGGTGTTTCTCGACGAGGGTGAGTGTTTTTTCTACATGTGTTTTCTACTTACACGCACATAAATCAGTACCATGGACAGCCACACAATATTTAGCATACATTGATTGGACTAAATCGTTTTTGGAATATTTTGTCCCTGTATTAGAGTAAGCATAGGTGATTTGATGATGTTGAAATGGTGCTGGAATAGTGGAGGCAGCTTCTTTTTATTGGTTTCTTGCGTTAACTCTCCGGTGTTCTAAATCAATAGTTGTTTTGTAGTCCAAATATGTTGTAAATATTAACTTGATTGACCATGCTGTAGGTCATGTAACTGTTTCTTAATTGCAATATGCTTTGTAGACTCCACCGGACAATGTTGCTCTGCAGTTTTGTGATTAAACAAAGGTGTGGTTAAATTTATTCTGACACCATCTTATTGTCGACCTTAGGCATATATATATATATAGTGGCAAAGCATATGAACTAACATTATAGAGCAAACAATGCAATTATCACAACACATACAGTTGAAGTCGGAAGTTTACATACCTTAGCCAAGTACATTTAAACTCAGTTTTTCACAATTTCTGACATTTAATCCTAGTAAAAATTCCCTGTCTTAAGTCAGTTAGGATCACCACTTTATTTTAAGAATGTGAAATGTCAGAAAAATAGTGATTTATTTCTGCTTTTATTTTTTTCATCACATTCCCAGTGGGTCAGAAGTTTACATACATTCAATTAGTACACCTCCAATTGACTAAAAGAGCTTGGAAAATTCCAGAAAACTAAAGGCACAGTCAACTTAGTGTATGTAAACTTCTGACCCACTGGAATTGTGATACAGTGAATTGTAAGTGAAATAATGTCTGTAAACAATTGTTGGAAAAATTACTTGTGTCATGCACAAGTAGATGTCCTAACCGACTTGCCAAAACCATCATTTGTTAACAAGAAATTTGTGAGAGGTTGAAAAGCGAGTTTTAATGACTCCAACCTAAGTGTATGTAAACTTCCGACTTGTAAACTTCCGTAATATGGCTTTTTTCTTGGCTTGGCTTCCCCGTTGATTTTACTCACGCACCGCTACTACTGCACTAACATATTTAGGATACAACATCCAAATTGCAACAGTCCATGGGATCATAATACAGGCATATCATAGCATCCTATTTACTACCCAACCACAAAATACTGCATGAATTTCTATCAATAATTATGATAAAACATGGCCTTAAATATACTGTAGTTTAGTAATTAATTTAACATTGAAAAATGTAAAAACAGGAGAAATCTGAGGGGGCATGTACCCTTGTGCCCCCCTTTGGGCATGACACCACTGTATGCATGGCTTGATTGTATTTAAACAGGGTACATTGACAGCACTATGTCCAACAATATCCATAGGAGAGTAATAGCGAGATTACCTGATGTGTAGGTTTAGTGGGCTCCAAACTGTGATCCACCTAAAACCTTTTGAATTTGCCTATATATCTCCAGATAATCAAAACAATGTTCTAAGCCACAACAGCCCAGTCTTAAGCCGTGACCCAGGAGGACTTGGGTGTGAATCACCAGGGGTCCTGACCACCGTGGCCCATCTCACTCACCATTTGGAAAATACTACCCTATGGGTGATATTGCACAACACTCAATTGACTTCCACCAACAGTTTTCCAATGAAAGATTTATGATTATTTCAAATAAGTAATCAGATTGAGGCTGTAAACAGCTGATCAATTTACTGCAAAAGCAGTTGTCTTTTAAAAACTCAGTTACTTTCTATGTTCAGTTTTTACTGAAAAAGCCTCTTCTATATGGAATTTTGATAGCATTTGCATCTACTCATAACGATCCTGGAAGATGAAAGAAAGATTAGTAATTCTATTCACATTATGCCACATATGGATCATTTATGGAAATGATTATGCTGCCCTCTTATGGCTGAAGAGTTGAGATGAAAACATAACCTTATTGCATAAAATCTGATTTTATTTTGGCAGCATCCAGACAGGCAGTCCAATTCAGATTCTTGCCCAATAACTGGTCTTTTCATCAATCAGATTAGGTCTTTTGCCAGTAATTTAGCATCAGAAACAAAATTATACTTCCTGTATAAACTGAGCCAATTAGTATTTTCTATAAATATAACATACATTAGGCCAACTGTACATTTAATTATCTTAAATACATAATTTCACAAAGAAAATGTATAATCACGACTGATCATTAATAGGACAACAGCTACATGAAATACATAATGAAATGTGTGATCATGAAAGGAAGACAATTGATATGGCATATTCACAACTCGTTAGCTACATGACATACGCCTTGGATGGTATTCCTTCACCATGGCATTGTTTTAAAATCTTGACCAAGTCAAGTCATTGATTGGCAACTCCTGTATGTCCTCTACTTTGTGTCCCCTGGTGTCCAAGGTCTGCTGCACTGATTGTGAAGTGACTTGATGGGTTGATTTGAGGACTCAGAGGTATGTCATGTAAATGAAGCATTTGCCCAATGCAGAATTTTCTGGTCCTACTTTAGATTATTTATCTTCATTTCTGAAAAAAAGTGTCTCTGTGCATGTATACTTTTTTTAGTATGCTTCAAATAAAAACCTGATGAAATTTATCTTCCAGGGATCCAGCCTCAGAGAATTGAACTATTATTAGTGATGTCAATAGAAAAGAATCAATCACATGGATGTGCATACAAATACAGATCTCTGTTAGAGAAGCAATGAATAAGTGATTTTACTAATTCGTTTTTTTGAGCAATCACATCAGATATTGTTCAGAGCTGACATGATTGGTCAAACTACCAATTAGTGAAAAAAAGATTGGAATTGGGCTGCCTTTGTAACAGCCTTAGTCTCCATCTCAAAACCTTAGGGCTGTCTCTGATGTTACAGTAGCAGCAAAGTGTACTGTAGCAGGAGAAAGCAGCTTCATAGTGCAGGTCACAACATTAAAAGGCAATACAGTTTGTAGAGGAGTGCTGTCATGATAGCATTTGTTGTGCAGTTGATGCTTAGAGGTCATCGTCTATTTAGTGGTGCTGTTGGATGGGACTTGTCATCTTCTGCCACCAGTCTTCACTAGAATGCAGAGGTTGAGTATCAGTGATATAACACAGAGGAGCATTTTTGGTGATGACTTCATTGATTATTTGTTTGGTAGTGATTTCACACAGGATTGGTCAGAGAAGAACAAAAGTGATGCTGATGTCAGTGACAAAAATATATATATATTTTCAGGAATAGGTTATCAAACGTCACAATACGGTGCAGAGCTTTCGATTTGGCTGCTGGGGGGGACAAGGATACCCCTAGCTTCGCTAAAACCATTGACAACCATGTGCCTTTTAATTTATTTGGTTTTAGCTACCTATTGAACTACACATTTGTTATTCCAATTGAGCAGATGTATGTCTATCAGAGTTAAACAGCAAGTCACTGCATGCTTTTCATGATCAGTAAATATCAATTGATCATGTATTTTCAGATAGCTAATCAAACAGCATGTAATTTAGCTTGCGTCAGATGAGATTTTTGGGAAGAACTTGACAAAGCATGCCGCAAAGTTGTTCAATGTACATGTAGCCAAATCAAAAATCCCGACCCATGGTTCGCAATGCTCCACTCTACCTGTATAGTCTGTTTGTTTCTGTTGTTGGTCTTGGCTAGCTTAATGTTCCGGTCGGTAGTAAGCTAGCACTCACTCAAGTGGCTGCTAGAATCGTCATGAAAAGGGGCATGAGGGAAGCCTTACAATATTACGTTTCTCTTAGTGAGAACGCTAGGGAGCAGGCAAAATGTTGAAAAGTAATCTCTATACATGTTGTATTTTTCTTAAAATGTAGTTTTGTAATTGACTAAAGCAGACAAGAAAATTGTGTTTTTGCTGTGAGCCAATGCGATAACCTAGGTAACCACAGGTCATTTTCCCCCACAGGTGGGCAAGGTCACGACGTAGTATCTAATACCGACTGGGCCCCATGAGTGACTTCACAAAGGGCATGGAATATTAAAGATATCAGAGATAAAACAAGCAGTGGTTATAGAGAATGGAAAAATATATATTAAGCAATTTCTGACTTCTAACTAAATACATATTGTATCTTGTACACCCACCAAGTAGACATCATGTACAGAGTCTGGGCTGCCCTGGGTAGGGGGAAAGGGGACAGTGTCATCCAGGGCCACAGTCATACAAGAGGCACTGGGAAGACAGTGGGAAGAGAAACAACAACTCCATCACTGTCTTACAGAACAAACAGTTGATTCCAGCAAGGGATGAGCCTTGAAAGGCACTGTGTATGGGTGCTAAGGTGGTTAAGGAAGGGATGAGGTGTATATGAAGTGGGGCAGTGTACAATCAGGGTGTTGAAGTATGAACAGTTGACACTGTACCTATTCTCCAGGTGCTCCTCAAGGTCTTTCTTGATAGTCTGAAGAGCGGAGGAGGAGAAGGAAACAGCCTGCTTTATATTTTTAGGGAGCGTGACTAGGTCAGGGTGCTTGGAGGAACTTACTGTTGAACAAAACAGAGAAATAAAAAAAAAAAGCATAAAGAACAGATAAATCATACATGATGTGAGAAGTGTGTTTGTGTACAGGCCCAATAGATTGTGTAGTTTATAAAGGGTGACTACATGGTCTGTCCAGGCACTCCATGCTTTGGGCCTTCCTCTCATCCTTCTCCTCCTTTTGGGGGGACAGCACCTCTTGGGAGGCTGACCTCATCGCATGGATGGAGCTCCTCTTCCTCTTAGAGGATGCTCCTCTTAGAGCTGAGGGAAAGGGAGCATTAGTGAAATGACTAAGCAAATTAATGAGAAAATATGATATAAAAGGACATGAGGCAACCAGTTGTGTGTGTGTGTGTGAGTCAGTCACTTACGATGGATCTTTTTGAATACAGTGCCACCCATGAAATTAAGAAATCTGTCTGCATAGAAACCGGGCCTGTGAACTGACACGGTGTCCTGAAACACAAACAGGTGTCAGGCCACTATGACAAATGGAATATGAACACAATCACACATGCATACTAACCTACCCCATCGTGTACAAGGGCCTTCCAGGAGTGCTCCATCTTCTTAATTAACCTTGAAAAGAAGCTCAGATGTTACGTGACATAGATGTGTTTTTCTTGATGGCAGTGCCAACAGTGGTTCCACGAAAAGCTCTTACCTGTAGGACTGTAGGATATCAATGATCCCCAAGAAGATCAGCAGCTTCTCATCTTTGTGTTTTGCTGGAATTCCACCCATTCTGATAATCAAAAACACATTTATGTTATGCAGTGTATGACTGAATCATGGTGTGAATAATGCAATGTACTAACGTTTACAATGACTCATTGTATATTCAGTGATATGTCATTGGTTAAAGGGCCTTAAGGTGAATCTTCGCTCACGTGTTATCGTCTGCCACTGGCTCTGCAACCTTGCCATCGCCTTCCCCTTGGATGGACTCCAGGGCAGTGGAGTAGAGGACCCTCTGGCTGTTGAGGCGCTTACTGTCCCCCCTGGCCCCCCTTTCCAGACTCTTGTCCAGAACATGCACCCCTAGCAGGAGACTGTAGTCCATGATCTTAAAGCTCTCCAGGACCTGACCGAGACATAACCACACACATGAATATGTCAGGAACATAAAAGGGCCGCAACATGCTTCTGGTCAAGGACTCCTGGTCCTACATGTGAACAAAGCACAAACATGACCACATTTTGTTCCCACTTAATAAACAATCCTCTTAATTGGCATCTCCACATGACCTTTGAAAACCACCCATGCTGAAAGCTGTAAAAGGAAGAGCTGGATTATCAAACCAAACCTCCAGTCTTCTGACCAAACACTGATGTGATTCTGTAACTCCTCTAAACAAAGGCCTTTTCAGTGCCTGGGTTACCAAACACATTTACTGTAGGCTTATACTGTGTTGCTGCCTACATACCACATTGGGTTGGGTGACTGTTATTTTGCCACAGTCCAGACCCTAAGCCTTGTAATGAGTCAGGTGTTCTGCTCTGGGCTGTTCTTGAAAGTAATCCCTGTTGAGGGGTCTACTGTGCTTTCCCAGTAATCAAACATACAGTACTAATGAGATCATTCAGAAGAGCTTAAGGTGGAGGAGAGGCCCGTCATCCTTTCATAATATTAATCGACAATGGGGGTTCAAAGTTCAGTGACATCAGCGATATAGCCAACCAAATGCTACTGAAGGAACTACTATTTTCCTGTCACACCAATTTGACTAGCCTTCCTGTTTTGAATATGCAATACCAATATGTAAGTGAATCTACTGTGAGTGGCCTCACCCTGCAATCCCTCTGCAGAGTCTTCATCAAGGCACTGTACGTGTCGCCATCAAAGTGCAGGCCCTCGAGCATCTCCTGGAAGTCCAGGTCCTTGAAAGTGGGCGAGGACTTGGCGCGCTCCTTGCGCGAGGCGTGTCGTTTGTAGGTGGAGCCTTTCAGGTCATATTTGTAGTGCATCTTAAGGGCCCTGGGCAACACGTTGTTCATCACCACCAGACGGATGTTGACCCCGGCACACTGGATGCAGTAAAGGCCATAGAACTTAGGTAGCAGTGTCCTCGGGTTCTGATTCAGATTCTGACAGAGGGAAAAACAGATAAACGGTGTGTGTTACTAACACTTAAATAAAAAGACTTTCTGGAAGATTTGCATAATCTTTAGCAAGTAGTTCTGAAAGTAACGCTCACGAGCAAAAACAGGTCTCCGAAAATTGCTTACTACGTCATATACAGTGCCTCCAGAAAGTATTCAGACCCCTTTACTTTTTCCACATTTTGTTACAGCCTTATTCTAAAATGAATTAAATGAAAACACATCAGCAATCTACCCATAATGACAATGCGAAAACAGTTTAGAAATGTTTTGCATATGTATAAATACCTTATTTACATAAGTATTCAGACCCTTTACTATGAGACTGCAAATTGAGCTCAGGTGAATCCTGTTTCCATTGATCATCCTTTAGAAGTTTCTACAGCTTGGAGTCCACCTGTGATAAATTCAATTGATTGGACATGATTTGGAAAGGCACACACCTGTCTATATAAGGTCCCACAGTTGACAGTGTCTGAGCAAAAACCAAGCCATGAGGTCGAAGGAATTGTCCTTAGAGATCCGAGACAGGATTGTGTTGAGGCATAGATCTGGGGAAGGGTACCAAAAAATGTATACAGCATTGTAGGTCCCCAAGAACACAGCCTATTTAAATCACTCAATGGAAGACGTTTGGAACCACCAAGACTCTTCCTAGAGCTGGCTGCCAGCCAAACTGAGCAATCGGGGGAGAAGGGCCTCGGTCAGGGAGGTGACCAAGATCCCGATGGTCACTCTGACAGAGTTCCTCTGTGGGGATGGGAGAAACAGAAGGACAACCATCTCTGCAGCACTCCACCAATCAGGCCTTTATGGTAGAGTGGCCAGACGGAAGCCACTCCTCAATAAAAGACAGAGGAGTCAGTCCATTTGGAGTTTGCCAAAAGGCACCTGAGGAATCTCAGACCATGAGAAACAAGATTCTCTGGTCTGATGTAACCAAGATTGAACTTTGTGGCCTGAATGCAAAGCATCTTTCAGCGGCAAAGACTGGGAGACTAGTCAGGATTGAAGCAAAGATGAACAGAGCAAACTAGAGATCCTTGTTGAAAACCTGCTCCAGAGCACTCAGGACCTCAGAATGGGGCGATGGTTCACCTTCCAACAGGACAACGACCCTACGTACACAGCAAAAACAATGCAGGATTGGCTTAGGGACAAGTTTCAATGTCCTTGAGTGGCCCAGCCAGAGCCCGGACTTGAACCCGATCAAACATCTCGGGAGAGACCTGAAAATAGTTGCTGCACAACGCTCCCCATCCAACCAAACAGAGCTTGAGGGGATCTGCAGAGAAGGGAGAAACTCCCCAAATACAGGTGTGCCAAGCTTGTTGCGTCATACCAAAGAAGACTCGAGGCTGTAATCACTGCCAAAGATGTTTCAAAGTACTGAGTAAAGGGTCTGAATACTTATGCAAATGTGATCTGTTTTATTTGAATAAATTAGCAAAAAATTCAAAACCTGTTTTTGCTTAGTCATTATGGGGTATTGTGTAGTGTAGATGTTTTTTTATTTAATTCATTTTAGAATAAGGCTGTAACCTAACAAAATGTGGAAAAGGGGTCTGAATACTTTCTGAAGGCACTATGTGCAGTACGTCACTGCTCTTTCTATTTGCTGTGTCACTAAGCCATTGAGCCTGCCCTGCAACCTCATTGGATAACACTCGGCAGGCCTGAGCCAGCCTCCTTTCACTGTGCGTTTGCTCGATGTGCATCTTGCTAGCTGTCACTCAAATGGCGAGGGGCTGAAGCTCATTGGCTGGAAATCTAATTGCTAAGGAGCTGGCTCATGTGGGCCAAACTTGCAGTACTCAAAATAGCACCACACAACTTCCAGAAAACAGTTGCTTTCAAACTAGGGATTTCATGGCTAATTGAAGTAATACAGTAATTCTCATATTATGCATGCATGAACTACAAATTGCCCAAAGAGGGAGGTTTAAAAAAAGATGTCCGGAATGACTCTTTAAATAATACTTTACAATCTATGAATTGGAATTTTCTGAAAGTACTAGAGATAAGAATTGCCCCATTTATGGAGCCAGGAATGGTGTTTGTGTAAAGGGAGAGGCTCACCATGTAGTAACCAGGAAGGAGTTTCTGCAGGAATTCAGCTTCTTTATGCTGCACAGTCTTAATGATGAACTCATCGTCGCTGGTCAGGTAGAACCAGGAACTGCTGGCCCCAGGGTTGGACAGCTCAATCAGAGGTTCGTTACAGATGGAGTACTGGAATTCATACAGGATGAGCTATTAGCACGCATTCATATAGACAGGAATGCAACAAGGATGTATCAAACAAACAAAACTAAATTGTGCTCTTATTGATACATGGACAACAGGGTGAATTACTACATGATTGTATGCTGCATTATCAGTGAAGAACATGGTATGTAGGAGTGTTTTCTGTGAAGGGCTTTCCACACTAACCAGGTAGTCATCTGCTTTGATGCCAAAGAGCTCTCGGAAGTAGCGGAAGGCGAGAGGGGCGTAGGTTTTGAGACGGAAGTCTGGGAAGTGGTGCGCTGGTGTCATGTTGCTCCCCTCACTGACGAAACAACGTTAGTGTTAGTACAACACCTATATACAAACATTCATTTAGGACTGAAAATATGTAAATTTGCAACAGAGAATATTGACTGAGTGATTCAAGGACGCTATTGAAGTGTACACTAAGCATCAGTTGGGTGATAGGCACTGCCTAACAGATGCCACAACAGATGTGCGTCTTTCAGTGACGCTTAGAGGGTCACGCTAAATGTTGTAGTTAACACTTGTAGTGAAAGGGACTTCTGTGTCAATGGGAAAATTTGACCAATGTGGTTTAGATTAAACTTCTTTTACAGGGTTTGTGCTGTATTAGTGTCACTAACTAGTGATGTGTAGAACCCTGCTGAGTGATGCCAGTGCTGTGTACTATACCTGGGTAGGAAGACACTCTCCACCATGTAGAAGTCCTGCATGAGTACATCTCTGTCAGGCTTGGATGTCAGGTTCCCCACTGCGTACCCAATGCCCAGCTGGATGGCTCCTTTCAGGGCAGCCGCTGTGGGCTGGGACCACACAGACATGTTCTCACAGGGTACCAGTAAAAAGTCCAATGTGCAGAGGTAATTGAGGTAGATACAGTACATATAAACCAGGATAGATAATAAGCAGTAGCAGCAGAGTGTGTGATGAGTCAAGAGTTGGTGCAATGGAAGGGGGAGTTAATGTAGATAGTCCAGGTAGCTATTTGGTTAACTATGTAGCAGTCTTATGGCTTGGGGCTAGAAGCTGTTCGGGGTTCTGTTGGTTCTAGAGCGGCGGATAACATGATTACATTGAGTCACACAAGGCACGCTGACTGCCCTGAAGATTGTTTCTGCCTTTCCATCAGTTCAGGATCACCAACTCAGTGGCCTTGTGGTTAGTGTCCGCCATGTGATTGGAAGTATGATCCCTGGCAGAGTCATACCAAAGACTGTAAAAATGGGACCTTTTGCATATCTGCTTGGCACTCCGCGTTAGGGGGATGGAGTCGGGGTAAGGCCCTGCGATAGATTAGCGTACTGTCCAGGGGGTGTACTTGTACTTCAAGCTGCTTCACGCTACAAAGGTGTTTGGCTACCTACATTGGTATAGGATGGAAAAGCCCAAATCAGTTAAAGCTGAAGGTGGTCCCGACATATCAGATGTACAGAAATATGACGTTTCCTCTGGAACCTTACCCATTATAACCCAACTTCCAATCTAAGGGTGGACACTAAACACAAGGCCACGGAGTTGTTAATCCTGAACTGATGGAAATTAAAAAAAAAAAAAATCCTCAACACAGTGGATGATCTACCTAGTCACGTAATCGGCTGCTCTGGATCCAACAGGACCCTGGACAGCATCTAGCCATACGATTACTAAATAGTTATCTAAATAGCTACCTGGACTGGACTATCTGCATTGACCCCCCCCATTGCACCAACTCATCACATACACTGCTGCTTATTATCTATCCTGTTTCCTAGCCACTTTATCCCTACCCTTGTACTATACATATCTACCTCTGCAGATCAACATGGTACTGGTACCCTGTGTATATAACAAAGTTATAGTTACTCATTGTCCATTTATTCCTCGTTATTAACTTTAATATTATTTTTCTCTGCATTGTTGGGAAGGGCCCGAAGTAAGCATTTCAGTTAGTCGACACGCTGTTTACAAAGCACGTGACAAATAACATTTGATTTCATCAGCAAGCACAAACAGACTGAGCACCGTTATAACACTCCACCAACTCTAGTCTCGTGAGGACAAAGAATTAACCAATATTTCAGAGGAATAGCAGTTATTCTTCTTGGAGCTCAGTTCACCAATAGGACCATGTTCATTCTCAGAAGGACTTTATACAGGATTTGTACATGTGCTATGCAGTATAAATTAACTATCGGGGCCCAAAGACTCCATACCTTTTTGTAATCTTTTGACCCACTGGTTCCTCCACTTTCAGTGGTTGTTGTTGCCATCTTTTGGATAGAAAGAACATCAATTAATTCACAAGCAAGTTCAAGTATACACCTTTTCACCCTCTAACATGATGTACTAATAGATGTATTATAATCATGGTTCTGGTATATCATTATTAACCATCAATCAAATGTATGATAAAAATCAAATTATTTTATTAAGAAGTTGTCACAAATTGCTTTCCAGATATCCAGACTAAAATTCTAAAAGCGCAAGCAATGCCACCTAAGAGGCAATTGCACAGTGGCTAGGAAAAACTCCCTAGGCAATCATTCTGGTTATTTTGTTAAGCATAAAAACGAGAAACAGGAGAGTTCCTATTCCATGACACAATAAAATTGTGTGATATGAGGGTTGCATCTACAGCAAATATTTTGCAATTACTGCATATCCCAGTTACACACTTCCTAGATGAGATAGTCAAGTCCAGAACATTCTGAGCACTGTATACCACCATACAGATGTTTGTATCTACTATCCCACTCGCCATGAAGTTTCTTCTAAACACAATCGACAAAATGAAGGTTTCTGCAATCAGCTTGCTGAAAATACATTGTACTGTAGCAAATATAAACCGAAGTCAAGCGTATTCAGGTGACCAAAAATCTGAAATATCTCCTAATGCCAACATAAATAGTCGAAAGAAGTACATCAGAACTAAATCCATCTGAGGCTTCCCTGTGAGAATATTATTCAGCTCTGAAAAAGGCTTCTTCCATAACAAACCATCTTCCATTCCAAGCCACACAGTATACTCCAAACTCTTCTGCGTATGTTCCATAGTTTCTGATAGTGTCCAATACCTATGGCATCTTGTAGTCTAGAATGAGAGAGAGACATACGCACCTCTCTGGGTAGTGCTGTGCTGTGAGGAACTGTGGGGCAGAAAGGGTCTATAATTCTACTCTGCTGACTGGACCCCTCAACACAACCCTTGATCCCAATTAAGGAGGATTGAAAAACCAGTGGAGGCTAAATCTCCCCCAGGAACATTCCAATAAGTCTGAAATTCATTATTTAAAGTCTCTGCCTATATGTTGACAACTATAACCTTAAAATCATGATTAGGCCCATATAACAATGGGTCTCATGTCCACTTCACTAAGCAACTTTACCTCTGGAGCTACTTGTTGTTTTGGTTCTTTGGGCAGAGGTAGCCTAATTGAAAGAGCTTTGAATTTCAGACTTCTTGGAATGTCCCTGGGGGAGATTTAGCTTCCATGTTTTTTTTTCAACCCTCCTTAATTGGGATCAAGGGTTGTGTTGAGGGGTCCAGTCAGCAAAGTAGAGTTATAGACCCTTTCTGCCCCACAGTTCCTCACAACACAGCACTACCCAGAGAGGTGCGTATGGCTCTCAATCTTGGAAAGCAATTATTTTACACACCCACATTGTGTTAATAAAAAATATATATTTTTTAAATTGTCATTTTTCTTGTGCTGCTTTTATGCTTTCAATGTGAATGCAATTCATTTGCTAGCCTCATACCAACCCATGAACCACTCACATTCTCAAGGAGCTAACATAAGTGACTGCCTCAGGCAAGCATCTCCGTGTTCATAAAGTTGCCTGGGGCTCATCATCAAATATGCATCTAATGGACCCGCTTCAAAGTGCAAAACTGTGTGCGAAGTGTTTTATTCTTTGGAGAGGTCTGATGAGATTGTATTCTCAATCATTGTGATCGGAGCTAAAGCAGACTGTTTCATACCCACTGGTTGAATCAATGTTGTTGCGACGTCATTTCAATGAAATTACGCTAAACCGATGTTGAATAGATGCCTTTGCCTAGTGGGTATGAGTTTATTATAGCTCACGTTCCCTGCTTGTTTGTCACTGTACTGGGCTCACGTACTGTGAATGGTGTTTGGTAACACTTCATCATGATGGGGTTTCAGTTCAAACTGGTCAACTTGTTAAATGCATAAAATAATGCATCAGAACCAAATCATGTCAATGCAGAAGCAGGACTACAGTGGAACCTATAGTCAGATTTAGGGTTTGAGTGTTGGGGTTATGGTAAGGGCATCAGTTATAGTGTGGTAGTTTTCCTGTTTTGCCCTCAAATTGCTCTTCATGACCCTGTCTCTGGATTACATTATGTACAACATAACGTGAGTAAACACAAGCAACTTTTGAGCAGTCATTGCTATTCTACTTAGAATAAGTTGAGTGTCAAGAGTTGACCAGTCGTGAAAGGCTCTCCCCATCAAAAACAATGATGCAAAGAAAAGTGGTGCTTGGTCATGCTAGATTGAATGCCATTCAGGAGTTGATGTATAATGCTAGTACTAGGTTTCTCTGTTATGTGAGCTGAAGAGTCGTTGACCATGCTGTAGTCAAATATGGTACACACAGTCAGCAGATGCTCTTATCCAGATCGACTTACAGTAATGAGTGCATACATTTTCCATTTTCGTACTGGTCCCACATGGGAATCAAACCCACAACCCTGGCATTGCAAGCACCATGCTCTACCAAGTCAGCCACGTGGGACAATGTCTCTTTATAAGTGACGGAGAGGGGATGCAATAAACATTTTGCAAAGTTAATATTTGGTGTGTGGAGAGGGCGAGGACAGAATAAATGACGCAAATAAGGCACGAGATCACCTAAGCAAACAATGGACTGGAATAATCAGAGGGAGGAACCCTGCCAAATTTGAACAAAGAAATCTCTGAAAGCAAGCCTATTAAGAGCTGTCCATGGGGACTATTCTAATCAAGTAGACGTTCATAGAAATATCTGGTTTACTGTGTATCTTATGCCTGAATGCTGAAATGCAGTCACAGAGCCAAAATAGTACAGGCATCATGTCCTGTTATTACATAATATCATATGCAGGTCAACAACTGGGGTTACTGAATTGTGTATACTTTTATCACAGGCTAATCATATTCATAGCTGTCATAATGATGCATGAACAGGTGAACAATTGTAGGTAGCCTATGTTCTTCTACAACGTGTAGTTAGTTCCTTCTGTCAGGTTATGGGGAAGTGACAAACCAGATGTATTTCCTCCTGTTGTTACGGCCAATGGTGCTTTCAAGACAACTGGGAACTCTGAAAGAAAACGAGGTGAAATCATTACGTCAGTGATCTTCAGGTCGGAGCTCTGAAAAGAGGGCCATGTTCGACTTTTCCCAGTCGGAGCTCGTTTTTTCAGAGTTCACAGTTGTCTTGGTCAAACTGAAGTCGGCATTCGGAGATTTCCGAGTTTAGTTGTTTTGAACGCGGCATAAGCAAGTCAGCGTCTTGTCATCATCAATAGTTTGCGTTACAAAGATAAAGCTTTACCAACAACTGCAAAAGAGAAGTGATTGAGTGCGAACTTCGACTGTCAAGAAAAGTTGTTTTATGAAACAAAAAAAAGGTAACGTATTCCATTGACGCCCAAAACGTCGGCAGGTGGCGGCACCAACAATATGACCGACATCTTCAGGTGGTGACAAGTTGGCAAAATAAATTGTTGACAAGACAACAGTCCTTTCGCTTATAAAATATGTTTGTCCTTACCTTGAATATTATCGCCGTGTTTAAATGAAAAGACAATTAACTTTGCAACCAGGCTTCATCGTTTCTGGCTCGTCTGAAGGCTTGTGGTAATCAGTGACGTGCGAGCATCCTCTCGGTGCTTCCGTGCCATTCTCCGCCTACTGTCACGTACCTTTAAGTAGCCTAGGCCTACAACCCGGAGGTTGGTGCCTACATATTCGAAGCTGTTCTCTAATGAACAAGTCAATTGAAACACTTAACCTTTAGTTAAATGCATTCCGGTACTCCCATGGAATTGAAGTCAAATAGCCTGCAACCAATAGGCATATTAGGAGTTGTTATTTAGTAAATTCACAAAACAAAAGTGTTAAATATTAGACTACTATATTGTTTGTGTTGGTTATGACAGGGAGATGACTGTAGCCTATAAATAGCCATAAACCATTATCATTCTTTGTTCAGAACTGTGAGTTGTATAGGTGTAGCCTAGTCAGTAGGGGGTGCAATTGGTTCAGAATCATAATAACCTATGCCTACTATACTCTGAAGCTCAGCATCCCCACGTGAGAAAGTATACATTTTACAATATAATATGACAGTTGGATACTTACTATAAAATTCTGTAGTATACTATAGAATACTATACTACACACTGTAAATCTCTAACATGTGTAGTACTTACTATAGAATGTTGTAGAATACTGTAATACTACAGTATAATCTGCAAAGCAACACTGTAGTAAATACTAAAGTAATGTCCGCAAAAACACTACAATCTGCAAAAACACGACACTTTTTAACTATAGTAAATACTACAGTATTTAATTTGCATACTGACGCCTAAGAAGTGTGTCAGAGTAGGTGCTGTAAATTTAAGATCTGGTGAGAGAATAAAAGACTGTACTTAAAGGACTCGACAGTTTGGATATTTCTGATTTCGAGCATTTTAAAGCACAACAAGATTGTATGAAAACCTTTTAAATGTTCCACCTGAGAGAGAGAGAACATGGCTTCCCACACACACAGCAGTGCTGCAGAGCTGCTTTGTGTCACTGGGGGACAGACCAATAAACCGCTCTTTGAATTGTTGTGAAGTAAGAGTAAGACAGAAATTACACAATGTCAACTCATAAAACCTGATTTATAGAGGAATGAACGATTCAGTCTCTTACCACCCCTTCTTCCTGTGGCATTCGGCTGCAGACGGAAACAGTGAACATGCAATCCAGATGTTATTTACTATAAGGGAATAATTATCAGGAGACAAAGTGCTAATAGACAAATCAAGGGTAAGTCTAGAATTATTTTCTGAGTATAACAATTCAGCATGGTCTTTTCTCCGCTGCCACATGCAGTGACATCAATCAGGAAAGACGCCAATGGTTTTGATAAGTCAATGTGATTGTGTGATTATTGGATAAACGGTAGGATCCAATGGGGCAGACGGCAGGGAATGGAGCTGCTGGGAGAAAGTGCTCTGATTATGGACAGGCTCATATTACAGGTGTGAGGGAGAGTGACCAGGTCACACTACATGCTACACTAAGGAATAGGATCGGACTCTTAGTGGACCATAGTGGGCTATTAGATGAGACAAACTTATACTGGGAAAAAGATGAGATGAAACAAACCTACTCTAGTATCATGCATTTGTACAGTAAACTTATAAATTTGGATTAGCTAACACAACGTGCCATTGGAACACATATAAGTGATGGTTGCTGATAATAGGCCTCTATACGCCTATGTAGATATTCCATAAAAAATGTGCCATTTCTAGCTACAATCGTCATTTACAACATTAACAATGTCTACACTGTATTTCTGATCAATTTGATGTTATTTTAAATGAACAAAAAATGTGCTTGTCTTTCAAAAACAAGGACATTTCTAAGTGACTCCAAACTTTTGAATGGCAGTGTACATACACAGTACCAGTCAAACTTTTGGACACACCTACTCATTCAAGGGTTTTTCTTTATTTTCTCTATTTTCTACACTGTAGAATAATAGTGAAGACATCAAAACTATGAAATAACACATATGGAATCATGTAGTAACCAATGTTCTAAAACAAAATATATACCAAAAAATAAAGGGAACACTAAAATAACACATCCTAGATCTGAATGAATGAAATATTCTTATAAAATACTTTTTTCTTTACATAGTTGCATGTGCTGACAACAAAATCACACAAAAATGATCAATGGAAATCAAATTTATCAACCCATGGAGGTCTGGATTTGGAGTCACACTCAAAATTAAAGTGGAACACTACACTACAGGCTGATCCAACTTTGATGTAATGTCCTTAAAACAAGTCAAAATGAGGCTCAGTAGTGTGTGTGGCCTCCACGTGCCTGTATGACCTCCCTACAACGCCTGGGCATGCTCCTGATGAGGTGGCGGATGGTCTCCTGAAGGAGCTCCTCCCAGACCTGGACTAAAGCATCCGCCAACTCCTGGACAGTCTGTGGTGCAACGTGGCGTTGGTGGATGGAGCGAGACATGATGTCCCAGATGTGCTCAATTGGATTCAGGTCTGGGGAACAGGCGGGCCAGTCCATAGCATCAATGCCTTCCTTTTGCAGGAACTGCTGACACACTCCAGCCACATGAGGTGCATTGTCTTGCATTAGGAGGAACCCAGGGCCAACCACACCAGCATACGGTCTCACAAGGGGTCTGAGGATCTCATCTCGGTACCTAATGGCAGTCAGGCTACCTCTGGCGAGCACATGGAGGACTGTGCGGCCCCCCAAAGAAATGCCACCCCACACCATGACTGACCCACCGCCAAACCGGTCATGCTGGAGGATGTTGCAGGAAGCAGAACGTTCTCCACGGCGTCTCCAGACTCTCACATCTGTCACATGTGCTCCGTGTGAACTTGCTTTCATCTGTGAAGAGTACAGGGTGCCAGTGGCGAATTTGCCAATCTTGGTGTTCTCTGGCAAAGGAAAAATGTCCTGCACGGTGTTGGGCTGTAAGCACAACCCCCACCTGTGGACGTCGGCCCCTCATACCACCCTCATGGAGTCTGTTTCTGACCGTTTGAGCAGACACATGCACATTTGTGGCCTGCTGTAGGTCATTTTGCAGGGCTCTGGCAGTGCTCCTCCTGCTCCTCCTTGCACAAAGGCGGAGGTAGCGGTCCTGCTGCTGGGTTGTTGCCCTCCTACGGCCTCCTCCACGTCTCCTGATGTACTGGCCTGTCTCCTGGTAGCGCCTCCATGCTTTGGACACTACGCTGACAGACACAGCAAACCTTCTTGCCACAGCTCGCATTGATGTGCCATCCTGGTTGAGCTGCACTACCTGAGCCACTTGTGTGCGTTGTAGACTCCGTCTCATGCTACCACTAGAGTGAAAGCACCGCCAGCATTCAAAAGTGACATAAACATCAGCCAGGAAGCATAGGAACTGAGAAGTGGTCTGTGGTCCCCACCTGCTTAACCACTCCTTTATTGGGGTTGTCTTGCTAATTGCCTATAATTTCCACCTGTTGTCTATTCCATTTGCACAACAGCATGTGAAATTTATTGTCAATCAGTGTTGCTTCCTAAGTGGACAGTTAGATTTCACAGAAGTGTGATTGACTTGGAGTTACATTGTGTTGTTTAAGTGTTCCCTTTATTTTTTTGAGCAGTGTATACATATTTGAGATTCTTCAAAGTAGCCACCTTTTGCCTTGATGACAGCTTTGCACACTCTTGGCATTCTCTCATCCAGCTTCATGAGGAATGCTTTTCCAACAGTCTTGTAGGAGTTCCCAAATATGCTGAGTAGTTGTTGGCTGCTTTTCCTTCACTCTGTGGTCCAACTTGTCCCAAACCATCTGAATTGGTTGAGGTCGGGTAATTGTGGAGGCCAGGTCATCTGATGCAGCACTCCATCACTCTCATTCTTGGTCAAATAGCCCTTACACAGCCTGGAGGTGTGTTTTGGGTCATTGTCCTGTTGAAAAGCAAATTATAGTCCCATTAAGCACAAACCAGATGGGATGGTGTATCGCTGCAGAATGCTGTGGTAGCCATGCTGGTTAAGTGTGCCTTGAATTCTAAATAAATCATTGACAGTGTCACCAGCAAAGCACCCCCACACCTCCTCCTCCATGCTTCACAGTGGGAACCACACATGCGGAGATCATCCGTTCACCTACTCTGCGTTTCACAAAGACGCAGCGGTTGGAACCAAAAATCTCAAATTTGGACTCAACAGACCAAATGACAGATTTCCACCAGTGTAATGTCCATTGCTCGTGTTTCTTGGCCCATGCAAGTCTCTTTTTCTTATTGGTGTCCTTTAGTAGTGGTTTCTTTGCAACAATTCAACCATGAAGGCCTGATTCACGCAGTCTCATCTGAACAGTTGATGTTGACATGTGTCTGTTACTTGAACTCTGTGAAGCTGTGAAGCATTTATTTGGGCTGCAATCTGAGGTGCAGTTAACTCTAATGAACTTATCCTTTGCAGCAGAGGTAAGTCTGGGTCTTCCTTTCCTGTGGCGGTCCTCATGAGAGCCAGTTTCAATATTGCGCTTGACGGTTTTTGCAACTGCACTTGAAGAAACTTTAAAAGTTCTTGAAATTTTCCGAATTGACTGACCTTCATGTCTTAAAGTAATGCTGGACTGCTGTTTCTCTTTGCTTGTTTGAGCTGTTCTTGCCATAATATGGACATGGTCTTTTACCAAATAGGGCTATCTTCTGTATACCAACCCTACCTTGTCACAAAACAACTGATTGGCTCAAACGCATTAAGGAAAGAAATTCCACAAATTAACTTTTAACAAGGCACACCTGTTAATTGAAATGCATTCCAGGTGACTACCTAATGAAGCTGGTTGAGAGAATGCCACGAGTGTGCAAAGCTGTAATCAAAGCATAGGGTGGCAACTTTGAAGAATCTCAAATATACATGATTCCACATGTTATTTCATAGATTTGATGTCTTTACTATTATTCGACAATGTAGAAAATAGTTTTAAAAAATAAAGATAAAGCCTTGAATGAGTAGGTGTGTCCAAACGTTTGACTGGTACAGTATTTTTTTTTTGAGGAGTGGGTCATTGAGTTAAACTGTGAACTGGATTGACTCCACCTCTGGTGGCTGTATTTGATTTACAATTAGGTTTTCTTTTGGTCTCCATCTCTATCTCCATCTCTATGTACAAGTCTTATGGATGTGATTCTGAAGGTGAGTATTGTTTGCTTATTTTATTTAAGAAAAAAACATTTCCAGAAAATGTATTGGGGAGAAAAAAAGCCCCCAGAAGGTAGGAATGTGTTCCTTGTAGAGTAAATCATCAACTTCAGTGATGTATTTTGATTCTGTTCACTTCTCAATCCTGACACTCTTTAGGTGGGGGTGGAGATTGTCAGATTCCATGCAGTCAGTTGAAAACACAGAAAATCGATTAATTCAGTGAGTCAGCCTCACAGGAACTGAATAGGTCCCCGTTTGTGCTTTTACAATAATCAATGGCTCAGCACAGAGTCAGAGGGGCCACACAAGCTTTTGTGGTAAAACGGTGTATGTGTACATGCGTCTGTCTGCCTGTCTGTTTGAGAGCGGTTCATACTACAGAGTGATTTTCTGTGTTGAGGCAAAGGGAGAAACACAGATCGTAGTGTGCTGTTCAAGTGGAAGGGGTCGAGATCTGAGGACAAAATTATGTAGATTTGGAAGGAGAGAAGTGGTATTCCTTGACTATGTATGGTTGGATGGATAGAGGAGGAAGGGTTGGTGTCAAAATCTCCTTAGGAGAGGTGGGTGTGGAGTCAGGCGCAGGAGAGCAAGAATTTCAAGAAGGGCGTTTTATTTACTGGTCCACCAACAAAAGAGGTACAGGACCACAAAAAGCAGCCACTAGAAAACACTCCTCTGACTAAACTAACGTGCGGGAAAAACAGTCCCGTGAAAGAAACCTGCATAACAGGGAAAACCGCAACCCAAGCCAACGACAGTAACACAAACAATCCCGCACAAAACCTAGCAGGTAGGGCGAGATTAAATACCCCACTGATTAGCCTAAACTAGACACAGGTGAACACAAGACGGACAAAGCTAAACGAAAAAGAAAAGGGATCGGTGGCAGCTAGTAGGCCGGCGACGATGACCGCAGAGCGACGCACGAACAGGGAGAGGAGCCACCTTCGGTGGAAGTCGTGAGAGTACCCCCCTCCCCCCCCTCCTGATGCGCGGCTCCCGCTGCACCTCCACTATGAATGCCAAAGAGGGGTCCGGATGAGCCAATACGGGAGCATCGGTAAACAAAGCCTTCAGACGACCAAAAGCTCTGCCCGTCTCAGCCGACCACCGCAAACGCACCGGCCCCCCCTTCAGCAGTGACGTAATGGGAGCAGCCACCTGCCCAAAACCCCGGATAAACCTCCGGTAGTAATTGGCAAACCCTAAAAACCGCTGCACCTCCTTTAATGGTCCCTCACTGAGTCTGGACCCTCCCAGATCGCGTTGGCCCACTCCAGGGCTTTGCCCGAAAGGCAGGAGACGAGGACGTTGACACTCTCCCCTCCCGAGGGAGTCGGGTGATCGGTTGCCAGGTAAAGCTCCAGCTGGAGCAGGAACCCCTTGCACCCGGCAGCCATCCCATCGTACTCCCTCGGGAGCGCGAGCCGAATCCCGCTGGGTCCACACGCCGCCGGAGATGGTGGTGGTGCAGGTTGGAGAGTGGCTGAAGACAGGGTAGGGAGGTCGCTCCTCTCCCATCTCTCCATTCTCGCCATCACTTGGTCCATAGCCGTCCCCAGACTGTAAAACGGCGGTATGCTGGAGGACACGCTCCTCCATGGACGGGGAGGGTGCATCCGCTCCTGCTGACTCCATGATTTTTTGGTGCGGGATTCTGTCAATATCTCCCTAGGAGAGGTGGGTGTGGAGTCAGGTGCAGGAGAGCAAGAATTTCAAGAAGGGCATTTTATTTACTGGTCCACCAAGAAAAGAGGTACAGGACCACATAAAGCAGCCACTAGAAAACAGGAACGCAGTCTAGTCAAAAACGGAGGAACACACTCCTCTGACTAAACTAACGTGCAGGAAAAACAGTCCCGTGAAATAAACCTACATAACAGGGAAAACCGCAAGCCAACGACAGTAACACATACAATCCCGCACAAAACCTAGCGGGTAGGGCGAGATTAAATACCCCACTAATTAGCCTAAACTAGACACAGGTGAACACAAGACAGACAAAGCCAAACGAAAAAGAAAAGGGATCGGTGGCAGCTAGTAGGCCAGAACAGGGAGACGAGCCACCTTCGGTGGAAGTCGTGACAGTTGGAGAGTAAGGGTTAGTGTTCCAACAAGAGAGAGAGATTGAGAGAAGGGTAGTATTACTGTAATCTCTCTGATCCCACACGCCTTGGTGGCTCGATCTCCCTGCCCCCAGTGCAGCTCTGACTGGACCCTCCAGTAGGTTTTCTCAAGGAGAAAGCCTACATATCTATGTGAAAGATAATAAAACAAAACATTATAGTAAATACTACAGTATACTACAGTCCGCAAAAACACTACAATAAATACTAGTGATAGGGAAACAAAGCTTCCTGAAGCATTGAGGTTTTCCAGACAATTGTGTCAAAAATAAGTTAATTATTCAAGACTTTGGGATCAAACGTAGTAAACACTACAATATAGTACAGTCTGCAAAAACACTACTGTAAATACTACAGTATACTACGATCTGCAAAAACACTACATTAGTTACTATAGTGTATACTACAGTTTTCTTTTACTATAGTATTTATACTATAGTGAACTGTAAATACTACAGTATATTACAGAATTCACTGTAGTGGTTTTGCAGACTATAGTCCACAAAAACACTACAGTGAATACTACCGTAAAGTCAGCAAAAACACTACAGTGAGTACTATAGTATTTATACCATGGTTTACTATAGTATTATTTCATGTAGGTTGCTCAATTAGACTAAGTTAGTGAGAGCTGTGAATTTATGAGGCATGTTATTTACGTGACATGAGCAGCTGGGATGAGTGACAGGTTTGCTAGGCAGCTGTGGAGTGTGCTGTCACAGAACATAAATCCTCAGATTGGCTGCTGAGTTTATTTATTCACTGTTGGCACCAGTTATTGTTGATGTTCATAGATGAACAACAAAAATGACTTTTTTCCAACTCAAATATGAATCCTTTTCAGATGTTTTATAAAAGTGAGACAGCTTGAAACTATTCGATATCCAAATGCAACATATACCCAGTATCCAAATGCAACATGTACCCAGTAAACAAAATTACTTTGAAAATATGTATTATTTTCCAGACTTTTGAAGTTAGGTTCATTTTAGGTTCTGAATGAAAGGTGAAAATACGCTCCAGCCATTGCCAAGAGCCCGTCCTCCCCAATTAAGTTGCCACCAACTTCCTGTGTTACATATACACAACTGTGTTTCCAGTGTATAATTGTCCGGACACTAGCCTGTAAAGCACGGAAGGAGTGTTTAAAATGTATTCCTAATCAGTTTGAGGCCCAGACAAATAATGACATAATTACACCCATTGAGATTTCTATCAGACCTAACCCATATGGTGATGTGCCACCAAAGCCTCTGCACTGTTCTCATCAGAATAACCATTCTAAAAAAGTGTGTTTGCGCATATGTGTGTGTATACCTTTACATTGTCAACCCTGCCTCTCTCTCTCTCTCTCTCTCTCTCTCTCTCTCTCTCAGCTATATGACCTCCTGCTGGGGACATGCGTTATCACGAGGGGTGTGTTCTTGTTATTACATTCTGGAGGTGGCACAGAGTCCTCCTTCAGGACCAATAAAAGTGCAAGGAGAGAGCCAGGGTCTCTGCCTACAGCTGATCTGACAGGTCATGCAGCATCTCGGTTCACATGGGAATTGAGATAAGCACATGGGGGTTTGGCTGGATACAATTCTGGAGATATTGCTGGTACGTGGTGATGTTTTGAACAACACTGTTTCTGTTACTGTTTCAACACTGTCACTGTTCACTGTTTCTGTTTCTAGTATGTCAAATAAAATTACATTGTATTAGTCACATGCTTTGTAAACAACAGGTACGGACTAACAGTGAAATGCTTACTTACGGGCCCTTCCCAACAATGTAGAGACAAAGAAAATAGAGAAATAACAGAAAAGTAAAACACCTAATAATAAAAGTAGTAATAAATACATAATGAGTAACGATAACTTGGCTATATACAAGGGGTATCAGATGTGCAGTGGTATGAGTTAATTGAGATAGATACGGATATTTACATACACCTTAGCCAAATACATTTAAACTCCGTTTTTCACAATTCCTGACATATAATCCTAGTAGAAATTCCCTGTCTTAGGTCAGTTAGGATCACCACTTTATTTTAAGAATGTGAAATGTCAAAATAATAGTAGAGAGAATGATTTATGTCAGCTTTTATTTCTTTCATCACATTCCCAGTGGGTCAGATGTTTACATACACTCAATTAGTATTTGGTAGCATTGCCTTTAATTTGTTTAACTTGGGTCAAACGTTTCGGGTAGCCTTCCACAAGCTTCCCACAATAAGTTGGGTGAATTTTGGCCCATTTCTCCTGACAGAGCTGGTGTAACTGAATCAGGTTTGTAGGCCTCCTTGCTCGCACACGCTTTTTCAGTTCTGCCCACAAATTTCTATAGGATTGAGGTCAGCGCTTTGTGATGGCCACTTCAATACCTTGACTTTGTCGTCCTTAAGCCATTTTGTCACAACTTTGGAAGTATGCTTGGGCTCATTGTCTATTTGGAAGACCCATTTGCGACCAAGCTTTAACTTCCTGACTGATGTTTTGAGATGTTGCTTCAATATATCCACATAATTTTCCTACCTCCATGATGCCATCTATTTTGTGAAGTCACCAGTCCCTCCTGCAGCCATTCACCCCCTACAACATGATGCTGCCACCCCTGTGCTTCACAGTTGGGATGGTGACATTTCTCCAAAAAGTACGATCTTTGTACCCATGTGCAGTTGCAAACCGTAGTCTGGCTTTTTTATGGCGGTTTTGGAGCAGTGGCTTCATCCTTGCTGAGCGGCCTTTCAGGTTATGTTGATATAGGACTTGTTTTACTGTGGATATAGATATGTTTGTACCTGTTTCCTCCAGCATCTTCACAAGGTCCTTTGCTGTTGTTCTGGGATTGATTTGCACTCTTCGCACCAAAGTACGCTCATCACTAGGAGACAGAACGCGTCTCCTTCCTGAGCAGTATGACGGCTGCGTGGTCCCATGGTGTTTATACTTGAGTACAATTGTTTGTACAGAGGAACGTGGTACCTTCAGACGTTTGGAAATTGCTCCCAAGGATGAACCAGACTTGTCTACAATAATTTTTCTGAGGTCTTGGCTGATTTCTTTCGATTTTCCCATGATGTCAAAGAGGCACTGAGGTTGAAGGTAGGCCTTGAAATGCATCTACAGGTACACCTCCAATTCACTCAAATGATGTCAATTAGCCTATCAGAAGCTTCTAAAGCCTTTAAATAATTTTCTGGAATTTTCCAAACTGTTTAAAGGCACAGTCAACGTAGTGTATGTAAACTTCTGACCCACTGGAATTGTGATACAGTGAATTGTAAGTTAAATAATCTGTCTGTAAACAATTGTTGGAAAAATGACTTGTCATGCACAAAGTAATGTCCTAACCGACTTGCCAAAACCATAGTTTGTTAACAAGAAATTTGTGGAGTGGTTGAAAAACAAGTTTTTATGACTCCAACCTAAATGTATGTAAACTTCCGACTTCAACTGTATGTACATATAACTAGGAATAAAGTGACAGATAGTAAACAGTAGCAGCAGCTTATGTGATGAGTCAAAAAAGTTAGTGCAAAATGAGTCAGTGCAGATAGTCTGGGTAGCTATTTGGTTAACTATTTAACTAACTATTTAACAGTCTTATGGCTTGGGGGTAGAAGCTGTTCAGGATCCTGTTGGTTACAGACTTGGTGCATCGGTATGGCTTGCTGTCTGGTAGCAGAGAGAACAGTCTTCCTCTGACACTGCCTGGTATAGAGGTCCTGCATGGCAGGGAGCTCGGCCCCAGTAATGCATTGGGCCGACCACACTACCCTCTGTAGTGCCTTGCGGACGGATGCCAAGAAGTTGCCATCACACGCGGTGATGCAGCCAGTCAAGATGCTTTCAATGGTGAAGAACTTTTTGAGGATCTGACGGCCCATGCCAAATCTTTTCAGCCTCCTGAAGGGGAGGAGGCATTGTCGTGCCCTCTTCACGACGGTGTTGGTGTGTTTGAACCATGATAGATCCTTAGTGATGTGGACACTGAGGAACTTGAAGCTCTCAATCCGCTCCACTACAGCCCCGTCGATGTGAATGGGGGTGTGTTCGGCCTTCCATTTCGTGTAGTCCACGATCAGCTCCTTTGTCTTGTGTGTGTACGTGTGAAACTGTGTGTTCTGAGTTGTTTCTTAGACTAATCAACACTTTTATAACCTGCAGTTGATTTTCCTCACACCTGCTGTGAGATTACAGGGTCTTTGACATAAAACCACAGGCTAATCATTAACATCCGATATTGGTAGCATATAATATTTTTATATTTCAGACCAAAACTTCCTCCGAGCTCTTGAGAGTTCCTGATATAAGCGTAGCAGTTAATGAGGGAAATACCTCAAGTTAAACTGGGAGAGTGAAGGGAGGCAAGGGAAAAGGAATGTGAGAGAGGAAGAAGATAGAGAAGGAGAGGAAGGACAGAAGCAAAAGAGGAGAGTAAGGTTTTTCTGATGCTAAAGCAGTGTGGAGTTCCCCTTTATTGTGGCTGTGAGGGTCTCTGGCATGTTGATTTGTGACTGAAGATGAAAATCACATTGCCAGGGATTACCACAATGCCATGGACTTGACGTCTGTGACAGTTGAGTCTCCTCCAGCTACTGACACAAGAAATTTCCAAGCTGTGTGTGTGTGTGTTTAGCTACTCTTTCTGGCCAGGTGCTGAGTTTAGTTGACTCGTGAACAGGGAGTGTTTTCAATTTGTTCACAGTGGCTAAGTTCTTTACCTGATCAGAGACTGAGTAAAATATAACAGAATTTACTCTGAAATGTTTGTGATGTATCACATGGAAATTGCTGGAGTAATAACATTTCTTCTTTGTAGGATTGAGTTAAATATGATAACTGATGCTGAGTAAAAACAGGTCAGTTTTGAATGGGAGGAATGTAAATAACTGTCATTGTAAAAACAAATAGGTTATCATGGAACAAATTAGTCAACTAAGCAATCAAAATGTAATTCTATGAGCTGCTAAGAATGATACAACATTTGTCATTTGAATCTATGTCATGCAGTTTAACAGAGTATTGCATTTTACCTTAACTTACCCTGTGCTATGCACTACAGGCTGTTCGACTTTGATTCCTCTTTCTAGTGTGATGTCCAGAAGTCCAGGACCTGGTCTCCTTTACCTTCTGAACTGATAACAGTTCTACCAAAACACTGGCTCAGTTCAGCAGGAACATGAGTCTGGCCCACTGATCATAGGGTCTCTCCAAGGTCTACATTTTTCTGGACACTGGATAAAGTTAGAATAAAAATGGTGGTTCCATTTTGTTAAGACACTCCAGGACCAGACTTGTCCAGAGCAGATTGTGGATATATACTTTTTCATCTTTCTATCTGTAAAATACTTAAGACATACATACAATGCATCTAGAATCAAATAATTACAACATATCAACAATTCCCTCTGGGCAAATATGGAGAACATACTGTTTCTAAGGATAAGGCTGGACAAAGTTTAATTACTGTTTAACTGATGCACCGCCTCACTTTTCTCCACACACCGGAAAAAATAATCAGATGTGTTATTTGTGGGTCAGTATGTGCGACTTTTTGTTTATAATGCACTGTCCGCTCTCCCTTGAGACTTTCCCATGTTGATGCCCAAGAGATTAAACAGCCTCTGACATGCGCTCAGATCATTTTCGAGCCTTGGATTGGACAATGAAACACACACGCTCGCACATGCAGGCGACGTGCAGATGTTTCATTTCTCTCTCATGCAGTCATGGTTGAAGCCAGATTCCTACTATTTATTTACCAGGTTAAATGTGGGACGTCCCTCATTATAAACAAACAGTTGGTTAAATTCATAGTTATTGCATCATTTTCAGAACTATTAGAAGCGATTAATAGACAAAACAATAATGTAATTTAAGCCTACTCCCCATACTGTTCTGTATTTAGTCATGCTGCTGCAGGACTGTCTGACAAAGATAAGGCATGCTTTCACTGTCACCTGTTTTGAGCCCCACCAGTTCAGCAAAAATAAATAAATAAATGTAAATCACCTGTTTTGCATGTTATTTTTGCATTAATTCATGTCACATATCAGTTTGCAAACAATGTAAAAAATATATAAATGTTATTAATAAAGCCACATACAAACATGGTCTCTTTCTTGAGTAAGGCAGGTCCAAAATGCAGGTGTTTCAGCCAAGCTCAATGCTTTCTGTGGTCATGGGGCAGCCAGCGAAATACTAATCTAATCAAATTTGTCACGTGCGCCGAATGCAACAGTTGTAGACCTTTCCTTGAATTGCTTACTTACAAGCCCTAAGAAAATATTTACAAACTAAACAAAAGTTTAAAAAAGTTAAAAATCATAATAAAGAAGAAAAAAAGAATACTAAAATAACAATAATGAGGCTATATACAGGGGGTACCGGTACAGAGTCAATGTGGAGGCTATATACAGGGGGTACCAGTACAGAGTCAATGTGGAGGCTATATACAGGGGGTACCGGTACAGAGTCAATGTGGAGGCTATATACAGGGGGTACCGGTACAGAGTCAATGTGGAGGCTATATACAGGTGGTACCAGTACAGAGTCAATGTGGAGGCTATATACAGGGGGTACCAGTACAGAGTCAATGTGGAGGCTATATACAGGGGGTACCGGTACAGAGTCAATGTGGAGGCTACATACAGGGGGTACCGGTACAGAGTCAATGTGGAGGCTACATACAGGGGGTACCGGTACAGAGTCAATGTGGAGGCTATATACAGGGTGTACCGGTACAGAGTCAATGTGGAGGCTACATACAGGGGGTACCGGTACAGAGTCAATGTGGAGGCTATATACAGGGGGTACCGGTACAGAGTCAATGTGGAGGCTATATACAGGGGGTACCGGTACAGAGTCAATGTGTGGGGTACAGGTTAGTTGAGGTAATTTGTACTTGTAGGTTTGGGTAAAGTGACAATGCATAGATAATATACAGCAAGTAGCAGCAGTGTAAAAACAAAGGGGGGTCAATGCAAATAGTCCAGGTGGCCATTTGATTTATTGTTCAGCAGTCTTATGGCTTGGGGGTAGAAGCTGTTAAGGAGCTTAAGGAGTATTTTGGAGATAGACATTGCGCTCCGGTACCGCTTGCCATGCAGTAGCAGAGAGAACAGTCTATGACTTGGGTGACTGGAGTCTTTGACAATTTTTTGGGCCTTCCTCTGAGTGTACAGAGCGTAGGTGTTGGTAATCTTTATTTGCGCTTTGATTGGCTCATGGTTCTGTCACTCATGGGGACACTACGTCACCGCAGAATCTACAGGGAGAGCTAGGCAGTTAAAGCCCCCTTGGGTGCTGCCATAGATTTACATTAGAAGTGCCGGGTAAAACATTGTTGGAAAAAACGGCAATGTTAATGAATGTGATCATGGTCGAAAAGGAGAAGACTGCCTCGGGCATGAGCGCCCAGAGACGTGTCAGTCGGGCAAGGGGGACAGAGGAAGGAGCACCAAGAGGTACACACCCATAGGGAAGATTTTCTTGTCTCCTTCTCAAAAGGTCAGAGGGGAGGGACCTCTGAAGGGCCTAAAATTAACACCCGTCAAATGCGGGTAGATTTTGGCTTTGGCGGGTAAGATGTCTTTTTCATCAGCAATGCTGGTGGGTGGTCAAGGCTCCACAGTGCAAGCATTTAACTTGAATTTGCAAATACAGAAAAGTCATATATGAGCCTATTAATAGCAAAGTAAATGCTGCAGTAGCTGTTTTCAAAGTTTTGTTTCATAGCTGGTAGATAATCACACAAACTATGAATCCTATAATAATATTACACCCAATTGTGTGGAAATTGACTAAACTTTATCCTTATTGGCTATTTACATTCTTTGGTTCACAAGCTCCCGCCCTTAAAGGGGCAGCTGAATAATTTGTCTTGTGATATTTAGTTTAAAAAAAATGTTTTAATGAATTAACATTGAGCAATACACCACAACATTTCTAACTAGTAATACATTTGTTTTAGAAACATTACCAAGTATACTCATCTGTGACATTTTTTGGGGGGGGTGTAAAATCTATATTTTGACAGGTAAAAAATCAGATTGGTTTGTAGTTTTGTTTTAATCTAACTCCCACTGTAACTGGTAGACCAAAAGGTTAGTTTTAGGCCCAGGACCTCTGGCTTCTCATCCAATGGGTTTTCATAAGGAGACGAGGAGAGAGGGTGCGAGGAGTATGTACAGTGCATTTGTAAACTATTCAGACCCCTTGACTTTTTCCACATTTTGTTAAATTACAACCTTATTCCAAATTTGATTAAATCATATCAGAAATGCTTGATAAATTAGCAAAGTGTTTCTGGCTATGGCTGGGCAGTGTATGTTTTTCCGCGATATTCCAAATGTCTATCGCAATTTTAGAATTTTTTTTAGGAGTGTTTCTGTCCGCTTGTTCTCATGTTGTCTTTTTGGTCTTGTCTCCATCGCTCCTTCTGTGCTGTTAGCACCTTCCCAATTACACCAGAGATCTGTGTATAATGACGAAATGCCCATGTCTCCGCCCTAACTATGGGAGTTGTTATTCCCAAAGGCGGGAAGATGGGTGACAAGCATAAATCCAAAATCAGCCCACAGAAACGCATTGGGCATATTATGCCGAGAGTGAAACATCTTACTTCAAAGGGTTTGGGTTGAATGCATTAAGACACATTTCAGTTCAATGCAGTCAGTTGTACAACTGACTTGGTATTCCCCTTTCACTTTGCCTCTTTTCTTTGTTTACACACACACACACACACACACGCACACACACACACACACGCACCAAACCCCTGCCACTCACACAACAAAGATATCACTTTGTCCTCTTGACAAGCGGTTTCAACTCGCTATTTGCATTTGAGGTTTGGTCCGACAATCAGTCATATGGACACCAACACATTGAGACATTATTTTACTGTACTAGAGAAGTGAACCTTTATAACAAAACCCCGGTCTATTTCTATGGGTACACGTACTGTTCACACCCCTCTTGTTGGTGGAGAGAATTTAGCAGGTTTAAAGCTTATTTCCCGCAATTCTATACATTTTGTCATGGGGTGCAAAGAAGAATTGGTAGTTTTTAAGCAAACTTTCTTGCTATTTTATACATTTTGCCATGACTAATGTTTATTCATGTGATATTTGAGTGGCAAAAAAATTACAACACCTATCTGTGGGCTAAAAATCCTAAATTAAAAAAACGTTCGCTGACATGGGCTAGTTGATCTGGACACTTCTGACAAGTTATAAATAGCTCTCTAAGGTATGCAATGACAAGAAGCACTGATGATGTGCTTTTGCATTCTATTTTATATTTGTTACTTTGTATTTTTTATTCATTTTATCCCCGATTTTGTGATTTCCCATTTGGTAGTTACAGTCTTGTCCCATTGCTGCAACTCCTCTCCTTGGGAGAGGTGAAGGTCAAGAGCCAACACGACCCTGTCAAGCCACACTTCTTCTTGACACACTGCTCGCTTAACCCGGAATCCAGACTCACCAATATGTCAGAGGAAACACAGTCCACGTGTCAGCGTACATGCCCCTGGCCTGCCACAGGAGTCTTTAGAGCGCGATGGGACAAGGACATCCCGGCCGGCCAATCCCTCCCCTAACCTGGATGACACTGGGCCAATTGTGCGCCGCCTCATGTGTTTCCCAGTCGCGGCAGGCTGCGACACAGCATGGGATTGAACCCGGGTCTGTAGTGACGCCTCTAGCACTCCGATGCAGTGCCTTAGACCGCTGCGTCATTTGGGGGGCCCCCAACTTGTGTATTGTACTATTACAACTTTCAAGAGTAAGTTTGTTTAAAGCTGGAGTTTTTTTTGGGGGGGGGGCACCGACACCCCTCTGCCGACATCTCGCCCCACAGTTCGGAAACCACTGTTCTAGCCTAGTGCAATTTGTACTCCTAACTGACCCACTTAGCTAGCTCACTCACCAGATAATGGGAACAACAAACAGTGCATGTGTATTTGTATGATGTAAATACTAGACTGATTTCTAGCCATATTTATGACTAAAAAGGAATATGTTTTATGATGGGAGTTCATTGTTTCAAACACTGGAGTTAAATTCTTAGCTGGTTAACTTCGAATATGGACTATTTTGATGAGGTGTTATTGATGCACATCTTTATTTTTTGAATACACATACTGGTTTTTTTAGGAGACGGTCTTCATTTCCACAATGACTGCACACACCCTGTCTCTGAGAGTGCTCATCAAGAGGAGGATGACTATAACCCCCAGACCTCACCTGCTTCAGAGACACAAGATGACCAGAGAAACACAGAGCCAAACTCAGGCAGGAATGGAGAAGATGCCCAGTGTGGAGGGGAACCTACTGGAGGTATGGGCAGGATGACACTGGGTATGGTATAGTCAATTAGCCATAATGTGTGCTGTAATTTTATGAAACGTAGTACTTGAATCAGTCAGCTAATGACATTGTGGCACCACTACCATTAAGCCAACTTTTTTTGAATCAGTGTTTATGATTTAAGGATACTCAGAACAATCAGTTATACCCCCATTTAAAATGAGTGTTCCAATGCATTTATTGGGAAAAATGCCACCAATTAAGCCCTATTCGGACGGGATTCGTTTTACTGGGCGAGGTTGGTGATGTAACCTTAGCAGTCGTAATTTCTGTCCCGTGTGAATCTGCCACATCAGTCATGTTCACATGTCTGGAGAGTAATAATTCCAGACTGAATAAACTACAGTTTTTTAACGAACTCCAAGATCTTCTGGTAATACTATATGCGACTCGACATCCCTGTGCTGTGAGGGGTATCTGATTTATATTGTGCCAATTAATTTATAAATTGGCAAATACGTCAGTTAATTAAATGTCTGCATACAGTTTATTTATTATATTATGTAGAATATTTAGAATTTCTCTGAAATGAAAGTCAGTTCGAATCATGCTCTGGAAAAACATGCTGGCGTAATAACTACATAACCAACGTTCTATAGTACTGTTGAATAGGGCTTTAGACTGTTGAGGAATACTTTTCTTTAGGGTGGGTAAATTGTTTGCTGTTTAAATTATTTATGAGAATTGTTAGTTAATATCCGCCATCTTATTCATACATGTAATGCAGTAGTTTGTTTTACATGTACGCCTCAACAACAACAATGACCCTCTGTTGCAGATGTGGTATTGCTCTCTTAATTTGATCATCAAGAGGAAGTTCACCTTAATCCCCAGCTCTCACCTTCATCAGACCCAGAGAAACAAGACAGCCAGCCCTCAAACATGGAGCCAAACCCAGGCAGGATTGGAGAAGATGTCCAGAAGGCCATTCATTTGCGACGTTTGTGGAAAGTGTTTCGATTGGAGATGCACGCTTAAAGCCCACCGTAATCATCACACCAAACCCTTGTTGTGTCTTTACTATCATTAAATTGAACACTTAGTTTTTTATCAAAGATTCTTTGTAATTAGTATTACGTGATCAAACTGATTAATCATGTAACTGTAATTAACTAGGAAGTCGGGGCACCAAGGAAAATATTCAGATTACAAAGTTATCATTTCCTAAAATAACTTTTCAGATATTTTATATCTAATCAAATAGTCTTCTGATTAATGAATTATTTACTTTACCTTACGTTAGTCTCATTCCAAATGTTGTCCATACATCAATTGTCTTAAATCATTTATTTACGAACTAAGTAATTCACAGAAATGCACAAACAAACAGTAGATAGTTACAAGGAAATGATAACGGAGTTTCCATAGTGGGATAAACCGGTATCGCGGCTTGGACTTGGTGGACAAAGGGGAAGTGGGGGTCGACTAAGAAGTCACTACAGAGTTAATAATTATAACAATTGAAATGCTAATCCTTTACACATGAACGCTCAATCATTCGGGAACAATTGCAATCAATATATATATTTACGCTCAGTGTGTCGTCTTGACCTTTGTTGAAAAGTTAGTTTCTGTTGGAGAGTTTTCGTCCTCTCTCTCTCTCTCTCTGTGCTGTGGTTAGAGTATTTTGTTCAGAGTGACATTCATTAATTTCATTATAGAATGGATGTTTCGGCGGTTGTCGTTCTTCGCGTTTAATGATACCGAATTCCTAGCTGCAGACTAGTAATTAATATCAAAGACTTGTTCTTATTCTGTCGGTATCGATAGTCTAAGAGTTTAACCACGTGGTATGGTTAAAAGATTCAGCAATGGTCTACAACCTTTGTCCTCCCGTGATTGAGAGAAAAATGGTCTTGTGAGAATTTCTCAAAATTGGGGTTTTATTCAGAATTGCAGAAAAGGGGCTGTCCCAGGATGCCTGACCCTAACTGGGCTCATGGGCGGTCCTCTGATTTAGTTCAACTCAAAAGGGAATTGGAGTTTCCTTCATTAAACAGTCTAAAATCACATTACACAATGTTACAAACAGTATCATACTCACTCATTCATCTTATACAACAATTAGATGTAAACCTCATATCTGACGCTATTATATAAACAGCGTTATGGTAATGTGGCCACACCGTCTCCCATGAGCTTCCCCAAGTTGTACCAGACGGACCAGTTCGTCGATTTTTCACCTATCTTTTATACCTTCTCCAGAACGTAAACGTTGTTCGGACTTCAGGTTCTGTGAGGTGGAAGAAATTCTTTTGTTCTCTATGAAACTTCACTCTCTCTCTCTATACTGTGTGGCCATGAGGAGATCCTCTCCTCAGGAATTTACGACCTCTCTCTGACCACAGCAGCCTAGTTGAAGGAGGCAAGGGGGAGGCAGGGAGAGGGGGATGGGGCTTGCTGTACCCAAAGAGGGCAACGTCATGACACCCTTTAGCTGCCCACAGTATGGGAAATGTTTTGGTATGAAGACTGGGTGTAATAATCACCTCTTGGCGGTACATTCTAAAGACAAGTCCTTCAAATGCACAGATTTTGGGAAGAAGTTTGCTTTGAGAAAAGGTTTCGTCAAACACAGGGATTTCAACCCAACTCTGCATACCTGCACAACATGTGAAAAATTATTCTGTGGGGAACGTGCGCTAAAACGGCACAACTTCAGTGATCACCCGGAAAAGGCATACATCTGCTCTTTGTGTCCAAAAACCTTTCGGCCATGGCCAATATGGAAATGTCATAAGGCAGAGCACTCGGGAGAAGAAGTATTGCTGTGAAACCTGTGGCAAGCTTTTCTGTTCATCTTCATCTTTAGCCAGTCATCAGAGAACAACTCATAGAGCAAAGGCTTATAGCTGTGATGTATGTACTAAAGGTTTCAGGGATGTAACCAATTTCCAAAAACACATGACCTCCCACATTAGAAAAGGCCATGTTAGTCTAGAAAAAGCTTTTGCCTGTAGTGTATGTGAGAAATGTTTCTCATGTGCACGCACTCTCAGCAATCATCTGACCATCCATATCGGAGTAAAATGTTTTGGTTGTAGCACATGTCACAAACGTTTTCGTCTTTCAACCAGTCTCAAAGGTCATATGACTTTACATACTGGAGAGAAACCTTTTGTCTGTAGCTTATGCTGCAAGAGTTACTGTCGTGCAAGCCAGCTCAAAGCACATGCTCTTGCCCATACTGGCGGGAGAAACCTATGGCCATCACCCATACCAGAAGAAAAGACTACCGTTATGTCTGTGACGTATGTGGCAAACATCTGCCTGATTTATTCAGGCTCAAATGGCATATGTTCGTACATACTGGTGAACAACCTTTTGCCTGTGATCTATGTGGCAAAAGGCTCAGTGACCCAGGCAATCTCAAAAGACACAAGCTGTCTCACACAGGGCAGAAATTGTATGTTTGTAATACTTGTGGTAAAGGTTCAACAACCCTTAAGACACATCAACGCAGTCACACTGGTGAAAAGCCTTACTTGTGATATTTGTGGGCAAGGTTTC
Organism: Oncorhynchus tshawytscha; assembly: GCF_018296145.1. Lineage (NCBI taxonomy): Eukaryota > Metazoa > Chordata > Actinopteri > Salmoniformes > Salmonidae > Oncorhynchus > Oncorhynchus tshawytscha. Next base: position 22,788,151 of record NC_056448.1, read on the forward strand.
ACCTCCCATGTCTACGTCAAGAAACACAAGATTCACCTGCCATCTCAACGTTGTTCAAGACTGCAGAACACTGGGCCAAAGTCTCATGTCTGCAGCTACTGTGGTAAAGGCTTCTGTTACAGATCGGTGTTGGATCAGCACATGTGTACTCACACAGGAGAAAAACCATTAAACTGTCTCATTTGTGGGAAATGTTGCATGTTTAAGGCTACTCTTGAAATACACATGCGCAGTCACACAGGGGAGAGGCCATTCAAATGTCGCAATTGTGGGAAAGGGTTAATGTGTAAGAATACTCTTATAATACACATGCGCACTCACACAGGGGAGAGACCATATGCTTGTAATGAACGTGGCAAGAGTTTCTCCCAGAGTAGTCATTTAGTATCTCACCAGCGTGTGCACACTGGTGTCAAAGCATTTGTATGCTACAAATGTGGGAATGCCTGTAGCCGAAATCTGAAAGTTTATAAGTGCAAGTTCAACCAGAAGAAAACCACTCACATGATCACTCTGGACCCAGTTTCCCAAAATAATCGTAAGGCTAAGTTCATCATTAGAATCTTTGTTGAAGTATCGTTAAATCTCCAAGTTATTTCCCAAAACCATCATGGCACTTAAACACTTAATTACCAACTGCCTCAGACCTCATAAAACAGCTAGGTTGAGTCTTTAGATGTGTCCCCCCCATAGTTGCCAATATCTTTGCAGTTGTTACAAACCAAGGATAAAAAGATGCTTCAACTGAAAACCGAGATGACGGCATTAAATGATAAATAGCCCTATGATGTAGCTAATTATTATTTAGCTAATTGTAGGCAACTGTATGTATTTTTTGCCTCAATATATTTATTATGTGTAACAATGTGCTCAATGATGTGCCAAAGTGCATTTTATAGGGTAATGCTTATAAGCATTAGAATAAGCCGCCTCAGTATTTGCAGTTATCGGTGATATCTCCAGAAACTGATCTGTTGTGTATATTGTTATAATTCTAATGTTAAGGTAAGATTTGAATAGTGAAAGCTGATCCGAGAGCAGTGCTGCTTTTCTTACGATCATATCAGTAGCGACACGTTTCAACGACGCACTTGGCGAACATTCTCTGTGGTTTTTTGGGAAACGCATGTTACATCGCAGTTTATAGGAACGATGCCTCATTAAAACACTTGTATGCCTGAATTCCATCGCTGTAGTGAAACTGGACCTGTATAATAGGATGGGCTTACTTCATAGATGTTCCCAGTTTCATATGATAGACTATAATTTTAATTCTAAATTAATAGGGGCAAGTGTTTCGCCCAGATAATTCAGTTGTATTGTTTTTAGTTTTTATTTGTTTGAATGGAAATACATTTTTAAATGATTTGGTGTTCAGGCTTTATCTGTAAATTAACCAACCACCTTAGTTATGTTGGTCATTTTTAAGGAAAGAGGACTCGTTTTTAAAAATGTTATATATACTTCAAGGCTTTTCCAGATGTTTCTCTGAGTACTAATAGTATGTTATTTTCTGATTCTTTGGTGGTGTGATGGTATCTTATTTATAAAAAAAAATCAGATGCAGTTTGTAAAGCATAAGATCTCTCAAACAGCTGGCCTTCAGCAAGTATTAATACCCCTTGACTTATTCCACATTTTGTGTTGGCCTGAATTTGTAAAATGTATTACATTTATGTTTGTCACCCATCTACACACAATATGGGACCAAAAGTATTGGGACAAATTCACTTGTGCATTAAAGTTGTTAAAAGTTTAGTATTTGGTCCCATATTCCAAGCATGCAATGAGATTACATCAAGTTTGTGACTACAAAGTTGGATGCATTTGCTGTTTTTGTTTGTTTCAGATTATTTAGTTCCCAATAGAAATTAGTCAATACATGTTCACCTTTGGCCGCTGTGAGTCTTCATGGGTAAGTCTCTAAGACCTTTCCACACCTGGATTGTACAATATTAACACATTATTTTATTATTTTCTTCAAGCCCTGTCAAGTTGGTTGTTCATTGCTAGGCATCCATTTTCAAGTTGATTTAGGTCAAAACAGTAAGTAGGCCACTCAGAAACATTCAATGTCATTTGTAAGCAACTCCAGTGTATATGTGGCCTTGTGTTTTAGATTATTGTTCTGGTGAAAGGTGAATTTGTCTCTTGTCTGTTGGAAAGCAGACTGAACAAGGTTTTCCTCTAGTATTTTGCCTTTGCTTATTTTTATCCTAAACTCCCTAGTCCTTGCTGATGACAAGCATACCCATAACATGATGCAGCCACTAGCATGCTTGGAAATATGAAGTGGTACTCAGTAATGTTGTACTGGATTTGCACCAAACATAAGGCTTTGTATTCAGGTCATAAAGTTCATTTCTTTGCCCCATTTTTTTGCAGTTTTACTTCAGTACCTTACTGCAAACAGGATGCATGTTTTGGAAAATTGTTTATTCTGTACAGGCTTCCTTTTCACTCTGTAATTTAGGTTAATATTGTGGAGTAACTATGTTGTTCATCCATCCTCAGTTTTCTCCTATCACAGACATTAAACTCTGTAACTGTTTTAGTCACCATTGGCTTCATGGTGAAATGCCTGAGCGGTTTCCTTCGTCTCCGGCAACTGAGTTAAGAGGGACGCCTGTATCTTTGTAGTGACAGGGTGTATTGATACACCATCCAAAGCGTAATTAATAACTTCACCATGCTCAAAGGGATATTCAGCGTCTACTTTTTTAAATAGGTGCCCTTTGCGAGGTATTGGAAAACCTCCCTGGTCTTTGTGGTTGAATCTGTGTTTGAAATTCACTGCACGACTGAGGGACCTTACAATTATCTGTATGTATGGGGTGCACTATTATTGCACACAGTCCATGCAACTTATTGTGACATAAGTACATTTTACTCCTGAACTGGTAGTTTTACTCCTGAGGTGGTAGTTACCAGCAGGGCTGGCATTATGGGCAGGCCTTATGGGGCCTTGCTTGCCCTACTGTACCTCCTTTCTGTCCAAATAAAATATTTAAATCTTGATCATTTATTTGACCGTGATGCACGCTTACAAAGACATCAATCTCAGATAAAGTATTTGAGCGAGCGAAACAGCGCCCCTCTGTCTCGGTACGTGTTGCCAGTGTATCTGATGCTGCCTGAACAAAAATAGTATGGCATGTCACACTCTTTTTGGCCAGACAGCATCAGGTAGCCTACTTTTTTAAGTTATTTTTTTGGACAATCAGATGAAAACATTTAGTTGTGTTCATGCCATATTAAAATATACACTTTTAACAGTTCAATTAAATGTCTTAACTCTAAAACCCATTAACAAATTACACAGTAGGTCCTGTGAAAAAAAACATGCCCCCTATAGATTTTATTTTACCAGGCAAGTCAATGAAGAACAAATTCTTCTGTACAATGATGGCCAAACCTGGACGATGCTGGGCCAATAGTGCACCACCCTATAGTACTCCCAATCACATCTGGATTCGAACCAGGGACTGTAGTGATGTCTCTTGCACTGAGATGCAGTGCCTCAGACCTCTGCGCTACTCGGGACAGGTAATCAAATGCCTGTCCAACTGATTCGTTCTGGCGTCGGCCCAAGTACGGTTATTGATCAAGTACACAGTTTAGCAGATGTTATAAAGGGTGCAGCAAAATGCTTATGTTCCTTACAATGCAGTAAAACGTGAAGTCGTAAGTAGCAGGTCGGTGCATACAGGGGCTTAGAACTAATTGAGAAAATGCTGATTGACTAATGGCCAACAAGCTATGACAACCATGCTTGTAAACAAATTATAGTGTTCAAAAACCATATTAATAGATTTTTGTATAAATGCTGTTATCGAAGGTAATTTCCTTAGTAGGTGACGTGACAAGTCAGCATGTGAGTCTGAGTCTTACAAGTTTCCCACTAGTAATGGCAAAAGTGTATAAAGATGGCAGAGTACAGATGTGACATTTTTTTTGCAGTATTGAGAGTTTTTAAACTATGGGGCGCAACATAATTCAAACGCACCAATAAATCAGCACAATCTACTATCTATTTTTTTCAAATTGCTGGTGTTTTGGGAGCTAGAATTGGATCATGGACACCGTGTTAATGCTGACACAAAAACATAACATAGAGCCATCTATAATATGGCTAACTTAGCAAACTAAGCATTTGTGGTAAGTGCATCTTTATGCATGCCTGCTATTGCGAGTTGGAGGGACGTTCAATTGGATTTTCAAAGTAGTATGAGGTAAATACCACCTTCCCACTTGGTTATGAATGCAGCAAAATACTATCTATCTACACCGTTTCTATCCAATCTATGCTGTGGCTGAAGTCAGAAAAATAGCAAATTGGCCATCAATTGTAACCATTGACTAAGGATTTCAGACCAAAACAGGAGCAGAATGTTTGAAGTGAAACGCCCCATAATAGTATTTCCTTTTTAAATGTTTTTTTTCCAGGGCCACCCAGTTGGTGGCGGCAATACAATGCAAATTGTGGAACGCCATAAAATCTCAACGAAGAAGAAGCAAAGTGACATCGTTTCCGCAAACATTTAAATTTCCTTACATTGCTGGTATTAGCTGTCGAAATCACTGATGTGTAATAAGAACCTTACATATTTTTTTGAGATTCATGAAACTTTTATTAATAACTGTTAGCTTGCAGCAATGTTGATTAACGAGGCTTTTCAGAGACAATTATCTACCATTGTCGAGGTATTAGTTGCAACGGCAGTTGCGGAGATGGGCAGACTCCTCGATGAGTGCTCTGCTTTTGTTATGCCTCTAAAGTTGGTCCAGCAGAATGAGGAAAGTATTTTGCTGAAGAGTAGGCTTCAACGTGTGAACAAAACCAAGACAGTGAGTACACATGTGGTCGGTTGTTGGGACTAAGAATTTGCTGTTGAATGCCGACAAACTAGGCTAGCTAGCTAAGTTACATAACAAACTGTTACTAGTAGCTAGCAAACTGTTAAGGACAGACTTTTACAATGGGTGTATTCGTTTGTCACATTCCATCGCAAAACGTTTTCAAACTGAAACTGTTGACGCGTTTACTCAAGGAAAGAAACGGGGAAGGACCTACCAAGATTTGGCCAATAGAAACTCGTTTTCTTTAAACGTTTGGAATAAACTGTTTGCAACGGAAAAACGAAAACACCCCAGGGTTCGTCTGTTGTGATGCAGCAGATCGTATACTCCAAACGAAAAACGTTTAACGAAAACGATTTTAATAGCTTAATTATGTGAAGGTCCCTCCCGGTTTTGAAACGTTTATTTGGTTCATTAACGGTGTATGTTGGAAGACGTAATGAATACATCCCAGCTAACCTTAATGGCTCACTAACATTATTAGATGGGCACTGAATCAAATATGCTTCTCTCATCTGTGACTGAATTGTCGTTAGCCAACCTAGCTAGCCACCTGAACATCAGTTGGAACCTGCTAGGTCACTAAACTTCATATTTGAATCTTTCAGAGACAATTTTCATCATTCATGAAGATGTTGGGTAAAACATCATTGGAAAAAATGGCCATATTAATGAAGGTATTCATGGTCGAAAGGGAGAGGACTGCCATGGGCATGAGCGCCCAGAGGCGTGTCAGTCGGGCAAGGGGGACAGAGGAAGGAGCACCAAGAGGTACACACACACAGGCTATATCAGAATACTTGAGAAATTAGTCATATCTTTATTTCTAGATATAGTAGATATTAAATGCTTCCACTTACATTGATCATTTAATCATTGGTCATTCAAAGGTATGAGCTGAAGTATGCTAATTGTGTGTAAATGTATAGCTGTCATCCAAATTCAGCACGTGTTCTAGACCAGTGGTTCGCAAACTGGGGCTAGGGGGCGTGAGAGGGCGGCAGGGGGGCTGCGGAACTCAGTCCGGCTTTGAACTTACTCTTGAAAGTTGTAATAGTAGCATGCACAAGCTGCCATTTTGAAATTGGGTAGTACATCACCAGTTCCTCGTGTTATGTTAGTCGTTGCATACCTTAGAGTTATTTATAACTTACCAGAAATGTCCAGATGAACTAGCCCATGTCGGTTAATGTTTTTTTTATTTCGTTTTTTTAGTAACTAAAATATCACATGAATGCACATTAGACATGGCAAAATGTCTAAGCTTTAAACCTGCTAAATTCTATCTGCCAACGAGGGGTGTAAACAGTTTGTGTCATGAACAGTACTTGTGCAGTACTTGTGACAAGCATTTCGCTACACTCGCATTAACATCTGCTAACCATGTGTATGTGACAAATAAAATTTGATTTGATTTGATTTGCCCAAGTACTGGGGGGGCTGGAAGGGAGTCCACCAAGTGGGAAAAGTTTGGGAACCCCTGTTCTAGACCAGTGGGACTTAATGGTGCTGACAGAAATGGCAGGTCTGCTTCTAGCGCCTAAGCAACTTTGCAGCATATTCTTTTGTTGTAATTTCTTACATTATTAGCCAATATATTTTTTTTGTATTATTACTATAGCCGGTAATAACTTTTGGATATCAGAGCTGCGGTAACTCACCAGCATTACGACCAGGAATACAAATTTCCCGAATTGGATCCTTTGTTCGTACCCCCCAGGGCAATTTAACTTATTCCAGAGGCTGCTCCAAAACACCTCCGGCAGAGATGTATTCGGAGTGGACTTCTAGTCCCACTCAGGAGGCGTGCACACCATCCACCGCTAATGTTCAGTTTCTGGATAATAAAGTAGACGAGTTCAGGGCGAGGATCTACTTCCCAGAGAGATATCAGGGATTGTACCATATGCTGTTTCACAGAAACATGGCTCTGTCGGGATATACTGTCCCTGTCCATACAGCCAGCTGGGTTCTTAGTACATGGCGCAGACAGGAACAAAGAATTCTCTGGGAATAAGAAAGGCGGGGGTGTATGTTTCATGATTAACTACTCATGTTATGATAACATACAGACACTCAAATTATTTTCTTTACCCAACCTAGAATATTTATTTTACCTTTATTTAACTAGGCAAGTCAGTTAAGAACAAATTCTTATTTTCAATGACAGCCTAGGATCAGTGGGTTAACTGCCTGTTCAGGGGCAGAACGACAGATTTGTACCTTGTCAGCTCGGGGATATGAACTTGCAACCTTTCGGTTACAAGTCCAACGCTCTAACCCCCAGGCTACCCTGCCACACTGAATACCCTGCAAATCAAATGCTGACCGCATTACCTCCCAAGAGAATTCTCTTTGGTTATAGTCACAGCCGTGTATATTCCCCCTGAAGCCAATACCACGGCTGCCCTCAAAGAACTACACTGGACTTTATACACACTGGAAACCACATATCCAGAGGCCACATTTATTGTTGCCATGGATTTTAACAAAGCACATTTGTTCTACCAACACATTCACTGTGGTACTCGCTTTGGAAAAACATTGGACCGCTGCTACTCAACTTTTCGAAATGCCTACAAGCCCCCCGCCCCTCCCTTAGGCAAATCTGATCATGCCTCCATTTTGCTCCTCCCACCCTGTAGCACGGGTACTTCCTGTTTTGAGTTTCTGCCTAAGGTCTATTCAACGCTGGTGTGACCAATTAGAATCCAGGCTTCAAGATTGTTTTAATCACGCAGACTGGGATATGTTCCGGGAAGCCTCTGAGAATAACGTTGACAAATACGTTGACTGAGTTAATCAGGAGGTGTATAGGAGATGTTGTACCCACTGTGACTATTAAAACCAACCCAAACCAGAAACTGTGGATAGATGTTTTAGCAATCGCGCAAAACTGAAAGAAGGAACCACCGCATTTAACCATAGCAAGGTGACTGGGAATATGGCCGAATACAAAAAGTGTAGTTATTCTCTGGTAAGGCAATCAAATAGGAAAAATAGTCAGTACAAAGTGGAGTTGCAATTCAATGGCAGACATGAGACGTAAGTGGCAGAGTCTACAGACAATCACGGACTACAAAGGGAAATCCAGCCACGTCGCGGACACCGGCATCTTGCTTCCGAACAAGCTAATCACCTTTTTTGCCGGCTTTGAGGATAATACAGTTCCATCGATGTGGCCTGCTACCAAGGACTGTGGGCTCTCCTTCTCTGTGGCCGACGCGAGTAAGACATTTAAGCGTGTAAATCTTCGCAAGGCTGCCGGCCCAGATGGCATCACTAGCCGTATTTGGGGATATATTCAATCTCTCCCTATCCCAGTCTGCTGTCCCCAACTGCTTCAATATGTCCACCATAGTTCCTGTACCCAAGAAAGCAAAGGTAACTGAACTAAATGACTCGCCCCGTAGCACTCACTTCTGTCATCACGAAGTGCTTTGAGAGGCTAGTCAAGGATAATATCACTGTCACCTTACCGGACATCCTAGACCAGTGGTCGCCAACTAGTCGATCGCAGCAGCGGCCCTTCAACCTTAGCAGGCTGAAGAAATTTGGCTTGGCACCTAAAACCCTCATAAACTTTGACAGATGCTCCAATTGAGAGCATCCTGTCGTGCTGTATCACCGCCTGGTACGGCAACTGCATCGCCCGCAACTGCAGGGCTCTGCAGAGGGTGGTGTGGTCTGCCCAACGCATCACGAGGGCAAACTACCTGCCCTCTAGGACACCTACAGCCCCCGATGTCACAGGAAGGCCAAAAAGCCTTCAGCACCTGCATTAATATCAGCTAAATATGTGTGATCAATCAAATTTGATTTGCAATTTGTACTCCTAATTGACCCATTTGACTAGCTGCCTTAACATTATCTGGGAACAACAAACACAATGAATACTAGGCTGATTTTTAGACATATCTAACTAAAAAGACAAGACCTTTTACAATATGAGTTCATTATATCAAACACTGGAATACAATTCTTAATTAGCTCATTATGAATGTGGCATATTCTTATGGTGTTTTTGATGCATTTCTTTTTAAATACTCATACTGTTTTTTTAGGAGACGGTCTTCATTTCCACAACTACTGCACTGACACTGTCTCTGAGAGTGCCCACCAAGAGTAGGATGACTATAACCCCCAGACCTCACCTGCCTCAGAGACACAAGATGACCAGAGAAACACAGAGCCAAACTCAGGCAGGAATGGAGAAGATGCCCAGTGTGGAGGGGAACCTACTGGAGGTATGGGCAGGATGACACTGGATATAGTGAAGTCAATTAGCCATAACGTGTGCTGTAATTTTATGAAACGTAGTACTTGAATCAGTCAGCTAATGACATTGTGGCACCACTACCATTAATTTTTTGAGTCCGTGTTTGATTTAAGGATACTCAGGACAATCAATCAAAACCATTTAATATTATTGTTCCTATGCATTTATAGGGTAAAATGCCACCAATTAGACTGTTAAGGAATTATGTTTGTAATACTCGTTAGCATCGTGGCAAGGAAACAAAACACAAAGCGGCTTTAACTTTACGGAAATAGACCTAATGTTGAAAACATAGTCATCCAGAGTCCTATTTATTTATTTCAATATTTACAATATTTTACATACAGCAAGTTTTTAAAGAACCAAAGAGATTTTAGCCATGGAGAAAATATTGCGATATTGGTATCGTCCCAGCCCTAGTGGGTACATTGTTTGCTGTTTTAAATTATTTCTGGGAAATGTTAGTTAATATCCACCACCTTATTCATACATGTAATGCAGTAGTTTGTTTTACATTTACGCCTCAACAACGACAATGACCCTCTGTTGCAGATGTGGTATTGCTCTCTGAATTTGATCATCAAGAGGAAGTTCACCTTAATCCCCAGCTCTCACCTTCATCAGACCCAGAGAAACAAGACAGCCAGCCCTCAAACATGGAGCCAAACCCAGGCAGGATTGGAGAAGCTGTCCAGAATGGTGGTTCTTCAAATGCAGACCAAAATACAGATGCAAGTGATGCCACCGGAGCAGTGAAGAGGCCATTCATTTGCGATGTTTGTGGAAAGTATTTCGATTGGAGATGCACGCTTAAAGCCCACCTTAATCATCACACCAAACCCTTTAGCTGCCCACAGTATGGGAAATGTTTTGGTATGAAGACGGGGTGTAATAATCACCTCTTGGCGGTACATTCTAAAGACAAGTCCTTCAAATGCACAGATTTTGGGAAGAAGTTTGCTTTGAGAAAAGGTTTCATCAAACACAGGGATTTCAACCCAACTCTGCATACCTGCACAACAAGTGAAAAATCATTCTGTGGGGAACGTGCGCTAAAACGGCACCCGGAAAAGGCATACATCTGCTCTTTGTGTCCAAAAACCTTTCGGTCATGGCCAATATGGAAACGTCATAAGGCAGAGCACTCGGGAGAAGTATTGCTGTGAAACCTGTGGCAAGCTTTTCTGTTCATCTTCATCTTTAGCCAGTCATCAGAGAACAACTCATAGAGCAAAGGCTTATAGCTGTGATGTATGTACTAAAGGTTTCAGGGATGTAACCAATTTCCAAAAACATATGACCTCCCACATTAGAAAAGACCATGTTAGTCTATAAAAAGCTTTTGCCTGAAGTGTATGTGAGAAATGTTTCTCATGTGCACGCACTCTCAGCGATCATCTGACCATCCATATTGGAGTAAAATGTTTTGGTTGTAGCACATGTCACAAACGTTTTCGTCTTTCAACCAGTCTCAAAGGTCATATGACTTTACATACTGGAGAGAAACCTTTTGTCTGTGGTTTATGTGGCAAGCGTTTCCTTCTCCCACACTCTTTTGAAAGACATAAAACCACCCACACTGGGCCTCCCGGGTGGAGCAGTGGTACGTTTGTGGCAAACCTCTCCCTGATGCAGCTAGGCTCAAATGGCATATGTTCGTACATACTGGTGAACAACCTTTTGCCTGTGATCTATGTGGCAAAAGGCTCAGTGACCCAGGCAATCTCAAAAGACACAAGCTGTCTCACACAGGGCAGAAATTGTATGTTTGTAATACTTGTGGTAAAGGTTCAACAACCCTTAAGACACATCAACGCAGTCACACTGGTGAAAAGCCTTACTTGTGATATTTGTGGGCAAGGTTTCACCTCCCATGTCTACGTCAAGAAACACAAGATTCACCTGCCATCTCAACGTTGTTCAAGACTGCAGAACACTGGGCCAAAGTCTCATGTCTGCAGCTACTGTGGTAAAGGCTTCTGTTACAGATCGGTGTTGGATCAGCACATGTGTACTCACACAGGAGAAAAACCATTAAACTGTCTCATTTGTGGGAAATGTTGCATGTTTAAGGCTACTCTTGAAATACACATGCGTACTCACACAGGGGAGAGACCATATGCTTGTAATGAATGTGGCAAGAGTTTCTCCCAGAGTAGTCATTTAGTATCTCACCAGCATCTGCACACTGGTGTTAAAGCATTTGTGTGCTACAAATGTGGGAATGCCTATAGCCGAAATCTGAAAGTTCATAATTGCAAGTTAAACCAGAAAACAGTCCATGGACAGAATGTACAGGATTACTGAAAACCACTCACATGATCACTCTGCATAATAGGATTGGCTTACTTCATAGATGTTCAGTTTCCTATGATGGCGGAAAGACGGGTATACCTTTTAAAACCTCTTAGATGTTCTGGTACCGCTTGTTACCATCATGATCACTTATAAATCGATCTGTGGACACCGTAGATCTTAATGGCTTGCATTGAGCGATAGCCCTGGTTCCCACGGACGCAGTAATATTTTCTGAGCCTGTGTGACGTAGGATGTGGAATCTGAAAGGACTTAAAGCTGGGATGTTTTTCCTACCATTTCATTAGCTCGTCTGATTGTCCAACTCCTGTCTGAGCCCCACATCGCAGCCATTGATAAGAGGTCGACCGATTAATCGGAATGCCCGATTAATTAGGGCCGATTTCAAGGTTTCATAACAATTGGTAATCGGTATTTTTGGACACCTATTGTGGCCAATTTTTTTAAAATATTTTTTATAAATGTACACCTTTATTTAACTAGGTAAGTCCGTTAAGAACACTTCTTATTTTCAATGACTGCCTAGGAACGGTGGGTTAACTGTCTTGTTCAGGGGCAGAACGACAGATTTTTACCTTGTCAGCTCGGGAATTCGTTTTTGCAACCTTCCAGTTACTAGTCCAACGCTCTAACCACCTGCCTTACTTTGCACTCCACGAGGAGCCTGCATGGCAGGCTTGACTACCTGTTACGCGAGGGCAGCAAGAAGCCAAGGTAAGTTGCTAGCTAGCATTAAACTTATCTTATAAAAAAACAATCTTAACACAATCACTAGTTAACTACACATGGTTGATGATATTACTAGTTTATCTAGCGTGTCCTGCGTTGCATATAATCGATGCGGTGCCTGTTAATTTCTCATTGAATCACAGCCTACTTCGCCAAACGGATGATTTAACAAGCGCATTCGCGAAAAAAGCACTGTCGTTGCACCAATGTGTACCCAACCATAAACATCAGTGCCTTTCTTTAAAATCAATACACAAGTACAGTAGGGCAAAAAAGTATTTAGTCAGCCACCAATTGTGCAAGTTTTCCCACTTAAAAAGATGAGGCCTGTAATTTTAATCATAGGTACACTTCAACTATGACAGACAAAATGAGAAGGAAAAAAATCCAGAAAATCACATTGTAGGATTTTTAATGAATTTATTTGCAAATTATGGTGGAAAATAAGTATTTGGTCACCTACAAACAAGCAAGATTTCTGGCTCTCACAGACATGTAACTACTTCTCTGACCTCCACTCGTTACCTGTATTAATGGCACCTGTTTGAACTTGTTATCAGTATAAAAGACACCTGTCCACAACCTCAAACAGTCACACTCCAAACTCCACTATGGCCAAGACCAAAGAGCTGTCAAAGGACACCAGAAACAAAATTGTAGACCTGCACCAGGCTGGGAAGACTGAATCTGCAATAGGTAAGCAGCTTGGTTTGAAGAAATCAACTGTGGGAGCAATTATTAGAAAATGGAAGACATACAAGACCACTGATAATCTCCGTCGATCTGGGGCTCCACGCAAGATCTCACCCCGTGGGGTCAAAATGATCAAGAACGGTGAGCAAAAATCCCAGAACCACACGGGGGGACCTAGTGAAGGACCTGCAGAGAGCTGGGACCAGAGTAACAAAGCCTACCATCAGTAACACACCACGCCGCCAGGGACTCAAATCCTGCAGTGCCAGACGTATCCCCCTGCTTAAGCCAGTACATGTCCAGGCCCATCTGAAGTTTGATGATTTGTTTTGGATGATCCAGAAGAAGATTGGGAGAATGTCGTATGGTCAGATGAAACCAAAATAGAACTTTTTGGTAAAAACTCAACTCGTTGTGTTTGGAGGACAAAGAATGCTGAGTTGCATCCAAAACACCATACCTACTGTGAAGCATGGGGGTGGAAACATCATGCTTTGGGGCTGTTTTTCTGCAAAGGGACCAGGACGACTGATCCGTGTAAAGGAAAGAATGAATGGGGCCATGTATCGTGAGATTTTGAGTGAAAACCTCCTTCCATCAGCAAGAGCATTGAAGATGAAACGTGGCTGGGTCTTTCAGCATGACAATGATCCCAAACACACCGCCCGGGCAACGGAGTGGCTTCGTAAGAAGCATTTCAAGGTCCTGGAGTGGCCTAGCCAGTCTCCAGATCTCAACCCCATAGAAAATCTTTGGAGGGAGTTGAAAGTCCGTGTGCCCAGCAACAGGTCCAAAACATCACTGCTCTAGAGGAGATATGCATGGAGGAATGGGCCAAAATACCAGCAACTGTGTGTGAACCTTGTGAAGACTTACAGAAAACGTTTGGCCTCTCATTGCCAACAAAGTATGTAACAAAGTATTGAGAAACTTTTCTTGACCAAATACTTATTTTCCACCATAATTTGCAAATAAATTCATGAAAAATCCTACAATATGATTTTCAGGATTTTTTTCTTCTAATTTTGTCTGTCATAGTTGAAGTGTACCTATGATGAAAATTACAGGCCTCATCTTTTTAAGTGGGAGAACTTGCACAATTGGTGGCTGTCTAAATACTTTTTTGCCCACTGTATATATTTTTAAACCTGCATATTTAGTTAATATTGCCTGCTAACATGAATTTCTTATAAATAGGGAAATTGTGTCACTTCTCTTGCGTTCCGTTCAAGCAGTCAGGGTATATGCAGCAGTTTGGGCCGCCTGGCTCGTTGCGAACTTTGAAGTCCATTTATTCCTAACAAAGACTGTAATTAATTTGCCAGAATTGTACATAACTATGACATAACATTGAAGGTTGGACAATGTAACAGCAATATTTAGACTTAGGGATGCCACCCATTAGATAAAATATGGAACGGTTCTGTATTTCACTGAAAGAATAAATGTTTTGTTTTTGAAATGATAGTTTCCGGATTCGACCATATTAATGACCAAAGGCTCGTATTTCTGTGTGTTATTTATGTTTAAATTAAGTCTATGATTTGATATTTGTTAGAGCAGTCTGACTGAGCGATGGTAGGCAGCAGCAGGCTCATAAACATTAATTCAAACAGCACTTTCGTGGGTTTTCCAGCAGCTCTTCGCTGTGCTTCAAGCATTGAGCTGTTTATGACTTCAAGCCTATCAAATCCCGAGATTAGGCTGGTGTAACCGATGTGAAATGGCTAGCTAGTTTATCGGGGTGCGCGCTAATAGCGTTTCAAACGTCACTCGCTCGGAGACTTGGAGTAGTGGTTCCTCTTGCTCTGCAAGGGCCGCTGCTTTTGTGTAGCGATGGGTAACGATGCTTCGAGGGTGGCTGTTGTCGATGTGTTTCTGGTTCGAGCCCAGGTAGGGGCGAGGAGAGGGACAGAAGTTATGCTGTTACACTGACAATACTAAAGTGCCTATAAGAACATCCAATAGTCAAAGGTATATGAAATACAAATCGTATAGAGGGAAATAGTCCTATAATAACTACAACCTAAAACTTCTTACCTGGGAATATTGAAGACTCATGTTAAAAGGAACCACCAGCTTTCATATGTTCTGAGCAAGGAACTTAAACGTTAGCTGTTTTTACATGGCACATATTGCACTTTTACTTTCTTCTCCAACACTTTGTTTTTGCATTATTTTACCAAATTGAACATGTTTAATTATTTGAGGCTAAATAGATTTTATTGAATATTATAATACGTTAAAGTAAGTGTTCATTCAGTATTGTTGTAATTGTCATTATTACAAATTTAAAAAATCATCCGATTTAATCGGTATCGGCTTTTTTTGGTCCTCCAATAAATCTGTATTGGCATTGTAAAATCATAATCGGTCGACCTCTAATTGACAAAGCACGTGGCTGCAATCATTACATTGTAATGCCGCAGGAGAGCGTGGTTTCATCAGGGTAGCAGAGATCGATTTATAGCAATTAATCTAAAATAATTTTGATGTTTAAACACACTTTCTGTTTGTCATCGATGGACAAGCTTGAGCTCTGTGAGACGTTCACAGCGATGGGGGCAGACGTTTTGATCAAGAGACCTTCAGAAAATATTCACATTTTCTGTAACTAAACACAAATATATATTTTAGTTATAAGGAAGATGAAATCTTAGTTTTATTTGATTTTGTTATATTTAGAAAGTATATAAGCCATAAGACTTATTCATACACATTTGAGTTGGAAATGCACAAAATATTTCATTTTCTTATCATATTTGTACTGTGTACTTGAGCTTGTGTCCTCCAAAGTGACTACACCTCAGCAATATACAGTAACTATTTTTACTCGAAAGGTGAGATTTGAATCTTTTCTTTGAGTATGCAGCGTTGCTAGTTTATGGATCGCTCATGATAAAAAATTACTTTTGTAGAATACGTAGACATTTTCAATTACATTTAGTTACATTTAACTGGTTTTAATGATTAATGGCTAGTTCATGCTCAGGATCTGTAAATTAACTGACCACCTTAGTTAGGGTGGTACTCTTTAAGAATAAGTGAGACAGGTTTTTTTTATACTTTAAGACAAGTGGCGGTCAATGCCGTTTCAGTTGAGGGAGTACTGATTTATTTTCATGAGCATGACTTTATTTCTATTACTGCATATTGGATGACTGTCATTCATATTCCATTGACCCAGTTAAATGTAACAGCAATAGTTTTAGGCTACTACATGATACTCAAATTTTCTTTATACCCATCCTGAGTTTGCTACAACCTAACCTATGAATGAAAGTTTACAATGTAGATGCACACGAGACAAATTTGATGTGACAGTTACATTCAATACCGCCTTGCACACTCTTGCCTGCATCTAGCTGATAGGTGGTGTAATCATTAGTCCATCAGTTGCAAACGATAGTTTCTATTGGACAAATTCAGCTATGTTTATCCCCGTTTTGTTCTGTTTGCTTCTGTTTAAGAAACGTTTTTCAACAGAATCGGCAGAATGAATACACCTGATCATGCGTAAACACAGTTCAGTTTCATAGAGCCACGTTGTAATTCTTTCTCACATCTATGTTATGCTCTAACCTCCTTTCACCTCTTCCCTTTGCTTGTAGACTTCAATGCACAACACATCAGCTGTACCTGACCAGTCGAAAGAACCTTTCCAAGCCAAAGCGCTACACAATGGGGTGGCAGTGTAGCCTAGTGGTTAGAGCGTTGGACTAGTAACCGAAAGGTTGCAAGATCAAATCCCAGAGCTGACAAGGTAAACTACAATCATGCAGTAAAGTTAGTGTACATTCAGTAAGCAGTTACACCAGCAGGCCACAGTGGCAATAACTTAGTAAAACCAAAAGCTTACATTGGAAGAGTTCCTGTGTACACCTGTTTACACTGTGTTGTAATAGCCTAGCTAACATAGCATCCCTCTGTTTCAGCAGGCTATACTAGCTAGGGCTAGTAGCTAGCTGCATTTGCTAGCTATGAAAGTGGAAAAAAATACTTTCTCTCTTGCTTCTCCTTCAGAAGAAATTAATTTGTTCAAAACTGTTAAACTATTTTCTACTACTCAACACATTTAATGCAGTTATAGCTAGCTGTAGCTTATGCTTTCAGTACTATTCATTCTCTGATCCTTTGATTGGGTGGACATGTCAGTTCATGCTGCAAGAGCTCTGATAGGTTGGAGGACGTCCTCTGGAAGTTGTCATAATTACTGTAAGTTTATAGAAGGGGATGAGAACCATGAGCCTACTAGGATTTGTATTGAAATCAATGTACTCTGAGGAGGATGGAAGCTAGCTGTCCTCTGGCTACACAATGGTGCTACCCTACAGAGTGCTGTTGAGGCTAATGTAGACATTATTTGCGAAAGTGTTTTAATCAATTACTTTATTTAGTATTGGTTTTATCTAAGAAGGCTAACTTTTTAAATATGTTTTAAAATGTACATTTGTATGAAATTCACTGGGGATACGTCTCCTCTTCTTCCTCTAAGGTACCTCCACTGTTCAAGACTGGCCTTTTCAAGGCTCTCTTGAGTCCTAATGGTATTATTTTCTGAAGTTTTGGGGGTATGATAAATGATAAGATTGGTTAAATTAAGGGATATATTTCTTAATTTTCATTTGAAACAAATACACAGAAGAAAATTAAATACCTTTTGGTATTTAAGTGTTGATCCCATATTTCAATGGCAGAAATGAAAGATCCTAGACATTTTCCATATGCATAAAAATGTTATTTCTCTGTGCACAAATTTGTTTACATCTCTGTTGGTGAGCTTTTCTCCTTTGCCAAGATAATCCATCCACCTGACAGGTGTAGAAAATAGAAACCCACTCAGCCTGGGAGACAGGGCTGACTGTCAGGCATCCTTCAAGGCTTAAATACCCCACGAGGGCTTAGTTGAACCACGAAGTCTTAGCTCAAGGTAAGGGACATTTTAGCTTGCTAACGTTCTAATTTATAAATGACAATGAACTCCAAACACATGAAAGCATGATGTTAAAAGGAAGTGTTGCCATCGATTTAAAAAAAAATATGTGCTGATCCACCATGGGCTGTCGCTTAAGTTATACTGTCAATCTATCATCAATAGATCCAGTCATATTTAAAATTTCTCATGATCTCGACAAAACTTTTATGTAGAGGTCATGATCATTTAGCGGTCATGATCTCTACATAACTAGGGAATATCTCTGGACTTCTGTACTGTAGCCGATTTCACTTCCTCAAACCCCCAGAATGAATCTAAGATAACTCAATGAATTTTTGATGTTTTATTTTCCCGGGGATGTTTTAGTTGAGCAATTTAACATCTAGTGAAGGTGTTTGTTGCAGTTTTTCTTAATACATGTTGCACATTTTTGTACTTACGTTAACAAAGTCAGAGCTGCTGGGCAGGTCTGTCTCACTGTCTATGCTATTAGATAGAGGGCAATCACCGCAGCGATACACACAATGTTAGTGGGTAAATGGACATTGTCAAATCAAAACCCAACCTTATTTTACCCGTTGGGACGCACGGATGTTCCAAACTCTGTTTTAGACGACTCACTTTATGACCAAAATTATCCTATTTGCTCGTAGTACATTTTGACTCTCGAATAACTGTTTTTGACTCATATGGACGCCACACAGGCCACTCCAAATGTATGTGTAGATTTAAACTTTTAAAAAATATATATTTTTAATGGAATTGCTTATTTGCTCTGATATAAGTTTCATAATGCTTATGTAGTTACTGTGTGATATAAGTAGGACACTTGACACCCTGGGAATTTAGAGAAACTGTTCAGTTGTGCCTGTTCACTCTGCCTGACTGCCTTCCTTTTTTGAAGATGTTTATTTTCATTATTGGAGCTACCACTTGAGTATCTGGTCAATGTAATGGATAATCTGTGAGTTGGACAATTTTTATCACTATAATAATTTAATAGGCATTATATAGTGCTTTTCTACCAACTGAGGTACTCAAAGCACTTTACATAGTAGGGTGAAATTCACCTCATTCAATGTGTAGTACCCACCTGGGTGATGCACAGTAACTATTTTTGTGCCAGAACACATCAGCTGGAGAGGTGATGTATGCTAATTAGGAAATGGGTTCAGGTTGGGAATTTAGCCATGACACCAGGGTTAATGCCCCTATTCTTACCATAAGTGCCATGAGATTTTTAATGACCATAGAGATCTGGGACACCGATTGAACATCCCATCTGAAAGACAGCACCCTACACAGCGCAATGTACCCTTCACTGCCCTGGGATCTCTTTAGGGAAGAGTGCCCCCTACTGGCCCTCCATTTCCAGCAGCATCTGGTCTCCTATCCGGGGACTGACCCTGCTTATCTTCAGAGGTAAGCCAGCAGTGGGAGGCAGGGTGGCATGCTGCAACACACTTTGAATGGAGATGACCAACCTCTTGACAAAAGTGATCGAATGTGCCCATTGATTATTTGTAGACAGCTTGTGTCAATTAAAGAACATCTATGAAATTTCTACCTGCAGAAAACCTAATTGCTCATGATATAAATAAGTGCCCAAAAGCATGCCTTTACGCAATGATGACGTTAACGTGGTGTGTTTCTTTAACACCTCATGAATAATATTGTAATATTATGGGCTGGGTTGTATATAAATTATCCGCCATTTTGGACATACCGCATGCTCAAATGCTGTAGCCTGCCAGGTTCCAACTTAATGCAGGGGGATGTTCATAATTTAATCACAGGTCAATATGTTTGTTCTTGAATCATTCGGTTCGTAAAAAAAACGTCATTAGCTTTTACATTGTATGTAACCCAGGTTTTCTTCCAGCTGATTTTGAAAAACATTCTCAACATGAAGGGTATAATTGAAGATCCCACCGAAAGTGCTGGTTTTGGGTGCGCCGTGACAAACCGTTTTGGTCAGCTTTTAGACAACGAGGCCGACCCTTTCGATATTATTCGCCAGGCGCAGGTGGAAAAACAGAAGAAAAAGGATGAGCTGAAAAGAACTGATACAACATCCAAACCTGTCAAGAAGGAGTCTCAAAAGGACAAGAGAACTCCCTTGAATGCTGTGGAAGGCAACCATTCACAGGCAAAAAATGTACAGGGTAAGTCCATGCAATGGGTGAAGGCCTAGCTAGCTAACGTTGACGGCACGTGTCAAGTGCTTTTAAGGTGTAACGTTATCTAAAACCATTCCTGCGTGTCAAACTTGCATAATTGACACTAATGATAAAAATGAACTATTCCTGTCCGTCGCGTGTCCATCCATGTGTTATGGAACTCCACGTTATTATGCACATGTTTGCCATCTGGCTGACGTAGTAGCTGACTTAACTACCTTGTTAGCTAACTAGTTAGATTTCTAAATAGCCAACTTCAGTGCAACATGGGGGTTGTGCTAGATAGTTAACTTTGTATTTTCACATGAACTTTCGTGGAATTGCTAGCACGGTATAGATTGTAAGCTGGTGATAACTATATCTATCACATGCTAGCTAACTAGCAAGCTATCTAGTTAGGTTTAGCTAGTAACCTACAGTACATGGAGGCCTTTTTGAAGTGGCCAGTTTAGGGGGGTGTGTGGGGTGATGACGTAATTTGTCGTGATTTATGTGCAGGTCAGAAATATCCTCCTCGAGGTGCACCTGGCCAGGTGGAGGAGAAGGGGGAGCGACGAGTTGCCTTCCGGGATCGGAGGCAGAACGACAGTGAGGCTCCGCTAGGATACTCAATTGAAAGGTAGTTATACACTAGAGGGGAATTTTCTGGGTTGACCGATTGAACATGACATCGGCTGCTTTTACACAGGCAACCCAACTGACTTTTGACCAATTAAATCAGCTCTGAAAAAGACAGGATGATTAAAGGGCAAGTGTTATTTTCCAGAATATCAATGGAAATAGCCCCATTCTGATAATTTTACACTGCCTGTGTAAACAGCCATAGGCTATTCAAGTATTAACATGTGTAATTACCTTCGGTTTTCTTTCTATGCTGACCCCCACTTTGCAGAGCTGAGAGAACTGGATAGTTGTATTCATGTTCACGCCAACTGGCCAACCAGGGCCTTCAGGTGGAGTCATCATGCACTTTACTAGGGGTGTGCGGAACTCTTGTAATCCTAGCCGTTTCACACTTGATAGGTTACTCGTAATTGTCTTTACTTGTGTTTGGAAAACCCAGAAGTGCAGTAAAGCCTGTACTATAGTGCTGCGCCATCACTCAAAGTGCTTCTGTTCCTTCACTCATTCACACATTGCTCATGATCCCGACATCTGAAATGCACATTACTTACTTTCATAGTCCTAATTATCAACAAAATGATGCATGGCTGATTACTGCTGCCTGCATTTATTCCAGATGTTCTCACTCTAGTAGCCTAGGCTAGATTGTTTTACTTTCGAGAGGAGCCAAATTTCTCTCCCAGCGTGTAGCCTATGCAACAACATTTGTACAATCAAAATGAACTATTTAAATGTGTAATTTTATCTTCTAATCTGTCGCTTGGAAAACATGTCGGAGAAATAATCATAGTAGGGGAGACTCGCGTGTCTGGTGAATTCAGTTGCCGGACAAAGTAGTAAACACAAACAACTGCCACAACATGGCCTCAGCAAATCCGACTGAAAATATAAACAGATCGATAGCAGGAATAATGCCTAGCTACTGATTTTGTTTGGAGACGGAAAGGAGAGTTGTGAGTGAAAGTGGAACATGGTGCAAGTCCTGGACATGAGATGTTTGTTCTAATCAATCATGGCAGCAGGCAGCACCCTGCCGGTGTCTTTACTGACAGCTGCTACCTTTTTTAGCAACTTTCTCAGATTACAGATAATGACAACATCGTTGTATCTGGCAAATTCCTCACATCCCTACCAATTCTCCTTTTGTCTGAGTACTCGGCACACCCCTCCTTACCCCGGAACTTCAATTAATCTCAGGTGTTTCTTTGATTAATAAACTGAACACAACTGAAAAAATACAACTTCCCTTGACTGAATAATTAGTCTCTGACTGTTAGTCTCTGGCCTAATTTCTAGTGTTCTGTACTCCTGAAGTTGACTGTGTGCTTGCCATTTAGCTAGCAGTTCTAAGCTGTTAGCAGCCAATGGCTAGCAGCTTCTTATGGGTGATTACAGAATGATTTAATTGAACAAATTAAACAATAGTGTAATATGCGAAGATCGCTCCACCATTTCCTGGTCGCTAAAATTCTAATAGTTCACTTAAACAAGCAGTGTAGAGTGACTCATTGTACCATCTAAACCGCTATAAAATTTGTTTTCAGTAACAAATATTATTTTTTCAGTTTGAAGCATGCCTCAAGTGTAGGGCTGGGCAATATATTGTGAAAACCTGTACAGATTTTTACAATAGTCTAAAGGTATTTTTATACAGTGATAAATTACCATGTTGGTCAACTTCACTTAAGTTTTGTCCTAGTTTGGTTACAAATAAAACCATCATAATGGAGAGCCTACTAAAACCACGTAGAATTCTTTTTTTTAACCTTTCTAGGCTCATGCACAACTCAAACATATTTAGAACTTCAGAAACAAAATGCTGCCATACCATCAAATTAGCCAAAATATCATCACACCATTTTTTTTTTTTTTTATCACCCTACCCAAGTGTCAGGTATGGAGCGTGACGTCACGATCTCTGCTGATCGGCTACTGCATAGCAACCTAGCTATGCCAAAAGCCCTGGTTTTCCCTAAAAAAGCCTATGTAAATTACAATCACCAGAATGGCAAAACAAACATTTTTTTCATAGCATTGACATCATCCATGTATTCCTATCATCTACTGGTTTTAATGTCTGGTTTGAAGCTGATGCACAAATCCGAAAGTAAGATGCAAAAACAACTTAGAATGGAAGCTTAGCAATGGAACAGATCTGTCGCTGCATAGGCTTGTTTTCAATGAGAATGAGATCAGTAATTCGTATTTCTGTGAGAATTTGGTCAGGACGCCCAGTAAGTTATATGGCAGCTTTAACCTGTAAACAAGAGAACCTCTTTCAAACAATCCATTTAGAAACGGGTGTTTATTTGCTCAAATGTGTGCTTTTGCCTGACTATTGAAATGGACAGGTGGCTAAGTTTTTATGTTAACTGACCACTACACCCCCCAAAAAAAAAAAAAAAAAAAACAGGCCTGTGGATCAGGGTGAGCGTGCCGCAAGGGGCCGAGGTGGTGGTCGTGGAAGAGGAATGCGCGGCAACAGCAACTTCAGATCCACAGATGGCTTTGACCAGAGAGGCAAAAGGGAGTTTGAGCGCCACAGTGGCAGCGATAGAACGTAAGAACAAAACTTATCACATTGCTTTTAAATCAAGTTTGTCTGTTTCACAATGCATGTGAGTGTTGTACTTGGATTATGAGAAAATAGTTGAGGTTGATCATTTAAAGTTTTGCCTGTTGCAGTGGTGTCAGGTCAGAGGAGAAGCGAGGGGGCAGTGGTCCACGTAACTGGGGATCCATGAGGGACCACATGAGGTGAGTACGCACATTAGGACTGTAAATGTGAGACTTTTAACTGCCTCCGTGTTTGAGTAGCTATAGGTGTACTCTGCTGTCCTAGTTTGGACTGTTAGTAGGTGTAGCCTCAAACCCAGTTATCTCACATTCTGTTCAAATGCCTTGAAGTCTTCAGGAAGATTATAAAAGGTGTTTAGTACAGTAGTCTAGGTGAAAACCAGTCAAATATTTTGCGTTGATCCAAACCGGTTTCAGAATTTCTGACTGGCAACAAGCTAGCTAGTGATGGTAGTGCCGCATAGGCTACTAAAACATTGTCCAACACTGTTGGAAAAGACTGGGACAAAACAACGAAACGAAGCTCAAACAAGAAAATGCCCCTCCTGATGGGCAATATAATTTCTACTCGGACCCAATCAAATGTGAGTGCTGAAAGCCAGTACTCTCATTCTAACGTACAATCCCATACAGAAGTTGTTCAGACTTTAAATAGTTGTCAATGAGATTTGGATGGAACTAGCCAAGCTGTGGCTTGTCTCTTGAAAAAATATTACAATGAGAGCCAATATATTCCTTTGGGTCTCATTGAGGTGGGTCTCAACCAATGTGACTTGGCATGTCTTCATCAGCACTTTCATATGAATTGTCTTGAATGATTGTTACTGTAGTTATACTGTTTATGCTATTTTAGTGCTGCCGCTGATGGGGCTCCCACTGAGGGAGGGGATGGAGATGAGTTGGCAGATTCCGCAGAGACTGGAGCAAATCGGTGAGCGAGCCAAGTGACTGACCAGCGCATCAATGTTAATCAGACAACACAGTGAGAGTGCAAATAATATACTTGTGTAGCTTACTACTTTATGGAAATCCTCTATGATACTCACTACATATTCTTGTCTATACATGCCCTGAACTCAAACATTATCATTTTAAATGCTCACATTTACTTTAGTTATAGAATGAGTTTCAGGTTTCCATCCCCATAGTAATCTGTTGATTCTCTGCAGTGCCCCGGAGACTGAAGGCGAGGGGGAAGCAGTGGTGGAGGTTTCCGTGGAGATGTCTCTGGACGAGTGGAAAGCCCTACAGGAACAGAACCGGCCCAAGAAGGAGTTCAACCTGCGCAAGGCTGATACCATTGTGCCCTCTGACTCTGTGGTCATCCACAAGTCCAAGAAACAGGTTGAGGTGAGGAATCTTACACAAATGCTGCAAAAACGGGATGCCTAATATCACTGCTTGTTTCTTTTGGGCCTCATTGAATTACAGCAAACTGATTTATATTGTACTTGTGTCTCGTTTCTCTTGATCAACAGGAGGAGGTTGAGGAGGATGACGCTGCAGCCCTCCGTCGCCCTGTCAATGACATCACAGCCAAGCTGAAGATTGACTTTGGCAGTCTGGGACGACCCTCACGGGGTACCAGAGGAGGAGGAAGAGGTGGACGAGGTGGCCCAGCCACACGGCCAGAGACCATTTCTCCCCAGAAGCCTCCTGAGAAGGTATGTCTGGACTGAATGGGTCCTGTTAGATATATATCAGGGGTTTGAAACCATTGCCAAAGGCAGCAAGGATGGTGGGCAGGTTCAGTTCGCCCCGTTGCCTTTCTGCCTGTCTCATTCAATTGTGAATAGCACTGCAATATTCCTTTGGGCAGCATATTCCTTACCAATGTGTTGATACACATAAGTTGACTGACTGATTCTCCCTAGGCCCGATTCCAGCAGGGACAGGCCCCAAACCCTGACGACCCAGAAGACTTTCCTGCCCTTGCCTAAAGGAAGTGGACCAGCACTGGACCAGAGCCCAGTCTACAGGTGGCCCTTCACCTGTACTGTGCCTTAGTGGATTTGGCTGCACTTCCCAAGAGGAGCAGGAAATAAACTGGTTATGCTTGTATCTATCCCAAAGGACTGTATATATCAGAGTTCCTATCTGCTCTCTGTATAGTTCAGATGAATAGCCTTTCATTGTAATGGGAAATATGAATACTTGACCTGTTTATAAAAAAAATAAATACTGTTGACATTGACACATGACTTAGGATACTATTTGTTCAACCACAAGTGTAAACTGACAGTGGTAGACGCCTTATGGTTTCTCCAGTGACGTCTTATTAAAGCACATGGATTGCTTTATTGAATAGCCATTTGTGCCAATGCCTAGACAAGTGTGCCTTTTAGTCAGCCCCAAGGGGGTCTATCAATAATGTTCTTTGAGTCATTACTAGCCATCTCAGATCCACCTCATTCCTCACACCAAACAACCCATCTAAATAAGAAACAAATGTTTAAACGGCATGGAATACTTCACAGGAAATTATTTGTTTGTTCATCTTTATTGTATGAAATCTTTGACAGGTTTTTATAAAGGATTTCTCCGGAAATGTAACCTTCATGAATTTCCATTCTGTATGAGTGTAGTGTCCAGAACAGAGCGCCTCTACCCTGCTGTTGCCTAGTAATAATGAACTAGAATGCATGAGAACTCTTCCTGTTGTCAAAGGCCTACTGGCGGTACCACAGCCAGCTTTCCCCTGTGGCACAATCCCATGTTCACTAAGCTGATGTCACTTAATGCCATTTTATTGAATTATGAATGTGCTTTTTAATTTGTTTTAATGCATGTTAGGGTAACTGTCCCCTAGTGAGGCAATTCGGTTGTAAGTTAAGTCTTTGGCCTTACTGTGCTTTTGAACAATTGGAATCTGGCCGGGGAACAACTCAATGGTTTGCTCATTTTAGCTATTCATTGACTCTGGCCTGTGATTTCATGGAAGGAAATCAACAGTTAGTCTACATGAGGTCTTCTTCTTGGTGGTTGTCTTGAGGCCTAACAAAGTCCTCTGGGGAGGGTGATGGAGTGGAGAGAACCAATCGCCATGCTGGCGGATGGCCAGTTCCTCTGTTAGAGGATTTGAGATCCAAATCCGCTGTATACACTGACGTCTCTGACCTTGGCTACAGACACCACTCAATTAATTAGTGTATATTATAAGTCTCACATGTGGACTCATCAATCAACTGAGGTTTATGAGAAATGGTTTTAATCACAAGTTAACAAAGCAAATCAACAGGATTTCAGCGACATGAACGGCACAACTAAAGCTGTTCTGGAACTACTGAATCATTTGAGGAAAATATAACTGGTTTGGAGCAAAGGCAAGACTCATGTCTACTTTTCTTCCTGGGGGGCTCATTGTATTGATTAGCAGGTAAAGGTCAGAGTGGGGGGCATGGCTGCCATCCTGGGGGCTTTAGAGGGATTGATATTTTATCTTAAGAAAATCAAAACAAGCCTCTTAAATCAACCCTATGGGGAGTGGAGCCTCATTACTCCCTGTTAAGGATGTGAGGGAACTGTTTTCTTTTTCTCAGGAGAAGGAACTTGAGTCTGCCATTCATCTGCCAACAACTCTGGTTATTTACAAGGAATTTGTAAATGCCAAAGTTAACATAAGTCAGAAGGCACTAAACATTTTTTTTAAATTGTTAATGTGAATGTAGCAATTCAATGAATCATAATGGATAGTGCTCAGACTCATGTACATGTCACAAAGGGAGAGGGTGGAGAATGAGTGAGTAAATGTAACCACCCACTAGGCTGGTTACAGTGCACAAAGACCACCACAGTAAGGTTATTTTTCTTGTCTTTATCCTAGTACTCTGATTATATTAGCTTCTTAGGAAATTAGTGTTTGTGTGGAGAAAGCCTTCTACTCTAATGGAGAGCATGTTACTGCCCTGCCAAGTTAGGACCTTGGGTCAGAAGATGAATAGCAACATTTTGCTCTCTGAATAATGTCTAATAAGATCTGCAAAGTGCTCAGATGTTAAAATCAATAGGCCCACTAAATCTGAATGTTGCCATGGCCACATAGCTGCTATACAGAGGATAACAATAGCAAACCTAGGCTTCTTAGGAATATAGAGCTCATGTGGATGTTTATTTTCAATAACAAAGATGAAACAATGATTAAGTCTACAAACTGTAACATTGCCAATTTTTAACTTAATACAAGATAAGCAGTAATGCTTATTTTGAAATCAAATTGACTTCAAAAGGAGCAGGGCCTCGGTTAAAATGTAATCTCACTGCTGCTGATTTAGTTCCCTGCTAAATCTAAAAGCCTTATCCTTGATAGTCACTTGATACCCCTCTGAATCTTTGAAGAGGTTCTTTTTCTGTTGCTCTTGTTTAAATAGCATTAGCCAAATAATCCCTGTGACTGTTTAGCACAGTGCATGTTTCATTTAAGAGCCCTCATCTCACTGACTAATTTTATATGGGCAGGCAGAAGTACACCTAAAAACTACCAATGGAGCTAAACCACACTTGTGGAGGTGTAGGTAAACAGTTTTGAGTTGTCGTACGTAAAGAGACAGTACAGAGCTATAGACACAATTCAAGACAGTTAGACCTCAGCAGAGAACCCAGTACCAACGGAGTATCCCAGCCGAGAGGGTTATTTCCTGGCTGGCCTGTCAGGTGTTCTGTTAGTGAGGTTAACGTGGAGCCGTGATTCCTGAGCACACTGGCAGTCTCCAAGGAAACAATTAGGACTCTGTCTTCATGGAGTGGCATCACCACCCTTACATTCAGCAGAGAAACAAATATCTCACACATTCACAATGTCAGAGTATTTAGCCTGGTTGGCCTTGTGTAAGTGCACTTGTGAACATTTATTTTGTTTTCTGTTTTGCACACGCAGAGGCTACCAGTTGTGTGTGTTCCTGCGCCTCTGGGTTAGAAAATTCTCTCCTCTGGTTCATCACTATCTGTTGGTGTCTTTACGGACAGAATCTACCATCTGTTTTTAAAAGAGGCCTTTGTTGCCTAGAGAGGTCACACTGGGTAGCTCTCTGTCTTGCTCTCCTTCTCTCATTTTCTCGCGCTCCCTCCCTCCTTCCCTCCCTAATTTCTCCCTCTCCATTGTGGGATGTGTGTCAAGGTTACCTTTCACTGCAGGTGTATGTGAGCCTCAAAGAACCTGTTATATTGATTTAGACTTGAGGGCTGATGCTGTCAGCAGCCTTGAATCCCGAGGAACAGATAGCGGAGAGGAGATTCTTGAATAAACCATATTTCTACTGTTGTTTATTTAACTGGCAATATATACAGTATTTTGGTTAGAGGGAATTATGGAGGTCTTGAGTCATACATTTATGATGAATCAATATGGATATATCAGTTTAAACCGTACCTCATATACAGTAACTGCTGTTTATATCCACCTGTGCAATAGAGTGTCTAATTTCAGAGTCCTCCGTAATGATCAGATGCCTTCAAGGAAGATATCAACACCACTAACAGGTGTCAGAGATGTAGAGATCTTCATTTGGGCTGATGGGAATATGGCCTAATACCACAGACACTGTAAACATATTAAGCCAATGTGTTTGCTACAATGGCACAGAGACATTTTTAACAGTTTATTACAATTATCAGAGGAGAGGATACAACACTACTGAAATTTACTGAACCCCCCCTCCATGTAAGCATTTTCAGAACACATACAGTCCAGTCTTTCAACTGAAAAAATAAACTGGACAGTGGGGCATTGCCAAACTATGTTATTTGATCTGAGAGGCTGCTCTGTGTGTAGAGCCACCTAGATAATTCTGTTTTTACCAATGGTTATGCAGCCCATCAGGGCGGGTCGTGCTGATCTATAGATCACAGTGGGACACAATGGCTCTCAGCACCAGGAGGAGTGGGAAAGGCTGCCTCCTGGTGTTCCTGAGATGAGAGAGGCAAAGTGCTCTCGTTGCGAAATGAAAGCCAAACAGGAGGCACCTTAGCAGGATCTACATGCCTGTTGACCCAGGGAGAATGGGATGGGAATCCCAAATAGGACGGCAATGTCAAAACAATATTGTCTCTATGTATTCCAGATGGAAGTAATATGGGTAACAATAGGACAGGGACAGGCAAATAGATTCAGCTGTGGGACAATGATGGTTGGAGTGATGGTCGGGGGGGCAGAACATCATTAGAATCATTTGTACATGCAAGTTGACCACCACTAAACCCAATAAGAGATTGTATTTGAAAAAAGTAAATAATTTCATACTTTTTTTGCCGTGGGAATACTTGGGAACAGATTTCCTAAATTAATATTTTTGGCAGAATTCCAGGTAATTTTACTGTATTTTTTTAAACCTAAAAATCCCCAATGATTATTATTTTATTTTTTTACTAAAAACTTTGGGGGCCCCAAAAAAATCACTTGCAGAACGGTTTTGGCATGCAGGCCGCATATTGCCAATCCCTGCAATAAGGCGAAGGTCTAATGTTGATATAAGAAAGTGTCTAAACAGAAAGAAGTTTCAGGGCATGGCTAAGGCACATGTGATTGGACAATGTGTGTGTGAGAGTGAAGAGGGTGTCACAGACGTGCAGAGAGAA
Organism: Oncorhynchus tshawytscha; assembly: GCF_018296145.1. NCBI lineage: Eukaryota > Metazoa > Chordata > Actinopteri > Salmoniformes > Salmonidae > Oncorhynchus > Oncorhynchus tshawytscha. The sequence goes on from NC_056448.1 coordinate 22,817,915, forward strand.
GGCAGGCCTGCGGTTAATAATCAGTAATGAATTTTAATTATGAAGCAGACGGCAGATGGAGAAGTCTGGCTGCACGGAGCATGATCCACTCCAGTGACTTGTGTGACTCCTTCAGCTCTCCTCCTCCTCCCACTGGTTAACCTATGAGGTCACGAGGTCAGGTGAAGTACCATTCCTCAGCCTGAGCCTCGACACAGTGACAGGATGAAACACAAAACGCTGCTGCTCATCTTAGCTCAGCTCTCATACTACTGATTTTAAGATGTAATCAACCCCTGACAGCCCTCTGCTTAAAGATAAACAGGAGGTTCTTCAATCTTCATTAGTCAATGGCAAATTAGGTTCACACACACACACACACACACACACACACACACACACACACACACACACACACACACACACACACACACACACACACACACACACACACACACAGGCATATCCATCACATCTTAACTGAAAACCATGGTAATGGTGTCTATTGATTTTTTTTCTTCCCTGAACCAGTCAAGCATGGAGAGAGAATGAAATTACCTTCACTCTCGAGGTTGTCAGGAAAATGTTACATCAGGAAAAGGCCTTTATTGTGTATGTGGCAAATACATTAATTTACATTCAAGAACCTTCTTGCCTATTAACAGCTTTCATCAAGTCAGCAATTTCTCAGTGCCATTATTCTCTCATTAACACCGCTTGATAATAAGCCTATACAACCTCAAAACGATAACAGTCTCAGCCGAAGAGATACAGTACAGTGGGTCAGCTCTCCTCTCCTCCCAGACTATTACAGACACGTGGCTGCATTATAGTGGTGAATAAAATCCGACCCAGGACAGAGTGTGTTGGGCCCTGCCTGCTGTGTGTGTCTACATCCCCCCCTCTGCTCTGCTCCCACTGAGCCGGCGGCTCTGAATCAGTAAACACAATGCCGCCTTTAATTAGCCCTCCGTTTCTAATTGATTAAAATTCCCTGTGGCGCAATTGTGCTGCCATTGCATAGACATGCTCCTCTCTCTCTCTCTCTCTATTTCAGTGAGTCATAATGAGACAGGGTAGTGTGTCAGAGTAGACAGACTGTTTTGGACCACTGCCAGCTATCGTGACTAGCACACAGGCACAAGATACTTTACCACATGGGTTGGCAGGGTGAAAGGAAACGGGCATAGCTTGGCTAATCTGCCCACCTTCTGCTGTGCTGTGCTTGCCTGAGCACTGTGAAATCATGGGTGTTAAATGGCCACCTCATCATAATTCTGTGTGGGATGCATCTCGCAGCAGTGGTACAGCAGCTATGAGGTCCGTATTATTGGGAGAGAACAGGCCCATGATGAGAAGCCATTCCACCCCATTGAAATAACACTCAGACAAATTACTCCAGGAACACGACTACAGGCTACACCCTCATCACAGAGTCATTTCTCCCTGAGTGGCAATAATGCATCATCATGCACACAGACACCTCATGAATTTCAATGAGGACACAATCACATCCGACTTTTAAACAATGGCTGAGGAGGACATTTGATGAATGGGAGTTTCTTTTTCTGTGTGCTGCTTTTACCATTTGGTTGGTGATGACATTTCCAACCACAGGACCATGGAGGTTTAAACCCGGAGATGCACCTGAGCAAAATCAGCATCACCTATACAATGTCACAGCTCAAAAACACCCTGTTCACTTATCCATTGACTTGTTTCGTGGAGTCGTGTTTTTCAGCTCATCGAAGAAATCTAGCTGTTTTCCATCGCCTGTGTATTGAGGGACCAAGGCCATATTTAGATACATGTATTGTGAGGCAATATGTCCACTGTAGTAGCATGCTGCAGCAATGAAGATTCCACGTCGGAATTATTATGACATTGAGTTTATATATATTTTGTTGAGTATCAAATCAAATCAAATCAAATTTATTTATATAGCCCTTCATACATCAGCTGATATCTCAAAGTGCTGTACAGAAACCCAGCCTAAAACCCCAAACAGCAAGCAATGCAGGTGTAGAAGCATGGTGGCTAGGAAAAACTCCCTAGAAAGGCCAAAACCTAGGAAGAAACCTAGAGAGGAACCAGGCTATGTGGGGTGGCCAGTCCTCTTCTGGCTGTGCCGGGTGGAGATTATAACAGAACATGGACAAGATGTTCAAATGTTCATAAATGACCAGCATGGTCGTATAATAATAAGGCAGAACAGTTGAAACTGGAGCAGCAGCACGGTCAGGTGGACTGGGGACAGCAAGGAGTCATCATGTCAGGTAGTCCTGGGGCATGGTCCTAGGGCTCAGGTCCTCCGAGAGAGAGAAAGAAAGAGAGAATTAGAGAGAGCATATGTGGGGTGGCCAGTCCTCTTCTGGCTGTGCCGGGTGGAGATTATAACAGAACACGGCCAAGATGTTCAAATGTTCATAAATGACCAGCATGGTCGAATAATAATAAGGCAGAACAGTTGAAACTGGAGCAGCAGCACGGCCAGGTGGACTGGGGACAGCAAGGAGTCATCATGTCAGGTAGTCCTGGGTCATGGTCCTAGGGCTCAGGTCCTCCGAGAGAGAGAGAGAGAAAGAGAGAATTAGAGAACGCACACTTAGATTCACACAGGACACCGAATAGGACAGGAGAGGTACTCCAGATATAACAAACTGACCCTAGCCCCCCGACACATTAACTACTGCAGCATAAATACTGGAGGCTGAGACAGGAGGGGTCAGGAGACACTGAGTACATGAATCCAAATATTCTTGATGTGTAAGAAGAAGGATTCCATGCACCTGCTTACCAGGTTTGAATGACTAGGAACCCATTAATGAAAACAATAGTTGTAGGATACAGTTACTGTATGTCATCTACAGATAGAGAACATTTATTTGACCTGTATGACCTTTGTTTGAGGTCAGGACCAGGAGGACTATAATCTCTTTATCAATCTCCAGTCACAGACGCAGCTGTGAGGCACCTATCCCAGCATGTTTCACTCTGGCTATCAGGCCAAAACCAACTGATTCTGCACGTACTCAGGAATAACTCAGACACAGTTTGACATTTGGCATATGGAGAACATATATTGGATTTATAATTGAATTAGTGTGTAGAGAACTCTTTCAGGGACTTGTTTCAGTGAAACAGAACGACAGCGTGGTTTTCTCTCTTCCATTTGTACTGAAAATACACTACTACCTCAGCCTTGGCTGTGGCAAGTGACACACGCATGGATTCCATTTACTATGATTGAAATCAGTATTTATCAAAATTAACAGACATGCATTTTATTACAGCTAGCCAGAGAGTTAACTTAGCCAAGAACAAAAAGGCTGAAGCATATTTTCTTCTGTACATACATTTTCACTTCATTGAGGGTAAATTCATAGACAAAATATTTGGAGATATTAATGTTCATGTTTTGTTGAATAATATAGTGATAATTACAGCATTTCCTTGACTGTCATTTCATACCTCAGATGAGTCATGAAGGAAAACACACAGGATCCGGAAATACCTGTAGTGTTTCTAAGCGGCTCCATTTATTTCCACACATGACAACTGGATGGTTGTCTTAACCTGGCTCAGTTCTTTTTGTTCTGTTTTTTTTTTTAAGTAACCCTTTTTCTCCCCAATTTCAATGTGGTCTCCACTGCAACTCCCTAACGGGCTCAGGAGGCAAAGGTCGGTGCATGTGTCCTCCGAAAATATGACCTACCTAATCGCACTTCTTAACACCCGTCCACTTAACCCGGAAGCCAGCCGCACCAATGTGTCGGAGGAAACACTGTTCAACTGACGACCGAGGTCAGCCTGCAGGCGCCCGGCCCACCACAAGGAGTCGCTAGAGTGCGATGAGCCAAGTATAGCCCCCCGGCCAAACCCTCCCCTAACTCGGACGACACTAGGCCAATTGTGCGTCGCCCTATGGGACTTCCGATCACAACACAGCCCGGGATCGAATCCAGGTCTGTAGTGATGCCTCTAGCACGGCGATGCAGTGCCTTAGACCGCTTTGCCACCCAGGAGGCTTAACCTGGCTCAGTTTTATGTGCTGGGAGGCACCAGCGCTAGCCTTAGTATTCCCCTCTTGCTTTCACTGTGTAATTTGATCAGGTTATTCATAACATTCAGCGGACGTCTCTCCCCAGAGTTAGCGTGACATTGCTATTTGCAGAGGATAAATGCATTAGCTGGCCCACTGCTAGGAAATTGAGCATTTAATATTTGCACTTGATGGGATGTACAGGTAACTGCCAAAATAAAGGAAACACCAACATAGTGTCTTAATAGGGCGTTGGGCCACCACGAGCCAGAACAGCTCCAAAGCACCTTCGCACAGATTCTACAAATGTCTGGAACTCTATTAGAGGGACGTGACACCATTCTTCCACTTGAAGTTCCATCATTTGGTCTTTTATTTATGGTGGTGAAAAAGCTATCTGTGGCGCCGCTCCAGAATCTCCAATAAGTACTCAATTGTGTTGAGATTTGGTGACTGAGACGTCCATGGCATATGATTTGCATCGGTTTCATGCATAGCCATGGTAGTCAAAATAATGGCCTACCCAGAATTTGTATACGTGACCCTAAGCATGATGGGATGTTAATTTCTTAGGAATTGCTCAGGAACCACACTTGTGGAAGCACCTGCTTTCAATATACTTTGTATCCTTCGTTTACCCAAGACTGTCCTTTATTTAGGCAGTTACCTGTGTAACAACAGACAGATTTACAGGAACTTGGGTCCTCTATTGACAACTGATGGGCAGAAGGCATTTGGATGTGAAGGCAAAGCAGAGAGAGGGAGATATAATAACAACAATTCATGTTTGTGTTTTTGTCTGTTGGAAAGGAAGCCTGCTGGTTGCTGGCTCTGGCTTTACAGAGGTGAGGCAATAGACAGCTATAAGTAGGAGCCCAGTGGCACAGCGTCCGCACGGCCAGCTAATTTCAGTCACAAGGCACCGGATAAATAAATACACTGGCTATTTCTCCACACCAAAAAGGTATGATGAGGGTGAAGGCGTTTTTTTGAAGTTGTGCTTTTAAGGCCCAATCACTGAGCATCTGTTCAAATACATAATTAAGGCAAACAACACCCTTCCTGCACATAATAACTTAACCTGCAGGCGATATCTCAGCCGTATTTCTTGTTCCCTTAGAATGAATGAAACTCTTTACGAAGGTCTGTGCTGGTGGTGGTGGTAGCAATGGGATAAACAACTTAAAAGGCAGAGCCTAGGCACTACTGGTGCAACGCTAGCTACATTCCCACTGGTAAGGAATGTTTAACTTAATTGACACTGACTGGGTCACATTCAATATTGTCTGTGTAGGTGTTGTTTCAGTAACTCTGTACAGTGTGAGGTGTTGAGAGATAAGGAAGCCCCATATGCACAGGGCATCATGAGACACCACTCTGACCCCTGCTCTGCCCCCCTACCACCCTGTACCACACTGAGTGACTGGTGGGCAAAGAAGTTCTCATATCCTGCCCAGTGGTTCCCCACTGGCTGTGCTGACATTTTTCCCAGGTTCATATGTCTTCCCTGCTGGGAAGGACCACCCCCCTTTGTTTCTGTGTTGAGGAGTTCTGCCCAAATATACAACAGTGTCTCACCATTTGCTAAACATTGTAATGTGTATTCTGCCACCATGCATCCTTTATCTTAGGCTAGCACTCTGTTTACCTGATGGGGGGAAATGGTTACAGGGTGTCAACGGAGGGACAGAGCATGTGGTGACGGAACATTAGGAGAATGTAACAAAATACAGTGGAGGCAGTGATATGGAGATATGGAGGGAAGGAGAGGTTGAGTGGTGGATGGAGGGAAGAGCAGGCAGAGGAGGAGGTAATTAGACGGTGATTCATCCCTCTCTCTCTCTCTGTGGAATGGGCTTATTAATCAGGCTTTGATAAGAGGACAGTGTTCAGGCTCGTGAACGGTTGATGGGGAACACAGCTGCCTGCGTCCACGTTCCTTTTCCTCTCCTCTCCCCGTCATTGAGACACACAGGCGTGACATGCAGCAGCACGAGGAGGGCGCTGCCTGGTGAACGACACCCTGGCACTGCTGGAGCCTTTACCTGTGATGATCACACTGTGTTCCCTGCGTGGTCAGGCCCGCTGACAGCCCTGCTTTAATGACCACCCACACAGGAGAAATCCGTCACTACAGGAGAAATCCGTCACTACAGGAGAAATCCGTCACTACAGGAGAAATCCGTCACTACAGGGTCACGCAGGCTGGCACACGGGAAGGGAGGGAGAGATGGAGGGATGGAATAAGTCAAGCAAGGGGAATCATTTGGAGGAGGGCATGGAAGAAAGTGGGCAGGTGCCATCATCAGCCCTTTTCACGGAATTGTGTGAACACTTCCATGCCCCTGATCAATGCCCGATTCCAACTCTCATCTTGGTCAATAAATAATTAAGGCAGGGAAATTGGAATACAAAGACGTCAGGCCAAATTAATGACATAGAAATGGATTGTGGTATAATAACAAGTTGCTGTAGTCAAAAAGTCCTCCCAATCGAAATCCTGCATGTCCTGATTCCCTCCATAGGATGTTGGATTACCTGCTCCCATCACAGAAGCGGCACTGCAGGCCCTTCAGTAATTGGCACGTAACTGCTTTCAACAAGCCTGTCTCTTTAGAATGAAGTGCTAATGTTGCATTACATTGCTCTAACCATTAGCCCAGTGAACCTGCATTACTGTTCCCCATCAACCTTAATGCTATTGTTCCTCATCACGTTGAGTGATCTGCTCATAAATGCTACCTGAGGTCTGAGCCAGGGCCTGCTGCCTGCTCTCATTACGTCTTGGGCTTTTAAAGGCCTAATGAGGTGGATTGAGGTGCTGTTATCCCCCATCAGGACCGAGGCACATCTCAAACGGACCCTTTACAGTCCCGCTCAGCTCCTCATGGTACGTTGTTGTTCTGTTTAATTACAGCAAACAAGCAGCATAAGCTGGAGAGACAAGAGTAATGTCAGGGGTGGTTGAAGGGAGTTATGGTTGTGCTGTGGATCCTCTACCCCAGTTTGTATAGGGTCAAAAAGGCCTTGAGAATGGTATTTCTATGAACAGTATATTGATTATCATATTGCAGTTCATACATTGTCTACCCTATGCCTGCCGTTGTGGATCTAAGGGTGGAAGAAGAAGAAGAAGACTGCAGGCAACAGTATGCAATACTGTTCAGGGAAGTCAGGAACCAATATAATCAGTCAGTTAGGAAAGCTAAGGCTAGATTTTTCAAACAGAAACTTGCTTCCTGTAGCAATAATTCCAAAACGTTTTGGGACACTGTAAAGTCCATGGAGAAGAAGAGCACCTCCTCCAAGCTGCCCACTGCACTGAGGATAGGAAACAGTGTCACCACCGATAAATATACGATAATCAAATCAAATCAAATTTATTTATATAGCCCTTCATACATCAGCTGATATCTCAAAGTGCTGTACAGAAACCCAGCCTAAAACCCCAAACAGCAAGCAATGCAGGTGTAGAAGCACAGTAGCTAGGAAAAACTCCCTAGAAAGGCCAAAACCTAGGAAGAAACCTAGAGAGGAACCAGGCTATGTGGGGTGGCCAGTCCTCTTCTGGCTGTGCCGGTTGGAGATTGTAACAGAACATGGCCAAGATGTTCAAATGTTCATAAATGACCAGCATGGTCAAATAATAATAATCACAGGCAGAACAGTTGAAACTGGAGCAGCAGCATGGCCAGGTGGACTGGGGACAACAAGGAGTCATCATGTCAGGTAGTCCTGAGGCATGGTCCTAGGGCTCAGGTCCTCAGAGGCAGACAAAGAGAGAGAGAATTAGAGAGAGCATACTTAAATTCACACAGGACACCGGATAGGACAGGAGAAGTACTCCAGATATAACAAACCGACCCTAGCCCCCCGACACATAAACTACTGCAGCATAAATACTGGAGGCTGAGACAGGAGGGGTCAGGAGATACTGTGGCTCCATCCGAGGACACCCCCGGACAGGGCCAAACAGGAAGGATATAACCCCACCCACAGCCCCCACACCACTAGAGGGATATCTTCAACCACCAACTTACCATCCTGAGACAGGGCCGAGTATAGCCCACAAAGTTCTCCGCCACGGCACAACCCAAGGGAGAGCAGCAACCCAGACAGGAAGATCACATCAGTGACTAAACCCACTCAAGTGACGCACCCCTTCTAGGGACGGTATGAAAGAGCCCTAGTAAGCCAGTGACTCAGCCCCTGTAATAGGGTTAGAGGCAGAGAATCCCAGTGGAAAGAGGGGAACCGGCCAGGCAGAGACAGCAAGGGCGGTTTGTTGCTCCAGAGCCTTTCCGTTCACCTTCACACTCCTGGGCCAGACTACACTCAATCATATGACCCACTGAAGAGATGAGTCTTCAGTAAAGACTTAAAGGTTGAGACCGAGTTTGCGTCTCTCACATGGGTAGGCAGATCATTCCATAAAAATTGAGCTCTATAGGAGAAAGCCCTGCCTCCAGCTGTTTGCTTAGAAATTCTAGGGACAATTAGGGGGCCTGCGTCTTGTGACCGTAGCGTACGTGTAGGTATGTACGGCAGGACCAAATCAGAGAGATAGGTAGGAGCAAGCCCATGTAATGCTTTGTAGGTTAGCAGTAAAACCTTGAAATCAGCCCTTGCCTTGACAGGAAGCCAGTGTAGGGAGGCTAGCACTGGGGTAATATGATCAATTTTTTGGGTTCTACTCAGGATTCTAGCAGCCGTATTTAGCACTAACTGAAGTTTATTTCGTGCTTTATCCGGGTAGCCGGAAAGTAGAGCATTGCAGTAGTCTAATCTAGAAGTGACAAAAGCATGGATTAATTTTTCTGCATCATTTTTGGACAGAAAGTTTCTGATTTTTGCAATGTTACGTAGATGGAAAAAAGCTGTCCTTGAAACAGTCTTGATATGTTCTTCAAAAGAGAGATCAGGGTCCAGAGTAACGCCAAGATCCTTCACAGTTTTATTTGAGACGACTGTACAACCATTAAGATTAATTGTCAGATTCAACAGAATATCTCTTTGTTTCTTGGGACCTAGAACAAGCATCTCTGTTTTGTCCGAGTTTAAAAGTAGAACGTTTGCAGCCATCTACTTCCTTATGTCTGAAACACATGCTTCTAGCGAGTGCAATTTTGGGGCTTCAACATGTTTCATTGAAATGTACAGCTGTGTGTCATCCGCATAGCAGTGAAAGTTAACATTATGTTTTCGAATGACATCCCCAAGAGGTAAAATATATAGTGAAAACAACAGTGGTCCTAAAATGGAACCTTGAGGAACACCGAAATTTACAGTTGATTTGTCAGAGGACAAACCATTCACAGAGACAAACTGATATCTTTCCGACAGATAAGATCTAAACCAGGCCAAAACTTGTCCGTGTAGACCAATTTGGGTTTCCAATCTCTCCAAAAGAATGTGGTGATCGATGGTATCAAAAGCAGCACTAAGGTCTAGGAGCACGAGGACAGATGCAGAGCCTCGGTCTGATGCCATTAAAAGGTCATTTACCACCTTCACAAGTGCAGTCTCAGTGCTATGATGGGGTCTAAAACCAGACTGAAGCATTTCGTATACATTGTTTGTCTTCAGGAAGGCAGTGAGTTGCTGCGCAACAGCCTTTTCTAAATGTTTTGAGAGGAATGGAAGATTCGATATAGGCCGATAGTTTTTTATATTTTCTGGGTCAAGGTTTGGCTTTTTCAAGAGAGGCTTTATTACTGCCACTTTTAGTGAGTTTGGTACACATCCGGTGGATAGAGAGCCGTTTATTATGTTCAACATAGGAGGGCCAAGCACAGGAAGCAGCTCTTTCAGTAGTTTAGTTGGAATAGGGTCCAGTATGCAGCTTGAAGGTTTAGAGGCCATGATTATTTTCATCATTGTGTCAAGTGATATAGTACTAAAACTATAGTACTAAGTACTATAATCTAGAATTTCAATAAGCATTTTTCCATGCTCCCCCCCCCCGCTTCTCCTTCACCCAAATCCAGACAGCTGATGTTCTGAAAGAACTGCAAAATCTGGATCCCTACAAATCAGCTGGGCGAGACAATCTGGGTCCTCACTTTCTAAAATGATCTGCCGAAATTGTTGCAAACCCTATTACTACCCTATTCAACCTCTCGTTTGTATCGTCTGAGATCCCCAAAGATTGGAAAACTGCCGCGGTCATCCCCCCCTTCAAAGGGGGAGACCCTAGTCCCAAACTGTTATAGACCTATATCCATCCTGTCCTGCCTTTCTAAAATCTTCGAAAGCCAAGTTAATAAACAGATCACCGACCGTTTTGAATCCCACCGTACCTTCTCCACTATGCAATCTGGTTTCTGAGCTGGTCATGGGTGCACCTCACCCACGTTCAAGGTCCTAAACGATATCATAACCGCCATCGATAAAAGACTACTGTGCAGCTGTCTTCAATGACCTGGCCAAGGCTTTCGACTCTGTCAATCACTGGATTCTTATCGGCAGACTCAATAGCCTTGGCTTCTCAAATGACTGCCTCACCTGTTTCACCAATTACTTCTCAGATAGAGTTCAGTGTGTCAAATCGGAGGGCCTGTTGTCCGGACCTCTGGTCGTCTCTATGGGGGTGCCACAGGGTTCAATTCTCGGGCCGACTCTTTTCTCTGTATATATCAATGATGTCGCTCTTGCTGCTGGTGATTCTCTGATCCATCTCTAAGCAGACGACACCATTGTGTATGCATCTGGTCCTTATTTGGACACTGTGCTAACAAACCTCCAAATGAGCTTCAACGCCATACAACACTCATTCCGTGGCCTCCAACTGCTTTTAAATGCTAGTAAAACTAAGTGCATGCTCTTCAACCGATTGCTACCCCGCACCCTCCCGCCCTACTAGCATCACTACTCTGGACGGTTCTAACCTAGAATATGTGGACAACTACAAATACCTAGGTGTCTGGTTAGACTGTAAACTCTCCTTCCAGACTCACATTAAGCATCTCCAATCCAAAATTAAATCTAGAATCGGCTTCCTGTTTCACAACAAAGCATCCTTCACTCATGCTGCCAAACATACCCTCGTAAAACTGACTATCCTACCGATCCTTGACTTCGGCGATGTCATTTACAAAATAGCCCCAACACTCTACTCAGCAAACTGTATGTAGTCTATCACAGTGCCATCCGTTTTATCACCAAAGCCCCATATACTACCCATCACTGTGACCTGTATTGTCTTGTTGGTTGGGCCTCTCTACATATCCGTCACCAAACCCACTGGCTCCAGGTAGTCTATAAGTCTTTGCCAGGTAAAGCCCCACCTTATTTCAGCTCACTGGTCACCATAGCAACACCCACCCGTAGCATGCGCTCCAGCAGGTATATTGCACGGATCCTCCCAGAAGCCAACACGTCCTTTGGCCGCCTTTCCTTCCAGTTCTCTGCTGCCAATGACTGGAATGAATTGCAAAAATCTCTGAAGCTGCAGTCTTAAATCTCCCTCTCTAAATTTAAGCATCAGCTGTCTGAGCAGCTTACCGATCACTGTACTTATACACAGCCCATCTGTAAATAGCACACCCGACTACCTCATCTCCATATTACTACTTACCCTGTTGCTCTTTTGCACCCCAGTATCTCTACTTGCACATCATCATCTGCACATCTATCACTCCAGTATTAATGCTAAATTGTTATTATTTTCGCCTCTAGGGCCTATTTATTGCCTACCTCCCTACTCTTCTATATTTGCACACACTGTACATAGATTTGTCTTTTTCTTTTCTTTTGTGTTATTGACTGTACGTTTGTTTATGTGTAACTCTGTTTATGTGTAACTCTCGCACTGCTTTGCTTTATCTTGGCCAGGTCGCAGTTGTAAATGAGAACTTGTTCTCAACTGGCCTACCTGGTTAAATAAAGGTGAAATATATATATTTTTTTAAATAGTCGGTGTGTTGAGTGATACGTAGAATATCAACAACTGTTTTGACTGTTGTGCAATAAGTCTTTGTCGAGTTGTGAATCTACAGTATGCATGTCTAAATGTTTAATTAATTGTGGGAAAACTAAATAGAATCTCAACAACATATGAAAGCTGAGACTATTCTTTCTTTGACTTTTCATTGACTTATGCCTGAGAGCTCTCCTTTCCTATCTTCAGTACCTGATAACGATTCCATCGTGTTCAGATTATAGACTATCTGATCTCAGTCCAGCTTCTGAAGGTGCAATATACAGTATCATTAGCCAATACAGCACACTGACTGATTCTAGGCCAGGACTATAAAGACAACCATATGTCATTTTCAACACACTTACACCAGATGTGGACTGATCTGAGAGCAGGCCTTGAAGTGAAGAGATCCATCTGCCCAGCAGAATGGAATATAACAGGGCAATTTAGGAGCTGAGAGTCCCAATTGACACATTATCAATCTTAACTAATTCAATTTCCTTCTCCGCAACTCCACTGGGCCATCTGTGTACTACTAAACAACTCTATCAACCACATGTTGCCTTGGTATTGATCTGGGGTAGGCATTACAGCATTACACACATTGTTTCGGTACCGATACCACCTGTATATTGCCTCGTTATTGTTCTTTTATTGGGTTACTATTTTCTTAAAACTGCATTGTTGGTTAAGGGTTTGTAAGTAAGCATTTCATGTTGTATTCAGTGCATATGTGACAAATAAAATTTGATTTGATTTAATAAATAATAATATATTTTGCTTTTGATTATTTAATTAACATGTATCATATTATTTCAAGTTATCCCTTTGGAGCTCAATTTTTAAAAAATGTACCTACATTCGGCATGCCTTTAAGATGGGCAATTGAAAGCGCCTAGGGCATATGTTAAAGGGGCAGTGCAATTAAAATGTGATTTTCATGTTTAAAAAAAAATATTTCCACACTATGAGGTCGAAACAACACTCTTAAATTGTAAAAATGATGATAATACTTTTTATGTAAGAGCTTTTTTGAAAAGAATGCCTGGAATTTCAGCCTGTTCAGGTGCAATGGAACTTTTGGCCAACATCATGACGTCAGAATGTGATCTGATTATGATAGACCAATGACTGTTCATCTGGGTAAGGGGTGGGTTCTAGACCATCCTATCTGTCAACCAGGGCTGTGTATGCAAATATCTTCAAATTTCTTACCTAACGCCCACATGAGACTGAGCATTTCAACGGCCAAAGGAGGCTCAGGGAAATAAATGATCAAACATATATTTTTTTAGTTATTTTCATTGAACAAAGTGATTTATTATACATACAATGATGATTTCAAAATGTAATTACATAGACTGCATGGGGCCTGTTGCTTTGATTGTGTTTGGTGAAAATGATAGACCTTTAAAACGTGTTATGCAACATTATCTGCAATTGACTTGATTCCTACCACGCCAAGAAGATTTAGAGTTGTTGAACAGGAGACGTTGAGTGTGTTGATATAACGGTATATTGTCAAAATTCAACTTCTAACAACCATCAAATCAAAATATCAGAATGTATTAAATTATGCAAGGCAACATACTAGGCAAGAATTAAGAGTAGGCAAAGTGGTTGTGCCAGGCGGAAATTATATCAAACGTGTTACCATTACAACATTTGATGTACAGTCACATTCACCTTGGTTGTATGAAGCGTGCTATAAACTCTATTAGGGTTGCAAAATTCCAGTAACTATCCCCAAATTCCTGGTTGGAAGATTCCTGGAATAACGAGGGAATAAGCAGGAAATCTGGGAATCCTACAACTAGGATTTTTGGAAAACCAGGGAACTTGGGGAAAGATACTGGAATTTTGCAAACCTAGACTCTATAGAGTTCACAACTGGCGATACCGCATCGCGATTCGTTCTTCTCCATTATTTGCAACAATGTCAATGAGCGTCATCACTATCTTTCCTTTGCGGTATCTCAAACTGTCGTGATTACCCGCTGAGAAAAACTTTTATGAGGTGATTTTACTCCTGGCTCAGACTTTGTCTGTCTTAATATCATCCTAAAACCTAGTCCGGGGCTGGGAGTTTCTTTTGTCTTAAAACAGGTTTTAACAGGATTCCTAGGACCTTTTCTGAGATGCTTTGTGGATACCGGCCCTGTTCTTAGATCAACCAGCTGAAACTGAATTGTGGGCCGCTATCCTTCCACAGACTGTTATGACAATCTACATAAAGCATTGCCGGGGTTGACAGATGTGATGTTTTGTTTTTAGAACACATCTTTATGCTATAGTGAATGTGAGTAATGTGATGTTTGGCCTGCTCGCTGGCTGACTCCTGTTCTCCTGTAGTGATGGGCTGCTTGAGATTTGTTGACTGAGAGAGGCTAGGACACTAAAGTGCTGTGGAATACTGGACTCTGTAGCCCCTCTCTGGGATTCTTCCTCCAGGGAATAGATTGCCCTGCTTTGTATTTTGATAGTGTTTTCATAGAAATAGGAAAATTATTGGATTTGACAGATACTGTATGTCCTGCTGTTTGAGTGAATCAACCCAATGTTTCTCCATTTCATATTGATTCACACTTCTGATAATGAGAGGAAAATAGTCTAAATATAGCATTTAGAATGTATTACTTAATAAAAAATAGAAAAATCTACCTACCCCTGTAAGGTTATATAAAGACTTCCGAACCACTTGGCTGTGATTATGCAGATGGTTTGCTCATGTTGTTGCTCTGAATGTAGATGGACAATAAACCATTGTCCAAATTGAATGAGCAAATTACTAAGTTGCTAGTCCAATGACCCTTAGCAGGGTTGCTTAAAGAGTGGGATAGAGAAGCACACACATATGTCTGCACTCCTAATGTAGGAGTGACAGCATTAGAGCACTAGCCAGAATGGACTGAATTACTCTGTTCTGTCTCTGCAGTATTCTGTTCCCTAAAATAAACGTTTCCCCTCCAATTTGGTCATCATATTTGAAAAGAGCTTTAGTCTTCAGCCCCCCAAAAGAAAGAACACTCTTTGGAGAGAGTTGAAAGTCCGTGTTGCCCAGCAACAGCCCCAAAACATCACTGCTCTAGAGGAGATCTGCATGGTGGAATGGGCCAAAATACCAGCAACAGTGTGTGAAAACCTTGTGAAGACTTACAGAAAACATTTGACCTCTCTCATTGCCAACAAAGGGTATATAACAAAGTATTGAGATAAACTTTTGTTATTGACCAAATACTTATTTTCCACCATAATTTGCAAATAAATTCATGAAAAATCCTACAATGTGATTTTCTGGATTTTTTTTCTCTAATTTTGTCTGTCATAGTTGAAGTGTACCTATGATGAGAATTACAGGCCTCTCTCATCTTTTTAAGTGGGAGAACTTGCACAATTGGTGGCTGACTAAATACTTTTTTGCCCCACTGTAAATAGTAAGGTAAAGTACAGATACAACAAAAAGCTACTTAAGTAGTACTTTAAAGTTTTTTTTACTTACACAATCCATGTCTCAGTTTGTCTCAAGGCTTAAAAATCCTTCTTTAACCTGTCTCCTCCCCTTCATCTACACTGATTGAAGTTGATTTAACAGGTGACATCAATAGCTTTCACCTGGATTCACCTGGTCAGCCTATGTCATGGAAAGAGCAGGTATTCCTAATTTTTTCTACCCTCAGTGTAGGTCATTATATTCTTTTTACATATTTATGATATCAAAAATGTCATGGTCTGGGTAGAAACATCAAAATGTACAGCGGTCCTTATATTAGTCCTTTGTTGTGTCCAGGGGCGCAACTTTGACTTTAAAAGTGGGGGGACATAATTATTATTCGTTTTGATTGAATCGGATAAACACTCCAAACAGCCTACCCAACCGCTCGGAGGCATCCGCATGGTCCTAAAGCAAACCATTGCCACGTTTTGTATCATATTCCAATGGGTGGGGGGTGGGGGTGGGAAAATGCAATTTCAGAATGTGGACATGTCCCCCCTGTCCCCAGTGACAGTTGTGCCCCTGGTTGTGTCCATGTCCTTTACAGTAGAAGAACAGTATTCTTTGTCCTAAAATGCCATTATAGAGCAAGAGGAAAATTCCATAGTATTTATTAGCTGTGAAATGTCCACATTTCTGTGCCATCAGACATCACCAAAACACATTAGACACTTGTTGACAGTAAACCATTTATTTTGGAAACTGTTTGGCCTAAGTTGGAAAGAGCCGTGGAGGGCATGCAGGGAAATGACATAAATGGTGTTTAAGGAAAAATCCTGTTGTGTCCTTACAGGGTCATTTGAGACTTGTTAGTGGTCATGTCATGGCAGAGAGGGGAAAATGTGACGTCCTTTCTGCCCCATTTACCCGACCAGAGCAGTTCAGAGCCACAACGTGTCCCTGACAGGCTGATGACATCCACTCATGTTTCACGGCCATGTCAGAGAAATGAAAAACGGATGATCTCATGAGCGAAAGCCTGTTGTCCCTGTCCAGCAACACCTCATGAAGCAGGTCTCCACATCCGAGGTCCTGGCTGAGCCTTGTGTCTGCTGGGTCTCTCTACCCCTGGTCGGGCTAACCCACAGTCTGCACAGTTTCCGTCTGCCTGCCATCTCCCAACCCATTACATGAGTCATAATCAAGACATTGAGTTTGTTCTGCTGTATTCTAAGTGTGTATTAACACTTAAAAGCAGGGTCGGAAATGAGAAGAATCTCTCATTACGCTTGTAAAAGTTGAGGAAATAGAGTCCCAATTACCTTCTTGAAGAGCATGAGAGAAAAACAGATATTATGTTTCTAAGGGTTGTGATTGAGTGAGAAGTGGAGTATGTTTCCAGAATTTGATGAGGTAATATGTTTGTAAGGAAGGGGGAAGGGAACATTTTCAACAAAGGTAAATGCAACCTTTTAGCTCCTGAGTCTTCAGATTCTTACTCTTTTGAGTTTTCAATTTTATATAACTGCAGGGTAGATGATAGGAATAAGACAGAATATGTTTTCTAGTGTACATTAATGGCGATGTAACAGTGAATGCATGTGGTGTATTAGAACATGCACATTTCACTTCATCATATTACAAGTATGTGCTTTCATGAGGAAATTCATGTTTGCCTCATGTTTATATTCAGAGTATATGCTACCTATGTCTGTGAACACATGCCTCAGTCATCTTGGGCTTTGAGAGAATCATACAAATGAAGTAGTGTTGTCTGGTGCCAGGGGCCTCGTATTAATCCTGCTAAGGCACAAATCTGTGCGTAAACAATGCCTCATTGCCACGCAAAGTGTGAGATTTATCAATATGAATGTTTGCTTGAGAGTGTGCGTAAGTTTGCGCACAGCCTTGACCATGCGTATGCACAGTGCCAAGTGGTGGAATAAGGGAACTGCTTGTCAAGAGTAGAATGGGAAAAATACACAAAGTGTACAAAACATTAGGAACACCTTCCTAATATAGAGTTGCACACCCTTTTGCCCTCAGAACAGTCTCAGTTTGTCGGGGCATGGACTAGAAGGTGTCGAAAGCAATCCACAGGGATGCTTCTACTCCACAGTGTCGAATTGTCTGGATGTCCTTTGGGTGGTGAAGCATTCTTGATACACATGGGAAATTGTTGAGTGTGAAAACCCCAGCAGGGTTGCAGTTGTTGACACACTCAAACCGATGTACCTGGCACCTACTCCCATGCCCTGTTCAAAGACACTTAAAGATTTTCTCTTGACCATTCACCCTCTTAATGGCAGACATACACAATCCATTTCTCAATTGTCTCAAGTCTTAAAAATACTTAAGCTAATAATTTAATAATTTTTCGATGTCACTGTGAATTCATGCCACATATCTTGACATGCTGTAGCCTATAATTTGACAACATCAGTGCATTTGTTACAATAATAATCCATATAAAGCACAGTCATTTGTGAAATTGGAGGTATGTGTGAAGGTGAAACCAAAAAATGGCGATAATGGTGAGAGATGGGTAATCTGGCTCTGTTTGAAGATTTGGCCCACGCTGCATTTAGACTTCCGACAGTAGACTTCCAGTAGACTTCCGGACAGAGATGGCCGCCTCGCTTCGCGTTCCTAGGAAACTATGCATTATTTTGTTTTTTTACGTGTTATTTCTTACATTGGTACCCCAGGTAATCTTAGGTTTCATTACATACAGTCGGGAAGAACTACTGAATATAAGAGCAACGTCAACTCACCATCAGTACGACCAGGAATATGACTTTCCCGAAGCGGATCCTGTGTTCTGCCTTCCACCCAGGACAATGTATCGGATCCCAGCCGGCGACCCAAAACAACGACGTCGTAAAAGGGGCAAACGAAGTGGTCTTCTGGTCAGGCTCCGGACACAGGCACATCGCTCACCACTCCCTAGCATACTACTCGCCAATGTCCAGTCTCTTGACAACAAGGTTGATGAAATCCGAGCAAGGGTAGCATTCCAGAGAGACATCAGAGACTGTAACGTTCTTTGCTTCACGGAAACATGGCTCACTCGAGAGACGCTAATGGAATCGGTGCAGCCAGCTGGTTTCTTTCACGCATCGCGCCGACAGAAACAAACGTCTTTCTGGTAAGAAGAGGGGCGGGGTCGTATACCTTATGATTAATCAGACGTAGTGTGATCACAACAACATACAGGAACTCAAGTCCTTCTGTTCACCTGACTTAGAATTCCTCACAATCAAATGTCGACCGCATTATCTACCAAGGGAATTCTCTTCGATTATAATCACAGCCGTATATATTCCCTCCAAGCAGACACATCGATGGCCCTGAACGAACTTTATTTGACTCTTTGCAAACTGGAAACCACATATCCTGAGGCTGCATTCATTGTAGCTGGGGATTTTAACAGGGCTAATCTGAAAACAAGACTCCCTAAATTGTATCAGCATATCGATTGCGCAACCAGGGCTGGTAAAACCTTGGATCATTGCTATTCTAACTTCCGCGACGCATATAAGGCCCCCCCCCGCCCTCCTTTCGGAAAAGCTGACCATGACTCCATTTTGTTGCTCCCTGCCTACAGACAGAAACTAAAACAAGAAGCTCCTGCGCTCAGGTCTGTTCAACGCTGGTCCGACCAATCTGATTCCACACTTCAAGACTGCTTCGATCATGTGGACTGGGATATGTTCCGCATTGCTTCCAACAACAACGTTGATGAATACCCTCATTCGGTGAGCGAGTTCATTAGAAAGTGCATTGAGATGTCGTTCCCATAGCAATGGTTAAAACATTCCCAAACCAGAAACCGTGGATTGATGGCAGCATTCACGTGAAACTGAAAGCGCGAACCACTGCTTTTAACCAGGGAAAGGTGACCGGAAACATGACCGAATACAAACAGTGTAGCTATTCCCTCCGCAAGGCAATCAAACAAGCTAAGCGTCAGACAAAGTAGAGTCACAATTCAACGGCTCAGACACAAGAGGTATGTGGCAGGGTCTACAGTCAATCACGGATTACAAAAAGAAAACCAGCCCAGTCACGGACCAGGATGTCTTGCTCCCAGGCAGACTAAATAACTTTTTGCACGCTTTGAGGACAATACAGTGCCACTGACACGACCCGCAACCAAAACCTGTGGACTCTCCTTCACTGCAGCCGACATGAGTAAAACATTTAAACGTGTTAACCCTCGCAGGGCTGCAGGCCCAGACGGCATCCCCAGCCGCGTCCTCAGAGCATGTGCAGACCAGCTGTTTACGGACATATTTAATACATCCTTATCCCAGTCTGCTGTTCCCACATGCTTCAAGAGGGCCACCATTGTTCCTGTTCCCAAGAAAGCTAAGGTAACTGAGCTAAACGACTACCGCCCCGTAGCACTCACTTCCGTCATCATGAAGTGCTTTGAGAGACTAGTCAAGGACCATATCACCTCCACCCTACCTGACACCCTAGACCCACTCCAATTTGCTTACCGCCCAAATAGGTCCACAGACGATGCAATCTCAACCACACTGCACACTGCCCTAACCCATCTGGACAAGAGGAATACCTATGTGAGAATGCTGTTCATCGACTACAGCTCGGCATTCAACACCATAGTACCCTCCAAGCTCGTCATCAAGCTCGAGACCCTGGGTCTCGACCCCGCCCTGTGCAACTGGGTACTGGATTTCCTGAAGGGCCGCCACCAGATGGTGAGGTTAGGTAACAACATCTCCGGCCGACAGGGAGGAGGTTTTGGGCCCTCAGAGTGTGGTGTCAGGAAAATAACCTCACACTCAATGTCAACAAAACAAAGGAGATGATTGTGGACTTCAGGAAACAGCAGAGGGAGCACCCCCCTATCCACATCGATGGGACAGTAGTGGAGAGGGTAGTAAGTTTTAAGTTCCTCGGCGTACACATCACGGACAAACTGAATTGGTCCACTCACACAGACAGCGTCGTGAAGAAGGCGCAGCAGCGCCTCTTCAACCTCAGGAGGCTGAAGAAATTTGTCTTGTCACCAAAAGCATTCACAGACTTCTACAGATGCACAATCGAGAGCATCCTGTCAGGCTGTATCACCGCCTGGTACGGCAACTGCTCCACCCACAACCGTAAGGCTCTCCAGAGGGTAATGAGGTCTGCACAACTCATCACCGGGGGCATACTACCTGCCCTCCAGGACACCTACACCACCCAATGTCACAGGAAGGCCATAAAGATCATCAAGGACAACAACCACCCGAGCCACTGCCTGTTCACCCCGCTATCATCCAGAAGGTGAGGTCAGTACAGGTGCATCATAGCAGGGACCGAGAGACTGAAAAACAGCTTCTATCTCAAGGCCATCAGACTGTTAAACAGCCACCACTAACATTGAGTGGCTGCTACCAACACACTGACTCAACTCCAGCCACTTTAATAATGGGAATTGATGGAAATTGATGTAAAATATATCACTAGCCACTTTAAACAATGCTACTTAATATAATGTTTACATACCCTACATTACTCATCTCATATGTATATACTGTACTCTATACCATCCACTGCATCTTGCCTATGCCGTTCTGTACCATCACTCATTCATATATCTTTATGTACATATTCTTTATCCCTTTACACTTGTGTGTATAAGGTAGTAGTTTTGGAATTGTTAGGTTAGATTACTCGTTGGTTATTACTGCATTGTCAGAACTAGAAGCACAAGCATTTCGCTACACTCGCATTAACATCTGCTAACCATGTGTATGTGACAAATAAAATTTGATTTGATTTGATTTCTCAGAGAGCTAGTTTTTAGAGACAGGTGGGACTTTTTCTGCAGAAAGTATTGTTTCCCCAAACCAATCTCATAGGATTTTTGCGAGGATTTAAGACCTAATTTAAAAAGGCAAGCACATGCCATTCCGGTGCACCTCTAAGTCCTATCCACCCTCTTTTTGGCATCCGGCACTTTTCTGCGGGAGCTTGCCGATCGGCATCTCACGGCCCTCGAGACAATGTTTTGGATGCAGTTATCAGCAAAACGAACAGTAACACATACAATTTCCATACACAATCACACAACATGTTGAAGTTAAGATGCGTTTCTTTGCCATGATGCCATCAATTGGTTCCCAAATACAAACAGAGCAATAGACGGCACTCACATCGCCATGAAATCACCATCCCAAAATGACTTCAACTATGTGAAAAGGAAAGGCTTCCACTCTTTATGTGCAGATGACAGGTTATGTGATATGCAAAATATGCTGCTGAATGTGGTGGCCAGGCAGAACAGCAATGTTGGCTTATATGCCTACGGGAGGGAGCTGTTGAGGATGGATGGCTTATTGGTGAGTGTTCCTATTCATTTGTAGCTATGTTTTTATTTTTACTGGTCAAGCCACAACTGAGCCAAATAACACCTTTTGGTTGTGCTCAATCTCTAGCACCTCTATTTCAGTCTCTGGTTATATATCTTTTTTAGGTTGCGCAATTGTATTTCATGGTACGGTCACAGAGTTTCTAAACCCAGAGAGACACAACTTTGCGAGACTTCCGTGAACGCAAGAAAAGCCAAGTAGACCAGGCCGGGAGTCAATGAGAGAAGTGAAAAATGTATTTCTTACTTGTTTATTTTCTCTAAATCTAAAGTCATGACCCAGATTTGAGCCAATGTCTTAATTCGTTGAACATGTTATTAATTCAAGCTTGTGAAAGTGACAAACTGACACGTTTTGATTTGTTTAAGAAAGCACTTTATATCGAAGGAGTACATTTGATTTGAGCGCCTGCACATGTGCATATCGGCGCGAGACGACTGTTAGACCCTATGAAATATTTCTGTGCAAAGCTTAGCTAGCCAATGTTGCCCTACCACCGCCTGTAAGTGTGAGTGTGGATTTCTATTGGAGAAGCAGTTTTAGACGAAAGACAGTCTTCATACTCTTCTGTCTTTGGAACTGCGTTGTATATTTCCCACAGGCTTTAAAGGGATGATTTTGACCATATATGGTTAATTAGGGTGCATTTTGAAATGCAAACAACCAAGGTCGTGCACGATGAGAACAATAGTTTTTTATCAATGCCAAAGATGATGGATATACTGACAAGATACGTCTCTCCTCCCTAAAAATGGGAGTCCTTGTCTACAAAGCGGCACGGTGGGTTGTCTAGCGCCCGCCTATCCTTTCTTTGGATTGGTGAATACATCTCATTATTGCAATCCTTATTTGAATATTCGATGAGGATTGTTGACATCAACCTCCTGTATTCAATGGAGAGAGATGCTATGCTACTAGCCTCATGCTATGAATATGCGTAGCCATCTGCTGACAACTCTGAAATAGTGTTTCAGGATGTCACGTGTCCTACTTATATCAGCACAATCATAACAACTTAAGCATTACGAAACTTCTATTCGATCAAATTAACCTCACATACTAAATAAGCCATACATTTATTTTGTAGATCAAATTTGACACTCTCATTGACCTCCATACAAAAACTCCTTACTTGGTGGGCGAAACAACTAAAAAATGCCACCTGCTGAAGGGAGACATAAGTAAGCCGAGTTGGGACTCTCTCTTCATCTTCCTCTCTGTCAATGGTTATCTACTACCGGTGTGCGTATGACAATCGTAGATTGTTTGATAAATCACACATTTTCTATACATAGAACAATTCTAAATTCTGTTCGTAAGTAGCATTTTAGAATAGTTTCTACAAAATATTGATAAATGATGCCTCAAGTCTCTGGACTGGAGCTCTCATAAATCATCAGCAGTGAGAGAACAAAGTGTGATTATGTCCTGGTGTTTGCCACGTGCTTCTCCATGGATGTTATTGTATAATTAACTGTGGCTTATGGCTTGGGGATAGAAGGTGTTCAGGTACATTTTGGTCCCAGACTTGACACTACGTTACCGCTTGCCGTGCAGCAGCAGAGGGAACAATCTATGTCTTGGGTGGCTGGTGTCAAATTTCCGGGGATTGTTCTGAACACGCATGGTATAGAGGACCTGGATGGCAGGGAGATGGGACACAGTGATATACTGGACCATCCACACCACCCTCTGTAGCACCTTGCGATCGAGGGCGGTGCCGTTACCATACCAAGCGGTGATGCAGCCAGTCAAGATGCTCTCAATAGTGCAGCTGTAGAACTTTTTGAGGATCATGCCAAATCTTTTCAACCTCCTGAGTGGGAAGAGGCGCTGTTGCGCCCTCTTCACGACTGTACTGGTGTGAGAGGACAATGTTAAGTCCTTGGTGATGTGGACACCGAGGAACTTGAAGCTCTCGACCCTCTCCAATACAGCCCTGTCGATGAGGATGGGGGCGTGCTCGCCCCTCTGTTTCCTGTAGTCCACGATCAGCTCCTTTGTCTTGCTGACATTGAGGGAGAGGTTGTTATCCTTGCTCCACACTGCCAGGTCTCTGACCTCCTCCCTGTAGGCTGTCTCATTGTTGTCGGTGATCAGACCTACCACCATTGCATCAGCAGCAAACTTGATGATGGTGTTGGAGTCGTGCGTGGCCACACAGTTGTAGGTGAACAGGGAGTACAGGAGGGGACTAAGCACACACCCCTGAGGGGCCCCCGTGTTGGCAGATGTGTTGTTACTGTCGTGACGTTGGATTGATTGTGACAACTGCTGTTCATCGAATGAGATTAACTGTTTATAATTACGTGATTAAATTAATCAGGTAATTATTCACTCAGTTACCTGAGTTTGGCTTTATTGAGTTTCTATTTCCCAAATTCATTCATTTCCTCTACAGTCTCATTCTGAATATTGCATAACCTGGAATCTGCACAAGTCCCACTAAATAAGTGGGACCACACCACCAACACAATATGACACGTTACACAAAACAGGGATTTAAAAAGAGGGAGAAAGAGAGAGTGCACGAGAGAAAAGCACACTTGGCTACATTTTCTACATGCTTAGTTTAACCCTAACATTGCCCCAAACTGCCGCTCTTATGGGTCAGAATATAATGATGTAATTACGTGTTGAAGGTCTCCAATGGGGTATCTCCTCATGGACCGAGTTCCGACTTCTCCTCTGATGGCGACACTTCTGTTGTTACCGGGTGTAACTCTCTGATTGTCCACTCGATGTCAGTGTCCTTTCTCTTCGTGGTCTGTTTCCTCATCCTTGTTCTGAAAGAGGGGTCTTCTGAGGATGGTTAATCAGCCATATAGGTGGTTCCAGAGTGGGAACGATAGCAGTGTAGACACACGATTCCTTGGAGAGAATAACCGGGTGGCCCTGCTTGAATTCACCCTCTTAGACACAGCTACTCATCCATGGCATAGATTTTTAAAAGGTTCCTTTGTCATCTTCAACCTCATGTTGCGTTTTGGGGTTGTTGACTACTCAGACCTTGGCTGCAGCGCTTGGTCACCTAGTCATGATGTTAATTCTTAACTCACATGTTTTATAACTCTTGGGTCAAAAATGGGCGTTTTTGCCTTCAAGGCAAGTTTTCTGGGCGTAACTAGTTATGTGGCAAGGTCTGGATTTTATACAGATCCAATTCAGACAACTAAATTCACATTTCATCTTTACAAAATATGGACATTTTACAAAATCTTGACATTTTACAAAAAATCAAATCAAAATGTTAAAATCTGAACATTTTCCCCACAATGTACAGTATTCAAACATCAGGTACATATTGTGAAAACTCTTCAAGTTACAATGTTTTTGTTATAACGGTGTCATTTAACTTTTAATAACATATAAAAAATGACATTCATTTTCATATTCCATCTTATCGTCATTACTACCATTTTGGCTTATGAAACATATTATCCCAAAGTCCATTTATTGCATGTTACTGTTCTGAGGTAGGTTCTCCATAGGCCCATCATACATTCCATTCCTCCATACTGAGAGGACAAAGGGATTTTGTCTGCTGCCTTAAGATTTACAATGGGTGGGAGGTGTCATAAAACCCCCACCTCCATACATCTCGATCTCTCCCCCTCTGGCAGGTGTGACAAATGTATTTTGTTGGAGTGTGGTCCAGGGTAACCTGACCCGAACAGGCCAGTCATGACATTACCTACCCACCTGGAGGTGGCCCATCAAAGTTCCGGATCCAGTTGCAGAAGGAGTTGTTCAGTCCCGGGTCCTGAGCTTGGTGATGAGCTTGGAGGGGATTATGGTGTTGAACGCTGAGCTGTAGCCAATGAACAGCATTCTCACATAGGTATTCCTCTTGTCCAGGTGAGAAAGAACGTTGTGGAGTGCAGTAGCGATTGCATTGTTTGTGGATCTGTTGGGGCGGTATGCGAATTGGAGTGGGCCCAGGGTGTCTGGGATGATAGTGTTGATGTGAGCCATGGCCAGCCTTTCAAAGCATTTCATGGTTACAGATGTGAGTGTTATGGGACGATAGTCATTTAGGCAGGTTACCTTTGAGTTCCTAGGAACAGGGACAATGGTGGTCTGCTTCATCCAGAGATAAAGCTGGGGCCTCTGGATCCAAAGACAGTTCTTACTGAAGCACTACTGAAGCACGCTCGCTCGCTTGATATCATTAGTGTGATCTCTTTGCATGAAATCTAGATGAAGAATTTATTTTGGATAATTGATGAGTCAAGTGATTTGTATTCTGTGTATTTAAACCCTCCTGTTTTTCTGTTCTAAGCGGCCACCCACAGGAAGTGAATGCAGTCCATAGCATGGTGGATCCCAGGTTTTGCTAGTACATGTAAGGCTTTCGTTTGGTCAGTGCATGGCTAATGGAGGTAGTTTTAGTGAGATGAAATGGTCTTGGGATGATTTTGAGTCTTGAGATGATTTTGAGTAGCATGGTTTTATAGTTAAAATAAATGATATTTATGGAAACAATGCAATTGAATGGAAATGAGAAACTGGAATGTGTTTGAAACGTAAATATAGAAAACCATGCCTTAAAAATAAAAAAAATGGTCCTTTGTTGTCTGCCTCTGCTTCACTCTGTCTGCTCAACCCAGACCCAGAACACGTCACCTTCCACCTTGTGACACATACACACATAGGGACTTTAGAAAAAGATGAGGTCAGGTAAGAAGGATAATAAAAAATACAGTTGAAGTCGAAAGTTTACATACACCTTAGCCAACTACATTTAAACTCAGTTTTTCACAATTCCTGACATTTAATCCAAATAAAAACAGTTAGGATCACCACTTTATTTTAAGAATGTGAAATGTTAGAATAATAGGAGAGAAAATTAATTATTTCAGCTTTTATTTCTTTCATCACATTCCCAGTGGGTCAGAAGTTTACATACACTCAATTAGTATTTGGTAACATTACCTTTAAATGGTTTAACTTGGGTCAAATGTTTCAAGTAGCCTTCCACAAGCTTCCCACAATAAGTTGGGTGAATTTTGGCCCATTCCTCCTGACAGACCTGGTGTAACTGAGTCAGGTTTGTAGACCTCCTTGCTCGCACACTTTTTCACTTCTGCCCACAAATTTTCTATAGGATTGAGGTCAGGGCTTTGTGATGGCCACTCCGATACCTTGACTTTGTTGTCCTTAATCCATTTTGCCACAACTTTGGAAGTATGCTTGGGGTCATTGTCCATTTGGGAGACAGATTTGTGACCAAGCTTTAACTTCCTGAGATTTTGCTTCAATATTTCTACATAATTTTCCTCTCTCATGATGCCATCTATATTGTGAAGTGCACCAGTCCCTCCTGCAGCAAAGCACCCCCACAACATGATGCTGCCACCCGGTTTCACGGTTGGGATGGTGTTCTTTGGCTTGCAAGCCTCCCCCCTTTTCCTCCAAACATAACAATGGTCATTATGGCCAAACAGTTCTATTTTTGTTTCATCAGACCAGAGCACATTTCTCCATGTCCCCATGTCTTTGTCCCCATGTCCAGTTGCAAACCGTAGTCTGGCTTTGTTATGGTGGTTTTGGAGCAGTGGCGTCTTCCTTGCTGAGCATCCTTTCAGGTTATGTTGATATAGAACTTGTTTAACTGTGGATATAGATACTTTTGTACCTGTTTCCTCCAGCATCTTCACAAAGTCCTTTGCGGTTGTTCTGGGATTGATTTGCATTTTGCACACCAAAGTACGTTCATCTCTAGGAGACAGAATGCATCTCCTTCCTGAGTGGCATGATGGCTGTGTGGTCCCATGGTGTTAATACTTGCATACTATTGTTTGTACAGATGAACATGGTACCTTCAGGCGTTTTGAAATTGCTCCCAAGGATGAACCAGACTTGTGGAGGTCTACAATTTATTTTCTGAGGTCTTGGCTGATTTCTTTTGATTTTCCCATGATGTCAAGCAAAGAGGCACTGAGTTTATAGGTAGGCATTGAAATACATCCACAGGTACACCTCCAATTGACTCAGATGATGTCAATTAGCCTATCAGAATATTTTAAAGCCATGACATAATTTTCTGTAATTTTCCAAGCTGTTTAAAGGCACAGTATACTTAGTGTATGTAAACCTCTGACCCATTGGAATTGTGATACAGTGAATTATTTGTGAAATAATCTGTCTGTAAACAATTGTTGGAAAAATGACTTGTGTCATGCACAAAGTAGATGTCCTAACCGACTTGCCAAAACCATAGTTTGTTAACAAGAAATTTGTGGAGGTTGAAAAACAAGTTTTAATGACTCCAACCTAAGTGTATGTAAACTTCTGACTTCAACTGTAAATAAAGGTTCACAAATGTGTTTTCTTTACCGATGCGAACATGCTGTATGTCCAATATTCTCAAAGCAAGAGTTGAAACAGTTGAAACAGTATGTACTATGGTATATGTGTGACAGAATCTCTGTGTGCCTCCCCTGGGTGAGACCTGTGGCCTGGGGTCAGGTTATAATAAGGTGATGCTTCTCCTGTCTTTGCCTCTTACCCTTGTTTAATCCTCTCTGCTGTCACCCTATGTCTTCGCAGTGTGCTCTTCAATCTAGCCGGAAGAGCCGGGGCTCAGACCCCCGTCTCGGAATGTCAACAAGGAGAGCCGTGTTATGAGTACCTGAGGGGAGGTCTGGGAATGAATAATGAATAGAAGAAGAGTGTGTTTTCTTATGCCAATGCGACTCGCACAGAACCACACTGGGAGTGGAAAGGTGCTATTGATTTAAATTGGAGTTTTAGAGAATCGGTCACAGTCAGCATACTTAGACAGAGACTGCCAGGGTACACATGACCGCTGAACAAGACCAGACAATAAATATGTCAGAGAATGAGTCTTATTGTGTCGACGTCTGGCGCAGCGTTAATGCTCCTGACTCCGGACCACACATAGCCCCGTGGCGACAGAGGTTTGAGGCTGGTCTCGGCCACTCACTCTTTGTCCCTACCACTGTCTATCCCCTGTCTGTATTTCCCGAATGGGAAAAACAGCATCTTACTTGAATGCCTAGCATTGATTTTGGACATTCATGTTTGCCCAGTAAGGATACAGTACAGAGACTTGACTTTTGTCTCCTATTGAAGAACCTGCATTTGAGAATCTTGAAAGGAGACTAAAAATGTAACTGAAATGCGTCTTGATATTTTTCCGTCTAATTCACGTTCCAGTCTAAGTCCTCAGTCTGTTGTAAAACAGATTAATATTCACAACAAACAGTAGGCACTGCTGTTCTAATGACATTCAAATGACAAATGGCAGCAACAAATGGCTCCATTACCAGCTCAAGACACATGACACTCCCTGTGAATCTTAAAAACATGGCCTCTTCCCCAACTCAATTACCCAGACTTCCCCACACACAGGGACAGACACTTGGAGAGAGTTTATCTCAGATCCACACAAGACATTTATTCGCATCCAAACACTCAGCAAGGATTTCAAGGCCCTTTTGCAAATCCACTCCGATGGAGATGATATTTAAGAATCATTTGGTCAGCCAAAATGGTTCCGATTGGGTCCAATGAATGCAGTCAGAAGAAATTAAAGATAGTCCCTATTAGTGTGACTCGAAGATCAATAGCAGGGGCGCCACTTTGGTTTTAGATAACCTGTAGCGTGTTGGTGTTCATGCCCAGGTTAAATGTATGCCTCTAACAATGCCTGATCACAATACTGTCAAGACTCAGCTACTGGCCACCCATCTCAACAGAGCTATGAAGCCTTGGCTCAGATCTCCCCCTCTGTCTCTCCCCTGCTCCTTCTGTAATTGTTTTGGCAGCCGATGATCATAATTGAATGCAGAACATGAATGTTATCAGGCATGGCAGGTTGACCTTTGCAGAGTAACAGCTGGTAGATTTTCCACGTAAGGCGTGTGGCAGGCATGGACAATAACGTCTCCACGTTGGGCCAGGCTCTCTCCTGGATTACCTGATAATGTCCCATCCCCATGCATAATTAGATTGACATTTCTCACTAATAGCCTTAGCCTTCTGTAATTGCTCGTTGTGGTTAATTCTAATATCCTGGGTGATAATTTAAATGACCGCACTGCCGGCCCGCATATGGCAGGGTATTTATCTGCCCCGAGGAACAGTGCAACATTATGTCCTCCTGATGTCTATTTAATGTTTATTGACTGAATTCTCGGCACATGTTCTATGTTCTTCTCAATCAAATTAGAATCGTCATAAGCGGCGAAACATGAGCATTTTGTTGCTATAACTCACAGCTATTTAGACACATTAGCATAGAAATCAGCTGCAACCAGAATCACTGGCATTATCCCACCATGTCTAACCAAGAAACATTGGGCCATTAGAAACATCATCTCCTTCAACTTAATGACATTCAGTTGATGGACTCCTTTTCCAATATCTCTCCCCTTCTTTCCCTCTCTTTATCCCTCTCTCTCCTCACTGTATCTGTACTGTCTTCCCCTAGTGATTGAACTCATCAGGTCTGCTTCAGGAGGGGTGGGGTGGTGGAGAGGGAGAGAAGTGCTCTCTCAGTCTCAGAGTCGGCGGGAGCAGTCCCTTGTTCATATGTATGCACTCATGCTGCTTGCCCTGGTGTGGAATAATGGGTCATTCCAGCACAACATGGAGTCTGAGGCAGAATCACAGATCATCTCCTCCGCATGACTGGGCTCCATGAATGATGAAGTGAGAGGGAGAGAGAGCTTCAGGGATAGAGAGGGAGAGATGGAGATAGGGGAAGGGAGAGATTTTGAGAGCAAAGGCAAAGAAGGTTAGAAACAGGAATGGGTACAAATTGCTAAATACAATTACAAATTACACATACAAAATACCATAAAGATCAATGTATCAAAAGAAACTACAAAATGCTTGTGTACTTGTGTTTTGTCATGTGTTTAATTAAAAATACATTTGCAAGCAGCCTGCCCGAACAGCAACAATATTCTCAGTAACAGTTACAAAAACGTGACTGTGATATGTTGCTGTTTATCTACCTTCTTTGAGCAAGTCACTCTGGATAAGAACATCTGCTAAATTACCAAAATGTAAATGTAGTGAACGTGAAAATTAACATACCAAAATTAACATACCAAATTACTGCAAAGCACACCAGGTATTATTATTGGCCTTGTTTCGGGGCGGAGCTCATTAGAATAATACTCAGCATGCTTTGCTATTGTTCATTTTTATATTTACATGAACATTTTCATCATTCAGCAGACACTCCTATCCAGAGCGACTTACAATTAGTGCATTCATCTTAAGATAGCTAGGTGAGACAACAACACATCACCATCCTATCAAGTACATTTTCCCTCAACAAAGTATTTATCAACATTTTTGCATATACATGTATATTTAGTTCATTTGGCGGACGCTCTTATCACACCATAGTGCTATCAGACTTCTGATACCAATGCAGGGTGAAATGGGGGCCACAAAATGTGAACCTCTATAAAAAATGGTATAGAAAATGATTTTGTATTTTGAAGATATAAATATTTTGAAAATACAAAATACATTGTAGTGTAGTTCAGCCCAGTGTAATTCAAATGACAAAATACTCAGAAGGAATTAAAATACATGTTTCAAATACATTGAGGGTGAGAAAAAGAAAGGGACATTACATGTGACCAGTATTGTTGATCAAGCTGGGAGTGGTCATGCAACCTCTCTCACTACCCCAGTGCACTTCAATAGCACACTACACAAACCCTCACATAATGTACACCAGAGGCTCTAACCCACTCCAGGGCATGATATCACACTCCCTTACTGACTCACGCATGCACAAATCATGGCTCACACACTGTATCCTGGCGCAGACAGGCAGGCAGACAGACAGACAGACAGACAGACAGACAGACAGACAGACAGACAGGCAGGCAGGCAGGCAGGCAGGCAGGCAGACAGCAGGACAGACAGACAGACAGGCAGGCAGGCAGGCAGGCACAGACAGACACGCTGACAGACAAACACGCTGACAGACACACACACACACACACACACACACACACACACACACACACACACACACACACACACACACACAGAACAGAACACCCACCCAACCCTTCCACGCACTACCCGCCCTTCATGCTTGGTGCTCTGCTGAGGCCTCTGTCAGCCGTGACTGACTGTGTGACAGGGTTTGTGGGACATGGTTATGAGTCATGCGTGCCTGGGCTTGTGGCCTCAAAGCTGGGTACCTCAATGCTACACCTGGGTATCCGGGCTGGTAACCACAGAAGAACAAGATGCTCTGTGAAGAGTGGCATCAGAGAAGTGCTTGAATGATATGCAAAACTGAACAGAGGTGGAAAGATTATTCAAGAAGGAAAATTCTAAATATGTATTGCAATCGGAGTGGCTGACTTTTAATATGAACTCTGTATAACACAGATGTGTTTGGTAGGCGTCACGTACATTTCCTTTACAAGTCTGAAAATAAACAAGAGAAAATATGAAAGTTCAGATTCAGTTGAATTATTTTATGGAGCTGTTTTGGCAGAGAGGATTGCAGGTTTAGAGTGTGTCCTGTAAAGCTAGTCTGTAATGAGAACAGGACCCATGTGGCTGGTAAACACAGCTCCTCTTTTACCTTCTTTTTTTTTAGCTTTGTATCTATAAAATGACACACAATCAATAGGCAAGGTTTCCTATTTACATCTACTCCCTGTTTATTCCTTAACCAGCTGTTGAACTCTGTAGGAACATAACCTGAGGTTGCCTATACCACCACCACTGATGGTGAGATCATTCATCAGTGAATAATGGTTGCTTTGTTAACACACAGATACAAACACAAACACACACACACGTCCCTGCCTGGCACGGAACCCTCAGTCCCTCCAAAGAGACAACCTGAGACACAACCTCTAACTCATGTCTTGTTAAGTGTCCACCATGTACTGCAGTCACTGCTCTCTTGTGATTTTCCTGTTTGTGATCCGTGTTCAAAAAAGGACTCTCTATTTATCTCTTGCACAAATATACTAACAGTAATGCCAATAAAACCAAGCCAAACCATAGAGGGTGGATGAGCCACAGCTGGTGTTTCCATATGCATCTCATTACAATGGCAGAAGATTCCCAGCCACTGTGTTGGTCACAGTCTGTGATCCACGATGCTGATGGAACCCTGCTGAGGCCAGAAAAACACACACACACACACCTTCATGAAGTGTCACACACTGCTAGTTACTAGAAATGGAAACAAGATCTTGAGCAATCCAGTAAATCAAGCCCTCCGCTCAGCTGGGGAGTGTGGTCGTCTGCATGGCAACCGCATCAAAGTGCCATTATGGGATGTGGAGGGCTATCGGTCATGACTGGCGAATGCTCCTCAGAGCAGCGTTCGCCTCTACTTCCATTAGCCCGGGGAGAGAAATCATCCCACAATTACAGGAGCCAGCCAGGCTGCAGTCAACATTAACTACACTAACAAGTAACAACACTAATGCTGGGTTCACTAATAGAGCAGCACTCTGACATCACTAAGAGATGCTGTTATAGGCAGGTTCCTATGTCACCAAATGGATCAGTTTTCACTCTAATAGGCTATGTGAGTCATTTTAGATGGACCACTAAAAGGCCATTGGTTGGTCTGGTGGAGATGGAGACTTATCTGATTGATATAGGGTCTGGTTCTATACAGACCGAGCTAAAGTACTCATAGCACCATATTCACATGTACAGTAAAGAGAAAATGACAGTATTTCACACAATGGAGCTTTGCTTAACATAAAAGGCTGGTATTGATTCGTGAGCTGTCATTTAGGTTGACATGAATAAATAATTTAGCCGTGGACTAAAATAGATCTTTACATGTGTCTTTGCTTATAATGGATGTCTTTCCAGCTCAGTACTGTGCTGCCATTCACACTTTTGAGAGAGCTGGTGAGCTCTGCACCTCTCCCAACCAAACATATCCATTTATGCCACAGCATAGTGAATGCATTCTTGGTGCTTCTATTAATATACCTTGTATTCAGGGGCAAGGGCTCTTTTCTGTGAAAGGTAGTCTCCTCTTTTTGGCGAGAAAGCTAGCTACTCTCTGTATGGTGAAATGAGGCTGATTAAATATCTGAAAGCCGCTCTCCAAGCACAGGGCGAGAGAGAGAAAAAAAGAGAGAGGGCGAGATACAGGGAGAAAGAGCAAGAAATAAAAAGAGAGAGAGAGAAATAAAAAGAGAGAGAGAGAAATAAAAAGACAGTGAGAGAAATGGAAAGAGAAAGAAAGGAAAGTAAGAGAGCAGACAGGGGAAGAAAAAGGGGGGGGTGTACAGAGGTATCTCATCTCTGTACATCTTAACCCTCTAAGTTCAATGTCCACGCCCCTGTGGAAATCTAATTAGCGTAATAAAAAAATCCCCATAAAACTGTCAGTTTAAGCTAGAGATCTCAGTTTTTTTTGCATTGGATGCATCTCAATCCACCACACCACATCCTGAAAATTGGTATCATCTGTAGCGTCCAAACGGTCTGGCCTACAAACTATTATGACCCCTCTATGGAAAGAAGAGACTCTCACGAACATGATGGTGTCTTGGGACCCATTTGAAGTCGGTACAGCCGATCTGCCAACTTCTTTCTGTAGCGTCAGAATAGTTTTGGCTACACACGCATACCCTTCTGCGTAAAGGTGAGACTCTCACAAACGCGTACCTGTTGGTTGTTTTGCTCTTGGACGTCCACAGGCCTCACAAGACTCGTCTGAAGGTCCCCGGTACCAGTTGAAAAAATGAATGGAAGTACAGTGCCTTCGGAAAGCATTCAGCCCCCTTCATTTTTTCATATTGTTACGTTACAGCCTTATTTTAAAATGGATGAAATAAAAACAAATCCTCAGCAATCTACACACAATACCTCATAATGACAAACCTTTTTGCAAATGTATTACAAATAAAAAACTGAAATATCTTATTTACATAAGTATTCAGACCCTTTGCTATGAGGCTTGAAATTGAGCTCAGGTGCATCCTGTTTCCATTGATTATCCTTGAGATGTTTCTGCAAGTTTATTGGAGTCCACCTGTGTTATATTCAATTGATTGGATATCATTTGGAAAGACACACACCTGTCTATATAAGGTCCCAAAGTTGACTGTGCATGTCAGAGCAAAAACGAAGTCAGAAGGTCGAAAGAATTGTCCACAGAGTTCCGAGACAGGATTGGGGAAGGGTACCAAACAATATCTGCAGCATTGAAGATCCCCAAGAACACAGTGGCCTCCATCATTCTTAAGTGAAAGAATCACCAAGACTCTTCCTAGAGCTGGCTACCCAGACAAACTGAGCAATCGGGGGAGGTGACCAAGAACCTGATGGTCACTCTGACAGAGCTCTAGAGTTCCTCTGCGGAGATGGGAGAACCTTCCAGAAGGACAACCATCTCTGCAACACTCCACCTGTAACGAATGCGCCGAGAGTCGGGAAGCAAGTTCAGGGAGTGAGTGGTTGAATAAATAAATGAAAACATAATATAAAACTCGAACAACGCACAGAGAGGAAACAGAAACAGAAACAATGACGCTTGGGGAAGGAACCAAAGGGATTGACATATATAGGGCAGATAATCAAGGAGGTGATGAAGTCCAGGTGAGTGTCATAATGCGCTGATGGGCGTAACGATGGTAACAGGTGTGCGCCATAACGAGCAGCCCGGTGACCTAGAGGCTGGAGAGGGAGCACATATGACTCCACCAATCAGGCCTTTATGGCAGAGTGGCCAGACAGAAGCCACACCTCAGTAAAAGACACATGACAGCCCGCTTGGAGTTTGCCAAAAAGGCACCTAAAGACTCTCAGACCATGATTCTCTGGTCTGATGAAACCAAGATTGAACTCTTAGGCCTGAATGCCAAGCGTCGCGCCTGGAGGAAACCTGGCACCATCCCTACGGTGAAGCATGGTGGTGGCAGCATCATGCTGTGATGTTTTTCACCGACAGGGACTGAGAGACTAGTCAGGATCGAGGCAAAGATGAACGGAGCAAAGTACAGAGAGATCCTTGATGAAAACCTGCTCCAGAGCGCTCAGGACCTCAGACTGGGGGTGAAGATTCACCTTCCAACAGGACAACGACCCTAAGCACACAGCCAAGACAATGCAGGAGTGGCTTCTGGACAGGTTTCTTAATGTACTTGAGTGGCCCAGCCAGAGCCCGGACTTGAACCCGATCAAACATGTCTGGAGACACCTGAAAATAGCTGTGCAGCAACGCTCCCCATCCAACCTGACAGATCTTGAGAGGATCTGCAGAGATAAATGGGAGAAACTCCCCAAATACAGGTGTGCCAAGCTTGTAGAGTCATACCCAAGCAGACTTGATGCTGTAATCACTGCCAAAGGTGCTTCAACACCTGAGTAAATGGTCAGTTTATTGTTTTTATAAATTAGAAACAAATTGAAAAAAAAAAAAATCTTTGTCATTATGGGGTATTGTGTGTAGCTTGAGGAGGACAAAATAACAATTTAATACATTTTTGAAAAGGCTGTAATGTTACAAAATGTGCAAAAAGTCAAGGGGTCTGAATACTTTCCGAAGGCACTGTTAATATATGGAATCAGTTTAGTGCCAATAGTAAGGAGTTGAATACACATTAAAAAAAATTTTTTTTAAATGCTTCCTGATCTTTCTTATATCGCTCAGATATAGGAAACACAAACTTCTTTTAGATTTTTTTGGGGGGGACTATCTGTAGTGAATCTGTTATTCAATGTGTTTGTATGGGCTGATCGTAGTAAGGTACATCAAAAATGTTCATCAAATATTTCTTAAAACTCAAAATCAAATAGCAAAATGATCCTTTTAAGGACATTCTTAAAACAATTCCAGCTTTTGACATTATTTATCCCCAGGGTCACTACTTTCCTTGGCACCCAATAACCTCACCGCCCTGCATGCTCCTAACAGAGCCGGTAACCTAACAAATCAAATCAAATCAAAGTTTATTTGTCACGTGCACAGTCATGGAGAACTGGATATTGCCCTTGTCTGGTTCAGTGTCAGCTATAGAACCTTAGTTGAAGCTGAAAGCCATATAAATCTCTCCAAAAACATCTGTGCTTTCTATAAAAGGGTCCGGCTGACCGTGTGCAGGATACCTGATACTCCCTCTGACACACAGGCTTAAGGACACCTAGGAGCAACTTCCTGTCCTTCAGATTGGTTCAGCAGCCTGTGTTACTCTGGCTAACTTTTTTATGGGGGAAATGTGCACCATGTTTCCACACACCTTTGCCCCTTTCATATTATAATCTATATACAACTGAAAATAAAAAAATATAATGTCTGTCTTCTTGATCAATTACTCTATGTAACACTATATTATATGCTTCTGGGGATTTTCAGATATACAGGCCTTTCACTGACCTGGAGAGAAGTGGAAGTTGCTGAAAAACAAAACATTCCTTCAGCTTTGGTCTGTTGAGGGTAAATTGTTGTATTTATTTCATTTCTTTAACCTTTATTTAACTTGGTAAGTCAATTAAAAAACAAATGTGTATTCACAATGACGGCCTACCAAGAAGCAAAAGGCCTCCTGGAGGGACGGGGGCTTGAGGCCTTTCCCTTCTGTTAGGTGTAGGATTAAAAGGCAGTGACTGACATATTACCTGGTGACAGGGTCCATGTTGGGCCTCAAGTTTACACACTGAAAGCTCCTGATCCCTGCTCCTGATCACTGCTGACACTGAGGATAGGACCCAGGGACCCGCTAACTCACATATGACATGCTATTGGCTTTATGTGTTTAAACTACAGACACTACCGTTTCATTGCAATATATTATCTGAAAGATCTGAAAAGGAGGAGAGGTGTGAGTGCAATTCTTGGCTGACTGAGGCCCTGCATATACCCTGACTGGCTCTGCATCTAAGACATTCTCCACATTGAGGATGATGGATAAACTCAGAGAATAAGCCAGTCCAGTACATGTGGTGTGGAATGATACATTCCCAGACGTGATTCACCCCTGAGCTACTCTACATTATCTTGCCC
Organism: Oncorhynchus tshawytscha; assembly: GCF_018296145.1. NCBI lineage: Eukaryota > Metazoa > Chordata > Actinopteri > Salmoniformes > Salmonidae > Oncorhynchus > Oncorhynchus tshawytscha. The sequence continues at coordinate 22,855,673 of NC_056448.1, forward strand.
CAGTGGACCTCTGTGTCATATGATTGTCCTGAGTCCACACATGTGGTCTGATTCTCAATCAAGAGGCAAGGAGTGTCTCTCAATCACTCCAGCCCTGCAAAGCAATCTCCTATATCTTCTCTCTCCTCTTTTTTCCCCTTCCCTTTTTTTCGATTTACCAACCAGATTTGTATCTTGGAAAACACTGATCCCCCCTCCACTCAGCCAATCCATTCAAATATTTACCTTCCCGCTTGTCCAAGGACATTTGTGGTCTGTGTAATGGTGTGTTAGAGCTGGTACTGCCCCTTCGTGCTCCTGATTTATGTGGTACCAGGGGTTTGGTGAATAAATATTAAAACACTGTAGCGCAATTGGTTGCCAGGAATAACAGGCTGACTGGATTCCTGTGCTGGTTTAGATTGCCTCTCCTGCAGTGATCTGGGGCCTAGAGAGAGGAGGGCCAGAGGAGGCAAGAGAGAGAGAGAGAGAGAGAGAGAGAGAGAGAGAGAGAGAGAGAGAGGCCAGGTGAAGAAACAAACAAAGAGCTGAAGTAGGTCACCAAATAGAAGAGGAATAGAAGTCAGTGTTGAACAAAGACTGTACTGTTGAGAGGACTACAGTAGCCCAGAGCATAACAAGGACAGCACTACAGGGGCCGGACTGCATAACGAAGACAGTAGATTAGAGAGAAGATAAATACCTTGCTGAACAGTCATAATACCGTAGGTGAAGTTACTGATGGATACAGAATTATACTTCATGTTAGCCAATTACACAGTGAATTTGACAAATTATGGCGAAACAAGAAAACCCCCTATGGCGTCCTGATAAACACAAAAGGTGCATTTCTGAGAGCATGCCGCTTAGATCACAGGTCAAACCTTATGCTAGCCTGAGGGTGTTAGTGTTAGCAATGTGTAGTAGTAGGCTTGGACATGAGACACTGAAAACATTCAATCCCCCACCTGTCCATATGTAGTGTAATTGGCAGAATGATCAATATCACCAATATGCATGCAGTGTACATATGAGTAATCATTGTTATCCTCACACAGTGGTGCCATGTTGTCAGGGGCAGGAGAGGAGGGGAAAGGCTCTGGTCATTAACACTGAGGAGGCAGACACACACATGTATAGTGTCCTCTTCTTTTGGCTCTATTACTTTCAAACTTTGGATTTGAAATCAAACATTGACTATGAAGTTAAAGTGCGGACTGTCACCTTTAATTTGAGGGTATTTTCATCCATATCGGGTGAACCGTTTAGACATTTCTGTAGATAGTCCCCCCATTTTAGTGGAGCAAAAGTATTGGGACGAATGAACTTATATGAGTATTAAAGTAGTCAAAAGTTGAGTATTTGGTCCCATATTCACAGCAAACAACGACTACATCAAGCTTGTGACTCCAAATTTGTTGGATGCATGTGCTGTTTGTTTTTGTTGTGTTTCAGATTATTTTGTGCCCAATAGAAATGAATGGTAAATAATGTATTATTTGCGTACTATGAATATGGGACCAAATACTTACATTTCCCCCCTAAACGGTTCACCCGATATGGATGAAAATACCCTCAAATTAAAGCTGTCAATCTGCACTTTAACCTCAGAGTCATTGTTTGATTTCAAATCCAAAGTTTTGAAGTATATAGCAGAAAGAAGAAAAAATTGTTCACTATCCCAATAATTACAGAGAGCACTGTATGTGTAAGTGAGCGGTGCTGGAGACTATTAGGTTCCATTATAATGATTGTTTATTCACGTTACTGGCAGAAATGAGCACACGTGCGCACACATTCTTCTTAGTCTTGCACAGAATAAAGCACAGTGCCCAGTTCATTGCCACCGTTTCATACACATGCACGCTTATACTCATGTATGAGGCACGTGCATTCATGCCCATACGCAAGTAAAGCACCAGTTGACAGCTTGTAATGCTGCAGTACAGATGTAGGATCTGAATTAGAATATCTTTTTGTGACAGAATTTTCCTGCACCGCAGGAAATGCAGATGAGCTTTGTGATTAACATAAATTCACCTAAAATTCACACTAACACACGGTTATATTAACAATATTGACCTTTTCATGCAGCTTCCTTTTGGCCAGCTAATAGCCTAATCACCAATCAAGCAACATTATGGACTAAACGTTAAAATCCTGTTGCTGCAGGATTATTTTGCTGTGACAGTATAGGTCAAATTAAGATCTAATATCTATACAATATAAATGACCTTGAGGTCCACATGGATCGCAGTGAGCAGACTGTTACTGTATTTACTATACATGAAGTAGAAAATATGTTTCATTGAGGATTCATGCTAGATAAACTACATAGCCAAAAATATGTGGACACCTTGCTCGTCAAACATCTCATTTCAAAATCATGGGTGTTAATATGGAGTTGGTCCCCCCTTTGCTGCTATAACAGCCCCGACTCTATGGACAATGATTTCATTCATTCAGCCACAAGAGCATTAGTGAGGTCGGGCACTGATGTTGGGCGATTAGGCCTGGCTCACTGTCGGAGTTCCAATTCATGCCAAAGGTGTTTGATGGGGTTGAGGTCAGGGCTCTGTGCAGGCCAGTCAAGTTCTTCCACACTGATCTCGACAAACCATTTCTGTATGTACCTCGGGAATTTTCATGCTGATACAGGAAAGGGCCTTCACCAAACTGTTGCCGCAAAGTTGTAAGCACAGAATTGTCTAGAATGTCATTGTATGCTGTAGCGTTAAGATTTCCCTTCGCTGGAACTAAGGACCCTAGCCCGACCCGTGAAAAACAGCCCAATACCATCATTCCTCCTCCACCAAACTTTACAGTTGCATTAAGACAGGTAGCGTTCTCCTGGCATCCGCCAAACCCAGATTCGTCCGTCGGACTGCCAGATAGTGAAGCGTGATTCATCACTCCAGAGAACGCGTTTCCACTGCTCTAGAGTCCAATGGCGGTGAGCTATACACCACTCCAGCTGATGCTTGGCATTGCACATGGTGATCTTAGGCTTGTGTGCGGCTGTTCAACCATGGAAACCCATTTCAGGACGCTCCCGAAGTTGCTTCCAGAGGCAGTTTGGAACTCGGTAGTGAGTGTTGCAACCGAGGACAGACGATTTGTGCACGCTTCAAGGTTCAACACCTGGCGGTCCCGTTCTGTGAGCTTGTGTGGCCTACCACTTCGCAGCTGAGCCATTGTTCCTCCTTGATTTTTCCACTTCACAATAAAAGCACTTACAGTTGACCAGGGCTGCTCTAGCAGGGCAGAAATGTGACGAACTGACTTATTGGAAAGGTGGCATCCTATGACAGTGTCACGTTGAAAGTCACTGAGCTCTTCAGTAAGGCCATTCTTCTGCCAATGTTTGTCTATGGAGTTTGCATGGCTGTGTGCTCGGTTTTATACACATGTCAGCAATGGGTGTGGCTGAAATAGCTGAATCCACTAATTTGAAGGGGTGTCAACGTACTTTTGTATATATAATGGATTTTTGAAGGCCCTGTCATTTCTGTGTATGGCCTAACAGTATATAGAGCCCAACCACATCAGTTCACCATGCTGCTCTGTGCTTCCAAAGGAATGTCTACCCAGGCTTCTCAGCATTACATGGCTGGATAAAGTAAACCAGCCTAAAGCCTTGAATCCTGCTTAGGGCTGAGACTGTGAGATCCAGGGCCTGGGAAGAGCAGTGCTGGCTTGCAAACACACGTACACAACCCAAGCTGCTACTCCTGCTTACAGTAAGACTGGCTGCTTCTACTGGGCATCATCAGACTGCTGGCCGAAGGGGATGTTTGGATTAGCCTCTCAGAGAGACTTTTGAGACTTACTGTAAGGCCTAAGAGGCTGTGTGTGTGATTGTGTGTGTTCGAGTTAGAAAAATGTATTATAGTATCACTCCACAATGATACAATAATTGACAACACAAAATACATATTTCAAAAATGTAAACACATTGTGGACCACTCAGAAATAGTTTTGAGACATCAAAAACAATCATATTCAAACATGGTCCAGTGTTTACTTTGGCATCATCTATAATACATCACATCATTTCTACATTGGTTTGAGTTATTATACATTAGGTAGTCTATACGCATGTCTGCATTAACAAAAAACTAAGTACAGTAGATAAATGAACACTTAGGTACTTATAAAGAAACGTCTCCATTGGAGGATAAGGTGGCATGCTTTGGCGCAGGCATTTACATTATTGTTATCTGCTACATTACATGTCAGTCCAGCCAGACTGACAGAAAAAGATCCTCCTAATGTCGTTATATAACCCTCAGTAGAGCGAAGCGTGAGCTTTGTGTGCCTGCATGCATGTGTGCACTGTGCATGCTTGTGTGTGTGTGCCTGCATGCATGTGTGCACTGTGCAGGTGTGTAAACACCAGCCTTTTATAAGATGATGGACTCCCCTCCATTTCATGCTGAATTTCTTTCTGCCTTGATGCGCTGATGTGCTCCTAAAATGGCTTCCCTCCCCTGTTCTCAAACCCATGTGCCTGCAGTCCCAAAGCTTTTGTTCCACTTTCCCTAAAAAAATCCAACACTGCATTTTTGCCTGTTTTTCTGCACATATTTCCCCCTCAGCATCATATTAATCAGCCATACCATCTTCCACGCTCCTCTAAGATCACATTAGCATTAGTTACATAAATATTGACACTGAGTACATCTGGTTGTTTTGATCAACATTATATTGAAGTAGGTCAATGTAAATGCATTACCCTGGCCCCCAGTGCTGTCCTCTGCAGAGTGACCTTTGATGTTCTATGGTAATTCTCTTAATGCAGTCAACAGGATTTCTCGCTTCGATTTTGAGCTAGAATACATGGATGCAGTATGTATTTTAGTAACATGAACAAGTCTCATCTATATGTTATGGTAGAGTAGAGCTGTATGAATAAGGCATATTAGTAACAATCTGATAGTGTGATGTCACATGGTGTTGTGAGAGAGATAGACATACAATTTCCCTGAAGAAAACACACCCACAAAGACTGCACCCTTAATCATCCAAAGCATAATGGAATGATGAAGCAAGAACTGATTAGGGAAGAGAGATAATTCCATGCCTATAAGGACACACTGTATTACTTTTAATCTAATATCCATGATATTAGTCTGAAATCAAATATTTACTTATTTTGTTCTGCAGGTCACACAGCTCTACATATGGTAACATTTCTGATCCACCTCAATCGTCAAAACTCTTCCAATTTGGAGAGTTCGGTAGTCCCATGTCTTAACTGCTGTTGTCATCAAATTAATCATAACTCATCTTCTTGTATTCTCTCTGGTCTTGGGGCATAAAATAACACGTGGACCAAATAAAAAAAATCACCATATATGATGCGTACACATTAAATAGAACAAACAGTATTTGTCACAATGTTTAATGATTTTGTAGCTTGCATTTGCAAACATCATTAGTGTTTTATTCTCCTGCTGTGCAGAAGCGCAGGCGTTCGCTAATATCACCACTGTGTATGCAAAACCATGTCCTCTATCAGTCTTAGAACAGTGTGGGTTCTTCCTCTGCACCACCAACTGAGATACACGTCTATGTCCAAACTCAACTCTCTCCATCTTATCTGTCTACACTGATGATGTTATTTCTACCAAGATCATTGTGTCAGTAACGTGGAAATGGATGATGCATGATGGCTATAGATGGTCAGGTTGCGACAACACTCTGTCTGTGTTATTACAGTAGCCTCTCTCTCTCAATCTCCATATTTTTCTCTCTCCATCTCTCTCTTTCTCTCTCTCTCTCTCTCTCTCTCTCTCACACACACACACACAGTGTAGGGATCCTGTAACAAATCCTATTTGTTTGAGCAGAAGAGGACAGGAATATTCACACAAAATCACAAAAGCCCAGAGAAAGTTTATTTCACAGAGACTCCTTCCTTGTGCTCCTCCAGATGCTTGTTTTCTGTAACCGAATCTCTCCATTTACATTGTTAGAACTATTTTGTCTCTTGGGTTATTTTTCCATAATGCACCAGGTTATGCTGTTACACCCAAGGGTTTCATAAAAGCACATCTTGTTATGACATCATACCTATAAACATGTTAAACCATTCTAACCAATCATGAATCCTGTAGAGATGCACTCTTTTTTTTTTGGTCTTATTTTTTTTTATTTCACTCCCTTTTCAATCTTGTCTCATCGCTGAAACTCCCCAACGGGCTCGGGAGGCGAAGGTCGACTCAGGCATCCTACGAAACCTGCCTAAGCCGCTTCTTAACACCCGCCCGCTTAACCCGGAAGCCAGCCGCACTAATGTGTTGGAGTAAACACTGTTCAACTGACGACCGAGGTCAGCCTGCAGGCACCCGGCCCACCACAAGGAGTCACTAGAGAGTGATGAGCCAAGTAAAGCCCTCCTGGCCAAACCCTCCCCTAACCCGGACGACACTGGGCCAATTGTGCGCCGCCCTATGGGACTCCCAATCATGGCCGGTTGTGATACTGCGATGTAGTGCCTTAGACCGCTGTGCCACTTGGGAGGCCCAGAGATGCACTCTTGACTAGGATCAAAACCCCCAACAATCCTTAAAACACTCTTTTCATATCACTCTTCCTCAGACTAAGGATGAGAATCCGAAAAATACATGTATCCATATATGAAAGCTATAGCTTTTGAGGCACTGCAATTATTGTGAATGGGTGTCTGTATAAGGGCCGTGTGGGTCTTACGTTCATTAGGGTTGAAGGTCTATCCGTCTGTGTGTGAAAGTGTTTGGGTTAGGGTTAGGGTTAGGGTTAGGGGTGGTATCCCTCTTTGACCATGAGCGTTATGGTGTAGGGGTAGGCTCAGGGTCAGCGGTGGGTCAGTTTCTCCAAGTGCCGGGTTTAGGCTTTGAGGTCACCTCTCCCTCTGAAGGCACTGTTGGCCGAAACAGAGTGTTAGGGTTGGGTAAACTCACAGGGAGCGCCTGATTGCCAGAAAGAGCCTTTATAAAGGGCAAAAGCCGAGGCTTGGTTCTAATCACTGGGACATCAAATGTAGCCAATGTCCCCTCAGAGAGCAAACAAGAGGCAGGTTGTGATCCCTGACTTGGTGGTGCTAAAGGTCAGTGCGCTCATATGAAATGAAGAGCTATTAACAGAAAGATCATCGCTAATGAGGACCCTTCTCTGCATAGACAGAGAGAGCCCAGGCTGTGTAATGTGGACTTTTCATAAACACAGGGGAAAGGTTATTAGGAACAACTTTTATGAGGAAATGTAATTACTGGATGAGTGATTGTTGTCCATGTATTAGATTTGTCAACATTTCTGACAAGAGGGTTTATGGAGTTTTCTTTCTGCCAATGCTTTGGTTGTGTGTGATTCTTGTTTGTGCATGGACATGTGCATGTGTGTGGATACTTTAAAAGTAAAAGGATCTATTGAACCCTGTCCTGCCATGGCCTGCCCTGCAGTGACCCAATCTCCCAACAAGGAGGCGCTGCTCACACTGTGAATCTATGGGGACTGGGACTAGGACCAGAATGAAGACGAAGATGATGTAATCTCTTTCAAGTTTGTGAGCCTTTCTCATGATCTCAGAGCACACATATCCTGGCTCAGTAGCAGAGGCTGAATACAAAGTGAAAGAGTACTGTGTGTGTGTTGATCCCAACTGAAACAGAGTGGAACAGCCATGTCATCACTCCGCGCCCAGACCATGCGCTCCCATGGGAAAAGTTACAAAGAGCTGCTAAAAATGAGTGGGGCACATTCTGTGTGCCTCATAGTCACGAGAAGTCACAGTCACTGGACACAAGCTATAACAGTTGAGCGCTTTGCTGAGGTCTACAGAGTCTCTCTCATAATTCTCTCTCTCTTTCTGTATTTTCTCTATCCCTCTATTTCTCTCTCTCTCGCTCGCTCGCTCTCTCTCTTATTTTATTTGATTTCCCTTCACCTTATAAAAATTCAGTGGAGATTACTGTGCCAATGAAGAGTTTATTGATGGAATGAATATCGTAGTTCTCTCCTCATAGTCTGAACTGCTTTATTAGTTTGTCGTAAGAAGGTTTCAGTGTGTTTACTTGAAGTCCTTGATGACAATGAGACAGAGGTAGCAGACAGTCACTAGCGGAGCCATTCTCTGTGAGAACACAACCAAACCCCTTTGGCCATGAGATAAGTGTTTGTTTACCTTCTCCGTTGCTCAGGTAATAAACATTGATTAGCTCAAGTGTATTAGCTTAGCTTAATTAGCACTTTGAGCACACATACAGTCGGAACAAGCCTTCTTTTTAAAAATGTAACTAGGCAAGTCAGTTAAGAACAAATTCTTATTTACAATGACGGCCTGCCCCGGCCAACTGTGCACCGCCCTATGGGACTCCCAATCACAGCCAGGTGGGATGCAGCCTGGATTCAAACCAGTTATTGCAGTGACCCCTCTTGTACTGAGATGCAGTGTCTTAGACCACTGCGCTACTCGAGAGCCCAAACACACACGCACGCACGCACGCAAACATGAATGTACATGTACTCACATCTCAGTCCGGCTGGTCCATGTATCTATGCTGTGGTCCTCCTGACAGTTGTAGTATAATGGATAGTTTGGGCGGTAAAATAAACAGGTTGAGGGGTCAGTCTGGGTGATTTATAGCCTGTAGGATGAATCACCTCCTCTTTCAGGGAGGGGGTCACCATCCCCATCACCATCACCATCAAATCCTTCCGTTTCACTGAGCAGCGGAGTAATCTGTGGATTCAGCTGTGACCTCACTAACCTAGTGTCTGAAGCCACCAACAGAGCCTGAAATGGGCTTCATCTGTCCTCCTCCTCCTCACTTTGTCCAGCTCCATCAGACTGCTGTATGCCAACGCCACTCACACATGCACAGCTACATCAGCCACGTGGCGTGCAGTGTAACATCCATTTAACAGTAATATACTATCAACCAGTCAGAGTGTGGGTACCAGGGTTTGAGGTCAGTTCCATGGTGTCAACTCAGAATGACACACATATGCAAATGTATGTGTTGACAGAATTGGAGTGGAATTTAGCCCACATGGGTACACCATCTCCACACCCTGCAAACTCCATAAGATACTTCTGCTGGTCAGACACTGAACTGTGGCCTATGTATTGCACTGTGAACCACGCACTTCATCAATATGGAACTGGTGACAGAGACATTACTCACTACTTATTCATTCATACGTATATACATGGTAGGAATGTGTGCCAGTCTTGCTGCTGGTCACCAGACCTTGTCATTCGATTACAGGTCACACAAATCTAAGTGGCAGCCAGTGAGCTGAGAGAACAGAAACACAGCCCAGCCAATGCCATATGACAGTCAGGAAGCGAGGTCCGGAGAGAACAGAATCTGGCCTGTCACCGACTTACCGCATTACCTTCCTCAATGACAAGGTCGGTTTGTGATGATTCAAATAGGCTGTCTGCTTCCCATAGAGATTACAGTGTGAACCCAGTTCCAGTCAACATAGCAGCAGATCTCACTAGGGAGGTATGCAAGGGGAAACAAGTGGTCACGTCTGGGCAACGCCACAATCTCAGCCACCATGGATGTCCAGGTGTGACGTGAGAAGCCTTGGTCATCCCATAGATAAGGTTGTTATCATGGTAACATATAGGACAGCAGCGGACTGGGCTCTACTCAGCCCCAAATCATATTGACAGGAAATGTGTCGCCTGAAATGAACTGTGAGATGGTTGTGGCCCGCCCCGTGTATCATTCTAGGGCCTGGTTGTGAGTGTTGGCAGCTGATGCAGGTTTTCTCAGGCTCAATCAGCCAAGCTGCTTGAGGTAAAAGGGATCAATACTTTTCATTTTGAAAACAGAGGTGATATCGAGCGGCGAAAGACTGACTCCTCACTCAGAGTTGAGTGACAATAAGAGGCAAGAAGAGGCACATTATTTTAATAATTGTGATGTTTCATCTGCTTGTCTCTCTTATCTCCTGGCTTTAGAGACAGAGATGGCTTTGGAAAACGCACCAGAAAAAGTTCAGAGAATACTTATGTTCAGAAATGAGTGCAAAGTGATGCTCAATTCTGTCTGAGCTGATAACATATTATTGTTCATGCAATTTGGAGACAGGGAGACGTGTATACATCATATGCAAACTCCCACTGTTTTCCTGACCCAAGCACACACACACACACACACACACATAAACACGACCTTCTGCAATAATAATACAAATAAAATGAAGCCGTTTTAGGATCACACACCAGATAGGTGCAGGGAAATGTGTTGGTTTACAGAGGCAGCCATAGCAGTACAGCGCCCTTGGAGCTTATAGGTCTAAGTGCCTTGCTCAAGGGCACATCAACAAATGTTTCACTTTGTCGGCTCTGGTATTTGAACCAGCGACCTTTCAGTTACTGGCCCAAAGACATGTACTGATGAAGCCATCATGGTCCAGAGAGTGTATCATAACCATGCCCAGATCTAATTTGACCATTTAGTTGAAGGAAGGAGATTGAAATTGCGACAGCATTCATCTTCCATCACAGCTGGCAGAGGGGGAAACAACAATAGCCCGCTCAATGTATTATAATTTTATTCAAATCAAATTGAAAAATGTAATCACAGTCATATTCATAAAGTGCCAATAGGCAAGGGAGGAAATGCAGTCATAATAGTTCTGCTGCTGCCCCTCTGATTGTTCTCCTGTGTGTCTGACATGCTCTCTATTACAGTACAGTCACATACACTCTTAGAAAAAAAGATGCTATCTAGAACCTAAAGGAGTTCTTCAGCTGTCCCCACAGAGAACTCTTTGAAGAACCCTTTTGGGTTCCATGTACAACCCTTTTTTAAAAAACATTAAACCCAAAAGGGTTCAACCTATATCTACAGCATACTTATCTGTATTCTGAAACAATTTCAATGTGTACAGCATATCCACACAGTATATAATTTAATTTCATATAATTATCATATCTAAATTTACATCTACAAATGTACAAATTATAAACTGTAACACTGTGACCTACAGGATTAGAACACTCTCCTTCCATTTGTCATTGTCAAATGGAACTCACATTTAGACCAGAAAATACCAAAGTATGATTTCAGAGCTGTTCTCCCACCACAGAACAGACATGGTTGTTGAGGAAAGGACCTGGCTGAGCTGGGCCAGAGTGACTAGTCACCGTGACCCGGCTCTCACCTTATCCTCATTAGAGTCTCACTCTAACCCAGGGGAGCACGTTTCATAGTCTCCTGTGAAAGGAAAACACAGCCCTGTTAAAGCCCCTTCTCCTGTGTGTGTGTGTGTGTGTGTGTGTGTGTGTGTGTGTGTGTGTGTGTGTGTGTGTGTGTGTGTGTGTGTGTGTGTGTGTGTGTGTGTGTGTGTGTGTGTGTGTGTGTGTGTGTGTGTGTGTGTGTGTGTGTAAGCCTCTGGGGAGCACAGCTGGAGGAGGAGAGGTGAACCACAGCTCCACTCAGACTGTTGCTGATCCACAGGTCATAACAATTGTTAACAGTGACAGTGAGGTCATGTGTGTGGTGTGTCACTCTCTCACACTGTGTGTGTGTGTGTGTTTATGTGAATATATGCAAATGACTATATGCATCTGCTTGAATGGTTCAAAGGATGGCTGTGCGCTACAGTTTAAGTCTTCCATTATTTCTCATCATGTAGGCCAAAAACACTTTATGTAGTACTGCTATGCTATGCCGAATTAAAGCAACCTAGTCTGAACCATTTACCTAACCTCTGGCACATAGTTGCACTGGCACATAGTTTTTTCTGAGATATCGGGGTGTAGAAGAGGAACTTAATCTTTGTAACTAGCTAACGAAGCCCACTATGGGAATCCATTCATAGCATGGTACACTATCCAGGTCCTCCCTCTCCCCATGACTGTGGTCCTGTTCTTGCCTCCTATTCACCGCTCACTGCATTATTACAGTCATGTGACCAATGTGGGACACAAACCAGGGGTGAAATGGAATTTGTTCACTGTGCGTACGAAAGCATGGGTTCTCCTCCCAAAAACTCTGCCCCCTGTGTATACCTTAAGGTGCACCTCTCGGTTTGCCCTTAATCCCCATTGATTGTTCACCATATGAGCGGCTTTAGGATTCCCTGGGAGATTAATTTAACAAATACACCACCTTCGGGGGACTTAAGATGTGTTTAAAGATAGTTAAAGACTCATAAAAAATGTGGCTATAAAGACATAAAAAAAATAAAAAATAATGATTGGATGAACAAAATACACACACATAGGGTTACATCTTATATCGTGTGTTACTCTCTCACCACGACTCGCCTAAATCAGCATGGGAATAAGGACAACTCAAGAAATTAACTTGTATGAAAACTGCAAGAGGCTAGGGATATAACTAATAGATATTTAAAGGTTTAGATGACTGTTTCCAGAATGTTTTCCCATCAAATAAGAATAACTGCAGTATGACAATGAAATACAACCATACACTGACTGCAATTTGACTTGGATGTATTACAAATAGAAATGATCGGTTACACAACACAATCAATGGACATGTGTATAGAAATAAAAATAGAAAACCTCCGGTGATTAGAGTCCACGCTTATAAAACTCAGTTATTGACACTGTTCGACATAGCCAACTTGCAAACTATAGTAGGCACACTGGAGCCCAACAAAGACATGACGAATGATCCAGCAAAAGGAATGGAAACCCAATGTTACTCACGGTACTGAACTCCCTGAAACAATAATTCCAAGGCCAATGCCCATCTATAACCCATGGCGGAAAATGCCCTGCATGCAACAGAAGAGATGTCCAGGGGCCACCCGAGTGGTGCAGCGGTCTAAGGTACTGCATTGCATTGCTAGATGCGTTACTACAGACCCAGAGTCATTCCCGGGCTGTGCCACAACCGGCCTTGGCCGGGAGTCCCATAGGACGGCGCACAATTGGCCCAGCGTCATCCGGTTTAGGGGAGGGTTTGGCCAGAGGGGCTTTACTTGGCTCACTGCGCTCTAGCGACTCCTTGTGGTGGACCGAGTGCCTGCAGGCTGACTCCAGTCACCAGTTGAATGGTGTTTCCTCCGAGACATTGGTGTGGCTGGCTTCTGAGTTAAGCTGGCGGGTGTTAAGGAGTGTGGTTAGGCGGGTTTTGGAGGACGCATGACTCCACCTTTGTCTCTCCCGAGCCCGTTAGGGAGTTGCAGTGATGAGACAAGATTGAAATTGGGGAGAAAAAGGTAAAATGCAAAATAAAATAAAAGAAGAGATGTCCAGGTCACGAAATAAGTCCTCAACTCATCCTAAAACCAAACCGTCCTCTTGAACTCTCAATCTGATAAAACCTAGGCTAGCTCTTGTTGACGTGACGATGGCTAAGTCCTCCACAGCAGGCGAATTCAAGTAGGTTCGATAGATTTGTAACAGGTAAGTAAAACTAAGCAACAGTCTGTTTGCTAATTCAGTTCATAATCTCTTCAGATGTAAAACTTTAAACTTAACAACTGCAGCATCCGTGTCTCTCTTCTAACATCTTGAGCAGAAACTTAAAAGTCTCTCGTGCCACAGCAAACACAGAATTCACACGATTGGCCGTTTGCTAAACCAAACCAGGTTACTTTAGTTTACTGTAACGTAAAGGTAAAAAAAAAAAAAGTGGACATCACATTACAGAATTCAAACAAATGTGACTGTCAAACGATTTACATGTTGTTTCTTTGTAGTTTGCACATGAAAGTAAACACATTTGTTTGATGACCTTTCCCTTCCCCAATGCAATTAGAAAATAGGCTCAACAGCAAAAGCTGTAGTAAAACAAAGTGTTTCCAATAAATGGTTTTAACAGGGTATTACACTTTTATATATTGAATGGGAATACATGTCAGTTGTATGCCTTAGAACTATGAAATAAGCTCATGAATAAGATAAATAAGATGGTCTTGACTTCCAAATGGCTAGTCTGGCCTTTCCATATGGACCATTCAGTGTTTCACCTGGCAGGCTGCTCCATCTCAAGGCTTTAATAAAACGATCCTAAGGCCATAACAGAAGACTCGATCCACTCACTCCTATGAGGTCTGACTCCTATGAGGTCAATACTGCTGCACTGCTACGGGAGTATAGGATCATGCACTACCCATACTCACTGCAGTTGTATTGAGCATATACTGCTACATGTATTTTGTGTAGTTAAAAGAACTTGGTAGGATATTGTACAACTCTTACACCAAACAATTGTAGCACATGTTTAACAAAAATACTGTTTCATGGATTTTTAATTTGAAAAGAGAACAAAACGACTCTTGCCGGCGGGCTCGTTGGACACATTGTCTACAAGTCTGAAAAGTATTAGCCACAGGCTAGAGGGCTATCTTAATTTCCCTCCATGGCTGTATCATAGCCTTACATCAACATATCTTATGTTCTACAGTGTACCTTTGAATAGGCATTCTTATTAAGCCTAGATTTTTCGAAACCAATTTTGGGCCCACTATACATGTGTGACCGGAGCACAAGGCATGTGTTTTCAGAGCGTGTTTTGAAGGCCACCTTTGGATTGTCTTCTTAATTGAAAAGTGTCTGTTTCATTCACACACAGCCGATTGCCCATCCCCAAGGAGGATCAGGTATCTGTCGGAAGTGAAACCAGACATTCATATTCCTCCATGTATTCCCTCCTGTTCTCCCCTAGACCCTGTCAGGCCTGGATCACAACCCCGCGCCGCATGATCCCCTCTCCTTTCATTGGACAACTGATGTCCCTTCAACACTAGTGGCCTCAGATCAATTTTACACCGCTTTGAGTTTTCTTAATTTACACATCTAATTCATAACATCTCCCTACAGTCCTGTTATGAACAAGTACCTACTTCAACTTGAGACTCTTTAGATCAAAGGGCAATGAATAAAAGTGAGCAAAACTAATTTCCAGGCCTTTTCATTAAGGAGGTTTAGATGTGTGTTTGAGTGTATGATGCATAATTAATCAGTTATTAAAGATTGGCAAACACAAAAGCTGCTTATAAGGATAATTCCATGGCTGGGCCATTTTGTGCTTTGTTTCAGAGCTGGATCAATCTCTATTCGGTCATCAGAAGCAACCAAAACCCCAGACAGACTGTATTAAACCTGGGTGTGGATCAGTAGTCTCCTAGTGTTTTAGGGGGCCTGTATGACATTTTAAACCACTCAACAGTGCACAATTTTGTATTCTTAGAACAAAGCTGATCTTATATTGTGTCCTTGAACAAAGCTAATTTCACTTAACAAACTGTATAACTGATGAGAGAACAATGTCATCAGTGGACAGAGGGCAATATGAATGTATGAATGAGCTGATGATCCTACCAGACGAGCTAAAGACCTTCTATGCTCACTTCGAGGTTAAAAACACTGAACCATGCATGAGATCACCAGCTGTTCCGGATGACTGTGTGATTACGCTCTCCGTAGCCATTGTAAGTAAGACCTTTAAACAGGCTAACATTCACAAGGTCGCAGGGCCAGATGGATTACCAGGAGGCGTACTCAGAGCATGCGTTGACCAGCTGGCAAATGTCTTCACTGACATTTTCAACCTCTCCCTGACCCAGTCTGTAATACCCACATGTTTCAAGTAGACCACCATAGTCCCTATGCCCAAGAATGCATTGAAATACTTTGAAAGGCTGGTAATGGCTCATATTAACACCACCATCCCAGACACCCTGGACCCACTCCATTTCGCATACCGCCCCAATAGATCCACAGATGACGCAATCTCTATTGCACTCTGCACCGCTGTTTCCCACCTGGACAAAAGAAACACCTGTGTGAGAATGCTGTTCATTGACACAGCTCAGTGTTCAACTTTGCAGTGCCCTCCAAGCTCATCACTAAGCTAAGGACCCTGGGATTAAACAACTCCCTCTGCAACTAGATCCTGGACTGCCTGACGGGCTGCCCCCTATTTTTTGATTATTTATCGTTTTATTCTCTCTGCATTGTTGGGAAGGGCCCGTAAGTAAGCATTTCAATGTTAGCCTACACCTGTTGTTTACAAATCATATAACAATGATGAACAAATCAAATGATTCTACTATGTGATATGTGACTGCCTGAGGCTGATTGGCTCGGACCCACTCTTACTCTCCAATGTAGAAATCTGGAAATGTAGAAATTTGGTGAGAACTTCCCCCACTGAAATAGCTGGCATTCCAATGTCAGCAGTCCTAATTTTCTTTACAATGACTTTAAACAGCAAAGCAGTAGTGGCTCACAGGCATTACTGACCTTGGATCAGGGAACCATCACTTATGAAAACATGTATGGAATGAAGTTATTATTTTGTCCATAAACATGCAAGGCATGTGTGTTTGTGTGTGTGTTTCTGTGTGTATGTTTGTATTCCAGAGGTCATGTATAGAAAAGAGTTCACCTAGGTGCCACCCACAGACCTGTAAGTGCCAGCTCAACATGAATGGATCAGACCTCCCATAGCTTGCATCTCATATACACTCCTCTCTCTCTCTGAACTTTTGTTACTCTACCACTTGTGTATTTTCAGCCTCTCTCTCTCTCTCATTAGAGGCTATCCGTCGTCTTACCTCTGCTATAGTCTTGTATGAGCTGGGTGGCCAGCTGGAATGGGTCACAGTGGAGTTTTAGACAGAGGAGTGATGGGGAGAGATCAAGAAATAAACTGCTCCACCGGGGGAGAGATAAACATTTACTTTTCCATGAGGAGCTAGCATTATTATGACACGGAAAGAGGAGGAGAGAAAGGGGGGAAAGAGGCGAAGACAAAAATGTAAGAGAGAGAAAGAAAGAAAGAAACGAAAAGACAGAAACATTTCCATTCATCATTCAGCTTCTAGCATAGATCATATGACCATCCTTTGTAATGACTCTCCAGGTATTAGCCAGGCAAGAACAACACAGCAGTAAACCAAACTCAGGGTAACCCAGCTCTATGCTGTGTCAAACATCTTCAATACCCACCAATTGGTGAACAGGGAGATGTCCCTCAGTGAATTCATAACCATTACAGTGGAGATTATCAGAGGATATGAAATGTGTTGGGGGAATCTGGTTTTATACACAGCTACAATGTGATTACTGCCTGCTTATCCCTTGCTAATGGAATAGGACTCTAGGGGTATTATGAGTGTATTACAACAAAAACACATTGGATAGCAATGGGCTATGATGAATATTTATAACCCACAGAAAAAAAGGTCAAAACAAGCCCTTTCCCCATCGTTGCCCTTTGTGTGCAATCTCTGTCAGTTGTGCAAGGCAGATCCAATCTCCTCCTTCTCCCTCTGTGTGTGTGATATGTACATGTAGTTCATATGTGGAGACAGGCAGAGATCACATTTCTTTGTGTGTGTGACAGAGGCAGCCACGCAAGATCATGAGAAAGAGAGGACATTAGAACACAACGCTGTGTATCATTGCATACTGCAGCCCTGACCCTAATTTATAATGAGTCCATTGTCTCTGGTAACATGGATGTATATGGGGTGTAAATGGGGTGTGAATGAAGAAGGACAAGCGCTATATGGGGATGATGAGGTGGTTAAGGCTTGGATTAGTCTATTTGGGTGAGAGGCTGGGCCTGTTGGTGTGACCAATACATACACATCACATATACCCAGACTGGTCATATATCCAGACTAGTCATTTAGCCAGACTGGTCATATAGCCAGACTGGTCATATATCCAGACTAGTCATTTAGCCAGACTGGTCATTTAGCCAGACTGGTCATATAGCCAGACTGGTCATATATCCAGACTGGTCATATATCCAGACTGGTCATTTAGCCAGACTGGTCATATAGCCAGACTGGTCATATATCCAGACTAGTCATATATCCAGACTAGTCATATAGCCAGACTGGTCATATAGCCAGACTGGTCATATAGCCAGACTGGTCATATATCCAGACTGGTCAAATATCCAGACTGGTCATATAGCCAGACTGGTCATATAGCCAGACTGGTCATTTAGCCAGACTGGTCATATAGCCAGACTGGTCATATATCCAGACTAGTCATTTAGCCAGACTGGTCATTTAGCCAGACTGGTCATATAGCCAGACTGGTCATATATCCAGACTGGTCAAATATCCAGACTGGTCATATAGCCAGACTGGTCATATAGCCAGACTGGTCATTTGGTCATATAGCAGACTGGTCATATAGCCAGACTGGTCATATATCCAGACTAGTCATTTAGCCAGACTGGTCATTTAGCCAGACTGGTCATATAGACCAGACTGGTCATATATCCAGACTGGTCAAATATCCAGACTGGTCATATAGCCAGACTGGTCATATAGCCAGACTGGTCATATAGCCAGACTGGTCATATATCCAGACTAGTCATATATCCAGACTAGTCATATAGCCAGACTGGTCATATAGCCAGACTGGTCATATAGCCAGACTGGTCATATAGCCAGACTGGTCATATATCCAGACTGGTCATATAGCCAGACTGGTCAGCCAGACTGGTCATTTAGCCAGACTGGTCATATAGACCAGACTGGTCCAGACTGGTCATTTAGCCAGACTGGTCATTTAGCCAGACTGGTCATGGTCATAGCCAGACTGGACTGGTCATATAGCCAGACTGGTCATATATCCAGACTGGTCATATATCCAGACTGGTCATATATCCAGACTGGTCATATAGCCAGACCAGACTGGTCATATATCCAGACTGGTCATATATCCAGACTATCATATATCAGACTGGTCATTTAGCCAGACTGGTCATATAGCCAGACTGGTTATATTAGCCAGACTGGTCATATGGTCATATAGCCAGACTGGTCATATAGCCAGACTGGTCATTTAGCCAGACTGGTCATATAGCCAGACTGGTCATATATCCAGACTAGTCATTTAGCCAGACTGGTCATTTAGCCAGACTGGTCATATAGCCAGACTGGTCATATATCCAGACTGGTCAAATATCCAGACTGGTCATATAGCCAGACTGGTCATATAGCCAGACTGGTCATTTAGCCAGACTGGTCATATAGCCAGACTGGTCATATATCCAGACTAGTCATTTAGCCAGACTGGTCATTTAGCCAGACTGGTCATATAGCCAGACTGGTCATATAGCCAGACTGGTCATATATCCAGACTGGTCATATATCCAGACTGGTCATTTAGCCAGACTGGTCATATAGCCAGACTGGTCATATATCCAGACTAGTCATATATCCAGACTAGTCATATAGCCAGACTGGTCATATAGCCAGACTGGTCATTTAGCCAGACTGGTCATATAGCCAGACTGGTCATATATCCAGACTGGTCATATATCCAGACTGGTCATATGGCCAGACTGGTCATATGGCCAGACGAGTCATATGGCCAGACTGGTCATATATCCAGACTGGTCATTTAGCCAGACTGGTCATATATCCAGACTGGTCATATATCCAGACTGGTCATATAGCCAGACTGGTCAACCAACCAAAAACGGTGTGAGTTAAACACAACCCAAAGAGGACCATATTACACAAATTGTCCTGTGTGATTGTGCTAATAGTTTGTACATAAAAGTCCCTTCTTAGATTTCCTCAATAGATTGGTCTTGTGTATTTGTGTATGAAAAGCAGGCACAGGCTTTATTCTGCCAAAATATAGTGTTTGCCTTATTACCGGGCAACATGTGTGAGTGGGATCTCAGCCTTGGAAAGTGCATGTGACTATGAAAGAGCTAAGTTCAATTCCAGCTGGAACACTGGCCATGATAATGGTTCTCAGTAGTTAATGGTACTCAAGAGTTAATGACTGTTTTGAGGGTTAGGAATGTTGAGATATTCTTGATCCTGAACGATTAATGACTGCATACTGTTCTAGTTGACTATCCAGGCTTTGAGATGAGGTTCCTTTGTGGTACTGGTTATACTAGGAATTATCTTTGACACACCAGACCCTCCTGTGTCTAGTACTGCCTTAATGGACCTCATGCTGTCTGCCGGATGGCATGTTACTACAATAACATGAAAATACCTTAACAATAGGCCCTACTACATGCCTATGATGTTATACCTAAAATAGTCATCTTGATCAAATAATATAGAACACATATCAAATGCCTTTTGTTTACCTGGTCTATGATCTAACTACTTAATTTATAACCTACCTTTCTGCTATCCAGGAAGCGCTTCTCCTTATCTCCACTGCGGGGCGCCAATAAACATTGAAAGGCTAGTGCGTAAAGCATGTCAAGGGCGCAAACCGATAAGATGGCGAACCAGTCTGACAGGTTGCAAAATCTACAAGACAGAAACATTTTGCAAATGCCCTTGCCTAATGTTTGAATTTTGAATGCGTAGTAGGCAAACATTAACACATATTTGGGTAAGTAATGCAGAGTGCACTGCGTTTACATCTTTATCAGAACTGTTCATTATTAGACACACAGTGGCATACCTCATGGAATTGAATAGGATCAAAAACTGTAGTAAATCAACTCCTGGAGCTCAATGGATGATAATAGACAGTCGTGGGCAATAAGGATTCAGTGGTTAGTTGTAGCATCATTTTCCACAATTCTGGATAATGCAAAACATTGTTGATTTCAAAATACTTTGTGTGCGTAAAGACAGTATGGACCTCGGTGAAAGGTGTAAACCTGTAAACCGACATACAGAGCAGAGCTAATATCAGATCGTTCTTATCTCGTTTAGGATCCGTGGCCCTAATACCTAGTAGGTCTACCTTGTGAAATAAATGATCTGTCGCTTGAGGAAGCAGATGTACCTCCTCATGAGGAGGGATGTTGTTTTTGTAAGCGAAACGCCCATCATTCACATTTCAAACCAATGAGACTGTGCGCAAGCCTGAAACCGTACCCGCGCTGGCACAATGGGGAAGCATGCATGCATGGCCGAGCCGGCGCTGCGCTGACTTGGTTTTCTTCAGGCCGAACTATACGACTTTCCACCGAGCCTGCTTACATTTGCCTCGTTTCATGCGACACATCGAAGTATCTCCGTCCATGCTGAGGTTTTTATAAACTCGTTTTATGCTACGGCACATTTGAATTACTCCGGTCGGAGTAAGGAAAGAGCTGATCCTAGTTATCCAGCCGTGACAATCCAGCGACAACGCCGAAGACACGGACTCAGATCCGAAGGAGGACAACGTCAAGGAAGACACGGAACTGTCTGTAGCGCACAGGTTCTTTGGAGTTACTTATTATTCCAAAGTTCTAGAACAATTGAACAGATTTATGCATGGACTACCCTGTTATTACCTTTAATATCAGCAATTATATAGCTGCGTAACCTATAGTTGCAGAAACTATTAGTGCGCAAATAAGAGTTGTTCCGAGGAGATCATTATTCCTCATTGTGTTTAAAAGGCTATTCATGGTAGACCTACTGAAGGATACCTTTTTTAAGGCTCTAAATTCATGTGTATAATATTTGTGGCATTCCACATCTGCGGTTGAAGAGGATGCGCTTGTTGCTATGAATACATTATACGAGCATTGACTGAAATAATATTTATTTCAAACGGACCCTCAACTAATATTGCAGCAATTTTTTTTCACCGATTGCAATTATTTTGTATTCCACAAAAAACTGATTGTGCTTTTCTAAAACTGAATGCAAATACTGAACTTTTTCCAAATGTCAATTCAAGCTTCAGCACAATAACTTCCTCGCGAAGTAATCCAATCAGTTCGTTATAACCAGAGAGGAATCAACTGAGATATAAGGCAATTATAATTTAAAAGCCTTCAGATGGGAATATCATTTCATTCTGTCTGTTCATTCGAATAATTCTATCGCGCGAGACGCTGCATCGAGAGGGACTTTGGCGCAGGTGGAAATGATCCTGTTCGTTTCCCTGGTGTTATGGATGTGTGCATATGGCCAAGAGCCTGCGTCCAAGGTGGTGTCTGACCGCTATGCCGTCTACTGGAACCGGACCAACCCCAGGTGAGTCTCGTGCGTAATCGCAAATTGTGTCAAGGACGGGCCACGGGTCACCAACTTCATGTGGCATCAACTTTATTGTTGACATAGGTTAGAGGTGGATGGCCCCTGGACCATATATGATATTTTTAACAGCATTTCATCATGATTCATTGATCAATGGTCACTTGGCAATAGCCTATAAACATACATTTTATTGATGCACATCGGCAACAATCTACAAAAATTGTATGTTGGGTGACATACGTGTTATCTACAAAAAACAACGCTTCTCATCAATAGTGTTTTATATCCTCTACTGTAAATACACCAGAATGATTATCCATAGATAATATTATCCTGGTTCTGCAGAATGCGCCGAAAGGGGTTTTCCTTGTAGGCATCCTTAGCTATAATTTTACTAATGGAAAATGACGTGTCTTATCTCTTTAATGAGATAAATCGAATGTTAGTGTGATAACTTAAGATATTATGTGTTGCTGTGGCGGATTGTTACCGCGTCCACTTTTAGTGCGTCGGCAGTAGGAAAATTATTCTGTTAATTTCTGTTAGAATTCTCTTCGACTGTATCCCAGTGTCGATTAAACCAATGGCTGTACATATGAAGCGTTAAACATCTAAAATGTTGCCTTGAATGAAATTAAAAATTATCTGCCAGTTTGACTTGGAAAAATATAAGGCGTTTTGCTTATGACGCACATAAACTGCAAGCTTGTGTGTGCTTATAACATGTAATTGAAGCCTTTGCATGTCGTTCTACAATAAAATTCACAAAATATTTAGTAGTAGGTTAGGTTGCCATCTGCCGTTTCTATTTTATTCTAATTAGTTAAAGTTGCCAATTAGTGTGTTCACAAGGGTAAAGCAATGGCTTCATAATAACTGGAATGACCCACTGTAATGAATGGGCAGATGTGACTTCTATTTGACAGAGGTGCTAATTGTGAATTTCTAATCCCATCAACCCTACAGCTCTGGTAAACTCAACAGTTATTCACACTGGATGACTTGCACCTCAGCAAATAGTTTGTAGTATGAGTGTATCACTTTGTTTTGTGTCATACTTAACACATCACCACCATTGTACCTGATCAGATTTTTCCTGACAGTTATAGTATCGACATGACTCCTCTAAATAGTTTGTTTTTACTTGGGGAGAAGAAACTGGTCCTTTGAGGTGATTTGCATTGCACAGAGTCAACAGATGATGCTGTACTTGTTTGTCTTTCTGTGGTAACTCTGAGGTAAAGTGGGTGCAATGAACTAGTTAGGAGACGGCAAGTAGCCTAGTGATTAGAGCGTTGGGCCAATAACCGAAAGGTTGCTAGCTCGAATCCCCGAGCTGACTAGGTAAAAATCTGTCGTTCTGCCCCTGAACAAGGCAGTTAACCCACTGTTCCTAGGCCAGCATTGTAAATCAAAATTGGTTCTTAACTGACTTGCCTAGTTAAATTAAAAAGAAAGGGAACAGGTGAGATATAAACGCAAGTGTGGCGGCTCTTTTCCTGAAACAGATAACATCTTTGATATACTCCCATAGTGGCCTCAGCTCATTCCTATAGCTCCTGCCTAAAAAAAAAAGGAAAAGCTTCCCAACTTCCCAAGTCCTGCTCCTCCGTTGCCATGCCCCCCGTCCCTGCTCCCCCCACACCCAGTGTGTGACAGACAATGAGGGGAACACAGAGGGGTATTTCAGCAGTGGCCCAGGCCCAGCGTGGTGCATGCTCCTGGGAGAGATACACACATGCTGAGGTCACACACTCTGCGGTAACCAAACTGGCCCTGGGATAACCATCACAGAGCGGCACAGAGGGGACTGTAGTTAGGGTTAAAGCTGGGGCAGAACCTACCTCTCCTCTGAGGCTCTGTGACGGCCATGCAACGGCACCCTGCCTGGGTTTTGTCTGAGGAGAATAGCGCTCCTCGGGTAAATAAATAAGTAACTAAATGACTGTCTCCTTTTTCTTATTCAGGGGCCTAATCCAAACCCGACCCCGCAGTATAATGTAACCGTGCACCATCCAAAGACTCAGGGGCCCCTGGCCCTGCCGTATAATGTAACCATACTCTGTGTTAGACCTTGGGCCCCTGGCCCCTGCTGGGTAATGTAACCATACTCAGCCATCAGAGCTCGCAGCCTGCTGGGGTATAGTCACAACTTCCAGATGAGGCTTTTTTTATGACCACAGGAGAAAAACAGCACCCAATGCAGTAGTCCTGCAGTCCATACTCAGCCATTCATGAAATCCCCTACAGGGACTCTGAAATTGAAATGGGAAGTGACTCGTGAAAAATGGAAATGGTGAAAACATTTTCACGTATTTTATATTGTCTCAAACACATGTAGGTTGATAATGGTGTCAAGTTTGTTGCAAGCTTAATACACATTATTCCTATTTTCCTCCCAAAACCTCAAAATTCTGATGCACTTAGTTGATTCACTCAAACAGTGGGATTCAAAAGCAGTGGAGCAGGAGTTTAACTATGATGATGATTCAGTCATGCTTGGAGGTACAAATTCCTCAATTAGTGACAGTGAGGCGCTCAAGTCATTATAATCTCCTTAATTAAAAAAAATGAAGTGCTTGAATGACACACAATCTGGTTGAGGAGACATAAAACCACTGAGCCACAATGAATATTATAAGTGAGAGTGTTTGACTTGTTATTTAAAAACGATTTGATTTAAAGACAGCATCATTTGAAATGCCCATCTTTAAAATATGTTAGTAGTAATTATTAGTAGTAATTAGCTAAAGAAGACATAATAAAATGTATTTTAAGGATGGGAAGAGACGGGCTGCGGTGTCTTTGAATGGATGTTGGTTAACACAAATAAAGGTTAAATAAAAATAACCAAATAAAAAACATACATGTGTGAATGCTGTGTAAATGTAGGTAATACAGGGTTGAGGGGCCACTCAGGCATTTTCTTCAGTAATACTCTGTTCATACATGTGTAATTAACAACAAGATGAGTAAATAAAGTAAATGATCGGCTTATTGTCCATTAATCAGTTGACATGAGACAATTCCCCACCTGGCCTGTATTAAGTTTGATAGTTGCTTCATTAAAACCGTCAGGCTCCATATGGGACACATGCACCCATCGCCGTGGCGAAGGTGTTTATTTGTTGCTGATAGGTGGGATCAGTGAAGAATCAGGGCTGAGTTCCGTCCCTAATCTTCCTGCTGTTTGTGTCTCCGATGCCATGGAAACCGATACCCTTCCTCATCAAAGAGCCTCATTGGGGTGGGACTAACGACCTGACAGCTGGGGAGAGGGATTCCAGCATTCTACAAGAGCACTGTCACCCCAGGGGCTGCAGTTTAAGCTCCGATAATGCCCCTCAAAGCTTTCTACAACAGATGTGACATATTTCTGTTGAAGACAATCAAAATACGTTCATCTATTTGCCTTGTGGTCAACTACTTTGGTAGCTGTGGTAACTATCCGGCGGGGATCAAAAGTGCTCGTCCTTTTCTGAGGAAATTGTTGGATGTAGTTATACTCTGATTTGATTCTGCAGTCCTTTAGCGGACACCTCAGAAATGTGAAAATGCCTCCGTGGCATCTCTTTCCACCTCATAACATCCTTGCCCTGACAGACACAGATAGTCCTCCACTGAGCGAAATGACCTTGACCGTTTGCTTTCTCTATTCCGGATCATTTTTAATCTCCACTTAAGAAACAATATACCATTTTTCAGTTTGTGGCAAGTTGATGTTGTGATAGTTTCCCAGTGGCATTGAGAGTTGCTCCGTCTGCATTGTTCAGAGTGTTTACCCTCACTTTTCCCCCTCAGCCTTTTCCCGGCTCCCTGCTGCGTGGTTCCGCTTGGATTAAAAACGGACACATAAAAGCAGCCGAGTCCAAATATTGACTGGGTCTCAGGACCGCAGCCCTCTCCCAGCCCTGGCTCGGACAGTGTGAAAGGACACTATTGTTCCTATCGTACTCAGTGGCCCATGGCCAGCATGCTCTTAGAGAGAGACAGACAGAAAGAGGGAGGAGAGGTGAGTGGCAGAGAGAGAGAGGTAGTTGTGACGGACTATTGTGAGGGTGAATATGTTACGAGGCGAAGGAGAAGGGGCACACAGTCACAGGGTTAACAGAAGCTTCCGGAGAGGGGTCACAGGGTTACACAGGGAAACAGTGGCCATGCCATGGGTCCCCTGCATGAGGTCAAAACCCGTATTTCCACCCCTGCCCCGGCTTAGCCTGCGGATGGAGACAGGCATGTTGCAGCCATCTTCTCAGGGATGTCTTGGCGTCAGAGAGTGAGGTGATGTATTCTGGCCCTCTGTGAAGAGGAAAATAGTCCTCCTCTGGAGAAAGCAGCCAGGTCCACTGCTCTGCGACCCTGCACGCAGAGAGAGAGGTGCCTTGCCTCTGTTGCTCTTTTCAAACTAACAAGGCTACCTCTGTTTGACTGACAGCAACTAAAGTCGGTGTTGTGTTTACTGTGTGTAGGTAAGGATTTCTTTGTTACCTTACAGCAACACTCAATATTCATAGCGCCACACAATGAATCCTTTGGATTTGGATATAAGGTGTTTGCCATGCTGTTTCTGTTAAGATTTGTGTAGATCACATTCTCAGCAGCTTCTGTAAACTTGTTTTCAGTTCATTCTCGATCGGTGTTATAGCTCAGCAAGTCGGTATCCTCCATTTCATATGCGCGGGTCAGCCAATGGATTAGAGCCAACCCTCCGGTCCCTAATCTCCAAGTCTCACTCCAGCGCTCCAAGGTTCACTTTTCTGCCATTTCTTAAGGTTTAACTCTCGACTGGGCTTTTTGTGTGCTGTTTAAATGTGAGTGGTGAAATGGCATCCCTGTGTCTTTGTAGGCACCGGTGACGGTATTAGCAGAGAGGCTCTAAGGGGCTTAAGAGGTCAGTCTCCCTTTGTGTGGAGACACAAAACACTTCCTGTGGGACCCTTCACCCTGCTCTGTTCTTCCCCCTGAAAGCCAGGGCCTGCCTGACCATTCACATTAATCAGGGCCACCCCCTAATGACTGCAGTAAAGCCTCTGGAACTGCTGCTAAAAGGCCTCCTGACAGACAGACAGTATAGCGGTGGCCTGGGAAGGCTGCTGTATTGACGGCCTCTATGCACCACACTCTCTATCAGTGTGGTGAGTGGCTATCTGGGCTTCCTATTACACTTTAGTAGAACAAGCCCATAATGAAAGACAACTTTATACAGCAGGCCAAGGCAAAGATAATGAAAATGGACTCCACAAAGAGAATCCACAAAGAAAGTGTAAGGTCTGAACACTTTAAACTGCAGTTAGCTGTATTATCTACTGTGTGCCTCCTATTACAGAACATTCCCTAAGATAAAGGAAATGAAGGCTGTATGTTGCACTGCAGGTTTCAAATGGATCAAATAAATGGATAGAACAAATTGTCTGAGTACAATTCAGGGGAAGATGGATAGAGAGAGAGAGAAAGGCAGAAAGAGAATTGGAATGATCTCCTCTGTGTTCTGTCTCCTCTCCCTCTGAGCACAGCAGTTCTCTCTGCAGCTGGAGTACCTAGAGCCAGGTTAGTCAGAGATGACTGTTCCATCCTCTGTCTTTAGTTAGTAATGATTGTTGTAAGTAGTGCTCAGTCTGAGATAGCTCCAGAAGGGTGTGGTCAGCCATGACGGCTGGTTTAGTGTTGCTGGAATCCCCCCAGTTCTACTGATGGGGAGGGACGATGGCAGGGCTGTCTCTCCAGTCTATGGCACACAAGTGGCACCAATCAAGCATATTGGCACGCGGAGCTGTATATAGACCCTAGTATAATCTATTCAAAATGAATCCAAATTGAAAGGAAAGTATGCACGATGTAAAACAAATGTGACGGTACAGCCAAGCATCCGTGAAATGCTTCTGGAACTTCATTTGGTTCAATGTGGCTTTTGAAATGACAGAAAAAGATAATATCCCTCTCCATGAGGCAATGTTTCCCTGTGTCATTGGTGGCAAACTTTTGGAGAGGAAAAAATAAGTTTTGCTTCTACAGAATTTCTACTGTGATTGCATCAGACTTTTCCAATCATGATTTTTTAAACCAGAGTAGATGAAGAGTAGATGTTTTTTTAATTGACATTATTTATAAGACTCAAAAAAGAAATCTGATGATAGTGTTATGTTCCCCAGCAAGAAAACCCAAAAATGGCACTCAAACAGAAGATGGAACTAACAAAGAGTCACTGACCAACAACCAAAACAAAACAGGTGTGGTTTTAGGAGGGGTTCTGATGGGAGTGTCCGCTGAAAGTTGACTAGCAACAATAACTGGAATCTAAGACCCACCATGGGCGCCAACCAAATTTGCCCAAAGAGAAGGAAACAAAAGAAAAACCCACACCAAATTTAAAGACAGGAAACAAACCAAAAAGGTGGAGCAAAACAACATCAGGGAAATCAGACAAAGGAATGTTTTTCTATAAATAAAAATAGGGAGCACCTCCACATCCATCAAGACACCTGGGGCACTGGGCCAGCCACTCTTAGATAGCACCTGGGCCAGCCACTCTTAGATAGCACCTGGGCCAGCACAGGTGAATCACCTTCCCACTAACAAGATGGCAACCAACACAGGTGTAACACATACTGACTAACGAGGTGACACCAATCGGTGCGCCCTATGTGCTGAAGAGCTATACATGCTAAAGTCCAAACCTAAATAGAAAAACCAAAGCAGGTAATAATATCTTTACATTTATCAATGTTCTTATCCAGAACAATTTACAGGAGCAATTACGATTAAGTGCCTTGCTCAAGGTCACATCAACAGATTATTCACCTAGTTGGCTCAGGGATTCAAACCAGCAACCTTTCAGTTACTGGCCCAACGCTCTTAACCCCTAGACCACCTGCCACCCCCTTGTAGCATTATTTTCCATAGCATTCCAGAACATGTCTAGAGTGTTGTCAGTGTATGCCGTAATCTTTAGCATAGTTGTGTCATTTCAGGCACCCGTGGACAAATTAGGTAAAGTGCATTGATAATGTGATTTTTTTTAGTCAATACAAAATCCACAAGTGACATTTAGATGTGTGGAAAGAACAGTGTTATTTTCATGAACTTGTTGTCACTTTGCGGGACCTTTAGTGTGGCTTACTGGCCCATGGAGACAGAGGGAGTTTCTCCTGTTGGATTTAAGCATGCTTGGTGCTTTGGGACCCTGAAATATTAAAAAGCTGTTTGCGATCTCACAGTAGAGCCTGGACACGCAACCAGAAGAAATCCAGGTCAGGACCACCGTGACTTTAATGCAGGGGTCGACATTTAGTCTCACTCCATCTTTCAAACATGTTTTCTCACCCCCCATGTTTCTTTGAAGTTAATAAGCAACTTCGATGAAATCATATGATTTTGTCATCACCCTAAGTTAAGCACTGTTGATTGAAATCTCAGACTGCTAGGATTTGTTCTGTCTTCATAGGCGTGGCTCTCTTCTCTTGCCTGACTTTCAGCTGTGTCTTGTGACAGGGAGGGAAGCAAAGACCGCCATTTCCCTCCAAATCAGACTCCATTTTGTTTCCAAGAAACAAAAGTCGGTTGAAAATCCTGGGACCCTTAGTGAACAGACTCCACCCCTTGTTGAATTCAACATGAAGATACATAGGACACAACGAACAGCTTTAGATATGATAAAACTACATTTTTATATTGCAATTTTAATGCATTGCTTTACAACATTAATTTACAGTGAAATTGAATCTTGGGGTAAAGGGGGTTAGGGGCTGTGAGGAGGGGGGCAACAAAACGATGCAAACCAGGGGTCTCGCTCAGCCATGAGTCAATGTTCGAGGCAACATGGTCATTGCCTGGCTGTGTTTGTGTCATAGGCACGTTGTGTTTGTGCCCTAGCTAGCCTAGCTTGCCTAGCCGTATCTATGCCATGGCTGCTGGTGCCCTAGCTGAGCTGGCGGCCTGGCACCCATATCACTCTTCGTGGCAACACAGTGGGAACACGCAGGCAGACGCTGGCAGCGCCTGGGCTGATGATCTCCCTTTATGTCTTTGCTCCGCCAGGGCCCTCAGTTATTCTAGTGCATAATTGATGTAGGAGTTAGAATAGCAGAAGTAATGCGATGAGAGGGTGCAGCCAGGCGGAGCGAGGGATCGCGTGCGTGGGGCTGCAAACATTGGAGGGGACGACGAGAGGGCATCTGGAGTAACAGGTCCCTGCGCTTTGGCACGCAGAGTCAACACAAAATGTCATCCTCCAGCCAATCACAGCTCAGCGTCTCCCCCCCCCCAATAAGATGTCTTCGCTGAAGCAGAATACTATGTTCCCCATGAATCAGACAACCGACCGCAGTTATTAGTCCGCAGTCTGCAGATTATGTGCTGGATATTAATAGGTTTTATTAGCCCTTTCTCAGACTAAATTCAATTGAGACAGAAAATGACTAGCATTGCATTTGTTATATAAAATGTGTTATAATTGAAGTAATTTAACATTTTAGTGGTCATTTGAATAGGCCTGGACTGTGGTATTTATGTGGTACGTTGAGTCACAAGGCATTCTCTCCAACATCTTTGTTCCTTCATCACGTAGTTAGTAGATGTAGCAGTGACAGGGTGTATATCACACCTAGACAAGCAACTACAAAGAGACACTAATGGGCAAACAACCCTCTGTTGTCTGTTAAACAAAGAGGCCAGGTCGCAGATTACCTGTCCCGTCCCTCTTCAAAGCAGCCAACTACCTTTCACGACAAAAAACCTGCAATAAAAGCTGCAGGACTTCACCTGAAACCCATCTGAAATACCTATGTTCCTGGTTAGGATGCTGCGGTTAGAGCCTGAAACCACTCTGTATCATTCCCACTAGTATCGCTATACCAGGGGACAGACAAGAGAGAACAGATGTGCCAGATAGATGTATGAGAGAATTACAATTATGTTCTATACATTTTTATAAAAAATAATGTAGTCATTTTACATCCGGCTGCACATTTTTTTTTATCAACAAACAAGTGTTCGGTTTCGATTGATAAATTAACGTATCTTTTAATATTGAAAAAAAGTAGTTAGTAGTTAGAAATTGATAGTAATTTAATTTCCATCAAAATGTAATTTGAATATGACCAATAGTGATCTAACAAGGCAATTATATTTAGTTGTGTTTATTAAATCCTAACATCTATTTTATGGAATCAATCCATCAGACCTGCAAGCAATGTACTGTATATTTATTACTGCGTATTTTAAGAAATGTTACTTAGATTCTCAGGGGATTGTATATTATAGCACTTTCTTAGAGTTTAAAAAATACTTTTTATATTTCAGTTATGAACTCTGAGCCATGCTATGGTTTGGCCAGTTACAGTATTCCATAATAACTCAATGGGCAGGTCCGTCTGGAGACAGAAATATTACCGCTCTGCCATAAAGACTTCCGATGTAAACCTAAGCAGTGAGCACACTCCGGAAAAAATAAACCATCTTTATGAGCAGGATTTTACGATCTTAATGACCAAAGCCCAGGCCCAATGGCCTTTAAGTGCACTTCTGGACAGAGATTTTTAGGGCCAGACATGGACCAACCCAGATAGTGCTTATAGAATGATACTACTAGTGGGATTTACCACAATTGATGGTTTTCATATGTTGGTCATCACATTTTCTGAGGAAAATATGCCAATATCAGGGTTTGCACTCGCTATACGACATTTGGCTGTAGCATAAACTAAATTTAGGCATACACTAAAGTGAAGAAAAAAATACGAAAGAAAAATTATTGGACTGTGATATATTTCAACTATTACATTCCCCAAAAATATAAGTACTATATTTTATTATAAACCAACGGATTTAAAAAAAGATAAAGATAACTTTATGCAACCATTTTAAATATAGTTCACAATTATAATTTTTATATACATTTCAAATGTATTTAAATTACAGAGTATTCATTAAGGAAGATACTGATGACATTTTATTGGTAACATACATTTTATAAGTGTCTTGTGGTGGGTATAAATAAAATTAAATGTACAGTTGACCTCAGGCAAAATGTTACAAAAGTGGACAATACAAAACATTACCTTTGAATTGTTTTAAAGACTTTATATCAATGATATATAACATTTTATAAATAAGAATTTGCCTAGTTAAATAAAGGTTAAATAAAAAAGGTAATAAAATAAATAAAAACAATTTCATTTTGATTCCCATGCCGAGTTAGTTATTTGGGAAGTTGTGTAAAGGAGGCCCTAATCAGATATTGTGGAATGATTATATACCACAGTCATGTGAATGGTGCATTTGAACTGTAATTGTTATTTATCTCTCAGTCTAAGAGAAAAATGTAGTTTTATAAATAGGAAGTTGGCATTTCAGTGCTTGAATGGACCTTGGTACCAACCACGGGTGTTTTGTGACGGCTTCTATTTTTTTTTACTACTAAAAAGAGAATTGATTGAAAAGGCCCCTGGTCTGTTAGGTGCTGAAGTCTTGTGACTGCTACTTTGGTCAGTCACATGGTCCAACACAGAGGTTCTGTTAGTGAGGTCTAGACACGCGATACACAAGGGGCCAAATAAGTGCACCGGCTAACACGTCACACACATTTACCATCCACCAACCAAGCTACTACAGTATGACGGTGGCAGGCTCATTTGAAATTTTGCCCAGCAACCCAGTAACATGGTAGGAAATATAGTAGGCCGACCTAATATTGCTGGTTACAATTCTCCTTTGCTATTAGTTAAAGATTTACCAACTCCATCTGATTTTTTTCTCAATTGTTCAGGGAAATATTGAGATAATTGAGATAGAGCCTTATATATCAAGGCTTTATATATAATAGATTTAGATAATTTTGTTAATAATTTTGGTGTTCAGTTTCAGCTGACAGTGTGGCTTGCAGTGCTTGCCTGTGCTGGTCTAATGGGCTCCTCCATTTGGTTACCATTGTTCCTGTAATTTAAATCTCAGAGTATTTCTTTTTCACATCCTCGAAACTAGTGTAAGGGATAGGAATTATGCAAATTGAAGCCCAAAGACAATGGAAGTGGGAGGTGTGATCAGCCAGAAACTCACCAATAAGGTTCAAGCCAGAACCTGCCACAGCCAATGAGGCGTAGAGGAGCTGCATTTTCATTGGAAGATCAGCCCTGATTACCAAAACTGTGGCAGATACATTGGGGTGTAAATTGTGTTCCATCTGTACCCATGTCTGATTGGAGGCAGGACATTAATGCACTGTTGGATTTTTGCTGCATGATAGTGAGAGTTTATTATATAAAAATGTATCATATAACCACTGAAAGGCATGGAGCAATCATTTTAAATCAGTATCCGCAGCATTGTGTCCATGCCGCATGGTAACCATGTGCTATGGCACACACACACACACACACACACACGCACATACACACACACACACACACACAGCTGCCCTCACTTAGCCCAAGAAATCTGGTGTAAATGTGAGACAGTTATAGAAAACAGGTTCCCAACCACCCGTGCTCTCTCTCAGGTTTTTCTCACTTTCTTTCCTTTACCCTTTTCTTTCTAATTAATTATATGTATCCCTATCTCTCCATATCTCTCTCCGCCTTTTCTTTTAATGTCTCTCCATCTCTCCCCCCTCTCCCCTCCTCTCCCGGGTGTCCAGATGTATGTCACATACTGTATGCTGACTCCCACTCCTGGGCTGATATCAGATATGAAGAGGGGATAAGATGTCTCAGACTTCACAGCCTTCCTCCCCCACCCCTCAAAGCTCTACCCCTCAACTCTCCACCCCTTAACCCTCCACCTCCGACCCAGCTGGAATGGCTATAGTTCACATCTGATGTCATTTCTTCCCTCTGTGTGTGACCCCACAGGACTGATAGTATGCATTGTATGGCCATCACACATAGACATTTTCCCAACTTGTATGCCATTACTCTCCCCCCCATCCCATTACTCACGTCTGACAAAGAGAAATGCGCTTCAGCATACCCTGACTCCCATTCCCTCCCCACCAATGTTTTCTTGTTGTCTTTTGTTACGGTTCAGAATGGAGTTGGTGTGTGTGAAAGTGAACGTGATATCTCCAGTCCAAATGTTCATTATTTGTCTCTGTTTTCATGGGGAGAGTTAAAAGTCACTTATTTGTAAGGAGGAAGAAAGAGTTTCTCTCTAACCTCACGGTTGTGGTGAAATGTCAGGGGCCTGAGGTTGGCTGCTAGGGTGTGGCCACACCCAGTGGGCTGTAGAACTATGGAACCCTCCCTGAGCCTGTCTGAAAATGGATTTGAGATTTTAGCTTAGACATTTTTAGCACTTTAAATTTGTTGTATTTATTTAAAATGTTGTTTTCTTATTGTACCAGCAAAGTAATTTAGTGTTTTTAATCACAACTGTTATTAAGAACCTGTAAAAATGCTGAAAGACCAATAAACTAAACTTGAAAAGGTCAGGACTACAGAGCATAGCTAGGGCCTCTGCTGGAGAGACTTCGCTACGGAAACTTACAGAACTATGTGGAAGTGCTGCTTTTTGCACTGTATTATGCATCATCCCTCTGCACCTTATGTGTCAGAGACTGACTCTCTAGTGAGGTGTTGACCAGCACTGAATATATCCCTTCCCTCGACAAACTGATCTCAGATCATCCCAGATCATTTGGAGATAATTGCTCGTACTACCAATATACATCAGAGGACTGTACTGCAGCAGCAGCATGGTGAGCAGAACAGGCATTGGCGAGGCCGCCCGTGCTGAACAGAGGGGGCCTTCCTACCACAGCGCTCCAATTAGAGAGTTCACAAACAGATGACATAATGGCCCGGAGGAGCCTGCTGTCTTTCAGGTGCTAATTGAAACAGGCTGTGTTTGCCAGAGAGCTCATCCCAACTAGCAAATGCTAATGTACTCTCTCTGGCCACATTCCTTCTCCCAAGCCCAGGGACTTCACTCACATCCCACAGCACCGTAATGGTGTTTTTAGAGTGCATATGCTAACTGTGTGATATCCAATAGGTTATGTTAATCCGATGTAATTATGACACCAGTCCACTGATGCAGCACTCCCCTGGGGCTGGTCGGAGCGCTGAGCAGTATAGTCTCCCCCGTGACAACCTTGTCTCGTTAGCAAGGAATGTGGAAATAGCAGCACTTTACTAAACCAAACCTTCATGGGAAAATCTGGTTCTGTGGGGAGAAAACTGTTAATGGATTAAGTGGCCACTCCTTTTCCCAGTGAGGGGCTGTTTTGTAGGCCCATACCGTTCATTCACATATGGTCCTCCGTACTGGGGACGCTAATAGGCATGGCTAGCATAGCCTCTCAGCTTTAGACCCAGTTCCCTGGCCCTAACTTCCAGCTTTCCCCCTCGTTCTATTCATCTCCGCGGCCCGGCATTCTTGTTGGGTTTTTTAAGTGTGTTCACTTTGGCGGCCGATGAAAGGAACCGGGGAACATGGGACTTAAATCACTTAATGAGGGGAGACAGGCAGCGCTTTTGTCCAAGTTGTACTTGAGCTGCGTCCAGCCAAAGGCCTCTAACGGGGTCTGACACCTTTCTCAGTGGCACGGCCTGTATGTTTCAGCACATCGCCAAGGGGCTACAATCCCACTCCATTCCAATGTATGTAAGTGTACACCACAGCATTTATTTGGATTTCTACATCACATCACTCTGTTTATTTAGCTTGTCATTCTGTAATATTAGGATAAGCAGCAGCAGTACATTTGTCTGAGGGAAGGAAACAGGGGAGAACGCCCCCTCTCATTGAATCCACTGTAGTTCAAGGCCGACTGTGGTACAGCAGGCATTGTTAGCAGTAAACAGGAACCCCCATTATAGACGGGTTGGTTGTTTAGCAACAAGACTAACACGTGCGCAACTATCGGGCAAAACAGACAGGGTTGGCTTAGATTGTTGATAATATGTAAACTACATTTAGTCCAATGAGCACTTGTCTCTCAAATACATCATTCCAGTTGTTGGTTAGCTAGCTGGCAAGAATTTATTTTGCCATATTAGCATAGATGTGACATCAGTCAAACACCTTAAAACAAGACATGGTGTCAAGAACAAGATCCAACAAGCTGAAACGAGCCACTTACGATTCACCACATGGCAGTTTCTTGTCATTGTTGCTTGCTAGCTATCTGCTCATCCAGAAACATAACAACACATGGCCTTCTGCCCCTTTGACATGCGCACACATTGTTTGTGAAAAAAAATGTGCAATCTTTGTGGTCAATCATGTAAATAAAAAAAGGTTTTGAAGACAATCATGCTACCAATAATTGTTTCTAATACACCAGATGTATTTCCTTGAACCGATTATTTAAAAATCACTCACGGAAGTTATAAGGATAATTGAGTTGCTAATGGCAGCCTGCAGTACCCCGGTTGGCCTTTAACTTGAGTAACTTGAATTACAATGAGAGGGTGCAGTCCTGAGCTAGTCTGCAATGTCACTTCCTGGAGTAGCTCAAACTGCGCATTTTATGTCTCCATGAGACGCCACTGGGTCTTCACATAGGAATATATGGTGTCACATGATCGATGGCTTTGTCCATTCATTGGAAGGAACCCAGTGTAGGGGCAGGGTCGCTCCGTGTGGGCTTGTGGCCTTACTGTGGAGTAAACAGGCATGAGTTGCCAGCTCAGTACCATTGTGGAGCAGGATAAATAAACAGCCAGTGTCGCTATGACTGATTGGGATCGGAGGCCAGAGAGGGATGTAGCAGAGTCCACAACCACTCCAACCAGTTCCGACTTTTTCACACACTGAGGAAATCCCACCTCTCTCTCTCCCTCTCGCTCTCTCTCACTCTCTCTTCCTCACTACTGTCCTGTCCTCATCTCTTCCTCTCACCCTCATTCCCTAGATCTCTCTCTCTATCTCTCTCTCTCTCTCCCTCTCATTCCATAGACCTCTCTCTCTCTCTCTCTCTCTCTCGCTCTCTTCCTCTCATTCCCTAGACCCCTCTCTCTCTCTCTCTCTCCCTCTCATTCCATAGACCTCTCTCTCTTCCTCTCACCCTCATTCCCTAGACCCCTCTCTCTCTCTCTCTCTCTCTCGCTCTCTTCCTCTCATTCCCTAGATCTCTCTTCCTCTCATTCCCTAGATCTCTCTCTCTCTCTCTCTCTCTCTCTCTCTCTCTCTCTCTCACTTGGCCAGTCCTGCTTTCTGTCTTGTATTCCG
This sequence comes from Oncorhynchus tshawytscha, assembly GCF_018296145.1. Lineage (NCBI taxonomy): Eukaryota > Metazoa > Chordata > Actinopteri > Salmoniformes > Salmonidae > Oncorhynchus > Oncorhynchus tshawytscha. The sequence goes on from NC_056448.1 coordinate 22,892,732, forward strand.
CCTTTTATCTTTCCAGTTCAATATTTCACTCCTTCTCTCCATCACTCTCACCACAATCCCCATCACTTCTTCTAAAATTCCTGACCCTGCTCAGTTAGTTTTTATGTTTCAGAACTAGGACTGATGCTCACAGATTACATTTAATCAGAGCCTCAGTCACACACACACACACACACACACACACACACACACACACACACACACACACACACACACACACACACACACACACACACACACACACACACACACACACACACACACACACAGGCAGATGAAATGTAAGTATCTGCAGTGGGGTTTACATATCAGCTGTAAACCGTTGTCACTGTGAAGCCGCTGTGTGTTTGTGTTTTTTCACCTTTATTTAACCAGGTAGGCCAGTTGAGAACAAGTTCTCATTTACAACTGCGACCTGGCCAAGATAAAGCAAAGCAGTGCGACAAAAACAACAACACAGTTACACATGGGATAAACAAACGTACAGACACTAACACAATAGAAAAATCCATATACAGTGTGTGCAAATGTAGTAAGATTAGGGAGGTAAGGCAATGAATAGGCCATAGTGGTGAAATAATTACAATTTAGCAATTAAACACTGGAGTGATAGATGGGAAGAAGATGAATGTGCAAGTAGAGATACTGGGGTGCAAAGGAGCAACAAAAAACATAACAATATGGGGATGAAGTAGGGTGGGGTATTTACAGATGGGCTATGTGCAGGTGCAAAGATCGGTAAGCTGCTCTGACAGCTGATGGTTAAAGTTAGTGAGGGAGATATAAGTCTCCAGCTTCAGTGATTTTTGCAATTTGTTCCAGTCATTGGCAGCAGAGAACTAGAAGGAAAGGCTGCCAAAGTAGGAGTTGGCTTTGGGGGTGACCAGTGAAATATACTTGCTGGAGCGCTTGCTACGGGTGGGTGCTGCTATGGTGACCAGTGAGCTGAGATAAGGCGGGACTTTACCTAGCAAAGACTTATAGATGACCTGGAGCCAGTGGCTTTGGCGGCGAATATGAAGCGAGGGCCAGCCAACGAGAGCATACATGTCTCAGTGGTGGGTAGTATATGGGGCTTTGGTGACAAAACAGATGGTACTGTGATAGACTAGATCCAATTTTCTGAGTAGAGTGTTGGACCCTATTTTGTAAATGACATCGCCGAAGTCAAGGATCGGTAGGATAGTCAGTTTTACGAGGGTATATTTGGCAGCATGAGTGAAGGATGCTTTGTTGTGAAATATAGGAAGCCTATTCTAGATTTCATTTTGGATTGGAGATGCTTAATGGGAGTCTGGAAGGAGAGTTCACTGTCTAACCAGACACCTAGGTATTTGTAGTTGTCCACATATTCTAAGTCAGAACCGTCCAGAGTAGTGATGCTGAGGGCAGCGATCGGTTGAAGAGCCTGCATTTAGTTTTGCTTGCATTTAAGAGCAGTTGGAGGCCGCGGAAGTGTTGTATGGCATTGAAGCTCGTCTGGAGGTTTGTTCCACAGTGTCCAAAGAAGGGCCAGAAGTATAGAGAATAGTGTCGTCTGCGTAGAGGTGGATCAGAGAATCACAAGCAGCAAGAGCAACATCATTGAGGTATACAGAGAAAAGTGTCCGGACAACAGGCCCTCGATTTTACACACTGAACTCTATCTGAGAAGTAGTTGGTGAACCAGGCGAGGCAGTCATTTGAGAAACCAATGCTGTTGAGTCTGCCAATAAGAATGCGGTGATTGACAGAGTCGAAAGCCTTGGCCAGGTCGATGAATATGGCTGCAAAGTAGGGTCTTATTTCGATGGCGGTTATGATATTATTTAGGAACTTGAGTGTGGCTGAGGTGCACCCATGACCAGCTCGGAAACCAGATTGCATAGCGGAGAAGGTACGGTGGGATTCGAAATGGTCAGTGATCTGTTTGTTAACTTGGCTTTCAAACAGTGTCCCCCCCCTTTGAAGAGGGCAATGACCTCTACATGGGTTAAACTCTACATCACCAGAGGAACAGAAGAGGAGTAGGATAAGGGTACGGCTAAAGGCTATAAGAACTGGTCGTCTAGTGCGTTGGGGACAGAGAATAAAAGGAGCAGATTTCTGGGCGTGGTAAAATAGATTCAAGGCATAATGTACAGACAAGGGTATGGTAGGATGTGAGTACAGTGGAGTTAAACCTAGGCGTTGAGTGACGATAAGAGAGGTTTCGTCTCTGGAGAAGTTAAGCCAGGTGAGGTCTCCGTAGGGTGGGATGAAAGAGCTATCTAAGGCATTTGGAGTGGGACTGAAGGCACTACAGTGAAATAAAAAGTAAAAACTAGCCAAGACAGCAGTAGACAAGGCATATTGACATTAGAGAGAGGCATAAAGCAATCAGAGGTTTTGATCAGCAGAGCTAAGACAACAACAGGTAAATGGCGATGAATGGGCAGAGCGGGCCAGTTAGGTACATACAGGACCTGAGTTCGAGGCTGGGACAGAGAGGTAAGCAAAATGAGGTACCGTGTTATTGAAACAGTCCAGGGGGCATCAGCTGTGTAGCCGAGTGATCATAGGGTCAAAAGAGCAGCAATAGGTGAGTCAGGGTGCTGTTCGGTAGTCACTACTATGCTAGGTGAGCAAGGGACACAGTGTTCAGAAAAGCTAGCGGGTCGGGGCTAGTAGCTGGTTCTTCGGCGACATCGTAACAGAAAAGCCTGTTGAGACCACATCAGGCGATCACGTCGGCAGTCCAGTCATGATGGTTCGGCGGGGCTCCGTGTGGACAATAATAGGTCCAGGCCAATTGTCAAAGGAGGTATTGTAGCCCTAGAATTAGCTGGTATATGGGCCTAGCTCGAGACTAGCTCAAGGCTAGCTGGTGCTTGCTTTGGGACAGAGGCGTTAGCTAACAGTATCCAATCGTTTGCAGATAGCTAGCTGCGATGATCCGGAGTAATGATCCGGTGTAATGATCCAGAGCGGCAGGAATCCGGTGATATGGTAGAGAGAAGCAGTCCGATATACTCTGGTTTGATTTTGCCCTGTGCAGACTGCCAGGTGTTGTCCGAGCTAAGGCTGGCTGATGACGGGAAAAAATGTGAGGACTGCTAGCCGTGGCTAACAAAGATTAGTAGCTAGTTAGCTGGCTAGCTCCTGATATGGAAGTTCCAGTTATAAGGAATAAAAATAGTAGATCTGTACCACTGTGTGGTGCAGGTTTCAGGGAAGTATATTTAGTTCGTAGATAGAAAGTGAGATTAAGATATATATGAAAAAGACAGGCTATTTACAAGGGATAAGACAAAGACAGATACACACGCCCTACTGCAGCGCCATCTTGGAATTGACTGCAGCGCCATCGTGTCCTGTGTGAACCATTGACTTTGGTCCCTGAAAAGCCTTCACAAACAGGACACTCTGAATATAAGCACGATCATGGTGACCAGTAAATGCCACATGTTGCCTCTTGTACCAGCCCTGGTTTCCTTTGAAATAACACATCCATCCACCCATTGACAACCAAAACAGGTCAAAAAACCTATTAGGATGCAGAACACCTCCTTAGGTAAATATGGATTTGTCTTTGTGCAAATGTAGAATGAATGAACATTGTGTAGTTTGCTTTGCAACCCTGCTTTGCATGGGGCTGAATGGCCTGAGACATGGCCCAGTAAATCCTGAGAAACCCACACCATGAAAGGGTTCGTCTTTACACCAAGGAAATTCTCGTGACACCTAATCACAAGAAGACAGGGAGAAAAATCCCCCAGGAGCCCACAACAATCTCCATGGGTTATCTTGAGGAAGCGTGACCTTTGTGACATTGATAGGATTTCACACACACACACACACACACACAGACATGCACACACACTTGCACACGCACACACATTCACACACACATACACACACACACACACACACACACACACACACACACACACACACACACACACACACACACACACACACACACACACTCTTTCATTAGCCCTCTTTGTGGTGTGTATCTCTTGTGCCAGACTTTGAAGCGGTGGGGGAGATGGATGCCGGGTCACCCCCTCTCAGCCCTCTCTCTCTGTTGTCCTCAGTCCTTCTTAATGGTCCTTTAAGCGAGAGAACCGGATGGGAAACTGACCCTAGATCTGTAGCTAACATAAAGCCATCTCCTTGAGCCAAACTTCTCTTTATTATCACCCAGTATTTTATACACCCAATAAAAACCATAGAAAATGTGTTTCTCGTTTACCTTGAATTATTTTCAGACTGGTCGAATTCTGCGAAGCAGCCATTTGAAATGAGGCATGCCTGGCTGCAGTTGGCTGGACTGGGACCAGTGAAACCAGTCTGCACTCCTCCATTCTTTCTCCCCCAGTCTCTCCATTCCTCCTGGCAGGCCTTTCTCATGTCAGGCCAAACATGTGCTTTCCCTTAATGCTAGCACACTGATAACCCAGGTTACCTAGCGCTGGAGGCTCACGGACAGCTATTTTCCATGAGCAGTAAATAAAATCAACAGTTTTCTATTTTTGCGGGGTGTAAGGCTTGATGGATGAGGGGTTTTAGTGGCGCTCCGAGGCTGAGCAGGACCCTACTGGATGTCCGCGCGTGGACCGACGTTACCTCAGGAGGGAGAAGAGAACAGGAGAGAGGGATAGGAACACCTGGAGAGTGGAGGAGAGCAGGCATGCCAACCTCATATTTCCATCTACACGTATGTGTCTCTTTCTCGCTTGTTCTCAAGATCTTTTCATCTCGATTTTGTCTGCAGGCACAAACACATTCATTATTAACTTCCTGAATCATCCTCAGTGGAAAAAGTCAAAGCTCTCCAAATCCAGACCCCATCCTTTATCAACATGTCTCTCCACCCAAGTTGTTCACTATTTGAGTGTCTGATCTGAAATATTCTACATCTGATGTGTTCCTGTTGGTGTGGACTGTTGTTTAGGTCACCTGTGGAGGAGAAGAAAATCCTTTAGATTAGGCCCAATCCCAGCCATCTGGGTGTGTGTGATGGAACAGTACGAGCGTATCACAACCATCAGCCTCTGGTTAACAGATACAGAAATACAGCTGGCAGGGTGTCACTCATTAAACTCGCTGTTGTATACACAGATGAGCATGAGTATCTGTGCGTGTGTGTGTGTTGGTGTGTGTATGTGTGCACTGTTCCACTTAAAAAAATGGAGTCAGGTATTTGCATCAACATTATGTATTTTTACATATAATATACTTAAGCAATAAGCCAATATACCACGGCTAAGGGCTGCTCTTACATGCTGACTAGACCGGGCTAAGATACGATCAATGAAAGTAACTAATCAGATCTGATGTACAATAACTGGTCTGGATTTGTTCAAATTCATTTGGATCTTGGCCATTTTTTTAATGCTGGACTTAATATATCACTGTTTGTGAAACGCTAAAAGTTAATTATGAACTGGGTGGTTCAAGCCCTGAATGCTGAATGGCTGACAGTTGTGGTATATCAGACCGTATACCACAGGTATGACAAAACATTTATTTTTTACTGCTCTAATTACATTGGCAAACAATTTACAGTAGCAATTAGGCACCTCAGGGGTTTGTGGTATTTGGCCAATATACCACGGCTAAGGGCTGTATCCAGGCACTAATGGTGAGAATGGGTGGTCTCATCATTGAACGTCAATTTGTCAGACGGTTTTGATATCCGTTCATCATGAATCATTTCACCGCATAGCATAACAAAATGTTTGATACTAATATAGAAATGTGCTTTTCGTTCTTCAAACATGCAAATCACATTTTATATAAGTATTGTCAAGCTTAAAAAATTTTTTATTACCTACAATCCCCTAAAAACAGAGCCACATGGCAATTTGTTGGAAGAACTTACAATTCTTAAGTTGAAAGGAAATATTATGAACATTGAGTAAGTTAAACACACATTTCCTTGTAGTTGTTTTTATACACATAGTTGCTTAGATTATGCATTTATCTTATCTTGAATACTTAAAAAAAATCAGTTTGGTTGAACAAGTTAAGTACATACTAGTAGAGCATCATTTGGAAACGTATCACAGTGTGTGAGTGCCATATTTGTAGGTCAGAAGTGATGTCATCAGGCACTAACCTGCTGACCTCTCCCCTTTGGCGGTGGACCAGGTCCTGAATGTCACTCATATCATTGGACACAGACAACAAAGCCCCCTCTGGCCCTCTCTTTGTGCGAATGTCAACTGCCGAACAAACCAGCAACGTCTTTTCATAACATGCCTGTCAACCCCCAAACAAAACTCAGCATCCCCCTTTCACGCTGTGACAGTCACAACCCCTCGAACAAGGCCAGCCACCTCTCTCTTCCCCCCTCTCCCCTCTCTGTGTAGTGTAGTATTTAGGGGCAGAGCACCACTCACATTAGATCAAAGGGGGTATCAGATACATGCCAGCAGTCCCGACCCTGATACCAGCGTCTCCTGTGTGTAGTGTACGAGGCGGCTATGAAAAGCCCATTGTGTTCCTGCCAGCGTGGCGCGGAGATAATTAGTGTGTACACCACTATGTCAATCCTGGTGTGATCTCCCTGTTTGTCTCTTTACGCCTGGCCTTTTGTCAGTCGTGTGAGAACTGGAGGAGTCGGGGGCTCTGTGTTGTTGTGCTATTAGAGACAGAGATCAGCGTTCCTGTCTGTCTCGCCTCGTCTTCGTCTCACGGCCGGATCAGCGTCTCACAGCCTTCCTGATTTACAGTCTGGCGGCTCCAGGATCGGACGGCACTGCCCCTCTGTGTTCCAGGGCATCCTTAGGGGTTAGGTTCACTAATGTTATTGCTTTATGCCCTTAATAACTGGCCTGGCACCAGGTTTATTGTTGAGCCTCAGAATGATGAACGTTGGCACTGGCAGAAGTCAAAGCTGATGTGAGATTAGTTTCTAAGGGCACGATGTGATTGTGGAATTTGTCCAACCTCATCTCCTAGAGACAACCTCATATCCTATCTGTAAAAGGATCACAATGGCTTGGGTTGGCTCTATATGTGTGTTTTATAAACGGTTTATAAACTGTTCAAAGGGAATCTCATGAGACAGTTGGCCATAGTAAATACAGTATAAGCCCAGACCAGGTTAACAGATGAACTCTGACAGATACCGTGCTTTGTTCCTTCAGAATTGTGTTGACCTCAAAGGTAAAACAGTTGACAGAATGGATTTGGGCTGGATAAGCCCAGATTGCCTCCTCATGTAAAGAGCTGATTTGAAATGCCTTTCCTGTTTCACGTCAGTGTTTTATTTTGTATTGCATCGTATTATAGTCTTGGGGAACACAACGGGGAGATATACTGTAAGAGGTTTCTTATCATTGCTCTGATGCTTGGTGTGGCTGTGTAGACAGTGTGTGTAGGTGTGTGTATTCTGTTTATACGCAAACAGAGATGCGTGGACCTTATCATAGGGAGTAACTTTGACTTCTTCCCTTACACACACACACACACACACACACACACACACACACACACACACACACACACACACACACACACACACACAGTTTAACTTTTTTATTTGGGCGAGAGTTTACCCTCCTTTTGTGGAAGTATGCATTGAAAATATAGGGAGCGTTACTTTACTCACGCTCGCGCAACCTGGGCGGCTTGTGTGTCTGTTGTGTTACCTTAGATCAGAGGCAACGCTCCCAAACAGGTCAATACATCACAGTGACACTTCATGAGAACATACGATACCTAGCAGTGTATAGGAAGCCAGCCAGACAGCTGATTATAATAACAGCTGGACTTCAATGCAATGTGGCCAGAGGAGTGGCGTGAGTGGTCCATGCATTGACCTGTGAGCTCTCAGATCGTGGTGTGATGGGTTTGGTCCATGCATTGACCTGTGAGCTCTCAGATCGTGGTGTGTTGGGTTTGGTCCATGCATTGACCTGTGAGCTCTCAGATCGTGGTGTGATGGGTTTGGTCCATGCATTGACCTGTGAGCTCTCAGATCATGGTGTGATGGGTTTGGTCCATGCATTGACCTGTGAGCTCTCAGATCCATGTGGTGAGCTGATGGGTTTTGGTCCATGCATTGACGTGTGAGCTCTCAGATCGTGGTGTGTTGGGTTTGGTCCATGCATTGACCTGTGAGCTCTCAGATCGTGGTGTGATGGGTTTGGTCCATGCATTGACCTGTGAGCTCTCAGATCGTGGTGTGATGGGTTTGGTCCATGCATTGACGTGTGAGCTCTCAGATTGTGGTGTGATGGGTTTGGTCCATGCATTGACCTGTGAGCTCTCAGATCGTGGTGTGTTGGTTTTGGTCCATGCATTGACCTGTGAGCTCTCAGATCGTGGTGTGATGGGTTTGGTCCATGCATTGACCTGTGAGCTCTCAGATCGTGGTGTGATAGGTTTGGTCCATGCATTGACCTGTGAGCTCTCAGATTGTGGTGTGATGGGTTTGGTCCATGCATTGACCTGTGAGCTCTCAGATCGTGGTGTGATGGGTTTGGTCCATGCATTGACCTGTGAGCTCTCAGATTGTGGTGTGATGGGTTTGGTCCATGCATTGACCTGTGGGCTTTTAGATAGTGCTGGTGGGTTGTGTGTGAGGCAGTTAGAACACTGAACTTCAGACCTCTTTCTTTGGTTTTCTAGTGCTCTAACCAAGAGTCATAGGCCCTGAGTTTTCTCAATTAGTTCTTGTGGTCAGGAAAAACTCAGGACCCCCGTCTTGGCCACGACACTGGGTCCTCTAACAGAGTAATAAGTAGTTCTGATAATTCATTTCCAGTGGTCATGTCTTAAAGCTGCAATATGTGACTTTTTGGGAGACCCGGCCAAATTCACATAGAAATGTGTGTTATAGAGCTGTCATTCTCTTTTAAAGTTATTCTAAGACGCAGCAGGTAGCCTAGTGGTTAAAGCGTTGGACTAGTAACTGAAAGGTTGCAAGATCAAATCCCTGAGCTGGCAAGGTAAAAATCTGTCGTTCGGCCCCTGAACAAGGCAGTTAACCCACTGTTCCTAGGCCGTCATTGAAAATAAATGTAGATATGTTCTATGTGCGCTGTGTCTATGCTTCCCATTCTTAAGTTTTGTTTTTGCATCTTTTACTTTCGGTTTTGTTCACCGGCTGGAAACACAATATTTTTGGTAATGATTCTCTACACTATTCTTGCCTGTTTTGTTACATAAACTGAAATTCGGCAAACTATTAGAATTTTAGCAACCAGGATAGCAGAGCATTTCTGCATAGTTTGTCTTTAATGTTTAACATTTTTATGTATTTGAAGATTTCGTATTTTAACCCACCTTAGCAGGCATTGTTGAGCACAGTACTCATTCCTCTAGCAGTAAGTGGAGGTAGAGCTGTGAGCATTACAGGATGCTACATATACCTCTCATTAAGAGTGCTGCACACCTTGTTGACGGTGGGAATGACTTGTCTCAATATTGAACATCAATTTGTCTGATGGTTTTGATATACGCTCATCATGATCAATTTTAGACATTTTAGAAATATACTTTTCTTTCTTCAAACATGCATACAATATTGTGTAAAAGTATTATAAAGTCAAAAAATTGTGAATTACCCACAATCCTCTTAAAACACAGCCACGTGGCACTATTAAGTATTCATAACTTGCATAAACGTAATAATTATATATCAGTACAACACAGATAGATCAAGTGTTTTTAATCAAATGGCAATGTGACTGACTACAACCTTATTATTTTAAGTAAAGATGTAATACGTAAAAGAATCAAGTAAGAACAACTTAGATTAAATTTGAAATATGAAATAATCATAACTTGTAAAAACTCAATAACTTTCCATTAGCAGAACACAAATAAAGAAAGCGATATTTACTCAATAACCTACTATCTGTTAACAGTACTCAAAAACATTAAGTGATAATAAATCTTATTGACATATGAGTTAGTACCATTTTTATGATTTTAATTCTACTGACCATTGGAGATGTTTGAGTAGCAACTACTATGTTTAAAAAAAAATGTTAGGCTGTTTGTAACGGTTTTCTAGTGGTGATGAAAGAGAGTCGGACCAAACTGCAGCGTGTCGATTGCGATCCATGTTTAATATACCAAAGAAACACGAACTTACAAAAAAACAATAAACGAAACCGAAACAGCCTATCTGGTGCAAACTAACAACGAGTACACATAGGACACTAAGGACAATCACCCACGACAAACTCAAAGAATATGGCTGCCTAAATATGGTTCCCAATCAGAGACAACGATAAACACCTGCCTCTGATTGAGAACCACTCCAGACAGCCATAGACCTTGCTAGACAACCCACTAAGCTACAATCCCAATACCACCACCAAAACCCCAAGACAAACACACCACAATTACAAAAACCCCATGCCACACCCTGGCCTGACCAAATACATAAAAATAAACACAAAATACTTTGACCAGGGCGTGACACTGTTACTATTTACAGTGTATGGCCCACGTGAGTCATTGACCACTCGACTCTACTAATCACATTTGGTCCCCAGAAGTCCTTGGCATATCTCATGGCGTGTGACAATATGTCATTGCTAGGACGTTCCTGGGTGTCACCTCAGTTTGATCACCCTGAGATTTACTGTGGCCTGACCTGCTGGGATTATTATGGGCTGTGTGGAATTAGTCCGGGTTGATTCTACAGAGTGCTGTGTGTTAAGGGTCAGGCTACTGCTCATTTAGGGCTACTGCTCCAGTATGTACATCTTCTCCATTTAGCTAATGGACCTCCTGCCATAACGACACTCAAACAGTCAGAGAAGAGTTATAGCTCCCATTGTCTCAGTGTCTTTTTACTGGTGCTATCTGGGTCCTTGAGAATTGCAGTGTGTGCAGGCCTTTGTTCCATCCCAGCACTAAATCAACTGATTCAGCTAATTGTGATTAGCATGGTCTTTAATCTCAAAAACAATGAATGAAATCAGGTGTGTTACCGTAAATCTGGGCTGGAGTCAAAGCCTGCAAAATGTGTGGCTCTCCAGAAATGAAATTGGACACACTGACTTAGTGGCATTTCTTTTTAGCATACATATGACTCTTCTATCATTTTGCCCTACTAATATAGGCCAATTGTACATGATCAGTCTCACTGGTTTAAGCCTCCATGGCTAAGTACTGTTACAGTAGGCTATGCATAAGGCTAACATATGTGGTGCATTCCGTTCCCATTCACACATGTGGAGGATCCTGTTGTAAATACAGCAGCAGCGCCATAACCGCTAGCTAACCCTTAATGGTATGGATTAGCAACGCCACGCTGGCTCACACAGAACACGGCGTGTTGAGATGAGCTAACAGGCCAGACGCTGGTGTTTGTGGCAGGTGTGGTGTGAAGTCGCACCGCACACACTCACATTCACACACATGGTTCCATATTCAGATATACGCACGCACACACACACACACACGCACACGCACGCACACACACACACAATGGTTTTGATCTGCCAGATGGGTGGTTATGGATGGGCAGGGTCCGTGTGCCAGCAACCAGCACGGTCATTACAGGAACGGACAGAGAGGAGAGAGAGAGAGAGAGACATTGAAGTAGAAGTAGCCCCCTTGGGAGCCATTTATCACAAAAGGACCTGTTTACGCCACTGGAACAGAATTCTAAAGGAGAAATACATCCCAATTCGGACAATAACACACAGTCCTGCCGCTGTAGAGGCTCTGCTGTGAGCACACCTCTGTGTATGTGAATGTGTTTCCATGTGTGCAGGGAGTGTGTGGGTATTTGCAAACTGCAAGTGTGTGTGTGTGGGAGTGTGTGTCGGGCTAGTCAGTCCGTACCTTCTATCTTCAGGCATTTGTTTAGGAAGTGAATCCCCGGCAGACAGGGCAGAGACAGACAATGTGGCTGTGTGTCAATACTTACACTTCGCTGTTTGGATAACGGATTATGAGGGATGAGAGGCAGAGAGATCAACTGAAATGGGATCAGGGCGGAGAGAGGGAGGGCTCATACAAAAACCAGTATAGAGGTTCTCCTCTCACCTCATTATTCACTCATTATTCAGGTTCACCTCAACTCATTATTTGTCCGGGCTAGTAAAATGTGTTATGTGCTTTGTCAATATCTGATGGATTTTAAAAATTCTAAACGTTCGGAGTATCCTCATCCATTGTCCTCTTGCATTTATTAGAATTGTTTTGAAAACCTTTTAACAATTTTGACGACGTTGCTTGAAGAAGAGAATCTCAGGATAGGAGATAGTCTATAAGACAAACTGTCTCTCTCTCTCTTTCTCCCTCTCTCTCTCTTTCTCTCTCCCTCCGCTCTCTCTCTTAATAGTTGCTCTTTCCAAGCTGAGGGTTATGAGAGCATTTGGTCTTCTTGAAACAGCTGCTCTATGTCTCGGGCGTGGTCTGTGGGTCCCAGCATTGGGGCATGCGTTGAGGGATGGGATATGAAGAGGGGGAGGTAGGGCGGTGTGTGGGGGGGAGAGGGGGGCTGTCACCACACAGGGGTCTTCCATCCACCCCCGATCCCTCTCTCCCCGTGAGCCCTGTCCCTCTCTCCCTTTCTCCCATCCCTCTATCGTCCCAACCCTCCACAGACCACATTCCCACATTCCTCTGATAAAGCAGTTGGAAGCTGCTCCTCCTCCGGCTCGGGGCTGAGGGATCGGGGCTGGGGAAGCTTGTGTGTGATTGGAAGTGCGTCCCTAAAGCCCCCACTAAAGCTAAGATAAGGCATATCTCCCTCCCTCATGTGTGCCAGACAAAACCCATTTGTTTTGGATCTGTTGCCTGGATTTGGCCCTGACAGCTCATGGTGTGCAACTGAGAACCACCAAGACACAGAGAATGAGAAGAGAGAGATAAGAGAGAGAGAACCCTTTCTTTTTGCAGGATATGATGACACGGGTGACGGAATGCCTGTATCATATGGAAGCCATCAATTCCATCGCTCTCACTCATTTATCCATCTCTCTATCTCTCCATTCCTTCATTCCTTTTTTTCTCTGTCCTCCGACCACATGATGTGTGCCCTTAACAGTGTCCATGCGTAGTGTCATGGCGACCCAAGCATAAACAGTGACGCCCTGTGTGTTTCAGAAACCACTCGAGGGCATTTAAGATCTTACTGAGTGTAATATTATCCCCTATACTGTAAACTGTCAACAGCATCCACTTACCACAGCCCAGCACTTCTCCACCATGTAGCTGTAGTCCCCGCGAGCGGGCGGTCGCACTCACATCAGAGTTTGTTTGGGAAATATTCACACTTGGATCTGTTACAGTGAGGCTTTGTTCTTTCTCTGCCCTGTCTTCCATCCCTCAGGGGGTTGGTGATAAAGTCAGAGCTGGGGATAAACTCAGGGTAGAGCAGGCTACATTATGGAGAAGTGCTGGGCTGTGGTAAGTGGATGGTGTTGACAGTTTCCAGGCTATTATGACAACACACACATTTAATCCTCATTCCCTACCCTTGCTCTGTCCAGGTAAACTGTCAGTTAGTTACAGTACAGTCACAGTATCTCTGATCTTTGCTAGGATTTAGAGCCACATTTGGGTTGTAGTGGGCGTGAATATGTCAGCGACTTGTATCTGGATAGGGTAGAGTGTTAATTAAATCATTGTTTTATTGTCACGTACACCGGATAGGTGCAGTGAAATGTGTTGTTTTACAGGGTATAGTAGTACAGGCCCCTGGAGCAAATTATGGTAAAGTGCCTTGCTCAAGGGCACATTTACAGATTTTTCAGTTACTGGTCCAAAGCTCCAACTGCTAGGCTACATGAGATGTGGTGCCAGCCTAATGGTGTCTCAGCTTTCTCATCTCCAGTGTTATTTCATGCAGGAGACAGAAAGAGGAAGATGATAGTGGTAACAACAGAACATGTTTACTCCAAACAAGGCTCTCATTTACTGGGGAATCCCCTTCTTAAAGAGGAATCTGGGATGAAACACCACTCAACATCTAAATTACATACACAACTAGGACACAAATATTCATCAGCATAGCTCAGGGATAGATATACTGTACAGGATTACATTGGATCAGTCTCTTTTTCCATCTCTTTGAATTTGCAATCTCAATCAGCAATATTTCAAACTTGCTTAAAAAAAGAACCTTGCCAAATTTTTAGGATGATTAGTTGTTTTTGGTAAGATCCCTGCGTTTTGCAAAAAGATCCTTGCCAAATTTTTAGGATGATTAGTTGTTTTTGGTAAGATCCCTGCGTTTTGCAACGTCAGTCAACTTTTCTCCCCCAACCTCTTCCCTTTCCTTTCCTATGTGTCTCTCTCTTTCTCCACTCCCTCGCTCTCACCATCTTTTCCAGAGTGATATTGGGCAGAGTGTACACAGCTGTTTTGTAACCTTTCACCAGGGTCTCTCTATGCTCCTGGAATCCCTAAACCCCTCCCGATTCCGCCTCTATTTGTACCCAGAAAACAACCCCCCCCCCACACACACACACAGGATTCAATAAGGACTGCTTCAATCAATGAGACACAGAATGGCTTCAGAGAGTGACAAAAAGACAAAGAGAAAAAATAAGGAAGGAGTAAAAAGGAATTGAGAGGAATGTAAGTGTAAAAAAACAGGCTGAGTGAGACAGGGATAAGGATGTAGGTAGAAGAAAAGAATGAAGGCAGACGAGAGGGGATAATAAAAAGAGAAGAGGAGGTCGGGCCAGGGAATGTAATGAGAGAAAAGACAGAAGAGACAGAGGGAAGACAGAGGGAAGACAGAGAAAAGAGAGGGAAGACAGAGAAGATACAGAGAAGATACAGAGAAGAGAGGGGGAGACAGAGGGAAGAGAGGGAAGACAGAGAAGAGACAGAGAAGATACAGAAAAGATACAGAGAAGAGACAGAGAAGAGACATGGAAGAGACAGAAGAGACAGAAGAGATAAAGAGAAGAGACAGAGAAGAGACAGAAAAGATACAGAGAAGAGACAGAGAAGATACAGAGAAGAAACAAAGAGACAGAGAAGAGACAGAGAAGAGACAGAAAAGATACAGAGAAGAGACAGAGGGAAGACAGAGAAGATACAGAGAAGAGACAGAGGGAAGACAGAGAAGAGACAGAGAAGAGACAGAAAAGATACAGAGAAGAGACAGAGGGAAGACAGAAAAGATACAGAAAAGATACAGAGAAGAGACAGAGAAGAGACAGAGAAGATACAGAGAAGAGACAGAGAAGATACAGAGAAGAGACAGAGAAGATACAGAGAAGAGACAGAAAAGATACAGAGAAGAGACAGAGAAGAGACAGAGGGAAGACAGAGAAGAGACAGAGAAGATACAGAGAAGAGAAGAGACAGAGGGAAGACAGAGAAAAGACAGAGAAGATACAGATAAGATACAGAAAAGATACAGAGAAGAGACAGATGGAAGACAGAGAAGATACAGAAAAGATACAGAGAAGAGACAGAAAAGTTACAGAAAAGATACAGAGAAGATACAGAGAAGAGACAAAGGGAAGACAGAGAAGAGACAGAGAAGAGACAGAGAAGAGAAGAGACAGAGGGAAGACAGAGGGAAGACAGAGAAGATACAGATAAGATACAGAAAAGATACAGAGAAGAGACAGAGAAGAGACATGGAAGAGACAGAAGAGACAGAGAAGAGACAGAAGAGACAGAGAAGAGACAGAAAAGATACAGAGAAGAGACAGAGGGAAGACAGAAAAGATACAGAAAAGATACAGAGAAGAGACAGAGAAGAGACAGAGAAGATACAGAGAAGAGACAGAGAAGATACAGAGAAGAGACAGAGAAGATACAGAGAAGAGACAGAGAAGAGACAGAGGGAAGACAGAGAAGAGACAGAGAAGAGACAGAAAAGATACAGAAAAGATACAGAGAAGAGACAGAAAAGATACAGAGAAGATACAGAAAAGAGACAGAGAAGAGACAGAGAAGAGACAGAAAAGATACAGAGAAGAGACAGAAAAGAGACAGAGAAGAGACAGAAAAGAGACAGAGAAGAGACAGAGGGAAGACGGAGAAGATACAGAGAAGAGACAGAGGGAATACAGAGAAGATACAGAGAAGAGACAGAGAAGATACAGAGAAGATACAGAGAAGAGACAGATGGAAGACAGAGAAGATACAGAAAAGATACAGAGAAGAGACAGAGAAGAGACAGAAAAGTTACAGAAAAGATACAGAGAAGATACAGAGAAGAGACAAAGGGAAGACAGAGAAGAGACAGAGAAGAGACAGAGGGAAGACAGAGAAGATACAGAAAAGAGACAGAGAAGATACAGAGAAGAGACAGAAAAGATACAGAGAAGAGACAGAGAAGAGACAGAAAAGAGACAGAGAAGAGACAGAAAAGAGACAGAGAAGAGACAGAGAAGATACAGAAAAGATACAGAAAAGAGACAGAGAAGAGACAGGGAAGAGACAGAAGAGACAGAGAAGAGACAGAAAAGATACAGAGAAGAGACAGAGAAGAGACAGAGGGAAGACAGAGGGAAGACAGAGAAGAGACAGAGAAGAGACAGAAAAGAGACAGAGAAGAGACAGAGAAGAGACAGAGAAGAGACAAAAGAGACAGAAAAGAGACAGAAAAGAGACAGAGAAGAGACAGAGAAGAGACAGAGAAGAGACAGAAAAGAGACAGAGGGAAGACAGAGAAGATACAGATAAGATACAGAAAAGATACAGAGAAGAGACAGAGAAGAGACATGGAAGAGACAGAAGAGACAGAGAAGAGACAGAAGAGACAGAGAAGAGACAGAGAAGAGACAGAGAAGAGACAGAGAAGAGACAGAGAAGAGACAGAGAAGAGACAGAGAAGAGACAGAGGGAAGACGGAGAAGATACAGAGAAGAGACAGAGGGAAGACAGAGAAGATACAGAGAAGAGACAGAGAAGATACAGAGAAGAGACAGAGAAGAGACAGAGAAGATACAGAGAAGAGACAGATGGAAGACAGAGAAGATACAGAAAAGATACAGAGAAGAGACAGAGAAGAGACAGAAAAGTTACAGAAAAGATACAGAGAAGATACAGAGAAGAGACAGAGGGAAGACAGAGAAGAGACAGAGAAGAGACAGAGAAGAGAAGAGACAGAGAAGATACAGAGAAGAGACAGAGAAGATACAGAGAAGAGACAGAGAAGATACAGAGAAGAGACAGAGAAGAGACAGAAAAGAGACAGAGAAGAGACAGAGAAGAGACAGAGGGAAGACAGAGAAGAGACAGAGAAGATACAGAAAAGATACAGAAAAGAGACAGAGAAGAGACAGAGAAGAGACAGAGAAGAGACAGAGAAGAGACAGAAAAGAGACAGAGAAGAGACAGAGGGAAGACAGAGAAGAGACAGAGAAGAGACAGAAAAGATACAGAAAGAGACAGAGGGAAGACAGAGAAGAGACAGAAAAGAGACAGAGAAGAGACAGAGAAGAGACAGAGAAGAGACAGAGAAGAGACAGAGAAGATACAGAGAAGAGACAGAAAAGATACAGAGAAGAGACAGAGAAGAGACAGAAAAGAGACAGAGAAGAGACAGAAAAGAGACAGAGAAGAGACAGAGGGAAGACGGAGAAGATACAGAGAAGAGACAGAGGGAATACAGAGAAGATACAGAGAAGAGACAGAGAAGATACAGAGAAGAGACAGATGGAAGACAGAGAAGATACAGAAAAGATACAGAGAAGAGACAGAAAAGTTACAGAAAAGATACAGAGAAGATACAGAGAAGAGACAAAGGGAAGACAGAGAAGAGACAGAGAAGAGACAGAGGGAAGACAGAGAAGATACAGAAAAGAGACAGAGAAGATACAGAGAAGAGACAGAAAAGATACAGAGAAGAGACAGAGAAGAGACAGAGAAGAGACAGAAAAGAGACAGAGAAGAGACAGAGAAGAGACAGAGGGAAGACGGAGAAGATACAGAGAAGAGACAGAGGGAATACAGAGAAGATACAGAGAAGAGACAGAGAAGATACAGAGAAGAGACAGAGAAGAGACAGACAAAAGACAGAGAAGAGACAGAAAAGATACAGAGAAGAGACAGAGAAGAGACAGAGGGAAGACAGAGGGAAGACAGAGAAGAGACGGAAGAGAAAGAGACAGAGAAGAGACAGAGAAGAGACATGGAAGAGACAGAAGAGACAGAGAAGAGACAAAAGAGACAGAAAAGAGACAGAAAAGAGACAGAGAAGAGACAGAGAAGAGACAGAGAAGAGACAGAGAAGAGACAGAGGGAAGACAGAGAAGAGACAGAAAAGAAGAGACAGAGAAAGAGACAGAGAAGAGACAGAGAAGAGACAGAGAAAGAGACAGAGAAGATACAGAAAAGATACAGAGAAGATACAGAGAAGAGACAGAGGGAAGACAGAGAAGATACAGAGAAGAGACAGAGGGAAGACAGAGAAGAGACAGAGAAGATACAGAGAAGAGACAGAGAAGATACAGAGAAGAGACAGAGAAGAGACAGAGAAGAGACAGAGAAGAGACAGAGAAGAGACAGAGAAGAGACAGAGGGAAGACAGAGAAGATACAGAGAAGAGACAGAGGGAATACAGAGAAGATACAGAGAAGATACAGAGAAGAGACAGATGGAAGACAGAGAAGATACAGAAAAGATGAGAAGAGACAGAGAAGATACAGAGGGAAGACAGAAGAAGAGACAGAGAAGAGAAAGACAGAAAAGATACAGAAAAGATACAGAGAAGATACAGAGAAGAGACAGAGGGAAGACAGAGAAGAGACAGAGAAGAGACAGAGAAGAGACAGAGAAGATACAGAGAAGAGACAGAGAAGAGACAGAGGGAAGACAGAGAAGAGACAGAGAAGAGACAGAGGGAAGACAGAGAAGAGACAGAGAAAGAGACAGAGAAGAGACAGAGAAGAGACAGAGAAGAGACAGAGAAGAGACAGAGAAGAGACAGAGGGAAGACAGAGAAGAGACAGAGAAGAGACAGAGAAGAGACAGAGAAGAGACAGAGAAGAGACAGAGAAGAGACAGAGAAGAGACAGAGGGAAGACGGAGAAGATACAGAGAAGAGACAGAGGGAAGACAGAGAAGATACAGAGAAGATACAGAGAAGAGACAGAGGGAAGACAGAGGGAAGACAGAGAAGAGACAGAAGATACAGAGAAGATACAGAGAAGAGACAGAGGGAAGACAGAGAAGATACAGAGAAGAGACAGAGGGAAGACAGAGAAGATACAGAGAAGAGACAGAGGGAAGACAGAGAAGAGACAGAGAAGATACAGAGAAGAGACAGAGAAGATACAGAGGGAAGACAGAGAAGAGACAGAGAAGAGACAGAGAAGAGACAGAGGGAAGACAGAGAAGAGACAGAGAAGATACAGAAAAGATACAGAGAAGATACAGAGAAGAGACAGAGAAGAGACAGAGGGAAGACAGAGAAGAGACAGAGAAGAGACAGAGGGAAGACAGAGAAGATACAGAGAAGATACAGAGAAGAGACAGAGGGAAGACAGAGGGAAGACAGAGAAGAGACAGAGAAGAGACAGAGAAGATACAGAGAAGAGACAGAGAAGATACAGAGAAGAGACAGAGAAGAGACAGAGAAGAGACAGAGAAGAGACAGAGAAGAGACAGAGAAGAGACAGAGAAGATACAGAGAAGATACAGAGAAGAGACAGAGAAGAGACAGAGAAGAGACAGAGAAGGTACAGAGAAGAAAGAGGGAAGACAGAGAAGATACAGAGAAGCGACAGAGAAGAGACAGGATGTTAGACACAGAGAAAGATATTCATGTGTTTTTAGAAGGTGAGAATGGGGTGAGGAGGGATAAGGTCAAATCCCCACTACTGTAGTTTTGCACTCTCTTCACGTCCTGCCTGCCTCAGTGGAAAGCCCTGTTCCACATCTGTTGAGAGTTGAAAGGGCACTGTTATTCTTCCAACTAAGCCCCAAACCAAATACTACGTCTCAGTTTCAGCGACTGCGTACGTCTCTGTCCCCCCGTCCAGCCGTCTGTCTTCACTCAGACAGCTCCAGCCCTGGACAGGAAGATGCACCAGAGGTCATGATGTATACACACTGGGCCAGAATCAGGATTCATCTGATGTAGGATTCACAGAACTGTGTATATCTAAGGAGTCAGCCTGTCTTATCCTTAGCCTGCAGGGTGTGTGTGCGACCCATGTGTTTATGTGTGTGTATTGTGTGTATGTGTGTGTATTGTATACTGGGAGTGGCCGAGGCAGCCATAGGGTCCCCTCCTGTGTGTCCTCAAGGCCAGAGTTGTCCGCTGACACCCCTCGCCTGCTAACAGGCCTGTGAGAGGCTCTTCAGAAACTCCAACACACTGGGCCAGAACCGCCCGGTGACAAGTGTGGAGGGACAAGAGCCAGCAGGCACAGAGGAATGCAGTGCACACTGTGTGCCAGACCCTACTTTGTGTGTGTGTGTGTGTGTGTGTGTGTGTGTGTGTGTGTGTGTGTGTGTGTGTGTGTGTGTGTGTGTGTGTGTGTGTCTCTTTCTGTGTGCGGTTTTTGAATGGAATTGTACTGACTGGCTTGTTTGGTTTGCAGTACTGCTTGTTTGCCTTTATCAGCCTTGTTTCCCTAACCAACCAGCTCTATGTTTCTATGTACAATGTCCCTCTCCATTTCATCTGCATGACAAATTCTCTATTCCTCATTGTAGTGCGTGCCTGCCTGCCTGCGTTGGTGCGTGCGTGCGTGAGTGTATGTGTGTTATCCCTCCTGACCTGGGTCAGATCATTTAGGGGATTATGGGTATTAGAGTCTTTACCTACTGTGAGAAAAGGCAAAATCATCAGTCTACCTGTGACAGGCCTGATACAGTCCCAGGGTACGGTCTGCTGGCTTTGTAAAGGTATAACAAGCCCAAACCTGTCTCTCACCCATCTACTACCCCTCTTACACAAATGGATGTGCACACACAGATCATAATTAATTCACACAACACAACACAGCCATCAACCCCTTACACCTACAAACCGCTACTCTTCAACACTCACTCACAGATCATGTCCAACCCCATTATACACACACATTATACCACATCCTCCTACCTGTCCTCATTGAGTGTTCTCCCAGTAACACAGCTTGTTCCGTAATCGCTCCTGTGTGTAGAGTGGACCAGCTGAGTGTATTTGTCCTGAGGGCGTATCACCCACTGCTGTCTGAGAGAGAGAGGAGCGTTGTAAAGGTGGATTATTCTGGGTTAGGTTTACGAACAGGGATAGGCTGGGTTAGGGTTACTAACAGGGATAGACTGGGTTAGGGTTACTAACAGGGATAGGCTGGGTTAGGGTTACTAACAGGGATAGACTGGGTTAGGGTTACTAACAGGGATAGGCTGGGTTAGGGTTACTAACAGGGATAGACTGGGTTAGGGTTACTAACAGGGATAGGCTGGGTTAGGGTTACTAACAGGGATAGACTGGGTTAGGGTTACTAACAGGGATAGGCTGGGTTAGGGTTACTAACAGGGATAGGCTGGGTTAGGGTTACTAACAGGGATAGGCTGGGTTAGGGTTACTAACAGGGATAGACTGGGTTAGGGTTACTAACAGGGATAGGCTGGGTTAGGGTTACTAACAGGGATAGGCTGGGTTAGGGTTACTAACAGGGATAGACTGGGTTAGGGTTACTAACAGGGATAGGCTGGGTTAGGGTTACTAACAGGGATAGACTGGGGTAGGGTTACTAACAGGGTTAGGCTGGGTTAGGGTTACTAACAGGGATAGACTGGGTTAGGGTTACTAACAGGGTTAGGCTGGGTTAGGGTTACTAACAGGGATAGGCTGGGTTAGGGTTACTAACAGGGATAGGCTGAGTTAGGGTTACTAACAGGGATAGGCTGGATTAGACCCTAATGATGACCTCTTGACCTGTGGCTGTAGGGTCCAGTCTCCTTCTGGGGTGTCAAATGTATAACACTGTTCTAGTTTTGATTTAGGGTTAGCGTTTTTCATGGTCAGGTCACATGATCAAGACCACCTTGATAGGCCTTTAAATGAGATTCATCTTTCTCTGTTAAAATCCTTATTATGTATGATGATAGACCCATTGACTCTAACCCTATGGAACATGTCCACTATGTCCCTATGCATCAGTATAACAGGGATACAGTGCATATGGGAGCAGGGCTGGTGAAAAGCCTTCATGTTGTTGTAATTGGGTGTTGTTATAAGGATAAAACACTATCTACAACGTTTTGAGCACGTCAAGTGTTCACTGTGTGTTCACTGTGTGTTCACTGTGTGTTCACTGTGTGTTCACTGTGTGTTCCTGGGTGTTCACTGTGTGTTCACTGTGTGTTCACTGTGTGTTCACTGTGTGTTCACTGTGTGTTCACTGTGTGTTCCTGGGTGTGCGATGAGTGCCGTGTGTGTTCAACGCGTACATGTTGACTGACGTGGGTTCACAGTGATTTTAAACGTTGCCCCCACCACCCCTCACACATGCACACGCATGTGGAGATACTATTTCGTTGGTGGTCATGGATGCGGTGGTCTTCGAGACTCCTGTTCTGAAGCGTTCAGCCACAGTCCTTACGCAGGTCACTACACACCTTGTGCTCCTGAAAGGAAGGACAGATGTGTACGCTAATTGAGTGACAGCTTTACACAGAAACATGCAAACCTAAAATAAGCCCCTCTGTCCTCTCTGACTCACAGAACAATCCCAGGGACACTCAACACAAGGCCCTTTCTGCCTGGGTGAAATGTGTCTTTTCAAACCACAAAATCGATGATAGAGTTTCAATGGTGGTTTGGTTTATTTTCAGTCAAATCTACGTCAAACAAAACTGGTTGATAAAATGTTTTGGTCCAGTGGGTTCCATGATTTTACCTGTGTTCGTCTAAAGCATTAATATAGTCCACTCACTCGCTCTCTCTCTCTCTCTCTCTCTCTCTCTCTCTCTCTCTCTCTCTCTCTCTCTATCTCTCTCTCTCTCTCACCCCCCCTCTCTCTCTCTGAGGCAAGGACACTCAGTGACAATGTGGAAGTGAGAGGAGAGGAGAGGTGGCGTTAGCAGTTTGCTCATCAGGGTAGTATCTCCACTCCAATAACAATTACATCAAGTGGTGTGGTAAATGAGGTGGCCCATGGTTCAGTGACTGGGGCTAATCTCTACAGTCTGCTAACTAGAACACAGTGATAATGATAGGCAGTAGGCAGAGGAGGATTCAGCTGCTGCTGGCAATGCTTGATTTAACACACAGTCCTGCACTGTTATCAGCACATACACAGAGAGTCTGCACCACACATATGAATGCACATTCACACATGCGAAAATGTGCACACACACTGAATACACGCACACTCACTCACTCACTCACCTGTACACATAGCCTACACACATTTCCAACAGCTTTCCTTTCGTGTAGGGAATAGATGGAACCATGCCCAGATTAAATGAAGGCTCTTTAACCTGTGCTCAACTCTGCCGTCCATGACGATACTGAGATGAGATCCAAACTTCTAGGCCAGGTTTAAAAACACACATACACTGATCCAACACTAAGTGGATGGATGGACTGAGGGAGACAGAGCATCTGTTTTACGGTATGTCTCTATTCCTCTGGCGTCGTACCTCAGACAGAGAAGTGCCTGACTCAGTGTTCTTTGGGATGGAAACTGGCCTGTCAAGAGGTGATCTATCAGAAGAAGCTATCCCGCTCTGTTATTACCTCGTCTATCATCAGAAAGACACTGCAAATCCTTGGACAAATGGATATGAACAGCCAGTGACATGTGATTCGTATTGGCCCTTAGACAGCTTGCCCAGGATCAGATTTGTTGCTGTATTTTTAATGGTCAGTGTTAGGATTGGGGCTGGAAGAGCTGATCTGGAATCAGGTTTGAAGGTCACAGAGTATGAGGAGGAGTCAGTGTTGGCTTCAGCCAGGCCTGAGCAGGTGCTATAGGGCTATGAGACCAGCTGGTATTGGTAATGTCTGGGCTGGTCCATCGATGATATCAGGGCGAGCTGCTTTGGTCCACTGGGTCTTGGCCTGTGGTTCTGGACCAGCCTTTGTTCCTGCTGTCCTCTGGTCTGGAGCTCAGAACAATATGAGCTGCATCGCTAAACTCCCTGTGTGAGCGTTTGGCTATGAAACTCTTTAATGGGCGCACTGTATAAATACTAGCCATGTGTTGGCATTTTAAATCCATTTAAAATTTGAAGATGAACTTGCCCTTTGAAAAGTCACAATGGCTGAGTTCTAGATATGTCCTCTTGGAGTGGTGTGTGTGGGTGATGTGGATGTATACTACTAAGGTAGCTAGCAAAAAAAACAAAAAAAACACCTATTTGAACACACTTGTAATGCTGCAGAAGGTGTGAATGTGAAACACTGTCTATTAAGGTGGTATGTGTTCATTTGAACTTGGTCCCCTTAAGGTGGTACAGTGCCTTGCGAAAGTATTCAGCCCCCTTGAACTTTGCGACCTTTTGCCACATTTCAGGCTTCAAACATAAAGATATAAAACTGTATTTTTTTGTGAAGAATCAACAACAAGTGGGACACAATCATGAAGTAGAACGACATTTATTGGATATTTCAAACTTTTTTAACAAATCAAAAACTGAAAAAGTGGGCGCGCAAAATGATTCAGCCCCCTTAAGTTAATACTTTGTAGCGCCACCTTTTGCTGCGATTACAGCTGTAAGTCGCTTGGGGTATGTCTCTATCAGTTTTGCACATCGAGAGACTGAATTTTTTTCCATTCCTCCTTGCAAAACAGCTCGAGCTCAGTGAGGTTGGATGGAGAGCATTTGTGAACAGCAGTTTTCAGTTCTTTCGACAGATTCTCGATTGGATTCAGGTCTGGACTTTGACTTGGCCATTCTAACACCTGGATATGTTTATTTTTGAACCATTCCATTGTAGATTTTGCTTTATGTTTTGGATCATTGTCTTGTTGGAAGACAAATCTCCGTCCCAGTCTCAGGTCTTTTGCAGACTCCATCAGGTTTTCTTCCAGAATGGTCCTGTATTTGGCTCCATCCATCTTCCCATCAATTTTAACCATCTTCCCTGTCCCTGCTGAAGAAAAGCAGGCCCAAACCATGATGCTGCCACCACCATGTTTGACAGCGGGGATGGTGTGTTCAGGGTGATGAGCTGTGTTGCTTTTACGCCAAACATAACGTTTTGCATTGTTGCCAAAAAGTTCAATTTTGGTTTCATCTGACCAGAGCACCTTCTTCCACATGTTTGGTGTGTCTCCCAGGTGGCTTGTGGCAAACTTTAAACAACACTTTTTATGGATATCTTTAAGAAATGGCTTTCTTCTTGCCACTCTTCCATAAAGGCCAGATTTGCGCAACATACGACTGATTGTTGTTCTATGGACAGAGTCTCCCACCTCAGCTGTAGATCTCTGCAGTTCATCCAGAGTGATCATGGGCCTCTTGGCTGCATCTCTGATCAGTCTTCTCCTTGTATGAGCTGAAAGTTTAGAGGGACGGCCAGGTCTTGGTAGATTTGCAGTGGTCTGATACTCCTTCCATTTCAATATTATCGCTTGCACAGTGCTCCTTGGGATGTTTAAAGCTTGGGAAATCTTTTTGTATCCAAATCCGGCTTTAAACTTCTTCACAACAGTATCTCGGACCTGCCTGGTGTGTTCCTTGTTCTTCATGATGCTCTCTGCGCTTTTAACGGACCTCTGAGACTATCACAGTGCAGGTGCATTTATACGGAGACTTGATTACACACAGGTGGATTGTATTTATCATCATTAGTCATTTAGGTCAACATTGGATCATTCAGAGATCCTCACTGAACTTCTGGAGAGAGTTTGCTGCACTGAAAGTAAAGGGGCTGAATAATTTTGCACGCCCAATTTTTCAGTTTTTGATTTGTTAAAAAGTTTGAAATATCCAATAAATGTCGTTCCACTTCATGATTGTGTCCCACTTGTTGTTGATTCTTCACAAAAAAATACAGTTTTATATCTTTATGTTTGAAGCCTGAAATGTGGCAAAAGTTCGCAAAGTTCAAGGGGGCCGAATACTTTCGCAAGGCACTGTATGTGTGAATCTGAGCTTGGTCCCCTTAAGGTGGTATGTGTGAATCTGAGCTTGGTCCCCTTAAGGTGGTATGTGTGAATCTGAGCTTGGTCCCCTTAAGGTAGTTTATGTGAATCTGAGCTTGGTTCCCTTAGGGTGGTATGTGTGAATCTGAGCTTGGTCCCCTTAAGGTAGTTTATGTGAATCTGAGCTTGGTTCCCTTAGGGTGGTATGTGTGAATCTGAACTTGGTCCCCTTAAGGTGGTTTATGTGAATCTGAGTTTGGTCCCCTTAAGGTGGTTTATGTGAATCTGAGCTTGGTCCCCTTAAGGTGGTTTATGTGAATCTGAGCTTGGTTCCCTTAAGGTGGTTTGTGTGAATCTGAGCTTGGTTCCCTTAGGGTGGTATGTGTGAATCTGAACTTGGTCCCCTTAAGGTGGTTTATGTGAATCTGAGTTTGGTCCCCTTAAGGTGGTTTATGTGAATCTGAGCTTGGTCCCCTTAAGGTGGTTTATGTGAATCTGAGCTTGGTTCCCTTAAGGTGGTATGTGTTCATTTGAGCTTGGTCCTCTTAAGGTGGTTTGTGTGGATGTGGATGTATCCGTGGGGCTCTGGTTGTGGACTGATGGAGGAGGCTTTGACAGACACTTGGTGTCGAGGAGAGGGGGTCTGTAGAGGCGGGTTAGGGGGCCTAGAGGGGTGAGATTGAGGGGGCCAGGTGTTGTGGCTTGGCACTGGCATGCCTGGCACTCAGTAGACGTTCTATGTTTAGCCCTTACATGATTTTACATGTGCTGTTTTTCCTGGGGCTGCTGGTGTTTGTTGAGGGGACAGAGTGGGGGAAAGACCACCCCCTCTCACACTCTCACTGGCATCTACCGTCTCCTCTGGTTCCACTGTACCCATGCTACATCTAACACAAGCAGATGTCGTATCCCTTCATTTCCCAACCTTGGATACAACCAATATGAATACAACCTTTAATACAACAAATATCCAACAGAAGCATTTAGCCTACTTTTCTTCCATCTCCCCACAGAACACTATCACTCGCCTTAGTCAATTTCACCCAACTATGATTTGTGTGAGACCTCCCTACTGGATGACTTGTGGTGTGTGTGAACGCTGTGGAGCCTTGTCATGGGTGGGTGATTGATTCCAGACGTTGTGGTTTTCTCTCTCACCACTGCCCCCTCCCTGCTATACTGGGTTCAGGGTTGGTTTGGCACAGGGCAGGGCGGGTTGGAGTTCCCTGGGGTGCAGTAAAGTGATAGGGCGGTGCAGGGGTTCAAATCGCCCCCGGAGAGAGGGGTCAGATGTCAAAGCCTGTGAGGGGGGTCAGGGTCACCATAGTCAAACAAGGGATGAGGTAGACCCTTCCTGTACAGATCCCTGCTGCTTATACCATTACCGTATGTGTGTGTGTGAGTGTGAGTGTGTTTGTGCGCGCTCATGTCCGCATGCATGCGTGTGTTTAATGAGAGGGCTGGGCAGCTCTGTTTGCTCTAAGGTGAAGCCTCATCCATCCACCATATCAAACTTCACCTTCCTTCCTTCAGCAGCACCGCCACCTACTCAGCAGCTCCTAAGATGGACGACCCCGGGGTCATACCCGTCACCTCACTCAGACACTGGCCAAATACTGAGGCCCTGGCTGAATAATGGTCTGTCAGTGACCTCTAACCCCTGGCCTGGCTCTTATGTCAGATCAATATTCTCCTGTCCTATGGGAGTGGATTGTCTGATAATGATAGGTAGCGTCTAGCCATCTAGACAGGCATCTATTAGTGCTCCCAGCTCACGCTCCATCAATGTCTTTATCTGCTGTAGATCTAGGTGTCTGTGTTTCTATGACCTAGGCTAGGGCTATATGCTACACTTGGTAGTTTGGACCAAGGTACTGAGTGTGCCATTCTTTGTGGGGTTATTTTAACAAGACTTGGAGCCTCTTGAGTTATGTGGCTTCTGAGATAGACAGAGAGCACCCTGAGATCTGTGTGTGTGTGTGTGTGTGTGTGCCCTGGGGTTTGAGCACATCACGCATGTAAAAAGAGGTAGAACATAGCATTGTCGTAAGTCAGTGTGATGGCAACCTGTGTTAGGGTCGGCCTTGAGACCAGAGGGTAATGGTATTGACTGTCAGCCCCTGGTGTTAAGCAGTGAGTGACCGAGCCCCGCGGTGTGTGTGCGTGCGTGTGTGTTAAGAGACACTCACCACGTGCTGCCTCTTTCACCCTTTGACCACCAGAATAGCATCATCATTCATTAACCTGTCCTGTACTCTGAGTTAACGTCTTATGTCATTCATAGAAAACAGCCCAGAATCACTGTTAACTTCTCTTTCTCTCTTTGTCGCTCTCATTAGCACACTGGTTCTCACTCTCGTTCTCACTCTGGTTCTCACTGTTTCACACTGGTTCTCACACTGGTTCTCACTCTGGTTCTCACTCTGGTTCTCACGCTGGTTCTCACTCTGGTTCTCACTCTGGTTCTCACGCTGGTTCTCACTCTCATACTCTAAATACTCTGTCTCCTGCTTTTACTGACTGTAACACATTCTAATGTTCTTGCCAGGTAGGACCTACCTCACACAAACAGCCATGTGTTTTCAATCTAAAACTCAATAACTTTCGTCCCTGTCTGAGCAGCTCAGACAAAACGTTTTGTTCTCAGGGAAATGTACCACAAAAAAAGAGAAAAGTGTCTATTTTATAGTTTTCTCTTTTCTCATCTCTTTTTGCTGTCAACGCCCAGTCTGACTCTGAACCCTGGCAGACAGCTCGGTCCGTGTGTCTGCACAGATGTGCGTGATCAGTGGAGGTAATGATGTCTGAACCATGGCTGGTGTTGGTGGCACAGGGCTATGAATGATCTGCCAGGTAGATGGAGGTCAGGCCTGGTGCCCTGAGGGAGAGGGGGAAACACCAGGCAGAGGGATAAATAGACTCCATATGGTGACATCAGTGCCCAGGGCCAAATGACCAGAGATGCATTAGCCTGTTAGCCACAGTGGTGTAATTACCTACCTAAAGAGCTCCCCCTAAGGTCAGGGACATGAACTACGGAGTGTGTGTGTGTGTGTGTAGACACACGTGCAGTTGAAGCCCGTAATGTTTGCCCGCACAACCGCTTAGTTTGTATTTAGTCGTTTGTTCCATTATGTGGCTTGGAACAGGTCAGCGGTTTCATGTGGTCTGTGGAGGGAAAGTGTCTCCTTTTTTCTCCTATTGTTATAAAACCATTGGAATTTGACCTCGCTCTGACACCACTGTAATCATGTATTATAGAAAACACCAGGAAGGCTTTCTCTCTCCCTCCTCCCCTCCTCTCATCCTCCCCTCCACTGAACCAGGGTGCAAACCATTCGTTACCTGTGTTTGGTCACCAGAGAGAAAGAGAAGGGGGGAAAGAGAGGAGGAGAGGAGTGAAAAGAAGGATTATTGTTATGAGAGTGCTTTGTTAAAAGTGGTAGTGCCTGAATCATGCATGAGCCTGTCTAAGTGGCTGTGAGTAATTCAGCCAATCAGGCATCATTAATCCCAAAGACGGATAGATATAGGATTTGTGTGTCTTCATTTTTTAAACTCTATTGGCTCATCGCATCACATGAATGAATTTAACAAATGAAGGTGTTGATTTCTTAATGACGTCATTAGTTTTTGAGTTGTCAGCCTCACAGCTAGAGTTCTTTATTTCCTTGTCTGCCACATTGAAGTTCATTGTGAGAGACTTTGAGCGAACTCACAAAATAACTCAAAACCCTGATGCTGATTTCCCCATTGAGCTCTGTCGGTACATTGTGAAGCGTTACTGTAGTCTGAAGACATTCGCTTAAAGATTGAAAACTCACACTTGCGGTGATGTTGAGTGTCAGACCGAGACATATGTTTTAGCATTATGGTTCAGGATTATGGCTCAGTGTGGATTGATATTTGGTACTATCCGTCACAAAGCTCTCTCAGATGTCTCTAGGAGGGTCAGAGTAATCCTCTCTGTGGTCCCTGCTTAGCTCCCCTGACATAAATCTTCTACTCATCACTTTCAGAATGGTGACCACCCACACCTCTCAGTCTAACTCTCTTCTCTAATCCATGCTAATCTTTATGGTAGGTCCCAGGTCAGATTTGAGTGACAGGTGAGAGCAGCTAAAGGTACACACAGGTTGAAAGGTAGCATTACAAGCTTAGAGAGATGGACAGACCAAGCTGGCTATCCCACAATGCCGCTGGCTGAGGAAGTGATACAGTACTTGCTAGTGGCTCTCTGGGGTTTGGTTGCTCTCTGTCAGTTATGGTATCAGTGAAAGGCTCAGAAACTGAGGCTGATTGAGGCCATGCTTTGCTGCCTGGAGTCACAGCACTCAGCTGGAGCATGAAAAGTGGGCCTTTGAGAGAGAAAAGAAGGCTTCAGTTTCATGTTTGACCAGGCTATAATTAGAGAGAAAACAAATCTACAGTTTCATGTTTGACCAGGCTATAATTAGAGAAAAATATGAGAATTTAGCTGACAAATCACACACAAAGACACAATCTCACACAGACTATAGGACACATGGAATGCACAATGCACACACACACACACACACACACACACACACACACACACACACACACACACACACACACACACACAACACACAAACAGCCACACACCCTCCTCTGTGGCCGCACCAAACCCAGTAGGAGAGTCACTAATCCTGCAGCACATTTGCAATCCGTATAAGGACAACCTGATACTCCCAGTAGGTCCCAGCCAACACACAGCACCCTTTATACTCCTCACGCCTCTTAAAGCCTGGAAATGTACGTGTCAGTGGGAACAGCTGCACTGCCGTCCAACGCAACCTCCTCTCTCACCTGACCCTGAATCAGTTCAGAATGCTTCTCTCCCCCTGGAGAGTTTGTTAGGTGGGTGTAAGATCTGCTCCTCGGTCAGTGAATCTCAGTCCTTACATTGAGAAACCTCCCACAGAGCGCGAGTGAGTTCATCCGTATCGAATCATCACCGCACAGTATGCACAGTAACGGTCCCCAGCCTGTTCCTCTGGCCCCAGTGTGTCAATGAACAGAGGTGGAGTATTGAAGACATCCGCAGTATGTCAGTGATACCAAGCTCGGCCATTAGCGACTCTGAGATGCGCTGGCCAACCTAAACCAATCTGTCTCCAATAAACGCATCAGAAATGCAACCGTATATGGCCTATGGGAATATGTGTATCGCATCACTCCCCAGGAATGAATACCTGGCATATCTAGCTGATGTCCTCCTTCCTCTGGAGGGCCGCTCGGTTTACCCTGAAGCTCCATGTGAATCTGGTTTCGGCTGTTTCTGGGGCCTTGAGAAACACACTTTTTTCCCAGCGCTGAGAGAGATTCCACCGGGTCTCCTCCATCAGCATGTCATATTGGTCTAATGAAAATTTCCCTCTTTTGAGGGGATCCTCTTAAATCTGCCAAAGGCCCGTGCTAACCAGAGGATTTGGACTTTGGCGCTGGGGGACTTTAATTTCAGCACTCTCATAAGTCATCGCAGCCCAGCTCAAACATTGATATGTGGCTTATGACTGACTTGCAGTCTGTCGTAAGATACTTTTTGGCTGGTGGTAGAGGAGAGGTTTGAGCACCCGCTCTAGAGTGGTGAGAGGATGGAGAATGACATGGTGGGATCCTGTAAACAAGATCTAGATAGTAGGACGTAGATGTGTCTTCTGTAGATCGGTCTGCAGTGTCTCTGTCAGACACATCTGGTTACATTTTTTTCTCGTCTAGGGCTGTAGGTCACATACTTTTAGTATGCATCTTATGATACTCCCCTTCTTGAAGACATCACTGATCTGACATGACTAGATACAGTAGATGAGCGTTACACAATGAAGCCCTTGCCTTATACCTGCCCTATAGTGTTTGATCGGTGATTACGTCCAGAAAGGTAGAATCATGGAAATGCATGTTAGTATCAGTACTATTAGACGTTGTAGTCCTGAAGAATCTTACTCAGAACCTCTCTGATTTCCTTTCAGGTTCTACCGGGGTGACTACCACATCGACGTGTGTATAAATGACTACCTGGACGTCTTCTGTCCCCACTACCTGGACTATGTCCCTGAAGAGCGGATGGAGCGCTATGTCCTCTACATGGTCAACTACGACGGCTACAGCTCCTGTGACCACACCGCCAAGGGCTTCAAACGCTGGGAGTGTAACAGGCCCCACTCCCCCAACGGACCCCTGAAGTTCTCAGAGAAGTTCCAGCTCTTCACCCCCTTCTCTTTGGGCTTCGAGTTCCGCTCCGGCAGAGAGTACTACTACATCTGTGAGTACATTTCATTATTGACATCTTTATGGTAATTTAGCACATGCTTATATTCAAATAAACCAAGTTAACAAAAGCATTCAGTATGAAGTATGTTCCATGCGGGAATCAAACCAACAGCTCTGCTGTTGCAAGCACCATGCCCCAACAAACTGAGTTAACGCTGTTGCTACTACAGTACTATGATATGGGATACGTGAAAGCTTCGCTTAAAGACAGAGAGAGAGAGAGAGACAGAGGGCTACCACAGTTATCCTGCATGGTATGGACATTTATGATATCAGTGGAGAGTTAACACAGTATTTTGTGATCTCAGTCTACTTGGGCAGAGCAGAACATACTTAGATGATATAAGGGTATGATGTGAGAAAACATTATTTTGAGTCCATCCAATGGAACTGACAACGGGGAAACAATAGCAAAGTAGAACTTTGTTTTGCAAGCCCTGGCAAAGAGGTTCAAACCTAAACATTTGCCTGGGGGGAAAACATCTCCGTTCTCGTGGTCTCCCTCTGAAGAGTCTTTGTTACAAACTCGCCAGGCTCAGCTTTCTGCTGCTTGTGAGAAGGCCTCTTGAACACAAGCATCTGAAGCCATGTTTTTACAAGAGGACTCGGCACCCTACAGAGCAGAGAGCTGAGACTAAATAGGAGAGCAAGGGGTGGCCTGCTAGGATACAGTATGTCTCCTTCCCCCTACAGAGATGGCTTCACTTAGGCCCACTCCTGAGTAGCATCAGCCCCGGCCTCAGCCGCACGCCTCAGACCCAAGCTGCCTGACGAATCGCCAGTCCTT